>NC_088263.1:6260000-7510000 GCF_036013445.1 Caloenas nicobarica | reverse complement strand
CTCTCCCTTTTCGTTTCAGACCTGGTTACGAAGTTACATAAAGCTGTTCCAGGCTCCGTGCCAGCGCTGCGGGAAGTTTCTGCAGGACGGTTTGCCGCCCACCTGGAGGGATTTCCGAACGCTCGAAGCTTTTCATGACACTTGCAGGCAATAGTCGCCCGGCCACCGAGACACGAGGAGCCAACAGTCTGTTGGTTGGTGGACAAGCTCATGGTTTAATAGTTCTGGTTGGTAGTTCCATTTCCGAACCTTTTGTCCTGTACTAAGTAGTGAGGTTGCACTAATGCGTTTTGACTATTTAAAAGCCATCGGTCTGCAAGGTACATGTGAGAACCGATGTGTTTTGAAGAACATGGTAAGAAGCCGTGCGTGATCGCTTGCTGCTTCTGAGCTTAAATTACATATCTGGGGAGATCTGCCAGTAATAATCGTTATTCTAAACCTTAGTGAAAATATCTGTGTACAGATTGTCTTTTGTGACAGAATTTGCAATGTTGAAGACTTTTACAAGCCTGAAATAAATTTTGTATTCCAGAGTTCGTGCTATTTATTTCATTATTTGATCAAGAAAATCCTTGGGTTTGGTGTGGATTTTTCAACGCTGCTCTTTTCTGTAGAAAGCTGGAAACATTTAACCATGCGTGCTGATATGATGGGGGCGGGGGTGGTGTTGCAAGGCTGCTTATCTGAGTACTGGGATTTTTTTGTGGAAGAGATTATGGCGTTGATTAAACATGGAATTTCAAAGGCATGTGGCAGCTTGGAAGATGCAACGTACTTTCGAAGGCGGAGGGAAACAGATGTTTCCCTTTACTAAAATTGTAATGAAAAATGTTAGTGAAATCTGCATGTATTAAGTGGTTAGAAAACGCGTGATGAGCAGTGGCAGTGTGTATAATTGTCGTCATGTTTTAGAACAGAATAATAATATAATAAACGTCATGTTTTAGAACAGAAGGCAGTAAAATAATTCAGGCCTGAAGCACAGCGCAGACACATGCAGCATGTTTCCTAAATGATTTAAAATTTACACGTGACACACCAGTGAAGACGAAGATCCCTCCCAGTGATTGTTCCACTGGGAATTGATGGGAATGTTCCGCTCTGATGAGTCTCAGACATTTTTCCTTCACCCAAAGGCCAGGGTGTCCCTGACCCTGGCCCAGCTCAAGGTTCACTGGCCGGGGGTGAAGTGTCTTCTCTGCGATTTTCTTGAGGACTTTACATCTCATCTATTGTCTCCTGTAGCCAATTTGATTAATTCTACTGTCACTCCCACTAGCACCATTGTTTCCTTTACAACCCGCAAAAGCTTTGGTAATAATCTTGCTTTTGGGAGCTGGTAAGGGGTGGTGTGGAGGAGCTTTGTCACTCAGTTAATTTTCAAATAAATGGACTTTAAGGTCTAGTGCTGCAGACTCATTTTTGAGGTTCCATCTGCCTGTGTAAGAAACTTCCATTGCAGAAAGAAAAGATGCCCCTCTCGGAGGCTTTGGTGGTGGGAAAGTTTGGTTTTCAGCAAGGAATTCTGAGTAAATTAATCACATTTGATAAAAAGAAGGGGGATGAGGGAGACAAAAAAAAACGAGGCTGGAAGGGGACAGACCCAGCTTTTTGCAGCTGATTGAAATAAGGTGTTCAGAGGTTTTTTTTAAAGCACTAATTTAATTTAACCTACAGCATTTATGAAATAGGATGTTTCATAGCTGTGGGAACTGAAAAATGAAGAAAGTTGAGTATCACCCTGTACCTGCACGGTACTAAATTGACTGTGTCTGCTGGTAACATAAAAGACAAGCTCCCGAAGACGGCAGCTCCAGCCCGCGAGGGCAGCGTGTCAGGTGGGAATTGCAGCTTTCTAGGTATGGAAATCCCTGCAAGACTGGCTCATATAAAAGAGAGAGAAACTTGAAAGAAAATCCATGTTGATGACTTCCTTTGGAGGCACAGCATTGTGTGTGAAGAATGAACCTATATCTGTTTGAGGATGTTGGTAAGTGAAATGCGATTCTTCATTTTCAACCTTTTTATTTTTAATTATTCCCAATCGCCAAACGGAAACGTGGCCATAGCAGTGGGATAATGACATTTCCAAGTCCAGCTGCTGTTGAATTATCTAGTGAAAACTTGTCGTGTTGTTATTTGACCCAAGTAGCCGCCTTGGTACAGAGATCACCCAAGACAGAACAATGTGTGCATCTTCGATGAGAGAGTCTCGTAAATAAGTGGCTCTGGTATCCATCCCGTTACTGTACTAATTAGAAGGCCTGAGTTTCTGATAGCGTAAGCATTTTTTTTTGTTAATAAAAAGGTCATAATACGGTATCCAGCGTGCTTTAGGTACTGCTGTCTGCTCTGTTCTGTTTATACTTAAATAATGGTGTAGAAAGCAAATCCTGAAGTTCACAAAAGTATTAAATGTGGATTCATGTCTTGGCTCTTGGAGATAATTAGTTGCAGAAAACAGCATCAGCCAGTGTGTGTTAATTGAGCCTGAAATTTTAAACCTGTAATTGGCAAGCCTGATGGAGAGTCATAAAATTCACTGTAGGTACCTCGGTACAAAAATAATTGTCTTACAGAAGCACAACGCGAACCTGTTTGTCACGTTCCTTCCCCCAGAAAACTGCAGCAGGAGCAAATCTCCTCCCCTCATCGAAGCCCTGGGAGAAATTGTGATTTCTGTCCCTGCAAGTCTTTCAGTGCAACAGGTGGGAACGTTTCCATTTTGGGGAATGCATCCATTTTGGGATGGATAGCAAAAGGCAGCTTAATTGCATGATGAGCAACCTTCCTTCTTTTTATTGTCGGAGTTTGTTACGGTTTTAAAAATCTCTCGTGTATTTAAAGCAAAGACCGTGATCCCTAAAACGTGGTTGGTTCTCACCTCGTCCAGAGCATCTTCTAGAACCACATTGCTCCTGGTACCTGTCTCTGCAAGGCAAGCGCCACTGCAGCCAAATTTAACAGAGAGTAAAGGAAACAAATCTCCATGCAGGAACAGCGGTGCTGCTTGTAGTGGCTCAGGCTGTAAGTGTTAGAGAGCTGCATTGTTGTTTATAGTTGTTTAGATATTAATCTCACCCAGTACTGCAGGAAAAGTGCGTTGCTTTAGCCGGTTTGGTATCATCTTGGTATCACCCTAATCAGAACACGCCGACCTCTATCGCATCCCTGATGTGAAGAAATCCTGTTTTATTTTCCCATGTGCAAACCCCACCTACTGCGCCTGTGGCGCTTGCAAGTGCTAAAGGTTACAAAATCCATCTTTTCACTAAGAAAGCAACTTAATTAATGTGAAAGTTTCTCTCGTGAAGGGAACCCGCAGCAAATCCGCGGTGCATATTGCAGCCGGCTCCCCTCTTCCCTCCCAGCACCCCTCCCCAAACCACTTTAATTTCTCTGCCAATATTGGACAAATGTAACAGGCTGACTTTTTAATTTTCTACTCCCAGGTCTCCCTTGTCCCCTCATGCATTTTTCATCACAGCTCATGGCTCCCTCCCTGCCTGCCCTGTGAACAATATTGATCGACTGATTAAGCCATCAAGCCATGGCGAACAACTTTAATTTTCCAACCAAAGCCTTTTAGTTCTCTTCCCTTTCTTGTATATTTGTTACCCTCTTACGAAGTTTTTAATGCCTACTTGGAAACAAATGCATTTTTTTAATTAGTCCCTAGGTTAATCGGGAGCTACGTACCGCCGAGAGCAATCCACATTGAAATATTAACCCAGAAAATGCAATAAGAGAGAGTGGAAGTGCTAGGTACAGTCCCCTGTTTCAAAGCCAGAATCATTCCTGCCTAAACTTTTGGAGAAGGGCTTAAAGAAGACTTAGGGGGCTTGTCTTTTATCTTTTGTCTCTCCCAATAGCCTTAGTGGAAATTTCACTGGGCGGCGTGGGAGCCCAGTGCAGCAGTACAGCTGCTGGTCATACCTGCAGCACCTGGGCTCGGGTACCAGCCGGCGCTTCTGCAGGTTCGTGGACCACAAACTAATGTTCTCAGCTAAACCCACCAAAGGCTGGTCAGGTTTCATACATATCGCTGCCTGCATGCTCTGAAAACCTTAACAGGTCCCGCAAGTAGACGTGAGGCCTGGCTTGTGTTGGAGAACGATTTTGAGCCATGACGATGATAAAGTGGAAGGAGATTCGTCCGACATGAATCTCAGGGCCGGCAGGTGGGTAAATGCGTCTTTCTTGCAAACTTGGTACACGTGCTTTCAGTGGAGCTTGTCAGAATCGCTCTGTGGGTTTGCAAATTGCTTTTCAAGGTAAAAATGCAGCTTAAATATCAGGATGTTTGTCTCTCGCTGGACGCCTCGGAGCTGTGTGCTGTGCAGGGATGCTGCAGTCCTGCCGCGTGCTGCTCCTTCAGGCAGCGCTGAGCCAAGAGAGCACAAATGCGAACTGCAGCACATCTTGAGGATCCTCATGCTGAGCCTTGACTCGGCTGCTTGCTCTGATGTCTCCAGACCTGTGAATTATGAAAATGAGCAAAACCTTCTAAAAGAACCGGGAGGGCTTGCAGAAGGGCAGTGCCAGGACCAGTATCTTTACACCCCTGTACCTGCCCTGTGACTGGTCTTTCTATTAATACCAGTATTAGCTGGGAATCAATTGCTCCTTGCTCTGCACCGATATACGCACCGAGCCGAGCAACCAAAGGCAGGAGATGTGTCTCCACGTGCTCACAGTGAGCTGGTTACACAGTTTGGTTCCATCGCTGTGACCCATCCCCGCGTGGAAACCTGAAATGTTCCTGTCCCTGTCTGGGTCTCTGCTGTGTGACCTTACTGCACATTCAGACTATAGATTTAGTTCAAGAACATGCACTAGGGTGACAGATCAGCCTCAAAGCTGGCTCTCAACGCAGGTTTCGTCGGTAAATTTAGCACCTTAAGCCATCTCCTGGTCTCCCCGCCCCGGCTTCACGTGGGAACTGGCTCCTGCATGAGGTTTGAACCCCACAGCCCATGCCAAAGCCTCCGATTCCCCTGGTTTATCACAAACCAGTGCTGGGCAGGGATTTTCTCCTCCTAAACTCACCTGGTGGCCTCCAGAAGAGATTTTTCTGCAAGTAAACGGGGCAAGTGACGGCTTTGGCTGGTTCCTCTGCATCAGAACGGGGCTGATCTTTCCGTGGCCATTCGCAGGTCAGAAGCTGATGGGGTACGGGTGGAACTCGCTGTTTGGTGAGGAACAGCCCCAAAACAAAGCTGGCTTGGAGTCACCAGGGTTTGCATCACCTCTCTTGCTTTGAGGGGCTCTGATTTCAATATCAGATAATCAGCTCCTGTAAAGATGTGCATGTGTCATGAACTTGTTGGGATTTTTGAGGTCGTCTTCTTTTCTTCCCTTTTAGAACCAAGCGATCAAAACAAGAGGCGTCCCAGATGTTCTCCTTGTGGACAGGAGGAGAGTGGTGAGCCCTCGGGGGGCCAGGGGGGTCCGCCTTTGCAAGAACTGGGGCTTTTGATTTTATCTTCTGTAAAACCCAACGGTGGCACTAATACCTGATTACCAGGTTTGTGACATAAAAATGAAAGAGGATTAAAAAAAAAAAAAAAGAAAAGTGTGGCGTAGGAATGTAAATGGTCTCTTTTTTGTACTTTGAATTGTGAGAACCAAGGGACAGCTGAGCATTTCTCCTACTTACTTTTTTTTTATGTTAATAAGGAGGTTAATTTAAAATGAGAATCCTTGTAGTCGGTAGTAGTTGTGCTAATCAAAAAATTGCTCTGAAAACCAGAGGGCTGGGATCAAGGACGGAGATGTTTTGTTATTCAGATGCTTGGACTAGTCATTTTGGGTTTAAAGACGCCTTTGTGCACCGTGCTCAGGTCTGTCGTTGTTTAATATCTCCAGCAATTTCCTGCAGATCAGCTGAGGAATATTTCCAGAAAACAACAAATATGTGAAAAATATTAATGGTGAGATAATTTTGAACTAAGGAAAAAAAACATTGGTATCAAGAATGTGATTATAAGAGTTACACTCGTGAAACAGTAACGCAGGCTGGGATTTATGTACCAAATTACAATTAACCCACGGTACCAACTTTTCAGCTATTGAGTTTTTTCACAACAAGCTGCTCATTCAGCATCTGCAGGTGAAGAATTATTAGCAGGAAAGTTCGCCGTAGCCTTGGTACAAAAATAAAGCTGATAGCGGGGAGAAGCAGCCTGTGCTCGTGCCCTTGTCTCTCACCATCTGCGCTTCCCGTGTGCGTTTTGCTTTTATTAAGGTATTTTTAGCTGGTTTTCTTTCCTTATAGCCTTGCTGCTGTTGACAATCCCTCTTTAAAATGTCGAGAAGAAAGCTGGAGCCTTTTTCATCTTTTTTTAAAGGTACTGAAGTCCCCTCAGCCGGGACCCAGGGATGACAATGGGGCTGCTGTGGCTGCCCCTTGGCTCAGAACAATCTACCGAGCAGCTCCGGGAGAGGTGACCTGTGGACACCCATCATTTTCTGCCAGGTGAAAAAGTCAACCGGTCGCCGGTTCCTTTGGCTGAAGAGGCTGGAACCTGCTGAGGGACCTGGAGGAAAGCGAAATGTCAGATGAGAATGGGAAAAGGAGGAACGTTTGTTGGGGAGCTGGTTGTTGTTGGGAATAAAGCTGGTCCTGGGCGGTGAAAGAGCCTGTCCAGCCCCTGGGGCCAGGCTGAGCCGAAGGTCCCAAAATGCTGGATTTGAGCAAGAATCGCTCAAATAGAACCTTAACAGGAAGCTTAATTACATTTTCTTTTCTTTCTGTAGGTTTTTCCACAGCTCTTGTGTAAATCCTGCTCCCGTGATGAATTCCTCCTGAGCCGAGAGGTGACTGATGAAATGCTCACCCGCTTCCAAACCCCTTCTTCCTAAGTTTCCCAAAACGTGGGTTTCTGGCTCAGGCGTGTCCCCAGCGAAGGGGAAGGGAGGAACTACAGCAGCCCTTCACAGAAAGGTCTGTTCTGCTCGGGCACCGCTGGATTCACCTCTGAGTCCGGGATGACAGTTCCTCTCCGTAACTCCGGAGGGAAGTGATTGATGCTGATGTACGATGTGCTCGTGATCTTCCCCTCCCACTCAATTCAATTTCCACCACTGCACGTGGTTCTGAGGCAACAGCCGTGGAAGATCACAGTCAAATTCAATTCTTTGTATTAAATATTTTTCTCCTGCTGAAAAACATGAGGAAATTAGACTGAGAGTGTTTAACAAAACATGCCAAAAAAGCAAAGCTGCTAAGCTCTCAAGATTTTTCTTTTTGTTTTTTACTGTGCACCTTGCTATACTCAAATAATTACAGACATCCATGAAATTAAAACTGCAAATTGCTGCTGTGAGCGTGTGAGAGTGCTGTGCTATGAGACATTTAAAATTACAGCGATATGACGTTTGTCCATCCTTGAAGGAGCGGTGGGTGATCAGGAAGGCAGAGAAGTCCTGCTCAAACTCTGCCGACAACTGTGTTAATTGTGTTGGGAAATTAGAGGTGAGCTCTCGGGTATCGTTGCAGCTGATACCAGTGGAGTTTGCAGGTGTGCAGGGGATACTGCCCTCTGCAAGAAAGAAGCTCCCATACTTGCTTAAGGGGCTTTAAAACTGCATTTTCTTCATAAACTTAGCTCTAATCCTTGAGTATAGTCCCACATTTACATCTCAGTTTCCAAACCAATTTGTTTGCTGCTGCTAAAATTTCTTTTGGTTCTTTTACTGTGAATGGACTGATACAAAATTCAGCAAAAAGGTTAGTATTTATTTTTCATCTAAGAACATTTTAAAGGGCTTTCTTGGGGTTTGGGCCTTTTCCTAGCAGGCTCCAAACTGGAAAAGAGCTGAGTTCTCTCATTTTGAATACAAGTCACCTTATAGCACAAGGTAGGGAAATCTATACCCTGGTTATCAGAAGCACTGAAAATATTTATCATTAAATAGTGGTGATATAAACAAAAAGTAACACGTTCAGCCATTGAGATTAAAAGTGGATTTACTTTATTTTTCCCAAGTATAGTGCCGTAAGAGCTCTGCGCAAGCACAGCATGGAAAGCGTAAAGCTTTTGAAGGGCATTCAGAAGGCAAAGTAATTAAGTAAAAAAAACCCCCAAAATACAGAATTTAAACCCCCACCTCTAAGTCGCTGATTTGTAAACTGCATTTTAAATCAGAGCTGCCAATCAAAATTTCATTTTAAAGACTGTTAACGCCCAGTAACCTGTCCTTGGTCTGCTTTAATGCCATTTTAATTCTGTTGTTTTACCAGCTTTAAAGCAAGCTGTTCCTTTTTAAGCTTCTATTTCAGTCAAATAACTTAGACATTCAGATACACATTCACTTTGTCCTTTTCCTCTGTTATTTCAAGGAAGCTGCAAAACCCAGGGGTTTTTTGCTATTCTTTCCTATTGCGCTCAAGGCCGTTAGTGAAGAGTCTCCTGGCCTGTAGCACTTTGACGCGAGTTCAGACGTGGGTTTTGGCACACGGGCTCCACTCCATCCTCCAGGTCTGTGCTCAGAATTCAGCAGCTTTCCCCCTGTGCTCAGCATCTGTAGGATGAGAACGATTTCCCAATTTTCATTCCAACAGGCAATGCTACTTCTTTTTATTGGCCATGGAAAATCAGCTTTCTTTAAAATGTAAATTTCAAAAATAGTTATATTTTTATCTTTCATCCCCGAGGTATCACAGCTTTACAACCCCTTTTTAATCTTGGATTGATTGATGTCAATGGGAGTTCTCCACCGGCTCCGATAGATCTTGGACCGGTCCCAGGGTGCAGCAATGCAACGATCTCTGTGAGGGAACGCAGCAGCTGTTAAACCTCATGAGGTGATGCTCAGGGACAAGAGGAGATGCTTGATCAGGCTGAATAAAATAGAGGTAACACATGGGTAGGTACCTGTGAACCCCTGAAGCAGTAAAAGGTTGGAGATGGGTCTGGATGTGCTGCACTGTCCTCTTTGCCCACCGCTCTTTGTAGGGTGGGGTTTCTCCCACCAGGATTTAACTACACCCCATTAAATGTCTCCACGTTGTGTTTTCACAGCTATTATAGTTAAAGAAACAATGATGCTCTGTGTGGGACATGTACCTGTATTTGCTCAGGGACCGGCTTGTAGAAATGTCCTAATATGTGGTGTAATATAGACATAAAACACATCACGTTTTTGTAACGTGCTTGATCAGTCTGTGCTGCAGATCCCCCCGCTTCCCCCACTCATAACGATCTGTCCGTCTGCAGTGCAAGATTAATAGCAGCCAGCTGGAGAACATTAAGGTGACATTATCTCAAAGGAGAGCAAACACCATCTGAACTAAGGGTTGTGATGGGACTGGCACTCCCAGTTTCTGTGGGAAAAGGTGGCTGCTTGTGCCCATGGAAAAGCCCCTGATGCACAGATTGGCGTTAAACCCGGCCCCCAGCAAAACCTGGGCCCTTGTTTTTTGCTCAGAGAGACGAGGGTTCAACCTTGAGGCCAGGACGGCCCCGAAGGGACCACAAAATGCTGGCGGTTATCAAGAATATCACCCGAGGGTTTCTGAACACCGAGATTTCAGACACAGGGGACTAACAGGTACCTTCCCACACGCAGCCCCGTGTGAAGAGCTGGTAGATTTGCTGCTGAAGATCTAAAAGCCAAGGGGTGAGACCCCAAGAGACGCTTTAAAGCCACCGTCCTGCTTTCACACGCTTTCAAGAAGCCAAGCGCAAGAAGCAGCCGAACCTGCCGCGCCTCCTCTCTCCTCCTCCGCTCCCCGGCTCTGCTCTGGGGACCTTTGCATTTGTCCCTCCCCGAGACACACATGTCCTGTCCTTGTCCTGCTCTGAACTACCCCGTTGCAGCTTTTTCCCCTAAGATCGGCACTAAAAATGCTTTAAAGGTAAACCCTGGGGCGGCTGTTTCCACTGTTTCATTCTCCGCCTGCCTCCTCCTTCCCAGGCAATTTCTCTCGCAGCCGAGCCGGCTCTTTTATCCCAGTGGAAACTGGGTATTGATCTCGCCACTTTACAAAGGGAGGGGAAACACGGCCCCTTTCATCTTCTCCTTGCACAGCCTGATCCCCTTGTCCGGTTTGCGTTTGATGACGAGAGGGTTTTAATCCAGAAGGATTGGAAATCTTTACCTGATCAGAGAGTCACCCCGCATGGCGAAGGCTTCAGACAGGGGCTGCAGCAAGCAGGTGGGAAAATAGGGGAGAAAAAGGGATGCCCGGCTTGGGAACCGGTCTCAGGTGTTTCTGGGGTTTTAACTGCAAAACGAGCTCAGCATCGTGCGGCATAAACCTTTGCTCAGGATGGCTGCAGCCACCTCTTCAAATGAAATCCAAACTCTTGTGTGTTTGTTTTAATTCCCCCTCCTCCCTTCTGCTTCTTCATTAACTCAGTCATTTTTGAGCGTGAACACCCAAGCTGTAAATCCGAGGCCATTTAGCAGGTGAGGTGAACTGTGAAAAGCAGATTTGCACAATTTGCAGATTGCTCGTTGAGGTGCGAGCTAATGCTGCTGACTCACAAACTGATCTGATGCTGTTGGCAATCCCTCCCCAGCCTCCAGCTATTTCTCTCCAGCCCTTCACCTCTCTCAGGTTTTGGCAGCATCCAAAGTTTATTCCAAGAACAGAAGTTTTCCACGTCCAGCAAAGCCACCTGTTTTTCCCCGAATGGTGCAAATACACCATTGCCTCTTCCAGACCCTGATCCCAAAGCTGCGTTTGAGTGGTCTCGGCTTGGACTAGCGATTAGTATTCAGGCAGGAGAGCCGGCTGCGGCGGGAGCGGGAGAGACGACTCAGTCCATCTTTATTCATAATCCCAGCGGCGTGTCTGCTCTCCGGGTTCAGGTTGCTGCATTGCCAAAGGAACCAGCTCCGGCCGAGCCGCAGAGGATCCCTTGGGTGCTCCGAGGCTTTGCTGGTTTTTAGCATTTCTGGATCATTTCTGCGCTCAGACTCTCACCCGGCCCAGGAGGGGCAGAAAATCCTGCTGGCTCGGGACTGGTGCTCACCAGGACAAACCTCACCAGCAGCGGGCACCTGCCTCCTTGTCTGCGGGCTTTTCTCTCCCCATCACAGCCACTTCTTGTCGGTCCCCACCTCCTGACATAAAACCACCGCCAGGTACCAGCTTTGTGACCACTTGGAAGTCTGTTTCCGGGGTAGCCAGGCAGGGGGGAAAGGTCTCTCTGCTCTGAGCATCGTTCCTGCTGACCCAGACCAGGAAAAAACACTTGTTCTTCCAGCCCAAGGGCCTTTAGTCTGGATTTTGTGCAGAAACAGGGATTTTTTTTTTTTTAATCACACTTCTCACTGTGGTTTGCATCCTTCTCCCAGAGGATAACAAGCTCTGGAAGTTTAGCGACCTCTCCCAGGGTGAAGCCAGCACCCAGGGCTGGGATTTGTCAGGAGAAGGGGGTGAGGGCTGTGATGCTCTAGGGGAGCAGGTTTTTGCCTGTGCCTCCCTGGCTGGAGACACCACGGTGTCCTCAGCAGCCACAAAACAGCTGCCACAAGACAAGCATCTTGTGAGCTCCGTCCTCACGCTGTCCAGGAAAAGGCAGTGATAGATTAATCTGAACAAAGATTAATCAATAATTTATGCTGGTGTTTTCACTCACTTGGGGTTTAGACAGACTTTGATATGATTTGACGGGGTCAGACCCACTTTGCTTTAATTAAACGTGATGCTGAAAATTAAAAGGAAAACCTATTGGCTACTGGAACTGAAATCAATCCATGATCAGTAACGAGAGACTGATTAAAGAGGTGATGCCCAGGAACGAAAGGACAGATTCAGCAGACGCTTTCTGAAGGCCAGATTAGCAGGATATATTGAATGTAAATACACCTATTGGCATTTTGTCATGGCGTGGCCTTTAGCGAGCAAGCTGTTTGCGTGCGGTGATAAATGGCTTTGCACCAGGGAAGGTGCTGCAGGGATTCAGGGCTGCACTGGCTGCTCTCCCGGAGCATCACGGCGGTGCTGGGACAGCAGAGTGAGGGGGAAACCTGGGGCAGCATCAGCAGAAACACTGAGCCCCTTGCTTGGTGGGGTGCAGGCAGGTTAAGGCAGTGGGAAATGCAGTTTGTTGGGGTTTTTTGGCAGTGAGTTGCCATGCAAAGGCAAACTGGTGCAGGAGTACAGGCATGGTGAGAGACGGGGTCTGGGAGCAGCCGGTCCCTGTGCATGCTCTCGCATTTCTCTCCGGTTGCCAAACTGTGGTTGGGTTTTGCAGAAGCAGAGCTGCAGCAGCACCACCAAGCACACGCGGGACTGAGAGCAGGAGGGTGGTTAACGACAGACCCAGCACTTTGCAGGGGGTCATTAAGCAGCGTTGCAACCGCCCAGAGAAAGAGAGGTGCTGGAGGAGAGACGCTGGAGGAAGGAGGTTGAGGAGCGGTGCTCTGACAGCACAGGGTTTGGGATGGGGAAAACAGAGACACCGAAACCAGCACTTTCAGGAGGAGAAGTTTTCCCCCTGTGAATGGGTCAGGATTTCGGGGGCTCCCAAGTGAATTAGGGCTGGCTGGGGGAGCTCGTAGGAAGGGGAGAAGTTCTGGGAGCAGGTTCTATGTTGGACTCTTCCCCACTGTCAGTAAAGATGTAAAATGTCCTGAAATCCAGAAACAATGGCAGGGAGGGACGCTTTCCTCTGGTGAAGCTCTCACCTGTCTCCAAAGCGACCGGGCTCTTTTTTAACTTCCCTGTCACTTTGCCGGGGGAAAGAGGCAGTGGGGAGGCAGGAGCTGGGGGCAGCCAGAGGTACCGGAGTTTCCGAGGCTGCGGGCAGGAGATGGAATCACCCTGGGCAAAGCAGAGCGGGAATGAAGCGCCCTCGGTTAGTGCTGTGCTGGTAGGAATAGGCTGGATTTGGGGGTGAGGGAGAAAAGCCTCCCTGGGAACAAGGTGACTTACATGCTTAAAATAAGCTTTTGGCATCAATTATTAGTGCGCAGGGTCTTGGAAGGAGCTCAGAATGGGGCGTATGTGCGGGGCTCCTGCTGGCACGGGCACTGTGGCCACATGGAGATGGGAATGAGGATGGGGACGGGGATGGGGATGAGGATGGAGATGGGGATGGGGATGAGGATGGGGACGGGGATGGGGATGAGGATGGAGATGGGGATGGGGATGAGGATCGGGACGAGGATGGGGATGAGGATGGGGACGGGGATGGGGATGAGGATGGGGACGGGGATGGGGATGAGGATGGGGACGGGGATGAGGATGGGGACGGGGATGGGGATGAGGATGGGGACAGGGATGGGGATGAGGGTGGGGATGGGGATGGGGATGAGGATGGGTACGGGGATGGGGATGAGGATGGGGACAGGGATGGGGACGGGGATGGGGATGAGGATGGAGGGGGCGAGGTGCAGCACGCGAACCCGTGGACCCGCTGGCCACCTGGGGGGGTGGAAGCCGCTTCCTCCCCTGCCTGCCTTGTTGGGGCTTTGATTCCTCGCTGACAGCAGGCTGAAGGATTGATCTGAGCAGAGATAAATAATTCATGAAGTTTTTTTTTCTTTTTTGAGCAGCTGTGAATTTTGAGACGTGAGCTCTGCACAGCAGACGTTGTTGGGACTAAAAGAACAGTTTGAGGAGAAAGCTGTATATTTTTGTTGTTGTTGTTGTCTGTTGCCATTTATAATTTCTAATCCCTTTTTTCATTTTCTTTTTTTTTCCCCCCACACAGGCCTGTTTTGCTCTCTGGCTCTCGGCAGGTGGCCGTGGCAGAGGCAGCATCTAGAAAAGCCCCGGGAGCATCTGCCTGGCTGCTCAAAGGGCCAGCCTGGGCTGCCAAAACTGCCCCTGGGCTGAACCCCCGTGACAACACATGGGGGCTTTAACCAGCATTTCATGTATTCCAGGTTATCCCGTAGCATCTGTTAGCTGGGACCCCCAGCTGGATCTTTACGAGCTGCTTAAAATCAACTGTGCAAAGCTGTGGATGTCAGAAGGAGAAGAGTTTCCAGCTTAACCCCGCCGATAAACACTCTCTGTGAAGCTGGATGCTGTAAAATGGTGCCGAACACCCACGCGCTGACTCCAGGAGATCCCAGGAAAGGAAAATGTGGTTCAAAAGATTTCATGAAGAAAAATTAATGATAAAAATATTCTGTTGCAAGTCAGCCAGAAGATCGCTTGGAAGTTCTAGAGCGGGTTCTATATTTGGGTTCTAGGTCGATCAAAAGTTCTAGACTGGGTTCCAGAGTTGACATATGATTCTGTAGAGGGATTGTGTTCTGAAAGGGGTTGCTCCTAGAATCTAGTAATGGACAAAATTCGAGCTACATTGATATCAATTGCCAGTCAAGAATTCTGGTTTGAATACTTTTTATTTATTCTTTTTTTCCCAATGTACTTAGAATTGCATTTAAAATGAATAAGAGAATCATCCTGCAAAATACCTTTCAGGTTCTGTCGGGCCCTGTCAGGCTCTGTTGGGCTCTGAGGAAGATGGGATGAAGCCTGCTTGGTGTTGAGCTCAGGAGAAGACACTTTGGTGTCACCTCCCAGCAAGTCCCACAGGTCCCCAGCTCCCAGGAGCCGATGGGCATCTCGCTGCTGCATCTCCCGAGAGGGGACAAGGGACACCCGCGTGTGTCTGGGCACTTCGGGCTGAGCCTCATCAGTGATAAGTGGCTTGAGGCTCATGGAAATTATTCATGAACTTGTGCTGAATTAGATGAGGAGTTGATAAATGAGGGGTTGGGTTTTGTGTCAAAACGTTTCTTCATAATACTTAAAAAATGGAGTGTCTCGACTCTTTGTTTGAAATGATGTTAGAATAAGTAAATTTGGCCAACTCTGGTTTCATAAAGAGGAGGAACGCCTGAACAGCGTGACACGTTGGGGTTGGTGGCAAAATATTTTCAGTATTTTTTTTTATTTGCTTGTTTTGACAAGAGAAGGAAAAAGGAAACTGGAGGCAGTGCATGTGGAATTTTTTTTCGTTCTTTTTTTCCTGAGGGCCACAGCAGCCGCTATAACTCTGCCTTTTGCTGGGTGGGTGGCGGTGGTAGGGGACAGTGAAGCAATTCTTGCTGTTTAATTCTTGGTTGGTTACATAGAGGAGGAGGAAGATATTTGAACACAGCAATTTGCGCCACGCCGAGCACGCAAGGGTTTTTCTGCCGTCCCCTCCGCAGTGTGACGAGCACATTTGCCATCCCGGCACCTTCCTACAGACCCCGGGTTCCCCTCACAAAGCAACACAGCAGCTGCCCGAGTTGGACACGTCTATAGTTAATCAGCTAATTAATTGGGATCCAGCTGCCAACCCAATTAGCTGGGCTTCGTTTCTCTCTTTGGCAGCTTAATGATGTTCACGACAACTTTTCCTTTGGACTGGGAGATGGACTCACAGCAGCAAAAACTTTTTACATCAAGAGCTTGATCTGCTCAGTCAGACCTGCCTGCCACGAAGGAGGCGCAGCTGTAGCGAGAGAAGGAGATAAACACTTGAAATGCGGGATGAAGGAGGCTTCAAACAGCTCTGCTGCCTGCAAAATAGATTTGTTTCCAACTCCCCGTCTGAAAGCCACAGAGATCACACAGAGACACTCAGAACAGGTGGAAATCTGCAGCGAGACATTACTTATTCATAAAATAATGTGTAATCATTCCTGTAAAGCGTTGGGGTTGGGAAGGTCACTGTAATTCAGATGAATCCCGTTCATTCGTTTCCATTTCAGGGGCGGTGGAGCCTGGTGCCTAGCGGGGGCACTTGCCATTCTTGCAGTTGGAAAAAACATCCCTGGATGTGTTTAAAAGATGTATAGATGAGGTTCTTAGGGACATGGTTTAATGCCAGAGTTAGGTTGTGGTTGGACTCAATGATCTTAAGGGTCTCTTCCAACTGAAATGAGTCTATGATTCTATGCTGTGGGATGCATACGGTCCCTGGTCCTCTCCCCGTATCCCATCTGCAACACCGGGGTGACCATCACCAGCTGCTGCATCCGTCCCACAGGATGCGGCGATTCCTGCGCCCCAGCTCTTCCGCGGTCAAGTTATTCCTCTTCAAAAATGGTGACACAAGAGCCAGTGGGAAGCGAGACATCTTGTGAAAGGGGAAAAACTGTTTTATTAGTCAATAGGAGATCAAATGCTCCTCGCTGGAGCACTGCGGTGCAATTACAGTTATGAGATTCGCAGGTACTTAACACATCGCTGCTAATTAATTGGCTGTGTTAGAGTATCCGGCAATGGGCTGAGCGCAGGCTGGCGGTGAGGAGTCTCTCGCAATAATTCACCCAACACAGAAAATGAACTGTAACGAGAGCTGATGGACAGCATCCACGTGGAGGAGCTCATCCCACACGGGAACACCGCTGCATCCAGGGCTGGAGATGGCATTTCCACTGCGGCAACATCCCAAACGGCAGAAGGAAGCGAGGAAACCCCTTTTTTGCCAAATCTGTGCTGATCATTTGCAAGGTGGGTCCTGGGAAGGTTCAGGCTGGATATAGGAATATTCAGGGCTCCTCTTCCCCTCTTTTGTGTGCGAAACTTCTAAAGAAAAATAAAAATCACAACGAATCAAACCCAGCTAATTCTTCAGCTTCATTTGGACAGAGGCCTAAAACACAGTCTGGCGAGGCCTCGCAAAGCACAGATGGAAATCCTATATGGGGCTACTGACTCATGGCACTAAAAAAAAAAACCCAAAAAACATTAGTTAATGTTCAAACGAGCTGGAGCTCCCGAAGAAACTCTCCTCAGTCCCCAGAGGGGATGCTCCACTTGGGGACTGCTATGGGCAGGGGACCGCACCCCAGGAGCTGCATCCCCGTGATGATCCGGGGGTGTCGAGCAGAGTAACAAGGTGGATGCTATCGACCAGGGTTTCCACCTCCCTCTTTCCCATTTACTGATTTCCCATCACTCCTCAGCACACTGCACTTTTTAATCCATCCAGGTCACAGCCCATTCCAGCAGGGCCAGCCACGGGGTCAGCACTAATGATATGCTAATGAGGTTGGGGCAATCAATTCCCCCCTAATCAGGTGATCGATCCCCACTGCAGGTGTTTCTGATCTCAGGCTGTGTGGGAACAGCATCTGATTTTAATGTGGAGGGGCTCTTTGAAGCCACTTGTCACAGCAGGACTGGGCTCTCATAGGACTTATAATCTTTAAAACTATCTAAAAAAAAAATTTAAAGAGGGTTTGGGGATTGGAGCATCCTTTTGAATCCAAGTGTTGTTCTCTAGTCATGCAGTTTTGGGATGTTTACATGCCTCTCTGATTTAGTTGAGGCAATTGCTTTTAAGGGCTGATTATTTATGGATCTACAGTACACAGTGCCAGCAGGAATAAATTTCCCCATCCAAATCAGTTATTTCCCAGCATGAGGCACTCCCTTCGAAATAGATGCACCCACCCCCTCGTCACCCAGCACATCCCCACTGGGGTTTGCTGGAGGTTCCTGCCACCTGATAGTGGCTTTTTAGTGGTTTTTGGTCTCCTGTCTCCCACATTAGCCATAAGCAGATGCACAAGAGCAAGCTGGAACAGGTCAGGGTGTTTGAACTCTCTAATAGTTTTTTTTAGTGTCAACAATTTCCAGCTGAGGGAAGTTCCTGAGCTTGATGTAGTTTGCCCCCATCTCTTGGAGCTCCTCATCCACTCTCCTCTGCAGCCTACAGGAGATTTTTTCTGCCTGCATCACCCTTGGGTAAGGATTTCAGCAGCTTGGCTGAACCCTTCATGCGAAAACCATTCTAAGCACCTCTAGTTCTTGCACTGGAAAAGTCTCTCTTCCTTGCAAAGGAGAATTAAATTCCTCCTGTATTGCCTGAAGCCTCCCCTCTGCACCTGGAGAAGGAGGAGACGACGGGAGGATGGCTCTCTGCCTGCAAACCCTGCACACGCTGCTCGGTCATTGGATTTCCATGTCTCATTGCACCTGGAAAAGCTGGAATTAAAGTTGCATATGTGTCATGTCGCACGGTCCCAGCGTGGATGTACAGATGTGCATCCACCCCAGTCCTCGATTGCGTGGATTTAATGAGAAACGTTCTTACACCGAACCCAAACGGCTCCTCCGCGGCCCCGCAGCGACGTGCAGCGCTCGGCAAGGACGGCGGCACAGCCAGACCTGTTCCTGGCCCCAGCCAGGGCTGCCGGCATTGCCACCCAGCAGGCTTGTTGGGTTAATTAGAGGTGTTGGGATCTATGCTTTTTCTTTGGATAAAACCCTCTCTCCAAAATATCCCTGCCTGAATTAACCCATGCTGCGCTCAGAGCCTTCCGCAGATCCACACAGATGAGTTAACCGTGGTTCCGATCCGGTATCCTAGTTCGCTGACGCCCGGTTACTCCAAGGGGAGTAACATAAGGATCAAAAGAGCAAGAAGTGCGCTTAAAAAATGACCAGCATCTCTGAAGTGACAGCACCCAAGAGCAGAAGGAGCAAACCAATCTCTGGGAGGAAAAATTGCTGCCAGCACCAGCAAGAGACTGGGAGCAGGTGCCGGCCAGGGGTCCCACAAATGAGATGATTGAGGAGCCACTCACTTGAATGATGCGGCCGGCAGCAGAAATGGAAGTGGCTCTCAGGGCCAATTAGGAAATCATCAGTATTGCCCACGTGCGGCCGTGCCAGCACCCGGGGCTGGGACTCACCGGCAGCATTTGGCGGAGGGTGGCTGGAGAGTGTTTGCATTATGGAGGGGCTGGGTGCGTGCAGGGGGGTGAAGCTTGTTGGACACATTTTCTGGCAGGTCGATTAGTTCTGTGCCTTTTTGGCCCTGATCTACCTGTCAGTCCCAATATTGTCGTTAATTAGAGCGTATGTCCAGAGTCAGCGAATGCAGCGTGAGTGGCTGGCGGGTCTATTGTTAGCGGGGCTGATCTGGTTACATGTCCTGGCACCCTCATGCCTGTGGTGCTTGGGTACCAGTGACCATCGGCTGCTTCATATCCTGCCAACACCTGCTCTGCTGAGTCAGCAGGTTCCTTGCTCCAGCAGAGTCAGCAAAACGCAGTTTTGGTCTTGGAACCACAGCCCCAGAGCTGGATTTACCACTGCCTTGCTGAGCTCTGAGCTCCTCAGCTGCAGAACTGGTGGGTGCAACCCCACCAGAAGCTTTGCAGGACAAAGCCGTGTCCCCAGGTGGGGTGCAGACCCCCCAAACATGTGGGGGTCTCTGCAGCCTTTGGGCTTTCCCAGCCTGCGGGGCTTGGGATGCTGAGCTGGGACTGTCGCCTCCCCTCCAGCAGCGCCCTGTGCCAGCCCCTCGTCATCTCCATCCTCTCCCGCTTCCCTCCAGCATCCTTCTCCCCGGACTGGCGTGTCCCTGGTGCCAGCTGCAGCCTGTCACTGTCCCCTGTTACAGCCCAGAGATGACATAACCCATCTCAAGGTCAGGAAGAGCTTTGGGGTTATCACAGTGCTCTCCCCAGGCTCTGCTTTCCCACCACCGCGCTCCCTTCATCAGCAAGAAAACTGTCTTTTCTTAACACTTATTAAGCCCTAATTTTCATCTTACTCATTACTACCAAGTCATTAAGCTGGCAAGGAATTAAATGAGGTGAAATGAAAAGAATTGAAAGAGGACTGAAAGGTTTGGGGCGGTTAGGTTTTTTTTTAAAAAGACACCAGAAAATAATCTCCCAGGATTAAGCAGGTGAGAGCGACTAACCCTGCGGAAGGACACGTAAGACTTAAAAATGAGGTTTCTAATTAAGAAGAGGCAGCAAAGGACCCCAGAGGGTTTCTGTCCGCTCCTCCTCGCCCACCGAGGTGACAGCGAGAACAGCCGGGCACGGGTGGCTCCTGGACGTTAACGTCTCTGCTCAAATAAAAGACACTACAGTGAGAAATCGGGGGCCCAGTGGACATCTGTGAGGCTTCCAAAAATAGTCGCGGCCAAAGTCACTGCTGTCAGTGCCAGACCAAGGCCTTGAGCTTATATATGTGTGTGTATTTAAGGATATTATTTAATATATTAATATGTTACATATAAATATACTAATATATTCATATGTTTATTGCTGTGTATATATAAAGCCGTTGCTTTCAGGAAACAATCTTCAACCTGCAGAGTTATCGACCAGCCTTTGCTGGGCATTTTCTCCAACGGGAGGCAGGGAGACCACAAGACCAAGGTGTGTGCAGCACAACCCTCTTTCTGGCCTGAACTGGTGTTACTGGTTTTAAACCCAGCTGGATGGGAAGGTCTGAGTTCCCAGATTTACCCAGTGAGTTGGGGTTTGTTTCCACCCCGCCACTTCCAGCCCTGCTTCACATTCAGCACGTCCCTGGTTGCATCACGACCCCGCCGGTCTCCTCTTCATTTTGATGCATTCGGGATCGTAAGAGGCTGTTATTTTATGATGGATTAATGACGCTGTATTTGCTTTTAGCCTGTTTTATGGTGCCCCGAGTGCCTTGGCTATAACTCTTCTGTTTATTTGTTTTATTATCCCAATAGGCTGCTCATGAAGATTACTGTGAAAACACCCACGTCCCCCACCATGTGCTCCCTCGGAGAGGCTGGAGGAGACATCCCACCCCAGGTGCAGCTCAGCCCACCCGTGCCGTGGGAACGCTGCTTTGAACTGGGCTTTGCTGGTTGGGGCTGGTTGTGAGGCAGGGGAGTGAGGGAGGGGGTAGGAAGCCAAAGTTGCTCTAATTCAGCGTCTGTCTCAATGCATCCACCCGCTCGTGCGCAGGGCATGGCGGGGGGACCACCCTGGAGCAAGAGGAGCTGGAGCAAGGACCAAGGGCTTAGGAAGGGAGGTGTGGAGCCATCACCACTGCGGGGGCTCGCATCCGTCTCCCCCTCATCCTCACTGGTGGGTCCTTTCTGCATCCTCACCTGGGTACCACTAGCCACCCCTGAGACAAGCTGTGCATGCAGGTGAGGTTTGGCTGAAAGGCAAACACAGGCTCAGGGCTGTCCTCACCTTTGGGGATGACTTTGGGGGTACCCCCAGCCCCATACCCGCTCACCACCCCAGCTCCTCTCCCACCTCCCCACCACGGGCAGCTCCAGCAGCATCTCCCCTCTCCTCTCCTCTTCTCCCCAGGGGTCGGTGTATTTGTGGTGAAGTATCTGAGTGCTAATAACTCACATTAGCACCTTTGCCTGAAGGATGTCAGTGCCAAGGGCCAGGTTCCATTTCAGCTGAAAGCCCAGCTGCTCATTTCCAGTAGCAAAGATCACCTGGGAGCTTCAGGGATTAGAGCGGTGGGTGGAGGGGGAAATGAGAAACGAAAGAGGAAGATAAACATAAAAGTCATACAAAACAAATAGCTGGGAGTAACTTCATTAAATCAGATTTTTTTAAAAGGAAATATTAAAATATTAACTATGTAATTAAGTATTTATTAATTAAAAAGGACGCCAGGCTGCAATAAGCCAAGCAAAGCCCTAATCACGTGCAAATTCTTGTCTAGCTCAGCTGCCAATCCAATGGGCCTCGTGCCTGGGTTCCCAGGGCCTTGGGCTCCGGTCTGCCGAAGGGACAAGGAAGCAGATTCCCACTGAAGTCGGAAGGAGCAAAATCCCCTCAGCGTTTCCATTTTCCTGCCCTCCCGAGGTCTGAGCTGCCCACATTGGCTCTTCCAGCGGCTCCTCCTTGCAGAGCCCCGGGAGCTCAGCCGGCGAGGGCAGGGACGATGGTTTCCCCGGCCGTGCATCTCTGCCACTGCTCCAACTTCTTGGCAATTCCCACTTTGGTGACATCCAAGTGTGCCAGGACACATGTGCTGTTGTCCCTGACCTCCCGAATGGCAGGACCTGTGAATCACTAAGTCATGGACCAGGATGTCTTAGGAACTGGTTTGAGGGGGACCCAGTGTCCTCCTGCGAGGAGCCGGTGCCACCGGAGCTGTGGCTTGTGTGGCGATGCCAGAGCCAGTGCCGGGGTCACATTGAGCTCTCTCAGCCCCATCGAGGGGAGCACGAGCTGTCTGGTACCTCTGACAAACTCATCTGTCACGGACTGAGGGCCATCAGCCGCGAGATGCTGCAGAAGAGAGAGAATTGAAAGAGGGAGAGAGAAAGAGCAATCAATACATTATTTAACAGTGGGAATGCAAATGACAAAAAATTAATGAGGCCTCTCCCCCCCCCCGCACCCCTCCCCCAGCCCTCCTTTGCCGTAACACTGCTGACAAATTCTCTGGAAAATATCAAAACAGCCGGAGGGTGTAACCTGCCAGAGTGATGCACCATTATCTATTATTGATGGAAACCTTGACAAGTTCCCTTTAAAAAAGGAGAGAGAAAGAGAGGGAGAGAAGGGGGAAAAAAATTGCATCTAATCTTTGTTTTAAAGCTACAGTTGCTCATTTTCTCTTCCCTGAGGGCTGCCAAGCGACAGAAGTTGTCACTGCGGTGTCACCGTGGTGTGATGCTCCCTGAGCCCCAGCACGGCCGGGTGCTGCTGGGCTGGGGCTGGTGGGAACCAGCACAGGTATGGAGGCAGAATATTTGTTTCTCCCCCTTGTTACCCCTGTAAAGAGTCTTTTAAGCCTCTTTTAAAGATGAAATAGGGCTGAGCTGGCAGAGACAGCACTGGGGATTGTGTCTAGGGAGAAGCTGGGGGTCTGGGGTAGGAGGGAGGGAGCAGATGATCAAAGCAAGCTCCGTGGTAAATCCAGGAGGAGAGACAGGCTCCGGGACAGGAGGAGGAGGAATTCCTGGTATAAAAAGTGACTAGGGGAAAAAAATATCCAGCAAGTCCCTGAAGCATAGCAAAACCACGCCTGAGCGGCAGAGAGGCGAGAGACCATGGGAGCCAGCACAGAGCCACTGTCAAACACGCTGGCAAGTGACACACGGCAGGGATTAACACTTTATAAATGTCACTGGCCTCCTGACAGGCTCCTGTATAATCCTCTTCTTTGGCCTCTCACAGCAAACCAGCAAAACCCTCCAAACAACCCAGGTGGAGCAGGTGGTTCCCACTGCTCCCGTTATCCCATCGCCCCGAGCCAGGCGCGACCTGTCCCTCCTCCCGCCGGTGCCACCGTCCCCCTGCTACACCGGAGGCATCTGGGCCACTTTGGCTGCAGACCCCGCTGTCCCCACGTGTCCCTGACATTTGCTGCAGGGAACTGAGTCAAGCCGATGCCACGAGAGCCCCTCGGGCACCCGGAATCCTTCCCTCCATCCCTGAGCCCTTCTCCAGTAGCCACCTGGCCCTGAATTTATAATCTGTTGGTTGGTTGGTTTGTTTTGTTTTTTTCTTTGCAGTGCTCATTTTTACATCCCTTGCTGTCAATTGGGTGCTCATCTTGAGGGAGGGGAGGCTGTCGGTGTGTCGCACACACGTGCAGGAGCCGGGGCTCTCGGCTGAGCTGCCGTACGTGTGCCCGCGTTTCACTGCGCCTCAGTTTCTTGAGGCAGACACGGGAGAGTCACAGGCGCTCACTTTGAGATCCAGGGATGAAGGGCATGCCGTAGGTGCCAAGTATTGTTATTCACTGTTGCTTTTTTTATAGGTTCTCAAATGTATTTCTCTCATCTCACGGCCAAGTCCCTCAAGGACGCTTATGGGATCTATTCTGGGCAGACGCTGAAATCCAGCTCCTGTTTCCCCACCGGTAGCTCTGGGTCTATCCTTAGGCTATTTAACAGGAGGCTGTTGAAGGTGTAGGAATTACCCCCCAAGGTTTGTTTCCCCATCCCACTGTCCTGTCTTCAGCAGAGATCATGCTGGGGACCCCCAAGGTACGAAACCTGGACAGAACAGTTTGTATCTTATTCAATTTAACCCTGGTTGTTCTGGTTAATGCCCACTGGCACTGCGGATCCTGCTGAACTCCACATTCCCATGAAACTTCGTGCCAGGGAGTCCTGTGGTTCTGCCTGCCGGTATTCCCTGCTCTTGATACGAAATGTATTGTCTTTTAATCACATTGAATGTCTCCCGTTTTGGTGCTGCAAGGGCAAATCTGTGCTCCCAGGCACCGTCTCTACACCAGCCGTTGCTTTGTATGCCTCTGCCGTGCCCTCCTTATCTTCACCTCTATCCCATCCCCTCTTTTTCTTAAACTAAATAGTCTTAAATCTTTCTAATCTCTTCTCATAGATTATTGATACTCTTTGTTGCACTTTTGGACCTTTGCCATTTCTGCTCTATCTTTGCTGAGGTGCTGGGGTGACAAGAGCTGACTCCCATTGAAGGTGAAGTTTATAAAGTCACAGCAACATTTGCAGGTTTGCCAGCTCTCCCTGCCTGCTCAAACCCGCTGGCTTCGCAGAAGTGGCTGTTTCTGCCCATCACGTTACATGTTCCTGGACCTGCCCCCAGCAAGCCCTGCTTCCCTGAGAGCTTATTTCTCACTAAGACCCCATCCACCAGCAGAAGAATCCGTGTTTTTCTCCCTGTCTGTTTGCGTTGGAGTTGTCACAGCAGGTGAGATCCACAGTTGCGTTGCCCAGCCCTTGCTCTTTTTTTTTTTTTTTCCAGTTCTCTTTTTCATTGCTCAGGCATCACTGTGACTCAAGAAGTTATTTTTGAGGCTCCTCCAGGTCCTGGTGTTGCATGGTCCAGAGCTTCTCTGGACCCTCTGAACACAGAAGCGATGCCGCTGCTCTGCGTGGTACCTCAGCAGCATCCCTGCGTGATGGGGAGCGACCACGTTCACAGGCTCCTGTTTAACTGGGGAGGCACCCAGTTTATACACAATTATTTGGGCCCTTGGGAGACCTTGTAAGCTGGGGGGTGACAGGCAGTGCTCCCCACTTCCAGTTTGGTGTGTCCTGCTGTTGGGGTGTTTTGGGGACAAGTTCCTTTCTCAACAGGTTGTCCCTGCTCATCATGGTGACCTGGACACTTTGTGAGTTAAATCTGTTCATTTTCTTGTTATTGGAAAGTGACTGCTCTGTGATACCCTGATTTTATCCCTTGGGTCTCTTTCAGGTTGGGGTTTGGCTTTTACCACTTTTCCAGCTTGCTGGGGGTGCTAACAAGAGGTTTGTTTTCTTCCTGTCACAGCCACAAGGAAATGGGTCTTGATGCTGGGGTTTCTGCCACCCAGACCACAGCCGTGTCAGTTTTATCAGAAACGAGTCGAACCTCGGCCACCTTTAAGCTGAGGAGGAGGCAGGATTTGACCCCCTGGTAATAGTAAGGAGAGGTGAATGAGCTGCGGGAGTGCAGGGGCTGCTCTGGCCGAGGGGGTGACCTGTGCCCCTTCTGTGCCCACCCATCACGGTCACCCCAAGAAGGTGGCACACCCAGGAGGCTGACCTCAGCTCCCTGGGCAGCCTGGCTGCTTCAAGGGGCTCCAGTTAGATGTGCGGAGACAAATGTGGGGAGAATTCAGGTTCGTGAGCTTTTTTGCTTTCTCCCCTGTGCGCTATAGCTTCCTTGGTTAAAGGAGACAGGACACCGACCGAGATTTCAACCCTGCCCTCTCACCGCACTTTTTACTTCCTCTCTTTATTCCTCTGTTAAATCCAGCCACCCCCAAGCCCCCAGGAGACATCTCCCAAATACCCCAGCCTGCAGGGAAGCACTGAAGACCAAAAGAAGCAAAACAAGACGACAAAGCTGGAAACAGCGATTGAAGAGGCCACTGCTAAAGAATTGAGAAGCTTCGGCTCCTGCGGTGGGACCCGTCAGCCCAGGTAGACAGGCACACAGCTGACAAGGAAATCGGCTTTTCATGGAGCTGAAGGTCACCCCTGGGCCAGCTGCGGGGGGACAGAGAGCAGCCCCCGCGGTCACCATGGTGCTGGAAATGTCACGTCCAGCCAGAGCATTAGTTTTGCTTTTCCATTGTCTGTTTTGCTGAAGAAAGCTTTGTCGGCAAATGGGAAGTTTATCTCCCTGCTGCTAACTATGTGCACAAAAAAAAAAAAAAAAAAAGTAGTAATAATACAATAATAAAAAGAATTCAACATAAATTCCCAGGCAGAATCAGGAGGTCAAGTTTTTTAAAAAAAAAAAAAGGGAAGGAGAAAAAAAAAATCAGCTCTGGCTTGACAACGAAGAGAAGCGAGAAGTGCTCTGGGCTGAGAAATAATGGTTTGAAGTTTGCATCATTATCAGGGCTACGTGCCCCACATTTACAATTACGTGTATAAGCTGGGACTTGTGTGGCATTATGGAAGCAGCACCAGGGTGTGCCAGTCCCTCCTTCGGGGACAGAAGAGCCAAAATCGAGACTCGTATGAGACATTGCAGCTCATCACCCTGCGCGCTTCTGAGAGGGACCTCGGAGGGGCTGGGTGACACTCGCTGGTTCGTCTTCGTCCAGTCTGCCAGGCTGGCGGCTGTGCTCGGAAATGGGGTCCAGAGGAGCCTGTGACATTCTTGTCTAGTTGCAAGGAAGGAAGGGCCCTTTTAGAAAAGGGGAAACTGAGGCACAGAGAGGCCTGCCCACCCCACGTTAGCTTTCTGCACTGAAAGTGATGCTGTTCCATGAGCAAACACGGCTCCTCTCTCCCGTGCCCGTCCTCTGTGCCAGCTCAGAGGGAGCGCTGCGCTCCTTTGGGATCCTCTGCTCTCGTGCAGCCTTCAGGATTCCGCACATCTCAATCCTGACCTGCCACAGCCTCTTTTCTTCAGTGCTGGGCTGCCTGGGTGAGTTTGACAACACGGCTGGTTCCTGCCCTGCAAGACCTCCGCTATTTCAAACTACAACCCTCTGCATCTCACCCAGCTCCCCCCGGTCTCTGTCTCCCATCCTTCCCGGTCTGTGTGTCTGCTGTCAGCTGTACGAACCGTACGGTGTGTCAGGAACGTGGGGAGGTGACACTTTGGCTTGGGCACAAGGTCTTCCCGCCTGGGATTGGCAGAGAGAGGAAAACGGAGCTGGGCTGTCACGTCCGATTACATTTTTCTCTAGGTGACCTCTGTTTCCATAACACAGTTTTTATTATTTGACTTTGGAATATTGATTTTGATTTCCTTTTTTTGATTCGTTTTGGTTTCATTCTTTCCTGCAGGGAGTGACTTGGGTCCCCTTCAAGTTCTGTTTGCTCTGTAGTGTGAGGCAGGAAGGGTCACTTGTCCGTGGAAAATGACCTGGAAGAAAAGCAAGGTTTTAAAGAGCACTTGTGTATGAGCTAGGTTTGCATTTGATGCTTTGAATCAGGCCCCTCCATCCTGTCCTTCCTGAATATCCCCAGGCTACGTGGTGACCTGTCTCCCTCTCCAGGAGACCCTTCATGGAGGTGACGTGAACTGCACTGTGATGAAGCAGGTCTGGACACGGAGCTCCTCTGATCTTCGTGGGCAGCAGGACCAGCTTCTGATCGAAAGGGAGGATTTGCCACAGAAGTGTGTCCGTCTCCAGCAGTGACCTGTAATGATGCTTCAGAGGAACGAAAAATTCAGTTGTACCAGGCAGAGACTGAGGTAACTTTTTTAAAAAAAGGATTATTATTTTTATTTAATTCTGTAGCTCCAGCTATGGTGCCTATGGCCTTTGTGATGCAGACTGGGAAAAGCTGACGTGTGAGCCATCGTACAGGGATGGACTTGAGACCATCTTTGTCTCTGGGAAGACACCCTCAGAATTTGCAAGTGGAAAGGGCTGCTCAGGACGTGCTGTCCCCTGGGCTCTGGAAGCAAAGAGGGATCTTCCCACCTTTCCTGGCCTCCAGAACCAGAATGTAACCCCCAGCACACAAGTCAGGACAGGCTCCAGAGTCCCTGCTCAGAGCTGCTTTTGCTCTTCAGGGACAGCAAGGATGGACACACGGTTTGGTCAGCCAGGTCAGCAGCTGAGATCCAGCCGTGCACAGCAAAGGTCTTTATTGAATTACCTGCCACTGTCTCAATAAACCCCAAGAGGATGAGCTATCGATGTGAACCTCGGCGCGTGGTGAGGTGAAAGGACAGCCAGACATCTGACCGCTAAGGAAGTGCTGACAGATAAACCTTGGGGTACCAGACAGCTTGTTAGCCTCTCCCTCCAGTGTTGGCCAATATATATTTTGTGATGATTCACATGCTTATTTTTCCACTGTGAAATATAGTCCCCAGTAGAGGGATAAGATTAAGCCAGAGAAAGAACCTTTACAGCCTTTTCTCCTTCCAACCTCACCTTCCTAATTACTTTAAACGTAGAAGGGAGTTGTCAGAAGTTGTTAATCTCTCTTTCTCTGTTTTTCTTTTTAATAATTCCAGGGCTTGGAGTTCTTCTCAGCCTTCATACTCCAATCCTTCTCACCCTCACATGGCACTGCGAGACCAAAACATTTTTCCTATTTACTTCCCTTTGCAAAAGACCAAGAGAGGGACATCAAAAAGCTTCACTTTCAGCTGCCATCTGAAAGTGCAATATTTTTTTCTGGTCAAACCACATAGCACCAGTGGCCTAAGAATCTTTGGGTCTCTCCCCTCCTGCTTGCGTGGCTGTTTGTGTTTTACAGGTGGGGAGCCCTGAAATAGTGAGCGACACATCTCGAGCAGCCAGAGGATCTGCCGGTCTTGCACTCCTGAAGCCCGCGATGAACCGGGGGGCATAACCCGAGGCAGGGGGGCTGCAGAGCCCTTCCTTGGCAGGGAGGCTCTACTCGCAGGGCCAGGCAGCAGGTGGGGATTTGGGCCGAGATTTTCCATGTTTTGGCAATTCATCCCTTCCAGAGATCTGTTGGGGGAGAGTGGAAAGCCAGAAGTCTGTGACCAAGCAGGGAAGGGACCAAAGTGTTTCAGGGTTGGGATGTCCCACCTGCGATGGGGATGAGCCCCCTCCCCTGGCCATCCCAGTGTCCCCCCGCCTGCTGCTCCCCCTTTGCTGCACGAAGGACTCGAAGGTGAGCGGGGCCTTGGGGAGCATCCTCACGGCGGCTTCCTCGGGATAACGGGTCCCGGGATTTTTAGCTCCTCTTGGCACCGGAGCGTTTTCTTTGCCCGGGCTTGCGCGCCCCCCCCAACCCCAGCCCCATGTGCCGGAATATGCTGCCCTCTAGAGTCAGCATCCAAACTTCTCTGGTTTTTGTTTTTTTGGGGTTTTGTTTTGTTTTGGTTTTTTTTAAGGAAAAAAAGGCTGATAGAGTGCAAGTCCTGTCAAGCATGTGTCAGAGTGGCTGAACCAGAGAAAATTCAATCGCCCCGCTCCGAGGCTCGGCAGTGTGGGGTGCAGGGTGAGACCTGCACGGTTGGACTCGATGATCTTAAATGTTTTTTTCCAATCAAAATGTTTCTATGGTTCTACGATCTGCCCAGACCACCAGCTTTCCAAATAACAGCTTGTCCGTCACTCCAGAAGGTAGCGCACCAGGGTCTGTCCTGCGGCGGAGACCACCAGCCAGGTACCATTAGCAACTGCACCAAAAAAACCCACTGAGGCCGCCTCGAGGAGGTGAAAGTGGGGATGTACCCAAAATCAAAGTCTTCCATTTGTGCTTTTTTGCTCACATGGAGTTTGATGCAGCCCACATCATGTACAGGTTTTTCCGGGGGACTGACACAGGAGCTCTGTCCTTGCCTACTTCAGCTCTGGCCCTTTCTGCATCATTCTTCTGGGTGTCCCACCCAGAGCCTGTCCCCCATGATCATGCTCTCCTTCCCTGAACAATTCCTCTCCTCCCTCACATACTGACACCTCACTACTATTTTTTCCACCACTGAAGACCTCAGAGGAGTTGCAGCCATTAACAGGAGGTGAGAACATTGTCCTTTTGCTTTAGTTTTGCTTGCACTGGATTTTTTTCACCGCTTCCCAGTTGCAAAGCTTTCCACCCTGAGGGCTGAGTGTTTCCAGTGGCAGGGGCACAGCCGGTCACTGGGGTGCATCTGTCACTTGGGGATCCTTGTGCATACTGAATAAGGTCTTTACATGGAGCTGGTTATGTTTTAACCAAGTTGCAACCACACTGACCAGCAGGTTATCAAGTTATCAGTTATCAAGGCTGGTGTAGAAGCCATGGTAAAAAGGTAGTTGGCTAAATTGCATTTCCTTACATAACCTCAGTTATTCCCTGCTACTGAAACCCACTTGGACAGCTGTGTTTGAAGGCGAACAGCCACTATCTCCTGGCATTTCTGCAGGGACAGACACTTCGTTGCTCCAGTCTCAGCCCCACTAGCCACAGGAGAGCAAAAACTCGGGTGGGAAGAAGCCGCCCGGGAGAGGGGAAGGCACTAGAGGGCAGGAGAGTCTTTTCTAACTGCACATCCCAATCGTTTTGTTGGCATTTCTTGCACAATTTCCCCTGTTCAGTGGGTCGGTTGTAAAGTTCAGTGACTCATTGCAGGAAATGACCCTGTGGGGCTGCAGTTTATGTCTGTTGGCCTTGCCTGGCTGCCGTCAGCACAGGTGGAAGGGGCTGAAGCAGGCTCAGTCGGAGGGGTTTGCACGCAGAGACCGACGGCCTGCCAAGTGTTGCTGGCAGGTATTTTCTCCCAGCAAATAAACATTTGGGGAAGGAGGCTGCAGTTGCTGCCTTCCCCTTGCATTGTTCTTGCTGCAAGGTGAACTTTAGCACTGTACTCTCATCTGATAGCAGAGCACGTATCCACATCGGTACCAAGACCCAACATACTCCTCTCCTCCTCTTCTTCCTGATGTATAATAGCATTAGCACATGAAAAACTGGTTCTTTGCAGGATGCCTCAGTATTGCTCCCTCTTGAAGGTAACCAGCTACCGTCACCCACTTTCCTCTCGCCAGCACGAAACATCCCCACGGGATCTCGTGTCGCTCCATAGTAGCATTACATCTTTGCAGCTCTCCTCCCGCTCTCCCGGCCCCAGCTCTGTCCATAACAACACATTCACACTAATGCAATCAGCTCTAGGGTGTTGGTTTGTTGTTTCTATTTTTTTCTTTTTTCCAGCTAGCTCAATGGGATATTTGGAAGCATCAGGTTTTCCTGGCGTTGTGAGTTACATCTTAATGCAGAAAGCACAAGAGAACTTCAGCATCCCCGAAGGCAAATATATCACAGGCAAAACAGGGCTTTTTATACCGGAGACTATGAAAAGACCTTCCAATTTAGTTGCGGTTCTGTTCAGATCACACATTATTGCACACACGCTCCTTCTTCCTTTCCCAAGTCTGAAAACAGAGGCTGTAAGAATAGCAGGTTCTTACTTCATCCGTCTGCTTCCTGCAAGTACTCACAGCCAGGTCTGCTCGCATTAGCATCACCCACTACAGCTCCCGGTTACTATTGCTCGCTAATGCCAGTGAGTCAGCACAGCTCAACGTGGCTATGAGACTGCCACCTTCTACATTGTGTAAGTGAGAGAAGAATCTACCCCCAAATCTTTTTTTTGTTTAGATTTATTAACCAAATGGACTCAGGAACTCTCCACAAGCTCCTCCCCAAAAAATTAACGAGTGAAAAATGCGTTCTCTCCCTCTTAGAGATTTACTCCTGTGGCTTGTGACCAGCCCCAGGTATGTGAGATGTGTAAACAAGCTGATGAAGTCACTTTAAAAGTTGTGTGTAAAGCTTACAAAAATAGCAGCCTCATGAATTATTCATTTGATAGAGGGGGAAGTAAACAGTCTCTGAGGCTCACCGGGCTTCAGGGGTTTATTGGCTGGTAGCACAGGGAACTACATGCAAGTCAAGGTACTGCTGTGACATTTGTCCCCAGTTAAGTTGTAGAGATGAGTTAATTTTCAAATAGCACCATAACCCTTTTATTGTTGTTGCCTGGAGCCATCCCCACCGGCTCCGCTGCCCCTTGCCACTGGAGGGAACCCACTTCTCCCCAGGGAGCAGATCGGCCACCGCTTCCTGGGCTCGAATTAAAACCAGCGTGTAGGTCAGCGTGGCAAACCCAGGGCGCCGGGAGCTGGAGCACAACGCTTGTCTGCGGCTCCCAGGGGGCTCCCCAGCTGCTGGGTGACCCTGGAGTCACGTCAACCGAGATTGCCTCGCGTGCCAGATTTGGGGTACGCACGTGATGCTGTGAGGATGCTCTGCGGCAGAAGCACCAGTGTCCAGTCTAAATTACGAACCAGGTGTGGGTTTGCACAAATCCTCCAAGAGAAAGATTCTGCCGTAGTAGCAAATTTGGAAAAACACAGAGTGCCTGCGAGGCCGGATGAGTTTCTGAAGGGCTGGGAGCGTTGGTGGGATGTGCCCTGGGTAGCACAAACAGCAGATCCCTGCGCTTCCCCAACCTGCATACAGGGGTTGCACTTAGGGGGAAACCTCTTTCTTTTGGGTTTTCTGTCCCCTCGGTGAAGGCCTGGGGAGAGCATCTCAAAGCACGTTGGACATACATGGTGTCACATAAGAATTCTTTTAGTTAGTATAAACATAAAACTTGAGAATATTGGCTAGAGAAATGTCCTACTAAGCAAAAGAGAAAACCTTTCATATTGTAAAATTATCAAAAATCTTATTTATAGTGAGCAGAGAAACAAACACTTCCTCCCTGCAGGCAAGGCTCTTCCCTTTTCTTTATAGTATGTAACACTGAAGTTAAAAAATAATGATAATAAAAAGAGTCATCAGAACAGCCTGTTAGAAAAATCATTGTTGCAATACAGGTTAGAGGTGGTATTTAGTATCCATGATGCATGGCACAATGCATGGTGTGAGAAATAAGTTCCTTTAAGATATGTATATATATATATCCCAATATACAATAAGGATTATGTATTTATACATAGATACTATATATATAATGTCTATATAAATTTTGGGGTTGTCCTATGCAGGGGCAGGAGCTGGACTTGATGATTCGAAGATGCTGGAGGGAGTGGAGCATCTCCCGTGTGAGGAAAGGCTGAGGAGCTGGGGCTCTGGAGCTGGAGAAGAGGAGACTGAGGGGCGACCTCATTCATGGGGATCAATATGGAAAGGAGGAGTGTCAGGAGGATGGAGCCAGGCTCTTCTGGGTGACAGCCAGTGACAGGACAAGGGGCAATGGGTGCAAACTGGAACACAGGAGGTTCCACCTAAATATGAGAAGAAACTTGTTCCGAGTGAGGGTGGCAGAGCCTGGCCCAGGCTGCCCAGGGGGGTTGTGGAGTCTCCTTCTCTGCAGACATTCCAACCGCCTGGACACCTTCTGTGTAACCTCATCTGGGTGTTCCTGCTCCGGCGGGGGGGTTGCAGTGGGTGAGCTTTCGAGTCCCTTCCAACCCCTGACATCCTGTGATTCTGTGTGATTCTTGTGTGTCCCTTCCAGCTCGGCCCATTCGGTGATTCCACGATTTTACGGTCTCTCAGGCGGTTCCTCGCTGACCCCGCCCCGCCCGGCGGCCCGAGCCGGCGTGTCCCCGGCGGGGCCGGCAGGAGGCGCTGCGGCCCGGGGCGGCGCGTGTGCGGCGGGAGCCCCCGGGCCGCCTCTTCCCCTCGCGGCGCGGCGGAGCGGGCGGGGGGCGGGCGCTGCCTGCGCCGCCGCCACCGCCGCGCCGCACAGGCCGCCGCCGCAGCGCCAAGCCCCGGGATCGCGGCCGGCAGCAGGTGGGAGGCGGCGGCGGCTGGCAGCCCCGCGCCGCAGCCGCTCAGCCGGGCTCCCTGCGCGGCCGGGCCTGGAGCGCCGAGCCCGGCTCCGACATGTCCGGCAAGATCGAGAAAGCAGGTGAGCGCGCCGGGCGCCGCGGGAGGCCCGGGGAGGGCGGGGGGAAGACGCGCCGGGGCGGCCGCCCTCGCCGCCTTCCCCATCAGCGCCGCCGCCGCGGCCCGGCCGGGCTGCCGGAGCTGCCGGTTCGGGCCTGGCGGGGCTGGGGAGGGCGGGCAGGGCCCCCGCTACCGGCGGGGTTCGGCGGGCCGGGCCGGCGGAGGCTCCTGTCAGGGCGGCGCGGGGAGCGGGGCTGGGCCCGGCGCGGCGGGGGATGCTCTGCCCGCCGCTCCCTGCCCGGCGCTCCCGGGGCCGGTCCTGGGCTGCCCGGGCGCCGTTTGGCTCAGGCTTTTTGTCTCCTCCGCATTTTCCCTTTCCCCCCACTTTTTCCTTTTTTTTTTTTTTTTTTTTTTAAATTATCCCGCACCCCTACCGCCCTTTCCATGTAGCATCAGGGGCGCTGCAACGCTTTGGGGCCTACACGCAATGATTAATTGCAACTTCTCCAACTTTCCTCTTTCTGGTGTTTTGTGCAAGGTCAGAAAAGATGAGTCTGTGGGCAAATGTCAGAGGGAACTGGCTCATTTTTTCCTCTCCCTAGTAAAGCTCTCCCCTCTGCCCCGGGTGCTCGGGGGAGGCTGCTGAGATCTCTCCTGCTCTCGCAAGGAAACGCTCAAGCATGGATCAGATTGTCTCTCTGTGCTTCTGGAGCCGTGTCTGGTCCTCAGTTGTCACTTTAGATGGCTGAATGCCCCTGTTTTTCTGTGTAGCGGGAGTAGTACGTTGAAAGATTCAATTAGTGTTTTGCAAATCAACCAGTGATTTAGTTTAATTATGTTGCATTTAATTAGCAGAGAGAAATCAATGCTGTTTTGTATTTTTTTTTTAATTGTAAGGAGTAGCTAGGCAGTTTTCTACTGGGGAACATAGGGCAGCAGCCTGAGCCAGGACGTGCAAGCGCAGCGTTCAGGTTTTCCAGGACAGTGGCCACCAATTTCACGAAGATTCCCGTTTTAAAGGGGTAGAGTTGGTAGCAGTGCTTTCTGGTTCTGATCCTGGTTTATTCTGGCTTCTGCGCTGCACCGTACATAAATACGTTCTCCCGTGATACAGTTCTGGAGCGGCCTTCGGGGACAAGCAGGCTGGCAGCCGGCTTTGAGCGCGGTTCGTAGGCATCTTTCCAGCTCTTAGTGCTAAGTTGCTGTCTCACAAGTGTGCATCACATCACGGGACAAATGCTATTCCAGAAATATCATGGGTTAATCTGATGCATGATCCCTTACGCAGTACCGCACCATAACGCTTTGCTTCAGGATTCTGGCAATGTTTTTTCAGTGCTTGCTGGTATATTGCTGCAACTGTTTGTCTGGGAAGCGGGTAACTGAGTAAAGAAGGTGTTAGCAGCATATATAGACCTGGGGCCAGCTCAAAAATAATTGCAACTTGTTTATGTCAGAGGTGAAGTTGACTTGGGATTTTAGTAACTGCTGATAGCGCTTTAGAGAGTAGTTACAGATGTATAAATAAGCGATCACGTTTTGTTTATCCGTGTGCAGTAAATAACCCTGTGAGAATAGTAAATATAACTCTGCACCAGTGAAGCAGCGTGGAGAGTTCAAACGCGGGAAGGTGACTCCGTAGACACACACAAACGCAGTGCGGTTCCGTAAACAATAGAACAGAAAAGGCCAAAAATACCATACCAAAAAAATCATACACTGTGCAGCCTACAGACCTGACCTTGCAACCTGCTGAACTCCGGTTGAAGAGCTCAGGACATCGTGCGGGACCCGTCCCCAGGTCAGTGCTGTCAGTGTAGGCTTGAAGACGCAATGGTCGAAGCCTTGATGTGGAGGAATTCTTCCTAGTGGGGGTGCATTGTAGGGGTGATTTGCTGAACAAGAACAACTGTAAATCTGGGAAACTGTCCTCTTTCAACTGCTTGCATTTTCATTTCTTTAAGAAGGGTATTTTTAAAAAAAAATCCAAGTATAAACGGGAGGGGAGAAGGGCTGGAAGCCAGCTGTTTCAGTGCGGTACAGTCTTGATCACTGTTTGTGAGTGTTTGAACTCCTGATTGACACAGTTTGGTTAATAGCGTCACCGAATAAACACCGTCTGCAATACCGCAGTAATTCTGGGATAATATTTGTCAAAATGTATGCAGTAGCAGAACAAAGGATACAGAGTCATGAAACAAATGCTCTGAGGTCTAAGGTCTGCGTATTTGTGTACACTTGAATTTGTTTATTTCTTATGGGAACGGAAATACATGCAAAACCCATTATGTTTGTAAATAAAACAGGCTGTTGCCTCATAACAAGCCATCTGACAAACTTTGGAATTGACATGGGCTTGAGTTTGACTCTGGTGTTCATCTAGTCAGGCTGCTGGGAAGAAAAGTGTTACCTTGTGGGGTTGGATCCCTGGAGATCTTACATACATCTGCTCCTTGGGTCTGTAAATGAAACACCGTGTTGGCACTTAATAAAAAAGAATAATAAATGATTAGAGATAACAGCTACCATCCTCTCCACCAAGGCAGCGGACAAGGCTCCCTCTGGAGCTTCTCTCTACTGTTGTTTAATCATTGTGGAGCGACTCAGAGCACTGCTTGGAGTGAAGGGCAGCCAGCTGGTAATGTAGAATACGATGGTATCTTTTGTTTTCACTAGTATTAGACTGCCTGCTTCGCAAGGCTCCAGCCAGGAGACTTCCAGATACTTTTTGGAAGCATAACCCCCATTGACTTGAAGGAATGGCATCCAGTATCAGGTTTTTGTTACTGTAGACCTGCGACTTTTTGTCTTTGCTTTCAGGAGATATTTGTTCTCACCCTGGTTAGTCTTATGGTTTTGATCTAAAGTCCAAAATAAGGATGCCAAGGAAGAGTGGAGAAGGTCACAGATTCCGCTTGGGTTTCCTGTTACCATGGCAATACATGAATTCCTGTATTTATTTACCTGATGGATTACGTGCTCCAGGGAGTTGAACTGTTCTGCATCGACTCAGGGAGAATAAGGGACCCGTTAGATACCATCAGTCTAAAAACAAAAGCTCTTCCATGAAGCAGGTCCATTCAAGAATGCCCTTTATTAAAACCAAAGAACATATGGGTGCCATACTTTGAAAGTTTATTCTACTTGATGTTTTCAATATTAATCTCGTAATTTCTTGCAGGGTTTTCATGTCCCATGTAAGCTTGCTTCTTCAATAGCTGTCTGCTAAAGGTTGTTTGAGATAACTGCTTCAAGCGTTTGCTACCTGGAGTGCAGTCAGCTATCTCAATTCTGCTCTGGACTCAACTGCATGTATTTATTCCCAGCAGACTGAAAATGCCGTTGTTTTCACCTTTTACTCAAGCATTTGCCTTGTAAGCAAATTCATCTCTGAAGTCTCATCCTTTAGTAGTGGTGGTATAAAAATCTAGAGGTAATCCCAGGAGAACTCTGTTTTTAAGGAATACCGTGAAGTGGAAGAAACAATTAAGGAGGCCAGATTATTCCCATCTTTATAGGAACTTAATGTTTGTTCAGAGTCCTCCATGCCAGTTTACAGTATTCTGAATTGTGCATCTGTGAATGTTTTATTTTTTATTAATTTGAAGTTTCAAACGGATATTATTTTGGGGGGCGACACATTTTGAACTGTTATCACCTCTCGGATCGTTCTATGGAAATTATCCTGCACCATTTTTATATGGTGAGTTACCAGGCGGAACTCCTTGGTTCTGTTGTGGATTCACCACTGTACCGTGTTCTTCAGTGTGAGGACTTTCAAGTTAGAAGTTTAGCAGTTGGCCAGTGGAAGTGCTGCTTTCCTGGTGGTTTTCAAACTAAGAATTCTCTGTGAAATGTCTTGTCCTGGAATCTGAAAATTAAACTCTTCTGAAGACTCACTTCACAACCCTAAAGGCAATTCAGTTCCAATTCTTCCTTAATTGGCCTTTTAGCACCTACTGCATTTCCTATTATATGTGACTCCGATAGTGACATCCCACGTGTGTTTTGTTGTAACTTGTTTAAAAACCATCAACAATTCAGTCTGGTTGTGTGTGGAGGCAAAATATAGGTACAAGATAATCACTGTTTAGTGTTCCCTACAAAAGGGCAGAAAGAGCAGGATTTTGCTCTTTTTATGAGTCGGCGTAGGCTTGACAGGGGTTGTGCTGCATGGCTTGGAGACGGGAGCGCTCAGAAATGCAGCCTGCGGGATAACGGCGGCAAGGTTGAGATGCTCATAGCGGTTGTAAGAAGGGAGTAGACAAGGAGTGGAGAAAAAAAGACAGCTGAAGTCTACTGGAATGTGAAGCAGCTGGGTCGCGCCTTAGTCAGTGAAAAAGCAGAAACTGGAAACAAAATTTATTTTCAGTGTGAGCAATCGTTTTCCTTGAACCTCAATGGCTAAATATATCTGTTGGTGTGATTTTTATGTGGCGGTAGCTCTCACCGGCTCTTGCAAACCTCCACTGAGCAGAGAGATGAGTGGAGGTTCGCTGTCAGTCACGATCATAACACAAATGTCCCTCATCCAGGTCCGTTGCTTCACTTGCAGGGAACATTTCGTATTTGCAAGGGACATGCAGGCTCTCAGCACAGCTTCGCTTGTTGCAATGGATCGCCTGAGTGGAAGAAACCTGCTATCTGTACCTGCTCTGAAAACAACTGAAAATGTATTGTGCTGTAAATGCCCCAATACTTGGGAAATTCTGCTTTGGTGTTATATCTGTCTTGTTTTCTTTATTAACGCGAGCAAGCTGTAGGATTCAGCCATTGCCATGGAAGCAGTATGAAAGGAGTGTTAAAATCATATAGCTATCACAAGAATATTAGCTTTGTTATTTGTCAGTTTTGTTTATATAACAACCAAAGCTTGGCTTTCATGGTGTATAGTTGAGAAATACTGGAGAACGTAACGGGATGAGGGGATGGTGACAGAGAACAGGGTGTTGTTCTCAGTGGTTCAGTAGGGATTCAAGGGAGAGCTGGCTGGAGAAAAACAAGATTTATTCACCTTTGCAAGTTTGAATTTACAGCCCCAGAACTCCAAGGTGTATAAAAAGGTGGCCAAAGAAGGAAAAAGGCACATCACAAGTGGAGATGTTGGTGGAATGGCTGGAAAGACCAGAAAAGGAGCGAGAGGACATGCAAGCCTTGGATGTCAGAAGAGGAGGGAATGGTGGGTGAAGTCGCGTGCAAGTAGAGCAGATAGGAGAAGACAGACGGATCAGAAAAAGCGAAAGCGGACAAGGATGAGGCTCCTGGGGGCTTTTGTGGAGTCTGTTCGAAGGCAAAGAGACAGAAGATGAATTTCAGCAATCCGGAGGAGCTGCAGGAATCCTGCAGGTTGGGACATGCTGCCAAAGGAACGTTCTGCAGTTCTGCCATTCATGTTACTGCAGCCTGACAAATTTACAGCTGCGTTACCTGACCCGTGGCATCCACTCTCAAAAATACATTTCTGATCTCTTCCTGTGGTGTGTGACATTGATGCTAATAGAGGAAACAATTTCACCCACGTAAGAGAGAAATGATGTCCCCACATATTCTGTGAAGCAACCTGAGAAAGTGGATGGATCAGGTTATTGGTCTATTTGTGTTGCATATTTCAGTTAAAGCTCTTCAACTTTGAAACTTGTCTTTTGATGTTAAATCTGTTTACTGTTTTAGTTGCTACAATAGCTTACCATCTCTGGAGTTTGTGAGATAATGTTTTAATGTTGAGAGCAAAGAAGAATTGAATAGAAATAAGTATAAGAAAGAACAGGTCTGTATCAGAGCGTTCACTGACTTTGTGGGAGATGCGATATGGACAGTATTTGGGAGAATTTGTTGTACACTTGCTTTCTATTTTATCATATTTATGAAAGTAATCTAAAAAGTGGAGAATTGACAAGAGCTATATGGAGATTCTAATCCTTGGCTGGCATTTGGGTTTCAGATTTCTTTCATTTTTTTGGTTCCCCTTTCACACCACTGAGAGTGTCGATTGAGCGTGGATGGCACCCGAAGACGAGATTTCTTAATTACGATGCTGAGGCTCCTTGAATTAAGCAAATGTGTGTTTTGCATTATCTTCATCTACCTGGGTGACGGTCTCTGCTGCTTTGTGTAGAGCTTTTCTGGTGTCATGAAAATACTGTGCTTTTTGTGATTCGAGTTAACATCGTGATGTGGCCATCAGTGCCTCTGAGGAAATACTGATTCGTTATTCTGCTGAGGGAGAAAGGTTAAAGCTTGCTGGCACTCTCGTGCTCTTGTTCTTTCTCTCTGAAGGCTTCACGCGGGGGTGCCTTTTGTTGCGTACTTAACGTATTCACTGAACCAATCCCATTTATATTCTAAACAAGATCTTTAATTTCATCCCTCGCACGTACAGAAATCTTGGGTTTTGAAAGAAAATAGATGAGAATTTTCTTTTTAGGCTTCTGGAAAGAAACGAAAAAATCAGTACAAGTTAAAATCCCGGAATAGTTACAAATAGCTGGTAAAGTTGGAGTAAGCAGGTGCTGCAACTTGGTTGGTTGATGAAACCTTAATAGAATTTTAGCAAGAGGCTGAATACGTAATTCTATATCTATAAGAAGTGTGTTCACAATGTACAGCATGCATTGGTTTATCCCCTACCTTTTCATGTTTTCATTGTACTTCTCAGTCTACTGATCTGTCCTGTCCATACTCCCTAAGATGTGGTAAAATAGCCTCAGGAATAAATTCCATATTTAGAAAGTTTCCTTTACGAACCAAACATCATGTAATAAAGGGCACCCAGGGAAATCAATATTTTATTTCTGGTTGTATAGTGCATTCCAGCCAATTCTAGAGAGCAGCGCTCACTGAATCCCTCCGACAGTGGGCTTCAGTTAGCACAACAATACGGTTTAAAATACCGTTTTCCTTGATTGATACATTATCCTCTCATTTTGTGCTCTATCTTGTCAATTTGAGTATGGGGAGATAAAGTGTGGATGGTTCCCATCCAACTTTTGCTTAACAATGCAACCTTGCATTTAACTGTTGGGAGTGATGTGTGCTGCAGCGTTCATATACAAAGATATATTCTTTCCATCTTATTTTTTTTAAGTGTATGTTTTCTAATTAGAAGAAGCTTTAAACTTGATTATATACAAGGAATTTGGTTCTCATCACTCCTTGTGTATATTTCCAGGTAGACTTTAAACAAAGATGGTTTTGCTCCTGTCCATCTTGGGTGAATACACTTGTTTGAATTTCTTCAAATATGCATTGGCAGCTCTTCCTCTTAGGTTTTATCCTGAACTACAGCCTTGTTCATCAGACCTCAGATCCGAGGTGTGCGTTCTGCTGTAACACTTGTAGGGCTCCCTGGGGACGTCGCGCACACCACAAGTGACACACGGGAGGACGTCCCCGAGCTTCCCCTTGGCTGGTCCAAGGGATCAAACCCATCCTTGGGACCAGACGTTGGTGTCAGTCGTGTCATTGCCCAGGGTTGTCAGGGTCCTTGTGGCTTTTTACTCCATGCACAAGGAAAAAATGCTTACCTGGCAGATGACCACAATTATCTCTGTTCAGACCACCCGAATGTGTATTTTACACTTTTTGTTCTGGCTGAAGTCAACACGGTAAAGACGGGAAAACTAAGGAAACATCTGCGGGATTATTTCTGACAGGTGGGCAGCTGAGTTTATCTGTAAATCCCGAGAGTCTCTGGCAACAAGGTGTGTCATAGTGTTAGGAACAACAAAACCGATGTTGAAAGGTTGTTGATCGTTTATGTCATTGTTTTGATACTTCTCAATTTCTGTAAGTACTTAAGGCCGCTATAAATAATATAATACCATCCAAGGTTACAGCCGTTGGGCATCCAGGCTGTTGAAGCTCCGCTGGCAATATGCAAAAAAAGAAAATCCTCCATCAAGTGAAAACATAATTGATTCCAAAAGCACTCCCAGCATATATGTGCTATTAACATGGATGTTGATTGAGGTCCTGATCTGATTCCGGCATCCAAAGTTGATAAATCGTGCAAAACTCCGTTCTCGGCAATGTTATCAGTGCTGTGGCTTGTCCTGAGGGTTTAGGATTATTTTCATTAGTTTTTATCATTTAATACCTCTCAGATGAGGTACTTCACATCTAAAAGCTTTGGCAACCTACTATGCTAACTTTCAAACATGATCATAATGGGAAAAAAATAATGCTAGAAATATTAGTAGTATACATTTAATGAAATCGTTACTCAAACCTTTCCTATCCAGAAAAGTGACACTGGTTTGTGTTGATGCTGGACACTATGATCTTAACCTTTGGGATGGTAAAAAAGCATAAAAACTGGCTCCTCCTGCCATCCTGTGCCCTTGAAGGAGTCATTTAGTTAAATTCCTGAATATTTTTGCAGCTGTGGTTGTGGTTTATTAACTGATGCTGCCTTGAAGAAGAGCCCGTGTCTGCAGCAGTTTTCATTACTCATCTGTCAATACTTGCAGAGTAAAACAAATGGGTCTGGGTAGAGAGACTCCTGCTCTTCTGTGTGTAAATGGTTTCTTTTTCTCCATCCCACAGTTTTGATGCAGTACATGGTTAGACTATTGGATAGGAAGGCCTGGCCTGCTTTGTCTGTCAGGGTTATTTTAAGCTATGATGTTTAGATTTTATTAAATGAACCAGAGGGAATTAAAAACATCTCTCTTTCCCAAAATATTCTGTCGTACAGCTGTAAAATGCCCTTTATCCTGAATCATACCAGCTGAAGTATCTCCAGAATTTCTCTTTTGCAGTGGGTACAATGATTTGTGGCCAGTTCAACAATTTGCTTGTCGGAAGAAATCCAGTTGAGTTTGGTTTTGTTTTTATTTTTACATAATCCTCAAAATTGAAAATTAGATGAACCAAGATTATTACATTACTGTGTTTACTGATGCAAACTGCAAATTTTGCAGTAATGGCATTGGCTTCTGGGTGAATTGCGGGAGGCAACTTAGCAGCCTGGATTTGGGGTTTTTTTGCATACTAATTGCAAATGAAGGGCACATCTTATTTTGAAGCCCCTGCGCAACAGGGATAACTGCTCTGGGAGATGGAGATGTAAATGAATTTCGTGCTGGTACATAGTATGGGCGAGTGAATGGAAAGAACCACTTTTGTAGTAAACGAGCAGTTGATAGCAAATGCTTTGGTGGAATGGGACAGGGCTGGAGCAAGAGGATGGGCAGTAACAGGTAGAGGAGAAGGACTTGCAGAGCCCAGGGGATTGACTCACCTGACCACATGCTCCTCTTGAGTTTCACGCTTGCCTGTGACAAATACTGAACAAAATAGCAGCCAGGTAGTGAGAAAGCTTAAAAGCCAAAAGTCCGTGCTGACCACTGCGTATGTGTATTTTGGGGGAAATACTGGCATCCTTACCCCTTTTCCTGTTGTGCCTTCTGGTTTTGCTTAGTTTTTATCCTACTTCATAAAATCACGGTGGGGCAAAACCACACGCAGCAGTTCCCCATGCAAGAAAGAGTGAAGAACTAAGGCCCAGTTTAGCTAAGGCGATGCAAAACTTGAAGCCTTGTTTTGTGCCTTGGCTGGTAAATTGGTGCCAGTTCCCTTAGAGCAGACCTGCCTTTTGTCATGGAGTCACCATCAAATGTATTTTAAAGCTTGTCCCATGGGAGACTATTCTGTGTTACCGTGGCCTCCGGTGAGAGCAGAGGGAACCAAAACCTCTGCCAGACTGAGCTCTTGACTGTCTGCAAGCGTGAGGACCGAGTTTGGAGATGAAAACTGATTAGTGGATAATTCCCCCAGGACGAATAATCTCAGCCTTAACAGATGAATTGCAGATGGTTTCGGATGAGAGGGATATCAGGTTTAAAATGTCATTCTTTCAGTAACCTGAATCTACTGACCTTACATGGCATTGCAGGGTCGTTTCAGCCGAGCGAGAATGGAAGGAAACACTTGCCTGTGGTCTGTGGCCGGTGGCCCCCGTACTGCTCTGAACCCCAAACCCCCAGCGTTATATTCTCCTGTTGGTTTGAAAACTCTTTCACTCCACACAGTCAAGAAAAGCCTCCAAAATACAGAGGAGAGCAATTGTAAACTCCCCAAGTGAGAAGGATTAGTATCTAGTGTGACTTCTTAAACTGTTTTCAGATTAGTTACACATCTTTACCTATCTTTCACCTTTGCAAAGGTAACATTATGTGTGTGTTTGCCCAGCTTTGAGTGGAAAGCTTGCAAAAGGGACATAAAAACAAGTTAAGGACTATATGAGCAAGCTATGTCAATAAAGACCATCATTTTGCATAGCTGAGCAGCTTATCAAAGTACTCCGGTGAGAGTCTCCTTACAAATGCTTTTGTGTTTTGTCTGTTGGCTCATCCATCTCAACACTCACAGTAACATTTCAGTGCTGTCTTATAAAGCCTGTGACTGAAACAAGGCTGTTCTTGGGCTGGTTAATCAACAGATGCAATTAATACAATGATGTTTGTCTTGACACCCCGTCTCACTGTGGCGGCATTGTGAGCGGCGTCGCTATGCGAGGAGATCTCTGTGGGATGGGCAGATCCCTCAACGTTTGTGTTCGGCATAGAGTCAACACTGAAAGAGTTTCAGACCTCTCCTTAGCTGGCAAACGGTCTCACTGGCACTACAAGTGATGTTAACAAAAGGTTAAATCATAATCTGCAGCACTTCTGATTTATTTAACAGTTTTTTAAAATGCTGGGCTTTCATTCTGTTAGAGAGCACCAGAAGTGTAAAAGGAAAGTTCAGATGGATTTTCTTCTTGTGCGAGTCTGGGAAGGTGGTGAAGGAAATATGATTTGGACTCAAGATATTTATTCTTTTAGTAGAACAATGTCAGTCCCAGACCAGTGCTTCTCAGATGTGTTTTACCCTGGGAACTTGCATAAATCGTCTTCCCTTTCAGCTATTTCATTTTTAGCTGTATAGAGGGTGTAACCATTGTTTAAGGGAGTGTCGGTGGCACGTAGCCAGTTGATATCTAAACCCTATGAAGAATTGTTTTAAAGAGAGTATGATTTTCTGTACTGAGATATATTGATGACTTTATTTCAAGGCAGGAAGTACATGCTGACTCCAGCAGTTGCCAGAGCAGCTGTTCGGTATGAGTAACCCATATGAAAAATCTTATGAATGCCTTAATATTGGTAGGAAGCAGCACAAGCTTAAATGATCAGCCCCACAGTGTGGTTAAGCTGTATCAAGAGCTGCTTTCATATTTTCACTTGCTTGGAATTTTGTGTTGGAAAAAGTTTCACTTTCTTATGGTATCAAAGTCTGTAGGATAGTTTACAGAGAGGTATTTAACTTCAGGCTAGTTAATATTTGTAAAGCCTTGTCTGGACACTCCCCAGACACTTGCTCCAGGGTACAAATTTATTTGATTTATCCCAAGTCGGGTTGATGCAGCAGTTTCTGTCTCTGTAATCTCAACTGGCTCGGTGGCTTTTGGCATTTCTTAGCACTGTAGCACCAGTGTCACTTAGACCGGGTTTCTACCAAGGCCTGTATCAGACAGGGCACACACTTGAAACGCAGTCACCTCCCTGTCCTGAGTTTCCTTATCACTAGATTGGGGCTTTTTTGGTGTAGTGTCTCTCTGTTTTTAATCACGGAGCTGACTTTTGTCGAGACCGATAACATAGATTTCCATAGCTTTCCACCAAAAAGTTTATTTTTAATTAATGGCCATTTCAGCTGATTTCTGCAGTTGACATTCTCTGGAAGAAGAGGTAATTGTTTTGATCCAGCCCCCTCCGATGGGTGCCAGCTGTGAGCAGCATCGGGGGCGCTGGGCTCCGGGGGGGCTTTTCCTGGACACGGTGGCTGTCGCAGAAGTGCTGACCTGTGGCTCATAAAAAGAAAAAAAAAAGAATAAGCAAGAAGTGCTGTGCTCTAAACGGGAACCTGTCTGGAAGCTGCGTGTGCAGAGATAAGCCGCTGAAGGGGAAAACCCGTTCACCTATAGCTGATGTGTGGTACAAGTGAACCCCATCGTAGTTTCCTAGCTCAGCTCCTGAGACGCCTCCAACCCAAGTTCAGTTACTTCCTTCGTTCTACTTTTGAGCTCTGCGTCTGAATTCCTTTTATTTTTTATTGTTTCTTCTTATCTTTGAAACCAGGATATGATTACTTCTTTGTCACCTGTCACTGCCCTTTGTTTCTCTTAATTTACAATTTTTTTGGACACATACTCATCTGGCTTGTAGGCCATCCTGTCTAAGAGCCTGGGTCACAAGTGTTTGATTCAGCGTGGTTGTCCTGGAGATGTATAGGGATGTGCCAGCAAATAGTGGCACGTATGTCACAGCAAAGGGACACACACACACGTCTTGCCCAAGCAGTAGAGCTTCTCTCGCTGCCGAATGTGGCGCATGGGGGGTGGTAGCAAGGAGGAATGAGGGATGTTCTGGCTTATTTTGAGAACAAAATTCAGTTTCCCTTGCTGCAATAATTTCATGAATCAGAAAGGAAAATGTGTAACGCTTAGTGTTTATCTAGAACTTTTCATTTTTAGAGCATTGTGTAAGCATTTATTCTGTACTTTTGCCTTCACGGTGAGTGGTGATGGAAAGTGCTGACTGTAGTGAAGTGAGAAGAGTGAGTACAACTTCTCCCCTTGATTCTTTTACTGCTGTGGTTTAACTGGTTATTTTGGTCATTTGGACATTAAGTAGTGAGAGTAGAAGATGTAGTGCTGTGTAGCGGTGGCATCTCTCCATTTGAGAGAAGATGCAGGTAATATTCTGTGCCACCTAGAATCATGTGAACCTGCTGTTCCCGATTCAGCCTCCTGGTTATGTCGTTCCTAGTCTTTCATGGAGGCTCAAGAATCTGAAATTAAGTTGCAGACCTCACCTCATATTCTCTGGGAATTAGGGTTGAGGAATCTAGTACAAGGTGTGATTTGACGGGCTGATGCTCTTCAAACTTTGCGCTTGTATGTTGCAATTTCTTTTGTGGGAGGCTAATACATTTCCCAGAAGATTATCCGAATTTCCAGAGTCTCAAAGTCTGAGTTGTAATTAAGCACTTAATTTGATGAGGGTTTTTAAATGTGTTGCTGCTCTACTGGCAGCTTGGGGAAACGCTTCCATCTTCAGCCCAGCCTCCCTGGTGTGGGCTCCAGCTCAGAAAGCTGGTGTATATTTAGAACTGGCAGAACTGCAGCCTGCCAGACAGGCCTCAGAAAATTGCTCCAAATCTATGCTCTCTGGGTAGGTTAAAGCCAAGTTTGAAAGAAGCCTGGCTTTTTTAGAAGAAGTTAGGGTGATGGCAATTTTTCATTAACAAATGGGCAGTGGGAAATTTTAATAATACATTTTATTGCTTACAATCGCATAGAGTTCCCCGACTGCCACAAAGACAGTAATCAGTACCTCCAACAGGGAGTCAATTATTTTATTTCTTGATCATCTGGAGACTCATGATCATCCAGAGAGTTGTGTTGTCAGAGAAGCACATGGCTTGACCGGTGGGTATCACCTGTTTAAGGCAGAAGTTTATTTTTATCCGCATTCATGTGATATGTGGTGCAGGAAGGTGACTTGGGCCAATGACTTGGGCTCATAGGATTTAATACACAAATAATAATGACCGAGTAGAGATTTTTCCTTTCATGTTATTTGAGGTTATGGCTTCCAGTTGTCTTATTAAGTTTGTATCCTCTGCTAAAGTTTCTCTGCTGTTTAAGTAAAACATCTTTTCTTCCCCCTCTCTCCCGTGCTTCAACTGTTTTTGCTTAAAACCTCAGGAACAGTCTTGAGGACTTGATTATGCTGTGCCTTTGAATTGACCCCCATATATTTCCATCAAGACATTAGGATGACCTTCCCATTTCCTTCTATTCTCAGTTTAAATTTTCCTGTTATGGGAATACTAACCAAAAAAAAAAAAAAATTTAATCGCAATTAGTCATATGTTAAAACGACCAGCCTAAAGCCAGCAGGAAGAGCATCCTCTGGGTCTCGGTGTCCGAGGCCGTGTGTCTGTTTGCCATTTCGGCTGCGGCCGGATCTCTCGCGTGTATTGGCCGCTCATCGTTTAACAGACCCGTTCGGTGGCCACCCCATGTCTCTCTCCTCAACACATGCCCCTTTTTGCTGATAACTCTCTGGCCTCCGGGCTACTGACAGCTGTTGTCCACTTGCTGCTAATTAAGAAAGCAGCGTGAGCGACGGGAATGGGGATCGGAGAGATTGAACCCGCTCTCCACAGCAAAGCGTTTCGACCTGATTAAAAAGAGTCTGACTGACGACTGATTAGCCTCTTTTTCCCTTCTCTGTCTGTGGAGCCCCTCGGTAAAAAGCCTGTTTGCTATCAAAACTCGCATGTTAGCCGCGCTCTGTGTCTCTGTATTTTTTAGATCCTGTAACAATAAGCAACGTCAGAACAGATTTACCATTGAAATAGTGGCCACGTGTGAAATCTAAGCCACTATGAAGCCACGTATTTAATATGCAAAGCGTTGTGTACATCTGTGCTCTTCTGTAGAAATTCGAATGCAGGGGGTTTTTTAAATAAAATGACACATTGTTGAAAATTTAGAACTAGCTATAAGAATCCAGATCATCATGAATTAACGGGACTGAAGTGGATGGACTGATGAATTTCAAATATTTTCCTTCTTTGTTTAAGGGTTTTCTTTGTTTGTTTTGTTTCCTTCTTTGGTTTCCTTGTTTTGTTTTTCCTTGTTTTGCATCAGGTCCCAGTGGGTGACCTTTTGTGTGATACGGTTACGCTGTGCTTTTTGTGGTCCAGCTTGAACCGTATCAATGGGTTTGAACTCTGGAATTCCCTTTGCTGGCCTGTGCTTCTGTGGAGGTAAAATGATGGACTGCGGTTAAGATAATACAAGATTATTGTGTTAACACCCAACCAGAAGATGTGAATTCAAGTAAGAGGGATGGTAATTTCGTTCAAGAAGCCCCCTCCTGTAACACTGATGCTCTCTGGAGCTGTTTACCCCCAGGAATATTATGACTCTTTGTATTTCAGACTAGACCTCCAAAATTCAATCTGAATTCTTATCTGCAATAAGTGGGCTCTGTATAGCCCCTAGCATGCTTTGAAAGCTGTGTCGTTTGCTCTTATATCTGGAATACAATTCCTCTATTTCCTGTTGTGATTTTTCTCATGCTTGGCTGTTATCTCTTATCTTGGAGATGGCTGTTTCTTGGTACAGTAATTCAGCACAATCAGAGCTTCTCTTTAAAAGGACTACGTATATATCGAAGTAAAATGTTTATTTAAATTTTTTTAAAAAATCACTGCCAGGCTTGACTACTTAGGCGTGTGAAAATCCTGTAACAAACCATGTCTGCCACAATATAACTGAACAGTAGGAACATGTCCAGGGAGAGGAGGACGTACTTTTGACTGTATTTACTGGTCTTTGCCTTGTACACCCATCATTTTGTTGCATTATCACTATCTGGAAGAAGCTTTGAGGCATTCAATTTCAGCTTTTCAATAAAGAAGTGGTTTATATTTGTTCGAAGTTGAACGTGACCTGCTCTACCAGTCAGCGTTACCATATATTCACCTAAACACTTTCAATACTAAAATGGTAGGAAATGCAAAATGCAGTGTGTTTATAACTAACTGAACTAGGCAGACTCTTTGGGTGGTTCAGGGTGTGAAACTGCTATAATGTCCTTGGGCAGCTTTTTGTTTTCACATGAAGAGACCAGATGCTGACATGGTGCAAAGAGAAGAGAAATCTCATCACTAGATTGGCCCTGAGTCCCCAAGCTGTAGTCTGCAAATAAGTGATTTATGGGTATTATAGATTAAAATGGTGTTTCTTTTTTTACTCAAAGCAAAATGTTATTTCCAAATAGATCATCTCATTATTGGACTCTGGTTTGGCTAGTAATTTTATAAAATAAGCCTGGTAGAAAATTAATGGGATGATTTCTCTACTAGTCAGAATTTATGGAGACTCCAAATCCCTGTCTCTCTTGTGGGAGGCAATTAAGAATATGAGGGAGTGGTTTCTTGGTTTGAAATGTTGAAAGCAACTGTAAGCATTCCTATTGTTACATCTGCAGAGCTTGTTAGGGATGGTGAGACTGGTTATACTGGGTCATCTGCTGTGAATATTGGGCATTTCTTTCACAGTAGCCTGGTTATTGCTTGGACAGCTTTGCCGAACTGTTTACTATCTGCTGCCTGTTGACAGGCCATGCGTTTCAAGCCGATTATAGGAATATTATGTGGCTTCAGGGTCACGATTAGTCCGTTTTGTCCTTTAATGCCACTCACAGCGACATCAAGAATTGAGCTGCTGTCACCCAGGTAGGTCCTCCACCAATATTGACCTGGTTTTGTGTCTGTTCTGCATTCGTTTTTCATGTGACTGATGGCAAGCGTCACTTGCTCCGAACATCTACCTCTTACCCATTCGTGCTGTGAATTTCTGGCTGTCTAAAATGAAAAACCATCACAGAGTCATTTCAGAGACACAGAGGTGGCAGTTTTGACATTAAGGGGGCCAGAGAAACAGTCTGCAAATTCCTTTGTAAAAACTAGATGCCTTTTTTTTGTATTAGGTTAGGCTTTGTTTAGACTGTTGTCTAAATGGAAGCCTAGAGCTTTGCTGCTTGGTCTACAGCTGACTTGCTTTCGACAAAGCTAGACTTTATCTTTGAGAAACATCTTCCCATATATATGTGAATTATCCTGAAATATTTCCCTTTATTGCCAGTTTGGCTTCTAATTAGTTCAATCCACTTTGCAAGTGGACAATCTTATTCCAAAGTAAAACCACGTAGGGAGTTAATTTGGAATAATGTATGTGACTTTCCACTCTTCACCTTGATTTGAATTAACTTTCCTAGACAGAAAACCTCTCATTTATAGAGTCTTGAGTTATAAGGCTCTTGTGGCTTTGAATGTTGATAGGTTTTGTCAGGGTAAATTAATGGTGTATTATATTTTCAAGCAATCTCCTTAAAAGTGTAGATTCATAGAGCTGCCAGAAAACCAGCTCAGCTCTTTACCTGCTCTGTTCTCTACCAACAAATGGCAAATGAATTTGACTGTGCTTGAAGTATTGAAGTATTCTCTTTTTTTAAAATTCTCTTTTAGAAATTATTTAAATCCCTATTGAAAATGTCTTCTGTGAGCGACATCTTTCAAAGTTTCTATGTGACTGAGTTCAGTTTCGCCATTTAACACTGTGACTGCTATATATAATGTTGTGTATTTTTATCGAATGAGAGCAATCAAACCCTTATGGATGTTTTGTACCCATGGCTTGTGTGTAAAAATCAGGATGGACGTGGAAATGCTGGGTATTGTTTGAAGTCATATATCTAGGAGAATTCTGCAGAGGAACTCGGGACTCTCAGCACATTTAATGAAGCAAGTTTTCCCAAGTCAAATGCCTTTTCCAAGATTCGTTTGAGACATCTTCATGTTTTGCACTCTTTGCAATAGATACATGGCTGGTTTTCAGGTTAATGAAGAGTGATGGCATGTTTAGTGTATTCAGACTTTCCTGACTGCAGAGTTGCCACAAATGAAGCAGGAGATACCTCTTCCATCTGTCATTCCTCTACAGAAATCAGCAGTTTAGAAGTAAATGCAGCTGAGAGTTTATTTGCTGAGCTTCAGAGTCAAGTTCATGAGTACCCAGGAAAAAAAACACAGAACCTACTTGTTTGTTTGGTGGGGAGGCAAATTGATTTCGTTGTGTAAATTTGTAAACAGGGCGGAAAGGAAAAGTAAGTTTCCCCAAAACACGTGCTAAAAGAAACAAAGTCCAAGCTCAGATTGGAAACCTCCATGTGAAGTTGCGACGGGAGGGTGTTCCTGGCAGGGAGCAGATGTTTTTGCTCCCACAACACACGGCTATTTCTGCCGAGCAGCAACCCCATCTCCTGTGTCCTTTCTTTTCCTCCCACCCCCCATGAGTAGAGAAAATAGAAAGGTCTGTGGGGCCACCAGTCTGCCCCTTTGTTGTTGTTGTTGTTATTGCAGTCTCAGACTCATAATCTCTTAGGCATAAGTATTTTTTAGCTCATGTGATATTAGATAGCAATTACAAAGCCATGGTTTTTAGGCTGCCACAAAGCTTAGTACTAGATTCTTGTTATACTGCAAAATAACGTGGATCGTATGTACAAAGTCAGTTGTGTGTTTGCACCATTATTGGTGGTTGTTTATTAGTTGAAAGGTTGTTTACACCATTTCTCATTGCTTTGCTACAGTGTGGTTTTTTTTTTTTTTTTTTTACTCATTGGCTGGACGCAGTTGAAGACTCAAAATCTGACAGGGATGGAGCTTGTGCAGGGTGGTCGTGCATTAGCAGGTGATAATATTAAGCACAGAAGGTCCAGAAGGTATTTACCTTTTTTAATAATGGCACCAAATATATTTTTATAAACAAGTCTTTACGTTTTTCTGAACCCAGCTGCTGTGACATACTAAATCCGCTGCAGGACTCTGTAGGTTCTTGAATGATTTTCACAGGGGAAGAGCAGAAAGTCAGTCCCGGAGAAGCTTTGACAAAGCACCGCTGTACCCAGACCGAAGGGACAACGTTCTCCGGACGTGCTGGAGCTTGAGGCCTCGTGGAGCCAAAGTTTCCCGTTACAGACTAGTTGCTGTTTTCCAGACAGACCCCCTAAGCTCCCAAATTATTGCTCGATGTACCACAATTCATATTGACTCACCTTTCGGGGCTGGGCGGCCGGATCGCCACACAATCCCACGTTGTGTTGCAGAGACGTAAATAGCTTTGGCAGTTGTGGTTTTGCTGCTTTGTCAAGACCAAATTAAATATAAATACTGTACAAAATTATTTCTTATTTATAGAATCCTACGGTCTCTCTGCCACAGGGTCTGGGCACAGGGTTTTAAAACATATATTTTCACATGGTGGTTTTCGAATGCATTCCCGAGGCACCCTGTGCCTCCCTGGCAAATTTGGCTCTTGGGCAAACATCTCACTTTTGAAACCCGATGCCGTGTTCTGCATGGGATGCGATGTGATAAGGGAATGGGCTGTTAGTAAAACCTCACTCAGGTAGCTGTTAATTCACCGAGATTTATTTGGTGATAAAAGAATTGTTTCAGCAGGATTGTAAGGAGATGCTGAGATAAGGTTTGACTTTGTTTTTGGTAAAATACCGTCTCAGCTTGGCTTCCTTCAGCTATCGCCCCACCGAAGGTATTTATTCCTGAAATATAGGCAAACTTCTTGTATCAGTAAACTGGAAGATCCTTAAAAAATAGAAACTGATTCTTAGTAGGGCCAAATTATTGCAATTTCCATAAAAGATCACAGTAACTGTTAAAATACAGATTGCCAGGGTGATACAAGAAATCTTCAAGAAGTTTTCAGGGCACTCAGTTGTGTTTGCATGGATTTCTTCAGATTCCCGTTGTGTTTCTGGTGACGCTTGTACAAGTCTGCTAGGGTTTGCTTCTGTGGAAGTTTATTGTTCTGTGTATTTTTTTTCCAGATTTTATTGTTTGTTTTAAAATCAGGATTTGCTGAGAAGATGGGTGTTTGTAGCAGTGTGCCGTCTTGAAACCTGTCATCTGTAGGAGTGATGTAGCCAGGTGGTTTTAATGAGGAGACACGATTAAACAGAGAGTTTACACGAATAATTATTTACTGCTAAAGTAACTTTTAATGTTTATGTGCAGTAGAGTAAAATATAGACATCTCAGACTCCGTAAGCTGCCTCATGTTTCCTGCCGTGATGGTACCGAGATGTGCTAATCCTACAGCTAACAGAGACTAGTTATACTAGGCCTAGTATTTCCTCTCCCTCCTTGGCTGTTCAGTTCAATTAACATCTCAGTCTCCCCTTGCTGGAGGCACTGATGTTTCAAATTGTGCTTAGAGAAGACTAAAATTTCCTACTGCCTGTAGGCAGGCAATAAAACTGGTGGTTTGGTTGCAGATCCTATCAGGTATAGAACAGAGTATGGAATTGAGGATATGGCTTGGGGCTTCTTAACCCTTTATGTAAGCGGCACAACAATAACGTAAAAGCAGCTTCTGGCCTGATTACATCAGAAATTTCACACCTCCGGTGTCGCTGTGTCACTTTGCACACACGCTTGTGTGTATGTGCGGATAGAGAGCTGGCCCTTTGGGGCACCAGCAGAGTAGGACTTCAAAGTCGAGTGATTTGCGTAGCCCTCCTGTGATACTTTGTTTGATTAAGTAAGCAATATTAGGGAAGTTTACACTGGTATTGCGATGCCCCTCTAGGAGACAGTGCTGGCCTGGCTCCTGAAATTAATTTTTCTTTCTCTTGCAGAGATGTGAGCCCCCGGCACAGTGCACAGGAGTTGTGCAGACATGTTTAATCTTACCGAACCGAATATCTGCTTTTCAGCATCTGAGCCCCGAGGATACAGTGCTAGTCAGAACAGTGAGAAATGAGGCTTCCTTGCAGAGAAGTTAGCTCATCTCTTAACATGCATGGAAAAGAGCTTACATCACACTCTCACCTGGACTGTTGCCCTTAATCTATGGCACTTGCTAAAGAAGGAAATAAAATTGAGCGTGTTTAAGCAAATGCTTTCCATGTTTTGATCTTACTTCTTGTGCTCAGCTCAGAGGAGTGTGGGCGGTGGCTCTTGGGCAGGGCATAAGGTTCCTCCCAAGCCTACTAGAAAAGAGGGGTTAGCTTTGCAGTTCAGTCTGAATGTGCAAAGAGTCTGTAATCAGAGGTCAAAAATAAAGATGACTATAATTAGTAATGTCCAAAGCAACTGGAAATTATGTCAGGCAGATCCAAGCCAGCTTCTCTTTTTTTTTTTCCATCGCCTAATGAATGAGAGCTGAGGTTGCTCTCTGAGGTTGAGAGAGGGCTGAGTTTTTTCCCTTTCAAAACTGGTGCTGTGGGGCAGATGCAAAGTCAAGACCTCATTTACAACCTTGGTTTTCAGCTATTGAACCTGTAGGCAGGTTGCGAGCAATTAGGCTTTTCCCTGAAGCATCTAAAACAATGCGTTTCTGCTTGCTGTCCTGCAGAGTGCCAGTGACGACATTCTGTCACCTTGGAGATGGATAAACAGCTTCAGCAACATCGGGTTATAATCTTTCAGGTCTGAGTTTCAGCGCTGACAGCCGTACGACTGAAACCCAAGCCTAGCAAAGGTTTTTCAGTGTGGAAAGAGTCTAAATGTGCTCGAGTAAAATGAGAGGAGGGGAGAAAGAGTTTAAGTGGAGCTCAGCGATAAGGCTTTTTGCTTGGCCGTGGCAATGGTGTGAATGAAACAAATTAGCTCTGGCTCACATGCTCCTCCAGTCGGGAGTGACTCAGGTAGTGCACACGCAGACTTGTGCCTGCAGGGCTTTATTTTTAGATGTCTGAATCACTGTCATGACTGTATCCTCATAAAGCCATTAGATGAGTGGGGATGCCCATGGACCCCTTATTAAGTCATGTTTGGTGAACGGAGAAATTCAACAGGTTCCCCTCGCAACCATTGCAATTTCTGTGCTCAGAGCTGTTTGCTGAAGTAACGCAGAGGCTGTGCCTTGTAGCTGGATTATTTCTTTCCATTTAAAATTAAATGTTTAGTTAACAACCTTGGTGGTTTCTATGTGTAGAGCAGGGTAAGCGTGGACCACAGCAGTCATGTTGACGTTGGAGGCTTCTTGACTCTTGTTGTTTTAGCGTTGCTGGCACAGGGGGAGTTACGAGTCATGTTACCAGCGTTGTAATCCCATTAGTTCTCTGGGCCTTGCAGGGCTGTGCAAGATCAGTACTTAAATGGGAAATTACCAGAGACTCGCCAGATGCGGCACAAAGGTTTGCTATGATTTGGTAAATGGCAGCACTTCTGCTCGTGAGTTGATATGGGACCAATCTGCTGGAGCAACTTTCTTTCAGATAAAACAGGGCAAAAATCCTGTCTGCTGCTTATCAATAAATTACAGTATCTTTTTCCAAAAGAAGTCTCAAAGCCAGCTTTGGTCTGCTGGAAGAAACTGAACTTAGGTAGTAAAGCCCTACTCCCTTAAATCCCTCCTTGTTCAATTAATTGTACCTTTTAATTCCCCTGCCCCCATAAATTGGTTGGGTGGCATTGCTGCAGGGTTTCCAGCAGCTGAAGGATTCCTGATTTGTGTGTCTGCATGCAACAAGATTTCTCTCTTCTGAAATACTTGAGGCTAAAAGAGGACTAGGAGGGAACCCAGTCAGCTGCTCTGAACTTGCTGCTTCGTTTGGTGCATCTTTTCTTTGCAACCTGAAGATTTGCTTCCGAATATGAAGCTGGGAGGAGGAAGAGCTGTAGTACTAATGCACTGTAAAATTAATGTTGTTGACTGACCCAGTCCCTTTCGCTGGAGTCGGGAGACGTGGCTGAATTGATAAGTCGCCCTCTGTGCCTCCCGATTCCCTTGCAAACACTGTGGGCTCTTTCCACATGAGGCTGCTGCAGCTGGAGATGCCTCATTCATGGTTGCTTAGAAAGGAAAAAAAAAAAAAAATCAAAATAAAAATGTGCTCTCTGACAAATAAAAATGTTTTGCTTCCTCTGGAGGCCCCAGAGGGCGGCATAAAAAATAATGAAGCCTGTGAGTCAGTGAGCATTGCCTGGCCAGCTGAGAGGGAACTGAGCCTCCCTTTTCCATACAAGTTTGTGTGCTGTCATTGCACATCATTAATGCTTGCTGGTTTATGCTCATTCACTGTAATGTTGCCAAAAAAGAAAAAGGGCAGCCGGTCTTTCCGCTCCCGAACGCTGGCTGTTTCGAAGGTGACGTGATGTTAAAGGAAAAGTTTTTTTAGCGCTCCAGAAGGGTTGTTTGATTCTCGAGCTGCCCTTCCTCCACCGTTTTCCTCCAAAACCTGGCGGCTCTCCTGGCAAACGGGTTCCCTGGAGAGGGACTTGGAGCAGCTCACAAACAACTCCACCTAAGGTACAAAGGTTAGGGTGGGCAAACTTCCTGATTGACACTGCACCCTCCCTTTTTTCTTTCCTTTCTGGATCCCCTGCCGGGTCTCTTATTTGTTTCCGAATAAATTCTCTTTGCTTCAGTCTCTGGGGGTAACAGCAAAGTTGAGAAAAGTAAACTCACAGAGATGGAAGTGGTAGATCTGGGGCTTCTGTAGCACCCGTGATGCAGCAGTGATACGCTCAGATGCTTAAAAGGGATATTTTAATTCTATTCTGCCACATTCTGTCTCTTCTGTATTCAGGATCCCAGTTCATCCTTTTGAGAACATAAAGCATCGCACCAGTGCTGCATATCAGCATTTTTAGACTTCTAAGCATCCCCAGGACTTCTGGAGAAAGAGGGCGTGAAATGTAGCAGAAGGCTGTTTGCTGCGTAATGCTGAGTTACTTTGCAGGTGTGAAAGGGCTGAGAATATATCTGAGGTTCTCTTTCCTCAGCTGTTTCTTCAACGTGCCTCGTGCTTCTTCTCAATCCCCATAGCTACACACTGGCAGGCTCGAACATTTAGCTACAAGAAAGACAGAGATGCCCTCCACCACAATATCATTAAAAATTAATTTTTAAAGTGTCCCTGTGGTAGCTTTCTGTTGCCCACAGCCCACTGGTGAGCTCCACATCGTTCCTCCTGCATCGGCTCCGCCAGCTCCTCTGCTGAAGAACTCGGCTCTTGGGAGAGACTGTTTGAGTTCCAGGTTAGAGCAACGTTTCTGCGAAGCTCCAAGGCTTTGATTTTCTGTCAATCACTATTATTTTAATGTTTGCATTCCAGGAGAGCCCAAAAGCTTCAGCCAGGGCAAAGACCCCACAGAACTGTGTGCTTACAAGTATGTAGTAGATAACAGCCCGTGTCCTGAGGTTAAGAGACAGGGTGGAAGATGGTTGGGAATTCTAGTAATATACATATAAAATCTTGAAACATCTGTTCTTTGCAGCACGCTGCATGGTTATCATGGAAAGCTCTCGCGTGCCCATCTGTCCGTCCCGAATCCCCTGTTCTCCTGTGTTTCTGACAGCAGAATTGGGTCTAGAGGAGCCAGAGCCGTAGCCCCAGCCCCGTAGTCTCTCACTGCACCAAACGGACAGCCGTAGCAGAAGGGTTGTTTTCAACCATAGCTCATTATTTTTTCCTTTTGCTTCAGAACTCTTAAAGTCCCTGTCAGCAAGGGTTTAGCTGAAGCCTTGCAACTTGCCTTTTGTCTTCCACAAACGATGGAGCTGAGCCCAAGGGAATAAATGCCATTTTAATGGGCATCGTTGTGTAACTCATTACATAAGTCACCTCTGCCTTCAAAGGACTCGTGGCGTAAATGGCAGAAGCGGTTGATTAAAAATGTGCACAATAGCTTCATTATGACATGGGGAGAGATGTCTGCTGTTATTTTTAATCTGGTAGCTTTTAAATATGTGCATCCAGCAGAGACTCAAATGGCCTTTAGAAAAGGGAACCGTTTGTGGGACAAGATTTTTAGACTTCGCTTCGTTCATTCTAACGAGCTGCAAGAGTCAGTCCAAGCTGGAGAACGAACTATAACCCTTTTTTAAGGCTCTGTCTCCTCTAAGGCTGCAGGGTTTTGGTGTGTGAACACATACAGAGTTAGAGAAGATGGAAGGTTTAGATTTCAGGTGACAGAAAGAAAAGGTACAGTATTCTAAAGTTTGGGTTCTTTTATTAAAAAAAAAAAAAAGTCTATTTTCGATTTGTTTGGTTGACACGTTGAACAATTAAATTGCACATCCCTGCTGCTGCAGCCTGTGTGCCGTTGAGCTGTGTTGTAGTGACAAAAAGATGACCGAGGGGTCCAGCAGCAGCCGGGGGTTATTGCCCATCTCCGGAGCCTCCTGGTGCGGCACAGCCGGCGAGGAGCTGGAAAGTGCCATGACTGAGCTCTGTAAAAGGCTGAACTTTCATTTTGACTTTAGATAATTTGCCACTGGGTTAGGTCGGTGGAATTCACCAACATGCACGTGTTTTGACTTGATTCCTGGCATTGATTTGAACCCCAGTGTAAAGTGGCCGTTTGACTATGACCACGGTGGACATTGGGTTTTGACTTGCCGGCTTTCTCCTAAGCAGCCTAGTTTCTTCACCCGCAAGCACATAAGCTGATTTATCTGCCTTCCCTCGTGCCTCTTAATCCACTGTCATTGAAAATCTGCAGTTCTTTCCTCACCAGATTTAGCTTTCTGCCACCAAACGGGCAGGCAGCACCGCTTCGCTGGAGCTGCCGGGGGACGAGGTGGTTCCTGGCCAGCCATGGGGTGCTGGGCTTGGGGGGCTCAGTGGGTGCCCCAAAAACCCTCTGGCCACACCTGGCTGCTTGGGGCAGGCTGGCAACAGCAACTTTCTCGTGTCCTGTGTCCGGTCGGACCCCGGACACGTGTTGTCCGGGGGAGACAAGCCTGAGAGCTGAGCAGGACTCAACAGCCGGAGTGCGTTCAAGCACAGCAGAGCGGGAGCCTCGTTAATAGAGGGATGGAATTAGCAATGAAACGAGTGACGTATTAAAACTTACAGTCAGAAATCAAGAAACTCAAATCCATAGTAAAATAATTTTGAAGGGATTTTATTTTCCAGTTATGTGCAGCAGCAGAGCATCCAGACAGATGAAATCCGAGGGGACAGAAAGTCAGGAACGCTTTGATACAACAGTATTTTCTTTTTCCCCCTTCTAGTTGAAATCACTCCATCGAGTTTATTGCCCTGTCTTTTCCCATTCATCTGATAAATATTTGGACACTGCATAGAAGTAAGTATGGGATACCCTCCTGCAACCGCCAGAAAGGAAGAAGAGAAGTTCAGAAAGCCGGTGCTGAGGCTCCAGTTAAACACTGCCGGTTATTCATGAGTAAGAGGCGAGGGTAATATGATAGAACAATTTCCAGCGGGCAGCCGACCAAGCTCAGAACAACCTCAATGCTGCATTAAGGGGTCTGGTTACTGTAGACGGGCAGGGAGGAGCAGAGGGACAGAAGTGGTTTGAGAAGCGCCATGGCTCTGTTTTCTCTGTATGTTATCAAATGAATTGATCTGCAAAGGCATGCTGTGCTTTTTGAACCTTTTAACTGGACAGACATAGGACATGTTAGATATTTAAATTAGGATATAGTGTAAAGAAAGTGACTTTCTCAAAGCAGACCAGTGCTATGGTAACCAGGCTAGGAAGTCTTGCTCAGCTGTGATTTTTGCTGGAGAGTTTTATCTTCGTCTGTAAAAGCTTAGGTAACTTCCACCTTTGAGCTAGAATACCTTCCTATAGAAGTGTATGTTCTCTTTTATACCACTTTGTCCAGATTCATTAAAATGCAAATCCTAACGCTTGAATGATGTATCTGCTTGAAAACCATAAAGCCCATCGTGCTGAATAACGTTGGTTGGCTTTCACTGAGTGTAATCACGGTAGCTCCACTGCTTGATTCATGAGTGTGGGGAGAGGACCGAGGACCGTGCGATGGAGACGCTGTCCTGGAGTCACTGACTCACCTCTGCTCTGTTTAGATGAGTTGCTTCACCTCTGTGCCACGGAGTAAGGTTGAGACCTAACTGTTTAAGGATGAGAAAGATGTGTTCGCAATGTGCTTGGAACAAGAAAAGCACTATTTTAAGTGCTAAGTGTAATTGAGCGTCAGAGAATATTGGTTTGTGACTCATTTAACTGCAAATGCATCAGAAGCCTATGAGCAGATGAGATCTGGAAAATGGTTATTGTAGATGGAAAGATGTGGTAGTAAAAAGCTGCATTAATTTGTGATCTTCAAAGTAGGGCTTAGCAGGGCTGTTCAAACAATAACATTTATTAATTTTGCAAGTGTCAGCTGATTTACTTCATTAATACTCTTTTAGGAAGTTCCCATTCTGCTTCAGCCTCTTGCTCCTGTCCTCGCTCTGTCGGTAGGACATCTCCTTTTGGAGGTTCCAGACCATGCACACACATTGGTTCAGCTGCTCGTGTGCTTGTCCCATAAATGCGGCTACAGACGTCTAGTGGGAAGGAGAAAAGGAAATTATAGTCTTCTGAAACTTTTCTCCCTTCCAAATTTCTTGTACCTGCAAGACAGAATTATCACCATAAGCTGCAAAGAGGTTTGTAGGTATTGAACATTTTCTTACTGGGACTAGCAGTTTGTATCGCCACAGCCCATGGAGGAGCCAGACACAATTTGTTGCTGCTACCATCATTTCCCTGAAGATTAATTATTGTAATTGTTTGCCAGTTCTTGAAAAATAAATTCAGAGTCGCAACTTCTCTTGGCAAGCGTGCATACACGTGCATGTATAGAAATTCTCATGTGATGTATGAAATAAATAGGAATTATTTTGGAGGCGGGGAGTGCAAGAGCGTTGTCACCGCAGCCAGGAGCTGGTTTCAGTGGTGACCTTCAGCACCCTGTGGAGCCGGGGAGATTTTAAAGGTTTGGAGATCCCGGTGTGGATGCAAGGCAATGACGTCAATTGTTGCTAAGTTAGGGTGCCAGCTGCTCCAAGTGATTCTTCAGAGGCCAGCTGATATGTCTGGATTTATCTGCGGTGACCAGGGGGTTTAGTGCCTCTCTCCTGAGCGCATTAAATGGGACTTTATGATACACAGAAAACTTAAAAAAAAAAACGTTTACTCCTGTAAATGGAGAACAGGTCCACAGTCAGACTAGATTAGAATCGGTGCTGGTGCGGCTTCCATTAATAGGATGCCTGCAAAATTTTGAGCTAGAGGACACAACTAACCAGAGCTCCAGCTCTGGTTAAGGTGTTAATAACAGGCTCTTAATGTGCTACCAGGAAACCAAGTTTAAAGGGAGACAGCCCTTATGGGGAGGCAAGCGCGGGTTCCTTCCCTTGAGCTGTGGTTAGGCGATTTCTGAGTACGAGGAGCGGGGTTTGCACCGCAGCGTGGTATTTAGCTCCAGGGTGCTAGATTTGACTCAGCAGCCTTTTCTGTTTGCAGCCTGCATGCTAACGCGGTGCTGCAGTGCTGCATGCATGGGGCTGTGTCGCTTGAACTCACTACAGCCAGTGCAGTCGATTCCCAAATAATCTAAAAGAAAAATGAAACATACAGCAAAACTACTTATTTCCTTGATACTGTAGTTAAAGACAAGTTCGGTATCTTCTCCTGAATTATCTGGGTCACTAGAGAGCAATTCAGACTTTCATTTATTAAAGTGCTCTTTGCTCAGAATACATTCTAAATTGCTCTCTATGAGGCAGCTTAGTTTTATTTAGCTTCATGGCTAAACAGATAAAAATATATTTCAACAGTAAGTCTGCATAAGGCATGATTGAAAACCTTTGAGCTTCAGCTTTTAGATATGAAAAAAACTCCATGAAAATACAATTTTTAAAAGGTTGAGCAGTTCTATAATTAAGGTTCTTCAAGGATGCCGTGGTATTGAAGCGATTCCTCTGCTCTCTGGTTTGAAATCCATTGTGAGTGACAAGGGTTGGAGATTTTTTTCAGACGATCCATGGAACCACATTCAAAGGTGATGCTACCAAGTGGGCAGAGCAGCCTGGGAACATTGGGAGCATTGGAAACATAATAGAGAGCTGCATTTTTTTTATCTTGTTCCACTCAATAAATGTACGTGGTTGCAATGTTTTTCATAGGCTGGTCTTCCAGATAAGGCTGTAACACAACTTCCCTGGTTTCAACAAATTTACCCTAATCCAGTAACGCATTTCTGTCTCTTTCTAGATTCTGAGCGTTCCCATCTCTCCTCGTTCACTATGAAACTGAAGGGCAAGTTTCATTCACCAAAAATAAAGAGAACCCCTTCAAAGAAAGGAAAGCAAACTGACGTGACAGTGAAAACACCAGAGAAGACAGCGAACAAAGTAAGCAGACGAAGGACATGTTCTCTAGTCTTGCGGGTTTCTTGCTTGCTGATATCAGTTTATCAAAATCTGCAGCCCTGCTTTCAGTGTGTGACTTTGTCCTCAGCGGAATTCTGCAGATTTTTCAGGGATTCACAGGATTACTTTATGGTCAGTTATAAACTCTGCTGTATAGTATAAAATAAGAGCAACCAAGACATGTAATTCCCTTTGGAGAGCCTGACAAGACCTCCTTCCATAAGTGTTTAAAGATCTCATTAGGGAACGTAGTTTATGGCCTGACTCATCCTCCCAACGTGCACACCCTATGGTTATGCTTACAGCTTCCAAATAACTGCCTGTTTTTGGGGTGTGATCCTTTTAAAACCCCCAAACCCAGGCGAGCAAACCCTTGAAGCTGGTCCAAAGTCATGCTCGATCTCTGACGACATCGGCAGGGAGAGTCCAACAGATGCGTTCAAGCAGCTGCTGATTCCAGCACACAGTTCCTCAGACCCAACATGCTTCACGTCCTTGAAGAGCTGAGCTCACCGCTTTTCCCAGCACAAACCGGTCCCAGTGTCATCTCCTCTGCTGTTGTGACCCGATTATGTGGACTGGAGACTCTCTCTGTGCCGTACTGGTGCAGTTTTCAAGTACAAATCCAAGCCAAAAGTTAAGAACAATCGAGGTTTTTTATAATAATTCAAAATCTTTCACAGTTGTTGAAAATCCCATCCAATGTGCAGCACCAGAGGTGCAAACTTTTCGAGATTATCTTTGCTGAGGATCGTTGTGGTGTTTTTGAGGGCAGTCAGCAGGGTGCAGTTATCTTATTCTGCGTGATGTGCTTGACACCCAGAGAAGCTGCTGCAGAGCTTCCCAGCCCTATTCTGCACCATCAGGTGTGAGGCTCTTATTTCACAGTCTGTAGAGTTGGTTTTTTTCCTCCCCAAGAGGTTATGAATCTGCTTTCTCGGAAGCCGAGCACCTTGTATTACTGGCTGCTACTAAAGAATAAAAATAAAACAAAATCTGGGAGTACTCCTTGAAGGCTTTTAACTCCAGCAATGTTTCGGGATGGTATATTGAGATAATTCAGAGGCCTTCCTTTAAATTGATGCGTGACCACATATTAAATGTTTGAAAACGAAGAACCCTTTTCAAATGCAGTTCTATAGCAAATATATATTAGCATGTTAATAGCAGGTGAAGATTTTGCTTTTCTTTATCTTCTCTAAAAAACAATGCAAGAAGATTTACTGATAAGGCATGCTGAAGATGTAAAACCTTTTTTTATGTACAGACTGAGATTTTTTTTATTGGGAAACAAGGCCCTTGCAGAAGGATTTGGGTTTCCACTTGTCGTTCTCAGCCCTGAACTCTCAGAATCAAGCCCATCCCTCCTATGTGCCAGGAGAGTGTTTAAGCTATTGTCACAAGCCTTTCTACAGGAAACAGTTGTTGAATGAAATACATAAACAGCCATCTGAGCAGGAACTGCAATCCACATTTTTTTCACTTCTGTTTGAGAGTTCTGACCACCGGGCCTTAGTGATACTCTCTCGGGGAATACACAGGCGCTCTCATCCCTGCAGTGTGTGGTCACTTCATACGAAGTGCAAAACCTTAGTGGGAGGGACCGAGCTGCTCCATACCCTGGAATAAAGTGTGCAGTGGTGAGGACACATGCCTGAAAAATGGGAAATGGCGTTTTTGACATCAGCAAGTTGCCAGGGTGCTCCTCAACAAAGGAGTTTGGGGCGCCGTGGGCTGCAGATCAGAACTTGAGGTGCCTGGCAAGCAATATTGTCAAAAAGTGGAAGCAGCAGCAGAGTTTTGGGCACTTCCCAGATGAGATGGAAAATGACAGGGTGGTTTGCAGATCTTGGACTGGGACTTAGACTTCTAAAGTTGGAGATAAATGGGAGTTGGGACTCTAATCCTTTTATACAGCCGGCCCCAAATTACTAGCCAGTGCTGCCTGTAAACTGTTCTTCCTAAAACCTTTTGGGCTGCTGGCCTGATTTTGCAGAAAAGCAGCAGTTTAACGGCTGACAAGAGTATGGGGAGCACACAATGCCCACAGGTCATTAATTCTTGAAGCTGAATTTACTGAGGAGATAATGGTGAAACCTGACTCTGCTAAGCTCTCTGCACCTTGTCTAGCAGTGTTCAGTAGTTAACTTAAATCTCACTTAGGAACTACTTGTGGCATTACAAGTCCTCCAGGCATACTCTGGTAAACTTTTAAAAAATATCCCTGTCTAGAATGCTATTAAGATATCACGTATCACTTCTGAATTTCCTCTTCCAGTGTGGTGGTGGCACGGAAGTTGGTGACCACAGCTCAGCTTTATTCCAATGAGTTGTTCCCTTCTGTAACGCTCGTTCACTGATGTGAAAACTTGGCTTTTGCAGCCTGTCCCCGTGGAGCGTATCTGGGTTCCTTTGTTCCAGCAGCATCACAAAATGACCTTAGGTTGGAGACTGATCAGAGGGGAGTTTTTTATTTGCAAATGGAGAGAGGAGACTGCAGCCCGCTTTCATATAAGTAGGTGTATTGGAATCAGCAGAATTACTCAATAAGGGTGAACACCATGTGTGTTGTTGAAACTATCAGGGATGAGTACAAAAATGGAGGCATCTCTTTGGATTGTTCTGGTGTTTGGATGGGTTTTTTCCTCTTTTTCTCTTGCCCTTTTCCTGATCCACTGCATTCATTGATTGAAAAGACCTTTTGATAGTGGGATGTGCTGAAGGTAAAAGGATTTTGATCACATCAGAGGGGCAGCTCTATTTAAAACCAGGAGTTGTTGCTTCCTTTCTTGCATTATCATTACTGTCTGCACTTGGTATATTTTTTTTTCTTTCACCCTCCCAGTTTGACGTGTGGGTTTCAAAGCAGTGCCCTTCACATCATCAGTAGTGTTAATCTTGACCTAAAACCCACCAAGATTAGCCTTCAGTTTGGAATGCGCATAATCCAGAAAGTTAAAGTGTGGGTGCAGTTTTGCACTGACTTATTTTGAAAGAGTAGTAATTCAATTTAAAAGTGTTTGTGGTTGAAGGGGTTTTTTCTGGTCCTCGTGGAATGTACCTCATTCATTGTCTCAGTACTTCAGGTAAGTTAAAGTAACCTTGCCCTTAAAAATCCTGAGGTTTTAACACGTCTCTCCCTTTTTCCTCCTCTCCAGAATGTATCGTGGCTAGAGGAGAAGGAGAAGGAGGTCGTCAGTGCATTGCGCTACTTTAAGACTATTGTGGACAAAATGGCAATTGATAAGAAAGTATTAGAGATGCTGCCGGGCTCAGCCAGCAAAGTGCTGGAAGCCATCCTGCCCTTGGTGCAGACCGACCCGCGCATCCAGCAAAGGTCAGTTTTCTTGTTGGGTTTTGGGACTCGGGCTCCCAGCTCCTCTCCTCCTTAGGTCTGAAGAATCACATCATGCAGGAGACAGGAAATGCTGCAGTGGCTAATGAAGTGACTGCTGGTTTTGCTAATTATGCGATAGTTTTCAAACACAATTTAAAAGCAGACCCGCTGCTGCGAAGAAGCCCGTGCTGTGGAAAGATAAAGCAAATCGGAGTGGTTTCAGAGAGGAGAAAGGACTGATGCTTAGCATAAACTTGGAAATTTGTCATTTACTGGCAGGAGATTCTCCTCAGATGTTATACTGGTTCTGCAGTCCATGATGTCATCCTAAAAGCTAACAAATCCAATAGCTTTTACCGGAAAAAGAGTTTATCTTCCGAGTAATCACTTTCGGTGTTCAGTTTATCCACCCTGATATTAGAGAAGTCTGAGCCTGCACTCTTACCTGATTTTTTTTTTTATTTTTACTGGATCAGATACAGAAGTAAACAGAGGTACTTCAGTAGATTAACCAGTCCAAGTTCATTCCTGTGCACTCTCAGCAGATTATTTTGTTTGTGTTTTAACAGATTATGTGTATTATGTTTTAAGCAGTTAGACAGTGGGTTTGAAGCCAGAAAAGTAGAAATTTGCCAAAGCAAAGCTCAGCATGGATTATAAGAATTTGTGGAGTTGTCAAACCATAGAGATACAGCTGCTGTTCATCCCATAGATGCTAGAGCAATCCATTTACACGAAACAAGCAAAAATCATTGAGTAACATGGAAAGAGCAAAATTAGCACAGAGAAAAGCAGAAAACTAGGCAGAGAAATGCAAGTGTTTGGTTATGGAAATCCTGCACGTTTGTGTGCTGTTCCTACTTTTTTCCTGTTAAATATCTCAGATTTTTTTACTTCGAGATGCTTATTTCAATTCTGGTGCAAGTAAGGTCTAGAGTGTGGTTGGGACAGCAGTAGAGTACCAAATATTTTGCGAACAGAGATGCTCAGCTGTGTTTGATCCTAGTGCAGAGGCCAGGTTTGCATCTGACAGTACAAAATGAAGGAGGCAACGGGTGAGTATCAGAGCTGTGGCTGGTACAGGAGAGATCCCATTGAGGTTAGATCTGTGGAACTACATAGAGCAATAGCTGTTAGAATGGTAAAGTTAATCAGGCTTCTGGATACCGACACAGACATTTCTTCAGTTGCAATTGGGTTTCCCAGAGCCATTAAATTCCTGACAAGCAGCTGCTGTCACTTAATAAAAGAAAGAACAAACTTGGCCCTTGCACCAGGAGAAAATGTAAAATGTCAGCAAATATTTTTTAGGATAGAACGTGTCATCTTTATAGTCGCTGGCTTCGATTTGTGTATCTACTGGGTGTTCTCAGGGTGAATTTCCCTTCCAAGAATATGTTTGGAAATAAATATCACCTAAGTGGTCTTCAGCAGCAGCAGTATTGCAGACAGTTCTGTTCTTCAAGTTTCTTAGACCCTCTCTCTTAGTAGTGAGCTAATGCAACCTTGACAGTCGGATATCTGTATTTACTCACGTAAGCAGAATTTTCAGTCTGTAGTCAATGGAGTCCTCTACATAGTGATAAGTCTCCCTTTCTGGAAACGCTGTGTATTAAAGTGCAGATCCAATATGTATGTTCTCTCGTTTAACCTCACAGAAAAAACGGGGATCTGGCATTCTCCAAAAGCCGTGTCCTTTCGTGCCAACCTGTGCACGTTGTTTCTTTCGAGTAGTGGCAGGACAGAAAGAGGTGATTTGATAGCAAATCCCCCTCAAGAAAAGTGAGCAAGACTTGTGTCAGTGTGGAAGAAAGCTCTGCGATTATTGTTGGGTTGCTTTTGGCTTCAGGGAAAGCATTTGCATCAAGGAAAAAAGTAATTAAATCTAGCACAAAATGGGCTTTCAATTATTGCCTCCTTAGAAGGAAGCAGACTGAAGATAATGGCAAAGAAATCAAAGCCTTAAAAAGAGATGGGGGAGGGCTCTGTTTAGGAAATATCTCCTACCAAGCTGATTTCATTTGAAATTAGAACAAATGGCAAGCAGAATGCTTTAAAAAAAAAAAAACAAACAAACCAAAACAACCAAACAAGGAAGTCCTTGCCAATGGTTGTATCCCCATGGTTGGAACTTGTCAATAGTTCTTTCCCCAGTCCTGCAAACTTCATTCACCTAAAGAGTCTCATTGAAGCTCGTGGGCTTGATTCTCTTCTCACAGATAATGAAATTACTGGAGTTGAACCAGTGTAAAATGGATACCAAGGAGAAATGGAAAGATTTGGAACACTCGTATCAGTAATGATTGTGAGATTACGCCTTATCTTATCTGTTTATGGTTTCGATGCAGTTCGAAATAGATTTGACTTTACAAAGAATTGCTGAAGCATTGCCATCAGCAGAGCCGTTAACACACCTCGTTTAGTAGTGAAGTAAATGTTTGCAGAATGGCCAGGAAAATGCCTGTGAGCACTGTTGTTACAGTTAACTTTTATTTAGAGTTGTCATCCTTCCAAAATTCCTTTTTTTCCCCTTCAGAACAATAGCTTCAATTCTGTTTCTCATTAAAAACAAAACAAAGCAACACCCTTCCTCTTCCAAACCTGAAATTCATTCAGTTCAATTCATGTAAAGAAGCAGGTTTTAATTACATGTTTTCAGGCATTATAAACAATGAGGAAATGATTTGTAAAGGAATGAATACAGTCAGCTCTCAATTGTCCAAGACATTTTTTGGAAGAGTTAATAAAGAAGGAAAGCATAGATAATACTGAAATAATATAACTTAGGCTTAAATACAGGACTTACATATTTACCTTTGAAGTTAAGGCATAGAATTGGAGCTGTAAATTAAAATGGAAAGCACATTATTTTTAACATTGCTGTGTTAACCTGCAGCCCAGATAATTAATTCTGTTAGCTGCGAATGAACTGCTGATTGTTTGTACCTTTGTTCTGTCAACCCATTTGGTGCCGGAGAATGGGAGAGCAACTGCAGCAGAGGAGAAATCTCGGCTTTGTCACCTGCTAAACACAAACTCTGGATGTCAGAAAGAAAAGGAGAACGGTCACATTTTTAACAGCGTGAAATGCACTTTAAATCAAGCACTCTCATAACATTTGATAGTATCTCCATAATTTCATTTTGTTTCCTTTTTTCTCAACTATTTCCTCCCCTGCCGTCCAGTTCTGCCATCTCGTCTTGCTACAGCCGTGTGTACCAGAGTCTGGCCAATCTCATCCGCTGGTCGGATCAAGTGATGCTGGAAGGTGTGAACTCAGAAGACAAGGAGATGGTGACAACAGTGAAGGGTGTCATAAAAGCTGTTCTGGATGGAGTCAAGGTACATGAGACAAATATTGTAAATTATATTGTATAAAGTATATAATGTGGATTTTTAGAGGAGAAAGATCCTCTTCTTGCCTTCAGTAAACTACCTTAACTGTATCGTAAGTGAAATGATCATGCTCGATGTGCTGGTTAAAGACAGACACAAACGGTTTGGCTATTAGTGTGCACTGGTGAAATGCTCACCCTGGCATTCAGATGAATTGGAAGAAACAATAAATCTTTATTGAGCATTGTAGTAAATTTTGAGCAAGTCGTTCCCAATCTCCCGTGCAGTTTACAAGGTAGAGTTTGCGTGTTTTCTGTCTAGGCAAAATATAATGGAAGTGCTTCCTGTCAATGCCCACAGAGAATCAAGCTCCATCTTTTAACACAAATTTCAAGGGATTCGTCAGTGATACATCACCGCTTTCAGCAGGCAGATTAGGGTGTGGAACAGGTGATGAGCTAAGCTCAGTTTTCTGGAGATTAATTTTATATAACTAATGGAAATGTTGAACAGAAACCTTTGTATCCTTTGTGAGACCTGCTTACAGCATTCCTTCCCCACCCCAGCCGAGGAAAGCTGTTGGCTTTCCTTCGACCTCCCGGTAGCTTTTGGCACCATTCTTTATTTCTGTTTTGCAGGGTTGTCCCTGGGCTGATGGCCCCGGGGACTGTTCGTTCAGCTGTCCTAGTGCTGTGCTTAGAAGTCTGCTTGACCTAGGCTCAGGGCACCAGCGACCATCGGATCTCCTGGGAATCTGATTTTGAAAATTGTAGGGAAAGTTAAGCTGCTTTCAACATCAGGGCTGAATCAGAAGGGGAATGTTTAGATCAAGTGCAGAAGGAAAGTTGGGATAGCGTTTTAAGAATGGCAGCAGGTGTTTCACCTGGATTAGTGTATGAGGAACGGGCATCTCTCACTGTACTCAGTTTTTATTAACTGGAGCTGAAGGCAGCAATGAAGTGGATCTCCCAAGCTTTGGCTATCACGTTTTCAGGAGTCTTGGTGTGGTGTTTGCATGCTCTGAATATCTTTTTAATGTTAGTCAAACACAGATACTAAAATCACCATTACTTATTGAGCCTTTTAAACAAATATCCTTGAAGCAAAACATTCCCATCATCTAAGGAAGACAGATTTTCCAGGATTATTTTGCACAAGATGCCTTTTAACTTTAAGCTCCAGATTTGAAAAGTAAAGCCGGTCTTAAATTTGCACAGCAGGAGGGAGAAAAAGAGGTTAGTGTAAAGTCTCAGCTGCTGTTAGTGTCGGAATTCAGCAGCAATTTGCAGTACGTGAAAATCTGCAGTATAGTATCAGAACTGTAATATCCCAGCAAAGAGTGAGACAGTTCTCTCTGTTACCACTTAATGAATCTGCACAATCCCGTGGAGAGAGAGATGCTTTATCACGAGATCCAGGAGAGAGCTGTGCAGTCTCATTGCAAGAGACCCGGACGCCCGCTGCCCTTTCACTTCAAGCAAATTTCAGATATTTAAGCCCTCAATACCTGTTGCCTTCCAGCCAAAGTAGTGTGTCCATGCAGATGGGTGGAAGGTCTCGGACGCCTGCTCTGCCGAGGCTGGAAGTGATGTAGATGTGCCCATACAGCGCTAAGCCTGACCTGTTAAACCCCGCTGAGCACCATGGCTGTACCAGGCTCTATTTTGTTGTTAGACTAAAAGTTAGTTTGGCCTTCCATTTGGAGCTGGCTTATGTCTGGTCAGCTTGGAGACGATCAGAGCAGATGTGTTGCCGGCTGGGGAGGTGCCAACGTGTCTGCCCATCAACAGGTCAGCGTTTATAAGCAACACGCGCTCGTCTCCTGCTGCATAGCAAGGAACAAGGTTTATTTTAGAAGGGGCCAGCCAGCTTGCAGATCTGGAAGCAGAACTGAGAAGTTGGACACTTCTCCGCTGTGGAGAGACTTCTTTGGTTTTCTGGCAGATCACACAAGATGCACTTCCACATTTCAGTGCTTACTTCCCCCCCTTATTTTCAGAATTGAGCATAAAGGAGTCGCTTGTTCACTTGCGTTACGTGCTGTTTTGGTCTCAGATTTTAGTGCCTGGCTAGGCATATATAAAAAGAAAAAAAAAATCCCTGTTTTGACTATATAACTTCTTAAAAATCCATCTCATTTTGGAATTTCCAGCTTGCTGAAGTAGCATAAGTTTGCAGAGAGGCTTTAATTATCTCTAATTACTGCTGCAGGAATCTTTGCTTGCTGATAAGGAACAGTGTAACGTGCATCTGGCTCGGTTGCGTGCTGATTACCTCCGCGTACTCTAAAGATCTTGGCTTGATTTTCAAGCACTAGTTCTCATTTTGGGGTTGGTAGAGAGGAGAGAAAGTCACAGTCCAGGGAATCTGGTGATATTTGTCAAAGTTTAGAGGAAACAGTGATCCTCTGACGTGTCGTCAATCATATGTTGTCGTGGCGACTCTGGTGGGAAGCGTCTTGGGTTTTTTCACAGCAGCAATGGTTTGAATCACTCTAAAGATACTTTCGAGCCAAACTGGATTGTTTATCTCCCCTGTTGTAACCTACACTCCTATAAGGTAAGCAAGCATGTGTCCGTTACAGCTGGCAAAATAGGAAAACCGAGCATTTCAGCCCAAACAGCAGGGGCTCACCGGCACTGCCGCGGCACAGCTGCCACCGCCACGGTCTGCAACCCCAGCCTTGCTTTGGCTGAAGGTGTTAAATGTGGTGAAGAAAGGTGAAGAAAAGCAGATGTTACATTTTCCCTTCTGTAGCACTTTAAGGAGTACTTTGGCTTTGGGTTTGAATGCCTGAAAGAGAGGATGAAACAGAGGAAAGTACATTTGAAAAAAAAAAAATAGTTTCAGTTGAGTAACTGGGGACACTCATCAGAGAAGTCTGAGGTCAAGTCAGTGTCTGTGTTACCACTCTAGTTCTTCTATGACTGCAGGGCCATAATTATTTTGCTGGTCTATATACTGTGAAACGTACATTACCACAGTGGAGCTGACAGATTGTCAAAAGCCCTGTCGGTCTGTTCCTCGCCAGGACTCTTGTCTGTCTGTCTGTCCCAAACAGGAACATCTTCATAGCATTAGCCCATATGGACATCTGTATGTGCTCTGGTTGTACTTTCTCCTCCTTCCTCACGGGTGGGATTTTCCAGGACAACTTCTGGAAAGCTGGGCATTGCGTTGTGTTTTTGGTCGACACGGTGTGCATTATTTTTGAGCACAAGCTCACGATGGGAATGTAAGTAGAACACTGAAACCCAAATCAGCTGCATTTGTTGTCCTTTGCGCATCCAGTGCAGTACTTCATTCCTCTTTGTTGTGAGTGTGCAGACCCGTGGAGGTTCAGTTTTAAATAGAGCCTTATATAAAAATACGAGAACTAGAATATTTCCCTTCCTCGGAAGGATGATGATGACATCCCACTTGCAGTTATTGCATTGAGAGGGCAATGACAGTTGTTCCCAAGCTCAACAGACATGGACATGAAGATGATAGTGGAATGTACTTCAGGCTGCTTTAAAAAAAATTAAAAATTGATCCCATATAGTTTCCTTTGCATAATATACCAGAAAACCAATACCATCAGGAAGCTCTGCCAGCTTTCCAGCCTGCCTGTAAGCGGGCATGTGTTCTGTCTGTGAGCAGTACATCTATTTGTTGGCCACAGATGTCCCTAAAATGTTCTCTCCATCTTTCTGGTGCTAAGGATTGTTGTTTTGACTGCTGGCAGACTTGTAGTTCAGAATTATCGTGCCCTTTTCTCTTTATCCTGAGCCTTATCTGCTTAGATCAGATGCGCTACAGCAGTTCCTTGAATGATTAAGCCTTCCATTGCTAACATGTTAAAAGTTGGCTTCATGGGAAGCAGGCCTTTTAATAAAGGTGTTCACTATTTAATTTGCTGTTGGACATCTTACAGAAAACTTGCTTTTTAAAACAAATACATACTTGTTTATAAAATATAAAGCTTTTTTTTTTTTTTTACTATCTAGGTGAATTACTCTACTGTGTAAGACTTTTCCGTACTTATATTTATGTATGTAAAGTCAGTTTGCCTTTATCTAGGGTGTTGTGGGGACTGGAACACATTTGTGACTGTAGAGGAGAGAGGAAGCACAGCAAAAAGACACATTTGCGGGTTTGTGCAGAATCTCCATAGGGCCAGGGTTTATGCACTTAACTCAAACATGGCTAAACTGGTGCTGGGTGCTCCTTAGAAGCAGTGCTGCAACGTTTGTACGGTTCTGTACCAGACCTGCTCTCTGTGCCCTGCGTAACCAAGAGTTTACTGCAGTAGCATCTCTTTCTGTCCTGGGATGTTCGAGTGCAGCATGCAGCAAATAATGATTATTCTCTTTTTCTCCTCTCTGTCCTTCAGGAGCTGGTCAGACTCACAATTGAAAAGCAGGAGCATCCCTCTCCCACAAGCCCAGTTAAACCCAGTTTACCAGCATGTAAATCTGACAGGTGGGTCACTGACAATGATTTCTTTGATGTGCGGGCTAATCAAGGAGAAATAAGTTCTGACTACTGATGGTTGGATTAAAGTGTTCAGTTATTCTTCACAGAGGGTAGCATAGTGTTCTGTATGTAGCCTCACCCATTACAGTGGCACCACTTAAAGAGAACAATATGCTATGGTAGGGAAGATACCAAAATCTCGCAATGAAACATCACTTGGCCGTGACACATGAACATTGTATTCTGCATATACATGGAATTCCACCTGCAGATGCAAATTCTACCTTCTGCTATAGGTGCCTCTCATATTGCATATGATTTAAAATGCGTATTAACCTGTCAACCCGCTGCATTCAAACTATACAGATCTACAATCTGTATTTTACCTGTTGCAGCCCATCAGAACTTCCCCTTACAGACCGAGAAATGGAAATCCTCAACAAAACAACTAACATGACTCAATCCAATGAGCTACTGACTGACTCCATGGATGAAGAAGTTGCGCCTCCTAAACCCCCTCTGCCCAGCATTCGTGTGGCAGAAAACAGGTAAGACTGGCCAACCTGCTGCCTGAAGAAAGACGGTGGCTCTTACCAGCTTCTTTTTTTTAAAGAATATTGGCAAAACGCGCACAAGAGAGGTCATGAGGAGGGTTGGTGGTGCCTGTGGATTTCCCGTCCTCCAGAGTAATTCTTTCCTGCTCCTGGACTCTGCTTATGACTTGTTTTGAGCAGTACTCTTCATTATCTGTATTTTACTTCCCTTCTTTTTATGTGAGGACAGTGCTGTGCTCTGATATCCATGCACGAAAGGCTTATTTAAAACTACATAAGTGCTAAGAGCCTTATACTATGCGAATACCACACTCCACACCAGTATTGTAACTTCTGGCAATTACCGATCTGCAATGCACATCCAGGCAATTCTGCATTGCTTTTATCAGCTTAAAAGTGAAAGGAGCCAATAGTGCGTGAAAAAAAATCTTTTACTTGGTTGTTCTTACCCTGTTCTACGAGTAACCACATGAAAGTTTCTAAGTTCTATTTTGAGAAGGAAGAGAAAACCTCCAATTTGCAGGTTTTTTGGTCTGTGTGTATGATGTTTTTCTTCTCTAGTACGGATGCTAATGGATGGTGTGAAAAATACATGTCGTTCTAATTTGAAAATGTGGCAGCAAGTGCTGTGGCTGGCAAAAAGAATCACATTTCTATGTATTTTATGAATTTTCATTAGTTATATAAAAATTTCCTGGTATGTTCCAGGGACAGAATATATGTGCTCTTGGGAACCCCATAAGCTTGATGATTACCAGAACTGCGTGTCATTAGAAACAAAAACTAAAAAGCACAGTGGTTGAAATCTCACTAGTTACTGCCAATATGTGTTTCTGCAACAGATTTATGCGAAAACATGGTGAGAGCAACACTGACCATCTTGTTCCCTGAAGTTCGCCAGGAGAGTGAAAGGGCAGAAAAATAACATTCCTGTCCTATAAATTTTTGAAAATATGAACATTTTTCAAGCCTAGAAGGTTTGAGGAAGAGGGACTTCTGTGAATGGAAACAATGTTCGGGTCAAAAAAAATATTTAATTTGGATTTTCACCACTTTTATTAAGAAATAATTACTGTGCTAATCGGCTCCATTAAAAATAATTTTTAAAACGGCAATTGTTTTTGCTTGAGAAATACCAACTCTTTTGCAACCTTAAAAAATAAATCACTGCACAGGACCTTACCTGTAAGAGCATTCGTAAATGGATATTTGTTAGTGGATACACTTTGCTAAATAGCTCCTGGCCAGCTTTGGGCAGGAACCCGTGAGCTTTGAGCCTGGCAAGTCTGAGGCTTTTTAGAAAACAAGCTCATGAAGCCTCTGAAAGGCTTTTTTTGCTGGAAGAGTAATGGAAGCCTCGATGCCTGTTGTGTCTTGCAGCCCTCCACCAGCACTGCCCCCCAAAAAACGGCAATCGGCACCTTCCCCGACCAGAGTGGCCGTGGTGGCCCCCATGAGCCGAGCCACCAGCGGCTCCAGTTTACCCGTTGGCATCAACAGACAGGTAATGGTGCAACCTCGTTGTGAAAACCGAGGGGAACGTGCTGGGAACTGGAGCCAAAGCTCCAAGAGATGCTGTGACCCGCAGCTCCCTGCACGTCCCTGCTCGTCCCAACCAGCCCCGGACGGGAGAGCTCTGCAGGGAGAGTTTTATGATACATAATGCAAACAGCTTAATTTTTTTTTTTTTTACGGTGTTGTTGGATTTAATTAACAAATTGCTACAAACTTCGTTGCCTTGAGCTGTAGCAGTTGAGTGTTGCCATGTTGAATAGATCAGGGTGCGGAGCGGCCGGCTGAGCTCTCCGAGATCTCACCATGATTGACTTACAGGCCAGGGAGCATGTGGCATCTTGGGATCAGAAATCTGTATTCATCCAGTCACAATTTAAAACATCTTTTTCACCCAAGGTGTAGTTTGAGCAACTCCTCTGACCGCTGCTTGTGCTTTGAGGAGAATTTTCCAGTAGAAAAATGGAAAACTTGGGGCTGTGTGCGTAATCGTATTCCATCACTTGTGCTAGTCTGGGGTTTATGAGGTTGTAAATGGCTGGGTTTGCTTTACACATTCAGGAACTTACTAACTCAGCAGCAAGGACCTGAATTATATTAAATTGCACCAAAATCAAGTCTTGTCCTCATCCCCAAAGCCTCAGCCCTGGCTTAGGGAGCCTCTGCTGTCAGTTGGCTGACCCAGATAAAACCCCGGCAGCTCTTCAGTTACTGGTACAATCACATTTTGGTTGTTTTGCAGGGGTGGGAACACTTGAGGGGTTCACTTGCAGGCTGATGAGGTTGAGGTAATATCCAAAATAGAAATGTAGTCACAGGCACAGAAAGTTATATCTCATTATAGCTTATTTTCCTTTTGCATGCACCTAAGCTAACCAGATATTCATTAAAGTCCTGGTTATTTAATGAGAAATCTTTCAGTCTGGTTACCTAGTACAAGCGGTCGTGAGACGTGTGTAGCCGTGAGGAACTTGGTCTTCTCAGCACCTTGTGAAGTCCACTGTGGGTCACAGCACACCCTGCCTGGAAGCAAGAGCAGCCAGAGCTCCCTGGCCTGGGCTTTTTACCAAATCAGAGGGTTTTTGAGGTCCTGCCAAGCTTGTCTAACCAGAAAGGGCTGTAGCGCTGATCCTGGTTTTCTTAAATGCAGCTGTGAGGTGTTTGCTCCTTGAGCTGCATCTCACTTGCTAACGAGCGCACAAGAATGACAGTGATTTGGTTTTTTTGCTTAAGGATTTTGATGTTGACTGCTATGCCCAGAGACGGCTGTCGGGTGGAAGCCACTCCTACGGGGGGGAGTCTCCTCGCCTCTCACCCTGCAGCAGCATCGGCAAACTCAGCAAGTCCGACGAGCAGCTCTCGTCTCTGGACCGCGACAGCGGGCAGTGCTCCCGCAACACAAGCTGTGAAACCCTGGGTAAGCAGGGGGTGCTGGGGAGGAGCCCCCGTTGCTCCCGTTTGGGAGCTGTCGTAGCTGTGATGCAGAAGTAAATGGATTGTACTTGCAACTGTCATCTTGTAGTTGCTGCAGGCAGTTCTGTGCAGAATTGTATTCTGTCAGACAGGAAAAAGCCCAGGGGAATGTGTTTCCCTAGCTGTAGATGATTGTGTTCTAACTCCATTCAGCTCACAAGTGGAATGTTTTCTTGGTTTCAACCTTGTCTGCTGACATCAGTAGGAAATGACAGTCCTGATAGACTGAAGCGCTGTCGTTTCTACATACTAGGAAAGAAAATAAAAATTTAAATGTGAAACATATATGATCTCTGCAATGATCTAGGTAGAGTTTGTGTTATTTGTTTGCTAGTGTAAAGGAATGATTAAAAGAGTTTTATTAAGGCTGGACATTACAGGTCTAGCTAGACGGTCCCTGCTGCAAGGAAGTACTACTTTGATTAAATGAACTGATTAATTACCTGATGGAATGGGAGGGGCAGAACTGAGAAGGGCTAAACAGTAAAAGAGAGAAACTAATGCATCGTTCTCCTGTCCCCTCTGTTTAACCAGATCAATCAGATCACTATGACCCGGACTATGAGTTCCTGCAGCAGGACCTCTCCAATGCTGATCAGATACCTCAGCAGGTGCCTGGTATCCTCAGCCCGTTGCCAGAGTCTTTGGGTGAGTCTGGCTCCCCTTTCCACGGACACACTTTCCAGCTCCCGCAGGGCAGCTCTCCTCCGCTGGAATTCTGCAGCCTCTCGGGAACGGCGCCACCAACAGAGACTCCTCCGGCTTTACCAGAGAAGAAGAGGAGGAGCGCAGCCTCTCAGACCTCGGAGAACTCCAGCTGCAGGGTGTCCTACGAGAGGCATCCTTCCCAATACGACAACATCTCGGAGGATGACATGCAGAGCGCAGCGTCTGTCCCGTCAGTACCTTTCACGCCGTTTGTTGCTGTTTTGCCGTTCCAGCAAGGAAACTCTTCAGCACCAGTCGAATTCATTGCTGACTTTGCTGCTCCAGATTCTAACAGTGACCCAGAGAAGCCACCACCTCTGCCAGAGAAGAAGAACAAACACAGTAAGGAAGTTCTTGTCTTTTTGTTTTACTTTTACCTTTCCCTTGCAGTTGTTGTACTTCTGATGACCGCTCAGTAACGGTGACCCCAAGGTAATGCTCTTGCTTATGTGAGGCTGACTGTCAAAACCAGTTAATGGATGTCAAAGGCATGGAAGGTTCAGTGCTTTGGGGGACAGCGAGTGTCTCTTGGAGCCAGGAATGATCCAAGCCTGGGGAGCAGCATCATGCAGCATCTTCATTACTATAGTGAGACCATATTACTTCTCTGTTTACCTGAGTGTGAATCTTTGAGGCTCTCTACTTTGCAGATCTTCGTGGTTTATCCTCCTTTTTCATGTCCATTCCTTCCCCCTGCGCCCATTTTATGAATGTTTTCCCACTGTAGAAAAAATTGGGTACTCTCCAAGAGCTCAGAGAAAGGGCTGCTTTTCTGTCCAAAACCGAGCATTGCCAGATCAGTTATTTGGCAACAGGAACACGGTCACCCATGGCTGTGCGAGACAACACGATTAACCCAGTGTTCAGTACTGATGTTTTGTGACGGAATCTCATTTCCTTTGGGTGCCTAAGAATTTCCCACATCGTTAAAACGAGCAGCCTCTAAACATGAAGGCTCCTGGCACACCAGTCCTGACTGCAACTCAAGCTCGCGACCTTATTCTGATTTCCTTAATGTTCATGGCTGAAAACAAGTGAAACCTCTTGCCAAAAAGCAGCCATACTGATCTGCCAAGGAAGGCTGTGGACAACACAGGGAGATCCAGCAGATGTTTAGTTTACCAGGCACTGGCTTGCTTTGCAGTTGTGTGTTGCATGAGGAGGCAGCATATACAAGATCTGGATCAACAGCGTTACGTTGTATGGCTGGTAGCTCAAGCAAAGAGCTGATTCTAAAGTGCCAAGTTGGCCTTCTGACTCATTTCTGCAGTTTATAATCCTTTCACTGAGAGTAAGGTGGAAGCGAGATCGGTGTATTGTGCGCCAGGGTCAGTATTCTGTCCCTTTCTGTGATAATTTGCTGTGGCAGTCATTTTTTTAAAAAAGTGTGCAGACTAAAAGCATTTTCCATTATCCCTGAGTGACCGGTCCACATTTGTAACCTGGGATTTTAATCAGATCACAGGGTTTGACCCACCTGAAAGCGAGTGTCCCCATACGTAGGAAATCACTTCTATCTCTCTCTGGTAAGCAGGCAGGTAAAAGATACTGAAAGCAGCTAAAAAGAAGCTGCACTTGTAGAAACAAGAAAGGAAATAAATGCTGGCACAGGGCACAGCCATCGCTGTTTGTTATGGCTTGTGCTGTTCAAAATACTGCTGGCAGTGCCAGCTGCAAGGGGAGGTGACCCAGAGCATCCTCACTGGGGGATCAGGTCCTTGTGGGCTCCGCATGTTGGAAACCAGGGCTGGGTCCAGGAGGTTTTACCCCGTGCAGGCTGGGAAGGATGCAGGGAAATGCACCTCTGCACACGTAGGCAGCTTTAGTCGGGGAGCCGCCTGCCTGAATCTTGGGTAAGAGGCAATTTGACAGTTGAAAGGGAGACCTGGGCTGTTTGCTTTTCTCTTTAAGCCCCATGTCTTTGTTTTGTGTTATCGTATGAGACATCAAGGAGTTACTTAAAAACAATTTTAAAAGCTATCTTCTCCATTATTGCCCGTGCACACTTTTAACCTCAACACCAAGGCCTCGTTTGTGAATTTCCTTTGATGTTAGAATGGAGTTGATTGTCATCTGTCATCTGGCACTATCAGAAGCTCTTGGACTATTGATCAGATTGCATTGTTTGGAAAGGCAGAAGCTGTTATCTAATGTGTTGTCAGCATCCTTGCTGTAAAGCTTGTAGTAGAATTTGAGCTGATACCTGGCTGCTGCGAATTTTTTAATTGCATTCATGTGACACTGAGAACTTGTTTTTTATTATCTTTACTCCACAGTGTATCACACCACAGATCTGTGGTTGTTAGTTTTACTTTTATTTTCAGCATTAAAAGGGCAGTAAAACATTACTCAGAATGTATAGTAGCACCCAGGATTTTTTTGCCTGGGGGCTGATACATGTAGATATTCTTGTGTAATCACATAGGTGAGGTAGTGCTGCTTCCACAACCCCAACAAACTCCTGGGATCCAGAGGAGATGCATGGATTTATTAAAAAGATCTAGAGCTCTTGGAGATGGGACTTGGTTGTAGTCCCTTCGCTGTGGGTCATCCTTTGGTAGATGGCTGCAGTAGAGACTTTGGTGGTCTTTTTATTGACAATAGACAGCAAATCCTGCTTGAGTTACCCATGTGTTTTGCTGTGAGCTGTGCCAAGAGGGACCTCCAAGAGTTGACATTGTATAATTTAAACAGAGGAGTGATAAGCCTTTTAGTCTGGCATGAATTACTGTTATTTCACTGTGCTGTAAAAGTACATGTTGCTGTGCTAAGGGCAAATCACTCCAGATTTCTGCTTGAGCACCAGCATCGTGCTCCTGCTGTACAAGACACAGATCTGGAGCAGCTTCTGCCATGAAGAGCCCAGAGTCAGAAATAACAAGATCCTTCCCCTAAACAGCTTGCAAACTAGAAGCGAGCCACTTATTCATGTTTCCCTCCCTGTCAGTGGGAACAAAATGCAGCCAGGTGCCCTGTGACAGCTGGTGTTGAACTGCGGAGCCGTGCTGGGGCAGTCTGGGCTTAGCCAGCGGATAACGCGAGCTCTGAAAAACTGCTCTCCTCCCAGGGAGGACAGCAAAGACCGGCTCATTTGACCTTGACTTCTCCAGTGAGCTGATGTGTGGCATAGCTTAAGAATTTGCATTATTTTGGCTCTTGCTCTTGCACACAAATCTGTTGAGCTTTTTTGGGGCTGGTTGTAACACAGGCTGACACAGCGCCAGGAGTTGGGTTGGACCTTCGGCGAGTCCTCCTCATCCTTACCCATAGTGCACGTATGCCTTATTGCCGCTCGTCTTCTAAAACTCGTTGCAGCTTTCAGGACCAGCAGCTGCTCGATGAGCTGCCTCGGTGCTGGTGTGTTCCAAGCAATACCTGTGACTTCTGTTGGTGTGTGACAGAAATCCCTGAGCAGCTTTAGCTCCTCCAGAAATGGCAGCCAAGGCGCTGCTGGGAAGGTGTTCCTAGCCCCAGTCTGAGATTTTTTTTTGTTATTATTATTATTTAAAATACTTTCTGTCTGCGTTCAGGACTGACGTAAGCTGGGCACGGCACTGCGATGGGAGAGGTTTGTCTCTCACGCCTCCCTTCTCTCCCGAGGTTCTGCCTTGAGCCTCTCGCTGCTCACCGGGGAGGCTGCAGCCCCATCCCTCCCTCTGCAGAGCCGCTGCAGGGCGTGCAGCCCCAGCTGAGCTGCTGGTGTCATTTCCCATCTGCTTTTTAAATGTCAAATACCACAGCAGAGAGGGGAAGGGATGGAGGGAGAGAGGGGAGAGAAGACCCTTTGCAAACAGCAGCCTCAGGAGTGGTCCTGCTCCCTTACTCTCCTGTTGAAGATTGGCAATTCTAATGATGTCCGTTTTAATTTGCGCTCTGCGGTCTCTGCTCCCAAACCAGGTTGGTATTTCACCATCCCAACCGTTTTTCACTTCACCGAAAAACGGAGAAGACAAAGTAGAAGCAGAGACACGCTCACCCGCCCTGGACTAGTTGTGACAAGCACGGCAGCGGAGCTGCGGCGGTGATGGGATGCATTAGCCTCATAAAGAGCTGAGATAAAGGAGCTCTTCATTATTCCCTTGCAGATTGAATAAAGGCTCTCAACAGCATTCAGGCTTATTACCTTGGGTTATAGTAATTTAATTTTACACAAGTGTCTAATGCGATACCCATTTCGCCAACACTTCCCGAGCTGTAGTGTCACACAGACGCCTGAACCCAGGAACTCGCCGCGATTGATCCCATGTTGTCTTTGGATCCAGACATTCAGTGAGGCACCGTTTTTCTAGGTAACTCCACACCAAGGGTTGATCTGAATTTAGCAATGTCAGCTGTGTTATACAAGGACTGCTAAGCCTGACTTCTTGGCTTTTGTCCTACTCAGTTGATGAGCTCTCAGAATGTGTTTTTTTCCCTCAAGCTCTTGTCCTCTACACTTCTCCAAGGAGTCTTGATCTTTAGTTCACTTCTGTTACTAAAGAAATGTCTTTCATAACCCTTCTTAGATCTTATCCCCTTAAGTTATTGTATGATGCCAAGGCATTTTTCAGGGCACAGGTATTAATAGTTGACCTTAGTCAAGTGAATCACTGATATTTGAAAACGGTATTTTGGCAGTTCTATATTTTCTGCACGGACTCCTTCACCATGATTTCAAATAAAAAAGTATCGCCAGAATGCGCTTCTTTTCACTGTTAGGCCGAAATTCACGTGCGTGAGCGAATTTGATCGTGGCTTTACCATGAGTGCCGACACCAGCAGACGAGGGGGCACAAACACCAACGCATGTGGGTGCAGTTTGGAACCTCTGTCGCAGTCCCTGCAGAAAGAAGAAGGAGGGAGGGAGAGGAGCGAGGCTGGGGTAGCCGGGGGTGCTGGGGGTCAGAGTTTCAGCAGCCTGGGCACAGCGGTGCAGGAGCTGGCAGTGCTGCGGGACACGAGCAGGTTGTCCCCTGGGGTCACAGGATGGGGACAGCAGGTGTTACCGCTCATAACTGAAATCCATCAGCCAAGGTTTCCTGTCCTCCTGTTGCCACCACCTTTTTTTTTTTTTTTTTTTTCCCCTCTTTATTCTATTTTTTTGGAGGAGGAATATCATTCTGTGGGAAGGGGCAGCTGTGTTAGCTCCATTTCTAAATGTAGTTTAAAATATTAGAGGAAATCCGAAAAAAAGGTGCAAAAGACAGGTGCAAACCGACTCGCGGCTGCATCCTGTTTGAAACAGGCTGGCCCGTGGATCCGCCCTGGCAGGTGAACAGAGGGCTTTGCCTTGCAGCTCGTGTGGGAACCGGCTTCCCGATGGGTAAATACTGCATCGTGGTCCTCGGATTTATAGCTTCCACTGGAGCCATCCATTCACTTCAGCTGCACAACCTGAAATGCCAGCAGAAGCTGAGTAATTGCCACCTAATGACCAGATTTACAAAAACAGACAACCGCTTGTTTAGCGGGAAGAAGGGAGGAATGATCACAGAATATCTTGCACATGACAACATATTTACAAAAAGGCCTTGGTTCGTCCATTTATGACACGTATATACGTCTGTTGCTCCTGTGCTCAGGTATATAGAAGAGAGTTCTTTATTTTACATTTATTAAGTACAGTTCCGATCCTTAATAATTCTGGGGTTTTGTACTAGTCTTTCTATGACACTGGGTGTCATTTTCTCCTTCTAAAATAAACTAAAATAACTCATCCTCTGTCAGAGCTGCATAGGCAGACATGAGTGGTTTTTTTGATAGGTTTTGAAAGGATACTGTACAGATGGAAAGGTCCTCTAAATGAGATTTGATCCCGTTTAATATTTCCATTGAACCGCATCTCAGAGATGCTTTTGAATCAGTTGGATGCAAGAATTTGAGAGGATAAGTTGCTTTTGAAAAGGAATAGGAGCGAAGGGTGTTGGATTTGAGCTAAGGAGGTAGGAAGGCATGGTCAGGGGCACTTCCAAAAGATGAAATCTCTTGTGCCAGCATTGGCAGTGACATGGACACCCATCTCACAGATAAGTGTTCCCTGATAACAGTTTTATCAGCTTGATAGAATGGAGAAAGTCTGTAAGCCTGTTGAAGAAATCTTGGTGACTACAGGTGTGAGACTTACTATAGGCACAAACATTATTATAGATTTATTGTCAAGGTTGCGTCTTTGTGCACGATGATTTGTGGCTCCTGGAAAGCAGCTGGGAGTTATTCTGTTTCTTCTGGTGACTTCAGGCATTAGCTGTTGAATATTCCCAGAATTGCCATGGGTTACATGTGGCTTGGGAACACAGCGCGATGCCTCGCGGCTCCCAGCCTGCAGCAAAGCCCGGCTGACCATGGCATGGCCTTATTCTGATTTTACTTTCAGAATAAGCACCCTGCCTGCTTGTTGCAGCTGCAGCGTGCGGACTAGTAGCAGTGACGTGGCCTTTTTTTTTGCAGTGATGGCATACATGCAGTTTGTGGAAGACTACTCAGAGCCACAGCCATCCATGTTCTACCAGACCCCTCAGAACGAGCACATCTACCAGCAGAAGAACAAGCACCTCATGGAAGTCTATGGGTTCAATGACTCCTTTATCAGCTTAGACCCTTCTCAAGATCTGGCACCTCCTCCTGCTCTCCCACCGAAGCAGCGGCAGCTGGTGAGTGACGTCCGTCCGCGGTGTCCCCCAGCAGGACACACAGACCCCCCAGGAGCAGCTTTGTTCTTGCTGCTCCTGTTCCTGACAGGCTGTGGTGGTGGGAGGATGTCTCGTTGGTGCTACCACATCGTGCTCCTTGTCACCTTGTTAACGTGGTTTTAGGCGGTTTTGCATCATCTGCTTTGAGCTCCTGCGCTCCTCTTTGACTCCACGTTCAGACTGTTCCCTATAAGCTCCGAAAGTCCTAAAATGCCCTAAAAATGAAATGTTAGTCTTCCACATGTCACGGCTGAATCTGTGCCAGACTACAGGCTTGTGTAACAACTGCTTTGAAGATTTTGACATGCTGGGCAGCACGATTTTCAGGAGATTGCTGCACTCTTGTTCCCAATGCTGTTTTGAAACCCTTGTCAAGGATGCCACTAATAATAACCGTTTAAACGTAATAATTGCTTTTATGGTTCGGTCTTTGCCAGAGCCACAGAATGTTGGTATAGTCATTATTGAACTCCTGCATGTTTTCTCCACATTAGTCCCCTTGTGTGATTCAGGATTTTACCTGGTTTTCAGTGTTCTGCTCACCCTCCCAGACTCTCAGCACAAAAAGGCGCATCCACAAGCACGTGTGTTGGGTGGTGGGTTTCACAGTACAGCAAGTGCCATTTTCCATGTGGGGAATGAAATCCCAGCCTCAATGACACCAGCAACAGTTGTGTTTCCAACCTCCATGGAGCTGGAATTTCGTCCTATTTCTTTTTAAGGGTTTTCCTTTTCTCTCTTTTTTTTTAACTCCAGCCTTAGGGGATTTGTTTATAGTAATTATCTGACTTGCTCTATTTAAAAAAAAAAAAGGCTGGCATAGCTAACTTAAATTGACCATGGCTTTAACAAAACAGGAGGACATGTGGGAACAGAGCCATGGTCTTACCATCATGAGGGCGACTTGCAATATTTCCTCATGCTATCTGTGCTAAAGTTTGACTGTCCCAGCGTGTTGCTTTTTAATCAAATGGGAAAAGCAACCAAGAACTCTCTATTTTGGGATTTGCCTTAGTACATTCCTGTGATGCAGGTAGGAGTTGTAAAAAGATAAGTAACATTTCTGGCTGAGCTAAACTGAGTATTATGCATTCTTGCTCTGTGGGGATGAGACCTTACGCACCCGTGTCCCGTCTGCTTTGCAGGGACACTGAAGAGTCTACAGGACTCCTCTCTGAAGGATCCAGTTCTCCAGAGTCTGTGGTCCCTTTGTCAGTGGGATCCTTGCACTGTCACTTGTCCCTTGCCCAACCTCCTCCTCCTAGAGCGGCCATGAGAGAGGGTGTGGAAAGCACAGATTTGCTGTAGCAATTGTGCAGAGGGAAATTCTGCTCCTTTTCTGAATTTATCAGCTGAAGCAAAGCGTTTCTTTGCTGGGCTTTAATCATTGTCTGGGCAGCCAAGTTGTCACTGGTTTGCCTGCCAGGCAATTCTTGCAGTCTTGCAAGCTGATACCATCAAGGTGTTGCTTGCAGTTCCCCTGAAGCAAAGGTTTCTTCAAGTGCAGCCTCCCACCCCTACCTTCATCTCTCTGTTGAGAAAGTGGTGCAAGCAGACAATGGCTTATTAAAAAATAATTGTAAAAGCCACCAGACTCTTGTTTCTGCCTCTGATGCCATGAGAGTTTCTGCAACAGCAAATCACATGGGCATCAGCTGCTCTAGCAGTGGGCAAGTTTTGCTGGATGGACTCCTCTATAAAATAACAATTAGGAAGTCCTTTCTTGTGAGCTTCAGATCTTATCTAGGAAGCGTTATATGTGATATTCAACAAGTCAGAGCTGAGAAAGCCTAGATAAACCTTCACCTCCCTCAGGCTCCCCGCTATATTGGAATTCAGGAGAAATTCCTTAATAGTATTTGTTACTTACAGTGTAATATCTCCCTCTTGTGCAAATGACACATAATTTTGGAGTGGGCTGAAAAATGACTGGACATCACTGTTATCCAGTGTCTCGGCAGTACCAGTGAGGGCCCATAGATCACACTGGAGCCACCAAGTTCCCAGTCTGCAGGTTGCCACAAAGATGAGTAGTCTGCAAGAGTCGGCTGCTTGACAGCCAGAAGGTAGAGCCAGCTCTTCCTTTGGGCATCTGCCCCCCACGCCATGGGGGAAAAAGGGCAGCGAGGAGCAGCTTGTCTGTCCCCACAGCAGCTGCCCGTGGGTGAGCTGGAAGGGGGAGGCGGGAGTTTATTTTTAAGGGATTCGTGAAACAAAGAAGATTTGAACTGTGATATTCGTCATGCCTCTTGAGCTCAAGAAAGGCATATTGGTGTGTCTGGCCCTGATGAACTGCATGAATAGCTGTTTGTTTAGCAAGCCATTATATGCATTGTTTTACAGTTAGCATTTCTTACCCTTTATTCATTGCCTTTTCTGTGCTCTCTTTCTTTGTGTCTTCTGTCTCTTGCTTTCTTCCCCCTCCTCAGCAGGCCTCCTATGCTGCCTCTTCTTTCTCTCCTGTCTCCTACTGTGTCCAGCAAACTAAAGTGCCCTTCACCCTCGAGGACAGCGGTGCTGCTCAGGGCCTCACTATGTCAGTCTCTAACTCCTTTCTCAACCGGCACAGCTCCTTTCCTGTGCACTCGGTGAGTTGCTCTCCGTGCTTTAACATGTGTGTGTTTGTGTATTCGTGTCGGTGTATTTTGCTCGTGTGCAAATTCTGCGCTTAAAGGTCTCGGTTGCAGCTAAAGGTGGAAGTTCTTTTGCGGGGGGTTTGAGCTCATGTAGGCATCAGTCAGGTGAGAAAAACTGTGTAAATGTGACTAAATGAAGCACAGGGGGAGAGGTGGTTTTCATTACATCATGTACACGTCGGGATTGACATTTATGGCAAGGGACTGACAAAGGAGAGCACGTTCCTTTGACCTTCATGTTCCCCAGGCTGCACGTTGGAGCTGCAAAGTCTTTTTTGTTCAGTTGAATAATGTCAGCGATGTGGATGAGTCGATTAAAGGCTGCCGAGTGAGTCTGGCTTTTGGAGAAATAACAAGATGCCACCCCTAAAATACATGGATTTAGTCAAACATATGGAATAGTGGCTGCAGCTCCTTAATTTTTTTTTTCTAGAAAATGGTCTCTACCAGATCTTTCATCTCATTTTTGCTTTTCTGCTTCCCTTCACATCTCCACAGTCCAGACAAGCTCAGTAGCTTGTACCGTTTGCTGAGGAATGAGCCGGGTTTTCTGTCCTACAGCACTTATGAGCAGTCTGAAGAGAGAATGACAGGAGGAGCTGAGAATTATTTAAGTCAAAATAAGCATAATCTTAGAGCACTGCTTAAATCTGTGATCAGCGGCTTAAATTAACTGGTAGTAATAACAAAGTGTTAACGTAATGAAATTAAAGCTAACCGTGGGATTCCAACAGCTCATTAGTATAGGGCTCGTTTGCATGTAAAACTATGTGGTTATGCTCTGATTGCCATGTGATGACAACTGAGAATAGGCTATTTTTTAACAGTGACCTGGATGGTTTAGTAAATTAGACTTCTGGAGAAGAAATTATCAGACAAGACTTGAGGAAATTCAGAAGTGTTCAATTAGTTTAATATTAAATATCTGAAAACAGTATCCTCCCCCTGTGCCACTGCTAGCTTCCCATTTCAATGCTTACTCATTCTCTAAAAAATAGTGATTAGCGTTGGTCCAAAGAAGTATTCAAGTATTTTACAAGTAGTCTTACTTCCCAAGCAATGAATTAAAGCTTTGGCTCCCCCCTTGTGTGAGAGAGAGCAGTATCGTAGTTTTGCTGCCCAGATGAAAAGGCCGAGGTGTTGGAAGGTTAGTGCTTGCAGAAATTTGTGGTAAACAGTTTTAAAATTTGAAGGAATGCAAAAGTTCTGAATTGTATAGCTTGCTTGTTTGATAGTGATCCGTGCAAGCAAAATACAGAACTGTAAAACTAGATAAAAACACTTGTTTTAATTGAGAGGCTATAAATATGATACAATACTGCTCTAAAAATATGTGGATGCTTTCATTTTAAAAAAGGTCCTGGTTGGATGAAATGGTTACTACCTGCTTAATTGTTCTGACCTGTTCTTGTCTTGCTTTGGACCACATTATTATGAAAATATTATTTTACAAAATGTTAAAACTTCCTTAAAAATCCATACTCGTCTTTGCAGGGATTTGGTGAGGGCAAGATAAATGTCTGGAGCATGGGGAACAATGAGAACAATTAGATAGTGCACTGTCAAATGCACAAAGGAAACAAGCTGAATTTAAAATGGTGATTTTTCCATAAATGCCTTTAAATTATGATAATCTCATAGTTACTCATGACCCTAGCTGGTCTGTTTTTTCACAGCCAAAAATGAGATTTTCCTTATGACAGCATCTCTTTGTCTCTGAGCTGCAAAATACCAATGTCCTTACATGCATCATAGCTGACCCACGTAATACCGTAACCGTGGTTTATCCCATTTTCCCTGTCCCTAATAAGACAGGGATGTGAAACAGCTGTGGAGGTTTGGATCGCTCCCAGGGTGACACCCTGCGTTTCAGCACTAAGAAGGACGAGTGTGCGGTTTCAGGCAAGGGATGACACCTTAAGCACATCGCTGTGCTCCTCTTATTCTGATCTTAGTTTTTTTCCTCTCTCACCAGAGAAAGGCCACTCAAGTGAGCACTGCAGTGAACAATAAACCCATTAAAAAATTAACATTAGCTTTCCACCAGCTAATGTTCGGGAGAGCGCACCTTCCCCATACCAGCCAACTGAGGAGTTGGCCAACTGTGTACCCAAAAATCAGTGGTGATTATCCAATTTATTAAAATGATGTCTCCTACATTAATTGTTATCCATTTCAGGAAGGAAAAACCCCCTTAGATCAGTACCAGGAAATCAGAGCTGATAAACGAAATGACTGTCCATGGACTCAACGTGAGTGATGCCTCGCAGGTTTGCCCAGCGTAGCCAGTTTTCAGAAAGTGCCCGGTGCTTTTTTCCTTCCCTGGAGACTTGTAGGAGTCAATCCCAGAGGGAAAACCTGAGCCGTGCCCATCTGCTCCTGTGCAGGCAGCAAAGCCGAGTCTAAACCATGTCTGATGTGTCAGCCCCTTGGCTCTGTGCTCCAGGTGAAGGACTAGTGCCTTACTACTGATTTACGGGGCTTAAAAAGACCGTTTTGAGACAGTGTTTTGAAGCAAAAAATAAATGAGGCTGTTCAGAACATCTTTACTCTTTTTAATGTATGAATTTCTTTTCTAGAACTCTGGCTTTTTCCTTTCCAATGGGACGCTGCTGCAGTCCCGAAACCACCACAGCTCTATCAACCCACTAATCACGCTTTTCCCTTCTTTGCAGGAAATTCTGTCAGAGGTAATAGCTTTTACTGGATAGAGGCAGATCTTGAGCAACTGGATCAAACCTCATCGGGTTTGGCAAGTTGAGCTTGTTTTTTACTGGCTCTGATTCGTGTCTGTGTTCCAATAGGGCTCATGTGTTTAGTGTGGGCTGATATTTTAAGGAATTGCAGCATCATATTCCCCATCCCATGCACAGTTAAGCCGTTAAATCCCACATTGGTGAGACTACTGGATTGTAGTGTCAAGAGTCATTTTAGGGATTTCCATGTCTTTTGAAAGTACGGGAAAGGAAAGATGCAATGAGAAATCATCCTCCTCGGTAATGGTTGGTAGCAGTTTTTCTCTAGATGATCACCTCCCTCCTTCCTTCTTGCAAAGAGCGAGATACTTGTCCTATGGTTTATTAACTCCTTGTGCCGTTTGACTGGAAATGAGTGGGCAGCTATCCGAATGCCAGGAATCAAACCTTGAAATCTCGTTCCACCTTGGCAGCAGGGGTGCTCTGTGCCGATAGAGGAAATCAGTCCGGTGACAAGCTCTGCTGCTGCCCGCCCGCGTATTTTCCACCAAAGACTTCAGAAAATCTCACATTTGGCTACAACCAGGAAGCTTCTCCTTGCTGAAACAAGGAACGCAGTTGTTTCTCCAAGGCATGTACATAGCATTAGTGGAAATTTGGCTGCATCCTCCACTATGGAGAAATAACTTGCCTTTCTCAAAATGTTGGGTTTTTTCTTATGTTTTCTTTTTAATTAAGAAACATTTCCAGTAATTTTCCAGCAGGCAAATTGGTGGTTGGATTCCAGCAGAAGGCGCAAGTGATTTCCTTATGAAAGCTCCAGTTCAGCGCTTCTGTTTTCACTTGTTCCCACCATTCTTGAGCAAATTGAGCAAGCACACAGAAAATTCGCAGCAACTGTTTCTCTTTCTTGTGTGTGTGCTAATGTATGTTCAGGAAAAGTAGGGTCAGATAAGTGTTTAAAGATGCGCAAAAGGCAGACACGTGCTTCGCATGTTTTCCCTTCCTCACTCCGGTTGGCGTAGTTCACTTCCAGTCCAAGCAGAGACCAGTTTTCAGCACAGACCGAGCTGCTTTGATTCATATCGTGGTCCAGTGATGGGAGCCACGGTCAAACCGGAACTGGGAAATCATAGTTTGTGAGTTCGTTTCTCTCCTAAGCAGAGTTTGGCTCCGTAGTTTGGAGCAGAAGGAAGGGGGGAAAAAAAAATTTGCATCCACTTAACCAGTTACCAGGGTCTAGGTATTGTTTTGCCTTTCCTGTTCAGCGTTTCTTCTGCATTTGCATTGGTTTCCACTGCCCACGGCGCGGCCGGACGGTGGTATTAGTAATGCTGTTGCACGCTGGCATCACTGAATCCTCCTGAAAAACCACTTCCTCCAGTGGTTTATACATTTTTCTTGCAGTTGGAGCACTACCTGTCTCTGTGTAGGTCTCTCTAAACGGTCCCCTCTTGACTTCATCGGTCACAGGCCACATTTTGGGGTGACTGATTTTTTTGTAGTCTTGTCTTTGTCTCCGGGCTCTGCCTTTTAAAGGTCGGCTTGCTGGATGTGGTGGTGTTGTCTACAAGCAAAACAAGAGTTAATGCTCTAGGTGTGATCAGATTGAATTCTCCTGGTATTTTTAAAAAGAGAGGTGCGTGATAGCGTGGTTAATAAATCTTGCAAATGTTTTCTTCCCCTTGCTCTGTATTTTTTCTTGTTGCAAAGGTGTACAAGAAACCCTCCCACTTAAGGAGAGGTTTGGATTTTGTGTTTTCTCGTGCAGAAGCCAGGAGACCCTTTCCCAAGGGAACAGCAAGCCCCATCTATCCATCTGCCAATGCTGACCATCGCTTGAAACACGGGAGGTCAACTGTGCAGCCAGGTCAGAGCCCTTGCTGAGAAACGCTCAGGCGTGAGGAGCTGCTGCCTTTCCTGTGGCCGATCTGTTGGCAGCTGGTGTTTCCAGCCATTCATTGCAGGAGCGTTTCCTTCCTCATTAGCAAAAGTACCTGGAAGCCCAGCATTGTGTCATGAGATAGGAAGTCTTTTCCAGTACTTGTCTGTGCAATTATACCCGTAGGGTGTAGCGGCTTTGTGCAACACCCAGTATTTTGTGAACATAGTTCTCTACTGTTAGAATTTGGGCATCCAGTTCTGGCACGTTGCCCACGTCGCTCTCTTAATAGCGTTGGCAGAGGAGATCTAAAAGATTGATCCTTTCCTCTGATAGCTTCATGTTTTGGAAGTCTGATGCTCTATCTGATCTGGGAGTGTCTGGCAGGATCGCAGATTAATTTGGCAGAAGGCGGCCGCAGGGTAACTGAGAAGGCTCTACTTAAAAGGTAAAGACTGTGTCTGCTGAAGCTGCAGATGCTCTGGCAGCCATATAATTGAATTCAACTTTGAATTTAGGAAGGCGACTGCTGTTACTCGTGACTAGTTGACTCCCTGCATAGAAACCCCCTGTCTCCCTGTTACTCGTGGTCAGCCATGCCTAGTGAATGTAGAGCAGCACCACTCTTGAAATAAGTTTTCTGTTAGAGCGCTTATCTCCTGCCATCTAATCCAAATAAACGGTCGTAATGTCATTGACCTTTGGGACATCCTGTAACACCGCTGGCTAACTATGGAAAGCTGTTCTAAAATATTGACCGCTGCAAAAAATCAAAGGTGGCAAATTGAAAACGTGGAAAGACACCGACTCTGGAAGACCTTTTTGTGTCAGGGTGTGTGGTAAACATTCAGGTCCAGGAACTTCAGCTTCCTGCGGTTCCCAGGAGACAAGATTGCTCCAAGCTCAAAACACGCTTTGTGGAAGAACTTCCCAAGTGGCAAATAGGGTTGTTTTTTTTTTTTAAATCCGCTTTACTGGTGAGAGGAGAGGGATCTCTCTGTTCTCGCCGTGTTGGCCATTTGCCATTGTAGGTCAGGATCAGTTGTGCTGAGAGACTGTCTCCTGGTCCTGTGGTGGGAGCCTGACAGCTTGGCCGGGGTTTGGAAAGAGGAAAGCACCTCTTCTCAAAGGGCCCAGTTGCACCCTGCTTTCTGGCTTTCCCAGAGATTATTTCGAAGTACTTCACTTAAAGCCATGGAGTAGGAGGTTGTGTCAGTACAGCTGTTACTGAGACTGTACTGACCCTGCAAGGCAACTCCGAGAAGCAGATTAAAACATGCGCTGATTTGTTTCCAAGAAAAACTGTTGCCTGTGATTTCACAGCGGCAGGACTAGGGGAGAACGAGCTTTCCCTGTGACAGTTCTGTTGAATGGACTGTCCCCTCCCAAGGAAAAAAAAAGCCTTTTAAAGGATGACAGGGCTTCCAAGAGATGTACAACACCCAAAGCCCTGGAAGCTGTTGCCACAATTCCTGCTGCAGCTGCTGGCTGGGCTGGGTGGGACTGGGGAGCGGAGGAATGGGTGCCATATGGACATCATCTCCACCGCAGCGTGTTTTTTTCCCTTTGAAAAGTATGCTTCATTCTTGGCTCTTGTCCCAGCACGGCTGCATAGCTGGAATTCCAGAGCTGCTTGCAGGCTCCGGAGGAAGGAGGGGGCTCCCTGGCTCGCTTTCTACAAGATGCAACGTTACAATGAGATTGGAAGTCGAGAGCAGCCTGGCTAATTAATGCCAGCACACCAAAGGCTTCTCTGCACTGTTCCCTTTGTTAACAGCATGCTGAGAGCGTGTCTGCATCGTTAAATGATTGTTCTTGGATCACATAATGAAGATGAATGCATTTTCCTGGGTACCTGGGCCTTAAACCATCATTTTCAACACATCTCGTGCCAAGATACTGTGTTGAAAAGTGTATTGGTGAGGCTGAGGAGAAATGAATATATAGATTTTCAGTAGTAACATATCTGCATTCAAACTTTCCAAATCGATGCGATGTTCTGCTATATTTAGGTCTAAATTGCCTTTGAATTGGGATTAATGTCTCTGAAACTATGCAAGGCTGGAGCTGTGCAAATGTCCCTGCCCCAGAAGCAGTAATTCATCTCCCCGAGCTGCCAGGTCAGCCTGCGGGCGCTGTACCAGGCAGTATTGAGCCTCCCGGCCGGCGTTTGCCCTGAACTAACCCTGCCAGCACCATCACACAGCACGAGAGCATCCCAGGGTGCTGCCTGTCCCCGAGTGACTCGATTGAGGACAGTGATTCCCTTTCACTCCTGCCCTGCGTGAGCTCCGCTGCGGCTTTGCAAAAGCTTGGCTTTTTCTCCGGGTTCGGCAGGTCAGAGACAAAAAGCCTGGGGACTCCTCGGTGGAAGATGTCCATCAACTACAAAGCGAGGGACGTCTGTCTCGTGTGGGCGCAGGAAGCTCAGCTCCAGGGGAGCTGGCACACAGGTCCCGTTTGAGCAAATTATTTCCTTTACTGGGGATCTCGTCATCGGAACAGCAGTTTGTTGAGTTCCTTCGCTAGCGATAGTTCTCCATTTGCTTTGCTCCTGTTCTTTTTTTGGAGATCTAGCCTGGGACTTGGGGTGGTAGTTGGCGTATTCAGTGCCAGTGAGATCATGAAATACCAGGGAGACGGGGCAGGAATAATGAATCTGCTGAGCCAAGATGATGTCATGAGCCTGGCGTCTTACGAGGGATTTAGCGTTTTGTGCCATGCAAGTGAAAATGAATAAATGTAGAGCATTTATCCAGGCAGAAAGTAAATACAGAGATTAGACTTGTCATTGTTACTGAGGCGGCACCAAAAGCCGACAGTGTCCCCAGAGCCGGGGCTGCTCGCCCGGAAAGAAACGGGCAGGAAGAGAGAGGAGCCGGCCCCAGAGCCAATCTCCTTTTAGCCACGGGGGTGGGCTAGGGATTTGCATTTTAATTATTTTTTTCAGTAGTGTTTTAAGGTCTCTTTCCAAAGCATCTCCCTCTGCTTGTCTGTATTACGGCCTGCAATATGTTTTGGGCCCCGAGTTCACCCAGAGCGTTGCCGGACTCCAGGCTCGGCGCAGGGCGAGCGCTCAAGGATTGAGGTGGTGGAAGGTAAAGTCCAGCCCTTGACCTCTACAATTCCTTTCCTTTGTAGTGGAAAAGCTTTTTCGCTCAAGCTCCTGGCCCGAGGCTGTTCTCAGTTTAGATTTTTAAGCTTCCCTTGCCTAGGTAGAAAAAACCCACCACTGCCCAAGTGGCTGCTGCTGCCACAGCTCAGGTGACAGACTGAGCTTTGCTTTTCACCACCCGCTCGACTCTCCTGAGAAAATGTAGCCCGAATTCTCCGATTCGTGCCTTTGTTTCCCCTTCTCCTTTTTACATCACAGCGGTGTCGCTTTTCAGCCGGGTTCGAGCAAGTTGTGTCTGTGCTTTTTGAGAGCTCTGTGATGCACCGTTGCTCTGCCGCGGATCTCTCCAACGAGCAACCGCCACAGCTTCATTTCAGTGTGGTTTTTTAGATTAGGTGATTCTTCCTTCGGCCCACTTGACTATGACACAGATCTTGCTAGAGGTTGAGCTCTACAGGCTTTAAAATAAACTCCTCTCCAGCAGGTTTAGCATTATTGTTTGGGGTTTTTTTTTTAATGGGTGTCAGCTTTGTTTTAGACTTACCATGATGGCAAATCTTACTAGCACCAGATGTTAAAAGACAGAGGGTTGCTCTTGTTTTTCTTGGCACAACATATTCCCACTGCACCCTGTTTAATATTATCTGAACAGTAATCTGATGATTAGGAGAGATAGTGAAATAAAGCTTTACGTAGATGATCTCTTTTTATCTCTTCAGCTGACTCTTCGAGGCACAGCATTAAAGGATCAGTCTAATAAGGAATTCATCGCTCCTGAGGGCAATTATCGTTTTTGCTCCCTATGTTTCTCATATGGGAAGGAACAGCAGTATAATCTCCTTTATCCTTCAGTGGAACTTTGAAGACAGTATCCAGCCACTCCTCCCTGGGAGCTGTGTGTTCTGGAACAGTCTTGACACAGTAGCTGTTAAATTACAGGGCTGGAGCAAACAGCATCTTAAATTTGGATCCTGTGGAAAATCCCAGAAAAGCAATAAGCACTTGGAGTACTTTTCTCTATCTAGATATTTCCAGCATGCTCACAGCCGTGGTTTCTGTATGTGTTTGCATCCTTTTGTCTGCTCAAATGATTGCCAGGGTCGCTGTCATGAGCATTACTGAGATGTCCAGGCTTTCCCCTGCCTCGAGAAGGCTGGATACCTGCAGGAAGACACCCTGGTGCCCGTTTTCCCTCTGTGAGACGAGCTGTTTGTGCAAAAACATGCCTCTCCGTGGAAAAAACAGCTGACGTGTCCCAGGTAGCGATTCCTGCTCCAGCGTGTGGGTGATTAAATTGTGCTGCCTCTGTCCGAAAGGTGCCCATGTTAGAAATGCCTTTTGCTGTCACTGCTGCGCTGCTGCTGATCTAATGACTTTTTCTTTTGTCTGTCTCTTTCCTTTCCCCATCTTCCTTGTTTTTTTGTGTCGTCCGTCTCTGCATCCTGCAGTACAAATCCGTGTTTAGGTCCTACTCCCAGGACTTTGTGCCTCACAACCAAGTCTCCGTACCTCCTTTCCTCTCTTCTGCCTCCTCCTCCTGCACCACCCCACCTTTTCCGCCCGTCCATCCGTCCCAGAGCCCCGACCTGGCGGTGCCCGCCGCAGCCAGCCAGTCACCCAGCACTGCGGACGTGCCAAACTCCTCTTCTCAGGAGAGCAGCTTTAACGGGAATGCTCCTGTCTGCCTTCCTTCTGAAACCTCTCTCACTGATTCTCTCCAGACACCTTCGGTGAGACTATCCAAAGAGATAACGCACCTTAATGCAAGGCTGGGTTTATTTGGTTTTGTTTTTTTAAATAAAATATCTCATATTAATACATGCTTAATGTGATCTAGTCTGGTTTCCAAATGTGTGCGAACTGCAGAGAGGTAATTTCATATAAAAAATGGTGGCTCGAAAGAACGAACGACCTCAGCAGGTTTGAGAAAACGTTAGCACATATGCAGGAAACATAAAATGTCAAATGCTGGTGAAGGGGAGAGGAGAAGTTGCTGTAGCTTCCTGCAATTGTAATACAAAGCTGAGGAAGGTAAAGAAGGCTCCTAAGCGGTGGGTTCAGTCCAGCTCTGTCTCTGTGTAAACCTGTTGCTCTCTCCAGGCTCCTGCTCATCCCACTTTTCCAGCAGCCCTGGCTGTGCTCTTGCTGGCCGTGCACGTCTGTGCAAAGCATCGCGTATTGGCGAAGTTAGACTAACGCTGTTCCCAACACTGATATGGAACTACTGGTTTAAGGTCCCAAATCAGTTTTGCAGATCACTGGGCAGGTTCCTGCATTACAGCTGCTTTTCTAAACGCCTCGCTTACAGGGCAGTTCCTCATTCGTTCGCTGCAAAGCCTCGAGTTGATGGCATTAGAGCTGTCAGCACAGTGCATGGTAGTACTGCTTCTTCACAAAGTTTGAAAGACGGATGCAGATTGATCAGGTTTTTGTGCTTTGGACCGACCTTGCTGTGGCATCTTCCTTGCATTGGGTCCTTGTTACGGCCCAGAAGCCCTCGAGTTTGGTTCAGCTTGGCGTGGTGGCTCTAGTCTGTGCTTGTAGCATAGAGAGATGTATTTGACACCCTCTGGGCTACAGGGCTGATCTGCACTTAGCCGCAGGACCACAGCGCGGGTAGGACAGGCACTTGTGTGTCCAGCTCTGAATTCTCAGCTTCCGTCACCTCGAAATCTGCACGTGCATATGGCACCTTCGCAACGTAGAGTCCATGGCAGCTCTTGCAAAGCAGCGCCTGCTGCTGTCCTGCTGCGGCTTGCAGTCTTTGGGATGGTCCTGAAGCACCAGAAAATAATTACACCCGGGAAGGTACAGCCTCAGTGGCCGGTGTTGGCCGCCGAGCCAGAGGAAGGGCTCCCAGTCAGGGGACAGTAGCCGCCGAGGCTTCTCCTCCCAGCCCGTGGGCACGTTCACTAACATTAAGCGCTGGTGGGGGGCACCATCACGTATTTCCTTTCATCCTGTCTCCCCCCAGAGTGAAAACGCCAGTGAGGAGGCTGGTGAGGGTGAATACGTCAATCTGTATTCCTCTGGCCAGAGCAACGGGGAACTCCCTCGCTCTGAAGGAGTAAGTAACCCGGCGAGGACCGCACACCGGGACGGGGCTGCCTGGTGCATGCTGAGCTCGCTTCGGGGCTGCGCGCTCGGCACCGGCCCCTTCCGCACACCCCGAGCTCCGCGTCCCCGCCGCTGCCCCGGCTCCCTTGCCGCTGGTCCCGCTGCTTGCCCGCTCCCCGCTGCAGGCTTGGCTGGCTCCCGGCCCGCGGGGCGAGCAGGGGATGCTCTCGGGGCTGCCCTGAGCCCCGGCGGGAGGCAGGGACGGCTTCTGCTTCGCTGTCTATTTGGAGCTGCTTGCGTGAGGTTCCCCGCTGGGAAGCTGCACCCTGACCAGCACCATGTCTATTCTTGTCACTGCTTTGGCTTCCCTATTTTAATACAGAAAGCCTTCCGCTCTAAATTTTTTTTTTCCTTCATCGTTTGGATACAAAGTAAGTGATTGATTTAGCGTTGTAATCACACGCTGTTTCTTCCTTTCCTCAAGCCTCATATCTTAGATATTTCCTAGAGGGGACAGGGCGTTTTCCATTGCAGGGAGGTACTGTCTTCCTGTTGGGTCATAGGAAACCATGCAGAGGTCTGTGGCAGTCTTTTTGCCTGCCCTCATCTTGGAAGACACATCTCCTACAGGATGTGTCCGAGACCTTTATCCATGCTGGCACTGAATATGCCAGGAGATAGCGCTCCCATCACTTCCCTTCGAGAGACACATCTAGGCAGGTCCGTCCTTTTGGGCAGCTGCGAGCCGGTTCTCAACTTTGAAGCCAAGGGCTTTACAGATATAGTCTGGAAAAATTCCGCAGGCACCATGAAATCTAAATTCACCTGTGTGTTTTCCAGGCTGAATGGGTAGCGTGTAGGTTGTTTCAGTCCAGTCTGTTCAGTAGGCTGTATTTCCAAGTTTCAGTCTGCATGATATTAAATAATTCTGAACTCCAACACCGTTAGATTAATATTCCCGTTTGCCGTTCATGGATATTTTTCTCCTTAATAAATGGCTCATTTAAAATGCTGTGTCTTAGCTTTGAGCTCTCTACCTGCTGTTCCATGACGCAGGTTCAGATGATTCTGCATTTTTTGCATTCGCCTCATTTCCACAGCCGTGAATTGTGAAGTGGAAACGTTGCATCATTGTGTAACCTCTTCTGGTGGGAGAGGAGGGAGGTAGGAAGGGCAGTTTGCATCCACCCCACAAAGACAGGCTAGTCTTTCGGAGGCTGTGACCAGGAGGGGAGCTGAAACTGGAGAGCTCAGAGCTGACTGTGTCCATTTTGATTGAAGGCGAGTGTAGATCAACAGTAAGCGCTGGAGGAAAACAAAAAAAAGTCATGAGAGGGTTAAAATCCAAGACAACAGCTAATTTGTGTTGTAACTTTGAGCATCATTTCACAATGTCAAAAGCAAACAGTACTAATTGCACTAGTCTCCAGAGATGGTCCCAAATTTCCTGTCTAATTAACTTCTGTGTTTTCCCGGCATTTGGCATTAACTTGCATCAATCTTTAACCGCTCTGTAGGAATTTACAGTAAAGGGCCCTTTAGCGGCAGTCAGGCTGTAAATGCAAGGCTAGTTGTGGCACAGGACCCCGTGTAATGATGAAAATCTTCCCTCTCTTTGCAGGAATCTCCCTCTGTCAAAGACGGCCACTCGAAAGACTCCACTTCGAGCAGCGGCGCAGTGGGGAAGGAAGGCCAGGACGGCGCTGAAAGGTGAGCCCAGCGCCCTCCTGCTCCCCAGCCTGGACGGGCAGAGTCTCACCAACATCCCCTTTATTTTGCACAACTGCCGAGTGGTGGGATCCTGCTGAACCAGGAGGATCCTGGCAAAATGCCGTTACTTAATGAGCTTGCAGGGGTTAACGCAGCCGGTCTTGGCCGTCCTGAGTCCATCTCCTTGGCAGCCCTGTTCTGACACTGGCTGCTCCCTCCTGCTTCCAGGGAAATGTGCAAAAAAAGCCTGCGTCACTGCTGGATCTTTCAGAGGGGAATTTCTTCCTAACCTTGCTAGTTAGGGGCTGCTGAGTCCCTGAAGCAGGAGGCTTTATATCCCTCCTAATGCTCTTAGCTATCATTTGGCTATGTAAATGAAGAGGTGCAGGCTGTAACAGATGGGCTGCAGGAGGAGTGGAATGAGGGCTTCCCCGCTGCTTGAGATTGCTCTTCAATTGCATTTCTAAAGCAAAAATCGCGAACAGCATTGTTTTGTGTGCAGCATTGTTTTGTGTGCGACAGTCAACTTCCCTCCCCCATTTCCCTGCAGTTGGTGTGAGGGTTTTAATCCCTGCAGTGCAGGAGACAATGCAGAGTGCTCTGCAAAGCTCAGAGCCTGCCCAAAGTACTGACTGCTGCACGGGATTTTGCCCTGTGCCTGGGGAAAGCTATTTCTTCCAGAATACAGGCACAGAGAGCATGTGGCCAGGCACAAGACTTCCAGCCTTTGGGGGCAGGAATACTGGAGTTGTGGATGTACACCAAAAAAAAGTGGTCAGAGCTTTCTGCTCTGTTTTCTTGTCAAAAGAGAGCCTGTTGTCTCCCTTGCAGCAGCACAGTGGGTTGTGAGCTAAGATATATATATGTGTAGAGTATGCTCAGTCTCTCTACATTTGAGGAAGGGCTTAGATTTGTGTGCTCTAAAAATTTGGTGGATTAAAGAGACAAGGAAGTGTGTACTCAGGCAGGGCATAGTAAAACCTCGTCTGCCAGAAATGCAGGCAGACGAGTGTTCAGGTCTTAAAAGTTCATTTATATATTTTTCAAGAGAGGCACAAAACAACAGAATTAGAGCCAGACATTTGGACTTGTTTGCAAAAGGTTTTCGTCCAGACTGTCTATTTACTGTCATTTAATGAAGGTTTGTACCCTGAGAGCACAGGTGGACCCAGCATCTCTTCCCCTGGGTGGACGATGACACCAATGGTTATTTGCCTCTTTTTTTTACAGGCAGCAGCAGTCACCAGATGCTTTGGAATCATCGCAGTTGGAGGAAGAGGTAGATGAGTTATCCCTTATCGACCACAGTGAAATTATGGCAAGGTTAACGCTGAAGCAAGAGGTAGGTGCATGCAGGGTTTGCTTTCAGACTCTTTGGTTTATACTGTACGGAAATCTGACTCTCTGTGTGCACAAGCAAGGCATCAGCTTTTATTTGATACGAAAAACTAGGTTGCGGCAGAAGTGGGATGCAGCTTTACGTGTGCTGGCTGTTGTGAAAATGTGAGATGCTTGTACAGGCAGGGAGCATCAGCCTTGAGTGAGGGTTTAACAAAACGTGAGATGTCTCTCTAAAAACCAGCACATCTGGTGCCCTTTTCCCAGTCTGCTCCTTCCCACCTCTTCAGCCTGCTGCAGTCTGAAATTAAACACCTGAGAGCCCAAGCACAGCAAATCCAGTTGCAGGTTTCAGTCTGAACGCAGGTTTAGCTGATTTCCCGAGCAGGACGTTATATTACTGGTGTGGAAGAGCAGCCAAAGTAGCTGTTTCTGTATTTGAGAAGTGGCTTTATTTCTGTGAGCGAGCTTTGCTCACTGTGCTCTTGAACCCAGCTGTCTCTGACATGCAGCTTGAGGGCATATTCAGGCTTTTGAAGCTTTCAGACTGTCAGGGAGTTAGTCTGAAAAACAGAGAGAATTTACCATTTACTGGCACTTTCCAAGTGTTCTTTGGTCAGCCGAGATGTGCAGGAGAGAGTGAGAAGCTGTTACTCGTTTATTAAGTAGCATTTCCTGAGTCTTGCCAGAAGGTCACCTGAAAAATTCGCATCTCAGACATAGCTGCTGCATGGCTGTAATCTGTAATCTGTGTTTTTTTCAGTGTTTTGCATATCGAAGTGACAAAGATATTGCTAAGGGAAGCCAGACGTGACTCCAGTCTCCTCTGCAGGAATACTTCCTTTCAAAAACAATTAAAAATCAGTGATTTCTGAACATTTGGGACTAACATATCTGTGTCAACCCCTACCTTCTTTTTTTTATTATTTTCTTTATGCTCTACGTGTTTGAAACAGTGTAGAACTGCCAGTGTGGGCTGTTTCCTGCAGAGTGGGAACCGCTGGCTGAGTGACAGATCGGTTTTGCATATTTTGAGCTGTGAATTGCAGTAGTGAGAAGAAAGATGTTTTTAGCGAGTGGTAGGGCAGGGGTCAAACCGTTAGCAGGGCTTTTTTCTGCTCCTGGTTATTGGATCGCTTCAGGTGACCTCCAGCCAAATAGTTCCAGATTAGGGAATTAATTCGCTGGGTTTTGATGTTCTGGGAACGTGCAAGTTGAGCGCACGACCTCTCAGCACACAGCCGCTGTGGTACATGATCCCACGCTTTGAGATAGTTCACACAGTGTTGTTGCTTTGTCAACGGGAGCGTTTGGGAGTCTGGGACATTTCTGCTCATTCTTCTGTGAGCAGAAGGCTCAGCTTTCACTGAGCTTCACAGCCTGGCCTTAAGGAGTCAGAGACCTCGAGTGAGGAACAGCCCAGATCCTCATTGGGGGCACCAAATGCTTTATTCAGATTTCAGGATCAGCCCAGCACTGAAGACCATGTCCCAGCTTGTGCCAGGAATATGGTGTACTCTGCCAGTCCTTGCTGAGTTTGAATCCCAGAGATGATAAACCAGGTCACAGGGAGCTTGGGCCACGCTTAATATCTGTGTTCTCATTGCAGGGAGATGATGGGCCAGATGTTCGTGGCGGATCCGGAGATATTTTGTTGGTGCATGCGACAGAGACCGACAGGAAAGGTACAGTGGGTTTCCCAAACCAGAGCTGAGGAGCGCAGCCCAGCAGGGCCCTTTGCTGCTTGTCTTCTGCATCTCTAGCACGTTCAGTCACCACGTCACTGCAGACAGCTAGGCCAGGGTGGAGAGGACCGAATCATGATCGTCTGAGTTGGAGGGGGTTGTGCTTGTCTTCACTGGAATGGAGATAAGCTGGATAAGCGCCTGGTCGTTCCATTTAGCAGCAGGGATGGTGCTAACTCCTCACAGCCCTTGCCCCGATCTGGAAGGCATCGGGTGGTGGTGGAGCTGGTGTCTCCATGAGCCAGGGGAAGCCACTGCAAGTCCTGGTTCTGTTCTCAGAGGTGCTCCTTGTCCTTGGAACTTCGGGACAGTGGTGATGTCGGAGTTGCTGGAGTGACTGTTGCATCAAAGTGGGAGAGGAGGGACTTTGGTTTGGGTCTAACACAGTATCTGTGGGCACTGGGAAAGCTGTTCAGGTGCTGGTCTGCTGACACCCCATATTTTCAACTTGGTGTGTCACTTCCTAGAGCCGCTCTGTACCCTTTGTGCACTGGAACCCAGACTGGTTCAGGGGGGAATCCACAGCACAAGAAAGGAGATGTAGCGGAGGAGAAGTGGGGTTGCAACCCTTAGCTATAGACTTGTTGAAACCCCAGTTTCTCTCCAAACCCAGTCACCACTACGTGAAACAGCTCCTTTCGCAGAACGGCGGCAAAGACACCCTTTGCAATGTTTCCAGAGAGTGATTTTGAACCTGCCAAACACATTTGTGCTGACGGCCTTAACCAGAATTGATCTCCTTATCTCCTGGGACGCAAGACAAAATGCACTAACCCGCTGGACCACTCAGCGCTCATATTTTAGAGGTTTGATAGTCAAAGGGGAAATATCTTTTGTGGGCATTTTGAAATGGCAGGGTTTTTACTGTAGCATAAGGTGTTTGCAATTACTTACAGCACCATTCAGCTTGCAAGAAAATCCTTCCCCTGACAGTTACATTTCCCTGTTTACATCAGGCAGCAAATCAGGCAGCAAGGACCGAAGTTAGGAATATACTAGAGAGGAGGAGGCAACCAATTGTGCCAAAGCTAGATATGTATATTTTTTAAAAAATAGTCTAAATGAGATAGTGGAAATACCCCTTATAAAGATGCTGAAACTGGAATAGCAAAGCTCTGATTTACACCTGCTGTTCTCCAGAACAAGCATCACATTGGAAGAACTTCCCTACTGTTCATGTTGCAAGACGTCTCCTTGGTACAGGGATGTGTGTTAGACTGCCAGTTGGTGAATGGGGAGCTCTGGGGTGCTGTGAGCAGTGAAAGCCATTGCAGAACCTCTCCAGACTAGGAAAAAACACAGCAGGGTTTTAAATGCGCAGCAGAGCGGCTGGGCAGAGCGAGCTCTGCACAGTGTAAGTCTCAGAATAGTCCCGGAGCTTAAGCCTCCCGGGCTCTGCCAAGCGCTGAGCTGAATGGAGCACAGAGGAATTTGTGCTATGCTAACCCAGTGTTTGGGTGACTGAGAGGGTTAATGAATTAAGCTTACAATGAGAAGAATTCAAGGCTTGTAAATCAATCAGCCAAACGGCACAGAGGGGTATAGTTAAGAGGCTTTCCTTTAAAGATGAATTTCTTGGCAGCTTGGAGTGCCAGAGCAGACCAGCTGTATTACCTCACGTTGCCTTTTGGGCAGATGGGAACCCAGAATAAATGTAACTCCACGCCCTGTTGCATGATGCTTCTTGTCCATTTGAGTTTTCTAAAAGAGCTAAATAGAATAAAGGATAAAGGGAGACTTGTCTTTAGGAATAAAATCCATGGTCGGTTAAGTGCTCCCAGCCACACACTGGCTGTGAGCGCAGGATTACGGCTGGATGAGGCCTGGGACTCACCTCTGACATGACCACCCAGCCTTCGGCTTTAGAGCTCATGTCTGATTGTCTTTAAGCAAAAGGCAGCAGCGCTCCCTGATTTCAGAGCAGGAGGACGCGGCGTCTCCGTCAGGCTCCTGCCAAGAGAAATGCAGCAGGTAGAGGCACAGCTCATATGCGATCCTGCTCTTCCCCACCTCCTCGTGCGAGGGATGGATGGTACACGGGTGTGGGCTGAGCCCCGTCCTGGCTGAAACAAGTTTTACATGTGCAGCCAAGCCTGGGCAGGCACAGCAGAAGCTTTTTCTCCTTCTCTGCACTGCCGAGGCTGTGGCAGCGGTTGCAGTGCACGGGTGCAGTGTGCTGGGCACTGCACGTGCTGCACGTTAATGAACAGAAGTTGACTGCGTGCACTGCGTCAGCGTCTGTGCCGTGGCAGGGTCACGGTCGCGGTAGCATCAGGTTTTGTGGTGCAATTTACTCTCCTTCTGGCCAAAAATAATCTTGCATTTACACTGCCCTGGGGCAGATTTCCTGGAGCGTAGCAAGGGCAGAGAGTCTGCAGCACTGTATCACCGTGTCAAACCACATGTGTTCCTGACCAGGAGGAAGAGTGACTGTGTCTTTCTACAGGGCTCTGTGCTGCCTAAGTGGTACAGACAGCGAACAGGCACCCACCTCTCACCATCAGATCTTTTTAAAGTATACCCAAGGTCTAAACTACATTTTTCCTTGACCCATTGTTAAAAGTTCCTGTCCCACAAGCAGGTGGTTTTCACTGGCCCCTTTGGTGGTCACAGAAGCGAAGCAGCAAGGCTGGGTGCTGCAAATGGGAGCCAGCCCGGTGGGGACAGGGCAGTTTCACTGTTGCTCTTGTGCCGTAGGGTCCATCTGCTGGTAAGAAACACCAGCACAGCATTTCTGCAAAGCCTATTCATGTCAAAATGTGTCCGTGTCCTCTTCATGTGAGACTGGATTCAACTTCACAAGAAGCTTCCTTTTGCTGAAACGGAGGCTTTCTTGTCTTTCTCTGTAGATCTGGTGCTGTACTGTGAAGCCTTTCTGACTACATACAGGACATTTATTACCCCTGAAGAGCTCATCAAGAAGCTGCAGTACAGATATCCTTTTGCATGAGCAGCATCGGAGCCAAGCGGTCATCGTGGAGGGAGCTGGTGGCAAGTTGTCTGGCCAAAAGCCGCTGCCAGCGTGGTGGGTGATGCGCTTGTCCTGGAGGTGTCCCGAGCAGGACGCCCTTCACCTCCTGCACGTGGGAGATGCTGTGGGGCAGGTGCTGGCAGAGTGCTGGACCAGAGGGTTGTCTCCTGAGGGGCCTGGCGGGGGAGAAGAGCGGTTCACATTCTCTGTACATCGCTGAGGAACTGGCCATTTGTTCAGGACATCTACAAGAACAGGAATCACACCGTCGGGAGGGGCTGTGGGAGTTGCCTGCGTGGGCAGATGTAGTTTAATGCTAGAGATGACTGAATGGTCAAGACTTGTTCTCCCTCTTACTACAAGAAATGTAGCGCGGAAGAGAATGTCCTCATAGCCTCCAGTCCTGACCCCAGCTCGTGGCTGTTAAGGAGGCGATGGCCCCTGCGCGGCAGGGTGAGCAAGGGCGTTCCGGGCAGCGCGGGGAGCAGATTTCTCGCTGGGCTCCCTGTCCGCAGCTCCTTCCCCTGGGCTCTGTCCCCACTGCTCTGCTCACCCTCAGCTGAGCCAGTCAGCATCTCGGTTCAGACAGTGCAAAGACCTCATGGGCTTTGGTCCTGCCTGTGCACGTCAAAGGGAGCCTGACGTCACCCTGTCCCTTGTCACAGCTCGTCACTGCCACCTGCAGCAGAGCCAGCTCCCCACACTCCTGCTGGCATCGGTGTGTGCAAGGACACAGAAATCTCGCTGCAGAGCGACTGTCCGTGAAAATACAGGCTGGGGCATTGCTGCGTGTCAATACTTGACTAACCCATAACCTTTTCCTCTTTCCCTTTGTCCACCTGGCAGCAGCTTTTTCAACCTGTGCTGTGTCCCCTGCCACCATTCTCCTTGCAGCAAATTGCGCAGTGGGGAAGGCAGAGGTGACATCTGAGATCTGTCGTGAGACCAGATGTCTCAGACCAGCAGGGAGATCACAGCAGAGGAGTGCTGCTCATTAAATTCCACCTCAGAGAGTACAGTTTCAGGGTACACCTGCTCTTCCAGCGTCAATTCTGTGAGGCGTAAGTGCCTCCTCACACCCCTGCTACCTGCAGCTGGTGGCAGGTTAATCCCATGTTAATTAGAGCCATATCGGTGTTCCTTATCTTCTGGAAATTGAACACCAGTTTCAGCCAAGACAGGATATTAAACTATTCTAATGTTGCTCAAGGCAGCTGCTGATTGTACTAATGCTCGTCTGACAACACTTAAGTTGATTCTTTAACTTGCAACCAACGTATGAGAAGTTTTGCCACTTCCCAGACACGTTTAAGAAGCGAGTCAGCAAGAACACCTTCTTCGTGCTGGTGAGGGTGGTGGATGAGCTGTGGTGAGTTGCCTTCTTCATTTCAGGATGGGTACAGATACAAACTCTGCGGCTCTCATGCCTTCCCTGGGTTTTCCATCTTTCTCTCAGCTTAGTGGAGCTGACGGAGGAAATTCTCAAGCTGCTGATGGACCTGGTCTTCCGACTGGTCTGCAACGGGGAGCTCAGCCTCGCCAGAGTGTTACGCAAGAATATCCTTGATAAAGTGGATCAGAAGAAAATACTGAGCTATGCCAACTCCATCAAACCTCTTGCAGCCCGTGGAGTGGCAGCCAGGTGAGGAAAGATGCACATAACGGTATTTTGGTCCTGTGAGAGACAGAGCATCCCTTTCTTGTGAACACAAGAGTTTTCTCAGTCCAAAATATAAGAATGAAAAGAAAACAGGTCACATTTTCTGAGCCTTTATACTTCATCATTTTTTTCCTACAGACCGGGGACCTTGCATGATTTCCACAGCCACGAAATAGCCGAGCAGCTGACCCTCCTGGATGCTGAACTCTTCTATAAAATTGAGGTACAGAGATGAGGATGGGGTAGGGGCAATCTCTGGCATTCCCTGCCCGCTCTGCGGCACGGCCCTTGTGTGGCAGGAGACGCTGAACTCGGGTCAGCAAGCGGCTGTGAACACAGACTGGGAATCTGCACGCATAAATCCCATTTTAATGTGTGGTGTTCTCCTGCCCCTCTCTTCTTCTTCCTTGGCAGATCCCAGAAGTTTTGCTTTGGGCAAAGGAGCAAAACGAGGAGAAGAGCCCCAACCTGACACAGTTCACAGAGCACTTTAATAATATGTCCTACTGGTAAGGAGCTTAGAGCAACCGTGGCACTGAACCATGCTTAAACCCCAGTGCCCTACAAATATTCAAAATATCCCTTGCAGAGTTGGGTTCTGTTGTTACAAGTGGGGTAACCTATATTTTTGATCAGGAAGTAGATGCAGGGCACTCACTGAAGACCCCAGAGCACAGGAGAAAGAAAATTGGGAGGTTTGGGGGGGGGGCACTGTAACCTGTAGGAGTTATTGTCAGTACCATTGAGCCCTTCAAAGAAACATTCCCCCTGCAAATAAATGCACTCTGTGAAGGGTTATGTGGTCATCCTTGAAATTTTTTGTCTTTGTTGTGAATTAGAGTGCTCCATTTCAGTTAGAGGTATCATGAACTGTTTAGTATTGTGGGCCCATCCTTATCTGTTTTTTAAATGAAACAAGAAGAAATCTGAGATCTGCTTAAGTGGGTTTATCTTTTTTTTTTTTCCTGTCTTTCCTTCCAGGGTCCGTTCAATAATTATGCTACAAGAGAAAGCGCAAGACAGAGAGAGGCTTCTCCTTAAATTTATAAAGATTATGAAGGTATCAGCTTGGTTCTTGCTGTGAGTCACACACGCTGCTCCTTGAAGGAGCAGGAGAGTGGGACCTTCTGGTTGGCAGAGCTGTTTGATGCTGGAAAGCTTTTCAGACCTCTGGAGTAACTGGAATATTCTCCCTGTTCACAGCACTTACGAAAGCTGAATAATTTTAATTCCTATCTGGCCATTCTTTCTGCACTGGATTCTGCGCCCATCCGAAGGCTGGAGTGGCAGAAACAAACCTCGGAGGTGAGGAGCAGCCAGGGCTGTTGGCCGCGGGGGAAAAGATAATGGTGCTTACGGTATGAAACAGTCGGGGGGGTTAACAGCTCAGCAACGTCCCGGGCTGGAGGGATGGGGTGAGCCGCTCTCCACGGGTGCTGGGCATTCTGCAGCAGGGTCAGCGCGGTGATGGGTGAGAACAGCCTCCTCTTCGTCCTTTTCTTCCTCCCTGCAAACAGAGGGCTCGGTGTATATGCACTCAGGTTCAGGCCGAGTAAATCAGTTGGAGGCGTTTGCAGGGTAGCGTTAACTCCCTCGCTCTCTGGGGAGAGGTGACAGAGAAAAGGGGTTCGCAGCAGCGGCGTCACCACCGCTTTATGTTCCGGCAGGGCCTGGCCGAGTACTGCACGCTGATCGACAGCTCCTCGTCCTTCCGCGCCTACCGAGCAGCTCTGGCTGATGTGGAGCCTCCCTGCATACCTTACCTGTGAGTTGGGAGTTGCTTTTCCCCTGCTGTTATTTCTGCATGCTCAAATAGTTCCTTCAAGGATTTCTCAGCAGCTTGCGCTCCGCTCAGCACTTGCTTTTTCCCCGACGTCTGGAATAAGATGGCAAAGTGGCGCATCGAATCATGTGCCCTCTCTGGAGCTGGACGGGGCTCTGAGCAACCTGAGCTGGGGGTGAAGATGACCCTGCTCATGGCAGGGGTGGGACTGGATGGGCTTTGAAGGTCCCTTCAACCCAGACTGTTCTGTGATTCTGTGCTGTTGGTGGCAGCAGCGGGAGGCTGTTAGATTCCACCTGGCTGCCTCCTGGCTGGCCGTCCTGCCCGGCGTGACCAACCTCCCTGCTCGTTTGTCCCCTCCCTGGCCTGCCGCCCCGTTCTCTCTTGCAGAGGCCTGATTCTACAGGACCTGACCTTTGTTCATCTGGGAAACCCCGATTACATCGACAACAAAGTGAACTTTTCCAAGCGCTGGCAGCAGTTTAACATCCTGGACAGCATGAGGTGCTTCCAGCAAGTGTAAGTGCAGCAAGGGGGGCTCAGAACCACCACGGCGCGGGTGGGCACGGGGGGTCGTGGTTGGGGCACAGGAGCCCCCGTGGAAGGGAGATTCTCAAGTAAAACATCATGATGGAGATGGAAGGAGACCTCGTTACAACAGGGCTCTGGACACAATCCTTCCCTCTCTAGGTTAGATATGACTACAGGTTGTGAAGGTGGGTTTTATTTACATTATTTTTGAGATCCAGTGCAGTAAAGTTTTCCCACTGCTCTTTCAGACAGCTGTTTTTTCTCCAGGTTTTGTTGCTGTTCCTATATTCTCTAGGTCATGGAAGGCTTTTTTCAATGCCGTCTTGCAGCAGAGGCAGCAGATCTAACTGCTGATTTCACTGTGTTAGGGTATTTTTTTTCCTCAGTGCACTGGTGGGCATGATGTTTTTTCCCCTTTTTGCTGTCACACCACAGTCACAAGTATTGGGCTCAGGTAGCACAGACCCCACAGCGCTGGGTGTCCCTTAGAGCAGGACACGGGTGGCTCGGAGCTGGGAGAGGTCCCCAGATATCTCCTTGTTTAACCGCCACCCTCTGTGCTTTTCCAGACATTACGACATCAAAAGAAACGACGACATCGTGTCGTTCTTCAACGATTTCAGTGACCACCTGGCCGAGGAGGCCTTGTGGGAACTGTCCCTCAAAATCAAACCTCGGAACATCACGAGGCGGAAAACAGACCGAGAAGAGAAAACCTAGGAGGAGGGGGCGTGCGAGCGAGGAGAATTGCTCCGCAGACGCGCCGAGGGCAGCTATGAGACTGGAGTTGAGTGTTTGTACCTGTTACTGGATGACGCACCCTCCCTCCCAGCTGGCAGCCGTCCCCGGGGGGGCCAACGTCGTCGGGCTCTCGCAGCGGGTGAGAGGTGAGCGCACGTCAGCCGCCGAGGGCAGAGATCAGCCGCTGCGCTCACCCTCCTCCTCCTCCCGTCCCTCTGTGCCGTGAATCAGCTTTAAACCCGGGGAGAGAGCTTCGTGGAAGGAGGGTGCCATGCGAGTGGTTTGCTGGCTCATTGCATCCCGGAATCCCCCGGGTTTTTGTTTTCATCCACCAAGGAGGGTCAGCGAGAGCTGAGCACCCACAAACTCGTCCCCGGAGTGGTGTTCAGCAGCCATGGAAGTCGAGGGTTTGAGGCTCCCCTGCAATGCCACCTCGAAACGCGTTCGTCCCCAGGAGATGAGGATGGAAGAGGAGCTCTGCTTTCGCAGAGCTGCTTGTGTTTACAGGGGTCTTCGCGTTACCCCAGATCTCCGGCGCCTTCTTCATGGGAGGAAGGCACCGGTCGTAGATACGGAAGAGACACTGAAAATGTGGGCAGGGACCCGCCGTCTTCAGTCATCGTGTCCCCCTCCTCCTCTCAAATCTCGTTATTTAAGCAACGGTAAATCCCTCCGAACCCTGGAAACACGGACTACCCGAGGTACTGCGGTTCACTCCTCCCGTGAACCCGTATCTTTTAGTGATGGTACTAGCTTTTGCACAGTAAATGCTGTAGTATATGAGACTGTAAATACTAGTATTTAGAATCCATTGGGGATTTTTTTGATGCATGTCTGAATACCGATGGATTTATAGGAAAAAAAAAAAAAGTGCAAAACAGTATGTATAAAATTCACAACCAGTGACAATGTTGTTCCAAGCGCTGGAAGGAAGGAGGCTTGGGCAGCTGCGGCGCGGGAGAAGAAGCCGGCGGGTCCATTTCTGGGGTTGGAAATGGGCAGTGGGAAGGAGCCCTGTGCCCGGCCGAGCCGTCCCCTCCGCCCGCTCCTTTCCCCTCTCACTTGTTGCCAAATGTTTTTTTTTTTCAGGGGGTCTGGCTGACCCTTGGTGCTGTCCTTGTGATCCGCGCCTTGGCAGGAGCCCCAGCAGGTCCTTGTCCCCAGCAGGTCCTTGTCCCCAGCCCCATCCCCAGCCCCGTCCCCAGTCCCACCGTGCTGGAGCCAGCAGGGCAGGGGCAGCCCAGCAAGGTGGGGTCTCGTTTCCCACACACGCAGCGTTAACCCCGATCTGTTCAGTGTGCCTTACTCGCCCCTCTGTCCTCTCTCCGTGTCCCACCCGCGGTGTTCTCCCCAGCCGGGCCATGTCACCTCCCTCCTCTCTGTCCCCATCCCGTGGTTTACAGTCTGGATCGTGGCTTTGCGTGGACGCTGCAGGTTTTCACAGCCTTGCGAGGCCTTTCTCAACACCAGGTCGCATGGGCGCAGGTTTTTAGAGTTCTGTCTAACAAAATCCTGTGGTTTTAGGGCAGCGGTTCACAAGGAATACAGCCGGAGTATTCCGCAGAACATCCTTAACTCATTTCTCACTGGCAGTTCTGTGTTTGCTAAAGCCTCTCTGTTTATTCTGGGTGGATCAGAGCCGCGAGTACTTTCTTCTGCAAGCAGGTTGCAAAGTCTCAGCCGGCTCCCTGCAGATGGCAGCAGGAGGAGCGACAGTCGCGTCGCCCCGTTCCCAGGGTTGTGCCCAGGCCGATTATTTTCCTGATGATTTAGGCACAGGACTCGTGCAGCAGCCAAATAGTGAAGTGCAAAGAGACCTCCCCCTGCCTACAAGGGCATTTTCTGGGGGAGGAGAGTGTGGGGTCCAACAACCCCAGAGCAGAGATCTACCTGCGCCGAAACACGTGTCTGAGCAAGAACACTTCAAAACCGGTTTGTTTTTATGGCACTAAGGGCATTGGAGCCATGTGTCGTGTCCGGCCGAGACTTTGCAATCCCCAAAGGCTTCCCAGCCTGCACGCAGGAGGTAATGCTTGTGTTTCCCTTTGTAAATAAGATTTTTTAAAAAAACCTGACATGACGAGACTGTGAAAAGGCAAATACACCCCGTGCCTGGCGCAGGCTCCCCCCGGCCGGCTCCCAGCAGCTCCCAGGAACTCTGAGCTGTGCTGGGGGCCGTTTCCAGGGGTGTCGTGTGTGGTGGCAGCTCCGACCCCGCAGCCCATCGCTCCGCTTCCCCGGGGGGTGCAGCGTCCGTGGCTGGGGCTCGATGCCATGGGGGGACCGGGGGTTGCCCCTCGTCTCCAGCCCTCTGCCAGCCCCCCAAAGCCCGGAGGCTCAGCCCGTGGCGTGGGGACGGGGGGTCTGTGTGGCCGCAGCACCTTGTCCAGCACCGTCCAGCTTTCCTCCCACCTTCTCCCCTTTGCGGCTGTCCCAGCCAAGCAGGGTGTCCCAACCACAGCTCCTGGCTCATGTCCCCACCTCGCACCAGGCTCGCAGGGCTGGAGGGACCCTAAAAAAGGGTTTCCTTGCCCAGAGCAGCTTCAGGTTTGCTGACCAGGGACCCCCGGCTCCAGGAGCAGCATCCTTGGGGAGCAGGAGCCCCGAAGAGCAGCCGTTTGCAAGACCAGCTGTGAGTGTGTTCATGGGTTTTGCAGGCGGCAGCCGAGACCATCACTTCTCTTTCGGGGGGAGGGAGGGAGGGATGATCTCGAGCCCGCTCTGTGCCGGGCGGGGAGCGGGAGAAGCGATGTCCCCGGTCACCAGCCCCCCGGCCCGCTCCCAGGCCCCCCCACCCCCAGCTCTTCAGTTGTATGATACATTTACCACTAACCCAGTCCTGATGGTGGCATCTTCCTGCAAACATTTCAGACCTGTAACTTTTATATTAAAGACAAATAAACACCGATAACAAACCCGCCTGATGATCCTGTTTACAGTGCATGCAGCAGTCTGTGGATTAAAGTGACAATCGAATCCGCTTCTGGCGCTGGTGTGGCCTCGTGTTTTCTTATGTGCCCCTCGGGGTTTTCCTCTGCCCTTTTCCCTTTTATTTTTCCCCTACAAATCTCTCCCTTGCTTCTCAGTCTCGCTGAAGTACAAACTCTACACTTGGCGTGGGGGCATTTCTGCTCCTGTCACCTCCGGGCACTGATGTCCCCGTGTCGGGGGGTTTCCGCTCCCCAAACCCCAGGTTGGCAGCGTGTGCCCGGCCGCAGCGCAGCCCACGCGGCGGCCGCGTGTCCAGCGGCCGAGGGCTATAAATAACCCCTGCGGCTCCCGCGCTATTTCAGGCCTGGATGGGGTTCAAAATTCCTCTGGAAATAATCGGCCAGCGCAGGAGGAGGATGCCCAGACACTGACCGAGCACGTGCCGCCCGCTCGCTCCCCGGGGCTGGGCCGCGCTGCCGCGTCCCACCGGCCCGGCAAAGCCTGGGGACTGCGGGGTCCCCGTGTCCTTCCCCGGGGTCTCCCCGGGGTCCTGCTTGGGCTGAAGCCTCGGCACCCACCTGCTTTTGGAGGAAACCAATTTGACCGATTGCAGAACTTACCCTGAATTTCGCGGTGGACAAAAACCATGAGGAGGGTTCGGTGCAGGGCACATCCTTGGTGTGCGCAGAAAACAGAAGCTTTGGCTACGCCTGTATTTTATTTCAATCTGGAAGCAGCAAGAAGGTAGTGGTACACAGTGTGTGTGTGTTTTTGTGTGCAGAATTACCACAGAAGCTAAATACATGGGTTTGTATCTTCTCACGTTGTCAATTATCAGTGGGGGCTCCTCGCACACCCAGAGCAGCAGCCGCCGTGCGCCTTGGCCTCTCCATCACACCTTGGCCATTCGCTCCACCTCCAACCCCAATTCTACAAGACGCTCCCTCTGCATAGTCCCATTTGGCAGCTCCAAGTGACAGCCCGTGGTGAAAGAGTCCACCGTTGCTCAGCAGAGCCTGATCCCGTGCGCGGTGCCTCCGCGCTGATGCAGCTCCTCGCCCAGAGCGGCTGCGGTGGGACGCGGCACCGGTATCTCCTCGGGCTGGGTTCATCCTGCCCGCACTGTGATTCGCGGCGCTGGGAGCGGGTGAGCGAAGGTCCGTGCGGCTCTGGGGCGGCTCCTCATCCCACCAGGAAGGACGGACGCTGCCCCTCGGTCTGATAATCCTTTGTGGTCACCTGTCACCCATGGTGATGCCACGTGGGGGCTGTGGCTGCTCCACCTGCCCGTGCCCCCCCGGCCATGGTGAGCTGCAAGGAGCCCCCGGCACCCACCGTGTCCCTGGGGCTCGGGGCCCCGTCACAGGTACAGGACCACCAGGACGTAGATGACCCAGGTGATGGAGGCGAACAACCCGAAGAGCAGGCTGAAGAGGACCAGTGACTGGGTCTTTCTGGATGCCACTTTTGCCTGGGCCATGTCCCCGCGTCTGATCGCAGCCCGGGTCTGGCATGGCGGGAGAAGGGGAGAGGTTAGAAGAGACCCGCAGCACCGGGAGCAGGGATTTGAGATGCCAAGCGGGTTTGGTGTAAATCAGGACTGTGCTGTCCTTACCTCGTGGGAGTAGACGAGGGCGACAACCCCGGTGAGCAGGCAGCAGAAGATGGTCACCAGCACCGACTCCACCAGGTAGTCCTTGGGCAGGTGCTGCTCGTGGTCGGCGGGCGATGGCCTCGTGCTCGGCTGCCCATTGTACTGCGACACGGCGGGGTCAGAGCTGCACGCCCCCCCCCGCATCCCCCCTCCCCAGGCTGTGGTGCTCGAGCATTGCTTGGGGCACCCCTGGGACCCCACAAGCCTGGGAGGGGGGATGAGGGGTGACCCCGCTGCAGAGCGGGGCAGAAACATGTCGGGGTGGGGGATACGTACGGTGGGGTAGGGCAGGGGGGCCGGCGGGATGCCCTGGGGTGGGAAGGGTCCTGGTCCCGGTCCTGGCTGGTAGGCGATGGGTGTTTGCTGGGAGAATCCGGCCGGGAGTGGCGGGTAGAGCAGGTGAATGCTCTTGGGGTCCGGGGGCGAGTAGGGTGGTGGGTCCCCCTCGAAGGCCGCGTTGGCAACCGCTACCATGGGCCCGTCCCCGCAGCCCGTGGGGGGGTCCCAGTGGGGGCCGGAGCCGGGCAGCCCCCCGGCCACCCCGCTGCCACCCCCCTGCTCTGCTCCTCGGTCCCGGGGCCCGGCAGGTGCGTCACCCTCCATCCCGCAGGGACACCTGTGGGGACGGGGAGGCCATGGGCTGCCCGCTGACCCCCACCCCTCGACGGGATGGGCACAGCCCCGGCCCACCGGCCCCAAACGTCCCCCCCGTAACTCGCATCAGTTTTGGGGCTGGGGCGGGCGAGTGTCTGAGGGACCCCAACCCCCCCCGCACCCCGTCCCCTGCGCCACCCCCGTGTCCCCATCCCCGTCCCCACTCACGGCGGTGCCCGTGGGGTCCCCAGCGCGGACACCCGGGTCTGGGCCGCGCTCGGCGGGCGGTTGCGCGGCGGGGCCGGGCGCGTTAATGATCCACCGGCTGTTTGCCCAGCGAACCGCGCGGGCGGGGCCGCTCCCGGCCCTGCCACCCCCGGACGGGGGGGTCACCCCCGGCGGGACCCCGGGGGCGGCAAACAGGGGTGTCTGCTGAGCCCGGCCCGGCGCGGGGGCTCAGGTACATCCCATATGGGCACGTTGTGCTGGTACAGAAATGGGGCATAGCTTGGGTGTGCAGTTACATACAGTTAAACCTTTTTTTTTTGTGGGTAAGTGCGTGATTTGTCTTTATTTTAAAATATTATGTTTGCATGTAGAAAGTGCTGCCTATATATTCTGGCCACAGCTATTGATATACAAAACGTGTATTAAAATGTACATCTTTTAGCTACATCTATTAGTATTTAATGTGTGTGTAGATGTATGTACGCACACACATATATATATATGTGTGTATATATATATTTTTATATATGCCTGCATACACACAGAGTGTGTGTGCACTGTATGGATAGGTCTTTTATGTATCTGCTTTTCTTGTTCTTATGTTTACACGTTGCACATTCACATGTTTCATCATGCACATATATCTGCATATGCACAGCCCTGCGTGTGCGCAAGATGCACAGATTAAGTTCTCAGGAACACGTTTAGAGCCGGACTTGGCACCGTCAGGTTAACGGTTGGACTCGATGATCTTAAAGGTCTTTTCCAACCAAAATAACTCTGTGAGTCTATGTACGCACGGACACACATTCACATATGTGACTGTGCGAGAGCACCCGTGCCCGGGTAAGGTATAAATGTGTATGTTTGTGTTGGGTCTTGGGAACAATTTATTCATAAGAAACTTATTCCCAGTGAGGGTGGCAGAGCCTGGCCCAGGCTGCCCAGGGGGGTTGTGGAGTCTCCTTCTCTGCAGACATTCCAACCCGCCTGGACACCTTCCTGTGTAACCTCATCTGGGTGTTCCTGCTCCGGCGGGGGGGTTGCACTGGATGAGCTTTCGAGGTCCCTTCCAACCCCTGACATGCTGTGTGATATAAAGGGCTGTGGGGCATTGGAACAGGCTGCCCGGGGCAGAGGTGGAGCCACCATCCCCGGCGCGTTGCGGGTTGGGCAGGCGGGGATGCGGTTCTCAGGACGCGGGGCAGCGCCGGGCCGGGTCACGCTTGGACCCCATGATCCCGAGGGGCTTTTCCCGCCAAATCCCCCCGCTCGTTTCCCGCCCCGCGGGGCCCAGACCCCGCCCCGCGGCCCCGCCCCGCGCGTCACGTGACGCGCGGCCCACCTCTCCCGCCGCCCCAGCGCGCCATGGCGTCCGCCGGCGGCGCGGAGCCCGAGCGGCCGCACCCCAAGCCTTTCCTCATCGGCGTCAGCGGCGGCACCGCCAGCGGCAAGGTGAGAGCGGGCCGGGGGCCGGGCAGCCCGCGGGGAGCGGGCGGCGGGGCGGGCACCGGGAAAGGCCGCGCTCGGTGCCGCCGGGGGGGTGGTTGGGAAGCCGCGGCCCGGGCTGAGCCCTCCCCGCTCAGTCCACAGTGTGCGAGAAGATCATGGAGCTGCTGGGGCAGAACGCGGTGGAGCGGCGGCAGCGCAAGGTGCAGATCCTGAGCCAGGACAGCTTCTACCGGGTGCTGAGCGCCGAGCAGCAGGCCAAGGCGCTCAAGGGACAGTACAACTTCGACCACCCGGGTGAGGCGGCCGCGGGAGCCCCAGCCCGGAGCCCTCGGCCCGTCCCGAGCGAGGGGCAGCGGGGGTTCCTGCCAGGGCCTGTGCAAAGTGAGGAGTGCTGGGCGGCAGAAACGCTCTTTCCGCCACCAGAACATCTGTTGTGTCCCGACGCTGCTGTCAGCGCGGGGCGACGAAGATGCTGCAGGGAGTGGAGCATCTCCCGTGTGAGGAAAGGCTGAGCAGCTGGGGCTCTGGAGATGGAGCTGGGTGACTCATTAATGGTTATAAATATGTAAAGAGTGAGTGTCAGGAGGATGGAGCCAGGCTCTTCTGGGGACAGCCAGTGATAGGACAAGGGGCAATGGGTGCAAACTGGAACACAGGAGGTTCCACCTAAATATGAGAAGAAACTTGTTCTGAGTGAGGGTGCCAGCGCCTGGCCCAGGCTGCCCAGGGGGGTTGTGGAGTCTCCTTCTCTGCAGACATTCCAACCCGCCTGGACACCTTCCTGTGTAACCTCACCTGGGTGTTCCTGCTCCGGCGGGGGGGTTGCAGTGGGTGAGCTTTCGAGGTCCCTTCCAACCCCTGACATCCTGTGATTCTCTGTGATTCTGTGAAAGCTGTGATGCTGCGGGTGGTAACGGTACATCTGCGGAGCGATGCTGGAGAGCATCCCGCCTCGCGCGGTGCTGTCTCCTCATCCTCACCTCTCCAATAAACTGCGTCACTCCCCAAATCCTCTCCTGATGTTTCTTGCTCAGGGCAGTGCGGTGGTTTGCAAACAGGACAAGGATCTGCCCTTGGCTGAGGTCTGGTGCCTGCTCTGGGTTCACCAGCACAGATAACACTCTTAAAAAGCATTAAAGATGTCTGAGGTTTTCTATATTACTCTCAGTTAACAGATTGAGAGTTGCATAAAATTATACAATTACCAAGTGGTTTGGTGAAATTGTACAATTACCAGCTTCACATTTGGGTTCTTAATTTCATTGTGTTGTTTATAAGCAGCAAATTCTCTCTTCCTTATCTCTGGAACCAAGTGTCACGATTACAGTTTGGGTGGAGAGTGTTGGATTGCTGCTGCTAGGAAAGAATAAGCCATAAATTCCTTTTTTTCCTGGTGTAATACTGGACAGAAGATTTTTCTGTTTGGTCTGGAAAATCTGAGCAGACCATTTGATACAGCAGCATCTGAACATCTTCCTCTTTCAACCTTCCTCTTGCAGATGCTTTTGATAACGATTTGATGCATACAACCCTGAAAAACATTGTTGAGGGGAAGACGGTTGAGGTACCAACGTACGACTTCGTGACCCATTCTAGGTCAGTTTTGGTTTCGTGTGGAGTCTTGGGGTGTGTGTGGATGTCCCCAGCTGTGCCAGCGACGTGTCACTTGACCATTTTAGCAACACGCTCTGGGTGTTTTCTCCTGGCAGGCTGGCAGAGACGACCGTGGTCTATCCTGCGGACGTTGTCCTCTTTGAGGGGATCCTGGTTTTCTACAATCAAGACATTCGGGACATGTTCCACCTCCGGCTCTTTGTCGACACAGATTCCGACGTCCGGCTGTCCCGCAGAGGTAACGCTCTGCCGTCCCTGGCAGCATTAGCCTGTTCGTGTTCCTTATCCGCCCTCTACCATGTGGTAACACTCATGGGTTTTATCTTCCCGTCCCAGTTCTGCGAGATATGAAACGCGGGAGGGACCTTGAGCAGATCCTCACCCAGTACACCACATTTGTCAAACCTGCCTTTGAAGAGTTCTGCTTACCGGTACTAAACATTTCACTAATTTGATTTGCATTTTTTTTTTTGGTGGGGGGAGAAAAGGAGCAGGGCTGCCTGGGGATCAGCTGCACTGTACATACAGCAGTGGTGGCTTTTGATATTTGTATTTCACAAGTCCCATGCTCTCCCCTCTGCCTCATCTCTTTAACCATTACAAGCTACTTATTTAAGTGACTTAAATGGTTGGTTCTTTCTGCTTGCGAAGCGCTGTGGAAATCCCTAGAGGCTGCGCACATTTTCTCACTGCCGTGGCTATTTTAGCACGGGTCCCTTTGACTGAAACACTCCCACTCTGCATTTATTCTTAAGAAGGAAGAAAGAAGAGCTTGGTTTCCCACAGACCCTCTCTCCACAGGGAACGCTGCTGAAAACCTGGGGCAGACCATTACAGAGTCTGCTTGCTATGCTGTATAATGTGAGGCCAATTTAGGTGCTCACATAATCAATTAATTTGTAAAAACCCTTTGAGAACAAAATCCTGTATGTGGATTAAATAAGATGGAAAAGGCTAGCTCAGGCGCCTCTCACTCTAGATCAAAGCAGTTCTGGGATTGTAAAAGTACTCATTAGAAATGCTGAATTTGCCAGCCTTTTTATAAGAAGGGAGGGGAAAAACAACCCCCAGGGGCTCTCTGGTGGTAAAAATCAATAAAATGTCATCAGAGGCAGGAAGGAATTTCACATGCACACTGGGTACCTCGGCTCTCGGCAGGGATTTAGCAGTGGCTTGTGAAATGCTGATTAGAAGCAGCTCTTTGCAAACAGACCTCGGCCTCGGAGTGGGTGATCTGTTGAAGGCAGCGTGCTCTTCAGAGTGCTGAAGTATTCCACACTGAACCTGCTGCTTCTGCCTGGACATTCCATGCAAAGGGGCAGTAAGAACAAGCCCTGACCCTAAATCCAATGCAACTTCTCAATTAATTTAAGGTGTTACCATGACAGAGAGTTTTAACTTGCAGTCCCAGAGCACAGAAACCCCTCCGTCTTTGCCCCCAGCTTTCTGGTGTTTGGTATCTTCTTCCTAGAGTCAAGCCGACCTTTCCCATTAACAGTCTCCACCACCGTTCCTGTTTTGCAGACAAAGAAGTACGCAGACGTGATCATTCCCCGAGGAGTTGACAACATGGGTAAGAGGGAGTTGGGTTCTCTGTCTGATTTCTCTTGGGGTTGGTGAGAGAGCGGATGGCACACCGCTGCTTTTGCGCGTGTCTGAGGAAGGGGTTCTGCTGGAGGGGTGCAGGGGAGGGAGCTGCTCGGAGCCTGACCAGCTGCTCGAACTGTGGGGGCTGCAAAAATGTGATGCGACTGGCGATGCAGAGCAGGACACTAGTGTTAAAGCTGGCAGTGCAGTCACTGGTTTCTGTTGAGGTCTGACCTCCCTGCAGAGCACAGGTAGAGCTTCATTTAAGGGCTTGTTGTCAAAACTTGACCAGGGCTGGATGCCCCATATTTTCTAGACAGCTCGGCCAAGAAAGCCTATATGTGTCCTGTATCCCCCGTTCCTCTCTGCAGTTGCCATAAACCTCATAGTGCAGCACATTCAAGACATCCTGAACGGAGACATCTGCAAGTGGCAGCGAGGGGCGATGAACGGACACGGTCGGACCTACAAGCGCCCGTTCCCCGAACAGACGGAGAGCAGCAGCGTGCTCGCCGCCGGCAAACGCTCCCACCTGGAGTCCAGCAGCCGTCCGCATTAACCCAGCGGCATTGGGAGGATTTGCCTGTGCTCCAGACCAACGCTGAAGACAACTTTGGGAAAGGACTTCAACGGAATGGTTGGTGAAGTGCCCTTTGTATCATCCCAGCAGTGGATACCGGTGAGAAACTCCTTGCGGAGTGGAGAGGAAGGAGCTATTATTTTACTTGATGAACTTGATTTTTTTTTTTTTTTTTAATTTTCAAAATGAGGTCTAATGCTGACATCTCCCCTGAAAATTAAGTGCTACCTGGTGATTAGCAAGACACCCCATTTCCCTGATGATCATCTTCCTTAGCAGGAAAATGATCTGTTTTTTCAAAAGAAAAACCAGTTTCTATATCTAAGACTAGCTCACACCATGTTCATGTTAACAAGTTGGTGCAGTCCTTGCTCTTCACCTTGTTGGTACCTTGAGTTCTGGCGTTGCTCTCCCACCAGCCAGTCTCCTTTTTAGCCAGTAGTAGCATGTGAGGCAGAAGGATCGACCTGTAGAGGAATTGCTGAGACAAAACAGCGGCTGTCTGGGACAAACAGGAACTTTTAGTTCATTCTGGGGACAGGCCCAAGAAATTGTGTGATTCTGGTTCCTAATTCATTCCTTTGTAAGCTCCTGAATCTTGCTACACTGTGTGTGATTATTTTTTTTGTTACCCAAGTAGTCTCCTTCTGCTGTTATTGAATGTGTGAGCTCCAACTGGATTGAGTTGCTCATGGAAACGGAAACCTGACCTTGTCAGTATTACTGTGTTTTAGGGCATTTCTGTCCTGCTGGTTGCAGATTCTGCTGGGTGGAATCCGTCCACGTCCAGAGCTGGGTGGGAAGAGCAGCAAGGGGGAAAGCTGCAAATTGCAAGATCTTCCTGCTGATGGCAATATCAGTTCTCCGGACATGCTTCAACCCTCAAACAGGGTCAAAGCGCTTGCCTTGCATTCAGGCAGTTTAAACTCAAGAATGTCTGGTTTTCTAAGAAAAAAAGAGCAGACAAGAGGCTGGAAGTATAAACAATAACATCCCAGTTTGTGTAGTTTACCCCAGGTAAGTGATACTGCAGCAACTTGAAGTTTTTGGGGAAAAAACCAAAACAAAACAAATCTGAAATGCAGTAGCAGTTGGGCCTTTGAAAAATGTCCTTGTGATATTGAGTCTGGATTTATGGTGTAATTTTAAGAATGAGGGTGAGGGAAAATATTATGAAGAGGAACTTTTTCATATTTGCTAGTTTTCCAAAACCAGGGTCTGGCTGTGTTGGTTGTGGGTGTGTTATTTGGCTGATAAAGAAATGCACAAACAGTGAGCAGAAATGACCATTTTATATAAAAGATATTTGTGCTACTTGCACTACAACAGCACAAAGATACGGGAAGGAACCCTTCTGGAGATGCTGTTAGACTCATCAGCTCTTTCTCCCTTTAACTCCAAATTGTTAGCTTTAGTTCTGTAATGGCTGAAGCTTTAGAGGACGAAAAAAAAATATCTTAAGAAAATGCAGTCTGCACCTTCATCCCTCTAGTCTTTTCAACACTGGAAATCGATAAAGGGTCGTTGTGTGTTCATGGTCTCCACAGTTCTGTGGTACGTCTGGAATGCTGAGGAGAAAGCAGCTCATCACCAAACTGCTGCTGGTGCTGTTTGGCTCAGGGTGACAGACTTAGAGTGTGAGCTACTGCACGAAGCATTAGCTATCGGGGCTGATTAAGTGGAGGCAAAATAGTCACTAAAACCTGCTTTGAATGACTGTGGTGGTTGATCATACCGTCCTCGGGGAGGACGGGGAGCTCAAAGCAGCCATGAATAGCATTTGTTAGAGCTGTGAGGAACTCTACAGTAAAAATCCCCTGCTCTGTTTGGGACTGCTGTTCCTGGTCAGCTTTGAGCTGTATTGGAAGATCCTGCTGCTGCAGCCACGTGTTAAAAAAAAAAAAAAAATCAAATGTGGCGTAGGTACGATAACCTTGTTAAATACCTGTACAGAGCTATTACCAGCTCCCCACTTGCACCTTCTCCCGCCCTGTGAATTCCTCTGCTGGTGCCAGCCAGGCATGGGCTGGGTTCCCAGCAGTGTTTTTACCCTGAACCCCTGTGTACAAGTTAGAACAGGTTTCCTTGGCAGCACCATCGGTTCTGCCTTGCTCAGAGTCCCTTTTCCTATGAGATCTAAGGTGTAACCCAGTGAGTACAACACTGCTCCTGCTAGTAACAGGCCACTGGCTTTGTGTGAACACAAGGCCAAAGGATTCTGCTGGCTTGGGCTGAGTTCTTGGCCTGCCTGAAGCTTTGTTTTAGCTTGTTTAGCTGTAACAGCAATTTTTTAAAATGTCTATTTGTTTTATTTTTGCTTGGCTTCATTAAAATTATGGTTATGCCAAATGATTATAAATAGATAACAGTTCTAAGCAGAACAAACTATTTATAAACTTAGCTTAATGCTGTAATGTAATGAAAGAGGGATGATAGAGATTGCAAGTGGGGGCAAATAATGCATTGTTGAGGAATATAGTCATGGGATGATGCTGAAGACTGCAGGGCTGATTACAGATAATTAAGGATGTGTAAACTTTGGAACTGGGAAAACCCAGTTTTTAGGGGTAACAAAGAAAATGGAAAAGTATCTAATATGTTGGAGACTATCTATTTATAGTAACTTGTTGTAACATGGAATTGCAGACCAAGGTGCTAGGGAACATTTAAAATAGCCCCAAGTGCAACACACTGCAAGAAGGAAGAAACCACCACCATGAGACTGCCCAGGGAAGAGGAAGAAGAAACCTGTTCAGTGTTCTCTTCCCAGCAAAGGACCTGGGATGCTGTTGACCAAAGGCAGCAGCCTTAGAGCCTGAGGTGCAGTGGAAGAGTGAACGTAACAGGGGTGGAGACTGGGAGTTGTGCTCATAACAGCTATATTACTGTTGAGACCTTTTTTTGTAACAGTATTCTTTTATTTTTCTGTAACAAATAGATCTGGACTACTCTTATTTGATCAGACTGTTAAGATTGCATTTATACTATCAATAAATTCTTGGCTTTGCATAAAAGGTGTTTCCTTTTGCCTGTAACAAGATTGTAATTGTTACTGTTTTTGGATAAGGATGTTCCAGCTGTCCTTCCAGCGCAAGTCCTTGAGTTCAGTAGCAGACAGTGAGGGCTCCCCATAGGTCACAGGACTGAATGTGCGATAGACCAAATAAACTGAAGAGAACCAGGCTACGATCAGGGCACCGAACATGCTCTTGAGAAGCAGAGATCTGGGATGAGAGAGGGAAAGAGCAGTCACGTTACATCAAGGCTGGCCATCACTTCATCCAAAAGGAAGGCCTAAATCTGGCCCGTCTTTTCTAAAGGCAAATGCCAAAGTGTGGCCACTGCTGGAAAAATCACTGCTTTCTCTGTGACAACCCTGGATAAAAGAGCTGCATCACTTATCCAGTTATCCATCTGTGAAAACAAAATACCTGCAGAGATGATCGCCAAGATGCTGTAATACAATGGGAATCAGGAGAATCTGGAATGTGAGGGCAGGCAGGTAGTGGTACAGGAAAAGCGTTTTCTCCATCAGGAAGAAGGGCAGGTAATTCACAGCCCAGCCTCCAACACACATGCCCCCGGCTGATACCCACAGCTGCCACGCATCTGCAGGAGACACAAGACACCATCTCAAAGCACTGTCTCTGGAAACCTAAAATCTCTAAGAGGTCACTTACTTGCATGGTTTGGTGTTTTTCTTGACCCCCTGCAGCTGGTGCCAGTACAAAGTTTAACTTAAGCACACTCAGCTGAGGTAAATAGTTGCATTTGTCACAGTTTAGGTGTGAAGCAGCTTCACAGCAGGATAAAAGGTACAGCCAGAAAAGTCAGCAAAAAAATGTCTGGCTACACACAGGAGATGGTACGTTGGCTGGAATGAACACATCTAAAAGAAACCCCTCCCTACACAACCAGTACCTCTTTTAAATCATCACCAAAAGGCTCAGTAGAATCCAAATCTGACGCCTGGAGATTTCTTACACTCAGGGAAATGAGTCAAATAAATATTATGGTGGCTACTATGTTGTCTCATAAGGCGATGGTCACATTGTGATGACCATAATCAGTCTCTTCATGGGCTACTCTATATGTTTGTGTCCCCCTAATAAAAATGTTAGGGTTATCGGGCAGGAAAAAGTCCTAGCATAGGCAGGTATATAGGTGCAAAAATGTGGTTTTGGGGCCATTAAAGTGTAGCAGAACAAGTAACAACTCCCCCCACCTTGACGCACACATACACAAGGGAATCAGACCTTCAGGAATATCGTGAATTTTTCTTCTTCGTCGTATCAAGTACCATAGGGACAGGCAGGCGTAGACCAGAGCAGCAACGTTCGCTGAAGCCCAGGTGACAACATTCCCAAGGAGGTGGATCTGGGCCTGCAGAAGAGAAGATGGTCTAAGCCAGAAGCAGGAACATGCTGCAGTTCTTTTAGATAAATTTAAATATTACCTACACAGATTTGCTAAATGAAACTGCAGCATGTGCCTGGCTAGTAACCTGGTATTTCCGAGAACAAAGCATGCTGATCAACTTTGCTGCTTCAAGACTCTCTTGTAATGTAAAGCTTTTAAAAGATGCTATTGGAGATGAATTCATCTTCTAAATGGAATCAATAATGGAAACTATTAAACTGCAGTTTTCCTTTACCAAAAAAAAAAGGCAAGACGACATGATTTAATTAAAAGCAACTACTGTCAAAGCTGCATCACATGCCAAAAAAAAAAACCCACACCCCAATCCTCAGGGGAAATATATTAATACAGGAAAAGTCTGTCTGCAGCAGCTCCTTGGCCTTGCTCCCGCTCACACTCATGGAGCTCACATGGGAACTGAATCTGCCTCCTTCAGCAGGTTCACATCTACTGCTACCTCTCATACTTACACCAGAGGTCGGGTGCAGCCAGTAGGGAATATTTGTGTCCATCGTGATCCAGTCAAGAGCAGAGGAGCTGTACTTATGTTCTGTGTCTTCGTTTTTTAATGTGAGGATTTTCCACTAGAAAAAAAGCAAACAGAAGGCTTTCAGAACCGAAACAATGAGCTAAACAGCTCCAGATGTAAGACGTTAAGTTCTTAACCTGGGAGTGAAGAAAAGTTTTGTGTATCTCATACTGGATACTGATCAATACAATGGTTTTATTTGTTCTTAGATAATGCACTTTCCTTAGTGAATTTCTACAGTGTTAGTGAGGGGTATCAACACTACGAACTGCAGATACAACACATTACAGTTCAGATTCAGGCAGCTTCTATGTGTGCACCTGATCTTTCTCCCCCTTCTTTTTTCTCATAATCACTTGGGTATTTGTTACTGAATAGCACAGGTCTGAAATGCCCTCCTAAATACATTCAGAAATATTTTTTTTTCAATGAGGACACCAAACTACTCTATCAGCAACAAATAAACCACGAATCCTCAGGCTCAGAGTCTGCAGAAATGCTCAGGTTCCTGGTCTGCAGCAGAAATAAAGATGAAGGACTAACAAGACACTCACCTGCAATTCTGTGAACTTTGCCATGAAGCTGAGGTTTTTACTTATGTCCATCTGTGTGGGAGAGTGGAGTTCTACTTCCCTCTCTTTTTGCTCTTGGCCTGGAAGAAAACCACATAATAAGTAGAAAGCTAGAGTCTGCAGAACACACAAACACACAATACCACCTTCCCATCAACATGAAGCATTCCCCAGTTACAGAAATCTGTTTTCAGAACACGGCTGAGACGTACTTTTCCCGTATCTGTGCTCTTCTACGTTCCACACCATGCTCTGGTGGTAGCCCTTAGACAGCTTCTCTCCAACCACCTCCAGCTGCCGGTATCCCCACTCGGGTAAAGATGCTCCACTGAGCTGAAAGTGAGAGGTGACTGTGAACTTCTGGTCCTGACAACTGGAATTTCAGGATGGAAGTTCCTAGGCCCTGCCTGAGTAGTGGGTGACAGCAAGGGACTGCTAGAAAGTATGTGGGGAGTAACTACACAATACTGTCTCAACAAATGCTACAGCCATCAAGCCATTCTGGCAAACTCTGTGAAGAGATCCGTAACTATTGCACATATTACAGACTCAGCACCGATTTCTGAGCAAGCCTTGCTTGCTGAAAAGGAATGAAGTGTGAGTACGACTACCTGAAACACACGCTGCTCTTTTATCACACTGAGCAAGTTTATAATTTCCTTTTATTTACTTATTTGGTTATTTGTTTTAGAGGTCTAGGCCTTTTGGAGCAGAGAAATTAGTAGTTTATGAGATCAGAAGAACTGCGTGGAGCAAAAGCTACAGGCAAGTAAACAGAAATCCACTTGCCTTTAGCACTGCAGAGGTGTTCACATGAACAAACCTCACTTCTGACAGAATTGTCTTCCACACGTCTGTGTCAGACTGCCGATTTACAATTTCCTACAACAGAAAGATGTCTTTTGATTGTCATGTTTTCTCAGCTGTTTCTGCTGGAACATGATGAGCCAGTGCCTTCCCTTTGACCACTCACCACTCTCCAGAGGTTCTGTGCCGGCATGGAGATGTTATAATCAATATAGCAAGAAACTTCTTGGGAGTGGGGGCTAAGAGGGGCAGCAACATCATGCCTAGAAGACAAGTAAGAACCTCCAACACCATTTCCCAAATTCACACAAAAAGCAAACCCATAAAGGTAATGAATTGGCTTAGACCAGATTCAGTAATAAAGCAAAAAGTAACTCATTTATACAGATTGCACTGTTTACTCTGAAAGAGAACACTCTCCACTATCAAGAGCTGCCAGGAACAGGCTCGGAGGAAGCCAATACTTTGCCAGGCTGAAGAACAAGCACTGATTGTAACAAACAGAGACGCTGTTCACTGGGATTTCCAATAATAAACAAATCAGGTTTGGAAGGGACATAGCAAAAACCCAAGCTGAGAACAACCCCCTTCCTAATCTGAGTGATATTCAAGCACACGCAGACACCCTTTGGGAAGCAGGCCGGAGGCAATTTCATACTGCAGCCTTTGCAAAACAGGCAAGAACCTGTGGCAATCAGCCACGGCACACCGGATTCTCCAGCACATCTTCCTAACTTCCAGAGCACATCCTTCACGCAGGAGGATGCCATCAAAGTCAGCAGAATTGGCTTTGGGTTAACAGTCACACAAAATACCTGAATAGTTATTCTGAGAGACAGCAAAGCAGAATAAGCCAGCAGGCTTGGCAGAGATGAGAAAAGGACTTACGTGTTGAGGTACCGAGTCGTGATGCCATGGACCAGCTGCACGATGTGTCCGTGCCGCACGGGCCGGGGTGGGTTACTCACCACCAGCTGCTGCCTGGTGGAGCGACACCCAAGAGGAAGCGCTTACATTCTTTATAGACATTGCAACCTCGTCATGACCAAACCGTTAGGTCAAGAAGCTGCAGGCGGGGACAGACGTTTAGGCAGCAAAATGAGAAATTAAAGCAATCTATAGATTGTACCAGAACGGAAACACAGCTCATAAAGGCAAAGGTGATTTAAGGGCAGAATGACTCAGAGGATCACTAACGGGATACCAACACCCCAGGCATTAGGTCAGTGCTCTGAATCCAGGTTAGTCAGGAGCAAGTACAGATTATTCCCACCACGCAGCTGTTTGGTGGCTTCTGTGAAATGAAGAAAGTCTGACGGGTGTTGGTCCTGCAACTCATGTCACTTGTGGCAGAATTACAAGAGATCAATGCCTATCTGCAACATGAAGAGCAAACTCTCATCTTGCTTCTGGGCAGGGCTAAGGCGTGCTTTGGCAAGGGGGAATGCTGCAGTTCACATAATTGCTGCCTGTATTTTACTGTTCTACAGAAGGACTTCACATCCTCCAGGGCTCGTAGGAGTCTTAAATTTGAAGAATCTTAAAGAGATCCTGGGCTTCTGTGGTTCTGGTGGAGTGCCTGCTTGAAAAGTTTGTGCTATGGACAAACTTTCCCAATATGGACACAATTTATAATGGCACACAGTCCTGGTAGGGCTCTTTACACAGTTCCCAGAGCAACATAAGAAACCTACAAAAGCAACTTTTTGATCAATATGAAATGATATCACACAAGGGCTTTTACTGGCAAAACTACAAGAACAGAAACTCCTGCTCTCCACTGACAGTTACAATGGCAAAACACTTCAGCACAAACGAGGCCTCTCAGGTACAGGCGCCCACTTGGAATCTCTCCCGATGTGGCAGATTCCACAGCTCATCCTTCACTTTGAATACAAAGAAATATTCTGCAAAAGTGATTTCCACACTCCTCTGAGACACATTCAACTTTGATAAAGCTCATAAAAGCACTCTAATGCCATGGCTCACACGTTTCAAAAAGCAGAACTTCCCTTTCATGCAAAGCACCTGAAGAGTTCCCACCGGTCTCATGAGTGTTCGAAGTTCCCCTTGTGCACAGCACAGCCCACGTTCTGGCAGGAGCAGTTCAGGCAGAATTTCCGAGTCCTCAATAATGCTTCTACCATATTGAGGAGGATTGTGCAAAGAGTCGCCCTTACCGGCTCTGCAGCTGAAATTACTTGCTGCCCTGTTTAGGTTTTGGAAGTGTCTAGAAGCTATGCTTACAGCAGCTTGGCATTTAAATCTCTCACATACTCACATTCCAGGATCTTTGACAATCCACCAGTTGTTCACATCCTTGAAGGGATAGCAGGTCACCTGCTGTTGATGAGAACTGCCTCGGCCATTCTCATACCTGTACAGAAGGTTAAAAAAACCCCACAAGTGTGTAACAGGACATTTCTGTGCTCAATAAGAGTTATGGCAACACAAACCAGCTCCATTCCTACAGAGCACAGAGAACCTGCACATCTGCAGTGCGCTCTGAAGGACTAATGAAGAGATTGCCAGGAACTGAACAGAGAGGTGAAGAACCAGAACATACTTTCACCCTAACGATACAGACCCAGACAGATTCCTCACCTGATGGGATAAGTATTTGTGTGAGAATGGAGCCAACACTGCATGGGCTTGCCCAACACGTTCCGCAGAGTAATCTGAGAGCCGTAGGCCACCTCTAAGGGCTGACCCTGAGTGATCCGAGCCAGCCCGCCCTGAGAAAAAAAATGATAGGATAAGTGGAAAGAAGAAACAACCCAGAGGCTGTTTAAGTTCTAGTAAGAGTCACCTGTCACTTTAAACATAGCAGTATATCAGCACAATGCCTTCTTATTTGGTTGTATCTACAAAAATCAAATCTTGCAGCGCCATACTCACCAGAAAGTAAATACATCAATGCCTGAAGGTCTTAGGCTCTTAGGGAATATCCCTAAAGCCCTGCTGTTCTAAAAGACAGACTAAGAACTCTTCTACAGAAAATCATACTGTCATCCTCTAGTATACAGTGTTATCACTTAGGAGATCAGTGGAGTTTCCTGTAGGAAGGGACAAACCTTCAGCAGAAGAGTGAAGATATTGTTCTTGGTTCACTGGGAAAAGCTTTTAATCCATTATTAGGATTTCGGTCATCATTGCTTCATCTTAAAGCAATACTACGATAGCAGAGTAGTCAAATGACATAAAAGGAACAAATACAGAAGATCAAACAAACAAGACCACTCACAACTCTTCTAATAGTGATTTCCCCCTCTTCTCCCTTAATAAATCAGTTTGAGGACCACATTTCCTTTACCTCTAAGCTGGCTTGAAAAGCACTTGTCATAATCTGGTCATGAGGCCCAGAGCGATACAGCAAAGCCAAGTGAACATAGAAGAAGGACAGGTACATTGCTACTGGGATGAGGATGAGGGCCAGTCCTCTAGCCAGGAAATGGCACATCAAGGAAACCTAGAACACAGGGAACTCACTGGTTTCATGCTCCAGATATTAAAAATATTAAAAATGCCAATGCACTTGGCTTGGTTTGCTTGTCTTTTTTAAGTTTCCCCGAGCACCCTCATTTAGCTATAATTTCATGGACAGCTGGATAACTGCCAAGGATTTGGACTGGAGCCAGCAGGAGGTATGTGGAACAGTAAAGGTTTTGAGCTACAAATCACCAGGACATGGATAAGAGCAGAAAAGCCAGCCACGCTCACATGCTTATCTTAAATTTAACTCCGTCTCCTCCAGCAACTGTGCTGGGAAACTGTTCTATGACACAGTTTGCAGTCTAAGAGAAGGAATTTTAGTACAAAAATGATCTACAGACAGTATCACTATTTGTGGGCCTGCTGGCTCCTGTACTGAAATGTTACACATAATGTATTCTGCATGTTGTGCTACCTACATTTGACAAGTTCTGGTCTCCTATCATGTGCCAGAAGTGGAGTCCTGCAGTGGCCAAGAGCAGCATATAGGTAAACAGGCCCATATATTTCACTCTGAGAAGAAGGTGCATAAAAATGAACACAGTTAAAAACAACGCAATTACCTAATATAAGACATAAATGTTCAAACTTTCTCTTGAACAGGATGTGTTAAAGTCCAAGGACTTAGATCCATGACAAGTCTGGTACAACAATATAAATAAGCCTTAAGACTTTGACACCAGAAGATATAATTTGTTTGCCAACTACATCAAATAACTGCAGTGACAGGGAACTTTCTTGATAACATGCTGGCAAATCACAAAGCACAGAGTCCCTAAATTCAGACTTCCTGAAGCTTGAGGCAACCAGGAGGGAAGGGTGAAATGTAGATTCTGATTTATAACATAAAGCCATCCCTGAGAAATGAATTTTGTTCTTCCCAGGAAGTTCCCTCTAATCCCTGGTATCGCCTACTCTGAATTGACATCCTCTTATAGAAACAATCTAACTCATCAAGAAGTCATGGAGGTATCTGCTCAGAACAGCACCAAGAATCAGTCTTGAAAATCCGAAGCCCCACCGATACCTCAGACAGCAGGCAGGAAAGTCAGCTTGCTAAAAAAAAGTCACCACTTACCCAACCGCACAAGAACAAGCTACTCCAGTCAGCAGGAGCCAAAACCACCAGCTTCCAGAGAAGGAACTTAAAGAAAAGGACAAAGGAAAGAATGCTATGGTGAGATCTGAGCACCTTCTTAGGATCCTGAATTCATGTAATTTAACTTGAAAAAAAACTTCCAGGGCTCCACTATTCCTTGTTCTACTCAGCGGTATCTCATTCTGAACCTCCCATGCCACTGACTCTCAGCCCTGATCTACAGAGTGTTATTAAATGTACTTCTCTGTATCCTGAAAAGCAAAACTGAACGCTACCTGCCTTCTGATACCACAGATAAAAGAAATGTATTAAATCACTTGCTGGGCTCAGTTTAAAGATAATTTTACTTTACTAAAGATTACTTTATCCTCTGCAAGGAGCAGAGAACATGTGAAGCCACAAGAAGAGAGACAAAGCTCTCTAAATTCAATGCCTCTAAACAGTAACAAAGGAGCATTAAGTGACTTGTTATGATCAGCATTTCTGTGCACAGAAGGAAACCTTCCAATAAGAATCTGGGTGGACAAAGGAGCGCTCCCAAGGGATTTTATTTTTATTGTAAAATAAAAAAGACAACCTTACTACCAGTTAAAACAGTCTAACACTGCTCAGAAGAGAAAACTTCTGGGGCAGCCATATGAGAGGTCAAAGCATTGGATTTTACAGATGAAGTGAGATACAGAACAGTAAAGTGACTTACACAAAAAACCACACAGCCTGTGACCAAAAAAAAGTCACCACAAGAATATCCAAAAGGCTGGGAGACAATCCAGCTTTACCTGTGCCTTTGCAAATTGTAGAACTTCAAGTAGGACAAAACTGCAAGTAGGATAAAAAAAATCAATATTGATTCCAGAAGCATGAACCTTGACTGAGTGATCAAAGAGTTCTCTGTGGGAAAAGAGACAGACATAAAATTAGGGAAACTTATCTACAGGCGAGTGGTACCTCAAACAATCACATCATTATCCAACAGAAGGACCTGCCCCTTTAAGAACAGCCAATTTGTTTGCAATCTTACTGGTTGTACTAGGGAGGTGTTGGGTTTAAAGGGACAAAAACCTTCCAGCAGGAGCAAAGTACGTGGCCATAACTGTCTCCAAGGACAAAGAGGTGAGCGAGTTGTAAAGTCTGGCAGGAGGCAGATAAAGGTGCTGTGCTTGTCTGCCAAGGCAAAGAAAATCACTGCTGGGAAATCCAGAGAGGTGCTTCTCAAGGCAAAGAGAGTCCAGGCAGTGACCCCAGCAGGCAATCGGCATGATGACAAATCTTCAAGAAAGGGAGCTGCTTTGTGCAGGATTCCCTGAGCCAGAATCAGAGCAGCCGATAGCAGAGGTTTAGCTTTCTCTTATCAGACTACGAAAGGGCTGTTGAGAGGCTCTTTCCCTTTCAGACAACCACCAGCAGACCTTCAGAGAATAAAAACAACTGCCATACACACCAGAGCCACATCAAATCATGGTGCTAAGGACACAGATTGGTTCGCTGCAGTTTGGAGATGAAGACATTAGATGAGCTCTAACTGTAAGTAGGGTCACCCTGCTGTTAAAAACCAGTATGTGCTAACACTGTAAACTTCTGAGGAAGAGGGTACAGGCTTCCTTGGATGCAAGAAAAGTGGTTTTCTGTGAGGTTATTACAGCTTAATAATGAAATGAACTTGTATAAAGCCTCAGCCTGCTGCAGAGCTGTGGGAGGGAGGGGAGCCGAGAGGCTCAGCAGACTGACACAGGCCAGGGCTGAAAATGGGCTCCAACATGTTGTGAGAATTCTGTGGGGAGATGCTGCTCCAGTGGTTTATGCACCCTGAAAATACGCCAGGAGAAAAGTGACCCCTTTCCCCTTGTATGACCAATGGGGCCGAAGGGAATAATCTTACCTAAGAGAATCAGAAGAGCAGCTCCAAGTGCAGCACAGTGGGAGAACTGCAGTTCTACCAAAATCTGGTATGCTAAAGGCACACAGAGCGCACCAGCCAGGGCTGGCAGGAGCCGCAAGGACCAAACAGGAACGTTCATCCCATATTCTGAAATAGGAGACAACAGTGACGGACAAATTTGGAAACTATTAATTGCAGAGAAGATGGATCAATACAGAACTCCTTATGACTACAACAAGTTGTTGAATCTAACTCCTACTCTTAGTAAATTATCGTCTATCTTGTACTTCTCAAACTGCTTTAAGCAATTAAAACATCTGTGCTGTGGAATCCTTAATGCCTCAAACTTTGGTTAGAGATCTGCAGATTTATTTAAGAGGAAAAATGAAGGTTTCAGACAAAGCACTGTTTCCACTAGTAAGGCAAAAGGAACCTGTCAGGCGCTGAAATACTGCTTATTTTCTCAGAAGAATGAGACAGTTAAAATCAGCTCTTACCAGCTCCAATTCTGTTCCATAAGAAGTTTCCATCAAATCCTCCTAAATAACCTGCAACAGAAGAAGCAATTCAGAATTTAAAATTTAAAGCAAGTATAAAAACTGGTGCTAAAGTGGTCCTGGAACCATTTCCCAAACACACAGCTTTTCCATGCCTGAAAGGACGCTTTCCCAAAAGGGTTCTCTTTTGTACTGTTTCACCTGCAGCCACGCTTGATAATGTGCAGAGGCACAAAGAATATAAATTGGGAACAACAGATTTTCAGTGACAAAGTTACACATATATTTAACCTCTCCTTCCCATGCAGACACTTTTATATTGTGCATACCTCAGCTACAGAAAGGAACTCAGGCCTGAAAATTTGCTTGTTGACAACTGTTTCTAGTCACCAGCACTTCTCACCCCACCAGGATTGGACAACAATGAGGCAATGGATATGCAGCTCTATCACCCCCAGTACTCATGCAACAGCTCCCTAATAATACTAAATAAGAGCAATTCTAATTCTCTTTACATCAGTTCAGGAGACGCTACCTCCCAAAGCGAGCAGCATGTGGCCAAGAGGCGGGCCGCTGTCATCCACGAAGAAGATCCTCTTCATGTAGAGGGAAACGAATTGGCCATAATAAACTTCATCGAAACTGAAACACAAGAGGCAGAAATGTGTCAAATCTCACTGGAACGATCCTGCAGGCTACGGGGACATGAGGGAAGGAAAAACGGATCTGTTGGCAAAAGGCTCAGAGTACAATGAACTGCAGGGGCTTTGCCCTTGTCCCCTCAGGAGTGTCTCTGAGGGAAACAATATCATTGTATTTACAGAGACGGACATCAGGCAAGCTCTGCTCTTCTGCTCCTGCATTCTTACTCGCAAATGTTTATAAAACCAAAAGTCTCTGTCATTCAAGCGGAAAATAAACCATTCTACTCACACAACAGCCCGTGGATAGGAAAGCTCCCACAGACGGCTTATTAATCCCATCACAGTCAATGCCACGAGGTTCATATTTATCTCCACAGTAACCACAACCGGCTTCTTCAGAAATCCCAACATCCTGTCAAAGGTCTGTCCAAACCTCCAAGAGCCAACAGAGAAGAGCAGCAGTCACCCTTTTGCCCCAAGCCAGGTGAAGATCATTTGCAGAAAGCACACACCACCACTTGCTGCTACTAGCAGTTCACGGTAACTGATATAACAAAGTTCTCTCACTTCCCTCATTTATGTGTTTTCTGCTGTATGTACAAGAGTAATGCTAAAAATGAAGTTACTGAACACACTTGACTTTTATCTGTCATTCTTCTACATGTGTATGGTTCTCTCTAATCAATAGTAAGCTAGAAACTCTGCTTATTCTTAGACTGGTTCTGCAGAAACGCAATAGCTTAATCCAAGCCTATATTCCACTTTGTGCTAAGCAAACTTCCCAGCCCAGACTCTAATGCTAGTGATAGGCAAAACACGTGCTCAGGCACCACATTGCTCAGGCAGCTTAAAAAAAAAAAAAAAAAAGTTATTTCCTTTATTTCCTTCTAAACTGAGCATATTTTTTTTGGGGGGGTGGGGCAGGGCAGAACCTGCAAACATCTTCTGTCTTAAAAAGCTGGCTATGGGAGCAGAGTTATAGGTGCTGTAGGGCTCCAGTGCAGAAAGTAGGACTGAACTCTTTACTCCTGTGGGCAGAACTGCTAGGTAAGAAAATAGCAAGGAATCGGTGTTGTATCTCCTCACCTCAACACAACAGAAAGTTATCGGAATAAACCCATCTGCACAGCTTTGACTGGGGAGAATAAAGGAAGACATGAGCACGTCATCACCAGCAAGTGCGGTGCCACTGTCGTCGTTTCTCGCTACCTGCAAAACACAAGCGCTGCGTGGAACGGACTGTTTTAAGAAGCCCCTTGCAAAGCTGTGCTCTCCACCAGCGCTGATGCACCATACCACAGGCCATCACCTGCGCTCTGCCATCTCCTCGCAGGCTCTGGCACCCGCAAGAACTCCCTGATGGAGAGGACTCTGCTCCTCCCTGCAGCACAGACAGGCCTGGAACCCGGGGCAGGGCTGCAGCACTACCTGTGCCCCAGACCTCACACGCCTCCTCAAGGAACCATTAAGCCCTCTGCCAGCTTTGCATCCCCTTCTGTGAGCCTTATGAGGGGGCGGCAGGACCACTGACCCCCCCTACCAGACCTTGCTCCCCCTGTTGAGCTCTGTGGGGGCAGCAGGAGCACCGACCCCACAGCCAGCCCTCACCCTTGAGCATTACGGGTTCCAACAGGACCCATCAGCCACCCCTTATCCAGCTCTGTATCTCCCTTGAGCGTTTTTTGGGGCAGCACAGGACCCGCCTCCCACCCTCCCCTCAAGGCTTATGGAAGCAGCGGGGCCACCAGCCACCCACCGCCAGGCCTCGAATCCCTCCCTCGAGCCTCGGGGGGACACAGCGGCGCCACAGCCCCCGCCATGAGGCCTCACCCCCGCCGCTCGGAGCCTTCCGGAGGTGAGGAGCGGGGGCGGGACCAGCAGCCCCGCCGAGCCCCGGGGGAGGCGGCGGGACCGGGACCGCCGGCCCTGAGGAGATGCCGGCCCCCGCCGCGCGCCAGGGGAGAGGGCGGGACCACCCCCTCTAGCCAATGACTCGCGGCGCCGGATGTGGCGTCAGACGCACGCAGCGTCGCGTGGGCGGGGACAAGGAAGAAACCCGTCTCGTTGCTATGGCAACGCCAGCGTGGGGCGGCCGTGAAGGCCCCGCTGGGTCCGGAGCTCCGGGCCAGAACCACCCCCCCAAAAAACCCGAAACAAAACAAAGAACTCCCCCCCCAACAAACTCCAAACCACCCACAAAAAAATACCCTAAATAAAACCCTCCCACAACAACAAAAAGAACAAGAAACCAAGCACAAAACATACCCCCCAACCCAACCCCAAAACGAAAATTAAAAAAAACCAAACCAAACAAAAAAAACCTCCAGCATAAAAAACCCTCACAAACAAAAAAACAGAAACCAAAAACCAACCCTGGGGAAAAAAAAAAAAAAAAAAAAAAAGAAAGAAAAGCAAAAAACCAGAACGAACACCAAAATATACAAGCCTGTAACCAACAAAACTAGACCAGGGACTCGGGAATTTGAGAAAAGCATAATCTGCTTTATTTTTTTATTTTTTTTTTATTTAAATAAGGAGAATTCTTTCATATGGAAAGAGCTAATACAATCACATATTTGAAAGGAGAAACAATAGGTACTGAAACGAGGAAAAAAGGGCGATAAAGAGTGTGCCGCAACTGGCCTGGTGATTCCGTGATTCGAGTTCCGGTCCGAGTAGAAGTTTCCAAAAAATATAAACAGGTTGCACGTTACACAATTATCCATCGTCTGCCCTTTCAAATATCTGGTCTACATGAAAAGACAAAGAGAGGAAAGGCCAAAAAAAAAAAGTGTACTATACAGGTCATGAGGGCAAAAAGCTTGGAGGAGTACGGTATCCCCTTGAGAAACAAATGCGGTTTATACAGAACGGGAGGGAGGATTCCAGTCGAGGACGGCACCTCGAGACATGCGAAAGGGCGAGTGTCTCACTGCTGCTGCGATTCCTGGGGACGGGCATCTATGGCCACTGGGAAAATCTGGTGGGTTTGGGATTAAAATCAACAACAACAACAAAACAAGTAGCTGGACTGCTGTCTCTGCACAGGCAGCAGCTCCGCTGCTTCAGCAAAACACACCTTTTTCTGTCGATTTGCCACAACTAAGTATCCTGATGACTGTTGTAAATTAATTTTTACTCACAAATGCATCTTTCGTTACAAGGAGACTGGGCTGCTGTGCATCAAAAATAACTGGCTGCAAGGAATTAATCTGGTGTGTAACCAGCCTGAAGCAAAACAGGTTAACAAAATGTAACAGAACAAGGTGTCAACATGCAGTGGTGCTTGCTCAAAAGTGAATATCGTAGCCTCGTCAAAAGGTGAGATGTAGCCAAAATGCTAGGCTCAATTTTTTAATATATATCCATAAATACACAGGAACCATGGGGCAGCTTTGCAGCATTCTTGCAAGGAAACAGTTAAACGGAGTCTCTGCATGAGCACAACCACGCAGGGGAGTTCAATGGGCTGCAAACATATTTTGGAGTTGCTGATGACTGTAGAGCTGCCACAGGCAGAGCCAGGAGCAAACTACGGAAGCTCAACAATAATACCCATCTGACTGGTGACTGTGCTGCTTCCACTTATTTAAAAATATACTGGACAGCCTTTTTTCCCCTAACTTCAATTTGTTTTATTTGTTTTTAATTAAGAGCTAAAAGAAGGCTGACCTGGAGAGGAAAGCAGCACTAAATGCAGCTGCCAGGCTGTGAATCACAGAGCTGATTACACACGTGCTTCAGACCTTCAGCTGAACAAAAAGCAGTAAAGTCAGTCTCTGAATATTTCTCCTTCACCCACTGTTGCTGAAAATACAGATTCCGCCTCTCCCTCCCACTGCACCCTTCCTAGCAGAAGGAGCCTGCAATTTGGCAGCTGATTTCCAGTCAAAGCAAAAGCAACTCAAAGGAATAAATCATGAGGGCCCGACCCTTCAGCGGTGGAGACAGGAAGCAGAATTATCCCCCTATAAACCACATCCACATTCTATACATTTCCATTCTGCTTTCCCCCAAGCTGAATTTGTGTCAGCGTCCCAGCACCCTTGGCCTTTCTGCACCTTGAGGATCAGGGGCTTTCCTTTTGACTCAAGGGCACCACGAACTGCACTAACCTTGTACTAGCTTTAAACAAGCAAACATAAATATATGCCAGAGAAGAAGGATATTGCACCTTAGAAATTTGGGCTCTAAAACTGCTTTCCATCACACAAAACTCCATTAAGTGAAAGAGTCTTGCCAACTGCAGCTGACAGTCACGCAAAGGTGAGGAATGGAATGAAGCTCACATGCATTTCTTGGCCTTTCCTGCACAGAATAATTCAGACATAATATATAAATAGAGCAGTGAAACAATTACTTTTTCACCTAGACCTACAACATCAAATACGTATAAATAAATTCTAGTGTTTTATTCTGTTGGGGGAAGGAATGGAGGGGTTAAAAGAGAAAGAAGGATGACCTTTTTCAACTGGAAATATTGTAGTTCTGATGGCATTTACACCAGAGGGACTGCAATAACTTGTATCTACCAATAACCCAGTTTCTCCAACACATTTGACCATTTTAAAGTCATACAGGTGGGAGGAAAGAGGTTAGTGTCTTTGTAAAGCTTAAGTAGTGTGTCTAGGGTAGGAAGGAGATGAGAAGGGGGGCTCAGGTAAGTCTCTTTAGCCATGACAGTTGGATTCTGGGCTGATATTAGCTAGGGCCAGCTGGGCAGAAGGATAATTTAAAAAAAAAAAAAAAGAAAAATCAGACAATTCTATTGTTCATGATATTCCAAGGAAGAAAACAGAAAGGGGAGTGGGATGACTTACTGGTGGAGCAATCTTTGGAAAATGTTGGGAGCAGGACTAGCAGATGCAGGTCTGGGAAATGTCTGAAGGCTGGGGAAATATTTGTCACTGAATCTCAAACCCTGTACTTTAAGGAGGATGCTAGAGAGATGCTGGCACACTCTGCTCTGAGGTTAAAAATCCATAAAACAAGAGAAAAAAGAAGAGCTTTTATTTTTTTTTTTTTAGAAGTACCATCCTATCCCTTTCCCTTCGGGTTCTCTGCCATTGTCAATGGGGACCAGTGGAGAGGGGACATTACTACATCTAAGTTAGTTTAGGTTTCTAAGCTCTTTAAAGCTACTGTATAAAATTCTTATTTATACCTAGCTTAAAACTTCAAATGCATCCCTAGAAAGTTACGAAGGATCTTTCCTAGAAAGGGGAGAAAAAAGCAAATGAAGAATTAAGAACACCTTTCAGATCCTTTCCCAAATACATTCTTTGTTCAAAATATCTTCTTTGGAACCACCAATGCGTGACTTGCTGCCACCCAGCAGAGGTGGGCAGCACAGCCAGCGAGCAAGCTATCACCTCCTGCAGAATTGAAGTTTTCCTTCCCTCCCTTCAGAGTGACCAGCCTACTTTACATTTTGAAAGAGCTAAACAACACAAACCAAGTTGAAAGTAGTTGAGTTTACTTAAGACTACTGTCAACTGAAGGACTCCAAGCACTTCCTGAAACTTTTAAGTCTGTCCTAAAATCTACACACACACACACACAAACCAAAACCAAAGAATAAAACCCCAACCCCCTCCCAAGGGGATCTTCCTTTCATAGATCAAATAGTGGTAAGAAAGTGTAAGGTGATGACACCATATACATACTATAGGCAACTACATCCAACGTAAAGAACTTTTTGCTGTTCATCTGGGGAAGGAGATTAAAAGGATGATTCCAAACTGCCTCTGTAACCATGCGCTTCCAACGCAAAAAAGAAGGTTCCAAGTGTGCTAAAAAGGCTGCTTTGCAGAGGGGCTCCTTTACCAATACGTTTCTATGCAAATTTTACAAAAGGCCATGAGTTAGAGGAAGAGAAAACAAGGCCTGGGGAAAAGGTAGAAGAGCAAAGCTTAGGAGAACAGCCCCAAGGGATGAACACAATACAGAGCAAGTCTCAGGAGACATGAAGAATTAGAGCGGTCAAGGTAGGGAGCGTAAGAGAGCATCGCAACTACAAAAAGTAGTCCATACAGACCCGTTGGCTCTAGCCAACTCTTCTGACCCATGTGGATTTTTCTTAACAGATATTACATTTTGTAAATCTGCAATCTTGCATTTTGTCATGTGTTTGGCAGTCACTACGAAAATCCCAAACCCACAAAAACCTAAATCCAGATGAGCTTGCAACAGAAATTTGGTGGTTTTTTTCTTTAAAATGAAATCACCACATTTTTTTATGCACGAGGCACTCCAAAGCTACAATTAAAGTGGTGCAAGTTTCAAGATTAATGCACTGATCTACTATATGCCTTTAGTACATACTTAGTTCTAAGGCAAGCACTGCTACTAGCTTAAAATGAAAACACTGAAAAATTAATGAATGCCATAACTGTCCTGTTTTCCTTTTTTTTTAAAAAAAACCCCAAAAAACCAAAAAAACAAAAAAACCAAATAATCTGAAAGGCTAAATCACTTGGGGAAAATCTACCCAAACAAATTCAATTTCAAAGAGTCATGATTCTCAACATAGCACAGAACCGTATATAAAACTAAGCAGAGCTTTGTCAGAACATAATTTTAGCTGAAGGGATTTTTTTTTCTGGATGGAATGAGGAAAGCAGAAAGAAGGGGGCCGGGAATGAGAGAACATATAAAAGTTCTGCTATAAACAAAGATATAGCTTTTTTGTAAAAACCTCAGCTGCCTTTAAAATGAAAAACCTCAAACTAACTCCTCTCCCCCAGTTGCCACTCTGCTGAGACAGAAGTAGGGAAGGAGAAGGATGGGCTTTGCCAAGTGAGCGATCACAGCTAGCTGTGGATGGAGCACGGGGGGGAAAAAATAAAATTAAAAAATGGCTTGAGCCACTTAAAAGTCACAAGGTTGGTTTGTTTTAAAGCAAGCAGGTCAATGTCATATCCACTGTTTCAAACTGCTTTGTTGGGAAAGGGGCTTGGATGATGTCGCTGTAGTCAGTCCATGTGGGGCGGGGAGTAGATCTGGTGAGATTTTCAGGAGATCCAGTGGGGTCCAGTCTAAGCTGCGGTGCCTCTCAGGCAGCAGGACCAGCTGGGCAGAGGTGCTCCTAGGCCTTGCTTTCCTCCACCTTCACTGCCTGAGGTTTGATCGCTCCTGTGCGCACTGGCTTCATCTGGTTTGTGGAGGCTGTTTCTTGCAGCTTTACCGCTCCCAGGTTGGCTTTATTTTCATCCACCCGTTGCTTTGCCTTTTGACGTACAAAAAACCAAAGCATTAGCTAGCGCAGAGACCTCTATGTAGGTATAAAAAAACCATGACCATCATTCATGCAAGACATCAAATTTGCTCCGAAAAATCAGATACTCTATTCTGTTGCTGTTTGCTGTCCTAAAACACCTCACATGTAGGATCTCAAAGTGTTTCACCTGTCTGGCAATGCAAATAACCCATAAAAACTCAACATGGACACTGTCAAACAGGCAATCCTCTGATCTCTCCTGACTTTCAAATCACACAGCATTACTCTTGAGCTCAAACACCCACCCACTCTCCCTGCAGGGAAAAATAACAGCTCCCACATACGGTTTCAGCACACAGGCCTTTCCAAGGCACAGGCATGACCGTATAGAAAGAGCAGATGCTGTGGGGTCAAAGCAAGCACTGATCTACACTACCTGTTGTACATAGTGTCCTTGCACAGAGCCCATACTAACTGCTGGTCCAGACGGCTTCCCGCTTGGGCTGGCAGAGCTAGGCCTGGAAATCGAAGAGTCGACAATATTCATGGAGTAAATTCTACAACGGAATGAGAACCTTATTCACGTGTGAAAGGAAAAAAACCAAAAAACAAAAAAAACCACACAGCAGAAAGCAGCAGTAGACAAGGCACAGGTGTGTGCTGTGCAGAGAGCAGTGAGCTCCCCAGCCCAAAATACAACACATGGATTAGTTAGGAGAAGGAAAAAAAAAAAAAAAAAAAAAAGCATGTCCCAAAAGGCCCAATGACCTAAAGGTTTGATATGTCCAGACATTAGCACCTCTAACACTGAAAGGACCATGCTGAAAACTAAAATGTTTATTCAGTGACTCCTAAACTTTCCACCTTAACAAGAAACACACAAAAGCACACTCAGTAAAGAAATAACTTTATGCACCTCCCACAAGCACAAAGGGCCAAGGCAGATACACACTGGCCTACACCCAAACATGATCATGGAAGTTGATACAAGTCTTTGGACTACAGTAAGCACATTCTACATGCAAATCTAGTACAGGGATGAGGCATGCACCATGTCACAGCAATTGGGGAACACTACTTCTTCCTTGTTCTGACTACAGAGGCTAAGTTCTGTAAACATTTTACCTGTACGTATGCGGCGATGGTACAGACCCTCCAGAGGACATATTCTGTTTACCATCGGAGAAATGAAACCCTTTCATTTCCATTTGGGAGGACTACAGAGAAAAATGAGAGAGAGTATCATCTTTGCATTCACAAATCACCCATTACTTCATATTAACACTTAAGCCAAATCTTTGCCCTTCTACCCGTTGTGCCCATTAAAAGAAGAAACATTTTTCAGGTGAAGAAACCAAGGCTTGTTAAGCAAAGTAATCAACCAACAAGCCAGCAGCACAAGCAAATACAGAACCTGGAAGTTAACTGCTGTGCTCTCTCTCCCCTATAATAGACAAACTTATGATACGAATCCATCAAACCAGACATGACATCAATATACCTACTCAAATGGACAAGCTTCACAAGAGTGTGAAATATCTGGGCAGTATTCCAGCTGTGTCTGGAGCTCACCACCCCTCAAGCATTCTGGGGAAACCTGTGTAAACACGTGATAAAACTGGAGTCTCCAAACTGGATCAAGGCGGGATGTGGCTCCGTGGAAACAGAATGATGACCAGCAGCAAAACCTGAAAACTTCTGGCCTGTACTTTGGAGATGAGGGTGGAAAAGGGCCTCTTCAATTTAACACCAACTCCTTGGCTTTGATATTTAAGGATCCCAAACAAGCCAGTCTCTCCTTTGACAAGCAAGATCAAGGAGCAAAACTTCAGTGCAGGAGGGTTTAACGAATGCCAAGATGAGCACGCAGGAGTTAATCCTTACCTCCCTGCTGGTAGCAAGGACAGAGGGCTGGGATCCAGGAGGGAGGATTCTGCGGGGAGCTCCTACAGGCAGGTTTTGCCCCTGAGGGAGCTGGATGGACTGTGGTAGAATCAGGGGCTGCTGGCCGGAGCCGTAGCGGGGCAGAGGAAGCTGGGAGCCAGGCACAGGCATCGTTAGCTGTGTGATAAGGACACGTAATTACTTAACGGTGGTAACAGTCTTGTATTTGACATGCTGTCACCTGAAAACACAGCACTGCTAAAAGGAAGCTCACAAACAGTGCAGTCTGGCACAGAATAAATGCGAATCAGTGGAACAGAGGGACTTACAAACTGAAATACACCTTCTGGTAGGGTGGCCAACTCTGGGCTTGTAACATGGCATCAATTTAACATAACTGCACTCTGACATGGGGTGTTCCTCCTTGCCTAGAACCTTCATCCAGTTCTTCAGTCTTCCTCACAGCTGCTGCATGGGTGTGTTTTCTCTTGATAGGACAGCACTGTCAGCTCAGTGTCAGGCGTTTTGTTTGCAGCTTTGATGCCCAAACCAGAAAGTTGGCTACACTTTCATGCCAAAGCATTTTGGGGACTGGACCTCTAGAGAAAGTGATGGTGACTTCAGCTCTATATTCTGCAATGAGCTTCAAACTAGTGGTGGTAATAATTAAGAGTAATTTAATTGCTGGTTTTGGGAGGTTCTATGACACTTTGTAATAAATAAAAAAGGAAATCTAAGGCTGGCAAAAGAGACCAGGTTACTAGCCTATGATGGATAAAGCACTTCTTCAAATATTTAGTTTGCCAGTATAATCTGTGTTTTCCCCAGCTAAGTTACTTTCAGGATTAACTCTTTATGTCAGTCAGAACATAAAAATCCCTCTTTAAACAAAAAAAGAAACCTTAACATGTTGCATAAAATAAATGTAAGATGAGTTTAATAAAATTATCAAACTTCTCCAGAGAATCAGAACATATGTCCACAAACATGCTCACATGAGGATTCAGTGTCTTCATCTGAACCATGCTTTACAAAAACTTTTTCACACAATGAAATTCTTGATAAGATGCCGCCAAACAGATCAGCAGAGGTTGTAAATAAGATACGGATAACAAATGCATTGATAAGATAGATAAGCTTTTAATAAAAGGTACTAGTTACTCTGGAAGCTGAGTTAAATCTGGAAGCGACTGGGGTTTGGCTCTCTGAAGAGGTACTTTTAAGACAATTATTGCATCATGGTCCTCTATGCATGAAGCACTACAAGGTCTGATCTGTGAGAAACGTCTACATTGCGGGCGAGGACTTCCAAGTTACAAAATGACGTTTCAGCAGGGACAGGCAAGTAATTAGCAAGAATCTCATTAAATAAGGTGCTGCATGTTTGAAACAATGGTTCACAGAACAGAGTCTCTTGGGAAACCTTTTGCCTCTTTACAAAGAGCTTAGTTAACACAAGTACATGACTCGGCACAAATATTAGTTTCAACCCAGCCTCAGAAACAAGTGGCTGTGAAAAAGCCTGTACAAGGGCTGGCAAGCGCTGCTCCTGACCTGCGTAAGCTGAGAGTCCATCATCTGGGAGGCTCCCATACCAGCCGCCTGGTTTATCTGGCCTTCATAAACCAGTGTCTGGCTTCCATTCATGGGCTGGTAGGGGGACCCAGACTGGGTTTTCACCACCTCCAAGGGCTGCATGCCTGGGAAGGCGGAATACGGAGGCTTCAGAGCAGTGCCTCCCGTCAGGACCATGGTGCTGGGCTGAGACAGACTGGGGTGCATATACACCTGAGACCTGAAAAGAAAAATAGGCTCAAGTCATTATGCAGAAAACCTTTGGAGACTATAAACACACAGCCCCTGCCAAACTGTATATGGCCTGCAAACAGCAAGCGGTTCTCTCAGACTCTGCTAAACTGACAGCTTAGAAAGCAGCTGTGATGCCACTTTCCATTTTAGTTACAGGGTTTTTTTGGTTTTGTGGTTTGTTTTTTGTTTGCTTTACTTCCACTTTTAAGCCTTTACAACCGTGACCTTGTGTTGCAAGACTATTCAACAGAATGACATTGTCTCCTATCCAAAGTTTATGTTTCAGTATCGCGCACAATAAGCTCTGGATTAGTAGTAAGGGAGGAGTCAGGTTACCAAAAACCTGCAGCAGTTTTGCAAAGCATAAAAGAATCAGCTGTTAAAGATTCAAACAGCTCTAGCAAAAAAAAAAAAGCGTTTTTTTAAGCCTCAGTACCCAGGGGTTTTGAGGCCCTTGGGGAAGGAAACAACATGTAAGCTAAGGGGGAAGAAGAGAAGATGAGTGTGGAGTATCTGATCAATGTACATAACTATCAGGAACATAAGAGATCAAGCCACAAGGAAAAGAAAAACTGGAAGCAGTTACCTGAAGGGCTGTATGGAGCTGTACATCTCCTGGGACTGGGAAACAGGCAGACCACCCCTCAGTCCAAGCTGAGCTTGGGCCTGTAAGGATGTGTGGAGGGAAATGGGAATCTGTTGAGCAGCAGCAGCCTGCAGAAGAAATTAAGATGACAGAGGAAACAAAAACAGCCAGAAACTCTCCCAGGCTGTTAGAAATCCATCAGTTGCCTCTGTGAGTCAATGTGCTATGACAATGACCTACACTGCACCTCCACCCAGCCCCTGCATCAGTCCACAGAACAGCAGCACACTGGTAGGGGAAGATACTGGCCAGGCACCCAAGAGACTGATGCCTGCAATTGGCATTTGTGGACACGAGGGAACCAATGTGCTCCAGACACAGAACAGGCACTGACAGTCCCAGCTCTCACTTGCCTGCACTCTTACCTTGAAGGGGCTCTCCCCAACCCTATCAACACTGTTTACTAAGGCTAGTGAAACTGCTCATCAGTATTGACTGGCTGTGGAATTTCCTGAAAGTCACTTTACTTTACACAGACTCCTCTGCATCTGCTTCAGTTAAACCCGGTTCAAAGGCACTAGTGCAAAACAGGGAAAAACCCCTCAGTTCTCTCCCTTCAATTTCACTAACTTGTGACACCCACTGGGAAGCAGCATTCAAGGAACTGAACAGGAGCCACATCTAAGTTCCTTTGGGCTATCAGAGAGATAAATGACTCCCTGACTCTTAAATACCACCCTGAAGAGTCATTGGGAAACCACTAGCTAGCTGTATTTCTCCCTTACCTGTTGGTAGCTTTGCTGCTGAGGTATCGTCTGAGGTACCAGGCGGGGCTGACTTGCAAACACATGGCCATCCAGATAGAGGGGTGGAATATGATTACCTAAACATCAGAGAAAGCAGGCTGTAAATTCAAGGTACAGAGGACATACAGGCACAATACACTGCAGAGACCTGCATCTCTTTTCCTACATCTCAGCAAGTTAACACCAGAGTACCCACGCAGAAGAACCCGTAAAGCTCCTAAGTGCACATACCAAAGCCAGCAGTCCACTTAGAGCAGCAGGCTTGCTGAGAATTAACCACACTGTTCTGTAAGAGGCTAAATGTAAACCCAGGTTTCCCACCTCCACAAAAAAGCCAGAGACACTAAAAGACCTTCCAACCTCCTGGAGTTTTGTGAACCATAAGCCAGTTGTTGTTATTATGTACAACGAGCAGAAGCTGCTCAGAACCTGTGACTTCAATAGCAAAATCAGCAGAGGAATGGTTGATATTGGGACTGCTCAAGTCTCTCAGCCAAGGGTTTCTTCACTTCCCTTCTATTCTATTGAGCACACAGTGAAGGGTAAGCAGGATCTATTGAGAGACATCACAGAGACTTGCCACTACACAGAAAAGTCGTCCTCATGCTAAGTTTATACCAGCAACACACAGATAACATTCTCCAGAGTGAGAAGACAGTCCCTCTTTCTGTCTTGCCTGAATCACTAAGAAACTGTTAAATACCAGCCTACCAGTTACTTTACATGGAAGCTGTTCTCACCATGCTCTCATTTACTAAAATCTGAGGATGATTTTTAGATACCAACCAGACAACGCAAATACTGCTGCCGCAGTTTGCAGGTACCTGGGATAGATGCAGAAGGTGCTACAGATGCCACAGGCATAGGAGGCATAGAAACTCCACCAAAAGAGCTGTAGCTGACACCATTGGAAGCTCCAACGCTGGAAGGAGGCTGGATGCCAGAGCCTGCACCTCCGGGGGAGTTCTGTTCTGGTAAACTAGGAGAGTTTTCCCAAGCTTTACGAGCAGATTCCATCTATGGAAATGAAGGACAATAACTACAGACAGTTCAAATGGAGATGACAACACTGAAGCCTAGAGTTGCTCATCTGTGACCTATTAGTTCAAATTCAACCTAGTCTAGTCACAGTAGACAGCAGCAGTTCTCAGGTCTAGGAGTTTCACACCAATTCCCCACAGACAAGCATCCTTTACAAACACTCAGTCCCCCTTGGTATTTGCTTGGGTTTGGGATGGTAGTGTTTTTTGTTTTGGTTAATTTTGGGTTTTGTTGTCATTGCTGTTGTTCGTATATTTGGGTTTTTTTTGTTGGTGTTTTCCTTCTTTAAACCATCAGACACCTAGGATCCCTGATCAACCATCTTAACTCAGCTACTGAAACAGTAGGAAAGCTCTGTTGCACTTGTCCTAAAAATCAGTGAGGACTTCAGCATCCAGGACTGTTGAAACACATGCCTTTCCACCCATGCCAAATAGCATATATAGGCACAACTTTTACAGAAGCTAATTAAAGACTTAGCAGTACCTAACAAAACACTCTGGGAAGGATTTCTCTCCATCCTCATGGAGAGACAATATCCACACCAAGGACAAACACACATGCCAGCTTGCTTACCTTAAGAGTAAGGTCTGCAGTGGGGAAGGACATGGGGTTCAGGCCAATGCACCGCTGGAGGTGATGATCTCTTCGCAGAATGGGAATGGACTGCGTTAACCCTGCCTGAGGGGAGATTCATAAAAGGTGAATACTTTACAAACTCTTAGGAGAATGTCATGAGCTACCAAGGCTTGACAGAGCCTCAGCTGGCAGCTCTAGTAACTGCACCTCAAAGGAATCAACCCTCAGTGGTACTAGAGACATTCAGCCATGATTCATTCTGCTGCTGAAATAAATGAAGCTTTGGGGATGTGCAATGACACCCCCTGTGTTGAATTACACCGGTTTCCACCTAAGCAGCAATTTGACCCAGTAATTCCAATTTGCAGAAGAGTTCTCCCTCCTGTCCCATATTTGGAACCTACCTAAATGTCAGACAAAACCTATTTCTGTAAGAGCTCTACTGAAAAGGAACACCCTTTAAGACAAACCTCCAAAATCAAACAGCATACAAACTTGAAGACATTTCAAAAGCAGCTTTGTGCATTTCTCACATTGATGTCCACAAGCTGAGCTACAAGCTGGGCTTTCAGCATACTCACTCTTTCACATATAACAATGAAATACCCAGATGACTGGAATAAGCTAGGAAACCTCTAGAAGGAACCTGACAAACAAGTTACAGTTCTCTGCCTTGCTGTGGCAGATGAGACCTTCTAAAGAGAACGGTGATCTCTAAGATCTGCAATACCTCTTGCTTTACATAGGTCCCTGAATGATAACGGAGTTGCTCCCTATGTCACTTCTGAGCTAGTGATGCTCATTTTACCAAGGCACCTCGAGGGCACAGATTTACATTACGTGTTCTAGTCACATGTGCTGTCTACCCATAAAGAGTGAAGTCAACTGCAAAGAAATATGCTTGCTTTCTTCGGAAGCATCTGAGGTTTAACTAAGGAGCACCTCAATGCCAAAAGAAAAAATAAATACTTACGTTACTGGCCAAGGCATCCTGCAGTTTGGCGACAGGGTTAGCTGCAGTGCCAGACACAGAACCAGGTGGCAAGCTGAAGTCAGAGTCCTGAAAAATCAAGATACACAAAATTCAAATCCAGGGCCAAGGGCCGCCCATCTGCTTCCCATGGTTAATGACTTTAGCCTGAATCATGACACTAAAAACTACAGATTGTTCTCCAGTAAGCCTTGCTGAAGAGAACAAAAAGACACTTGTCAGCACTCAGCAGCAGGCAACCCCCAGAGGCACACAAAGGCTTAGATGGCCATAGTTTTGTCCCTCACCTCTGCTACCACCCCAGCTGGTCCTTGGGAAAATATTTCCAAAAGCATATTAAGCATTGAGTACCTGGTTTGTGTCAGTAATGAAATCTAAGGCAAATCTACAGCTGGAAGCTTCCTCTAAATAATCTTTCTGCCTCAAATCAGCTTTCATATCTCAACAAGATCAAATCACCAAGAAGATAAAATTAAATTCAATCCTCACTTTAGGATTTACTCCAAATTCAATGGGTGGCACAGGAAGTACAGAATCCACGTGAATTTCCACCCCGTTAACAGGGGGAATATTCCCTTCCAGCCGTTCCGTTCCCTCCGAACCCTTTCTGTTTTTCAGGGAGCGTTCGTTGCCGATTGGTCCAGGCTTGTGTTCCTTGTTCTGTCCTGAGCCTTGATCTGAATCCTTAACAGGAAAGCAGAGAGGCTGAGACACAAAGACTGAATAACCCAATCTCAAGCCTTAAAAATGCTATCAAGAACAACACAACCACTTCACAAGAACTCTCACTATGTGGTCTGGCTCGGCTGCAAATCCAGATTACCTTTTTATCAGATTGCTTCTGCACTTGCTCCTTCTGGCAGTCAGGCTTTGGGTCCACCAGGCCAGCCCCATTCATCTCCTCTGGTTTGAGGGTGCCATATGGAGAACTGCGCTGAGAGGAGGTAGCGGAGGATTCCCGAGACTCCGCACTCAAGTCAATGCCACTATCCCCCTGGCTGCCTTTAAAACCCTGCTATGCAAAGCACGAAATGTGTTAAAGCCCTGGACTCCGACCCAGCTCCACAAAGGAGGAAAAAAAAAAAAAAATCCCAGAAAATAGCAAGATCACGTCCCATTTCAAATCATATTCTTGGTTAACTGCAAAGGAGTTTGGCCTGACCTGCAGCATCCCTTGGCTGCTGCTTCAGCTCTACACAGCCCTGAGACAATACACCAACCAGATCACGGCTTTAGAATAAGGAAAACATGTCCCACATAGCAACTAGGCTGAGATTGCCAAACACATTTCACTTGTGACCCAAACCAGATTTGAACTCTGGTGTCCAGAGGTGAAGCATTCAGGAACCTCCCTGCGTTAAGGCTACAGCTACACACCGCTCACAGCATGAGGCACATGAACATGAGCTATGGGATTCCACTATCCTCATCCACATTCTGTGTCCAGTTAGGAGCATAATACTGGAATTGCTCTACCAGATAGTTACTCCAGATTTATATCTACATGTAACACCAGTCTCTAGGTCAAGATTTGAGTGGCATCAAGCTCAAATCAGAACCGCAAAGAGACAGTTTAAAATTGCACAAGCAGAGGTGAGAGCTGCTAAGCACAGATGGAGTAATGAGAAGCATAAGCCACTCATGGTAGTATTCTATACACACAATACCTGGATGGCACATTAGGTGCTGCTTACCTCAGTGGTGCCAGATTCTGTACCATTAAAGGTATTCACAGGCTTGCTCCAGGAATCACTGCCAGGAGACTGAACAGAAAGAGCTGGAAGAGAACAAAGGGCAGGTTCAGCTGCTTGAAACACAACTGTGAGCACAACTTGTACATCACCCATGTTACACTATTAACTTTCCATTTCTAGACATGAGATGGGATATTTTCACCACCTCAGAAAGCCAGTGTTGCCCAATCAGTTGAGACATGATGCAGCACAGAAAACACAAGGAGAGTGCGGGTAGAGAACAGAGATCTCTTCGGGAACGTGAAAATAATAGGAGAAAGGGCAGAGATAGAAACAAGGGAGGCACTAGTTATTCAGTGCTGGAGGATGAGAAAACAGAGGAAGGCAAAATAAGAAAACTGCTGAAGTAGATCCAGCCCAACAGACTAGAAAATGCTATATAGTAAGATCTTGATGTTACACCACGACTCAAGGAATAGATAAGGAGACCGATGTCGTCAATGACAAGAGGATAGTTGAACAGTACAGCTTCGAACAGATGTTTCTCCAGATGTCTGCTACCTCCCCTCCCAGTTCCAGCATCAGAAAAGAGAAGGCTGCTTCCTCATCAGCACAGACACCCCTCCTGCACACAGAGGACTCCTCAGCTCTGGGAAACACTTTGGAACAAACAGACCCAAACTCACCTGGGCTGTTGCTCTCCCAGATCTCTGTGCCCAGGCTGTTTCCAGGAACAGTTACATCACTTTGCTCCAAGCACAAGCTGTTCTGCTTCTTAGCAAATCGAGGAGGAATTCGAGACTGGAGGACACGGGCTTTAGCTGGTGCCTGAGAGAGAAAAAAGCACAGGCCATAAGACCTGTCACAGCACTGGGCTAACACAGCTTGCTCCTGGCAAGTTCAAACCCCAGATTTCTAAATGCTGCAATGTGAAAAGCCTCCAACTCATGTAAGTGAACCATACAAAGTAATTTTGACCCTCTCCCTCATTATTCTCTCTGCAACTGTAAGACTTTTCCCTACTGCACATTCACAGGTTCTCTTTAGCTTCAATTTTAAAAATGCCAAGCAACCAGGCTTTCATAACTTTGCTTGCAAGACTCTGAACCTACCATGAGCCCTTCTGGTCAGAAAGCATTTCCCAATGATGCTTTTTATTTGCATTTAGTCCTCCAGATTTCACTAAGTCTCCTTTAATGCCAAAATATTCTCTCATCCCCCTAGAATTTGCAGTCTTCCAGAATGTGTAGACAAATGTCCCCCTTCTAAACGCCACTTAACTAAGATAACCACACTGCAGTCTTAAATCTTCCCTTGTAACTCAACTCCACCCTATTATGAACACAAAACTGTCACGAGTTTCTTCCAGTTAGTTTCTTTCTGGTCAGATGCCCAAACACAAACATGACACCTCCAATGAAGTTAGCACATTGTGCCCCAGCAATAACACGTTGTTGACACAGCAAGAGTGCAGAGATCCTCCACTGCTCAGTGCTGCCCCGTATCACACCAACTCCAGCCACTTTAGAAAACCCTCCTTGACTCCCAAGTAACAATTCTGCTAGAAAAGAACAGCCAGAAATGTAACCATCCTTTTCAGACCAACAGCCCCTGCCCATCAAGGCAAAATGTTTCCTGGGTCTAATATAGGACCTGTTCTGCTTTGGCCAACTGCATGTTTTTCTGCTCATACAAACACTTTTTGTGGCCCTGTCCTTCTGACTATAGTCCAAACAATTTATCAGGTTAAGCTTTTTCTGCCTCCCACTCCTCACCTGAGCAGCCTGTTCCTTCTTCCTCCGCTCCTCTTCCAGCAAACGACGCTGCTTTTTAGTAAGAACCTCGATGAAGCCTTCACCTGCCATAGAACCCACTTCATTCTCTTCTGCTGTGTTTGACACTCGATTATCGATGATGGTACCTGAACAAAGCATATACAGGGAAGAAATGGTTCACACGTGTATGCACATAAAGATTTATATTGGCAATAATTTAAAAGAGTGTCAGATCTGGCTGAAAGTTTAGGTTTAGAATTTAAAACCATCTTTTTTTCTTCCATGTTTTCCCTGTTTAGATACACTGAAATTTCTTGTTCGTGTAAATAGATGGAAAGTTATCTAACCTGATATTTAACATCACACTGGATTGAATTAGCCTGGCTTGAAGTCAGCCACAATGTGTTGTGCCTTTAAAGAAACAAATTTGCTAAGACACTCACTTCCATAACTCAGCTCAAACTGTGACAAGGCCTCTCCCTTCTCGCTTGCTCTTTGCACAGTGGATTTAGGGTCCTTCTCTGGCTTTTTCCCTGGCCCCTCAGCACTCTCTGAATTGGTGTGGGAAGCCCTATCCAAGCTGTAAATGGAGTGGCTGCTCCCACCACTGGTGTTGCCCAGGCCCCCTCCTTCTTCTGGAGACCTACAAGGAAAGAAAGGAAAAGAATTAGATTTGTCACTAGAAGATGAGTAAAAGTAGCATGAAGAAAACACATGGGCTGTATTTTCTTTGCCAGGTTTCTAATTGCACCTCAGCCTCCCCCAGCCTTTACTCAACTGAAGCAGATGCAAAATTCTGAGTGTACAACCCATTATGAGGATGTTACTGGAAACAGAACAGTTCTTGTACTTATGAGTCAACCAACCTACTGCCCCTGCAACAAAGCCAATGCCCACAGGGAGGGCTCTGTGCTTCTGCACAGCGACTCCTACCCTCCTAGGACACTGTTCTAACAGCTCCTCTGGTCCTCTTCAAAATTAACACGCTTATTTTGGCAAGCACCAGGTGAGGGGAAGGGAGATGGGGAGAGGTTGATAACACTAAGAAAAGAGAAGAAAGATAGTTTTTCCATTTTGTTTCTCCCAGATTTTTTATTTTTTGGCCCTTTGACCACCACCTGCACATCATTCCCCAGCATTCGACTTGCAAAACAGACAAGTTTAAGAGGGGGAGCTAAAAAGCTTCTCCTTTCCCTTTCTTTCCCTTTCTACCTGCATGCGTCTTTCCAGACATCAGCTCTTGTCTCCCTGATTTCCATATAAAGTACTATTAAGTTACTACATCCAGGAACTGGGGGACATGAGTCATAAGAGGACAGAAAAAAAGAACAAGTTGCCTATTTATCAGTGCTTCAAGCTCAATATAATGCAGCTGCAACAGTGCTGGAAGTCACCTGCACTAGACAGAAACACAGCCAACAGCTTCTCACCCACAGTCCAGCCTTTCTCCACTCCTCCAGTATCTCCATATCAGATGACAGATACCTGTACATCAGAATGTTACCTTACCTTTTGCTTTTTATCAGTGTCCCGTTCTGCTGGCTCTCGTATCTGGAGGCTGCTCCTACCCCAGTCCTGACAGACTGCTCCGCAAACCCTGCTGGCTCAGCCTTGCGGCTCTGCCTGTCAACAAGCGGCCTTTGACTCGAGAAACTCCTCTTCGCCAGCTCCCTCTTCTCTCCCAAGCTCCCGAGCCCACCCTCCAGCTGCCCTTCGCTCTCCGAAACTCCGTCTCGCCTCTCCCGCCGCTCGCTGAAGTCGCTGCTCTCAGATGCAGTCTCCCACTCCTCGTTGGCATGGTCTGAGGAGTTCTGGTAGGACAGCTCAGGAGAGCGTCTGCCCGAGATGCTGCTCTTCTCCGTTGTGGTCAGCCTGGGTCTTCCAGGCCACTGGCCGGGCAGCAGGTTGGGGCCTCCTTCCTCAGGGTTCCACTGGCCGACTGATTCCCGCTCTTGTCTGAGGCGTCTGAACCGTGGAGGTTTGTCCTGGCGAGGGGGACGTCGCCTCCTGAACGGCCTGTTCTCTATGTTCTCTTGATCTGCTGAGTAATCCTCCTGGAAAAAATGCCTTTTGTCATCCAGATGACTCTCATCAAAAACCCGGCTGGAGAAGGAATCCATGTGTTTGTAAGAATCCTGAATGTAGTCCCTGTCAGACTGCTGCCTGCTCCCAAAAGCGTCCGATGGAGAGGTGTGGTTGTACTCCTGCCACCCTGCTCCTCCGCTCCTGCCTTGCCACTGGGTGGGCTCCTTCCCCATGAAACCCCTTCGCCCATAGCCAGAGTTGCTCAGTCTTGGTGGCAGCGATCTCCCAAAAGCTCTTGGAGCCCTCATCTTAGGATCCAGACTGGTGTGATCATCTGAATAGATTTTGTTGGACCTCCAAGACTCTTTGAAGTCTCCCTTTTTCAAATCGCTGTCCTCCCTGTCCAGCACAGAGCCTTCATTGCTGTTTTCCAAGCCCCTCTGCCGGCGACGTTTGGGGAGCTCCTCGTATTCTGACCCTTCACTGTGCGTTTCACTTGCGATTCGGCGCCTCGGCTTGCCTCTGGGGAAGTCCTCTGGCTGGTTGAACTCCCGAAGCCCTCGCCCTCGGCTGCTCCGCTGGTTGTTATAGACTCCCCGGCTGCCCACAACAGTGCCTCGGCCTCTGAAAGTGAACTCTCTGAAGCCTCTGCCTCGCCCACGCCCTTGACCTCTCCCACCAAAGGCTTGTTCCTCGTCAATGAAGATCCAGTTGTTCCTTTTCGTGGGAGGTAGATCACCGGACTCTCTGGATACTTTGTTCTCCCAGGTTCTTTCTGGCTTTTCTTCCTCCTCCTCCTCTTCCCCTTGAGATTTCTCAGCCTCTCGGGCAAGGCTGGCTTGGGAAGAACCTTTGTCATCCAGCAGATAGCGTGTGGAATTCAGTAAGGCTGCAGAATCATCTGACTCATCTTCTACTTTCTGAACAGCCGCCTTCTCCTTCTGTGGGCGCAAAGTGTCCTCTCCTTCCAGTTTAACCTTCTCCATCTCCTTCTCCTTCTCTTCCACCTTGAGGGCTTTCAGGACTGGTTTTTTAATCGGGCCTGATCGCCGTGTCCTCCCCATTTGCTCCTGGTGCTGACCGCTGGTGTTCCGGTTCTCAGGAGCCCACTCTGCTGTCTCCTCAGTGGGCTGTTTGGTATTAGCTCCGTCTTTCTTCCACGGGTCAGCATTGAAGGACTGCTCACCCCTGGGCACCTCTTCAGCAACCTCCGCTGCAGTTTCTGTGGGTTTCTGATGGTGGCTGATATCCCAACTGTTATATTCAGGCTTCTTTTCCGCTTGGATAAAATCAGGCTCCAGGGGCGAACACCTCAAGTTTGCAGGGCGGCTGCCAGACGAACAGGTTTCCTGCGCAGTCTCCTGATGCTGAAACAAGAGATCTTGGCCTATCCTCTGAGAAGACAGGCAGCTGTCAAAGTCTGTTTGGGCCTTCTTGTCAAAAGCATTCAAGTACTCCTCCCCTCTCTCCTCAAAGAGATCTCTCTGCGTGCTCAGACTCTCTGGTCTTCCAGGAGAAGCAGGGTAACTGTCATTCCTGAGAAGGAGACAAACAAACAAAAGAAAGTCAGCTAATGCAGAGCACAGCACATCTCCAAGGGCCCAGGCTGGGCACAAGAGATGGAAACAAATAAATTGGGGTTTGCTCTAAATCATGAGGCAATGAGCCTATAAATACCTGAAGGCTGGGCAGATCTGCTCTGGCCCCAGGTTGTACTGCCTGGTTTCTCAAATCAATGGATGACAAATGAAAGCAATTCCTATGATGGGCAGCAAACTTAAGAAATAAAGGGATATTCAGCCTCCAACATACATGGAGATCTGAAAACAAGGAATTGGTTTCAGAAAGCCCCAAAGAACTAGGAGACAAACCACAAAGTCTCAGAAATTTGACTCATTGTTTTCTGTACCCACCCATGTGGGTGACAAGTGCCTCTCTCCTACTGAACAGGTATCAGATAGAAAAACACTGAATAGCTCAGTCCATAAGCACCTCCATGGCATGAACACTCAATAGTGTAAGGGTGCTACAAGGTCAGTACCTTGCCCTGTTCAGAGATAGCTTTTGGGTCAACTCTATATCTGTTTTTCAACAGGAGATGACTTAGGGCGGCACCTCCCACCACAGCAGGCACGAGGACAGTGGAGCTCTGCACTCACCTGGCATGCAGCCCCTCCACGGTCATGTTGTCAGCCTGTTTTTGATGTGACAGGGAGTACCCTTTGCTCTGCAGAGACGTGTAGCTCTCCTGGCCCCACACCGGCACAGGATCCAAGGGAGAAGTTTTCCTTTCCACCTGCCCTGCCTGACAGTTCTGATCTTCAGACCGACAGCTGCTCCCACTGATGGAGTCCTGCTGAATCATGGGCTTCATAATTCCTGGTCACGACAAAGTTCATACCATTAACACTAGGATCTCACAGCCAAGAAGAATTAACGATTTACAGCTAATGTGACTCCCCTTCCTTCCAGGGCAGCAGGTGACTGCAGCTATGGAAACCTTTCTGATAGATGGGAGGACTGTGCTTGGGAAACACACAGCTGGGATATACACCTGGAGTGACACAGAAGGTGACACGGCTTGAAGAGCCCAGCCTGCACAGAACACCGCGCACCATCACTGGCGTGGAAGCAATCACATGTGTGAAAACAAACCACAAACTCAAGAGAACAATTTCTACATCCTGATGTTTATATTCACACCACTGAGGATCAGTAACAAGGTGTTAGAAGCATACAGCTCAGGAAGAGATTAAAGATTTCACATGATTAGACTGTTAAGCATCTATTAAGATTTCACATGATTAGAGTGACTCCCAAACAGACCCGTCTCCTCCAAGGGGCACGATCTGCTTTTACACCCACTAAGGCTCTAAAACTATTAAGGAAGATCTGCCATGGGATGGACAGGCATCCTACAAATCCAGAAAAAGAGCTTCCAAAGTCTTAGGTCTGAGAAACAGTTGCAGTGACCTTCCAGATATGGACCAACACAACCACCACGATAAACTGAAACAATAAAAACACCTTACCTGAAGGGTGAAGGGCTGAAGGGTAGAAATCCACAGGGGTGCGACTCTGGGCCATGCGAGGGTCCATATAGGAGGGCATCATCATCCAGCGAGGATCGAAGCCAAGCATCTGAGGATGTGGAGGGTAGAAGGTCCGTTGGGGATGGGAGTGGGATGGGGGAGGATAGACCTGCTGCTGTTGCCAGTGCTGCATCTTGTACAGCTGCTCCTGCAGGGAAGAGGACAGGCTGTTTGACAAAGATGGTCATGGTGTAGGAATCACACTCAGGAACCAGCCAGCCAAAGGGAAACACATTCCGTGTATTAAAGGTTCAAAACCAGATCAGATGGGAAGGTAGAGCAGATAAGGGCAATTTACTACCAACTGGGAACATGGCAGTTGTTATTCTTGAAATACCCAGAAAAAACAGAATATGTTGCAGCTTCAAGATGCACTTTCTCAACACTTTGATGAGCTGCAGGACAGCTTCCCATCAAACACAATTTCCTAATTGCAACGAAATACTTTAGAAGATGTTGCTCTTTGGAGGAAATGCAACTATACGTTATTTAGTGTTAGCCAATGGATTAGATAAGAACACCCTGAACTCAATTAGGAGAGCTATTAATATTTTAAAGTATTTCCTGTGCATGCTCCAGAGATGGGCTGACACCTTCGGGTCATTTCCCATCTCCCACACGGCCAGTTCACCTTCCTTTAGCTGAGTACTGTCATGATGTTAATCTGATTTGACATTTAACTTTTGCTAAAGGTCCAAGAGCCACCTATATTTGAAGGCAGTTTTGTGTACCAAAGCAAACTTTCAAAAGGTAAACAGCTCCAATTAACATGAAATAAGTCTATTTACCTGTCAAACTTTCCACCATCTTTTCTTACTAAGCTTATAAACACTGTCAGTGTCTGACACTGTTGTAAAAAGAGGCAGTCCTCTGCAGAGCAAGATACCCTTAAATCTGAACCTGACACACCATTACAGCAAGACAGAAACTCAGATAAACGCAAAGATTATATCCAAGTTAGCTAGTTCTCCACTACCTCAGAGAAAATATTGCATTAATGATACAAACACTATTTTTTATTTTGTTCTTTTCGTGGAACCATTGCTACCAAAGCAGCAACACAAGCCAGCTAAAATACAAACTGCCTCATACATATTAACGAAACAGAGGATAAAAGAAAATGAAAATTTCATATTCTTCCAGTAGCAATGACCTGTGGTATCATTAGCATGACAGCAAAGACATCCAATTATTTTTAGTTTAAGAGCACCTCTTTTAAAGAGTAACATTAGCCATGTTTGCTGCCGTACATTTGAATCATGAAAATGTCAACTGCCCAGTAACAAGCACAGAGGAACATCCATTAAAGAGCAATTACTGAGTTTCCAAGCAAAAGCCAAATGTGAGCTCTTCACTGAGGTTTGCAGCAGCATTGATTATATCGCATTTCAAGTGGTTATTCTATGAAGAATGGAAATTAACTTTGCATTATCTCAAGCCTGAATATTCTGTCCCTCGGTCTGACTCTGCTGCCCTAAAGAGGCTCACCGTGTCTGGAAGAAGAGCTGAACTCCCATTTATCACCTCCCAGCCTAAAGATGTTTGTTAGTTCACGCTGATGGTGTTTGAGAACCAAGCAAACACAACAGTTTGGTGGGGTCCAAAGGAAGAGGGGTGGGAGTGTCACACCTATTACCTGCTGCTGTTGCTGCTGCTGCCTCTGGAACCGTGGGGGAAGTGATTTCTGGTATTTGTTGAATTCCTGTGCTGGGGACGGAGCTTCTCTGAGCTCCTCCTCACTGCTGCTTTGGGCTGCTGCTGCTGGGGCAGGAGTCTCCTCTTCCAGATAGCCACCAGAGACATCCTGGCTGTGAAACTCAGGGGTCGCTGCAGAGAAGAAAATAGGTCTTGATGAGCCCAGCTCGTGACAGGACTTGTGTGTGCACCACGACACAACATACATGGGTGTGGGCACATCCTGACTGCGTTACGCGGTTGGGTTCTATTATAATAATATACACCACCTCACACACAATCCCTCTGATTTGCCTTGACAGCTCTAGAGAGCTTTGTCCATCTTGTTTTAGTGATAAATTCCAAGATCCTCCTCTGCCAGTCTTCTGCTTAAGCACCAGGGAAAAAAGTTCATTTCCCCTGTTACTCCTTAAATCTGCCAGCACTTACTGATAACCCATTTTTCTGATCCATGGCCCATGAGCACCTTCTTAATACCATCATCCAATCATGATAAGATCAAGAAGCCCATTCCAACAAGGTCTCTGCTAGCACAGCTAACTGAGCACACATAGAGGCAACCACAGAAGTTTGCATTTGGTTTAACAGGATTTTTTTTTTTTTTTAAATGAACCTTCATGGTCAATCCAAAATACTCTGCAGAATACATGAAGGAGCTGATCTCTCTGAAGTACCCTCTGAACACTCCCTTCCAGGAATGCCTCCACGCTTCAGGTAAGAAATGAGCACAATAGCAAAAAAGCAGTTTGCACAAGGTGAGGTGAACAATGTTTCTGTACCTTTACGGAAAGCATGACCGTTCTCTTGCACGGCATTTTTCTCTGTGCTTGGGGGTCGCAGGTCTTCATTCTCGGTGTGTTTCTGGGTCTCCCCACTCTTCTGAGCCAGTTTGCATTTCTGATCAAGTTGCTTCAGCTTTGCAGCACAGGCTGCCAGACGCTCCTCCCTGGCTCGCCGCTCCTCCTCCTCCCGCCGCTTCCTGGCTCTCTCAACAGCCTCTGAGATCTCAGAGTGCACAAACTTCTGTCTCAGTGGCACCTTTTCTTCTTTATCCTCGAGGGACTGCTGTCTGAGAACATTTCCTACTGTGGGCTTCTGTCAAAGGAAAAACATTCCTCAATAAGTATGGCCCAAACATCTCCTATATCTTGAGCTTTGTGCTCCACACTGAGAAAATCTCCTGACTTGCTCCCTTCTATCCTCACACACACAAATTCCCCTTTTGGCAGGGAGTTATTGCTATGTGGTTCAATAGCTTCATTTTCTCACTGCCTGACAACCCCACTGCTCTGGACCAGCTTCAATTTCTTTTCTCTAGTGGGAGTGCTATGCAGATGGATTTCCCTCCAGCTGGATATAAACAAAGAATTGAGAAATTCATCAGCATGCTGTTTTCAATAAGATGTCAAACTGGCCCCTTAAGGACAGCGATGCGCCACATCTAGCAGCACAAGCCCATTCACATGAGTTCGACCTACCTGGTGTTCAGACGCAGAGCTCCAGCCATTCAGCTTCCTCGGAGGCTGCTGTGAATCCTGCACTTTTCGGACTGAGCGGGACGAGCCAGCTGAGTCTCCCCAGTTCTTTCCTTCCTCCAAGGTGTGTTTGACATCTGCACTGTCTGCAGAGCTCAGGGACAACTGTCGCTGCCTCCTGGGATCCCAGCTGTTCCTGTCATATAAACAGCTTTGCTATTACATTTGCTACTTGCCTCAATAAGCACTTGCAATCTTATCAAGTAGCACAGGCAACTGACTAGCAGAAAAGAAAGATCAAAAAAATGCCACCAGAACAAGCAATGTGCTTTTCCTCCTAAGGTGCACAAGGATTAACACCACTGTTGTGCAGCAGGATAAAGGTGGGACACAGAAAGGAGAATAAAAAGCCTGGTATCCTGGCACTCAGTTTCAAGAGCCATGCACATCCTTGAGGCTCACTCAAACTATGGCTAGTGGAACCAACCAAGTCACAGTATGAATCTGGGGGATCAAGCCTCAACATTCAGAACAAGTTTTAAAAATATCATGGTGGTGTTTACTTTTACTGAAACTACTATAGGTGTGAATACGGCCACTTCTTACCTCTTCTGTCGTCCATCTTTAACAGTTTCTTCCTCTTCCTCATCTTCACTAAACTTTAGTTTCTCAGAGTAATCCACTTCATCATGAATGCCTACAAAGGCAGGATTGGAGAAGAGATATATGAGAGAAAAGAAACAGGTCTCTTGTCCTGATAAAGCTTATGCCCTCTCTGGCACTAAACCTAAGAACGCTCAGGCCTGATATAAACTACTTGGAAAGCTGAATGTCTACCACAGGTACTGAAAACGTGAGCAGAGTGGACCCAGAGTGCTGAACAGCTGGGCTGGTCGCAGAAGAGGAGCGGCAAGCAGTCTGGGAACAGGGGCAGCAAATGAGGAGACAGCCACCAAGCTAGACTGTGTTTAAGTGGACACCGAACGCCATGACTGAAAATGTGGGATTAATGTTTCTTCCCAGCTATCCTCCTGCTGTTTGGTGTTATCAGCTTTTAGGAGTCTTCAGATCCAGTTCCTTGAGCAGAGTGTGATGGAAGGATCGGAAGGATCCATTGTGTCATCATTTACACCAACAGCAATTTCACAGCTACGCAGACCCCTCTTTGCTTCCCTTCCTCCCTTCCATGGCACTGAAACAGAGCCACCAGAATATCCTGGCGACTTCATGCTTCAGGATGGAGTAACTACTTTGATTCACCTCTTAATTTGTTGCCTGAAACCAGAGAATAGAAGCACTTTACCTGCCCATCCGTCATCCGCATCCGTGTCTAGTTCATCCAGCCCCTTTAGGTTCTCTGCATTGATAATGGTGGGCCGAGGGACTCTCTCCATTTGCTGCCGAACTGGACGCGTTGGGCGAGACAGGCCGAGTCTGTTGTCTTTGCTACAGGGAAATGCAAAGAAATGGTTAGAAACAGCAAAGAAAAGAGTGCAGAGCTGAGTTTGTAACAGTCAATCAGGCTTTTACTACGTTGCATGTTGTCGCGTGCTGTTCACCCACGCAACTGGATCCTTTGCCCAAATTCTTGCATGGTTTAAGGTTCATGTCACACCCTGAACCTGCCTTTTAAGTAGGACAGTCACAGCAGCCTTACCTGTCCTGGTCATTCATCTGGTATTGTCTGAAGGGTAAGCGGGGCTCCAGGCGAAGCTGAGGAAGGGGGAAAGACCCTCGGTCCAGCGATGCAGGGGTCTCAGATGGCTGTTGCGGACACATCTAGAACAAGGCAAAGCAGAACAGTCTTTTTTCTCCTTGCCACAGGAAGGCTTACCCAGATTAGGTTACAACACAAGCATGGTAGTTGCATCTGCACAAAGGGAAAACAAACATTTCACGTCTGGCTGCCTAACAGGCCACGTGCTAATGGTTCCCCTCTCCAGCTCTAGAGGGAAAGCAGCAACTTCTCCTTGGGCGGAGCAGGACTGCGCTGCACTATTCTAGCACACAAGTGTAAATGTACAATAGGGGAAACTAAAAACAGATCAAGAGAAAGATCCCTGAGCAAGCCCTGGGAACCAACTACGAGTCCAGAAAACATATCTCAACTGACTTCTTCAACCCACACACACATTAAAGAGGCAAGGACATGAAAGAGCTGTGGGGAAAGGACAACTTACAAAAGCAGGCAGCATGTCATGGTATGTAGGTGGTTGGTAGACATTTCCCATGAACTGCGAAGCCCCTTTGCGGACAGGCTGAGCTGGGCGGAGAGACGGCTCCTTCGGATCGCTGGCGCTCGCTGAGGAGGGGGCTCCGTCTCCGGTGCTAGAGGTCTTGCTGCCCAGCTCAGCAGGGGAGGCGGTCAGAGATGTGGCAGAGGTTATGTTCCTCCCACCGCCCTCCCTCCAACTCGTGACATCTGGAAAGGAGGTAAGAATTATGTTAACATTTGAAAATGCAGACGGTCGCTCTGCCAAAAAGTCTCAAAACACTCTGGTCAAGCCCCAATTACATTGAGCATGTAGAAAAACATCAGGGATCAAGGAAAGTTTCCAAATGCATTTATCTTCCTAAGAGACCAGCAGCATCAGCCATTACTAAGTAATCGCCACACCAGTGGAGTCCTTATTTGTCAATAAGCCTAAATTCCAAGCCATTCTGCTCCCCATCTCCACGGTCCTTACCCTGCAGAATTAAGCCCAATTGGATCATTTACAAACACTCAAAGAGAAGTCACATTACGCCACCCACTCATTTCACTTGTGACCCTCCCTTAGCCCAGGGGGAAGTGGTCTGCTTTGCAACATCACACAGCAATTTTTATGAAACTATGTAGTAGATGACAGTCCATACTTGGCTGTCTGGACCACAAAACTCAGGCAGCGAACATCAACCAGCACTACATGTAAACCTGTGGTTGTTTGCTAAGCAGTTTGACGCATGTGAGTTCAAAAAGGTAGAAGGAAATGTAGGGATGGAATATCTGATACTAGTGTGAACTGGCATTCCCCTGCCCAAAGTACGGTCTATGGGGTTATGAGCTGGGATAAGGCAGAAAGACACAATATTCACTTACTCTGGGGGCGGAGGCTTGGTCCTGGCCCATACGACGGATCTAAGGCGCCCTTTTCTTTGCCAACCTTGTCCTGCTCGCCAGCTGCTTTCAGCGTCGGAAATTCCTCGGGAGAGAAGGATAACAGTCGGCTTGAGGCCCTTGAACCTGTCAGACAAATAAGTGTGGGACTCAGAGAAGATCTCTCCACTCTTTCAATTCCCTCATGAGATCAGCCTGGAAATGTCTTTTCTGGGAGCCTACACCTCCAGCGTATTTACACCCGAATTACTATCGTAGCAGCACCTCAGCTCACATCCAAAACACTCTCAGACACCGTCACCAACACCACATGTCCTCACCCAGGACTCCCACACTCTTAACTTGGAATCTTCATTTAAATTCTCACGTTCAAGGAAGTCAGAGTGAACTCTCTCAGCTTCTGACTATTTTTGTAAAGACTGAGGCAGAGATATAAATTCTGCAAGATCACTTATAGACGATACCCTGTTATCAAGCATTTGACATTTCTATTCAGACTATTTCTGCTTAGATCTCACTCTCGGGAAGTCTATTGTTAAGATTTCTGACAATATACTCAATGAAAGACCACAGATAACGACCAAGTGCTATATGCTATATATAACCCACTCTCCTCCCCACTGCAGCATTTTTAAGATGCAGATCACTGGCCAGATAAGGCCAGGTTCATTTCTTGTCACTGGCAAATTGTCTTGCCGAGTCATCAGCCACGCTAGAATGACAGCTTTCTGTCCCTTCTAAAGATCTGCCAGTGACTGGAAAACAAAACAGCAATTCTCCTGAATCTGTTGGCAAGATAACACTGAACAAAAGGAGATTGTCAGCATTATTGCACTAGTAGACATTTAAAAAAAAAAAAATTCTTTGAGAATTCTTTCTTAGTGTTACTTGGCTAATGCTCTTTTTAAAAAAGGCATTTCAGAATTATCATGTCAGAAGCATCAGCACTGAGTAAGGAGGATCCAACAAAAGAGTCCCATCTATCTTTATCCTTCCTTTACTGAAGAGTGACGAAGGATTGGCTTCAAGTCATTTTCACTTTCTGGAACTTGCACACTGCACAAGACCTCTCATCTGATTTCCAGGTAAGACACTGCAACTGTCTCAATTCTTTCAAATCTCTGCAATTTCACTCAACATCTGGATGGTTCCAGGTCTGTTCACATTAGAACAGTGGAACCGAGCTGTTCTCACTACAGTTTTAATGGTATTAATAGTACTCAGTGCAGCTGGAAGTCATCTCCTGTGTGGAAATGGATGCATCTGAAGACAACTAAACTCCCAATTTATGTTAACACTGCTCCAGGATCCTCAGTCAAGCAGAAGTCATTAGTGGCACAGTTACTCAGGGAGACTTAATAGAAAGGCCTCAGCCAAGGTGTAAGCAAGTGCATCCTGCAACAGCTCCAATGCCATTTCCACCCACAGCCTCACTTTTGACCACCTAATTCGGTGAAGCTCTCCATGCTACCAGCCATGGAGATGCCTATGTTTCCAGTCTCCGATGTGCCCTCTTCTCCCAATCCCTGCCCCCTCTTCCATCCTGTTTTCTGCACCTTTACTGCACGCTGCTCTGCTCCGGGCTGATGGAAGATGCTCATGAAGGGGCAAAAGTTTCCCTTCTCCTTCAAAACGTTCACTTCCCAGAACTCCCAAGTGTATGAACCATTCTGGTTTCAGATGGTGATGGGACACATTCTGTTCAAGCTGTGTCTTGCACTGGCAGATCAGAATAGATGCAGTTGCATCATTCCAGACAAAACACTACACGGATTGAAAAAAAGACTCATATGGCCTCAGTACACTGTAACCAAGACAGATGTGTCCCATTCCGCACCAGTCTAGACAGGGAGGGCAGGAAGAAATAGAACCCACCCCATCTCATGCCTGTCTGGGAGAACCAGGCACATATCCAGCTCCATTTCTGTTCATCATACTCACCACCTTCTTGTCCTGCTGGCTTTCCATTCAGCTGTGCCCATGACTTTGGTCCACCTGGCACTGAATTTGTACTCTGAAAAACAAACAAAAACACACCCCCCACCGAAATGCCCACAGATCAGTGAGGTCTCATGACTACTTCTGATTTCCTGGCTGGCACCTGCTACGGTTCAGACCTCTAGATCACCCAGATGTCACTGGATACCACAGGTCTCCCCAGATTCTTCTTGGGGCTCAAGTCAGCTGCTCACTACTCCTGTGAACAATGACGCTACAGCAAAAATCCTCCTCTCTGCCATGCCTCTCATCTCTCTTTTGCCCATCTTCAGCTATTTCCTCAACTATTTCCTCAAATTTCTTGCTTTCCTCTTTCTAATCAAGCTTTCCCGTCCTTCTGTTGCGTTTTCCCAAATGGTCCCTCTTAATCTTCTAGATTTGTTCCATGCTACACCTCAGCTTGAAGGCCACTCTGCTTTCTCATGCATTAACCACTCTTCTCCTTTTCAAAACATCTCCTGTCCTGGCTTCCATGAACCTCAAAGGCTGGGACTTTTTTTTAAACTAAAAGTATGAAACCTGCAGCAGAGAGGGGTCAGGTCCCTGCACTGTCTGGGGAAGCTTTCCTACTCGCTGGTAGCTTTTTCAGGTCCTGACACTGGCTACTTCTCCCACACGAGCAGATCTCTTGTTATCAAGTCTCATCAGGCTGGAAGCAAGAGCTGGATCTGTTGTCACTAAGCGACACTTGAATAGTTTACAAGTGGTAACCAGCCATCCCACATTCCAGTCATTCTTTCTGGATTGAAGCTACACTTTCTGCACACACTTGAAAAGTACAGAGGTAACACACACAGAATTATACTCTAATGGCAGCACAAGATTCCTGGGACACAGTAACTTGGAGTCACAGTTACTGGGGCACAGTAACTTGAGGTCAAGACAGTCAATTCTGCAAGAATTGATTATACAGGAGCTGTTCTGTAAATTGCAGTCTGCTGCTACTTGTGCAAGGCAACACAGACAATTAAAGAAAACCCTCGAGCTGTCTGAGGACAGGGGAAGGAGGGTGGCAATCACAGAGACTGCTTGTGCCTACCTCCTGACTGATTGACTGTGTCGGCTTCTGTAAATTGGAGACAGATTTCTGCAAACCCTGCTGCGGCAGCGACTCCTGCAGCTGTGCAGCCGTCACACTGGAACTGAAAAGAGACAGCAGGGGTGAGATCAAAGGGGAAGGCAGGCAAGACAAGACAAATAACTCTGGCAATACAGCAGTTGCTAAAGGATCAGGCTAACATTGGCTTTACACTGGCACAGGCAGAGATCATTATAAGATCCAACACACAGAGCAGAGTACAAATGCTGCTGCTTGCCCAACAAAACTTAGCAAAAAGGAGTTCTGCCTACCTCTTTTGGTCGGGCTGATCCTGCTTGTTTGCCCATCCTGTACCGTCCTTGGGTACTATAATGATGTTGGGGTCGTTTCCTTTGTTCTCAGATTTCAGGCTAGGCAAGTTTGCAGGAGGTGGCATGCGCCGGGCAGCAGCAACTTTCCCGAGACTCTGTAAGCCATGTCTAGGAATAACTAGTGAGAAAGGAACAAGGGCAGGTCACAGAGGGCTGTATCTGCTGGATAAGTAACCTGAATTAGCATCCTGGGGCTGGATGGAGTTCCAACCCAACTGTACACAAGCAGCACCACTACGGCTATGCCAACATACAGGTCATTTCCCAGGGGACCATGGCGAAACAGCCGTCTGTTCTAGTAGCTGGCTGCCTCCTACAACAGCCGAGAGAGAGAAAATATTCTCCTGAACAGAAAATGCCCACAGAGTCTTCTAGCTACCTGTGCAGATACTCTTTCATTTCACCAAGGAGAGCCAGCACTAATAGCCCTTTCACAGCTTGGGGAAATGGCCATCCAAGTCCAGCTCTTGGCAGACAGACTGGTAACCTAACCCAGGAGTCCCAAGGTCTAGATTTTCCAAGTCTACCCACCAGCTCACAGTTATTAAGAAGGTATTTTAGTTTCTTTGGTTTTCTACTCCCACATCAAATCCAGAGCCAGTCCAGGCAATGTTTTGGTTTGGTTGGTTTTTTGGGGTTTGTTTTTTTTTTTTTGACCCACCATCTACTTTTGACCACATCTCTCCTGCAAAACCAATTCAGGTTCTTCCCCAGAAGCCTTCAAGTCCTTGACTCTCACCTCACACAAGGTCTGACCAGCTTAAAGCACTTCAGATTAATGGCCCCATATAGGTATAGGCTAAGGCCCTGGTTAGGCTTTCACTCAAGTTTGCAACCTGACCACTTTGCAGCAAGGACACAGGCTGAACACAAGGGCCCAGCTGTTTTGCTATAATTCCTCCATGTCTCTACAATAACAGCAGCACAAAGAACTGCAGACATTTTCTTTGAAGTCCTAATGAAACACCAGCACAAACAGCTCGGCAACCCAGCTGCTTCCCACTGGGCAGCCTACACCAGGGCCAACGGCCTCAATTAGCTCTGCAACGCTCATGGAAGACCCCAAAAGGAGCTTTCTGAAGGCATTTCTTACCTGTAGTTCTGATAGCTTCTATTGACTTTCCTTTATACTTATCAAACAGGCTGAGAGTCGAGTACTTGCTTTTCCCATCCTTTCCCTTGGTTATTTGCCCCAAACGATCGGACATTGCGATGAAATGTCATCTAGTAAGGAAATTTCTCTGCGCCGCTCCCGATCTGCCTTTTAATGAAAGAGAACCAGGGAAATGCCATCAAACAGATTATTCAGCCACAGACAAGTAAAAAGTAAAACATGCACAACTGCTAGAACTGCAGATATTCAGTGAGCAGACACACGAAGTTACAAGGTTTTAATTCCCTCCTCTTTAGTCACAAGATGCTTGTGGGATTTAAGATTCATAAACTGAATGAAAAGAACGGCAGAAACACACTTCTCAGAGCAGCATTTGTTTTCTGCCACTCCAGTGCTGAAAGAGGTGAGTTTCCTGAAGTATGAGAATACAAGAGAGAGCGGTCACCACAGTCCTTGCTTTAAAAGAATAAGTCTAACAATAATAGCTATGCACAAGACTTCCTAAACACAAATGACAGAAAAGCACTGTATCTTATGCCACACTGGAATTTATCATTGGTTTTCCCACTGAAGCACTGGTACCTGGGCTTGTAATGTTTAGAATTGTGGTTCCACACTGGCCACAGTTAATGACTCATACCAGCAATTAATGCTTTGAAAGCATCACCTGAAGGCAGAGTTATTTCTTCAAATTCCCTTTTCCCATCTGCTGGTCATGAGAGAGACTGAAGGAGTCCAAAAAAACTGCTCAAATGAAACAGGTTCAGAGTCTTAAGCCTGTGGGTTCAGCAGTTCTGCTATGAATACTGAAAACGCTTTATAAAAAAAGATTACATTTCTGTGTTGCTGGCACCTTCACCACCATTTTTAGCTATAAACATGCTTTTCACAATGCATGTGGTTTGTTCGTTTTTCATTCTGATCTTTGCTGGCACAACATGCTGTGATTAACACCCTCCATGCAGGCAGTCTCTACTTTTTGGCTCTTGGAGCCTATGATAGAGCTGAAATATGGGGAATGCACACACTGTAGGTCAACTTTTCTGTCAGAAAAGAAACTTTGCTTACTTTCAATAGACATTTCTTTCATTTTTTAAAGCATAATTCTCTGTTCTAAACTTTCTCAAATCTGGAAGCTTAACCTAACCTTTTCACATGTAATTTAAATTTCCAGATTTCTTGTTGTAAAGTCTTGTTGTAAAGTCTTCAAGTCTAAAACTGCTGGCAGTTTTATTACACCATCTGCTAGGTCGCATCTTAGGGTTTTAACTCTGTTGGAGTAACAAAAGGCCATGTATCTCAAACCATCCCACCCTTCACCCTTTCTGAAACTCATCCAGCTGAAAGCACATTTCAAACAGTCAGAAATCCCTCTTTCTGAAAGAACTGCATCTGACCAGAGGCTACAACTTCCACCAGCAGCGCCTTATCAAACATGATGTCTAGGTAAGAGGGTTAATCCTTCACGTATTAGGTACCAAATAAAGCACAGACCACAAACATGTTGGACGCAGCCAGTTTGAGAACGTACTGCGATCTGCAACTAGTTGAGTTAAACCCATCTAAAGGCCGCTGCCAGGGGGCAAGTTTCTGCCCAACAAACCTGGCACCATGCAGTGCTCATTCTTGCATTGCAAAATTTAAATCGAGCCTGGCAGGAGCAAGCAGCGGTGTGTCAGGCAGCAAGCAGCGAGATCGGTGACTGAGGAAGAAAAGTATTTTCTGCCACTCAGCAAAGGCATCCCCAGGATGCTCAGGAAACCACCAGGCCCCGCAACAAGCCCCATGCAGCCACCTTTGCAGGACCACGACACGGGGTTTGCAGCACGAAGGTTGCGGAGGCAACAGGGCAGGCCGGCATTCTTGAGGCACCTTTTCCTGCAGAGCAGCAAACAGATCTTTGCTCAGATGGTCACGGTGCGCCAAAGAAAACAACAGCTCCTCCCTCACTTGCCCATTTGCACTGTATTTTATTAGCAGGACAGACATTAAAAGAGGGGAAAAAAAACCCCCACTGATTAGCACAGACTTGGCAGAGAAGTAGAAGCTGGATGGAGAACAACGACTCATTTGAGCTGGCAGAGCTGCGGGGAGCCCTGGACCAGAGCAAACAGCCCAGGGTGCTGCACACCAGCCTGCAGCTGTGCTGGCAAGAGTGCAGCCACCTGCTCCTACAGGTACATCGAGCCCCGCGGAGGCGGACCACGGCAATCCCGTACCTACCTCATGCACTCCCAAGCAATAAAACCCACTTTGATGTTTAGAAATCTCAAGACAAAATTAGTAGGCATTACGGAAAAAAACAAACAAACAAAAAACCCCACAACTACCACATGGGGTTCAGGAGTTAGCTGGTTAATAGAAAATCCCAAGTTCCTGAAAGCTGGCATGCAAACAGCATGAAGGGTGATGCTGCCAAAGAGAAACCGTGACAACCAGTTATGTAACCGGGTCTCAGCTGCCTCTTGATTACATCTCCTATCATTAAAAGGATGCGGGAGGAATAAACAACCACTTCAGAGTAGAGGAGGAGCTGGGGACACACTGGGATAAAGCCCCTTGTCAAACTTTCTGGGATAGCCACAACCACTGTTTGGAGAAGTGAGATTTACTTTGAACTCCCTTGACGCTTTGAAGCTGAAAAGGTAAAACACAGCTTTGTTTGTGCGTTATGTGTGTGCTCCAAAGGGGAAAACAAGCCCATAGAGAGGTGAGGCGCCTTCCACATGATCTCTGTGCACAGAGGCTGCAGAGGTGTTGAGCCCCATCGGACTAATTTCCCATCGCACCATCAAGCAAAGAATCCAGGCAGGGATCATCAAGGCCCTCCAATCTTGCAGAACAAAGCCATTTCTGATAAAAATCAAGTTCATAAAGAACCGACCTGCTAGCCTGCATGCTTATTATTAAGAGAGCTAGAACCAGAAGGCACATACTGATGCTGACAACTGAAAACCGACAGCCTTGGCAAAGCCTCTGCCCTGTGCCCAGGGTCCCTGTGTCTGACAGCTGACCCTGAAGAAAGCATCATCCCGTGTTACAGAGAAATGAAAAACATCAATCACCAGCATTTCTGCAAGGTTTCTCTCAGGGTTTATAAAGGTCTTTGGGTGAAGATTCACTATCCATTTTACCATGGAGCTTAGGTCTTCCCATTCCCAGCACCAGCAAGGTCCCCTGTAATATCCAGGGTCAGCACCAGAGCAAAAAATATCAGTAATCAGAAAATACTGCAGTATGACCAGTTACATTAGAGATCCCAGAGTAAAAAGAGCTGCACCAGAATTAGTTCTTGGGCAGAGCTCTGCTACTCTGGAGTCTTCATGTCCACACCGTGTCACCCTGGACTTCACGCGTGGGTATTGACCCCATCCAGCTGCTTTTTAGAGGGGCACATTCCAACCCAGAGAGCAAGAGTGACACTTCATGCCAGAGTACGCAAGTCTTGGAGATACAGGAGGGATCTACCAAGCACAGGAAGCCTGTCTGGCAAAGAGAGCTATGTGAAAACCTTGAGTTACTGGCATTGGTAACAACTGGAAACCCTCGAGCTCAAAACACAGCCAAAGGGAGAGACTCCTGACAAACGGGATTGTCTGCAAAGCCCTCTGTAAATCTATGTACAAAGGAGGCTGGGCTGCTGGTATTTTATTCACAAGACTTCAATGGAGCTTGAATACCTGGAAGTTAGCCAGCCTTAACTGAGCAGGGCAAACAGATTTATGAAAGGTAACACACACACACTAGAAGGAATCACTTCAGCTACTCACACCCCGAGTACAATCACTCGGGCAAAGGACCCGAGACCACTGCAGACCTGCACTCCCTGCTCATGTCACAGCAGCATCACAAGCACAAAACAAAGCATCAGGATGGAGATGAACAGTAAAAAGGCTTTTCTCCAGAGGTAGGAAGATTTTTGACCTGAAATTGTAAACAAATTGTTCAGAAACTCACAGGCTGCGAAAGCTGAACTGTATTTTCAGAAAAGTGTTTGGAGTTGATGTTAAACTGAAATCTATTATAGTTTCTAATGTTACTGGTAATGTGAAACCTTTAAAAAAACATAGTATAGTTTTACACAAGATTAGTCATGTTCATTCTTCCTTAAATACACACAGTCAATTTTGCTGCTACTTCTCATAGCTACACATTTATCTGTCAACAGAGAGACAGATAACATGGAACATGTCCCACCAAAAATCACCTATTTGTGAAACGTGATGAAAGACCCCACAGGCTGCCCTTGGAATAGCTTTGGTGAAACAGCGTGACCAGGTGCCTGAGATGTGGTGTCAGATGAACGTATATCATGTCGAAGCCTTGCTGGGAAGGGACCAGATGAGCATTTAGATCCTAGGAGAGACTGCTTAGTAAGGAGGGGAGCAGCAGGAGAATACCACTATCCAAGTTAAAGAGTCAAGAGGATCAAGGTAGAGCTGTGCATAGCAAGAGTCTAGGCCACACCAAGCCTCTTGCTGTTGTTCTGTTGCATTGTTTCCAGAGGGAGCTGCTAAGATTTCTTGGTACAGCTGAAAAAGGGACTGCCAAGATCCTGAATGTGGCACCAAATCCTGCCAGACGATGAGAAGCAAGTCAGCAGTCTGCAGTGCAGAGAAAAAGGCAGGCAGCCCGTAGCAGAGACAGCTCTTGATTCACACGGGGGACCCACCTTGCTTAGCTAACAGGTATATTTGGCACTATCAATACTTTTGGTTCTGCGTAATCCCAGCTTCTCTCTGCATTTTCCATGAATCCTGTCTCCTTGTAAAAACAGGGAATGGCAGATCAGGATCACATCTCCTGTGATTTACTGCAGAGGGACGCTGCTAGCTGAGTAATGCTGCTGGAGGCCAGCTGCCAGGACCTGCCCGCTGGCCAGCCCCATTGGCAGGCCGAGCCGAGCCAAGCCGCCCTGGATTTGAGACGCAGCAGGACCATGAAGAGGAGAGGCAGAGTCTTCTGGGCAGCATATCTGTCACTAACTCTGTGGCATGGAGCTGTACAGGCAGAGACAAAACAGGACGAGAGAGGAGCAAAACGAGCACCTCCTATAAGATGACTTGATTTCTCATTTTCTCAGCTCTGTCTTCACCAAGCTCACCTGCTGCCCTGTCTCATGATTTCAAACCTGTTGGTATATTTAAAAGTACTGTTACTGAACTGGAGTGTAGTTCTAGAGAAAACAGAGCTCCATAATCTCAGGTTTGGCAGGTGAAATCCAGAAGCTTCACCTCTCTGCTAAACAACTTTCCCAGCACTGGGAAGGCAAGCAGCAGAGAAAGGCAGCCAGACAGGCTGGATTTCTAACTTACTGTAAAACAGATAAAGCAGACTGGACTCTGGAGAAGAGCTCAACTGTATTTACACAAAAACATTCATGAGTTCTGTGATCCATTCTGTAAGGGCTGGACAGATGATGCAACACCCTGAAAAGGAGCCCTGATCTCCAGTAATTGAGGACACAGACAAAGATAAGAAATACTTCATCCTGAGGATGCAAGACTACGGCATGGAGCAAAGAAAAAAAAAGAAAAATCCAATCAGAAAACTGGTCCATAGCCCACAGAAAGTTCTTTCAAGATCCTGTGCTCGTGAAACTCCCCCTCCTTTTCAAGCAGCAGCAAACCCAAGGTGTGCAGTAAAATCTTTTCTTGAAAGGAGTGTCTGTCTACAACAGGTCTCCAGAGAAATGCTGTTTTCTGCCCATCTGCCCCACTGTGCCGTAAAGAAGGAACTGACCTGCTGGTCCCAGCTTGTCAGGAAGGAATAACTGTATCTCTAACCCAAAGGAAGCACTGGAGGGCTTCTCAGAATCTCAGAATCAGGAATTGATTACTGCAGGGAGGCAGCAAGGTATCTATGAAGCACTAACTACCAACCCTCCTTGCCCTCTCATCCAGGCCATAAAGGTGTTAAATGAGACAAGCCCCAGCACCGATGGACTCTGATGCCCCATCTATAAACCTGGCCAGGCTCAGAAGCAATGACCTCCTGTAGGCACTTCTGCAGCAAGACACGATAGAAATAAAGGAGCATATCTCTTTGCTGTTTCACATTTCAGAGGCAAAGCCCACAGAGGACAGAGCAGCTCAGTTCAACAAGAACAAGCTGTGGCTTCAACAAACCCAGACCCCAACCGCCCTAGTACAAGAGGAAAGGGAAGTGACCTTGTTATGCCCAAGAGCTGCCCGCACAAAGGACGGCTCACATTCAAATACAAATCTTTACCCTTAGAGCTGTACTTATGCTCTGGCTCCTCCACAACCAAGGCCCAGAGCTGACACATGCTACCTACAGCCTCCATAGTGATCCTGCCTTCTATTTTGCCCTGTTCAGGTTCCTCCGAGATCTGAATGTCCAGGGAGAATATACGGATATATCCTGTTCCCTCAACACGAAAGCAAGAAGGCTGATCACGAGCAAGCAATTTACATCCAAATACAAAAGAAATCCCTGTTGGTAAAACCTGTTCAGAAAGCTCCTGGCAACATACAGCTGAACGGTAAGGTAAACTGAGCACTCGGGTATCTGAGCAACAATAACAGACTGCAAATAGCTGGTAGGGATCTCCTGGTGGGTAACAGGGCCAGTACTATCAGTTCTATTTTACAGACTGGGTAACCAATGCGGAGAAAACAGTTTGCTCAAGTAACAGCGACAGAGGTCCCAGAGCTCAGGTTTCTGCCTCCAGCCAAGGAAACCTGCACTGCCAAGACTCTCAAAGAAAAAGCACCTCTTGATTGTGAAACAGTTGTAAAAAGGAGTCAAACACGGAGTGAATGCATTGCAGCAGCATCTGCCAGGCCTAGAGCAACATCCTCTTCCAGTAGAAGAGACTGTCTGTCCACCAGTACACAAAAAAAACATTGCAGTGATGATATCCATATAACTGAGGTGAGACAGAGCAAGAGTGGCAGAGGTGAAACACCTGTGCTGCCAGCTCCAGAACCCAGATGTAAGCCTCCGATTCGTTAGGGATAGCTCACCTTGGAGAGCCCTACACAGCCAGGGCAAGGACCTGCAGAAGGACTGAGATCGACTGCTGTCAGAGAACAGGTGAGTTTTGAGGAGTGACCACAGAAATTCTTCCAATGAAGTCAAACATTTCACAAATCCTTCATCTGGTCCCAAGCTCAGCAACTTACTCCATCTCTCAGCAGTGAACGCAGGTTTTATAGCAAACAAGCAGAAAAGAAATCAGAGATGTCACAGCTCTAAGAGATGAAACCAGAGCAAAGCTGGCAGTATTTAGGGTTAACAGTTCTTTTTTCGGGAACAGACACAGCTCTTTCCACGCAAATGCCATCAGCTGTTGACTAAGCAGCTCTGTTTTCTCTGCAGTCTCAGGAAGGATAACACTGGAATGGGGAGGTGGGTGTTTACCTTGTGCCAAAGAGCCTCACTCTACCAGATCTGGGCTTTGGTAACACCTCTCCACACTCTCAGGCTGTCTGCTGACTTCAGGGCCTCAGCTCCCACTCAGGTTACACACATAAGGTTATTTTTATGAAGAGAAAGACTACAGATAAAACCCGATGCTATCAATCGGCAGGCCATAAATGCTGATCCCTGCCTGCACACGCAAGGGAGAGGTTCCTGCATCCCCTGCGGAGCAGATCCCTCAGGTCCTGTTCCTCCCCAAGGTGCCGGCAGGATCTCCTCATGCAGACACCTTCACAGCCAGGCCAGCATCACCACACGCACTGCAGGGGACAACGCTGCCCTGGGAAGAGCTGAAGAGATCTTTCTCCATCACATCTCTCCAGCTTCCCCACAGCCAAAGACCGATGCAGCCGATTCAAACCATTAGTAAGATTATAAGCAGTTCAGATGAGCCTGCGGTTCATAAATGCTGCAGATGCTGAAGCTTCCGAGGAAGTATTCCTCCAGGTTCCCCAATTTTAACAACACTAAAGCACTGCAACATTTCACAGCAACCTTTCTTAGCGAAAAATCTATTCACAGGAGCCATTTGCACTGCAAATGAATGTCACGGATGCTAACAGGAATCTGACGAGAAAAGGACACAGGTACAAAGTGGTAACAAACCACAACACTACATGTGTCATGGTTCAGCACTCTGATGAAAGGAGTTTCAGATTTCTTTTGGTAGCTTTAGCTTTTCTGGAGAGCTAAGCAACTCAGACTATGCACAAGACATCTGGACTATGCCAAGCGGGACAGAACTGAAAACATTTCACAGATGCTTTAATTTACATAGATATTTGCAGAGCATAACTGACAAGGTGTATAAGCGCCATCACTTCTATTTTCCAGATAGGAAAATGACACTGCAGAACTCTGTGGCTATGCTGAGCTGCAGAGCAGGAAACAGCCCCTGCATCTCCCACTTTCTGGAGCTGGAAGCCATCCTCTGGATCATGGTGTTTTGCTAATGCTGTGGGGCCAGGAGCAGCATGAAGCCCTGTTCCCAAGGAGTTCTGGAGGAGCAGGTCTGCGTGCTAGGATGGGCAATGCTGCAAATGCTTCCAAAATGAACCACCCCATACGCTGCTTTCACCGCAACAGGATCACAGGCATCACTAAAGGCAACATTTTGCTCAGGTGCAGAACACTAACACCATAATAACATAAGATCCATCAATCCACTCCAAAAAGATGGTTCGTGAAGTTTCAATTGCTAGGTGGAAGCTTGATTCTTTGGTTACTAAAATTACATATATATATAAAATCATATACTATTCCAGCCATGAAGAAGCATTTCTTGAACATGTCTCTGCTCCCCTGCCTGCTTCACAGCCCACTCCAAACTCTGAACAAGAGCACTCGATGCTTTTGTACGGGCTCCCAGCCCACATACAGGTAGAAACAGCTGAAGAACCTACCCCACAGCAGAACTCTTAAAAAAAAAAAAAAAAAAAAAAAAACCACAAAAAAACCACCACCAAAAAAACCCCACTGTGTTCCCACACAAGAAGTGCCTGGGGGTGGCAAGCTCTTCAAACCTGTCTCTATTCGCTCCTTGCAGCATCATCACTACAATTCCTGTCAATGCCTCTGGCTACCCAGGAAGGATTCCTCCACCCAAGCTCTTCCAACAGGGTGATAACTCTTCAAATAATACAGTTTACCCCTCTTAAGTGCTACTCACCTTAAATTCAAGCATTGAGGATGCTCCCAACAGCTAACCAAAGCCCTGTGGACATCTGAAGCACTACAGTCCAATTGAATAGTCCTCTTGGCCAGGTCCTAGGGTGCTGTTAGCACATCCTCACTTTCTTCCTGTGTTTTTCCTGTATTTCTTTGCACTTCAGCCTGACTCACCTCCACCTCCTCTTTCCCTTCTGCATGTTTCAAATCTGGCCGTTACCTCTTCCTTTTCACTCAAGGCCCAATTGTTTTTTCACTAGTTCTCCAAAAATCACTGCCCATAGTCTCTTAAAGATGTAAGGGTGAGTTCTCTAGTCCCTTTCAGTTTCCCAGCACTTTTCTGATAATTTAAGTGTTCAGAACCAAAATAAAGACACTTTATTTTGGCTGTAAGTACAATGACCCCCTGCAGAACTGCCCATACACCTTTTAACACCTCCAAACCGCTCTCTGTCCTCACAGATCCCAAAGCACTGCAAGTCAAGCAGCTTTATAACCAACCAATGCCACAGGTAAATACGGAACGATCCAGGGCTACTAGACCAGCTTCTAATCCATTTCAACTACGGTCCAAATGCTACTCCCCCAAAAGAAGAAATGAGGATTTACAACTATACACATCCAAACAGCTTTCCTATGAAATAAACGACTCAGAAGCCCGAACTTCTCAGTTACTTCTGCACAGGAAGCACATGCACACACACAGAACATCCTGAATACAAGCTACTAACTAAAAATGAGCCCAAGCTACATTTCAGTGAGGCTTAATATTTAATACAATCTCCTGCTTTAGCCCCATTTTTATCTCTTCTGGGAAAGAACGACTCTCTAACAAAACCAAAAGAGTTTTGTGTTTATCTGCAAAACCCCCTCCAGAAGGTGCTTTCCAGGAGTAGCTGTCATGGCCTTTGGTAACAAAGCCACTTAATTTCAGCTATTAGAAAAAGATGTTCTGCAAAGGAGAGAGCTGCACCTCCCCAGCCTTCACCTGCTCTCTGTGCTTTCACCCCATTGTCTGGTACCTGACAGTTGTATTTCTTCTGTTGCAAATGACAAACTGGTGATAAGGAGCTGTGAAATTATCGACCTATTAGGAGAATGAGTCAGTGCCACATGAAAAACAAAACCCACTTACAAGGTACGATTAGCTGAAGAGCAAGGCCTGATACTGAGACAACACACTCACTGCCAAGTTGCAGAATAAATGAGGAATCTAGTAAAGAGGAGCAGGGATGACCAGAGAGGTCCGACCCTTGGGATAAACCCTCTCCCTCCCCTAAAGTTATTACCCTGTATTCAGTAAGTGCATCCTGTTCATATTGCTTCTATTCTTCCAACAAGAAAATACAAAATTACAAGTGGAAATGCCACTATAGCAAAATCTCTTTGTACAGACTATCATCATAAAAGAAAAAAAATAAAATGGCTTACTATTATTTCCAATGCAGCAGCACTTAGAGCTAACCTGGCTCACCCTTCAACACTTCTGATTACTCAGGTAAGTACACCGAAGGCCTTGAGCGACCAAGGCTTTTGAATCTGAAACAGGCAGGTAATTCTGTAATGGACAATCTAACAGGCTACGTACTGTACAGCTCAGGCAGGAGGAACCACCAGACACACCAAAACCACGGTCCTAATTTTTCCCAGTGGCGCTCCAGATGCAGTACCCAGCAGGGCGAGAAGAATGCGGGACGAGAATTGGGTGTCGTGCAAAAGCATCAGTGCCACACACACAAGAACCGAGGCTTGTTTGTCTTCACACCATCACTCAGATCCCACAACGTGCTGCGTCAGGTGTAGGACAAATACAGACTCTAATGCCACCCCTACTTTTAGAAGGAGGCTGTTCGAGTAAATTAGCCTTTGAAGTTAGGTTTTACCAAAGTTTTAATAAAAGGCGTTATTAAAATATTGCTATGAAGTTAAATAATTTTAATAAAAATTCTTTATGAACATTACTCATATTTATTGAAGCTAACTTACTTTGAAACCCTGCATCTCCTTTCCAGTATGGACTATTTACTTACTTTTACAGCTTCTGCCAGCTGGCTGAGTTTTACTTTTAAGCTCTCATGCACACAGACAAAAACAAAAAAAAGCCCACAGTTTGTCAAAAAATGCAGTGTAAGACCAAATACAAAAATGCTCCCAATTTAGAAAAAACAATGCACCAAGGCACTACATAATGACGACTTTGGAAACCTGTATCAAACTCGTGTTTCACTACTACTTTTTTCTTTTTTAAAAAAAGGAAAGGGATCTGCCCAAGTCACCTGGACGTATATTTTCTTATCAGTGAAGACTGCTGAAAGCATCCTAAAATGTGAGACATCTAGTCTACTCAAGCTGTGCAGAGAAGCAGACCAGACAAAAAATTAAAAAAACCCAAAAAACTTATATCCAATTTACATATCATATTAAACATAAAATCAAAATGCAGACAGCAACAGATGTACTCGTACCAGCTTGAAGAAAAACGTAATTTAAAAACAAAAACCCCCAGCAATCTCAAACAGTATTTGTGACTTGTCTAAGTACGATTTTTCATCTTAACTTTTCAACTGTAACAAGAAAAATAGTAGACCATTTCAAGAAGGTCATATGGGAGAGGTCTTGTTTATCATACCCCAAAAATAGACCCTGCTAACAAGGAGGAACCTCTTAGGCCACAGTCCTGAAAGAAGGAGCTTCACCCACGATGAACCCACAAAGATCTCGGATGCGCTGATAAAACCCAGGCCCATTTACGATATTGCATTTGAAGTGAAAGATGCAGGTAGATATATCAACTTTTCAGACAGAAATCATCCCCAAACCATCACTTTCCATCCTGTCTTTAAATTCCACTTTCACGATATAGTCTCAAGCTCCCTCCTCCCCACTCCTTCCAGTTGACTTCATCCCCTGGCCCAGAGCAGCAGCTTTCAGGACACTGGGGTTTAACTCCCCCAGAGCCAACTGAACGTGCAAAGGGTGTGGAAAAGGCAGGTCCACAAGTCACATCCTTGCCAGTTTACATCTGAGAAATCTACTTATCAGGAGTCGATTCTCCAAACCTGGGCTCTCCAAGGCAGGGACCAGCTATCTATCCATCGTGAAAGGGTCCGTTCCAGTGGACGCCCCATGTGCATCTGCAAGACAAGACTTAACACAAGCAAAACTTCCACTATAAACCTGGATTCATTCCTGGAAGGAGCAGGAAGCCTTTCTCGTGAGCAGATGATGTAGACACTGCAATGTGCTTATACTTAATACCTGTTCCTAGAATGAAACAAAATTACTAAACTCCCAAACATTTATATTTCTTATATAAATAAACACCAAACATCAGCAACATCAATACACAAATATTCGATGAGTTGATACTCTAAAGAGTATCCCACTCTTTGCATGTTCAGAAGGCAAAACCAGAACAAAACAACTTTCCTAACAAAACCCACAACTCCCGGCTCATTCAAACGCCTTTCGCCAGCTTTGAATTATGGGGATCAGTGGGTTTTCATAACCACCTTAATGAAAAAAACCCTCCTAGTTCGCACCCAGCACTACCAAACCAATCAACCCCCGGTGAAGATGCACAGTACGTCCTAGGACCTGCATTAGGGTTTCCCCTGCTTGCAGCACATCTGCTCCCACACAGACATGAAAACCTCCATCCTAAACAAACAAAAAAAATATTTTCAGACCTACCTAACAAGCTCGCCCAGCACCAAGCGCACAAACTCCGTCCTTGTTCCCCGCCCCCCGCATTTCATCTTTCGGCCCCGGCAGCCCTTTTGCAGGTTCCACACAATAACAAACCCACCGAGCCTTCTGGATGCCACCCCCCGCCTTGTTTTGCTGAGACACACACACACGGCGCGACAAAAATATCTTTGTGTCACACTCCAGACGACGAAGAAAAACAAGCTGCCTTTGCGGCGGGGAGCCCCCCGCACCCCACTTTCCCTCTCCCCAGCTGCACCCCGTCGGGGAGCGGGGCGGCGGGGGGGGCTCCGGACACCCGCCCCGCAGAACCACCCCCGCCCCGGGCCGGGGTCAGGAGCCCGGACAACGGGCCCCAAGGCCAGGCGGCCCCCGCCAGCCCCCCCGGGCCTCACCGCGGCCCTCAGCGGGGATGGGGCCGGCCCGGCCAGGCCCCGCGGCCGCCCCTGGCGCCTCCATCCCCGCGGCGGGGGGTCGCACAATAAACACCGGCGGCTACAACAGCCCGACACGGCGGCGTCGCCCCCAAAGCCGCCCCGGCCCCCCACGGCCAGGGCCTCGGCCCAGGGGACCCGCCGGGGCTGCGCCACCTCCTCCCCCGCGCCGGGCCGAGCCGGGAGGCCGCGGGTGCCGCAGCCGCAAGCAGCCGCTGGCTCCGGCTCCATTTTAGGGCTGCCTCGTCCCACCTTCCCTCTCCCTCCCCTTCCTCCTCCCCCCCGGCCCCACTCACCGCCCCAAATATCCGCGGCCGCCGCCGCCGCCGGCCCCCGATACCCACCTGTGGTGGTGGCGGGGAGCCGGGACTGCCTGGGGAGCCGGGTGCGGAGGGGCGATGGGCTCGGGGCGCGGCGGATGGCGGCGGATTGCGCGGCGGCGGCGGGATGCGGGGCGATCCGAGCTCCGGCTGCCGCTCCCTCCTCCTCCCCCGGCCCGGCCTGTCAATCCCGCGCGGGAGGGCGCCGCGCCGCCGCTGCCTCCACCCTCCGCACAGCGCCGCCTACAGGGCTCCGCCGGCGCCGCAGGGGCGGCCCAAGATGGCGGGGGAGAAGGGGCGGGGCTGAGGGGCGGGCGCAGGCGCAGAGCGGCGGCCATGGCGGCGGCCTGGCGCCTCAGCGCCCTCTGGGCCACAGGAGCTCCCAAGTGTCAGAAAATATTTAACGTTCAAACCTGTTTTCGCCCAAAAGACGTGCCGTATACAAATGCAAAGCCTCTTATTGTCAACAACTGTGACCAGTTTACAGTGAACCAGTTCATTGCGTGCTGAAGCACCGTTGTTGGTCAAGAAAACAGTTCCTAGCACTGCGCTACTTGTAGTTACTTTTGCTTTCTCTGAGAGACTGCAAATAAAAAATGTAGACACTGACACCACTTAACTTTCCATTTAGCTATAGCTTTATTCAGCATGACTGTAGACAAGGGTAGCAGCCAACAATCATTGAAGCTTAAAGAACATTTTAAAAATAAATACCAGTGAAGGCTGACTGGAGCTTCTCACTGGTTTCATGGGCAGCAGGTTCAAAGGCAACCCAGAGGAATTGCCCCTTGGTAGGATTTCAGAAATATTAATACTTTTAAATTTGCTCTCTCCTTAACGATGATGAATGCAGTAGAGCAAGGCCGTCCCAAAAAAACTCCACCAAGTCGTAACATACAAGTAGCTTCACGAGGCAAACACGGTCCTTGCTTGGGTCAAAAAGAGCTTCGGGTCAGCACGATGCAAGCGGTGTTCCCCGCCAGAAATTGGCACTAAAGATCTGGTTGTAGAAGTCGCTATAAAATGCAGTTCCTCTGCCCAGGGGGTTTTTCATAGCTTGGAAGATGTGGTCTCCTTGCACACAAGGGCACACCGGTCTCCCTTTAATTCTCCTTCCTGTAACAAACTCACATGGGTGCCTGTTAGTGGTGACGTTTTATATTTTGCAATGGAATGCCAGACTGCAGGTATTTATGCATTATTTCTTAGGGACTGTCCAGCAGTTTGCAAGAATGGCATAATATATATCTGTAGCACAAGCACCTGGGCCAGCCATGTGCTGTCACCCTGCTCGTCCTTGCCCATGAAGGGAGGGCGGCTTTAGAGGGATTTTGCAGCACATTTCCCTGGTGCTGGCAATGCCTCAGGAGGAACGGTCCTCACCTCTCCCCAGGTTACAGGAACAGTGTCAGACCTGGATCGCTGTGCAAGAGACGTGTTTGATCTCAAACAGTCACCAGGAGTAATGCAGAGGGAGGAAATGCGTGAACAGCTTTCTGGACCATATGTGATGTTCCTACAGTTGATCTGTGCTGCTGTCTAAGTTGCCAGGCACTGAGCTACCAAGAGACACACCAGCACTGCTGACAACCATGACCTGGCTGTCAGATCCCCTCCTTTTCTGGATATCAAAGTGTTACACTCTCCTCCTGCCCCTTTGGTGTCTCATCTCCTCCTTCCTGCAGTGTTTTTTCTGCCTAGAGACATCAGGCCAATGCTGTCCATTTTTTTCCTTATGCCCACCCTCCTTCCTGACATGAGCAAACTCCCACTCACACCGACTCACCGGGCAGCCGGGGCATCAATCTGGGGTGTTTAGTTTTTCTTTCTCCATCGGTCAGACAAGTACACACACGCTCACACATACAAATAGCTCTTCTGACTTGCTGCCTGCCTGTACAAACCTCACTCTCACGGTCCTCCATGAGAGAAACTGCAGGTCAGTCAGATTTGGGCTGCTGCCTTTCACATTTAGCCAATTTCACTCTGCAACACCGCGCTGTTTCACACCCCATGTCAGCTGAGGAGGAAGAGGAGAGTGAACCTTCTTGTACTCTATGCTGTTGATGCACAATAACAACAGACACCCAAAGGCATTAATATTGCCCTTCAGGAGACTGGGCGGCGTGGGATCCCCTCGCTTCCACTGACTCATGCAGCCGCCAACAATCCAAACCATCCACAGGTGACTCATGCGGGCTCGGCCAGGTCAGCGTTGTGCACAGATGCTGCTGTCATAAGCAGTTCTCCCAAGGTCTCTTCTGCATCTCCGAGGCAACAATCCAAGGCCAAGGGAATAGATGCGCCAATTAAAGAACAAACTGATGCAACCTGTTGTAGAGATCAAAAGGCCAAAGTAAGCAAACAAAAGATGATTCTACATTCATTACCAGGTGTATACACTGCACCCCCCACGAACTCATGGCTTTTCCACCTGAGCCTAGCAGCGTGCCGAAGCCAGCTCTACGGAGCTTTGCTAGTCTCATGGCTCAGGACTGCTTTGGGGCTGGGATTTTCTTCTCTGTTCAGAGCTGGGCATGATCTGAATAGTCAAAGGACATAGTCTGTCCCCACCAAAGGGAAAAGCATGGCTCCGCTGTGTCCTGGTCCATGGGGACGCCATCAGACCTCAGCATAAGGTGATTAATTCCTGTACTGCTCTTCAAAAGACCTTACCACCTAAGTATAAACCAAAACAACTGGTGTGAGATGAGAGCTGGTGGGATTAAACCCACAACCAACTGAGAGGGAGGAGTATTGACGACAAGAAGAGATTTGGGCAAGGACTGATGAACAGGTTTCACTTGGATGAAGTTCAATGCACAGAATCTGTTCTGGAAGGACTGATCGCCCACTCTGATTGTTGACCTGTTCCAGAGAACTGAGCAAATTATCCCCTGGACAAGAAAGTCAATCTCTCCTGAGCAGGAGGAGTCCTGCTTCCTCTTCCCAGGACTAATTACAAGTGAGAGCAGAAACCCTGCTGTGTGCTTCATCCTTCCACTAATGAAGAATCCTGTCAAACAGAAAATAACCATTGGAGAGGGCTTACAGCCCTAGTATAGAATTTGCACCTACAGAAATGTCTTGTGGTCTAAAGCTTCCTAGAAATAATATAATTACTATTACATTCTACAGCTTCCACAAAAATTTGCTCTGAATCTATAAATCCCTGACTGTGGCTTGCATCATGAAGAGTGATTTACGGTGGAGCAAACTGAATGCTAAGTGCTCTTATGCCACTTCGGTACCACTTTGCTCAGCTGTAAATGGCAGCCTGCAGTGCAAGACAGGGCCTTACTGCCCCCACGATCCTCCACAAAACTCCACGATCCCTTTGGAAAAAGCAAAGCGATTCTGCTCTGTTCCTCATCCAGAAGCCATTCAGCACACATAAAATACGCATTCACCTTACCGGGTCAGGTCACGGTCATTCTAGTTTTCTGTCTATCTCAGACCGCAGCCAACATCAGCTGCTGCAGAAGAAACACAGCGGACAGTGGTGGAGCAACCTGTCCACGGGATAATATGCTTTCCAGTCCCATCAGGTCTTTCTAGTCCCATGTGTAGGAGTTGGTTTGTGCCCTGAAGCATGAAAATCCATTTCAAATGCAGTTGTGTCTAAATCAAGAACGCCTCATGCCTGTGCTCACTTCATTAGCTTGTCTGAGACAGCTACAGGGAAATTCAAGCCTGCAACTAAGTGAACAGGGCCTCAGGACCCAAAACTCAGTCAGCAAGAACATCAATAGAGTCGAGCTGTCGTATATGAGAGGTGGGAGAAGAGATATGAGTAGCTCTGGAAATTCTCTGTAATCCCATGTATGATGCTGTGTATCCAAATATAAGGAAATGCTTTGAAAGCTCAACCTCAAACAGAACAAAGGGACATTGGGTCTCAAATATAAAAGGTTTGGTTTTTTCCTCCTCTTATTTAGCAGCTAATATCAATAGAGACATTTTTATAAAGTTGTTTTTAAGAAGAATAAAGAGGCATTCTAATGTGAGAGGAAGCTAGACCCTCTCACCTCTCTAAGTTGAAATACAGTATGAAATACTGTGAATGGGAAAAGAGTATAAAAACCCAGGAATCTTGGCCTTTACCCCAAACTGGATTAAATGTGATCAGTGAGAGCAAAGACTGCAACACTATGCTCACGCTAACTCACACTAACTCATGGTGTGGTCCCCTCTGTGCATCTGCTTTATGTGTCTGGTGTCATGCAGTGCAATTCTGCTCGCTCTGCTTGCAGACTGACGTTGTAGAGTTTCTTAGGTTCTTTTCCCCCTAGTATTTGTTGAATAACTGGCCAGTTTACAGAGTGCCAAATCCACCTCTGGCCTTGAGATTGCTGAACCGTTATATGTACAAAGATTTACTTTACAGGTGGATGTGAAAAAAAAGTGCTTTAGTTAAGGTGATCCCCTTCTAACTCTCCACCAAATCTCACCATCGAGGCAGGACAAAGCCACCAACTCCAGTTCCTTCCTCCTGCAGAGGAGCCTGGGTGCCCCAGCTGCAGTCTTATTTGCTATTTCCACCCCTCCTCTTTTCCCCCCCTCCTCATTTCCCAGATGAGAGCTGATTCAAGTAGTTAGTTATTGCTCTTTGTAGCTGCTGGATCAGGTAGAGGCTGTTCTTTTCCTTATTCCTTTGTGGTCCATGGGGAGTCAGGCTCCGTATAAAATTGAGATGCCATTGAAGCGTTTCTGTTTGCCAGACTATTGTTTGTCCTTTTAAAGTCTGTAGACCCACGCCATTCTTCATGAGCGCATGCTGGCTGCCTAAAGGACAAACCAAAATGACTATTTAAGGCACTAAAAAAGGAAATAATTTAAAACAGAGCTGATTAAAAGGAAGAAGCTATTCTTCCAATGAGAAGTGAATTGCTTTCAGCTGGCTTTAGCACTGAGCTTTGCTCACAGTGAGAACCAAATACCAGTTGCCTGATACTGCAGGTATTTTGGAGGCACTTCATCAGCCGTGACTTCAGTTTTTCCCTGTAACTGCAGAACAACACTACGGCTTCTGCTCATCCTGCCTCAGTGATTTTTCCTTTGGCCATGCTGTTCAGAAGCTAAGAAGGCTGCTCTTAAAACAGCTTTTAAAGCCCAAACTCTTTCTTTGAACATCCACTTGCAAGCCCTCGCGCAGCGTTGGTTGCCTAAATAGAAAGAGGTTCAAGAAAAATTCAAGCAGCACCATGCGTCTTTCTCCCAACGTGACAGTTTGTGTTCTTCAAAAGACTCCAAAGACTGTTGGTGACATGCTGAGTTTTCAGCACACTCAGAGAAGAGGAGAAAACACGGAAATGGAGGTGCAAGTACTAAAGTTTTGCCAGGCGAAGACCTGTTTTTTCAATGCAACGCTCACTCCCAGAACACACAGAAAAACGCTGCTAGGAGCGTCTGCTTTTCTAGTTAACACCCTTGTTTGCTCTGTCAAAGCCCCCCTTTTCAGAGAGGTTAGGAAAAAAAAATCAAGACAGTTATTTGACATAGGGTGCTAGAAGGCGTATCTCAAAACACAAGGAGTATTTCTGAGAAAGGCAACCTATGACTCTGTTAGATCAACCTCTCTGACTTCTGTGACAATTCATAGGCAGATCACTGAATTACACGAATATCTTCAGTCTTATTTCACCCTACCTCTGAAGATCAGCAATTGTCTCAAACAACACTAGAGCCAAACCTCAGCAGAGCTGATCCAGATATTTTAATAACGAACCCCACTCTCTTTTGAAAATGACATTTCATTCACTCTGGTCTGTCCAGTCATAAAAACCTCAGCCTACTTTGGGGACAAACTCAGCCAAATATTTGAGGCTGTTATTAACCACAAGACCTACACTAGCAAAGAGGGGGAAACCTCCCCAACATGGAAAACAGGGCTAGACGAATCCACACTTTCCCTAAATTTATTGAAGGACTTTTAAGACACTTTAAAGTAATTGATTTTGCAATGCCTAGTATTTGGTTCAGATTTAAACTGGCCCATAATTTTGTTTCCCAACTTGGAATCCTCTTAAAGACCACAGATGTGGCAGGAATGTAAGTTCATGGACACATTTAGGTTTATGGTTCCAACCTTCAGTCACAACCATCTGATTCCTCTGCTCCATGTGTTACGAGACAGCTGTTGTTTCACAGTTCAAAAATATCTCGCTTCGCCTCACCAAAGGGAACTATCAGCTGCTCCTGGATGCAATGAAGCTGATAAGAATAAGTGATTCTGGTAGAACTGCAACCCCTGCTGTAAGCAAGCAGACTCTCACTGTCCCTGACAAGCATGGCTTTGATCTGCGATGGTATGATCACAGCCTGGCCAGCGTGTGAATCCTGCACACGTGCAGAGACAAAAATGGTAATTTGGGATAAACAGGGGGCTGCAGGATTCACTCCCAGAGTCCCCAGGCAAAGGACATTTTTTGGAACATCTCCAGAGTTGCAGCATTCCCTTTTTCTTGGAGAATTTATGAAATAATGCCACACTGCAGGGAGCAGTTTTTCTCATTACTAGATTTGTCCCATCTGTCTCATGAGATCACACAAAGTCCCTTTCGAGTTCAGTCTCTTCTTTAATTATTAACACAATTCCTAAATATTTCAGTGGGCGCTAAGTATCTCTGCTCAGCAAAACGCAGCCTCAGCCCTGAGAAGATCCAGCCAGGAATGGCCCTTGGTGCCCATCCGCTGCTGGGGAGTCCTGCGGGAAAAGCTTAAGGGTGTAACTTCCCACGAGGTGTAACTTGCCACGAGGTGTAACCTCCCACGGGGCTTTCACCTGGCGTGGGGCATCACGCACACGGCACAGCTCCCCACGGGGATAACACGGGTGTAACCGGGTCCGGACATCCCTGTCCGAGGGGCAGCGTTCCCGCGGCTCCCGGGGCCGCCCCCCCGGGGCCGGGATCCCGGGTGGCGGCAGCGGCGACATCCTCCCGTGTCCCCACTAGAGGGAGCGACACATCCAGCCTGGGAGCCGGCGGCGGGCGGGCTCCGATCCGTGTCCCCCCGATCCCGGGCGGCCAGGCTGGTGTGTCCCCACCCCGGTACCCGGGGAGCCCCGGGAGCTGCATCCCGCGGGCGGGGGGATGCCAGCCCCATCCCCTGCATCTCTCCCCGGGAGCAAAGGGCCCGTGTTGGGAGGTGAGCAGCTCAGCTTACCTGCTGCATGGTGGTCCCGCACACATCGCTCAGAGAGGAGGTCAAGGCGTTGAGAAGATGCTCTACCACATGAGAGGGGGTTTTTGCCTGGCGCAGTGGGCCGAAACGCTTCACTTGCTGCAAGTGGGGGGGATATGGGGGGGAGAGGAGATGGTGGGAAATGGGGGGTGAAAATATGCCGTTCTTTCCCTTAGGTCCCATGTGTACCCAGAGGGTCTTCAAGGGACCTGTGGCTTCACCCTCGCAATCCTGTGAAGAAGAGTGTGGGCAAAGGCTGTGACCAAAGAAGAGGTTCAGCAGAGACAGACGGAAAGCCAGTGGCTGGCAGACCCCATCCTGTCCAAACAGATGTGGGGGCCGAACACCACCAGGGGCTGCACCAGCCTGGGGACACCTGGTGTGTCCCAGCCTGGGGAAGGGGCAGGTGATGCTACGGTCCGGAAAGCCCAACTCGGCAGCCCTGCAGCCTGGACCAGGGCTGGGTTTGGGTACAAGAAAACAGATGACCTGGGACAAGGGTGCAATGAGGCTCATGTCAGCAGCACGAGGAGCCTCTCCAGTGCTAGTGGGAGGTGCAGGGGTCTTGGAGTCTCTCCAGGCCCCTCCATGAGCCTCACACCACTTCTGCCCAGCCCTGTGGGTGGGGATGGGACGCGGGGGCCAGCAGGAAGGAGCCCCTGACCTTGCCTGGGGTGTGTGTCTCGCCCGGCCGCAGAGGAGAGACCGGCAATGCCAGGGCTGGCAGGCACTGCGGCAGGAGCACGGCCAGGGGGTTATTAATAACCTGCTGAGTCAGGGGGGGCTCTTGGGTTTCAGTATCACAAGACACAGATGCCAAGCAGCTCAGATGGTTCCCCCCCATTCCTACTTTTTACATTGACAGGGACAACTGCTAAGTTGGATGGGGGCTGCAGCCGGAGCTGGGCGCCTTCGGGACTCTATCTGCAGGACAGCCCGGCCCCATCCTAATGGTCACTGTGCCCAGCACGTATGCAAGGCAAAGACTGGAGCTGTGACATCCTCAAAATATGAGAGCTGCCCTAAAGGAATTAAGGAAGGAGGGCTGGGGCAGACACACAGCATGCTATGACAGCTATGTCAGGATGTAGTGGCTATACCAGCCCTGTTTGCTATCAGCATAATCAAATCACATCGTGGGGAGAAAAATGGGTGCCACGGGTTTCGCTGTCAGTCCTGCTTCCCTGCAGGGTCCTCTCTGCAACCCTGAAAAAGGCTGTGACTGAGGCTGGAGCCTGGTGCTACCCAAGGGGATGGAGCCAAGGACCTTGTAAGATGTAAAGAGAATTTAGAGGGTCTTGCAGACATGCACATCACAGTGTCTAATTGTAAGTGTTTTGCAAGGAATAAAAAGCCTCAGGGGACGGGTCAGCTCTAGCTCCAGCAAGACTGGATCACGCCTCCCAGAAATCACGTCGTCCCATCCTGGCTGCCACAGGGTCACCTGTATTGCCGTTGAAGCGCTTGCCATTGTCACACAGGTGAGCTGAGGTCCGCTTTGGGATGGCAATTCCTTATGCATCACTATGGAAAAGTAGTCAGTGATGTGGAACAGATTAACTCTCAGCTGCAGCAGCCCATGGTAGCAGCGTGTGCTGCCACCGTACAGTTTCTCTGGCAACTGCTGTGTGAGAGCAGCTGGAGCAGCAAGAGCCATCCCTGAGTCTGAGCCTGGCCCTGGGTGCTGGGGTCAGGGCAGGGGGGGTGCAGGGACCCCTCGTGAGCTCCCATCGCTCACTGGTCTGGGTGCTGGGTTATGGACACTCACACCTAGAGCTCACTGGTATGGGGTTGTTCCCCTGTAGTTTTGCCGGCCCTGCTCCCCTCTCCTCCATCCTACCCCCAGGTGCACTGGGACACAGTTTTTTATGGAGAGGGGGACCACCCCTGCTTTTGCTGGCAGCGTGCTCCGTCCAGGCTGGCACCCGGCACCACCGTCTATTTTTCTACCCAGGACAGGACCAAAATAAGTCTGTCTTGCCCCTCCTCAGCAGCTGTTATGGACATCACACGGGACACGCCGGTTGTCCCTGGCCCCTCTGCTGTCCCAGTGCTCAAACCCCGGCGTCTGCAATTGCTATTGCTGTAGCTGCCACTTACAGTGGCTGAAATAAGTGAAGTGCTGAAGCTCTGCTCAACTTCGGTGTCCCCAGAGAGGTCTCATTTCATTGTATCAGGCTGTCTGAGCAGCCGAGCCCCATTCATTTCAATTAGCCCGATAGCTCTCAAATCCTATTTACCTTTATGGATGTGTTAGCATCTTACGGCTTCCTGTACCAGTACAGATTTAAGGGTGAGCGAGGAACACTTGCTGTGCGATATCACACGCTGACTGTTAACCCTCGCTGCACCCCTTGCGAGGCCAACCCACAGCAGTATACTTCCTGCAAAGAGCAAACTGAGGCACAGATAAAGCCGTATCGAAGGGACATGGTGAACCTCGCAGGGGTGGGAGCAGCCTGCAGCATTATCCCACAGATTATCGAGAAACCCAGCCCATGCCTTTTGGTTTTAAAACAAACATTTTACATTTTAGGCAATGCATCTCTTGGCAGATAAAAACCAGAAAATCCCAGAAAGGCTGTAGTCCCATGAGTGTCCTTTTTGACTAGGTGCTCCCTCCCAGCAGGACCTGTCCTTAGGTCCATGTACCCCACTTGGATTTTAACAATCATTTACCATCGCAACACATTCCAGCACTTAAATAAGCTCCTTGAGAGAGAGAGATAAGGTATCAGCTTTCCGGTTCATCTTGCCAGTCTGTCTGCAGCAGATAAGCATGCTGGGCAGCAGGAAAAAGGTTATCTAGAAAGGAAACGGAGCAACGGTTGCTGTTATTGCAGGAGGCTTTGAAAAACGTAACCCTACCAGGAATCCCGCAACCCATAGAAGCCCTTCCTGGCGGGACATGATTGATGGTTGGAGTCCAGCTGTGCCTTCCTCCGGGGGTGGGAGGAATCTGCTTGTATGGAGAGGAGAGACGTCGAGACGGTCGTGCTTTCCCAAGGAAGGTCACGATCGGAGGCAGGTGCCCAAAAACCTGTTGCTTTCCCCCTCTTGCTCGTCTCTTCTGCCCCTGCTCCAAGGAGCTGCAAAAGGAAGGGTTTGGTTTAGTGTCCCTGCTGCCCCCTCAGTATATTTTGAATGGGTTTGGGCTGAGGAGTCTGCAAGAGGGAGCTTTTCTGCCCAAAACTCGGGCCCTGCTGTTCTGAGTGGTGCATGCGGTCCCTGGAAACCAGCACTGATCTCCCAGAGATCACCAACGAGGAAGAGTGGGAAGGAGTTTCTGACAATCCCCAGCCTTTCTTAACCCAAGCATCACCTCGCTTTATGAGACGGGAGAGGGGAAACAAGCCACGTTGAGGGTTTCATTTATAACCTAGTGAAAAAAGCGCCTTTCATTTGGATGGCTGCTTGTTGCTTTATCTTCCAGCCTGTGGTTTGTTTGCAGGTGCAGAAATGATGTATGTAATCAAAAACCAAACAAACAAACAAAAAAAAAAACCAAAAACCAACAAAACCCAGACTAAACCAAAGAACAAACAAAAAACCAACAGCTATTTCCAGTCAAATTTGCAGACCCCCTTTCTGCCTTCCTGTGATCACCCAGGGGCCAAAGACCCGGTGTCGCAGCAATGCTGGCTCAGGAAATGTCCTGAATCGGGGACTGCAGAACAATAACTGGGGCAAATCCTGCCAGGAAGCACTCTGAATGTGCTCAGCCACCTTCTCTCCCCGCCCGGAGCTGCCAGCTCCCTCCTGCCTCCTCTCCCAAGGCATCCTTACCACATCCCTCCACGTGCTCCTCTCTTTTGCTGATTCCCATTAATCTGTGTTTTATATAACCCCTGGCTTGGACACAAAGGCTATGCATTACCATGCTATTAATATGCAACTTTAGGTTTCGGATTTAAAGCAAATAAAAAACCCCCTTGCAGCCAGGGGAAACAAACCATGACAAACCAGCGCTGGCAGCTCCGAGGTGCAAATCCCGGCAGGGAGAGGGCATCAGCGCTGGGTGCATCACAGCTCCTCGCAATGGACCTGCACCCAGATGTCAGAGTCTGATTCCTTAATCACCATCATGTCAAGTATGTTCAACTATTGCATGGTTCCTTGGCTGGAAGCAAACTCCACCCAACGCCCAGAGCGCTTCAGTCTCTGGGCAAGTGTTTTGCCTACATCCATCACTGTAGCTCTCAGCTTCTCTTCCCATTGCTCTTATTTTAATTAATTTCTGCAGGTCTGATTTTCTGGCACTGATGGTCTTGCAAAAGGCTGCTGGTCCTGGGAGAAGTGAGAAAGTCAGAGAGGGTCTCAGGAGCAAGGGTGTATCACAGGGATGAGGACTCTGCAAGGACAGGGCAGTTTCGGGGAGAGGACACCAGCTCCACCTGTTAGAAATTTGTTCGAAATACTTAATCTGGGAGAGATCCCTGTGCAGTGCCCAGGTCCCCAGAGTAACCACGCTGGAAGGGGAAGAGCATCAGCATTTCAAGTGGCCCTGAGCCCACGATGCCGAGATGTGTCCCCCCTCCCCAAGCGCCCCAGAGTCATCTGGACACTTGAGCCAATTTGTTCCAACACTGCAATTAGCAGTTCACCACGGCCAAGCCGTGAACAAAGCTGCTGTAGTATCACTGAGCCGGGAGAGGACTCCCATGCTAAGAACCAGGGATTTTCTGGGGAAAACCCCGCTTTGGGGGAGCTGGGGAAACCACTGGACCCCCCCAGGCCATGCAGCATCTCCCCACTCTGCTCAGCTGCTCAGCCTCACTCGGGCTGCAAGAGGTTAACGGTTTTCAAGCGACTCCTGCGATTAACTTTTCCTAAATCTCCAATTCTTCCCTGCCTTCTATTTTTATAAGAAGAGGAGGGGGGGAGGCGGTATTTACAAGGGATTTCACTCAAATAATGAAATAAATGTGATCAGTCGAGGGACCCTTAATCCGCTTTGACTCTTGTGTCCTGGGGAACGAACGCAGAGACCTTTGTTGCCTCTTAGCCCCAGCGAGGTGGGGAGCAAAGCAACCCCATCCCTGCCTGCCTGGGGGGTAGAGCTCTCAGCACCACCTTAAATCAAATGCTATATTCAGAAATAAGTGCCCCAGCCAGGGATTCTTGGGATGACACCAGAGAAAAACACCTCTCTGGTCACCTGCTCCCACCCTGCAGCAGGGACCGGCCACGTCGCTATTTCAGATGGCCAAACACAGGTAAAGAGCATCATCTGCACTCACGTATTTATCTTCCATCTGCAGCATCACCTGCTCTGACAGCACACACGTCTGAAAGGGAGGAACCATCCTGTTTCTTTAGGCTTTGCCCAATACATTAAACTTTTAGCCTGCAAATGACATGGTTAATTATTGCTTTAATAAAAAACTTAACCAAAAATCACATAGATTATTCTCCCTAACTGCGAAGAAACCTTTGAGTGCCAGAAAGGAGTTTGTGGCTGCTGGCGCTGTCCTGCATGATTTGGTGCCGCGGGGAGCGGTGCCGGGAGCTGGGGCTGCTGCACCGAGCTGCTGGGAGCTGTGTAAACCCATGGGTCCCTTCGACCCCATCGGAAACACCCTCACTGGATAAAAGGAGTGCATTTGCCCAAGAAAACCCAGCACGGGTTGAAATAGAGCCACACCTGTGCTACCGCAGGGAGAGCTTGTGTAACAGCCTTCCTAATTCCCCGAGTCCTCAAATCTGCCAGCCTGCTCTCTGGGTGCCAGCCAGGGCCGGCGCTTCCCTCCCCATCACCTGCCTCGTCCCCAGGGGGACACGGGGCCCAAGTCACCCCTTCCTGGGGGACAGCAGAGAGGATCCCGCTCAGCAGCCCCATGGCAGGGAGGGCAGCACAGCCCCAGCGTGGGAAGGGATTTGTCCCACCTTCATTTCAGCACAGTCCCAGCAACAAACACACAAAACTGCTTGTTGGAATAAAACACCAGCTTAGGTTGGGGGGTGGGGGAACTGAACACCCCAGCTGTGATTCCCACATATGCCCAAAGGTATAATCCAGATTTGCTACTTGCACTGGCACCCTTTTTTTTTTTAATAAATTAAAATATCTTTTTTTGCTGCTGAGTATAATCAGCATTAGGGCGAGGGGAGGAGGGGCCTGTCACTGTACGCACCAGAATCACAAACAAAATCACCGCCAGTGCAGCCTGGGACTCTCCTGGCTGCACAGACCCATGCAGCAGCACCTGGACCCATGCGCTGCACTTGCCTCCTCCAGGACATTTTCTTACCTCATCTGTTAGACAAAGTGGAAGCCAGAAGATGCCCAGAGCTGCTTGGCTGCAGACAGAGCTTGTTCTGGGATGGAGATGTGTCCTGGCTTGGGAAGGACCACTCTTCCCTGAGCCTCACGCTGAGCCTTGCATGGGTTTAATTGGGGATCTGAAGATTCAGGGAAAACACTCACATCCCTGGGCAACCCTGGAGGAGCTCAAACCATTTGGTTTTTTGCAGTCCCACAGCCACACGACAACGTTCAAGAGGGGAGAAAACCCTGTGGTTGCAGGGCTTTGGGGACAGGCGTGCTGCACCCACGCTCCTCCTCACGAGCAGCCACCAAGGGTGGGGAGGCAGACAGCATCTGTGCAGATCGAAAGCCCAAAGCCCAGGGAGATTGTCCTTTCTTTCCTGCTGCTGTGCCAAACCACTCAGATCCAGCCCTGGATGCCTGTGAGTGCAGCACAGGGGGCTGAACCCCCCCAAGCTGCCTCCTGGCCCCCAGCACAGCCCGCAGTGGGTCAGACGGGGCAGGGTTACTTGGGCTGAAAGCTGGAGACAGGATCGAGCAGGGCCATGGGCCATGGGCCAGGCACCCCCACGGTGGGTACCGCCATCTCTTGCTGTTGCTATAGAGACAGAAGCTGGTTTTCATCGCAGCGATGCTGGTTGTTTCTGAGCGGTACCTCTGGCATGGCAGCAGCCGGGAGAGAGGGACGAGGGATGCTGCGCAATGCCGTGCCACCAGGGCCAGGCATGGATGAGACAAGGCTCTGCTGGGCTTTCCATGGTGCCTCTGTACCCAGATCTGCACTCACCTTGGGGATTCTCTCCAAACCGCCCCCTGCAGTAAGCATGTGAGTGCTGGGGCTCCCCTGCTGTGGGGGAGCAAAGGGGTGCAGGCTCTGGGGGTGCCGAGGAGGAAGGCTCCCAGGAGAAACCCTGTGTGGGAGTGAGCCCCATCCTGCGAGCCCCAACTCACTCCGGTGCGTCACCCCAACTCACCTCTCCCTGCCCTCCTGCCTCGCTTTGCAACCACGTGCTGGGATGAGACCAGCCCAGCTGATGTCACCCATCACAGCAGCTTCTCCAGGCCATGCTCTCCTGATGACACCAGCAAAGACCAGGAGTAACTCCTCCAAAGCCATCCTGGATACGCCAGAAGACAACACAACTGCAAGGGGATCTGGACCCAGGGACATGGCTGTAGATGCATCCAGCCTATTTGCAAAGGTTCAATAAAACTTAGAGCTACAGAGCGAGAGCTTCCCACAAAGCAATCAGGGCAAAGTCTTCCCCTGCTCCCTGCTGCTTCAGGTGCCGGCTCCAGGTACTCGTAGGTGTGTGCACACACCATCAGAGCTGCACTAACCTGCCTCCATCCTTCCTCAGGCTGAGGATAAACTCTGCGAAGTGTCCTAATGCCTAGAAGAAAGCACCATAGCTCACTTCTTCACATTTGCAGGAGAAGGAGGCTGGCAACGAAACCCCCTGATGGAGGCCAGGCGCAGCAGCATCTCTCTGCTCCCCACATTTGAACAGAGAGCAGCAGGGCTGGGGGCAGCACCGGCCCCCCCCGCCGCTCTGCCTGCTGCTGCACCTGCCCACCAGCCTGCAGGGACAACCGGCAAGACCCAGAGCTCTCCCCTTTCCTGAACACACGCCGTGACAGCCCTTCCGGAGGGACCCTTGCCCAGCACACCCCTGGGAGCTCGGCGGGAGGCTCCTCTCCCAAGGCCGTGGCAGTTCCCCTCACCACGCTGCTCCAGCCTCCCAGCTGGGGAAATCAGCGGCTCCCAGGGCTCTGCGCTGACATCCCAGCTGGAGACGCCTGCTAGGGAGAGATTTGTCTGTTTAGCTTCTTTTCCTATTAATTATCAAAGAGCAACAAATGTTAGCAGCTTGCAACAGTCATTATCTGAATGTCTTCTCCTTCTCACCAGCAGCCCTGGTAGGAAGAGGCTCCCCAACATGCAGGGATAGATGAGAGCACAAGACGCAGCTGGTTGCTCCCTGGCCTTGCAAGCCAGGTGCATTTTGCTCACTTGGGGTAGACAGGAGGACAGGAATGACGGGATCCCTTCATTCTGCAGGATGCATCCAGCCAGGGAAGGTGCCGGGTCTGGTAGTGTCCATCACCTGCCAAAGATCAAGCTCTCTTCTATAGACAGAGAAACCACGGAGAAATAGAAGGTTCTGTGGAAAATACAGGTTTTTCTTAGACAGTTACAAGGGGTGACCCATTTTGGAGACACCACATTGAGCACGGCCATCACCTGGGTAAGGATCAGCCAGGTTTCAAGGTGGCCGCTTGCCAGTAATGGAAAGAGACGGCACCATGTCTGGGCATCAAACTCTATATTCAGTAATCTCAGAGCGGTTCACAGGCATCAATTAGCTCAGCCTTGCAATCAAGGAAGGTCAGGAGTGCTCTCCTCATTTCACACAGGGTGAGACACACAAACAGTCGGTATTTTCCTCTGTAGGGATGTTCCAACCACGCGAGCAGAGGCCGGGCACGGGCAGTCCTGCCTCCTGCCCTGGGCTCGTTGACATTGTGGGGTCCACCAGAAAGCAACTAGTGCTCTAAGAGGCTTACCTGGGAAATTAACATCTGCAGCATCGTTTGGCATAATTATAAAATCATGGCCAAGAAGACTCTTTGCTCTGTATTTGGACCTGCTTTGCAAACTCACCATGACCCAGCACAATGCCTATTACGTTACTCCCTACTAGGATGAAAATGAGCAACTTGTATTTGTCCTTTACCAGACCAAAACCACCACAGCACCCTCACAGGCCAGATTTTTGAGCAGCAGACGAAAGCCCAGCTTCGACATGCCACCCTCAGCGTCCTGAGCACCCGCCCAGGTCCACCTCATCCGAAATAAACCATTTCAGTGGTCGCTTGCATCCCCTCGGTCAGCAAAACTGCAGGACCCGCTCCAAGTCGAACAAGTATCTCAAAGCTACACTGAGCTGGCTTTTGTCCCTTCCCTCATGATAAGAACCAAACAGGGCAGGATTTTTACGATTATTTATTATCTTTGAAGCGCCGGCAGTGTCCTGACTCCGTACAAGACACAACTGCTGGGCTTACAAAAAGAAAAAGCGCTGTGGCCAAAATCATCTAGCCTCAAAAAAGTTAACGAACATGTTCTCAGGAAGCTCTCAGGCGCTGCCCATCCTGAGGACATTAAAGGTGCCGATGTGAACCACCCAAACTAAGCAGACATGTAGCTCATTTCTCTCACCCGTAAAGCTTAATTAGGTTGCTGTCCAAACACAGTATGAGAATACGGCCAAAACACAAGTACGGCCCTTGATTGCTAAAACCCAATCCATTGCAAGAAATATATATATTTTTTTTTCAGGTGGGGAAGCAACATTAAAAACCGCCACTACTCCTGGAAGTTACAACTGCTTCCAACAAACAACATGTAGAAAATACTGGGAGGGAGACAAAGTATCTGCTAGTTTCCAGTGGAAAGGTGACAAGTCCCCCGTGTTCACCAGATGGATATCAACATCTGACACGTGTTGGAGGACATCCATATCAACTCCACCAGCCTGAACTGCAAGTAGCCAAAAACAAAGCCAGACAGGACATCTGTGATGTGGTGCCGTCCGATCATGACGCGGGAAAAGCCCACGCAGAGGGCCCAGAGGACCAGCAGGATCCGGAGGGGGATGGCCAGGACCAGGTGGTTGAGGAAGAACTTGGAGAGCATGGCCGCTCGGCTGGCGTGCCCAGCTGGGAACGCGTAGGTGTCCATGGTCAGGTAGTCCAACAAGCCGGGGTTGATGTCGTACGGGCCCTTTCGCTTGGCCAGCTTCTGCAAACCGGCCACAATCACGATGTCCAGGAGCAGGGCTGCAAAAGGACAGATGAGGAGGGAAAGGTCAGAAACAGAAGCAAAGTCGAGGGCAATTTTCAAGGCAGAACGTTCAAGGATTGTCGGTGTCTTTAAATAAAAGTTTGGGTTCAGTTCCAGCCAGGTGTCCACAGTTCAGCTGCATGCAACCCCTCATCCTCAGATCACCACCCAAATGTTAATTAATCCTCCCAGCTCACACATGGAGAAGGCAAATGCCATTATTGCCATCTCACAGACGAGAAACCCAAACCACAGAGGCAAGCAACCCATCTGGGCAGGAAGAGAACATCTGGTAAAGCTAAAATTGAAACTCTTTTGGCCCTCAAACCACCAGAGAAAAGGTGTCCCACAGCACTTTCTGGTGTCATCCTTCATCCTCCCCTAAGCCCACCTCGTCCCTCCTGCCCAGAGCCAGCCAGCGGGACCGCACCACACAGGCAGATTTCACTAACACGAGCATAAAGAGACAGTGAGCCAAGGGAAAAGCCATGCAATTAAGAAAAAGGGCTTTTGCTGCAGGTATCACCACCAAATCACCTTTCTTCCCTAACTGCTTTGGGAGTGAAACCCATCAGCACTTGTCTTCATCATCCTTCTCTTCATCCCACTCCCTTTGCCCCAGCCATTAGGAACTGTCATTTCTCTTTCCTAGCATTGATTTTGTTTTGCTTTCACCCCCTCATCTGCTTTTCCCCAGCCCTCCTAATTAGTCAGAGTGCTGATTTCAGCTCCTCGCAAGCAATGACAAGGAAACACAGACCATCACCAGCACAGCCTGCTCCCCCGGCAGGAACACGAGTTGCCTGGGCCCTGACAAAGACCATTCCTTGAGAGCTGACAAGGTTTCAGGAGGATGGATGGGAAATGAGATGGCACACCGGAGGCAGGTGGCTCCTCCTGCCCGCTTGGCACCTGGTGGGAGCTGGGACACGAGGAGCTGTCACGGCAGCTCCGCTTGCCCACCTCCCGCAGCTGCCACCTCTGCACAGCCAGCCCCAGCAGCGCTGCGTGAAGGAGCTGATATTTACCCCGGCCACGCTCTCTCCTTATGGGAAAGCTGTTTTTCTTCCCCATCTGAAGGGCATCTTGTGTGGGGAAGGGGGACAGCAGGGCCTCCCTGGACCTCCTGCCCACCAGGTCCTGCCTGAGCCACGCCAGCGCTCTCGGAGCTGCAGAGGGGACGTGGAGCAGAGGAAAAGATCTGGGCACCCGCTCCTCGATGGCACGGGCAGCAGTGGGGCTCCAGCTTAAATACAAGAAGCAGGAGGGTGACGTGAAGGAAAAGTTCGCAGGCGGCATCTGACCCCAGCACTCAGCAGAGCAGTTCTCTGCATTTTAAGATTTCCTGATGTTTTTAAGGGGCTGGCTGGGGGGAGAAAAGGAGGGCGGGATTTCAAAACGGGGCTGCAGAGCCCTGGAGCATCCACTCACCGCGGTTTCCTGGTAAGACCAAACGCTTGCAGCCACCGAGGGTGACGAAGTGCAGGAGCCACCGGCTGTTATGGGGCTCTGCTCACACTGGGCTTCCTAAATCACCCCCACCCCAGCTCCTCACCCCACCAAGGTGCCCCCCCTGCAGCCCCTATATAGCAAAGTGCTTCAGGAGCCGATTTTCAGAGCTTACCAGCTGCATTGCCCATCAGTCCCATCTCCTCCTGGATGGGAGGTGGGTGAGAGCTGAAGCTTTGGGGTGCGATCTCAGGAACCCAGACTCACACATTCATTTGCTACACCAACGCTGCCAAGACAAGACTCCGGCTCAAGCTGCTCCTGCTGAAATCAGCAGCTTATTGCATTGCCGAGGAGCCCAGCCAGGACTCGGGAACCAACCTGGACACCCCAATATATCCTCAGGGTTCCCCCCATGCCGTTCAATACACCCACTACAGACCGTTGCCCACCAAGTCCACCCATAGATCAGTAGCACAAACATCATGTGCTTTAGCAACGGATGGTGTTCACCATTGCCTGTCAGTATTTTGTTCTTACAAATTTTTTTCTGGTCAAAGGTGATTTCAGGGCAACTTGAGGGATGCAGGCTTGTGTGCATGGAGGTGTTCAGAGCATGGAGAACAAACCAAAGAGCTGTGTTATACGTAACCCTTTCATTCAGAAGATTAATAAAATGGGCCTTCAGTACTGCTAGGTTTGATTTTTGTCAGATGATGCACAGAAAGCAGAAAGCCTCGTTTGCCCACATTTCAAGATCTGAAGGCATGACAGCACTAAAACCGCGGGTTAATTTGCCGTTAAAAGAAAAAAAAGAAACAACCAAAGATCACTCCGTCTGGTGCTTTATTCTGACACTTCCCCCTGCACTTTCTGTTCCTTCCATGAAGCAACTTCTCTATGAAGCAGCCCCCAGAGCCTGCCCTGCCCTGACCCCTGAGGCCCTGGGGGGTCCCACGGCCCTCGCCCAACTCTGGGTCTCTGCAAAGCCCCTGCAAATCCCCGGGGGGGCCGCACTGCGCCCCTGCCCTCTCCTGCTGCTGCCGCCGCCGCCGGCGGGCAGGCGCTGCCAGAGTGAATCAGCAGGCAGCATCGCTGCCGCCAGCGCTGCCGCCGGCCCATCCTGCAGAAGCAGCTACAGACGCTGCTGTCGCCCAGCAGCCCCAGCCCGGGCCCTATTTCTTTGCGATTCCTTGATCTACATCCCCGCTTGCCTTTTCCCCTAGACGCAAACCAAATCCTCCCTCCTCAGGTGGGCACATCCAGGTTGTAACCAGGAGGTTGTAGCATGGAGGGTGTTGGTCTCTTGTCCCAAGTAACAAGTGATAGGGTGATAGGATGAGAGGAAACAGCCTCAAGTTGTGCCAGGAGTGGTTCACATTGGATATTGGGAAAAATTTCTTCCCCAAAGGGCTGTTGGGCACTGGAACAGGCTGCCCAGGGCAGTGGTGGAGTCACCATCCCTGGAGGGGTTGGACAGACGGACAGATGAGGTTCTCAGGGACATGGGTTAGTGCCGGGGTGGGTTAACGGTTGGACTTGATGATCTTGAGGGTCTTGTCCAACCAAAATGATTCTGTGATTCTACACCAGCATTCTGCAGCTAAGGGGTTAACTTTCTTCTAGGCATCCTTGGTGGGTCCAGCCGCAGGGGGTGTCTCTGCACTGGGAAACGCACCTGCTGGCTACCCAGGCGATGCATCCCAAACCCCTCGGCTTTGCACCTTCCAGCACAGCCACGGCCACCTGCAAACCAGCATCGTCACCTTCAGTCTGCCCTTCCCCAGCCCCTAATGCAGAGATGTGCAAAACCTTCCAGCCTAAAGGCTGGCGGAAATATAGCCCTGGAAAAGACCACAGAAGGGAGCCTGCAGAGATGGCAGAGAGACGCCTGACCAAGGGGTGAGATGCAAGGAGCAAGAAATTTTAATTTTAAGCATTTTTTCACCGTGCCCTTCCCCAGATCCAGGTAACATTGGATTTAAAACACGAGCAGCATTGGATTTAAAATCCAGGTAGCACTGGATTTAAAAGAGCAAAGGAAGGATTAGCTCTTGCCCACTGCTCCTATCACATTTTTTCTGAAAAAGATCCAGGATTTCCCCTTTGACCTGGCTGTTAAGGGACACAATCCTTCAGATTTCCACTGCAAAACCATCTGATCGCAGAAAGCTCTATTAACATCTAAAAATTCCTTAAAGCGCAAACCCAAAGAGCAAGTCTTGTCTGCCTGTGACAATTTTAGCATCAGAGATCACCTTGGTATTGTAAATAGCCAACATCTGGCATCAGATGCACAGTAAATGAGCTGAAAGTGAGCCCCCGGGCAGACATTTTATATCTATTAATACAAAAAGGAAAACAAATATCTGCCTTGCTGCTACCACCAAATATTAGGAGCCCATTAGGAGTGGAGGCGAGGGGAGAGGCGAGCCCTGCGCGCAAGGACGAACCCGAAGCATCGCCGCAGCAGAACCAAGCCAAACCCCAAAGCTCTTATTTAAGGGAAGTCAAAACAGTTGGACGTCCCCTGTCACTGTAAGGTCCTTTCTGTCCCCCAGCCCGAGGTGCCATCTCTGCTGCCATCCCTTCCGGAGCCGGGGCTGAAAGAGGCTGAGCATCCTCGGGGGCATCGGAGCCAGGCAGCATCTTCAGGGATGGAGGCAGATTCCCGCTGAGATGTTTATATAAACATGTTATCAAAACCGCAGCTGAAAAACAACCTGGGTACAGTGCTGGGGGCAAGGGGAGGGAGGGGAAAAAGGAGAAAGCCAAAAAAGCCCTTGGCCTCATCTGCTCCTGCAGCCACGATTCACGTGACTTCACACACACGGGGCTGCTGGGGTGAGACGCGGCAGCTCTCCAGAGCCCAGCCTGGGAGATCGGGCTCAGAAGCAGAGCCATAAGCTGGACTCGGCTTCCCAGTGCCACAGGGACAGCAAAACGGGGAGGTAAATGCCCAGGAACGAAGCACGAGCCCATCCCGTGGGCTCAGGAGGCACCCAAGCGTGGGAGCAGATGTACATCAAACGACTCCGCTCTGCCAAACCCCAGCACAGCGTTAAAGCGACGACAAGCTGGCAATAACGCAGTGCCTGGGTTTCAGAGCCTGCAGCCTGCTCTGACCTGGTGTCACCGCGCTGGAGGCCACACCGGCCCTGCTGCGATGGCCCGTGCTCCCCACCACAGCTACCGAGGCCACGGGTATGGCCACGGCTGGCTTTGAACGTCCTGTATGCCCAGGGTTAGCCAGCCTCACTCAGGAGTGAACCTTGGACAAACATCACCATTCCCAGGAAAGTTTCTTTTGCTCCATAATTAGAGTTCAAATTTTTGTTCATTTTTTTCTTCTTACTTACGTGCTCCCTCCTACTGCTTCTGAACTTCCCAAGTCTCCCACAGGCATTGGGCTCCCTGACCTGGAAAATGAGTCGTTTGCAGCCTTGACTAGTTGACATTAATGAAAGATGCAGGTTTCAAAAGCATCTTCACTCTCCAGTGGAGTTGGTGGCAGCTAGAAGAGCTCTATTCCTCTGGAAGTGCACTCCTCTACTCCATTTTCTTCCCCAAATGTGGTACTATTAGGTGTAAGAGCTGACAAAAGGCACAGATGGCACGACGCACTGAAAGACCAATGAATCAGACACTGCAGTGTTTTGGGGGGAGGTTATTTTTTGGCTGAACAAGCAGCAGAGTGGGGTAAGTGGCCATGGGGAGGTGAAAAAATGGTGGAAAGCAGCATTGTGCAATTAATTAAACCAACAAAACCAACACCTGGCTAAAAATAGACCAGCTATATCCTAGATGATTAGAAACAGCCCTGAGTGCAAACGCAGGCTGCCTGGAGTTCTTCCCCTTGGAAATATTGTGCCCTTGGGAGCTGGGCAATTTGTATCTCAGCATCAGAGACTGAGTGGGGCTGCGTGGCCGGGGGACGAGACGCGGACGAGAGGGTGAGCACAGGGAGAAGAGCTTGTGCTGATGGAGGAAAGGAGCTGAGCCAAGGAGCTGAGCCCCAGGATGGCTCAGCTGCCTCCCAGAAGGGCTCCGACAGGTTGCAAAGCCCCTGTCTGCTATGGCAGAGCGCAGGTAACATCAGCACATCCCTGAACCGCGCGCGGCAACACGCACAAGGACAACGGCACCGTACGGGATGAGCTGGAGGAACAAAACTGCCTTGGGCTGATGAGCAGCAGCATCTCCCAGCCCACAGACGCTGGGCTCCTCACTCAGACTCAGGGCTGCTTAGGCTCGTGTTTACACTCCACTGCCTTCAATAAGGTAAATCGGATTCTGCGGCGTTCGGAGAGCCTCCAACCATCACATCTCATGGTGCATTAGACCCAGGTCAGTTAGGTCTGACAGCATCCCTGGATAGACAGAAATGGAGAGCAAGACCAGAACTGCATTCCAGGTGAAAACAAGGAGCTTTCTTCCAAGGGGAGGGGAAACAGAAAGTTCATGTGATTCTCCTCTCCTATCCCCATCCTCCAGCCAGCCTGGGGGTAGCGGGACACCCGATGGGCTCTGCTCCTTCCTGACTCACCTCGCTGCCCGACGCTTCTCCACCTTCCTCTTCCCAATCACTGCTCCTGTCAAAGTGCATTAGCTGCAAACACGCTCACCCATTTCTCGGGATTTCCCTTCGGGCCAGAGCCTGGCTCAGCTTCCCCGGCAGCGCTGGCTCTGCCCCAGTGAAACAGCCACTGTCCCCTTTGGGCTGCAGGCAGGGGCGCTGGGAAGCGGTTCCTGGCGTGTCAGACAGAAGGATGACTCATTTCCCATGTTTATTCTCCCCTCTTCCCATTCAACAACTCTCGCACTTCTTTTCTCTTTCACTCTGCATTCAGGCAGTGGAACATTTCGCTCAGATTTCAGCTGACTGCAGTTCCCCCAAGGGCTGCACGCTGATGGCTGCAGGGCTCGCGGCATCCTCGGCACCAAACAGCCAGCCAGAACCTGAGCTCCTTGCTGCTGACCGGTACCAAGGGGCTGAGCAGACCATGGATCTGATACAGGTCCCTGGAAATACCCCCTGCCAGCTCCAGCCACAGCCAAATGGTCCCAGCTTGTCACTGACTGTCCTTTATCTGAAGGGACACTGCAGATTTGCCAGCCTGCCCTGCAGTGAGCAGTATATATATATTTATATATATATTTGCTATAGAGGAAGCAGGCAAGGAAGGGAAGGGGGAGGGAAGGCGGGAGAGCCAGGCATCGCTGGCTGTTCAGAGATGCCCGATCTCATCAGCTGTGAGGGGATGAAGGCTGAGGACAGCATCCACCAAAGGACCAGGGACTTTAACTGCTGTATCTGGGCAGGACAAGAGGCAGATTAGCAGCCTGATATGATGAAGGGGAGTATTTCATGCCAGGCTGGCCCTGTGTCGAGATGCTGGATGCAGGGAGTGGGCGTCTGCGTCGTTCCCTCTGCCTAGTACCCACCGTGAGTCAGTCATGTTGGGTTACTTGACATTTGAACATTTTCACCTCGCTGGGCAGATGTGCTGCAAACTTGCTGGGGTTCCTGTGGGCACTGGATGGGCTGGGATGGGAGCAGGACAGGGGCTGAACCTCCTCCATGTGCCAGGTTTTACAAGGAGGAGATGGTTCACACAGGGTGCCAGCTCCTGAGATGCTCTCTCCTTCCCTGCCAAAACATCACCTCAGAAACACCTAGCTCAGAAAATCCCCAGCCTCACAGGGCAGAAATGAAAGGGAAAAAAAAAATAGGTACATCTGGCCTCAAACCATCTCTGGGGCTCTTGGCTTAGCAAGTTCTGCTGCATGTTGACTGATCCATCTGCTGTGCAGCTCCCCGGCCGCTCTGCCGGGTCTGGGCTGCTGAGCCCTGGGGCTCGACAGGACCAGCTTGTCTGCACTGCCTGGACATCTCATCTACTCACTGACCTTTACCAGCAACGGGCTGTACTGTCTGGATTTGCACCACACGGACTGCAAAGAAAAGCATGACAACACCTGAAGCACCTCCACGATGCAGGGTCAGTGGGTCTTGAGGGGTCTGGCAAAGGCATTTCTCACTCTCTTTCCTTCCTAACCCACCACTTCCCTGCCAGTTTGGTCTTGCTTGGAAGCTGCTGGGGCGGGACTGCAGAGTCCTGGCTTATAAATGTATTTATAAATACATATATACATATATATATTTAAATAAATACATATATGGCTCAGGATAAAGTCACAGGTCTGCAGGGGACTATGCCTCAGAATATCATGGCTTCGTTCCCGGTTAGACTAAAGCCAGGTCAGTACTGAGGGAGAAGGCTGGAGAGAGCAAGAACCACCTTCTTGCTGACCCTCGGAGTGGAGAAGTGACCCTGGGCTCCCCTCCTCTCCTCCTCGGGTGACAAGCCACCTATCCCCAGTCTGCCACGCTGTTCACAAAGATACGTCCACACCCCACGGCACCATTTTACGTGATGGCAATAAATGCTTTGTGACAGCACCAAAGAGCAAACCCAGCCCTCAGAAGTGGGATGCGGATCCAGCTGGTGATGGATGAGGACCGGAACCTGTGTCACCGAGACAGGACTGCGACTGTCAAAGAGAAGACCAGGGCTTCCTCTTCTCCTAGTCTGAGTAGCTATTTCAGAAAGCCATGACCAAAGCCGAACCAGTTAATGGCTGGTATTTCAAACTGAGGACAAACAGGTATTTTATGTGCAAGGGTTAACCAAGCAGATATCCTCTGACAGCAAAGGCTGGACTGCAGCAAATTAAACAAGGTTCACTGCATTGGGTGGAGATTTGGCTCTAAACACAATAGGTGGACTTCACCAGAGTGACCACTTTGGGTAGATAACCACGTTCCATCCCCATCTCACTGAGAAGGTGCCTGGACCTGGAAAGACCATCAGTCTAATGAGATCAGTCTGTTTAGCTTAATAAATAGGAGGTGAAGAAATGGCTTGAGCACTATCCAAAATATTGAAAGACAGAAGAGATGTGGGCTAAAAGAGCTATTCAGCTGAAGAGACAAGGGGATGCAGACACAATGGAGGGAAGAGGAGAGAAACTAAAAGCAAGATGCTTGTGAGAATACCTGCCACTGCAGTAATATAGAAATGGTTCTGACAAGTTCACCCTCATTTGTAATTGTACATCAGATTGTTTGGTTTTTTTCCCTTAACAAATTGAACAGGAATAAATTAAGGGATGTGCTACAGCCTGTATTTTGCCGTGGGTTAGATCAATGATCCAAATGTTCTTTGCTGGCTTTGCAGTCAATGAATCACTAAATTTGGATCCACATCCACAGCAGATGGATCAGAACCAGAAACCGAGGTACTGCTACCACCAGGGTTTAATGGAGTTTCTGTCTGGTTCTGGAGCAGATCTGGGAATTTTAGGGAAAGTTTTATGTTTGTTTTCCCAATGACAGCCCGATTGCAAGGTTCAAATGATTCTCTACACACCTCAGTTTTCATTAAATCCTTATGATTGCGGGGAAAAGCTTGAACAGTACTAAAAGCTCCAACAGCAGCAGACGAATGAAATTATCTCTAAAATTGGGGGGTTTCCTGAGTTACGATTTTCTCAATTTGGCCAGGGGGTGCAAACTTTCTTCCTGACTCTTCAGTAGTTGACAATGCTGAGATAGTCTTCCTGAAAGCACATTCTGGCAGAGGGATTTTTCCAATGGGCACAGATTTCTCATTTCTCCCATCTTTTCAGTAACAGGCTGCGAGTGCACTTCTCTGGCTGTTGGGCATCTGCTGGAAAAGATCACCATGAGGAGAATCGATAAATTCCATCACAGATGACAAACATGGAGGGAAAAACATTGCTTGGGGTTGCTAATCAACAACTGCGGTCCGGATGGATGGAGCATCCCAGGGTCAGACGCCCTCACCCTAAATGCTCCCGCGTGTGTTGGCCAAGAGCTCCTCGGGCACAAGGGCCCCTCCTCCATCTGCAGTGGTGCTTCTGCCAGGTTCCCGGCCCCTTTTCAGTCGTCTCCTGTCTCCTCGCCTTGAAAGCCTGATTGCAAATCCTAAACGAGCGCTCTGCGATGGGCTGGCTCCCTGCCCAGAGACTGCATCAGAAATTCTGCTTGATGTGTCAAAGCCTCAGCAAGCAGGGGGGGAAGGGAGGAGAGCCAGGGGAGGTAAGGTAGGGGTACCGTAGAGAACCCCAAATTCCCTGCTTCCCTCTCCAGGATACCAGGGAAGCACCAGGAGGTTCCATTCCCTTTGACCTGGCCCTGCCCAGGGCTTTACACCACATCCTGAAGTATTTGAACCACGGGAAAACAGCAGCGAGAGGGACCAAGGAGGCAGCGGTCATGCCATACCCTTCCTACTTGCTCTTGAGATCCCACTTCTCATGGGATCTGTTGAGGTCCACCAGCCCCTGCTCCCCAGGAGTCTTTCCTCCATCAGCAATGCAGGTATTACAGCAGCAGCTACTTGGATATTCAGAGATCCTGACTGCAATCTTAAATATCAAACCGAGGCCATGCTCACAGCAGAGATCTGCTCTTGGGGTGACACAAATCGTGCTGAGGAAGGTCTGACCAGAGAGGCTCAGGGCACCTTGGCCAGCCCCACCAGTCACTGTTGTCTACTCAGGGGATGAAACTGAGCACTTTGGAGGCCACCAGACCTACGGAGCTGTCAAGTTATCTTGTGAACTACTCCTTCACACAATTTAACTTTTTTTTTTTTTTTTTGGCAGGTGGAGGAGAGGGACGTGACTAGTGTGTCTAGGCAAGGAAGCAAGACTTCAGAAACCCCCTGCGTCGTGTCCAGGCACCACGTTTGAGCTCAGGAGATGCAGGTAGTGGTGCAGGGCTGAGCTCTCCCAGAGACTACCTGATATTCAAAGTTTCAATGCAACCCAGAGATGGCTTTGCATTTCGCCTCCTCACATGTCAACGGAAGGGTGAGAAAACCTTTCATGTTTTTAAGCCAAAAGCGGCATTAGCTCTTTATAAGGTTCTCAAATAATTTGGAGTCAAAGAGGTCAGTTTTCAGGGTCCAAAACCATCAAAGGCTCTCGGGTCAAGAGATATCTGGAAACTGTGCTGGCTGATGTTAGTCACCTACTATTTCATCCTCGTGCCCTTTCAAAGGGAGCTGCTTTTCTCAGCGAGAGGTTGACCCCGCGCAGCGAGGAGCCCCTGGAAGAACTGCTGACGTTGGCGGGCTCTGCATCACGCCGATGCTATTCTGGCTTCCTCCCCGTGATGGCCTCCCTTCATTAGATGTCGCAGCACGAGGACAGTCTCTTTCAAAGGCAGAGGGGAGAAAAGGCAGCTACCACTGTGCTTTTCAACCCAGCTTGGTGCAATCTTCCCCCTCTCTGAAGGATGAACTTGTGGAAAAACACCTGGGACCACGACGCAGAAACTGTGCCACATCACAGTCAGCCCCTGTGGACAGGACGTCCCTTTCCTGAGGTGCCTCTGAAATAATATGTCCCTATGTCCCCCCAAAAGGCTCCCTGAGAAGCAAAGGCCTAAAACCAGTGATTTCAGTTTATCTTACCAACCAGAAGCAGTAGCGCTGATCACTGGTTTTTTGGGGAGGGTGAAACATGAGGGCGGATGACAGCCAGATGAGACAGTAACTAGTCACAAGGAACAACATGATAACTGGGCCCCATGCCAAAGGCAGAAGAGAAAAGCAAGGTCCTCAGGTACCAGGATCTAAGGCAAGTCACGCCTGGGGCTCGGCCTGGTGACTGGTGGAACATCGGTGCCCTTGGGTGGGATAGGACCTGCTCAACTGAGAAGGCAACTCCTTTAACACATCCCAACCTCCAGAAACAAGAACTACCGCACGAGAAAGGACTAGCAGGAAAACTAGAGAGATCCCAGATCTGCATGGACTCCGGGCCAAATTAGCACATGGAAATGGGGACAGCAGCAAGAAATATCCTCAAGGGAAGGAGGATGCAAGATCAAACCACAGCAGGGAAGTAGACAGGACTCCATCACGCAGCAGCTGAAATGTGGAGCCAGGGTCTGTGCAAGAAAGTGACGAAGGGATGGAAATCTTTTCGCAAGGATATTCTCAGGCTCTGATCCACAGATCAAAGATTAAAACTTTATGTTTCCCCCACCTATCGAACCACCAAGGCAGATGACCAGCGATTAAATAAACGACATCGCTGCTGGTATCCACCTGCACATCACAGACACTTCCTTGGGCTGACTGGACAACCCTGCCCCATGCAGGACCAGGGACCTGCCCCTACTTTGTGGGTGTCACCACCTACCAGGATCACTCCACCCCTCTTAGACAACCTCATGCTACACCCATCACCCACGGTACCCAGGACTGAGACAACCCACAAGTGCAGCATCCACCCTAAAGGTCACTCCCTGCTTCCCAACCACGCCGGTGCCTGGGAGCGCTCAGAGGAGGAGTCCCGGTGCCGCTGTCCCTTGTGACCAGGGCTGGGCTTTCCGGGCAGGGAGGGAGGTTTGCCACTCACCTAGCAGCAGGTTCATGAGGACCTCTTGGCCTGCCAGCGTGCTGCTCTTCACCAGGCAGATGAGCGTCCCCGCGATCCAGGGGATCCCGTGCCCCGTTATCCCCAGGAGGTTAATCATGGAGCGGGCACCACCCCAGGAGGAGGCTCTGTTGGCGCACACTCCCAGCCTCTTGGACATGCAGATATCGATGGCCAGCAAGGAGTTGAAGGCGATTCCCTTGAAGGAGGGGTTGAGCTGCATGCAGTCCTCTTCGGGCAGCTGCTGCGACTGCCTGCGCTCCTTGGCGTTGTTGTTCTGGGCACCGGCTGCCCCGGCTTGGCTGCTCTGCTTTCTGCCGGAGCTCCTGCTCTCCTGGTTCCCCTTCAAGGGCTGATTCAGGGAGAGGAACTCAGCCCTGTTGAGGACATTGTTCCTGTCTCTTGCCCTGGACCGCGGCTGGGATGCTGGCATTGCAGTCTCTAACGCAACCTGCTTTGCAAATACCGGCGGAGGAGAGAAATCCTTCTTCTCCCTGCAGAAAGCTTCCCCCCACTCCCACCCTCACGAGCCGGGAATTTGGGAAGCTACAAAGGTTCCTCTCTGTTGCAGTTGCCCCCAGCACAGTCTGCTGCTGTTAAATATAGAGTAAGGAATGCACATGGCTGTTTACTTCATGGGCCTTGCAAGCTTGGAAGGAAAATTAATGCCAGGCTTGGCAGCCACTCCAGTGCCAGGGAAAAAGGTTAAACAGCCAATAGATTGGAAGAAGAGGAGGGAAAAGCTTCATGCCAAAGGTTGGTTGCTTCTGGCCTGGTCTATTTAAATCTTCCAATTGCTTATTCCCCTGGGCTGCAAGGGAAACTGGGAAATGTAGTTTTTTGGCACTACAATTCACATTTCAGTATCAGACAGTTAGAGCTGGAGGAGATCACGGCATCCCCCCCTCCCCACGGCAGCAGGTATTGCTGTGCCGCCTGGCTTTGCATGCTCCAAGGCTGGGCATTGCTCAGGGGCTTCTCCTCAAGGGGCTTTCCCTGGGTATCTTCTCGATTCGTCTGTTCTGCAACATCTCACCCTTGCTAGGACATCTTAAATAGCACCCACGTCTCCCCAGTGTGGGTGTCTTTCAAGCATCACTAGCCCCATGCTCCCTCCTCCTCAGGGTCCATCCCTGCAGCAACTTCCATCACTCACCCCATCCCTGGACCCGAGGAGATGCAGCACCTGCCTCCTGCTTAAAAGAGACACAGCGCCGCTAATGAATTCCCATCCCCCTGCCCCCAGCACCGAGCATGGCCTCAATTCCGCACGTTTCTGCCCTGTCATCCAGCATCGCGGATCCCGCGCTGACAGCAGGTGACAGGCGATGCCGGTGTCCCCGAGCCGCGGGGCTGATCAGCAGCACAGGTACTGGCCCTGGGGAGCGGGCATGGTGGGATGGGGGGAGCAAGGCTCATGCCAGGCCCTGGGGAGTCCTCCTGCAGAGGACAGGGAAGAATTGCCGCCCCTCCCGCCATGGCACATTGTGCTCCTGTGCATGGCCCGCCAGCCTCCCCGCTCCTCACCGCAGCGGGGGTGAACCCTCTGAGACATCTCCCACCCACCAATGAGCCCCTGAGAACATCCCGTCTGTGCTCACAGCTGCGGTTTACAGGTCTGCATGATCTCTCTATAGCCTCTGAACTGCAGCCGTGTGGATCTAAGCCCCACGAACCGCTTGGAGACACCGTCCATCTCAGCTTCTCTGGCCTGAAGGAACATCCCGCTGCGGCAACCACCTGAGCCAGACCCACACCGGCTGCCATTGCCGAGTTACCTTCCCTGGGCAACGGGCTGTCGGGCTCCACACCACCCACATGCTCAAGAAACGGGATTATTCCTGTGCAAAAAGGCTGGAAATCCCCTGTGGACAGAGAAGTGGAGAGGACGAATATTGCACCGAGGAGCAGAACAGGCACGTCTCTTGGTGCCAGTGGCATTTGCCTATGCAAACGTTCAGTTACAGAGGTCAGTATTTGTACAGGTAAGCCTGGGAATCAGGCCCCCAGGTATCTTTAAAAGTCTCGTCCAAAATGCACTGGAGAGTGTACGTGCTAAATGAAAGGTGGTTAATGGCTTTCTAAAATAATAAGAAAAATTCTGCGCTTTCTTCGCACTTTTTATCCACAGTTCTCAAAATCCTCTAGATGAACTCTGCATCCAGCCTGTGCCCATCTGACAGGCTGGGCAGGGACAAGGACAACACTTGGCCAAGCAAGTGCTGGAAGTCCCAAGGAGCCTTTGCTCATAATCCCCCCATTATGAATCACAGGAAAATAATACATGTGAATTTATTTCTGAATCACACCCTCCAGGAAACTACCCCTCGTCTGCAATGATGTTCCTTGCTGGAAGAAGAGCTCGTCCCCTCCTCAGACACCCTGACCCTGCCCATAAACCACAACCCCATGGCTCAGGTACCGTTTGGGGCTGCGGCAGCCCGGGAAGGTGCACAGACGCTGCTGCATCACTGACACCCACCAGCTCCCGGCCGATCGCCGGCTGCGCGGCTGCATTCTCACGCTATCGCAGAACTCAGCACCCCATCCCTATCTGCCTGCCCTCATCCCGCTGCCCGGCTCCGAGCCATGTGGAAAATCTCAGCCCACTTGCCATCAACTGGCCAGATAACCCTTGTCACTGCTTCAGCTTGGCTATAGCCATCACCTCCCCGCTCGACAGCCTCCCTGTTTCTCCTGCTCCATGCAGGGCTGCTGAAAACATCTGTGAGCAGAGGGTTAAAGCGCTGGTGGCTGGGAGCCTGCAGAAATAGGGAGACTCCATCTCTCCCTCCTGTCCAGCCCCATGCCGGGGATGCCGAGCTATTGCTGAGCATATTCCTCAGGTGTTGTCACTTGGGAAAAAAAAAATATCCTGAAAGCCCTGGGAGTAAGTTTAATCTGGTGCCTGTCTCTTCTGCTGACACCGATATGGGGGAATTTCTCTGCCTTACACACAGAGCTGCCTCAGCCTCCCTGTGGGAATCCAGCCCTGCACCCCAGCAGGAAGAGGATGGAGGAGGAAGGGCGGCACGGGACAGATGCAGGGCTGGGAAGCCCCTGTCAAAACTGCAGCAGGAAAAGAAAGATTTGGTCTCTCCTGCAGCCAGGTGGGCTATCACTACTGGTCCCAGAGGAGAACCCGAGCTCGGGAGGGAAATGTCACCAATTCCTGCACTGGGACCACGCTGAGCACCATCCCACCGCACACAGAGCTCACAGGAGACGCGCTATGCTCTCAGAACAGCCACAAAACCAGGCGTTTATAAATATCCCTGCTAAACCTGTAGACAGGCTCCCTGTTCCAGCAGGGCTATTCCAGGCCTGACACATGATCCACACGGTCATCGAGCACCTCAGAGAACACCCAGACGGACAAATCCAGACGGACAAACCCAGCACGCTCCATGCACCGCGTACGCCCAGCCCTGGCTGCACTCCCTGCCTGCCCGCCCTGCGCAGTGCTGCAGTCCTCGGGGCTGGGGGCTGCTGGCCACAATTCCCCTCGTAGCCACGGCCACGCAAGGAGTCAGCTGCTGGCATGGCCACGCAGACCGTGCTGGAGATGCAGGTGGGTCGAGAGGGACAGCAATGTCCCCTTTCTCCGCAATTCACTGGCGGCTTTGGTGCACCCCAGCCTCCACTAGCCAAGAAGCAGCGCTTGCAGCCAAAGTGCTTGCGAGCAAACCCGCAGCATTCCCAGGTGGGATTCTTCCAGGGGTGAAAGAAAAAGCCTGGCAAAAAACATTATAATATTCTGCAGTGTTTATGGCACACGCAGCAATGCCAGTCAGGCCCATTAGCACAGCATGGCCTCTGGTGGGCTGCTTTTATTTGCCACTGCTCAGGTGGTGAAGGGGAGACCCTGCCTTTCAGTAAACCTGGAAAATAGTCTGGAGGCACAGGCTGGCCATGATACCGGGGGGAGCAATAGCAGGAATGGAGCAATGAGACACATACAGGTGCATCAAATGAGCAGCAGAAGGAAACACAACTCACAGCATCGCCAGACACTCCTAATTCTTACTTATCACAGCTTGACCTCACATCTCCAGCAATTCCATCAGCAAGCACAGGAACCGTTCTGCTCACAGCTTAATGCGGCCGCTCCGGGGTGGAGTGTGCTAATGCCTCAATCACAGCAGTGCAAAGGGGACGGGCGAACAAAACCTAAAGAAAACTCCAGCTGAAGATGAAAAGCTGATTTAATTAGATGAGATAATGCAATTTCCTAGTTGACCAGAACACCAGAGAGAGCCAAGTTGAAGCAAGACCTGGCTGAAGCTTCAGTGAAACGGGAATCACAGAATATGCAGTTTCGCCAGATTCATAAGGCTCTGAGAAACTGTGACAAGCTTGTTTGAAAAGTGTGAAAGAGCCTTGGAAATGTCAAAGTATTTCAGCACCTTCTGGAGGCTGCTGAAGCAACTGGATATTTCATTCAGAGATGCTCATTTCACTCTTTCTTCTGCTACATGATAGTAAATCGCTTGTTACTTGAGTGTGTTCTTAATTTTTATATCTGTTGCAGGGCTAGTGACTAAAATTGTGCCCTTCGCAGAGGTTGTGAAATTTAAAATAAATACTTAGCCGATGCTTTGAGAAACGTGCAGAAGAAAACAGTAACAACATACTGTGTTTTTTCTACCTACTGTGGGTGGAACGGTGCAAATCTGCCTCCCCTGGTCCCACGGCGTTCACCTGTCAGGATCACCCAGTAGCTCCAGTCTCTCCTACCTGCCAGAGGGCAGACAGCAAGGGCACAGTGTCACAAAGCACCAGGAACTGCATGAACTAATCAAGCCTGCTGAAAGTGCAGCGCGGGAAGGACTAAAAGACATTTACTTAGCTCCGTGCTGCTGGACCATATCACAAGCAGCACCAGCAAAGAAATTTTTACTTCTCAGTGCCCCTGGTTTCCATTTAGAAACAAGTCATGGAGGACACACACACCAAGAGCCTCGCGTAACGCCCGACACACGGCAGCTCTTACCAAAAGCCTCGACACACACCCCTCAGCTGGTGCTCAGCTCTTGAAATTCGGATCCTCAGCTGGCTGATGGTCAGTAGGACCAGCCAGCAACATTACTCCTAAAACTGCCAATAATAGAAGTTTCCAACTTTCCCGCAGGCCGCTGATGCCTCAAACACTTCTTACTGTTCCAACTACTGCCTGGTCCCTGTGCTGCCATGGCAAGAGCTCTGGGTTTCCAGTTGCTTGAATCACTGCCCATCCAGCCCAGGGCTATAGGTTTTGCAAATAAGGAGACTATCCATTTATCAAATATACCAACCAAGCTCCAGCTGGGAGAGGAAAATCTTAATCCGAAAAATCAAGAGAAAATACAATGCTTTTTTTTTTTTAAGGAAAAAAAGTTTCTAAAAAAAACTACATTACCCACAATTCACGGACATGTGGGAGGAAATGCTGCATGTGCAAAGGAGGTTTAGCTTCAACAGCTGCAGTTTAAAAGCGAAATACAGGGGGAGGGATGGGACTGGGCGAAGGAGGGAGGACAGGGAGGCAGGGAGACGGGGGGAGGCTGAGACCTGCTGCTGCTCCGGCCGCCGGAGCCGCTGTCATGCGGCGGCCCCTGCCCGGGCAGCCGGCGGGAGCTGCCGGGCACGCCCGGGGCTACGGAAAGGCTACGAGCGAGTTTCTGCAAAGTTTGACCCGGTTGCCTTTTTGATGCTGCAGCAGCCACCGGAGCGGGAACCCCCCCCGGCACCCCCCTTGCTCCACCGGAGAGGCTGAGACCCGGGGGCCGGCGCCGTCCCCGTGTGCATGAATGTATTGCGAGAGAGGAAGCTTGCGGCAGCCGGGAGGCGGAGGCACCGACCCTGCTCCTCTCACCTCCCCGGGCATCTAGCAAAGAGGAGAAGGAGGAGGAAAAAAAAAAAAAAAAAAAAAAAAAAGCGAGAGAAGGAGCCTCCCCCCCCGGCCCCCCCCGCCGCACCTCGCCCCCGCGCAGCGCAGGGAGCCCGGCGCGGTGCGCGGCGGCGCGGCCGGTGCTCGGCGCTGCTCCCGCCGCCGCGGGATGCTGCTGTGACCCCCCGCGGGGCCCACGCGTGTGCGGAGCAGCCCCGCACACCGCCCATGAGCCCCGCGGGCTGAGCCACAGCCGGCTCGCCCGGGAGCAGCGGCAGCGAGAGGAGGAGGAGGAGGAGGAAGGTCGGACACCGCCGCGGAGACCCGCTCGCCGAAGAGGAGGAAGGGGAGCCGCGGGGCCGGCGCCCCCCGGGCCGGTGCGTGGCGGCGGGATGGCGCGGGCGGCGGTTCCGCGGCGCTGAGCGGGCGCGGAGCGGCGCGGCCCCGGGCGGCAGCGGGGGAGGTTCGTCGCCGCCGCCTCCTGCCCCGCTGCGCAGCCCCCGGAGCCCGCCTGCGCGACCAGGACCGCCGGCTTATTCTTTATGATAGTTTCGGCTATTTCTAAGGAAAAAAGAAAAAAAAAAAACCGACAACCCCCAAAGCTCTGACATCGCCGGCAGAGGAGCCTCTATAATCGGAGAATTGGCTACTTTTTGCATTTTCCACCCGTCGTTTCTTTCTGTTATTATTGTAATTTTTGTGCGAAAGGAAGTTATGAACAACTGCAAGTCAGGAAGTGGAAATCCACACCGGTTGTGACAAGCTGGGGCTAAAAACTATTTCATTATTTATATAGATGTGTCTATCAACATTCTGCTTTTCATCCAAAGAATAAAGGGAAATACCGGCTGGTCCTATGTTTGACGGTGAATGACAGACTGCATCTGAAGAAAGGAAGGACTAAATATATCAGCTAAGAACACCACCGTTATTTATTGAACTCAAGAGACCTTTTTTTTTTAACCCAAAGACTGTTAGAGGGAGAGAGTTAATGGGTCATTAAAAGGGGAAAAAAAAAATTAAAGGCCCCTTTGCTTCTGAAGTGCAGCTAACCTCAAAATAGGAGCAGTACTTGTAAGACAGATACTCAAATTAAGGCTTTACATGATAAATTTTCTATCCTATGGATATCAGTTTTGAGATTACAAACCAAGAAGATCTGTAATTGATCTAGCACTAGATAATTTCAATGCCTAATATTCCCCAGGATTGCTGGAGTACCCTCGGAGCTGCGTCGGACTGTACTCGGGGTATGCCATGGGCTGTATTCAGAGCATTAGCTGCAAATCCAAAGTTTTCCGGGAAAGTATTTCAGTGATTGAAGTCAAAGCCTCCATCGATCCCATTCCCACCAGCATCGACGAGTCCTCCAGTGTGGTCCTGCGCTACCGGACCCCTCACTTCCGAGCCTCTGCACAAGTCCTGGTGCCCCCTATTCCCAAGAAGGAGACCTGGATCGTGGGCTGGATCCAGGCTTGCAGCCACATGGAATTTTACAATCATTACGGGGAACAGGGAATGTAAGTATTTCCAAAAGCGCGTGCGGGTACGTTTCTCTAGCGAGGAGAAACAGCGGGAGGATCACGGCCTGGCTGGGAGATACTGGATTAAGCCAAAAATTAAAATCCAGTAGGTTCGATTCTAAAACCTGGCTCTTCTGAAACTTAACAGGACTTTCTGATATGTTTAAAATACAGGAGAGCTTGTCTCTGCCCCTCTAAAGGAGTGCGTATTCTTCTCTTCTAAAGGGAATGTGCCCAAGCCCCAACCAAAAGCCACTCGCTCTGTTAAGAGCCCAAAAGCAAAACTATATTTCATAACAGCTTTTGAGCAGCACTGGAGATCCTGAAACCCCTATCATGACAGATACCCCTGGTTTGATACGCCTTTTACCCGAGGTTTTCCCCTGATGGCCAGCTCCTCCCTTCGGCATCGCTCCCCATCCCTGACGGGGTAAAAACGCACATTAACGAGCCCTGGGGAAACCCGAGGGCTGACACTTGTGGCTCGGTGCCGACCCCAGCGTGCGGTGCTGCAGCTGCAGTGGGCCATGGTGTGAGCTCCGTAGCCCACCAGCTCTAGGAACAGACTTTTAACGTCACAGGAGGAATCCTGCATGCTTTGCCCATGGTAGCAGGCAGCCAACGGGGAAAGAACAAGGTGGATTTAACCCACTGATAATTAAACCCTTTGCATCACCTTGGAGCAGGGTGAAAATTTCACTTTACCATCATTTTAAATAATGTAAGTGTGGGAATGTGTAGGTGTCTGTGTCAGGTAGGGGGAATCTAGGGGCTGTTTGCACACTAAACCCCCAGTGTTACAGGTCAGACAGTCGTAGTGAGACAGCAGTGAGTCAAATTAAAATGTCACCTCCCTACTGTGAAAAGTCATCTCTCCCCAGTCCCCCACCAGTTCACCGAACGCTGGTGCAAGCTTTGGCCTGTAGTTAAATCAGCAACAGCACCTGATCTCCGAATGCCTGCACAGAGCAGCAATTCTGCAACTCACGGTGCTGGGCAGCACCGGGTGCAGCCTCCTGGTGCAGCAGCAATCTGTCTGTCCAGCCACAGGGACAAAACCCGACCGCAGACCTGGCACATGGTTTGGTGGCTGGAGGTGCCGATGCTGCCCGGTCTCTGGGGGCAAGGGAGAAAGGACAGGTTCTCAGACTTAAAGCTAGTACACGTTGTAAGATGTGGACCAGAGGGAAGGGCATGCCGAGGAGCAGCCCTAAATGACAGACTGTCCCCTCCTTCTGTCCCTGCGTCCCCTCTCTGCTCAAGCAGAAAGTGCCTTGAGAACCAAACGAGCACCTGGCAAACCCCAGCAGTGAGGCTCAGCAAAGCACAAGACCAGCTTATCTTGATTTTAAAAGTACTTACAAGAGGCCTGAAAATCTGTAGGTTTTTTGGCTCCATCACCATCTTTTGCAAGGACAATTTGTTGCTCAGATGTTCCCAATTCCAGGCCTTTGGGATTTGCATGTGTAATTCTCAGGCTCATTTAGAAATCTTGTCTTTAACGGCCAGCTGCAAAGGAAAAAAAGAGAAGTCCACTGTATATAAATACAGCTCACATCCAGCGAAATAAAGAGGACCAGGCAGAGAGCTATTCTGCTAGCGCTGCAAACCTCAACACATCCTTTTATTTCTCTGCACCTGAGTTCCCCTGTGTTTAAAAGGATGATTTGGTACAGTCTTCCCTTGCTGGAATGCTTTGAGACAAAAAAAGTTGTATCTGCAAGCTAAGTGCTGTAAACAGGTAGTCAGATTTAAATATTGCAGCCGTGTAGGAGAGCTATCAGCCAGAAAATCATGGAAACAAAGATTTGGTTTTTTTCCCTAGGAGGTTCGCTGACATTTAACTGATATAAAAAAGAGTTACTCAAACATAAGGAGGAATCGGTCTGCCCCGCCACTCTCTTTCCGTAGACCCATTGCCATCTGAAAGCTATAAATAAAGGTGTTTGAGGGGAAAGGCTTCTTTTTAATGCCATTGAAACATGCTCTTGGAAGACCTTTACATAGAGAGAGACAGGACACAAACCTGTCTGGAAGGATGGGCCAAGCCTTTAGCTGGTGTAACTCAACATAATCCCACTGACCTCCACAGAGCTACACTGATTTATGCCAACAGAGTGTTTGTCCCAACTTTCCATGATGAAGAGACTACTGCACCACACGTATTTTTAATCACTGGGGTGACAGACAAACAGAAATCTTCAAATAATAATAATAATAAGAAAAAAAATCAGTCGGTCAACCAGAGCGTTAATACTTACAGCAGGCTTTGGATTAATTTTTCACTTTTATGCTCCGAAGTTGTTAGCTGTGCATAAGCTGGCCATTATGTTGAGGACAGAAACAGCTGAGAAATACTGGAGCAGATGGAGCTGTGCATAACGCTCCTATAGGGATGTTAGCTACAGAAGGGATAATTTAGACACACACGTTTAAAGTGGCACTGACAATTTTGGGGGCTAAATGCAGTGTTTTTAAAGGAAAATAAAGCTCGAATAACATGTCAATGCTGGAATAATTTTACACGCAAGTCAGTAGGTGCTGCTGGGAACATGAAAACCCCCAGTGTGAGGATGTGGACGTGCTCTCTGATCCCCCTTCTGTGCAGAACTGGGGCAAACTCCCCTTCATCTCCATGGCTGGTGTCACTGCTCCCCACGAGCAGGGTTTCACCCCAAACCCTCAAGGGAAAGACGCTGCTGTGCAGCAGGAGGCAGCAGGATCAGGCCTCAGAGCTCTGACCTGTGCAGGAGCAGCGGGACCAGCTCTCCACTGGGATGTCCTGGGGTGCGTGCTGGTTTCTGCCCCAGGTTGTGCAGCAGCTGCTGGGACCCGTGTCGGCAGCCAGGCGATGTGGGGATGGCATCACCAAGCCTTGTTTCTGCGTCTCCATGGAGATGTGCGAGAAGCGATGCAGATGGAGATATGTAAAACGGAGAGATAAATAAATCAGAGTTTGAATATGATCAGCCAAGGATTTGGAGAAGTTTCAGGTATATATTTCTCCCCAGAAGGACCCGATGGGGCAGCTGGGCAGCATTACATCATCGCTTTACCTTACCGGGCATCTCGCTCTGGCGAGATTAAATCTTCCATGCCCTGCAGCAGAGACACAATGAACTCGAGAAATCGACTTGTCAAGAGAACAAACCCCAGTCCTCGGGAGGGAAAACACAATCAAAACCAGATTCACCAAAGGAAAAAAGGTTTTGCTTTCCATGGGAAGTGAAGGGAGATCAGTTTGCCATGGGAATCCACTGAGATACCCCACAGGGGTTTAGAGGAAAAGGCTTTGCTGCCCTTGTGTGGTCCCTGGCCCTTACGGGTGCTGTGAGCTCACATCTTAGCCCAGTTAAATGGGATGTCCAGTCTGACTTGAGCCTGCTCAGCTAAATCAGCAGAAAAATCATCCCTTTTTCTTAGTTGCAGTTTTCTGCTAGTTTTACCCCCTGAACCAGCGTGCACCAAACATCACTGCCGGTTCGAGAACCGAGGCAGGAACGTGCAGCTGGAGGATGGGGGGAAAAGGGACCACAGCAGCACGGCTGTGACAGCGGGGGAACAACAGCTTAAATTTCCTTCCTGTTCTTCGCTGTGACCCTGGCTTGAATTGCTTGATGCGCCGGAGTAGGTGAGAGAGGCGCTGTAAAGGACAATTTAAAATTAAGCAGCTCTGAATATCGGGTTTTCTTTCTTTCAGCCAGTCACCAGCACAGGCGGAGGGGGGCAGGTAGGAGCAGGGATGTGAAATACCTGGAACGGCTTTTCACTGCGCCCACACATCGCGCTGGTACCTGCACAGAGTCCGCATCTGCATGGGGCTTCTCTGAATCAGGGAGCTGCTGGCAAGGCTGGATGGTGGGAAGCACAAGGTTACACAAATCCGTCTGGCCCGTGACTCTGATTAGGACTTGGCTTTAAGGAACCGGGGCTGAGGATGCACTAGTGCCCGATGCCTGTCTGAAGAGGTTAAATGAATATACATGTGCCTGTGCTGGATGGAGCGGGTTGGATTTGCTGTGGCTGCCCAGGCTGCTGCAGCCATCGCTTCGGTTTGTGTGGTGGGGCAGCACCTGGAGGGCTGGGGAGAAGCAGGAGTCTTCATTTTGAGTGACAGAATAGGAAGAAATGGATTCAAATGAGAATTAGGAGGATAAAACTAAAGCTGCTTGGCTGTCAGCAGCAGGGCTATGGTTGTGCCACAAGGAATAGCTTAAAGTTCCTTCTCCTGGTAGCAAGGAGACATCTGTTAGGAGAGGTTTGTTGGCAGCTCCAGTCTCTGGTGGTGCCCGTACAGACTCTGAAGGTTTTTGAAGCAGCAGAAACAAACTTGTCAGTATTACAAGCCAGAATCTACTGATTTTGGAGCTGATCAGCTCTAGTGAATCCATGAAACCAGATAGGTTGGTTTCTTTTCACGCCTCTTCTCTGCTATTGTCAGCAAAGTGTTTACTGGGCACTTTCTGATCTTTCCTTGGCTCGACACCACCGCAGAAAGATGCTGATGCAGCCAAAGATCATTCCACAGCGTTCTTTCCAAAAATCCTCCAGAAGGGCAGTTGTTGGCCTATTATTTAACATGGACAGGCTGTGCAAGCAAAGGCCGCTCACCTGGCTGGCGCGCAGGCGTTGCTGTAGCAGCAGGCGAAGAGCAACCACAGCAGCACCAACCGTCACACAGCCTCTGCTTTTGCCCCAGTCATGGGACCGTCATAAGGCCTCATTTTTCTTCTCGTTTCTAAGCTGCACAGGCAAAGCGTGACGGTTTTGAAACCCCGGGGTTAACCGCACTCGCTAGAATTAGGCACCGCAGAGAAACACAGGCCAGTTTCTTCTTCCCCGTTGCTGCCCACGCCTTCCCCGCAGCAGGATGCTCTGCTGAGCCGCCCCAGCGCAGCCGCACTCGGCTTCGCGGTGGGGTTTGCCAGGCTCTGCAGACAGCACCCTGCCTTCAGCAACCATTATAACTCCACCATTTTGCTCTCATTTAAACCCTAGGCAAATCCTGAGGAGGTCCTGTGATTCTGCACTGGTCTGGGGTCAGATACGTCTATTGGGAATGAAGATGGGGACAAGCTGCTCTGAGTTGCCCTGCAGTTTCTGAGCATCCTGTAGCTGATTCTTCTGCCATTCACCCACTTGAGTAGGCTGGAGCAGCCTGGCGGGGGGTTATCAGCCTCTTGTAGCATCTCAGGTCCCGGTTTGGCGCCTCCACACCCGCAGAGATGCTGTGGCTGCACCTTAGCACCACGCATGTCACAGAGCAAACCTCCAGCAAATTGTCACATCTCATCCCCGGGTGACAGCCAAGCTGAGTAGCAGCCACTGTCCGAATGGAAAGTAATCCTGAACCATCTGCTGAAAGGGAGAGAAAGAGCCCCCCAGATGGTGTTTCAGAGCCGCGCTGTGATGCAGGGCGGTGGGGGCTGCAGAGCACGACCTCCGCTCATCTGCCCACCGAGGGCTGAGCTCATCCAGCATCCCCGGAGCTTTTCCTTTCTCAGCTCTTGCTGAAGAGCTTGGGGGACCGTGAGCCAGGATGACACTGATTTAGAGAGCAGAGCATATAAACATCTCTCTGTGGCTGGGGTCCTGGCAGGACTGCTCAGGGATCTCCTTTTGGCTGCCTTTGCTAAAAATTTTTCTTCCAGGGAAAGGACTCCCTCTGCCTGCTGGCTATGAGCTCAAGGAGAGGATTGCTGCAGCTGCGGTGCCGTAGCTGACAGCAGCCCGTAAATCTGCGCAGGGAGATGTCACGCTTGCATAACCCTCAGCTGCTGCTAACCCCTGGTCCTGCTGCTCAGAGCATCCCTGCATCCCGCAGAGCATCTCTGCCTCCCCTGAAGCATCTCTGCACCCTGCAGAGCGTCTCTGCCTCCCCTGGAGCATCCCTGCATCCCACAGAGCGTCTCTGCCTCCCCTGGAGCATCCCTGCATCCCACAGAGCATCCCTGCATCCCACAGAGCATCCCTGCATCCCCCTCACACTTAACCTCCCGGGTTCCTCCCAGGACGACCAACTTGCAAACCAGCTGCCTCCTGCCCTTCGCCCAACGCCTGCTGTGGCACAGGGGAGATTTTTGCGAGGAGCCCTCTCACATGAAAAAAGATAAATGAGGTCTTTAAACCCCGCCACGGTACCTTCTAGCGACAGCCAGACATTTACAGCCAACTGCTGAACAATCCAGTGGTTACAAACATGGAGGCACTTCACGGTCATTAACTAATTAACAATCAGAACAGCCTTGTGAGACGATCGCATTAGTCCTGGCCAGCAGAGAGAAGCGGCTCATCCCAAACCTGTGTCAGAGCCAGCTGGGCCCGATTTGTGCCCCCCCTGCACCCGGCCGCAGCCCCCACTTCAGCCAGGGGGCTATTTTAAGCCACAGCACGGACTTATTAAAGACTTGGACTGTTCCCCTGACGAGCCCGAGCGCGTCCCCTCTGTCTCCCTCCCAAGATAACCCGTGTCCCAGCTCGCAGCGGGAGCCCTGAGGCTGGGGGGGCTGGTGCTCAGCCCCGCGGCAGGGTCAAGTGCAAATGCCAGGCTGGGAGCTGCCACACAGCCTCTTCTGCCACCTCGGTGTCAGGGACATCATCTCCGAGTGGCAGGGAGGGCTGGTTCGTAAGCAAGAGGCAGAAGGTACATTAGAGCCACCTCCACCAGCCTCTTTTTGAAAAGAATGTCCTTAAAATACCTGGCGTGCGCTGAGCACATGGTCTGTGGTTATGCCAACCTAGCGCCTTTGCTCCGCAAATATCTAACCTTTTTTTCTGAGACATTTACAGTAGTCTGCTTCTAGTGGCAAATCTAATCTTAAAAATTAAATTGGAAGTTCATAAAAAAAAAAAAAATCCCAGTTGTGCCTCAAGCATTACAAGGTGCCAGAGGACCATTTTCACTTATTTTCTTGCTAGAAAGACTGACCTTTCTGTCAGACCCGCAAGCGCAGCGCACAGACGCCCGGCTCAGGCTGACCGCGGTTCCTCTGATTGCTGTAACACCATCCGCAGCCCCGAGCCGCGTGTGCAGCCTTTGAACTGGGTCCTTGCTCGGGCTGCAGAAGGATGAGTTACTCGTCCAGCGCCAGGCAGACAGCGGGGAGGGACAGGGAATATCCAGAGAGAAAATGAGTGTTTGCAGGTAGGGAGTGAAAAGAAAGAACAGAATTGGGCAGTAGGAAGCTTTATGGTCCACTTGAGTTACAGAACCATAGAATTGTTTTGGTCGGACGAGACCCTCAAGATCATCGAGTCCAACCGTTCCCCCAGCCCTGGCACTGCCCCGTGTCCTGAGAACCTCATGTCCGTCTGTCCAACCCCTCCAGGGATGGTGACTCCAGCACTGCCCTGGGCAGCCTGTTCCAATGCCCCACAGCCCTTTGGGGAAGAAATTGTTCCCAATATCCGATCTAAATCTCTGGTGCAACTTGAGTCCGTTTCCTCTTATCCTATCACTTGTTACTTGAAGAAGTCCTTGATTTTACTTCCACCGCTGAGGTCTTCTGTCACCCCACGCCCAGGGCCAGCTCTGAGCTTGCCCGTTTTTCTGCTGACACGGGTGATTTGGGGCTTTTGAGAGGGAGAAACTAAGCCCTGAGCCCTGCTCTCACCAGCACAAGAGTCAGGAGATCCTGACCACAGCGCTGGAGCGAGTCCCTCTGCTCAAACAGCAAGAAGATCCCTGCGGCACTGGATTTGCTCCAACACCGGAGCTTTCCTGAGCACCCAGCCTTTGCAGCCTCGTGTAAATACCGACATATTTTGAACTACTCCAGGTTCCCACCGGTCCCTGCGAGGATGAGCCTGGTGGTGGTTCTTTGGTGGTGTTTAACAGCAGGACAGATTTTCCTGATCAGTCCTGGAAGTTCGCAGACACAGATTTAATGGCAGATTTGAGCTCTTTCAGCGGGATGGCGTGAAAGGCACAAATTCCAGTAAAAGCAAAAGGGGGAATGCATTAAAAACTCCTTCCTGTCTTTCCTCGAAGTCCAGCATTTTTCCAAACGAATTCATTAATGCATTATCCGTAATTTGTTGTTGATTGTGGCAGGTCAAGTTGGGAGCTTCCAGATCTGCTGGACGGTAAAATCCAGGCCATCAGTGACTCAGACGGAGTGAACTATCCCTGGTATGGAAACACGACAGAAACCTACACCATCGTGGGGCCCACCAAGAAGGAGTCCAAGTTCAACATCAGCATGAACGACAACTTCTACCCCAGCGTGACGTGGGCAGTGCCCGTCAGCGAGAGCAACGTGGCCAAACTCACGAGCATCCACCGGGATCAAAGCTTCACCACCTGGCTGGTGGCCACCAACACGGCCACCAACGAAATGGTGACCTTGCAGACTATCAAATGGCGCATGAGGCTGGGCATCGAGGTGAATCCCAGCAGACCCTTGGGGCAGCGTGCCAAGCTGCAGGAACCCTCTGCTCAAGAGCAGCCCCAGGTCCTTAGCAAGAATGAGCCAATACCACCTAGTGCCCTTGTCAAACCCAATGCCAATGATGCTCAGGTACTCATGTGGAGGCCAAAGGATGGACCGCCACTTGTGGTGATACCTCCGAAACACCGATAATATAAACCTGACGTCCTGGCACCAAAACGGAGGGGAAGAAAAAAAAAAAAAAAGGCAAAACAATCACTTAGGTATTAGAAGACACACGTATAATGAGCAAAATAAAAATGCACTTTTTATTCATTCAACAAATGCAACCATTCTACCTTCTCCCATTGGGACGGATTTCACTGTGCTAAAGCTAAAGAGGAGACCTGTGACTGGGTCTGTCTCATCACTGGATTCCTAAGGGAAGAATCTAACACTGATGTCTACCCGTATAGCTTTTTTTTTTTCTTCCCTGTCTTAGTTACTGTTTGAACTCAGTCTCATTAGCTTGTCCAGACTGCCCAGAACAATAAGAACATTTTATTTGGGATTTTAAGATTTTTTTTTTTTTCTTTTTGATTGAGAACAAAACAAGTTCCTGGAGCAAAAAGTTGACTATTTAAGATAAGGATTTTTTTTTTAAGCTGTAAGGTTCTGAGTTGCAAATCCAAGTCATGCGGCCTTATGTAGACTTTGCTTTGCATTGCCAAACTTTTGCCTTAAAGCTATGTTTGAAAAACAACAAAAACACCACCAGGCAGAATGGCCTTTCTACAGAATTTTTTGGGAGAAAGTTTTGGAAGAAGGAGTAGCTTGTCGATGTCTCACAGGCTGATGGATGAAAAGGGCATGAGATTGGAAGAAGCGTGATAAAAAGAAAAAAAAAATCTGGTTTTAAAACCTGGAACAAGGAAGCATGGAAATAATCTCAGTTTCAAAGCAATGCAAATAACCAACCTGCTGTGGGGTCTCTCTCGAGTGGGAGCTACGACTCTTCTCCCCACTTTGCAGAAGGGGCAGCAGGGACGTGCTCCGCTTCCACGGGGAACATCAGCCTCCCGATAGCATCACAATTTGGGATCATCTCACAGCTGGAATTGTGGCCCTGGGAGTCAACATAAATCGAGAAGGGGGGATGTCCCACTGTGTTTGTCTTTGGGACACGCAGATGTTTTTGCCCAGCTAGTCCACCGTCTCACCTTCTTGTGGCCTAAAAGCCAACGGCTCGTGCACCAGCTGTTGTTGGGTGAAGGTCTGTTGTCCTGTTTTCCCATAATATCCAAATGATGGTGCTGTAAGAAAAGAGCAGGATATAAAAAAGGATCCTTCTGAAGTCACTGGAGATGCATGGGTGTAAGCAAGGGCAGATCTTATCTACCAAGTCTACCCAGCAATATCCATAATTCAGGAACAGCCACATCTGGAAGTAACAGGCAGCCCTTCCTAGCAAACGGTGGGAGCAAAAGCTATGAAAAACTCTTCTTCCAGTGATAACAAACCACATTGGGGTTAGTCAATAACTTTCTTCCAAATGACCTCACGATCTACACGACTGTCAGGAGCGGGGCGCAGACGGGACCTCGCATTACCATGCACAGGGTAACGCGTGGGAAGGCGCGAGCAGGGCAGCACCCGAGTCTGGGGTGTAGATCCTCCGGTAATTAAGGTGCGTTTGGAGCAGGAGGTGGAACCTGTAGGTTTTCCTAAAGACCAGCTGGCTTCAGAGACAAGCAGATGCACTTCTGCAGGGGAGGGGGACAGGAAGGAGCCGGGTTTGCCGGCAGAGGAGGTTTGCAGGGGTGGCATCTGGAGGACAGGGCACGGGACGGGGGGCGGAGGATCTGCTCTCTTGCTCCAGCACACGGCCTGAGGCAGATCACTTCCCTCTCCCCTTCCCCTAGAAAACATTTCTTCCTCTTATTAACAATTTGCCTCAAGAGCGGGGACTGAGGAGAGCTCAGCGTGCCAGATACAAGCCTGGCCCTGCTGAGCTGGGCTGAACAGGTCTCACAACCCCACACACGCTGCTCTAAAGGCTCTCCCCTCGGAGAGGCACCACTTAGCTGCTGTTGTCACCTTCAACTTCCACACAGGATGCTACCAGCGAGAAATTCTCCTTCCTCCTTTCTCCAAAGCCACACGCACCATCTACTTTGGCAACAGGTTGAGCATCACTACCTGGCTGGGGAAAGCACGCCCAGAAGATATGTCCCCCACCGTGACAGTCTCAAACCAGCAAACGAGGATCCTGTGTCCCTGCAGACCCCGTGTCAGGGGAGCCCGCCCTCCTCACGCACCGCTTTTCAGAGATGCTCGGCCACAGAGCTGCTCTCTCCAACGGGCAGATGTCCGAGGTAGGAAGCCCAGCATTATAAGCAGCTTGCAAACAAATGGACTGGATCAAACCCAAATCCACGAGCCAAAGGTTGCCTAAATCTAGGCTTTGGGACTACAAAGGATGAAGCTAGGGAGACTTTGACTTGCACAGTCACTCTGTATTAAACTCCATTTTCTTACATGGATTCAAATCCTAACTATAGCTCTACTGGCACAGCCCTTCGGGACTTGTCTGTATTTTCTCCTAGGCAATACATGCAGAAGAGGACAAAATGTGAGCTGCGGGTGAATAGCTGATGTTTGGATGCATCTCGGCTGCCGCTTAGGTGCACTTCTGGGTGGTACTGTGGATGGGAGCAGAAGGGGTGTTTATGTCCGGTATTCACTTTGTCTCCAGGTGCTGAGTACTTACAGTTCTCACTGATGTCAGCATGGGTCAAAGAAATCGGACCCAGTTGTCTTAATTAGCTGCACGAAGGAATTCCAAGGCAAGATTTCTTCTCAGTCACCAAAAACCACATTCAGGGAACACCTACGTCCTTTTCCACTTAGCTTTGTGTTGGACTTAGTCTCCCAGTGCATTAAGTAAATCGGGTTCCTCCTACTCCCTCTACCTGGTGGACTGGATGCATCCATGCAATTTGATAGTAACCTCCTGGCTAATTTGTCATGTTGCACTGAATAGACCCAGCTGAGCAGTAAATTCGAATTTCACGTTGGGGTCAGCTTTGCATGGACTTCTCCCTTCCCAAAGAATGCCTTTCTCCTGTGCCTGGGTTGAAATGTGCCCCTCCACCTCCATTCGCATCACCAGACACGGCATAGGAAAGTGATGCTGCCTCTTTGGAGATTTCATGCGTTGTGATTAAAAGTGATGTTTTTTTCCAATGCTGCTTTGCTACAAAACTGACGGGGACAGATTGAATATAAAAGGAATGGTGGCTGGAAGTAACAGGTGCTAGACATCACTATTGATGTGGCTGATTAAGAGCCATGTGGTTAGAATGGGGATTGACAGGGTCCCAAAGGGGGCTTAAATGTCTGGGGCCCTGGGGCATCCTGCACTGAGTAAGGTGGTCAATAAGCAGAGGTAAATAAAAAGCATTTTGCAGAACCAGGAATGCACAAAGGATATGCTGAGAAGGTGATGGGGCACCAACACGGGATACTGTGAGCTTGTCTCTGCCTCACCTCTCCTGTCAGTGATGCTTTATGGCCCCAAATCACCCCAGGAGCTGAGAGGGTAGCTTGAGCATCCCTGTCCAAATCCCGTAGTGGTCCAGGGCTCGTTTCCTACCTTTGACACGGAGATGAGTGTGGCAGGAGAGTGACAGTCCCTCGTAAAGTCAACAAAGATCTGGAGCAGCGTTGGGAGGGGTGGACCCGTGGAGAACAAGGCTGGGTTTGGGCAGGGGGTCGCGCAGGGGCTGCTGAGCCTCGGTGCTGCTCGCCCTCCTGCCCTGGCTCCTGGTGCAGCAATAAGAATCGTCCTTGGTCTTGCAGAGATACTGTGAAAACAAACCCAAGATGTACTGAGTCTGGACACTTACAGAGATGTAAAAAAACCAAACCCCCGCTTTTATAACAGACAGAGAAATAAAGTGAAGTTTTCAAACAGGTCTGCTTAGAGTTGTTTGGGCGGTAGCTGTTTTCAAATGAACGGTTCCACCACCTCTGCACTCACGTTTCAAGGTGACGATAAACACTCTGTTTACCATGAGTGCCTTTTCTCCCGATTTCAGCTCTTATGCCACATCCAAGCGTGGAGGTTTCTGGTTAAAAATAGCAGCCAGCATCCTGCATTTTTCACTGCCAGGCTGCTGTGCATCTTGTGAGGGCAGGACAGAGCCGAGCCGGTTGGCGCGGGCAGCAGCCGAACTTCTGCAAGTTCAGTCTCCTGCTGCTGTTTGCTTATTTAGCAAAAGCCTGGCCAGATGTGAGCTGTAAATACTGCATCTGGAGAGACACAGCGGCTCGGCCAGGCTGCGGTACCCTGGGCAGCAGAAAGCGGCTCTGCCCTTTCCGACCTGGGCAAATGAGAGGTTAAAAGCTGCTGCAGTGTACGACTGGTTTGCAAATACCATGCTGTATTAATTTCATTATTTTCCCCCTCATTTTTCATATTTAGGTTCAGTAAAGGAAACTGTCAACGTCATTTTCAGAGAGCAGGGGGTGCCCGGCCAAGCAGCAGCACAGCTCCCGTGCCATCCCCTTCATCCACAGGTCCCAACCCCGACACCATCCAGGTCTGTTCTCCAGCTCCTCCTGCCACGGGCTGGTCCCACCACCAGCTCCCTTCCCACCTGCGGTGCCCCAAGGCAGACACAGGTTGCTCTTTTTTTTGTTCTGTCAATAGTTTTGCTGCTCTGATCCAACCTGCAAAAAAGCATCAAGGCTTCTCCAGAAAGCAGCAGAACAAAGACTTGTTCTGCTGCAAGACGATGCTGCTGCATCCACCAGCTCCCACCCAGCACCCCGGGACCCTCCTGCCCAGTTGGGGCTTTCCCGGTGCATGCCCTGAACACAGGGCTGGACCCTTACCTGCGGGGCACCCCCCAACAAGATGCACCTCACACCGATGCCCCCTCTTTGCTGCATCTCCCTGGAGCAAACAAGAGCCCGTTACAAGCCTGTCGTGCCCCTTGAAGGTTGTAGCCAACCTTTGCAGCTCCAGAGCACTTTGCACACTGCTGCTGGGCAATGGGAAGACCTGGTACCACCATCCACAAAGCACAGAGGTGTGTGCCCACATCAGCCACCACCAGCCACATGGTTTGGGAAGCTCCGGCAGCACGTCACAGTGACACAAACCCAAATGCTGCAGGGGAAGGGGAGGAATGAAATGTATGGGAGGTCACGGCTTGAGGAGTGTGCATGGATGGAGCCTGAGCAGAGGACGGGTTCTGGGTGGGATTCCTTTCCATGGTGGAAACTCTCCAGCCTCATCTGTTGATAGCAGGTTAAATTTAGATGTCCTAGTTTGGGAGGGAGGGAGGGCTGGGGAGGGGACACCAGCCAACTCACAGCTGTTTCGGGTGACACCCTGAAAAAGCCAAAAGTGCCCGGTCACTTATTGTCTGCACAGAGACCTTCAAAAGCCACCAGAGAAGGACCAGGAGGACGGTGAGAAGGACATGGGCTGCTGAACCCGGCAGAGCCCAGTTCTGGTGCTTCAGGTAACACCAACCTCCATCCTTCATGGCAGCGCTGAGGCTGCAAATCAAACTTCACCTTTCCAGAGGTTTTGTCGCTTGGCTTGTGATTTTCTAACCTCGGTTTTAAGCAGACTGAGGCAAGTTCCTTCATTTGAAGAAATACCCTCTGGTCTCCATGGTCCCCACTCAAAACTTTTTGCAGGGACTTCCCTCTGCTGATGCAAATCAAGTTTTGTTTCCTATTTCTTCTGTCTCACATCTTGGTAAGCTGTTCATGTGCCGCAGCTGCAAACACTCTTCGTATTCCTTTATGTTTTCAAGTTTCAAAGCAAAATATTTAGCAATGCACTGAAGAGCCTTGAAGCATCTACTAAAAAAGAATAAAATACCATGTTGTGTTGCATGCACATAGCTATAACAGAGCTCCGCAAACAAGGCGGATTTTTTGTGGGTCCCTCAAAGATGCAGGAACAGTGTCACAGCAACACCCCTGCTGTAGTGTTTGAGTTTTCTGGCAACACACAATTTTTATCACTCGTTCAGGGAATGAGCTCAGATACCGACACTGGCAGCACAAAACGTGCCCGCGTGTGATAAAGCCACGTACAGAGAATTCCCGGCTCCGCAGCGGGAGCCAGAGATGCGTTTGCAGAGGAGCTTTGTGACCTACTGGAAGCTGCAGAAAATCGAGGTGGGGATGGTGCAAGACGGTGTCACCACGGGGCCCTTGGGCAGCCGAGACAGAACCAGCACAGCCAAGACCACTGGTGCTCTGTGAGACACCCGTATTCTGGAACACCAAGTATTACTCAGTAAAAACCTTCAAAACAGGACATAAAATAATTCTTTCTTTTTGTGCCTCTTTGGGACAAGGCTACGTTTTGCCCCTTTTTCCAGAAAAAGGCACATTCCTTTGTTGCTCTTTAGCCTTCAAGGAAGCAGAAATCGCTGGCCTGGTCTCTCCATGGGTTTGGGGAGATCCCCCACGTGCCCCCCAAGTCTGTACCACCACCAGTGCTCTGCCACAGCGCAGCATCCCCAGCACTTGCCTTCCCACGGCCTCAAGGCCACAGCCTAGTCTCGGGAGAGGAAAAATTAAATGTGTTCTTTCATTAGGAATAATTAAGGTAAAAGCCTTGGAAGATTTCTTCTCATACTGAAATGGCAGGGAAAATAAGGCACAACCACATCAGCACAGATAAAATTATAAGCTCCTCCAGAGTAGCTGTGGAACAGTTGCTGTTAGTTAGTTAGTTGGGGATTAACCAGCACAGACAACAACAACTAATGAAATGAGGGCTCCAAGCCCAGCTAGTCCTTGGCTTCTTCACCGGGTCTGCCAAGACAGCGGCTTTCCATGTTAGCAGCTTTATTCTTTGGTGGACATCTGTCCACAAAAACCTGGATGGGGGCCACGAGATCACAAGCCACCTAACCCAGAGAGGCTAGAACAGCTGCTGGCAACCACCAACAGGCACTCGCCAAGTCCTCGAGTCATCTAATAAAAATGCAGATTTTTTTCAAAGTCGACTTTGCTACATTTTGTGCGTATTCCTGTAGGCTTGTGGTCACGATCAGCGTCTCTGCGCTGCTCAGCTCCTCCAGCAGCTGCTATGGAAACCAGGAGCAGCACCCGCTTCTCAAGGGCAGATAGTTCGGGGGGTTGGATTTTCAGCCACGATTCTGGAAGCATTTCCAGAAAAATGCATGTTCTGCAGTCACTCTTACAGCCCTTCACTTGCAGAGCGTAAAGGAGTTAAACAGGTAGCACAGCAGGGACAACCCACAACAACCCCCAACTGCTCCCATCATTCCAAAAAAGAACCTTTAAATGGCTCCGCATGCCGACATCGCGTTCTTACCAAGCCAATCTTCTCCACGGCAAGTGGTTTATTCGCTATCGGGGGGAGCGCAGCTGATACAGCCTTGCTGGGAGGTGTCGCATGCCGCAGCGAGGGGAGATTAATGCGAAGAATTTAAGGTCAATGGCTTGGGCCGGCTGCTATTTATAAAGAGGAAGGAAAGCAGAACAGCAGTATATCACTTCTAGGCCTTAGGAAATGTTGTATAGTCCGGGAGAACACCCTGGGAGGGCACACGTCAACCTATCTTTGGCTGCGTCTTCCATCTCCAAACCAGCAAATTCCAGACAGTTTTCTCCTCAGTTCCAGGGCTGCGGTCCCTGGATCACTGGCACCCGCTCTCTTCCACGAGGGGAAGGGAGGTTATAAACAAGCCCCCAATAACAGCGCATGAAATCAGGGCATCTGTAAAACCTGCACAGCCCGTGGCCTCGCAAAGCCTCTCCGCGTATAAAAACAAGCCCTCCTTGCACTCTATATTCCCCATATTTCAGTGCTTTCCTTTCCAAAGGGGACCTACCCAACGTCATTCCCAGGCGCAGAGACAGGAAGGACACTTTCCACAACTAGGACAGGAGTTGGGTCAAACGCCAACTTTCTACGTTGACTTGAAAAAAGCAATTTCTTTAGGAGCTGTTGATAGATGTAAGTATTTAGTTTATGACACTGAACATGAAAACAAGCAGTTATCAACTATTTCCAATTCCAAAAAGTGACCACATGCCCACTAAACCAGAAAAATGACACTTGGCATCATATTGTGTGGTACTAGAAAAAAAAAAAGTTAGAATGTTTCTGCTGAAAATAGAAAAAGCAGAAGTACCCTAAAATGTTCTAATAGGACCAACAAGATAAAACCATCCAATCTGCATGTATTCAACTAATACATAAGCTTGTAATTCAAATGCATTTTTCAGATAGCAACAAAACCCCGTTACATCATTTAGAGGTTTTATGGAGGTCAGATGCATCAAATAGAAAGTGTTTGTCCGAATGCCTTCAGGGCATTCTTGAAAACATTTGCTCAGTATGTTCAAGTATAAACATAGGAGAATTTCACAAATGTCATTGACTAAAGCCAAAAGCTACAGGGAAAAGGTACAATCTCATACACGTTAGAAGAAAAATGTAGCTGACAGGAGAATCCAACAGCCAAAGCCATACGCTGCAAAATCACTAATGCCTCTGGATGGAGGTCACACTTCTAATTCCAGAGCCAGAAGTTCTCCCTGTAACCTGAGTTCCACTTTCTGAGTTCTGTAAAATTTACAGAAAGGTAAAAATAGGAGAGCTTTTACTTCCCACCTCCCTGCTGAATGTTACTGCCATGGGAACGCGTTCTGCACGCTGCCAGTTTCTCCTCGGATCATTTCCTATTTCTCCACTGAGCCTCTGGCTCACACATGACTCAGTTTTAACACTTCAGACTACTTACTCACTGCTGATCTTCCAGACAGATGGGGAGGAAGCTGCATCCCGCAGTCTGAGGGGAATCAAGAAAGATTTCAAGGCCTTGGGACGGATGGTGAAAGAGTCTGGGGCTCAAGTGATTTTCTCTTCATTCCTTCCATTTTCAGGTGACAACATGGGATGGAATAGAAAAATTCAGTCCATAAATGATTGGCTTCAAGACTGGTGCTACAGGCAGGGCTTTGGTTTCTTTGTTAACAGCTGGTTTTATAAGACACCAGTCCTGACAGTGATACGTGGGAAAGGTTTATCTTGCAGGGGCAAAAGGATGCTAGGACAGGAATTAGCAGGGCCCATTGGGAGGGCTTTAAACTAGATTTGAAGGGGGATTAAGCAATCTGGACATCCGTAAATCCATGAGTCCAGATGGGATGCACCTGCAGGTGCTGAGGGAGCTGGCTGAAGTCACTGCTGGACCACTCTGCATGGTTTCCAACTGGAACACAAGAGGTTCTACTTAAATTTGAGAAGAAACTTCTTCTCAGTGAGGGTGGCAGAGCCTGGCCCAGGCTGCTCAGGGAGGTTGTGGAGTCTCCTTCTCTGCCGACATTCAAACCCGCCCGGACACCTTCCTGTGTAACCTCATCTGGGTGTTCCTGCTCCGGTGGGGGGGTTGGACTGGATGAGCTTTTGAGGTCCCTTTCAATCCCTAACATTCTGTAATTCTGTAGGCATGTACCCCATCCTATACTTAAAATTAGCAGGGCAAACTACAGCCCCTTCTTAAGAGCGTGGGATAATCAGTCATTCTCTTCAATGAAAAATGCACTGGTTTATATCAGGATTGTCTAGGCAAGGGACAAACAACAGAAAGCCAAGTCCAGTAAGGGGCTGGTAACCACAGCATGCAGCTAGTTCTTCTAGATCCAGGGAGATAAACCCTTCCAACACAAATAACATCGAGACAGATAAAATAGTTTTAATATAGAGCAAGAACAAGTGTTGCATAAAAATAAGCAAAATCTTTTTGTTAAAAAAAAAAAAAAATAGTCCAAGAACTTGTATTTGAAAGAAAAGCTGTTTGGATATTGATTGTGTAGGTGAATCATGAACGCAGGAGCTACGGCACAGTTCTACAGGAGAATTCAGAATGCTCTTAGCTTCTCCATCCACTAAATCCAGAGGAAGATCTGTGGAGCAAGAAAAAAAACCAGCAGAGCAATGAGTGCTAGAGTCTCACACAGTATTAATTCAGCCGATCTCTCAAACAAACTTCAGTCTCCTTAGTATCAGAAGCTTATTATGAGAATTCATCGGTATTTCCAGCACCTTTCACCTGAGACTGCATCAACACACACTAACTAGATGTAATTATGCTTATTCTAGAGCCTACCATCTGGAGACACACATGCTTTCTTCTGCGTGACAGGGAAACAAAGTAAAAGAAACTTGCTCAAGGAACCCCGCAGTCAGTGGCAGAGGGGATGGCAGAGTTAACCTCGGATCTTAGTCCCATTCTTTAACTGTAAATCAGGATCTCGGATCAGCCAGAAAGGTACCGGTTTACTTCATTCCTTGTTTCAAGTCGACAAATGGAGCAGATATTAGATTCGCACACACAGCTTGTGCACACGCATCATGTGCTCAAGAAGTGGAGAAAGAGCATGATCTAACTGAAAATTCTCTCTTATATGAAAGATGAACCTCCCTGGAACACACATGTTCAGAGCTCATGCTTTGAGCTCTATGCAGTGCCTCTAAAAAGGAAATCAGAACTAGTATGTTACTGCTACTTTCAAAGCTTGCTCTTGTAAACCATTCGGCTCTTCTATTCTGGTTCTATTTGTATTTTTAATGAAAAGTTAGACATAAAATGGTACTTACGTGTTAGATGATCCGAAACCAAACCCTGAAAAGAAATGCAAGATTGGAAAAATAATTGTTAAAAGGTAAAATGAATGCATAAGATTTGTAGTACATGTCCCCTCCCACACACAGATTGAAAAACACTTCTTTCCTGCCTTAGGCCAGGGAAGGAGTGATGGGCAAACAATGAAAGTCAAATCTCCATCTAGAAGAAAAGCGACTTGAGAGTTCCTGAGAGGGCTTTGCCTTCACTGCTCATCAGCTACGGCCATTCATTAGTAGCAACCGCATAAAACGTGCCTGGTTTATTCACCTCTCCCTGAAAACAGAGGGCTGTGTTCTGAAGATGGAGTTTGTGCTTAACGCAAGGCAGCGGTGACAGGCTGACCAACGAATGTGTCACCTCTCAAAGGCTGTTTTCACTGCACCCTCACTGAATTAGAGCAGATAAAATGTTCGCTATTGGTGTTCTAGCTCAATTTTGCAGTGTATATTCTTTTGACAGTAAGTACTTATGCACGGATACCCATACCTATGGTACTGAAGAGATATTTGTTATTTCTCAATATTTTCCTTTGAGAAGAACAACTCCACAAAAAAGAGCGAAAAGCAATAATCTGATGAGGCGTGCAGAAGAAGAGTGATTTATTGACATGCCACAGCAAATCAGCGATGTAATTAGGAGATAAAGTCTGAGAAGGTGCTACACCCCACCCTGCAGCTCAGTTCTCAAGGTTATGGTGCTTTCCCTACAGCAGGACCAGAACCAGGCAGATTTTTGACAGGGAGCCAAGGAGTCACACCTCAGTTCCAGGAAAAACTGGAGACATGGGGCCTGTTAGGTTCATTATATTTTAGCTGCTCCTACCTCCTCCACCTGTCCCAAAAGCTGAGAATCCACTGCTTTGTGTGCCAAAACCAGTGCCCTGTTGTGACAGCGATCCAAACGTCGGGGTATTTTGGTTTGCTAGTGTGCCGAACGATGCTGTATTGTTACTGGTACCGCCAAACCTGCAATTTAAAGAGAAAAATTGTGTTTGCGAGCATCTTCTCACTTACCCTGGAAGTCTGTTCTCATACCTGCAATGAGAACCGTGCGATCCTTAAACAAGGATACATCAGAAGAGCGAGACCACCCAATATGAATTCTTAATAATTGTTCATTCTGGAAACAGATTGTCTGGTTTGGGAAAGAATATTGTAAATATAAGTGTCTGTTCAGCCTACGTTCTTAGTCTATATCAGGCAGAAGGGCAAATATGTTCATGCTTACACAGGGTACATTTTCAACTGCTTAGAAATACCAACTTCAGCCATCAAATAGAATGTATTAATTCACACTCTGTGTAGTTTTCATGCTTTAAGCTCTGACTTAAAATGTGAGCTGACAGCATGTTAACCCACCTCTCCATCCATCCAGATCTAGACGACTTTAAAAAAAAATAAACAAAACCCACATCAAAACATATCTCTCCAGATAAAAGACAGCCCTTGTAGCAGTGTGACAAACAACTCACCTGGTAAAGGACGTCACCTCTCCTACCTCAGACACCGTCAACTGTACACACGCTACTGCCACACACAGCACGAGATACAACGGGCAGTTCGGTGACTTTGCGTCTTTGGCCCCGTTAACCATCCCCTGTGCCTCTGCTTTGGCTCTTGACCCATGTACCTTGTAGAAAACTTCAGCTCAGAACCACAAATGTGGTTTTCCCAGCAAGGGTAGAACAGTTTTTATAGGTCTTTCAAAAAAGAAGCAAGATGAGATGATGCATTTGAGAAGGAGAGGTTTTTACAGTGCTCCGTCTCATCAGGACTGTGCCACTAAACACACAAATCATGTCTACCCGGTGAAACAGTGACAAGGAAACTCGTGGTTCAAACTGCTTCTTGCAGTTGCAACTAGAAGAACATGTCTGTTGAAAAATGCTAAGCACACTTGGAGCACATAAACAGCTTAAGCTATGAACAGATTATTTTTTTTAAACATATAAAAGGCATGAGGTACAGTCATTGCCTGGTAACAAGCAAATCAAACCTATCTTGCCCAGATTTTCAGGTCTTTTGCAAAGCTCCTATACAAAACAGAATTGAGACGCACTTGAGGTTACTTGATGAAAGCAAAACATTATTTGCTCACAGTCTGAATTGCAGACTTTGAAGAAGTGTGGTTTCTATTTTTGATACCTAAGTCATTTAACAAGTGATGCAGATTTTTCAGAATTGAAGCAGCAACGAATCACAAGTTAGCACGGTGTTCTCAGGAACTAATACCGCATCATGTACTAGCAAGTAACTTCTCTGGATTTGGGGTTTTTAAAATTTTACTTCAAGAGAAAGGCAGAAACGAAGTCCTGTTCACATGCTACATTACACTGCAGAATTAAACTATTCTTCAAAATGTTGTGGTGACATTTGGAGCTTTGTAGAGCTGCAGAAGAACCCAGCTGAAGCTCCTGCAGCGCTGGGGTGCCCTGGCCGATGGGTTCCTGCCTGATCTCACGGGGAATTAACAACTTACACTTCTGGATGGTCTAATGTGCCTTACGTAAAGGCAGTTCCTCCTGAAACCAAAGACAAACACTTGTGAAATACGTAAACACTCAGACTGGGAAGACATCCAGTTTTCTCTTTTCACTGGAAGGTTTTAAATTTTTTTTTTAATTGGGTCTATTGGGTCTGAATGTAATTGCAGGGCATGGCGGAGAGTTGCCTGCTGGTGGTGTGGTGTTGAAGAAGTGTGTTCGCTGCCTATTGCAGAAGCTGCTTTGCAAGGTTTGAAATTCTGTATTTGCTGAACAAAACAAGGAATAAAGTGCTGTCTGCTCTGGTGCCAAGCACAGGCTTAAGGCATAAAGAAACAGGTAAAAACAATCAGTGTGGGATAAACATAAATTGCTCTGGGAGCACAGACTGTTACAAATGCTTCCTCCCAGCCCCCAAAGGTGAGAGAACAGACTGAATTCTCATCAGGATCTCCAGCCCAAACCTCACAATGGGTAAGGTGGCTAGACAGAGTCACAGATAATGATATTTATTATTTTTCTGTGCTAGACAGTTTGTAAGCCTAGATCTGAACTTAGTAAGTGTGCACACAGAACATACTCCTGCATTCCCTTAGACACTTGCAAGATGATTCACATTTCCCCTCCAGTCCCTAAAGCTGAAGATTCAACATGGTAGTTTCAGCATTAAAACGACACCACACACATCATTTCCTTGGGGGTTCATGTCTTTGTTTTATGCCTTAAAAACCTACCAAACAACAAAAAAACCAAAGGACACTTGGAGCTTAGCGATCAATCACAGAATACATTTTTTATGTTAACGTGGAGGTAACAAAGCACGATAGATTTTGTCATGCAAGAATATTGCTTCCCCAGCCCCTGTTGCTTACCCAAATCCTCCAGCGCTGGCGGCTGCTGTACCCTCGCCGAACACTTTGCCTCCCGTTGAGCCCAGAGGGCTTGAAAAGGTTGGGGCTGAACCGAATGCTGGCACCCCTCCGAACCCAGGGGATCCCCCGAAAGTGGGAGGGCTGCCAAACACTGGAGCAGCACCGAAGCCACCTGAGCAAAACAGAGGCAAAAAAAAAAAAAAAAAAAAAAAAGGGACGAGAACATCACGTAAAAAATAATGCGGAAAAGCAAAAACTAGATTTCAAAGCAGACAATCTCCATTCATCTCTGTTTGTCTTATCATATGGACACAGCGTTATTTACAAAAGTAACTGCCACAAAGCTTCCAAACTGCAGGGTATTTCATGACAAAAGACATGGATAAGAGAAGTGCCCAAATGCATGCAAAAAACCTGCAACTGAATTAAGAGACTATCCAGAAGAAAACCACATTCCGGGTCGCTTGAACATTTGAGCACGAAATCAACTCAATTCCCAGAGCTGTACTAAAAAGTGGTGGTATATCACATATGCTTGCACACTGTGATGGAATTTCTATTTGCTTTATACAAAAAAGACCAATATCTTAATTGTGAGATAGAGAGCATGCACAATAACCAAGTTATAGTAAGAGTACATACAACAGGCAATAGACTGATGCTTCTATTATTATAAAAAAGACACATCCATCCTTCGTCATAAAACTCTCCAAATGAACTGAATATAGCAATGCAGAATGAAAAGTCTCCTGTAAAGGTCAATTTCATGAACATTTGCTGCTGTGGTTTGGTTGCAGTGTTTTACCCTGCCTCCAAACCTAAAGCTCTGGACAAACATTCTGTCCTGAGCACAGCACTCGATCCATGCAAATGCTGGAAGTGCAAGAACTCCCCAATGCAACGGGTAAGTCTCCCCAATTCTTAAGATCAGACAGCAAGCTTGTTTTTGAGGCGCTCCAGTGATAGAAGAAGATTCAGGAGGTAGGGTTTTATTTAGTTCTGGTTTAAGTGGTGGAAATGATTCCTGTGGGGAACCAAGAACTGAACTCTGCTCTTGGCAATTTCTCTTTGGGGTTTAGCTGCCTTCTGCAACTTGGTATGGACTTCTACCAAGGCTATTTTATTCTGTGTTCATCCGCTGATATTGTTGGCCTGTTTCTAACTGACACCGTGGAACGTGAAGGACACCTGCTCTTTCGTTTGACTAGTGCTGGGGACTGGGATACCACCACGCATTTCAATACCCTGGGTGAAATTCCAGTCCGTGTCAAGGTAATGGATACTGTTTGGCTGTAAACACAAAAGGTCTGGAAAAAATAAATGCTAGGCTTGAATTATTTAAATACAGATCAGGTATCTTGTTACCTCTATCTCTAGGAAGTTAGAGTATTTATCACAGGGGCTGAAGCTTTGCTCAGCATATGCTCTCTTTTGCAATGGATATTAACCAATACTGGAGAACGAAAAATGAAACACACAAGTAGTGAAACCAGGACAAAGGGGGATTCAAATAAAGTAAACCCTTCCACTGCAGCTGGGAGAAGAAGAGGCATCAATCATTTCAATATTTAGCAAATACAACCAGAGGAGGGAAGGATCTGAGGGGCTCTGTGTGAGTGGATGTGCCTTCTGCAGAAAGCTCTTGAAAATCCCATCTCAAGAAGAATTTTGAAACCAAAACAATCAAAAGCAAGGGAAGAGTCGCTGGGTGAATGAAAGAACTTCCTTCAGCAATGTCCTTCTCCTCTAGCAAAAATAACAGATAAGAAACTCGGTCCACTATCGAGGAGAAAGCAATACCCACACGTGGAGCAGACACCCAACTGCAGTGTTCACTGTAGGAACAGTCTGAGGTTAGAGGAGAAAAGCTTTGCTCTGCCTGACCCTTTGGGCCTCCATTTGGCCTGGTAATTAACAAAAGGAACATTCTGCCATTCAGTTCTAATAAACATTACAGTCACCACTACTTCTGTGGCTCTTTCTTTGGGCAGATGACAGTAAAAAGAAAAGAGGTTTTGTGAAATTTCCAATATTTGATTCAATTAACTCCATCGACAGAACAATGTCTCAACCACAGAAGAAAGTGATGATGACAGGCCAGGCTGGTTTCAAAAGAAAAGGACTTGAAACACGCCTGATACACATTTTATGAAGAAGCTTTCCCATTGTAGACACCTGTGCATTCACACACATGAAGAAATGGGGACAAAACCCAGAGTGAAGTTTGGAAGATAATATTCCAAGGAAGCATCTAAAATAGGACAAACTTATTCAGTTCTGTATTCTGTACTCTTCATTGTACAGTACATAGGATCAGAAATAATTCACACAGTGCTGTGCTCTTAAACTGCAATGGGAATTTCTGGAATGAACACCTAAAAATTGTAGTTTACCGGGTGCTTTTCTGCACAAGAGATTGTAAATCTCTACCTTGAATCCACCAGCTGAAGTCCCACTCACTAAGTCATTACTTATTTTTTATTTATTGTTCAAAGACAATTCCTGTACATATATTGAGTCCAGGCTGTAGACGTCTAAATGGTAGAATACTCTACTAAATAGCTCACAGATAAGTGTGGGGGGGTTAACAAAGTACCTGCTTTGGTTGGACTGGAGAACCCAAAGCCCTGCGAGGCCACGCTTCCCCCACCAGAGCTGAAAGTGCCCGTAGGCTTCTGCTCTCCGAAAGATGAGCTCCCGAATCCAAAGGTCTTTGCTCCACTGTTTCCAAATAAGTTGGAAGAATCTGGGAAGAAGAAAAATACTCGTGAAGCTCATAACAGACAATATTCCCAGTTACACTTCATTAACTGGATCAAGAGAAACAGAAACCCCTTGTACTTCCCCAACCCCCAAACACAAAACAAATGCATTGAGAACAGCACTCTGCAGAGAAACAGAGTTTTCCTGTTTTCCTACAGGGTTCTGTAGTTCTACCCAGCCATTCTGGATCAGACGGACCACTAACAGCCCTTTATTGCTGTAATTTAGCAAATCACAGGATGGATGATTTGTCTAGTTGCATCCTGCATCACAGTCACTAACAGACAACCCCTCAAGTCAGAAATCACAGCAGCTAAAACCAGCCTCTCTTGACAACACAAGTATTGGTCCACTACAAATTAAATATTCTTGACTATTCTGGCAATGGTCAGTATTTCTTAACATGACTATCTGTCAGAACCTTAAAGAAGGTGCCAAACTTTTCCAGCCTTACTGAAAAATGACATAAATTTTCATCATTCACAAGGCTACACAGATTTTTAGCACCTAGTGTCAAGACACGGAATAATCAAAGCTTCTCTCTGGTGAACCATTTGATTTATTTCATCACAAACCCCAGCGCTGCAATCAAGGAGGACTAAATTAGCAAGGTTAGAGAACCGACCTCAACCATTCAATCCCAATGGATCATTAAAGATGTAATAAAAGAAATGGATTTGGTCTCCCAAGACTTGAAGCGTTACTTCTAGCCCCTTGCAGCTCACTCAACAGTTTTCCTTTGCTCCCCTACTTTTACATCTTAGCCACTGTTTCCCTTTCTTGCCACTTTCTACCCGCTGGACTCCACCCCTTCTGCTTTCCCTTTCTGCCAAACCCAAGTCAAAAGTGACGAAATAACGAAGCAGGGCAGTCATTAAATAAAAGCCACAGTTAAGAAATCGTCCTGAATAGCTTTTGTGACATGCAAAGGTATGTAACAAGCACTGCTCTGCAATAGCTGCACAGGAAAGGCACAAGAGAGCCTGCTAGTATTTCAAACTAATTGCTACAGCAGACAACAGCACCACGCATCTCGGCTCAAATTTTACAATATTACCTGTTAGCCCAGAAAACTCAAGACTAATGTGTTTTTAACTCAATTGTGGCAATTAAAAAAATTAAGTCTTTACACTAATAGACAGTGATCGCTTCTTGCACTTACGGTTAATCCTTTATAGCTTCTAAAAAAAAAAATTCTAATAGTCCCTTAAAGTCCCTGGTGCAAAGGAACCCGAGTGTGGCTTTAATGTAGTCCTAACTACTTTTCACGCCTCCTTTTGTTAGGTTGGTTGGCTGGGCAAGAAGCAACACGTGGGAGGGTCGGTTTGGCACCTCATGTGCAGATTGATTTAGCCAAAACACACACGGATTGATGCCTTTTAGCTGACAATGGGAGCAAAAGAAGGACAAGCGCCGAGTCCCTCCTCCAAAAGAGGGTTTTAACGCAATTCCTCTCATCTATCCAGTTGTCATGATGCTTCTAAGAGCTTATCTGGAGACCAGATTCACCCTGTCTATCAAATCTGGGTAAAAACTGATAAAGGAAACTCTACAATTCTGCTTCCTTACCAAAACAGACTACATCCCCAACTCAATGGCTGAGAATATTTGCTCTTCTTCACTACATCCATGTGACTGAAGAAATTCACATGTCTTCCTGGACATGAAAAATGACTTGAGGGCTTATCCATATATTACACCAGATTTTGATAAAACACCTTGCATGTGCTGCATAAAGACAGTTAGTTTTAGGACAAGGGTGAAGAAACTGCTATCCATCATGCACTTGTTTAACTTCGGTTCGTTTGAGAATAAGATTCTTAACAATTTTAACAGTTAGGGCAGATGAGAAATAATAAAAGCTTTCTAACTTTCAACCAAGTTGGAAGCAGAAATTCAGTGACAAGAGGTTAGAGTATTCAATTTTGAAGAAGAATTTAGCCAAGAACTCCCTACAGAATATAGATATTCTTCACACTTCTTGCATCTGTTTGTTTCAATGGCTTCCCTACTTACTTTCTATAAACCTGAAAGGAAAAATTCTGGATTACACATCATACACACTGTCTGTTATCCCTGGAAGCCTTTCATGTTAACACAGAATTTACTCAAAGACGACTAATGGCAGAAAAGCAGATGGGATCGCAAAAGCAGACGGAAATCAAAGCACGTTTTGTATTCTTGTTTCGTTCACTTACTCTGGGAAGCTGCAGATCCAAATCCTCCACTGGAGGAACCGAAAGGATTCTTACTGGCTGCATCCTGACTTGGCTTTCCTCCCAAACCGCTGAAGAAACCTCCATCTCTCCCACCACTTCCAGCTCCAAACAAGCCTCCACTGGAAGAAGATGGCTGCTAGGACAGAAAAAGGACAAAAAGGTGATTTAAGAGAAATCAAAGCTGCACATTCCCCCAAGGCTGATTTTTCTGTCAGGCCTATTCTGCTGAATATATGAAGGGCTTGATGAACCAGGAAGCAATCACCTTCCAACACGTAATGTGATGAAATCTTATTTAAGTCTCTCTTAAACCTTATCCATGATACAGAATCATGCTTTTGAAACTTGCCTACACTGTCCACGTGCCACTTAGCATGGAAAAAAGGCAGGTGACTTACAACATCTCTATCTTATCTGGCACGTGGTAAAACATTTGTTTCTCCATACCCCTTAGAAGATGATACAGATGATGCTTTAGTGCCCCCTACAATAGCAAATACTTCGGTACAGACTGTGACACCTTTTATTGAGCACGTCAAATTGTATTTTTTTATTTTTTAATATATCAGAAATAGGTAGGGAACCCTGAACATGTCCACGATACGTAACAGTCCCATGTTTCTGCAAAAACAATAAATACTTGCCTGGCCAAAGACAGTGCCTCCGGTATTTGCTGCTTGCCCAAACACAGAACCTGTGTTACTAGAACCAAAACCTGCCAAGAAAAGAAAGGAAAATAAACCACCAGAACTATTACTAGGGTGTAAGACAATTCAGGGAGGTGACACTAGTCCAGAAGAGGGAAAGGACAGGTCTCCCATGCCAAAACACAGATACAAATGATGTTATAAATTTAAAGTATGTGCCAACACACAAATAGTAAATTCCACTGGAAGTTTCCTTTAAAGTCATTCTCCTTTTCTCTTTGACCAACATGAAAAACAAACAAAATAAAAGGTTTTTTCACTTGTGGGATCATTGCTAACAATATAAGAGAACTGGATTTCTGTTAACATTGCTATAAGGGTGCTGCAAGGCTTGAACAAGCGCTGTAGCATCCTGATTTCCCTTCTGTAGGGAGAAGCTGAGCTTTGTTTCTTAAAGATTCCCGTTATAGATAAAGAAATATTTTGATTAAAAAAAGTACTCCTCATTCCATTTCCCAGTTCTTTTAAATGTGCATTTTGTAATTCAACTTGCGTTTCTACAATTAGGAACACCTTTCTTAAGCAGAGTTCACTTCCCCCAATTTAACTATTCTCCGTTACTGTAGTTAAAAATCAGCAAGCAGCTGGCCTACAGTGCCATCACTTTTAATTAAATGAACCCAATTAGTTTTTCTTGCTTGGAAATACATGTTCCCTATTATTACTATGTACTTTTCACTTACCCCTGGGATCTCTCTGAAGATTGTACAGACAAAGCTTTGGAAAAAAACAATATATTGTAGCAACATGGAGAACAAAAGGAGACTGACCAAGAAGCTTTGGTCTGTGCAAGTGTTGCATTTAACTGTGTAGACGGGTAGCTGGTGGTCACGTTGTATTTAATTTTGAGGTCTTTCCAAATGCAAAACTAGATTTAACAAATTAGTTCCTTGCTAACCTGTCACTCTGAGGGTTTAAAGATTTTTTTTTGCCACCCCAGATCATGATACAGTACTATACCTGGCTATACATCCAGTGTTGCACATACTCAACAGGGCCAACCAAAGGAAGTGTCACATCTGTGTCTTGATTATGAACTCAGAGCTGCCTTGCCGCTCTAGTGTGACAATTTACAACAACATACTAGTTTAATACTTTTTACACTTACTGTGCAACAGATGGGACAATACATAATTCAAAATTAAGTCAAGGTAGACTTTTAAGTATAAAAAGAATGCAAGAGTGGATTGAAAAGGTGACATTCAGAGGTCTACCGATGAATAGTGAAGCAGAGCAAAAGCTTGTTTGGTCTCCAACATTAGCTTCCCGCTCACACACACTGTAACTCCTATTCTTACTAATTAAAAACAAACAAACCAACCAACCCCAACAAAACAAAACCAAAAAATGTAAAGCAAAAATTGTCAAGTGCCACAGGGGAAGAAAATAGCATAAAAAAATGTCTTGTGTCTTCCTGCGGTTTGTTCTTACCTGAAGCTTGGCAGAAGCTGAACGCAGCAGATGACGTCGTAGTAGTGACAGCGGCAGCGCTGCCAAAGACGGATCCTCCTTGCCCAAATCCGGCATTCTGCCCAAACACCAGAGGGCTGCTTTGGCCAAACAACCCACCTCCTGTGCTGGCAGACGGCTGTCCAAAGGAGAAGGAGCTGGCACTGTTGGTGCTAGCCGACGCTCCAAAAACGTTGCCGCTGCTGGAGGCTGCCGTGGAAGCTGCTGGCTGGCCAAAAGCTGGCACTGTCCCAAACCCAGACTGGCTAAAAGTGAAACTACCTGAAGAACTGCTTGCTGGTTGCCCAAAGGTCGGTGCTTGTCCAAACGCTGGCTGACCAAAGCCCCCGGTAGTGGTGGTGCCAAAAGCAGAGGTACCAAAAGCAGAGCTGGCAGCCTGCGTGGTAGCGGTGGCAGTGGACAAGGTGCTGGTGGTGAGCTGCCCAAATGGAGAGGATGCTGTGGTACCTGCTGGGAGTTGTCCAAAAACAGGTGGTGTGGCAGGAGTGGCAGCTGTATCACCAGCGGGCTGGCTGAACGCTGAGCCAGAAGAGCTGGAACTTGGAGGCTGAGAGAACACTGAGGAGCCTGCAGACGTGGGGGCAAACACAGAGGCACCAACAGTCGGGCTCTGAACACACGTAGTAACATCAGAGGTAGCGGCCAACGCGTTTGTTGCTTCTGCAGGAGAGGCAATGTTTGTCGTGGAGGTTGTCGCTGAGATGTTCTGATCTGGCAGGGCAGATGCAGAGATGGTGGGAGGCACCGGTGGCTTCACATCACTTGTGGAGGCAGAAACAGCAACAGCATCAGAGGGAGGTGCTGCCACTGTGGTGCCAGAGGCCACAGAGCCGGCGTCCCCAGCCGTGGCCTGGGGTAAAGCGGGTTCTTTAACAGGCTCTGAAAGCTGTACCTGTGGCTGCAATGACTGTGGCATTGGAGGGGAAGAGCCAGCTGCCACAGCTTCATTTTCAGATGGCTTTTCTGTCACAGGCAGTAATTTGGCATCCCCTGCACCCTTATTAGGAGTTGCGGTGGGGACAGCAGTTTGTGATGAATTCAAGAAACTTCCAAATGAGAGAGATGTTGAAGCAGAGAGAGTAGAAGGGGTAGAGGTGGACGTGCTCATATTGTTCGCTTGCTGAATACCGAATGAAAAGGGGGGTTTGTTACCACTAGAGCCTCCAAGATTAAACACCCCAGAAGACCCTGTGCTGGTTATCTGGACGTTGCCAAAGAGATTGCCCGTGGCACTAGTGCTGACGGCCGGGGATGCCGTGCCAGCCGATGTGCCTGATGTTGAAGCAGCTTCTCCAGCTTTTCCTAATGACAGGGGAGCACCAAAAGTAAACCCAGAAGGTATTGTAGATACTTTTGTTGACTGTGCTCCTGCAACACCGGTGGATGGCACTTTAGTGGTGGTCTTGGCATTTTCATCTACTTGACCAACCCGTAGTCCTGAGAAGCTCCCAAGAGTTTCACCAGCTAGATTGCTCTGAAACAATTGATCTCCTGGTTTAGATGGAGAGATATCCAACTTGCCAGAGGCTGTGGAAGGAGCAGGAGATGACGTTGCAGCAGGTTTGTTTGACTGGGTGCCATCTGCTGAGGAGCTATTTCCTACTGAGGCTCCTGGAGCACTTGTTGGCTTGAAGGACCCAAAAGCAAAGGAGCCCTCAGCAACTACTCCAAATTTGGAACTCCCGGCAAGTGAAAATGAATCAGGTTGGGTGGATTCTTTAGCAGGGGCTGTTAGAGAGAGAGATAGAAGTTACAAACTGAGTTACGGTACGCAACGCTCGTTTATCATCCTCACAGTAACAGCATGCTTTAGTGCTTCACAGAGTGTTAGAGAGACAGCGCTCTTGCCTCAGAACTATAAGCCTTCGGGCCATCAGGAAACTGCCACTTCCATGTGCGCTCAGCAGACTACAGTGACATCCGAAACCTTTATGGACAGGGTTGAAGTGACAAACACTGTTACTTCCATGTCACTTCATTTAACTCTCCTTCTATTTGAGTACAGACAATTTCAGCCTTCAGCTCCCGTCTCTTTTTCAAGAGTTTGATAAAGCCATAAGAGACCTGGTTACTGCAGACCATTTGTTGTTAACCATTTTCACCCCTTCTTGATTCAGCTAAACAATTCCTGACACACACTAAAGAACCCTCTGTTTAAACCAAGGGCTCAGAACAGAGTTTGGGTCATAAAAATACTTCATGGCACTTGAAAAGTCTACAGAATCAAATCTTTCTCTACAAAATCAACTCTTTATAGACCACCAACCAGTTTCTATGCAGCCTGTTTTCAGCTTTGAAAGACTAGAGAAAAGCTCTGAAACGTAATTGCCAAATTAGGTCCACTTATAAGATATACTGATGTCCGACAGTGTGAAACTGCTGAAGTTTTAGGGGAGACTGGATTCGGTTTATTCGGTGTATTGTAATTTCATCTCTGAGCACCAAACATACACAAATTCTGGCTTGAAGACACTGCATTAGTCTTTGGACTATGGGTTGGTTTGGACAAGGTACAGGAAATCTGCATGGAGATCAAATAACAAAAAGCAAAAGCTTCTTAGCACAGCTGGTATTATCCTTCATTTTTATCCTGTAAATAAGTATATTTAAGTATATTAGTAACTGACATTGAATAACGTAGCATTTCTTTCCTCCTGAGGCACTGAAATTCCTTCTGTTCTTCCATCACCAGCTAACAGAGGCAAAGGTGCCTCTACCATTCCACAGTGCAGTGTGAAGGAACTGCCCTCACACAAGGCGGTGGTTTACAAGTCTGTCCCCTGTGCCTCTCACTCCTCCTTTAATCAGTGCTATTAACCTAAGCTTTGACATTAACTGAATCTTCAAGTTTTAAGCCAAGTTAGTTCTCTCTGCTTAAAGTCAGAGCATCAGTAGCATTGCTGTGGCTGTGATAGTCTAAGGATATAAGCAAGCCAAGATTTCTAAGAAGAGGTGATATCTTTTATCAGAGGAACCAATAACATTGGAAGCGAGTTTTTGACCATACAGTCTCTTTTGCAAGGCTGAAATTAGAGGCAGAAAACTTTGAGAATATTATAAAGCAGACATATCAGTCCCCTTTTTCCAGACTGGGCAAATATGATCTACCTATGAAATGGAAAGGCAGCCTATATATTGTCACCTCAACTTGAGAAGCAACACAAACCACCCCAAGCATTCCCCTCTCGTTAATAAATGCTTATTTCACTTAAAGCTTTCTGCGTCAGACCACCTTGGCAACTTTAAAATCTACAGATTAAAGACAGCAGAGGAAGTGACTACAAACGTTACTGTTTTCATAAACCAGTATCTCCTAGATGTTCTTGGCAGCAAATATTTTGCTTATACTTTAATTGCAAGGCAGGTGGCCTAGATTCCTGTGCATCACAGCGCATAATCCAGCATATGGATATAATGTTATTGCAGCTACTGCAATTTTAATAATAGAACTGCAACATAAAACAAGAACCACACGAATTAGGAAGAGTAAGTGTTCTCTCAGCAGGGATGCGATGCTGTTTGCACACTCTTCCAAACTAACCTTGTGAGGAAGTGAGGCTGGGCAGCGTCGGTGATGAAGCAGCTGATGTGACAGCGCCAAAAGTAAATCCAGACCTAGAAGGAAAGAGGAGAAAGGGAAAGAATGATACTTCGCTCAAAGTGTTGAAACTTCCAGCCCCATGATTAACACAACTTTGAGACTCAGATTTCCAGTACAGTCTTGCACAAAGTCAGGCACACAGGCACAACAACGGTTCCTCCAACAACTAAATAGGCAGAGAGAAGCACACACACAGACTGGGCTCCATTTGTTTCCCCTCTGATAAGGCTTCTAGAGAGCTAAAGACAGTTCAGAGTTCTTTTGACCACTCCTCATCCTCCCATATTCTTTCCTTTCTGCTGCGTATTTCGTCTCCATTCAGCTCGGCAGCTGAACACCATGCACCAAATCCTGAGAGGTTTTGGGACACAAAAGAGCACAAGCCACAGTGGCGACTGGAGTTTATTTAAAATTAGAAGAGCTAAAACCTAAGAGACAGTGCATGTACAAAACAGAAAAACTGGATACTACCACCCGTCAAAAAAAGGAGATCGCTCATAGCAAGACAAAGTTACTCTTGATTTTCGTGGTTAGTTACAAACTGAAAAATCTCAAAGCAACATGATACTGTGTCAAATTCTCACAGATCTTCAGGTCCCACTCAGGTTCCACAAACACCAAGGTCTTCCAAGAACTCTGGTGCAACCCCTGTCCCCAATCTATCATTTGCAGGTGCCATTTTACAACACTAAGCACCTTGTAGGTAACACTTGCTCTAACAGGTGATACACTCATATTTAACAACTACAAAGAAAACATTAACGTTCATACAGACCCCACAGAAGAAAACGAGAACGCTTTGCTAAGCTGTGCCGTTGTTGCTGGGACTGATGTCACTGTAGAAGAAGTCACTGCTGTAACTGTTTTTACTGTCCCTTGTCCTGTAAGTTACAAAAACAAGTCTTACAAATAACAAAAAAACCACCTTGTCATCCAGCTACCCAAAAAGAAAGGAATAGTTTGTACGCAGTCTGGAATTTTATCTCTTGGAAACAAAGCTTTTTTGTTACTTATATGAGGTCTGATATTTGTGCACAGAAATATTCCTGCTACTGTTACAATGACAGGGAACACAAATTATTTCAAAGATTTAAGGAAATAACATATATCTGATTAAAGCAAAGACAGGTGTAATCATCTTGACAATTAAACAATTAAAAAAAAATCAAGACATTCTTAGTATAATTTCTCATCTAAATATCAAAACACATTTGAAATACAAAGGCAGTGCTATCAAATTCAGGAGCTGACATTTTCAATAAAACAAAATTTAAGAAGTGTTTGCCAAGTCAAATATGATTCCTAGTTATTTTTACTGCTTCTTACCCCAGCTAAGAGGCAACCTACATCCACAGATTAAAGGCAGAAGAGCAAGAGAGACGGATTTCAGACATTTATGCAAGAGGCTTATAAAACCACATCCAATGCAAGTGTTATTATCTAATACACATTAAAAATCAATTCATTCCTTCCCTAAGAGTCTCCTCTTCCCCACTTTGCACTGACTGATGTAAACTGAGCATTCCTTTCCTTCAAAGCTTCTAAGCTGTGCACAGCAGAGCACAGTATCTGAACTGGCTTTGAAATTGGTCACAGAGCCCAGAGCTCAACAGACCCAGGACCTGAATTAGCTCATTTCAGGCTAGTCCAGGTACACCTACGGTGCTGCAGCCTGTGGAAAAATCAACGCATGGAAAAACTACTCCTGTTACTTCAGGATGTAATCACTTTCCTGCACAAATGCAACATTTCATGTTTTAAAAACAAACCAGCAAAGATATCTGCTCTTGATTTGCTGTCAAACTACAGTAGCCTTTGGTAGATGCACTTTGAACATTTCTTGTTAACAGTTAGATATTCTGAGTCCACTTTGAATGAGGAATTGTGTCCTTGAACTCTAGATGCAGGCACAGAGACAAAACATAGGGCTGTACACAAAACCACTCCCCTACTCTTCTGTACTTTGGTTTTTCCAACTCTCTCCCTCAAGACTGGCACAGCAGCCTCTCAGTGGAGGCAGATCTTTTTTCCTCAGTGTCTTCACTCTCTGGATTGTGCACCCTGACAGGTGGCAAGAGACATCCAGGCCTTACTTCTATCTCCACCAAAGGCGACTTACCTGGGAGTTTGTTGCCAGATGATGTTGGACCAGATGTAGATACCATAGGAGTGGGTGCACACACGGAGGAAGGTGGAGCCTGTCCCTTCAGTGAGCTTGTTAGAGGTGTCTGAAAACACAAAACCACTTCAGGTCAGTGCAGTCTGTCCATTAACAAAGGTCCTTCTGACTTTAGTCTGGTATTATGAGAGTCATGCAATGACTTAAGAACAAACTTGAGGAAGGTGATTGAAGCGCTTGGAAATGTCCTTCCATCTTGGGCCCATTAAGTCTTGCCAGTTAAGTACGGGATCAATACTCAACTTTTTCAACAAGTCTCTTGCAGAGGCCAGTAAGGCTCCATAGGCAACAGCTCAATGATTCCGAGGGACAAAGACTCCTGCATGTTTTTTTGATGTGTGGACATAAAACCTATCAGCTGGTCAACCAATAAGAAACATTTTCAATAGAATAACGGCAGGTAAACTACTCTGTCCCTTGATTGCCAGTTTGTGTTGGTTTTGTGGTTGTTTTGTTGGTTTTGGTTTTTGGTGAAATTTAGGTATATCTACCCTAATACAGTTTCTTGGTAGTTGCAACCCTTAGTGCTGCAAGGCTGTGGCCATTAGAAAGCTGTGAGTCTTCAAAAGAGAGAAAAAGCAAGACATAACAAAGATATGCCTGGCATCACACTGGTGAGGTCACATAGTTCGCCAAGAACACAGGACAAGCTGCAAAAAGAGATTTTTAGATAACCTGTTCACCAATGATTAAATCACCAAACTGTGCTGAGTCGGGTACAGTTTTCCACAGGGAAAGGGTTCTACAGCAAGATACCTGTTTAGCTTGATTTGTAGCAACAGTTGCCAAAACCTGGTGGACTGCCTGGGCTGCAGAGTGAGGTACAGATGACCTTAAAAGGAAAAATTAAAACACGACATGAATGACTAGTCTAAAAGAGGACTTCCTCACCTCTCAAAAAGTACAGCTTCCACAAGTCTTGAACAATCACCGTTATTAAAGATTCCACACACAACTCGAAACGAACAAATCTGATTAGGGAATAAACCTCTTAAATGAATCAGCCACATTTAACAAAGGAAGTCTGCAAATGTGTTTAAAGCTCTAGACTTAAACGATCAAGTCTTCTTCACACACTCTTGCCATCGAAGAGAGTCAGGCCTTTCTATCTTACAGGGAGTTGATGAAAAATCAGCAGGTAAGGAGATTACAATTTTATGCCTAGTGGATAACAAATTTAAGAAGCTTCCTTTATAGCGTGGAGCCCAGACAAGTACATGCAACTCTCAGAAATGCTGAGCAAGGAGACTAAGCTGGGGGTGCAGAGAAAGCACTTCATATCTTTCAAGTGTAGTATAAACATTAACAAAGTCATGGCAAGAACTGTGATAAAATTAACCTATATTCTATATTATAGATTTGCAAATTTTGACTATGAAACAATTGTACATCAGAGTATACAGATTGCTGCAGAGCAGCATCTACTTCTGGGGTGAAGCATCCTACACACTGTGCGCTGCTAACACACAAAATCACTATAACCTGGGAACAGCCACCCAGTTTTAGCCTCTCCTCAAGTCCGTGGCTCACCAGGTTCAGCAGCTTAAATGGGCAGTAACAGAAGCCTGCGGAAGCACAATAAATTCAGTGCTGACTGCATTCTCTTGGTGGCAAAGGCCAGCTCTCTCTTAGCCTAGCAGGCTCTTTCCATCTTGACCCAGGGCAGGTGTTCCCTAAGGCAACAAGCAACCTCTGTGCTATAGAAAGGGCCGAGGCTGCAAATCCAGACAGTAAGCGAATCTGTGCAAAGTCATGTATCGCCTAAGCACGAGAACTCCCAAACTGCATTTACCATATAGTCAGCTACATGCCAGCTCAGAGAAATTTCCTACTATATTCCAAAGGAAGGGGACACGCACATGAAACGGTATTTTTTCATAGCCATTTGATCTGGGATAGGGTTTTGTGCCTTAAACGGCTTTCTGTTATTAGTAAGTCCTTCCTTCCAGCAATGAGCACTTGCTCTCTACGTTGCATGGCCTGGATTTGCCCTCTGCCCAGAGCAAATGTAAAGCAAACAAGGAAAACTTCAGATTAGGACTGGAAAGAGTCCATGTTGGGAAGATGCAGCTCTGAATTTCAAGTTCATACAAACCCTGAACAAAGAAGAAAACAACAGACAGGCTGTGAAATGCATGAGAACGTGGGACCTTTTCCCCAGAAAAGTCTCAAGATCACTTGACCCACTGCTCCTCTGACAAGACTATGAAAATGCTGGTTTTGATTTCAGTGGTGGAGAGAGGTTTGTTCTTTTTTTTTTTTTCCCCCTGAAAACTACACATGAATAACTGGACTGGGACCCCCAATACACCCAGCCACAGGTCATTGAGGAACTGATAACAACTGAAAAATCATTACTGCTTAACAACCCGAAGAGTGTGCTGTGGCAGCAAAAGAGAGCCAGGATGTCTGAAGTAGCAAAAACTGATGAATTAACTTTGCTGGGTGAATGCTCTTTATTATAGTGCTGATTCTGACTGGCAGGCGCAGGTTCATTTGGGTAGAATTTTTAGAGAATTTATGAGGTCAGCTATAAAATAAGACTGTAAAAAGTCTTCGAGATATCAAGCTAGCTGGTGGTCTATAAATTAGAGAGATCAATCAATCCTGCCAGCCTAAAACTACTTGAAAGTAAGACAGGTCTTTAACTACAGTTCAAGTGAAAACCAATCTCAGATATGTACCGCTCGCTCATGTCCTTGTCTATGTACAGTCAGTACTCTCTACTTTTTTCATCATATTTTTGATGAAACAAAGGGTGGAGAACTCTTCTCAGTCATAACACTGCTCTTAGCAACACTTCCCAAGCAGAGCTGTTTGCCAATTTTACTTTCAAATGATGTAGCATTGCCCTTCTCCCTCTCAGTTTATCACTAATAGGAGAAACTAAGATAATAAAAAGCTCCCAAAGTGTTTCCCAATCAAAATGTAGAAGAAACCATGAATTTCAAGGTCAGCAGCTGAGTGCCACCACGGTAAGACTGTTCTCTTTTTGAAAAGCTGCAAAAGAATTTCACCTTTTTTCTTTGACAGTGAAGGTTATACACACATGTGAACACCAGAAATTATGTAACAACAGACACTGTTCCAGAAGCTGCATGTATAGCCTACAGATATATGAATAAAGCATTTGCAACTTCATGTGGACTTACAATCAGATATATGTGCTGAGTTTATCCTGCTTTACGCAGTAACTCCATCTTTGCTCAGACTTTTCAGTAGTGCCCTTGCCTCCCCCCCAGCCCAGCCCAGCCATGCATTATCTTGGTCTTAAACAACAGTAGGAACTCCACGCAAAGACAGCTTCAAGGTCATTATGACAACAGGGAAAAGGACTAATTCTGTGGCTAGTGACAGAGCCTGGTGATAAGACAGAAATCTCTGGAATGAGCTGAGCTGGCTCTTGTCTGTAGGAGGCAGAGAAGTAGGAAAGCCAAGTGCTGCAGTTAACTCACAAGAAATCTTAACAAACTCAAGGTTAAATACCTGATCAGTCCCTATTGACACCCAAATTCTGATATTAAAAAATTTGAGACCAGTTTCCAGAAGAGCCAGAGCACAGTTCTGCCTCAGGGGGTGAATCTAGGAACAGACAAGAGGTGTACTCCAGAAAAGGTTTTCTCTGTAATGGATGATGAAGTAGAAAGAACAACATCTGGACAGCTTCAGCTCACAGACCACACTCAGCAACAGAGGGGTGTGCTCCCCTCGCAGAAAAAGGCAGAATAGAGGTAGTGACTGGAGAGACACCAGATCCAAAGTACATATTAGCAGTGAAATCACTGGATCCCAAAAGCAGGCAATGCACTAAAACACATTTCACAGACTAATGGAGGAGGAGGAGGTTAATACTGGTCTCATTGTTTGTTCAGAACAAGCCATTAGCAAATCCTTGAATGACCTGGAAAGAAAATATTTCTTCCTTTCATTCCATACACCCAATACTCTAAATGCATCCACGTTAGGCCTTACATAGTCAGACTATGTAAAATACTACTACTGCTCCCCACCGGCAGACGTGCTCTATTGCATGTGTTACCCAAGGTTATTGGAAAGTAGGAGAGCACCTACTCACCCTATTACCGTGGAAACAGCTGGAGTCAATGCACTACTCTTGAGTTCTCGAACGTTCACCACCTGAGGAACGTTCTTCAGAGTTGATTCAGTCAAGGAAGTGCTTACCACTTTAAAAAAAAAAAAAGTAAAGATGATCTCCATATTAAACATTTCATTCAATATGGTGCCTGTAAGTAACTCCAGAAGAAATCCATGCAAGTTTCTAGAAGGTATGTGGTGTATCTGGCCCAAAACATTTTGTTATCTCAGCCTTCAGTAAGGACACCAAAGACGACAGCTTTCTATATAGCTGGTACATTTCTGCTTGTTAGTTGACCCAATCTAATTATTCTTACAAACTTTCCCTTGCCTACATTGTAACATCTTAGGTTAACAGAAATGACCTGCACAGTTATACCCCAGCCTCTGGCAGAATTCATGTCACTAGTCCACTTTCTGTACTTATGCTCTCCTTGGGCAAGGAAAATAAATTAATCCAATTCCTCTACCAGTAATGGAATTTTGTTTCTTTTCTGCGCTGATGCTGCAGTACTGGGGAAGCACCGAGAAATATATAAAACCAAATGAGAAAAGCTTAAATTGGGGAACCTTTCTCCTGTCAACTCAAAACCTTACAAGCAGATCCTAGGCTTAACTCAACGGTTCACCTTTAACTTTTCAACATTAAAACTGTTTTACAATTCAGATCTTTAATTGCATAGCTAATAATGACGAGTTATTAATATAGGCCAGCGACATCCTTTCTCTGCTCTCGAACAGTTTCCTGCACACAGATCAACTGCAGTGCCAGGATCTCCAAAGAGTCATCAACATTTCTGTCACTGCACAAAGACACCTGAGGCGAGAGTTTCTCAGGCATTTTGTACTGCAGTTTACAGGAACGAGGAAGCCAAAAGAAACAAATACAGATCTGCATCACACTTTGTCTGATGATCTCCTCCTTTGAAAGTACTAAATTCCTGTGAAAGCCACATTCAACTGCCCAGAGGTCACTTGGGCCATCGGCCAGCCTTTACCTGGGGCCTGGCTGGCCATCTGCCTCCGCAGAGCTGCAGCAGCGGCTGCTTGCGGTGCTGGAACGGTGACGGTAGGAGCGGGGGCCCCGTGTTTCACTGTCTTTGTTGCAAGCATTGTACTGTCTGCCCCTTGTGGTATGACTCTGTTTGAAGATGTAGGCACTACAAAATTAAAAAAAAAATAATAATAAAAAAAAGAAAACTACACTTCACTACATCTCTACAAACCAGGGCAACTTGAAAGCCTTTGCTGAACTGCTCCTCTAAGCATACCAGTTCCTTCTGACCAGACTGACGCACAGGGCTTTTAAACAATCAACACAATCTGTCCCTGGCAGTTTCTGTATATCCCAATGAATTCAGCCAGTTAATCTCAACAGTTGTCATTTCAAGGCATTAGATGACTTTCAGTTTGCTGTTACAGACACTTGCTGACACCTTATTTTTCTCTCTGGCTAGAGATATTGAAAAACCCCCCTCCTGTACAAAGAAAACTGAGTGCATGCAATTATAGTTCTTACTGTGACTTAGTGGGCTCAGAACTCCTGACCTTGGCCACATCAACCAAATGCAGTAATACTTCAGTTCCCTGGACTTTGCTTTAAGTGTATGCCATTATTTCTTAAAATAATGCCCAAAGTACTAAAGGAATACAATGCCACCTATGGTCAGTAAGATCTGAAAGAAACAGGGTATCAGAAAAACACAGTCAATGAGTCGAGATATTTTACTACTTTTAGCTCAAGTTCATGAGATTACAATGCCACTCTGGAAAGCTGGCAATGTAAATCTGCGCACTGCAACCTCATTTTTCCAGGATCTGAAGCACTGACAATAGATACAGTAGTTAAAGATATTGACAAGGATACATGCAGAATAGCAGAGACATCACAAAAACAACTCACGCAAAGTACCCAGGGGAAGGTGCTGTTTCCCAAAGGACGGAGACTGAGGCATCAAACCAGGCTGGATAGAGGGGGTTCGGACCACAGGAGCATGACGAGGGACTTGGACTGGAGCAGCCTCTTCTTCCTGGTCCACTGTCTGGGAATCTTCATTCTCCAGTGACTGGGAAACCGAGGATGTTGAACTGACTTCATCCAAATCTTCATAATATCTTGTCGACAAGAAGGCAGATCGAGACAAACTTGCTGCAATATCAGAAACAAAATCATGTCTGTGTATTGAGAAAACCATTCAGCCTAACAGCCAAGACACAGACACCTTATTTTAGGCTTCTTTTAATCCTGCATTCATAGGATTTAATTTCTTAACTGCCAGGAAAGGCAGCCTTCAACATGACAGTAACTGAAGGAAACTCTTACTGAGAGCAGATGGGGGAAGAGAAAACAAGAAGTAGGGGTTGAGGAGTGAGAGGCTAAAAGCTAACTTCAGGACTGACAGCAGCTAAGTCATCCTCCTGGAAAACACTTCAGAATTCTACGGTAACTAAAGGTTTACCTGGAGCTGTAGACCTAATTGGTGGAGTTTTCCTCTTGGCTAGAAAATTCCTCAGCTGTGCCTGTTTCACAGGGGATAATTTAGCTGGAAAAAAACCCAAAACAAAACAACAGTTATTAGTCTATAATCAAACTGCAAGTAAAAAAAAGTAATTCACATTTATGGTATGAAGGCCAGGAAGAAAGAATAAGTTACCAGGTACTTTAGGCAGAGGTTTGGCATGTGATTCCAAGGTAGTTTTCATCAAGGCATTGCGCAGGCTTTCAAGGTCACTGTCAAAACTGGAACAAGGCAGAGCAGTGAAAAACCACGATCAGCAGAAAGAAACCAACCGAGTCAGGAACAAAAGGAACCACTAGAACCATTGGCTCATCTGGAAGAACAATTGGCTCCTCTAGACACTGTGCTATTTAAACACGTGCATCTTTAATTACTTTGAAAACTCTAAGAGCCACGCACTTCTTCCCTTGATTTGGACAGAAAACCAGCAGTACTCAGCCTAGAGGCTCTGTTATCCCATTTACTATAAAACCCATAACTTTTAGGGGAAATGTCCAGTAATCATCAAACAGTGTGTCACAGAATATAACCAAGGAGTTTCTGTATTACCTGGGCATAGTTTAATATCATTTTTAGGACATCTTGTACTCCCACACCACATCCACAGAACATAATTCTTTGAAGAATACACCCTTGCACATTGCTGGGGGCAAGAGAGTGTGAACGCCACTCAGGAATTCGTGTTTCACATACCTTTGAGCACTGCTAAGAGAAGATGTATCACTGGGAACACTCCACTGAGATGTCTGATTATACAGTCGGAGCTGCTGTAGGCTGTTCACGAGCTGATTTAGTCTCTTCCTCTGCTGATTGATTATTTCCCGGTTATTAGCCAGGGTGTTAAACAAAGTCTCTCGCTCAGGAACTATCAGACGCCTCAAGAAATCAGATGAAGAGACAGGCGTAAGGACCATTCTATATATCTGGCCACAAGCCTGCATGCATACGCAAAGTAGTTTAGTGGTTCTTCCTACTTAAACTCCACGAGGTCAAACATGGTTTGGTTTGAACACCAAAACGGTTCAGTTCATTTCAAATGAATATTTCTCCTTTGGAGATACTGCAAGTTTATTCCTTTAGCTCATTTACTTCAAAGTGTTTCCTTTATTAACTACCACAAATTGATGCATTTGGTTTCTACAAAGTTTATTTTACAGTTTTTTTCTATAAGCACTATTTACACTGTAAAGAGAGATGCAGCAACCTTATAACATGTGTGAAGCCAAATAGTGTGAGCCTATAACTCCCATTAGGTGCCTTAGTCAAGGTTTATTCCTAGACTCCCTTGAAAAAGGTCATACTGTTAAATGGAAAAAGGCTTTTGTCTGTTGATTAGAGACTAACGCCTGATTCACTGGCGTGTTCCTTACAGTTGTTCTGTATTCCAATTTCAGTTACTTACTTCTGCTTTCTCTTCTGTTCCAGGTGCCGATCCCACTCCAAATCCAGAACATCGTTCACATCCTGAACAGCAAACTTCACGTACTGGTGCAAGCGTCGAATTTCCTACCATGCAAAATAAAGTCAGTTTTTAATTCACTTCAGAAATCCCAGTTTCAGGTGAAGAAGCTGAAGACCCTTTGGGCTCACTGAGTCCAAGCCATGTGGCACTTTCCCGTATTTCTGCCTGGAAAGTTTTACCAGCACAACAGAACCCAACACAGTGAAAATCTACTTATCAATGGAGTAGCCAGAGGGCTTGTCTTGGACATACTATCCCAGCTTTCAACTAGAAATAATACTTTCCATAATGCTTGCAAAACATTACCAGGTCTTTACAGAAATGGTTTTACAAACATCACAAAACAAATCTTAGTTCAGATCTCATTTCCAGAACATGAGTCATTTGCTCCCATTTTACAATGTTGAAACTTGTAACAATCATAGGTGATCAAAGCTTTGCAGGCTATTCACATAGCTCTGGTATACCGGCGTTCACAGACTATGATTCATGAGAGCATTCAAGCATTCACAAATACAACCCCCACAATAAGGCAAAGAATTAACTAGATTTTTATAGGTAGGAAAATAATAATAAAAAAAGTTAAGCACAGAGAGAGTGAAGTGACTTATCCACGACCATATAGTTGCACAACTAAGCCAGAGGCCTCTGGCTAGAAGCCCTGCTCCCTAAACAAGACCAGCCTTCAGTCTCGCTATTGTCACCCCTCCAGCACGAACACGACTTGAACTCTGATCTCGTAAAATGGAAATGGAAGCTGCAGTTGGTTTCAGCTCAACAAAATGCTCACTTCAATAAAATGATGAAGTGGACAAGTAACACAGCTTGGGAAAAATCCCACTGCAACTGTTTTCAAGACACAGCATGAAATTCTAACATGATGCACCCATCCTGAAACCAAATCCAGTACTGCTGTGGGCTCAGTGTTACACAGCACCAAGCACAGGCTTCCTCTCTTCAGCAACTACAGGCATTTTATAGCCACAACTCTCTGGACAGCAAATCGATACAGCTGGACATCAGAAAAGCCTCAGAATCTTTAAAACTTCATTGAAAACTCATTCAAGAAGTTGAGCAAGTGAGCTTTTCTCACCCAGGAAAACGGGAATGATCCAGACTGAACAAAACTTAAGAGTCAGATTAGAGCTGTCTTTCTTGTGAACTTTCAGAAAGTTGACCTGAAAGCTCCCTCCTTACATTCCACGTCTCTCCCACTGTTATTCTTTCCTCATGATCCTCTCTCTACATCAGTGAAATAAGCATTTCAAGATTATCATCTCTCTGAAGTCACAAGCATAAGCTTGAAATGTCACAGGGACATACTGGACATCAGAGCAGGCAAACAATTAAGACGGAATCAATCTACAGAACCCAGGTGAAGATTAGAGATCAGACCTAAAAGAAATTCATGTCAGCTGATTTCTAGTAACTGGCTGTGTGCGGCCTCTTGATATCTACTGCAACAAAGATGACATTCAATTATATCTTCAGCCTGCTGGTCAAACTTCTAGAGGGGAACTTATCAGCACACAAAAGACCAAGTATCATCTGTAGGGCACATTCACTCTATTTTGCTTAGGGTTAAACAGTCCTCTCATCGCCAGAGCTGTAACAAAAAGAGTGCTTCATTCACCCCTACCTTCTTTCATGTCTTTGAAAGCCTTTTTATGTACTGCTGGTTATTCTCTTTTGTGCCCCAGCTTTTAGAATATCATTTAGCTTTATGCTCTGCCATCCATGAAATTAACCACACAATTCTCTGAGTCATAATAATTGTTCTAGAAGGCACTTGCCGAAGATAAAAATAATTCCAAGAACTCTTCCACAAAGTGTTGAAAAAAAAAATTCTTTTAACTGAAATCTCTGAGCAAACGCTACAGGTTGAGAGGGAACAGGATGTCAAGAGTCACATTCTAAGTTTAGAATAGGCTTGGATCTCAGGTGTACTTCAGCTGGAGTTTTGAATCATCACTGCAAATGACAACAACACTGAAGAGCTTTAGGAGAGGATTTTCAGCATGTCTTGCAAACTCAGGGAAAACAAAACTCACACTTTTACTGGACTATATTGAAAGAGCAAATGCTCAGGGCAGAACAAAACTGCTGGGCACTTGCACATGCAAGTCTGTTTTATTTAAAACTCTAGATTAGAAGTTGGGTGACACGTTTCATACCTGAAGTTGTGCTTCACTCTTGGGATCCAAAGGTTTCGTATAGAGCAAGTGTAAATACCCCGAGCTGTGATTCCGTACATTTTGTTCTCTAGCCTCTTCTACCCCTGCAAATCCCTCCAGCAAAGTTGTCTTCAGAATGCTAATATCTCCATGAAGTGACTGCAAATAGAAATAGAACAGACGTGACAAGGTTCAAAGCAGCATTTTTTCATTGCTATCTCTAGCACAGGGGCTTCTGCAAGTGTCTGCCTGAAAGTACAAATCCAAATGTCACCCCCACATTAAAGCGAGACAGTCAGGTGTTCCATCTACAGCAGCTCAGTTTTAGCAGGTTAAGCACATCAGGTGAGAAATAATCATTGCTGAGGAGTTAAGCAGTTCGAAGATACTCTGCTGACCTCTGTTGTCTCTTTAATTTCCAAGAGGAAGGTGTGAAGATCATCTGACTCAGACCGCAACATCTTCATTTCCTCTGGAGTACCCACTTGGAAACAGGCTTTGGAAGTCCGGGCCTTCAACTCCTCCATCTCCTTCTGAAAATGTGCAATCTATGAAGTCAAGGGGAAGAAAGCACAGCCACTGAAACACAGCACAGTCTGGAACAAATGTCACAGCTCTTGGACAACGTTTCTACTAAACCATAAACACTTGTCACTTTGCAGCCCAAGCAGGAAATTCTTCTTGAACATTAATAGGAAAGAATACTCAATTTTTCCAGCACGGTGACTGAAATTAAAGATGACTGAACAGGACGCACAAACAGCAAATACAAACCAGGTTGATTATCTTGGAAAAAATTTCCATTCTGATTCCTAAACTACTGACAGACACCATCTGAACATATGTGAACTGAAAAATAAGTGCCTGTGTACTTATAAAGTGGTCTTACAGCTTCTAAAATGAAGAAAACTGCTTGAGAATCTCACCTCCTCTCTGATTCCTGCTATGACAGGGTCTGAATCCTTCCACTGGTGGGCCTGTTTCTCTAAAGGTGTGCTGGGAAGTGCTGATTTGCCCTGAAAACAAACCAAACCAAATGCAAAGCCAATATTAGGGATATATCCTTAGCAATAGGGAGCCTAGAATATCAAAAAAGGCCTGATGGTAAAAACTCCATTCACCCATTACCAGTCCAGTCCATCGGTCACCAGGGAGACAACTGTCATAAGCATAAATACCAGTTCCATGGTAAACCAAGACTGGTATGCACACGTGACCAAAGCTTTACGAAAGCAAAGGAAATCTTTGTGGGCTGCTCTGTATTACTGCTTTCATTTTAATATCCAACAAGTTTGGTGTCACTCTCAATACATGGTCAAGGCATCTCGAATGCTTATCAGCTAGGAAAGCCATGAAACCTCATTTCTCTAACAACAGAAAGAATTAGTTTCTACAACTCTGATTATGACAAGATACATCAAAATGCAGCTCTCTAAAGACATAAATAGAACGTAGTTTTAGTCCCACAGATTTGCTAGCTAATTCTTTGACCAAAGAATAGTCATTCAGCCCAATGAATTTGAAGCAATTCATGGGCCACGTACAACATTCTCCCACTAACGAACCCACTCAAGTTCCCATTACCTGAGTAGAGCTCGGCTTTGCTGCAGATGGGGTGATTTTAGCTGACTTCTGTAGTAAAGAAGCTGAAGGTACACTTTGAGCGGGACGTGACACTGGAATTTAAGATGACGAACAGTGATTTATAAACTTATACAAAGCTTGAGAAAACAAGTTGTGATCAGACACAACGATAATCATCGCTGTCAAATCCAAAAACAATAGTGGTACAGGCCCCAGTACAAAACACACCTTCCTTAGGTGCTGTTTTAATCCCAGTCGAGTTCTCTGCGAAGGGTAACAACTCTCACTCTTCAATATCTGGCTGTACCACTCCTAGAGGACCTCAAAACCCCCAGTCACACGATCATTCGAGAAATGGAATATTATTCTGCTAACGAATGCCATCTAATGCAAACTCACTTGTGACCATTTTGAACTCTAGTCACCCCAGATGCAAGATAAGGCAATGACCTGTGTGACTGCCCGGAATATTCAGAATCAGAGCTGTACTACACATTACTGAAAATGCCAGAACTTCTGGATGAACTTAAGAAGCTGAATATATTCGTTTCACATACAGCTCTCTGGGGAACAAAGTGCAGAAATGGAAAAACGTCTCAGTTTCAGTACTAAGTCCATCACATCATTATGGCGTGCGAATCAAGACTTCTGCTACATCAGTAAACGCAGCAGGAGAAACGAGAAAGAAAGAAGCCAAATGAAGCTCATTGCATCCTAAAACTTTTAGAATATTGTTTATAATGTGTTATTCCCAACAATATGCATCGGACTCCTACCTGCTGCAGGTACAGGGGTCGAAGCCTTCAGTGGTGTGGTAGGAGAGGCTGCGAGGGGCGAGGACTGGCCCAGAGGACCTCCAGAAGCAGGTTTTGAAGCAGTTGAGAACGAAAACATTGGGGAAGTCCACTGACCACTGCTGCTAGTGGGAGAAGAGGTGTCTACAGCAGTGAACCTGCAAGAGAAAGCAGAACATCTTTCAGCTCTGAACTGGTCTTGGCTGTTTCCCTCCATCCCAAACGAAGCACTAAGTTCTAATGAATTTAGCATCCCCTTGAAGTCAAAAAAACTCAAGCTCCAGATACAAAATTACAAGTGTAGCTTCTGGAGACAGTGGCAAGGAGCCATTCAGGATCATTTCTGAATATATGGAAGCACCAAGCCTGCTACTATAGACCCACCTAGTGAGCAAAAGCCAAACACCAAGAAGTACTACTCTGCTTCAAAACGCATCTTGTTATTTCGCACCAAAGCACCACCTACAGCAAATCTGAGCTGTCTTTCAGTGTCATCCCTTGTATCAAGGCTAAAACAGAAGCTTTGCAAAATATGAAATTCCATTCATCTGCAAACTCAGCTCCTCAAGGCAGGCAATTTAAATAGCCAATTCACAAGCATATCATTTACTTTATAGGCAAAATATAAAATTTTAAAAGCTGAAAGAGCTACCATCAGATCCTGGTGCAGTAAAGATTTTTCTAATTAAAAAATAATCATTTGAACCATCAGAAATTTCTTATGATGCATTTACATTAAAATTGCTCTCCACAGAAAGCAACTCCAATTAACGTAGCTCTGCGTTGAAATGATTTTTCCTAAAAAAGATAGCAAGTCTCAGGAGTTCGAGGGGAGAGTGGGTATATAAAATCTGAGAGCCCTCATCCCTCAAATCCATTTTGCAGTTTCTAATCGATATCAGTTTTCCTTCAGTTGGCATGAACAAGCTTTCAAGATTTCAGATCCTGTGCTCAGTGAGCAAGCATCCATTCAAGCACAAAACTACCTTCTCCACTGAACACAGGAGGGGAAAAGAAATCTATCAGCTATAGATACAGCTTCCTATCAGATCTGCAAGTTACTCTTTAGGTCAGGGGCAAGAAATCTTCAACAAACAAACTTGCGCTATCACCACCACAACTAAACTAGTCCCAGACATTAAGGATTTCAAATCCCAGTGTTCCCAAGAGCCTTTAACCATGATTTGAGTCAAACCAAGGCACAGAATTACTGTTTGATGCCTATGAAGCAGATATGAAACAACTGTGTCTCTGGCAATTTGGTAAATTATCACTTTAATTCTTGCATCTTCCCTCCACTTGTATTTTGCCCATGAACATAACCTCTGGCATGGGAAGCATGGAAGGTTTTCACAGCCAAGACAGTTATGTGTGGGATAAAGAGAACCTTCCTCAGTGCTTCCTTGGGAGCATGGGGAACAGCTGTCAGGGCAAAAAGCCAGAAACCATCTTCACAGCCACGCCTGGAGCAATTTAACAAGTGCCCAGCCACTGCATTAACTACTATATTTACTTCTCATTGAGGTTCACTTTGACTGCAGAAGCTGAAGGTGCAAAAGATGACTTCTGTGCAACAGGTGTTGTGGAGACTGGTGGCCCAGGTGAACTTTCTGCAGCTGGTTTAAAATTCACAGATCCAAATGAAAAGGAGGTGGAAGTAGCTGTGGTGGTGCCAACAGAAGGTGCAGGAGTCACAGATGCCTTAGGAGGAGAGGAGAAGGAAAATGTTGCTGCTCCAGTCAGACTGGGAGCCAGAGCTGGCTTGGAGGCATCAGTGGCAAAGGAGAAAGACGGAGGATCACTGCCCGTAGCACCGGGCATCTTCACAGCTGAAGGCACAAAGGAAAAAGCAGCCGCTCCACCCGCTGCAGGAGGTTGACTTGAGGCAGGCGCAGTCAGAGCAACACCTGGTGCTGTGTCAGGCTTTCCAGAAGTTGGAGGAGTGGTTGGAGTCGTGGCAGTACTTCCTGCAGAAAGACAAATGAGGAAGGAAGAGACTCGTTTGGTGGCATTGACTAATGGCAGAAGGTATCGCAAGGTCAAATGGGGACAGTTCAGCACTATCTCACTCACTGGACGGACAGGACAGTGAGGAAGAGAGATGACACAGCTGGGCTTCCAGTCCCCAAACCCACTAAGCGATACAGAAACTGCACCAAGTCCAAGCCACGATCAATACTACAGTCTATCTAGATTAATGTTGTCTGGAATTTCTCGTGAAAAGGCTTCACTTTTCCCCATTGATTCCGATGAGGTTCCTGCCATCTCAAATAAAACAGGCTGTCAGCACACAAGCCGGCAAAGTGCTGCAGGGAGGCAGGCTGCCAAACAAAAGCATTCTGTTTGGGGAAGGAGAAGCAAACTCAGGCTTAGGGAAGGAAATGGTGGGTTTGCAATTATTACTGCATGCCTGCAGACAAGCAACACAATCGGCTCACCTGCCTACATCACGCTGCATATGGCAACACATAACTCAGATAAAACTACCACTCTTCACCTGCTAACACAATTTTCACAGCGCTGCGGAAAGCTATCGTTTAAAATAAGCTTTTGCTGCAGCCAAACACTTTAGTTCATCTCATGGCCTCCTGTGGCAAAACATACGGAGGAGAACCTTCACATCTCTGAAGCACACAGACCCTGCTCCGGCTCTGCACAGTGCTCGATCCTTGTCCCCAGGCAGAGCCCACTGTCACTGCTGCAGTCCCAGTCACACACTCCAAAGCTAGGCAAAGGGCCTCCTAGAATTGCTTTGGCCTCGTTCCGCAGAGGGGACAAAACACTCAAGAACTGCTCCCCATTACCATTATAAAGAAAAAAGTATTTTCTGTGACCACGTACAGATGAAGATGACAAAGATCCACAAATGCAAGTGTTTCCCTAATCCACTGGAGCACTTACCTGTCGATTTTGGAACTCTCTCCCCTACTAACGGCAACGGCTCTGGGGTCACAATAAGTGATCTGACCCCCGGGTTTTGGTTGATCATGTAAAACGGGCAGAGCACACCATCCGTAGAGAGCAAGATCAGAACTGGAGCTGGAGGAAGAGTCTTCTCATCACCTGCCAGAGACCATGTACGTTAAGTCCCACAGCCAAAGTTTCCTGTTCTGTTCCTACTGGCATTGGCACCTTCACATGACTTGCTTAGCACAATATTTATTACATTTCTCCCTTCTGTCTTTCACCTGTATCTTGGTTCCCTTCCTTCTCCGTGAATACCCAATTCTCTTTTTTTCCTTCTTTATCCCTTCCTATTTCTGACTTCACGTTTCACAAATTCATAGATGAAGGGTTATTTTGACAAACAAATGTCATCTCCTGAATGACAAAGCCTAATCTTCACCTGTGAATTCCTGTGCCAAGCTTTTTCATATTTTTAAGTAGTCCTTTTTCTTCACCTATACACTGCTCCCTCTTTCAATCCTCTGAGCCTTTCAGCAATCCTCACATTCCTTTGAGTTCTGTCACATCATTAACATTTATACACACAAAGTACAAAAGAGAATTGCTAGATAGGAAGGTTTTTTTACTTTAAAGAAAGCCAATATCAAACAAACATCATGATGTTCTGAACCTCTGGTATAAAACACTTGCGTTTTGCACAGCTGCAGCATTGGGCCTAGAGTCCGCTTAATTTCAAATATTCTTAGCACAGTTAAAGGCCCCAAAACCACTTCCTACGTTTATACAAAAATTTCTATAATGGTTTAACTGTGCTTAATTAACCAAACAAAAAAAAGCCAGCAAGTCTAGGATGCAGGAAAAATCTGCTATGATCACGGTGCTTTGTTTGTTGTGCAGTGCAGTGGATGGCCGTGTTTCTTCAAGACAACCATGCCAGGGAAGGGCAGGTTCCGAATGGGAACAAGCTCCAGGACAAATGAGGTTTCTTTGAAATCCAAACTTGCTGTGAACTGCAAAGCCAATTAATGTGCAGCCAAAATCAAGCTGATCGCAGTCTGTGAGAGCACAGAGAATGTGCAAAAGGCTTCTCCAAAAACCTTTCTAAAAACTCTTAAGGCAGCACAACTTGGTCTTAAAAAAAGCTGCCCTGACAGATTTCTTAATCCAATAACTGTACAGATTAAGAGAGAAAATGCTTCAAATTCCATTTTTCATTTAGGTACAAAGGTTGACCTCAATTCCCTTCTGTAGGTTTTCATCCAGGTAAAGTTCTCAGTTAATCGGCACCCTCCTGTGCTCTTCAGGAACTCTTGACTGCAGTACCTTCCACTCTGCCTGAAGGCATCTCTATTTCAGTCTGTCTCTGGGTTTCAAGGGAGAGTTTTCGGAATTCACTAAGGTACAATACAATAGCTCAGATGTAGCTTCAGCCTCTGACAAGGTGCTTTGAAGAGCCTTCAGGCAGCACAGAAGGTACAGCAATAATGGAACTGGGGAGATGTAGAGCACAGCAGGGTTCAGTCAGCACAGGCCTCGTGCTTTAATGCAGAATTAAAACCTACGCATTCACCTCCATGATCTCTGTTTTTTTCTGGCTTTGAAACTAACCCACTTTTCCTTTAGATCAGCACAAATGTACTTCATACAAAACAGTTCCGCAAAACGACATAAGCTACAATAATAAAGAAAACCTCCCAGGCTGTCCAAAATCCCTGGTGTTAGAATATGACTCCTTTAAACTCGCTATTATCCCAGCTCTGTGAAACACAGACATAACTCAGGTGCTTTGTTTGCCATGTCTGCTAGTGCAGTATCCCAGGCTGCCAAAAACTTTGAGGAATAACTGTATTTTATTTAACACTTTGCTATTTGAAGCCTTACACAGAAGTAAGCCCACATGTGCTGTGGGCTTGGTATGGGAAGGCAGGATGGATTCTCTGTCAGTCTCCCTTTCAGAGCAATCCCCTAGAACCCCGAGAACCAGGCTGCCCCTCAAAAATCTCTCATATATTGCTATTATTAGACTATTCCACAAGAAAGACTAACAGGACTTACTGATCGGGATGGGCATGTTACTGGTGTAATCTACAACAACGCCAACAGGCAGAGTGTCATCGCTCTTGTCTGTCACAGGAAGTTCTGCTCTGCTGGAGTCCTCCAAAACCCACGATTCCCAGTTCTGCAAAAAGTAAGACTATTATTTTGACTTCTGTTTTCATGCAGTCAGCCTTCCTCAAGAACTCTAGACTACTACAATTGAAAGATAAGACTGCACAAAAAGCTGGAGAGCATCTACTTAAATTTGTCAGATTAACAAATAACATCAGGGCTCTTCATAGATTTGTGTGTGATTTCTCACACATCATTGCATGTCAGAGTTCAGTGAGGTCAGACAGTTTTAATGTTTAACTTCAATTAATGACCTCACATGAATCACTTTATTATAGTGAGTTGGACCAAATTTTGAGACTACCAAGTGAATAATGAAAAAATAGACTTCTGGTGCTTGGTCCACAACACACTGTGTTTCAGTTTATCCTTTTGTGTCACTCAGATCTCTTGTTCATCTATGAATTAAGTTTCTGTACAACTCAGATGTATAAAGAAAGGGGCTTTTTTTGTCCTTGGGCTGTTGTGGGTTTTTTTGTTTGTTGTTTTGTTGGTTTTTTTTTAAATATACCATCTCTTTGTATTTCAGGTCTTACACAGGTTATACTTGCTTGAATTTTCTAGAAATGGAAGGTACATATGGACAAATGCAACAGGAACAAAAACATTACCTGATCCCCCTGCCTGGCAAGAATGCTGACCTCTGTGGAAGCTGCCGAAGCTGCCAGAACTAGATCCCTGTAAGCACGGACACAAGTGGGTTAAAACCAACATGAGGATCCAAGGCAAGGTCCCCAGCTCCACAATTCTTTATCATCTATACAAATTTGTAACTAGGAATACAATTTATAATATGAAACTGACTTTTCCTCACAAGATGAGGGAAATACGATTCGCTACACCACTGTAGAACTTTTTTTTCTTTAAAACTAGTCACCAGGGGCTGAAACTGTTTGCCAACCAGTGATTTGACAGCCACTGTATCATCATGAATAATTATGGTTCGAGTCAGGTAGTAGAAAAGTTAGAAGCAGCTTCTTCACACAGATACACAATTAAGAGAGAAAAAAGTTTATGCTTTACCCAACCTATGACTTACAATCTCAAGGGAAATTGTTATGACAGATTTTAAAGAATAATAAGTATTCTCACAAGACAGATCAGTATGTTGGCACAGAGATAAAGCTTGCAGAAGAAGTTAGCTGTATTTCCACAAAGCGCTTTCTAAATAACAACTCCATTTATCTCATATTCAAGTCAGATATAGTTTACAAAAGGGAGGAACGCAACACACTGAGAAGCACTGACCACTCGGACACACAGAACAAGGCAAAGGCTGTGACGTGATTCCTGCCACTCACCATTCCTCAACATAGTTGAGGAAGTAATGATGCTGTCTCTCTGTGCAGCTCCCATAGCAAGGCTCCATGAAATTCACAAACTTCTCTGGTCGCTTCTCTTCCTTTTTCTGTAAGACCAACATTGGTAATTTACCTTCCAATGCAGAAATCAAGTAATCTCCCATAAATATGACTGTATCAGGGTACACCAATAATTGCCACATACTTCAAGAGAGAACCGGCATCATGAGACCACTTGAAAAATAAAGAACAAAGTAAACAAACCCAAACTCTCCTCCAAAAGATAAAGGGACAATAAGAGTTTACCAGGGAGTTTAGATCTCACAACACCCTCAGCAATTAATAACCTGATACTAAATAAGAGCATATCATCAGGCCTAAAAATCTCCCTAACCTAAACAAAAATATGTATCAGGACTCTACATCAGGCAAGGTTTTCTTCTCAAGTGTTCCCAATTTGATCTTGGCAGAGAACAGGTTACTGATTGGCTTTCAAGTGGATACTACCTCCACTCAGTCCCCCCAAACCCCAAAACCACGATTCACAGCAATACCAAACTCAAATCCTACATGATGCCAATGTGAAAAATAAAAGCAACTTGTCATTGTAATAAACAAGTTAAAAACAAGCAACAAACTCTTCTGTCATTGTGATTTGCTGGCACTTACAGGCAATATGGCTACGACCACTTCTGGAGCCGTTTCCAGCGTCCCATCAGCTGCTGCATACACGATAGTAAAAACATATGTGCCAATCCACAGGACGTCCAAAACTGAAAGAGAAGGAAACAAATACCTCAGCCAGGAACACTTCAGGATATTTCCTTTTAATGATCCGTCTGCAGAATGATCTTACTAGAGACAAAAACTCTGTGATCCCAGAAATTTCAAACACTAACCAAAAGAATCTATTTGATTTGCTTGATGATATCACAGGCAAAACACAACACCAGTGTTTCCAAACATGGATGATGTTTTAGCATATCGAAATGAAATGAATGAAAAAAAACCCCCACACTGCAATTATGTAACTAGCACAGGACACTAGTACAGCTGTAACAAAAAACAACATGAGGAGGAATGAGTAATAGTATTTTAAAAGAAGAAATAAAAATATGTACCTTTAACAGGATTGTCCGAGTCATAAAAGGGAGGACAAGGGATTACTTTCTTCTCCTGTAGATTCTGCAAATAAAACCACCCTTAAATTCAAAGAAAAAGGCACCAAACAAAGTCAGTTGCAAGGTTTGCAGAAAGCCCAAAGAACTGGTCTAGAGCAACTCACCCACTCTAACACTCATCACACGCCACTCTGAAATCATAACATTTAAGTGGCAGGTGCAAAGCTTAAACCCAGCATTGGTCTAAAACCCTTTAATATTTACCAGAGGGAGTAGGCAGCTTCACATGGCTCACACCACGTGCCACCTGACTAAATTCTGTAGCTTGCGATGCAAAGAAAATAAAGCAAACTAGTGAGCAGACATAAAACTTTACTAGCAACAACACTTACAGGCAGATATTGCACCACAGTGCCATTTTGCCTCCCTACAGCCAGTTGTTTTCCCTTCGGGCTCCAACAAACTAAGCAAAAAAAAAAAAAAGATAATTTTGTTAGCACTAAGGAACTGGAGAGTTACAAGGCCCCACAAAAGCAGGACTAACAATTTAAAACCACAATTTTTCCCCCTGCAAAATAGCATGAATCTGAATTAAACAAGCAGGGGTTCACTCAGTCACAGAGAAAGCAAGACTGCATAGATCAAAAACCAACTAATGACAACTCTTATTTGCATGCTTCCCTGGAAATGACAGTCAAGCCTGAGGCAGCACAAACCACAGGTGAACACATTTTATTAATTCACAAGATGCAGCTCCCCCAATCAACCGGGAAAGAGCAGATACATTGCAAGACATTTTTCCAAGTCTTAGAGAGTAAAAAAATTCTCAAAAAGGAAGTACTTAAAAAGAAACCTCCTCTTGAGACAAACAGCCTGTCTTTTTAGAGCTATCAATCCACTTCTACTCTTCCCTACGCTATTCGGGGCTGCCACTCACCAGATGTAACAGCGATAGAGGACGGCAGTGTGGCGTACACTTTCACAGAGTCCGTGACCTGCAGGACGGAGATACTGCCATCGGACAGACAAATTGCCACCATGGCAGGGCTGGCAGGGTTCCACTTCAGGTCGTTGACCATCGCTGCATTTCCCGCGTCCTTGGCCAGTTTGTGATATGCAAATGCACGTTTCTGCTGTTTTGCCTTTTAGAAAAGACAAATACTTGAGACAGTCAAAGCTGAGCACAAAACCAAGTTCTCCCAAAGTCATACTTCAAAGCGGTTTTGACCCTCCTATACAATAACAACTGATAAATATAAGAAGCAGATTTTGAGTTTACTGAACAATACCTTTACAAGTCACTCCCCACACAGAGACAGAAAGTCCCACCCAAGCTATGTCTCTCCTCCTGCTATATTCTGAAAAAAAAAAAAAAGCAAACCCACTTTGCACATGTTTTACCTGATTTAAGAATGTGCGGACATCAAAAAAGCCAATGAAGGAACCAATCTCACTGGACATCATACAGACAGACAGTGTGAGATTATCACAGCTCAGAGCCAGGTGCTGCACAGGAAACTTCATGGGAACTAAGGTACTCTGAACATTCTCCACTTAAAACACAAAAAAGGGAAGATAGAATGAATGAGATTCATTTAAATAGCAATAACTGTTCTTGTAAAATAATACCATTAGAACAAGTTTATGCAAAAATCACCGGTCCTATTAACAGCAGCTCTCAAAGCTAACGTAGAAAAACTGAGTGAAAGCAACTCCCTTTGTCTTTATCAATACAGTCTCAAGAGTTGCCAAATTCCTAAGAAAATTGAACTTCCCTTCTTCAGTAACCTGGAGGAAAACTAAGTGGACAGATGTTTGGTTTTACTTATGTGTGCACCTGTATCCTTCACATGGTACAGTTACTAAGGACAACAGGAGAATGAAAACCATTTTGCACTTTGGTGTATTTTGCACTTAGGTGGTGGAATGGTGATTGTTTTCTCTCTTGCAGGACAGTCGTTTAGTCAGAATGGATAATTCGGTGCAAGATCTCTGTCCCTCCACTCACACACATCCCTGACACATGCACAGGTTCGAACACTGGCTCCCCAGACAGCACGTGGCTGTGAGGAAAGGGCCACGACCTCGGGTAAGGAAAGACAAGCTCGCTGTGTGGCACTGAATATAGGCGACCAAACCTGAATGACGCCTGAACAGCAGCACCCCGGTGATGTGTTCCCAACAACTATCAGACCAGAAAAGCCCATATAAAGCTGTCTCTGGAAAGACCATGAGACATCCCTTACCGATTTTATTGGGATCTTCTCCCAGCTGGTTCTGCATAAGAAGATTTTTGGTGTGAAAGATTTGCAGACTGGTTCCTCCACCAGCAAAGACCAGCCCGTATTTGTTAGACACTGCAAGGAGGCTGGAGCGCTCTTTGGGAAGATCATCAGGAGCATCGAAGATGCGGACCTTCTTCAGCGCTCTGAACTGAAAATCCTGTTGTGAGAGAGTTGGGAAGCAGCTGGACACATGCTCATGGAGAGGATGGTTTACTTCAGTTTCTCTAGACAGTAAGTTGCAAAGTTTCTCCACAAGAAATGCAAAACACCTGCCAAGGCAGAGTCCACACCCACTGGCCATCCCATCACGTTTTCTATCTCGTCTAAACACTGAGGTCACACATCAATTTTTCCATGGGCTCAATCCTTCTTCTATTCATCAGCCTATTTTCACAAAACTTGTAGGAGCTGAATCTGTCCAGGCCATCTAACCCTCCCATAAACACACCAAACCCAGCCAGTGGGTAGAGAAAAGAAAGAGAAGGGAACAAAGCAGAGATACAACGTGACTGAAAAAACCCTGTTGCCTTAAAGCTACAAAGCACATATCTGCTTAGATGCATCTTTGTTTGCTTCTGTAATTAATGACACAGAGAACAGATACAATTATTCCTTCCACCCACCCCCAGCAATTACTTTACATAAACAGACTCGGGCTTTTTGCATTCATTTCTCTCATAATTTACATTGTCCTTTTGTAAAAGAAGGAAGAGAGAAGCAGAGCAAGAGATAAAAACTCCAAAACCACAAACTGAATTAAGAAACAGCAGTTGCACTACCACCACGGAAAACCTGAGGTTTCCCTTAGGAATGAGTCTCTTCCCAAGGTGCCAATTGTTGAACGGAGCACTGGATTGAACGCCAGTAACTCAAATCAAGCACCTGAGTTTTATTTCCAAGTTACTGCCAAAGCACTGAGTAAGTACATTCCTGCAACCTGAGAAGGCTGTGGGAACTCAGAACCTTCTGCAAACAAACAGCTGGTCTCTTGTTTTTGAAGATGCCTGAGCAGAAAGCAGCTGCATGAAGATCCACCTGGGCTGTAGGAATCTGACCCCTGTGTCCTCATTTATAAAGCCCCACAGTAAAACTTTGGAGACACAGGGATGGGCTTGGCTGGCAGTACACAGCAAGACTCCCCTTTACACTGTCCCACAGCTGACAATCACACATGCTGTGCCCAAAAGCAGGAGATTCCCAGCACAAGACATGCTGACAGGTCTGGGAAACACATCACTCCTCTCCCTAAATAAAAGTTCCTCCAACTGGGACACTGTGCCTCTCCCTCCCCGGGTGTTACCAAGCCCCCCCTCACCACAGGCCACACCAGCCTCTCTCTCTTCCACTCCACAGGCTGGTACCGGACTCTGGTGAAAAGTCCTCAGGTGCTTCACAACCCCTGCAAGGATCCCTGGAAATGCCTCCGCCACCGGCCTGCCAGCCCCACGGCCCAAGTCAAGTCTCTCCCACAGCTCACCACCCCTCACGGCCCAGGCCAAGCCCTCCCCAGGTCCCGTTCCCCGCACGGCCCGAGACGACCTCCGCCTCGCTACGGCCTGTCACCTCCTCCCGGCCTAAACCAACCCGAGCCAAGCCGCCTGCCACCCCCCCACCACCGCGGGCTGCCTCCTCACCGTCCCCCTGCTCTCCCCCCGCCCCTCACCTTCATCTCCCGCTCGGGGATCACGTCCATATCGTCCCCCATGGCGGCACCACCAGCCCCGCGGTCCCCGCCGCCCTGCGACACGGCCGGGAAACCCCCGCGCGCCCGCCACTGCGCTCACTTCCGCTTCCGGCGGGGCCGCTCTAGCCTGTAGCTCTCGATGCTCCGCGGCGGCCTGAGTCCTCCAGCGGGCACCGTTGTGTCGCAGCTGAAGCGGCGCCGGGTCCCCCCGGGGCTGGAGAACGGGGGATAAACGCCAGTTCTGGCGGCGGAGGAGCCTGCTTGGCAAGCGGGTGTGTTTAATAACCCCTCGGTTCGTTATGTTCTGAGGCAGGGCCTGCCCCGGTGGCGGTGGCCGCACTCGGGGGCCCTGAGGGGACAGACCCCCTGGGGACAGGGCCTGGCTGATGTCTGACATCCAGAGTTAGGGATAGAAATAAACAGGGCCTGGCTGATGCCTGACATCCAGAGTTAGGGATAGAAATAAGGTAATAAAAATAAGTTTGATAGACTTGAGGTGTTTATTAGGTGTTAGGCCACAGGAATGGTGTTTGTTAGGAGAAGCAGGAGACAGCTGAAGGACAAGGTGCTTGCTCTGAGGGGATAAAGGGACAAAACCAGGGCAGGAACCGGTTCAGACTGTGTGCGGCAGCAAGTCGGGTAACAAAGGAACTGCGAATGCCCAGGACTCGAGTTCAGTCCAAGGACAACGTGAAGAAGACTGCTTGCTTCCTCCTGCAACCCTCGAAAGATCACCTGATCATTGCACATGTGCTGTGGACATTTACCTATGCTAAATGGGTCCAAGAAACGTGACAGATATGCAAAGGATTTCCTGGAAATGTAATGAATATGTATGGTCTGCATGAATATAACCTTTGTCTGGAAACAGAAATCTGAAAACTCTGGTTTTAGAAATTTCTTTACTCACGGACTTTCCCGGCCGTGCCGTGGTGGGGCTGGTAAACGGCTGCCCCACACTGTCTGTCAGCCCTTGGTAAGGGGCTGCCGCACTTTCTCCACAGCAGAAATCCACTGTCTCTGCAGCTCTAAGTACATCCTGCTCCATCAGCCTAGGCTGCAGCAGGAGCACACAGTTCCATACACCTCTGGTTATGTGCAGCTGAGCTGGAAACGTGAGCAGGAGCAGGCGTTTTCCCACTCACAGCAGGATTTCTTTCTTTGCTCCCTCCTGCCTCAATTTCAGGGAGTTCAGCCCCCACTCAGTGCCAGCACAGGGGGTGCATCACCTTAGCACTTAGCCCTCTGGGCATAAGGACATGCTGAGAAAGGCGGTTTTCAGCTCTAGCAGTTTGTGCTTCTCTTTTTCCAGGACCAGAAGGACAAGGGTTTCCACAGAGACAAAAGCCGTGATGGCTTTGGGCAGTGACCTAAACTGTGTGTGGCAACCCACATCCAAATTTCCCCTCGCGTAATGTGCTCCCTTTATTTTCTAACTGAACAATGGCTTTAACACAGCCTGGAAAAGCAGGTGCATTCCCAGAGGCTGCCAGGCAGCAGAAAGCAGATGCAGGGCTCTGATCTAAGGGCAATTCTTTCCTTTTGAGGAACACATGGAATAAGTGCACCCAGCCATTCCCCCAGGAAGCCTGGTCTGCAATTGCTTCATGTGCAGACAGGGTGAAGAAAACAAAAAAAAAAACTCAAAAAAACCCACACCACAAAAACAACACCACCACCCAAAACCCAACACTTTCAAGAGAAGCATTACAAGAGTCTGCTCTTGATAAACAAATTATTCCTTAAAACAAGCACCACCACCTTCTTTCTTTCAGTAAGACAAAACCCCCAAAGAACCGAAAACACAAAACCAAACTACCAGCTTTCAGGAGGCGGCCTCTGCTTTTCATAACCCAAACTCCATGGCATTCAGTCAGTTATTACAGATAAAGATCAGATCAAGACAGCCCATACCTATCTCTAGGATCTATTTAAAGGTTTATATTAACAGACTTGGAAGCCAGCTCGCTTAATCTGCAACCAATCATATGGACCAAGCTTCAGAGGAGCTAAACTAAATACACTGACACACGGTGGAGCTTCAGAAGATTTATTTTCAGTCTTTGAAGTAGACTGGTGCTGCTTTTGCTCTTAATTTTTTCTCTCCATTACAATTTTGGTTTTCATGCAAACAGTAGTAAGAATGTTTTTTTTTTTATTTAAAACTGCAGCCTTTGGCAGGAACAATCAGCCTAGTAGAGTTAATCATCTGTATTTCCTTTATAAAAATTATTTATTAAACCATGATTTAAAAAAAAAAGTTAAAAGCTGCCAAGATCATTTAAGAAAAGAGTAGGGAAAGGGCAAAGAGCAAACATCTGGATTCCAGAAAGTGTATAGAGTGAGAATCACCGCAGTAACCCACATGTGGATACCACAGTCTCAGCTACATCTGGATCCCAGCTCACACTCCACACTTACAACCATTCTTATTTTGCAGACTCGAGGGCTTATCCATGAGGGAAATGTCCCCGAGAGTCACAGGGGACCAAGCTGAAACACAAATGGGGTGTCTGCAGAACTCAGAGGGACAGAGCAGCTGCATGAGGACAGATCCCAGTCTGACTGGGCTCACAGTTTAGAATAAAATAATTTGGGTTGGAAGGGACCTTCAAAGGTCCTTCCAAGTTTGATCATGCAGCTTCCTTCACCCGAAGGTTTGATTTCACCCTGGGCTTTCCTGCAGGGCTGCAAACATCACAGCAGGCTTGTTTCTACACCAACGGACAGGACAGACAACCGCACGTTCAGAGGTCACGCTCCTGATCAGATCCAAGCACAGATTTATCAGGAAGGGTGTCCCTCGAGGAGCTTTAACCACCCTCATGTGCAGCGGCTGGTGTTGGACCCACCGAGATCTGGCTGCAGGACAGACCCACAGAGGGGACAGACAGACACTGTCCCCACCTCCATCTGAAACACTCCGCAGGCAGATCTCTGGTGTCCACGCACCTTCCCGCATCCACCCAGCACACGACTAAATCATGGAGGTGGGAGCCTGACATGTTTTGGTGGGGTCAGGAGGGGCAGAACTAGTCCAAAGCCAGGAAGCGCAGGATGGAGCAGAGGAGGCACTTTCTTTCTTTCTTTGCACCCATGAAGCTGCTCTCAGGGGCTTTACTAGAGAAATGCTCGATATCTGGCAGCACAGCACCTGTCGTGACAAGCACAGCTCTGAATCCATAGGCTGGGAGGAAAGCGGCTCCTTGTCTGAGAAAGGCAGGAAGGGCAGAGGAAAGAGTAAGATCACAGGATTTTTTTTTTTGATCTGACATTACACTTGGCGCTACAGCTGCTGTCTAACAAATCAAGTTGGCTACAGGATGCAGCAGAAAGACATGAGCTGGGGGTCTCCAGCTTCCCTTGCTGTTCCTCTAAGGCAGGTTAGTTGAAAACTAGGACTGTCCACAGTGAAAAGTAACAAAGCAGAGGTAACCTCTGTTACAGACCAGCAAAGCAAACAGTGCCGATATTTCAGCCTGTCCTCTTCAAGGGAGGCTGGCTATGTCCCGCTCTGGAGGCGGACCAGAAGGTTTTGGGTTGCTTTCGTTGGCTTTTCCTTCAAACATCATGACCCTGCAAAACACAACAAACAATACCACTGAAAAAAAAGCAGGTGCATCTTTACCCGTAATTGGGAGTGGGATTATTTTATCTGCTGAATTATTTTATCAGCCTCCTATGCAAAGGGCAGCCGATAATTAACAGAGGGGACAAAGCTATCAGAGGGCAGTGCTGCCAGCCCGGCAGGCAGCTTGGCTTTTCCAGCAGCTTCCAGGAGTGAGTTCCCAAAGCCTCTGCTGGTTTTCCCTCTCAGAACCCTGAGGATTACACCGTTTTATTTAGACAGCCACTTCCAAAATCCCCCAGGCACACAATGCATGCCAAGTGCTCCAGACGTCTAAAAGCAAATACTCTTCCCTGACCCACCTTGTACATCACCACACAGCAGAACATTCAAAAGCCAACACCAAGCAAGCGACAGCAGTTACAGCCAGGAAAAAAGGCAGAGATAAGAAGTAAGGCACGGGCTGGAAGAATCTCAAGCATTTTGCAACCACCAGCACTGTCTTACTCCCTGAGGACAGCAGCTACGCTGGGAATGCCAGCTGCCCCGCTGGATCAAAGGACTGCACTGCTCTTGGGGCGAGTTTTACATTTCTGCTTCTGCTCTAAAGAGTCCAACGGACAATGGGGTGTCTGTTAGCAGGAGAAGGGACCCGTCTGTGAAAACTGCTGCAGTTGGGAGGAAGGATGGAAGATGTGGGACAGGCTGCAGGCTCAGCCTGCTTCCATGGAGAAAGAACAGAGGAGCAGGGATGTGAGAAGCGTGTGTGCTCAGAAGGTGAGCATCGCAACGTGCAGACACATGGCACTCAGTGGGGAGAGATAACACTCATCGCCAAACATGTACCAGCTTGGAGGGACCACATGAGAGGTGGGCGCAGGATCCTTCCCCCCAACCTGCCCTGAAAGCTGGCTGTGCTGCTCAAGCTGCCTCCAAAAAGGGGAAAGGGGGGACAGAGAGGAGCAGCTCCTATTCATGGTGGTTACAGACGCAAAAGCAGGGCCAGCCTCTGCAGCTGTGAAAGGAAAAGTCAGGCTTAATGGGGTGGGGATGAAGCCAAGCAAGTGTTGGGAAGCCATTTGTTACAGCAGGACTTTCAGAGCCCTGCTGAGGGGGCAGAGGAGCCATTGGGAGGCTGGTGCTGGCAGCCTGTACTACAGAAAACCTCTCCCAGCACAAGCCAGCTGTTTCAATTATGCATCCTGTCTCCATCTACTGCCCCATCTCTCCAAAATCAGGCAGGGAGGGAGCATACTGTGGGAAACAAGAGCCAAAACTGCTGGTGTTGGCAGGACCATCATTTGCCAGTCAGGCCCTGCCGCCATTCACAGGGGGAGCCAATGTCCCCAAAGCCACAGGGAAGAGAAAGGAAGAAGTCCTGCAGTGCTGAGAGCCTGCACGCCCTCAGGAAAGGGGAAGAATCGCACCGAAGAATCGCCCTGCGCAGAGCACGTGGGAGGAAGGCTGCGCTAACACACCCTGCTCAGCCCAGACACAGGGTTATACACCCTCTCGTGTCTCTTTGCAAATTCCCCTTCACAAGGGTCCTCGTCTCCCCTCCACAAACACCAAGCACGCACAGCTCCACGTCTACCAGGCAGAACAGGTTCTGCTCCCCAACATGCCAGTTCAGGTCCTGCGTGTCCCCCGGCTCCCTCCCAGGGACACTCACAGTTTCAGCACAGCAGAGCGTTTCCCAAGCATCACGTTGACGAAGTCCTGGTATGAGATGGTCTCACTAACCCCTCCAGTCACCTCAGAGATCATCTTCTTCAGTTCGAGGTGGGTCTTTGGAGCCCCCATCTTCTCCATCATCCTTTTGACAGACATCAAATCTGCAAGAGCAAGGCAAGCAGTGCTGCCGTGAAGTGGCCACACAGAGCACAGATCGACCCAAGGGACATAGGCATGAGTTCCCACCTCAAACCACCTCACCTGCAGACTTTGGGGCTGAACGCAGTAAAGCTGTTGCTGAAGCCGAGAGAGGCTTTCCAGTATAGCCCAGTACAGAGCATCCCTTCCCATTCGTGCAGCTCAAAATAAAAGCACCATGCACACAGAAAAGGGACAAGTCGCCAAGTGCTCCAGAGACGCGTGGTGACACTGCTCTCCAGCTCAGAGCATGGTGCCAAGAATCACAAGGATGGGGAGGAGGGAAGCAACACGGGGCTTAAAGTCGGAGACAAAGAAGCTGTGGGGAGTGGGTGCCCCTGCCCATCACCACAGGCCATTTCCTTCCATTGCTTTGCAACCTGCGGCCCCTTCCCTCCCGGAAAGGCAGCGCAGCCCTGAGTCAGGCTTCCTCCAGCTCCCCGCGGGCTTTACTTCAGCTGGGGAACTGGTGGAGGAGGGGAACGAGGCTGCAGCCTCCTGCAACGGCACAGCATGCAAGTGATTACACTTCAGTGTGTGTTCCAGGCCTGCAGAAGGCTGGATTTTTATGTAGTTGGTGCTTTCTGGGCCCAAACCAGGGCTGCTCAGCTGAGCCAGACTCACACCTAAGTCCCCTGCTTCCCTCTGCTCCCCTCCCAGCAAAGCAAAGAGCTTCTCTGCACTAGAAGTGCTCATGGTTTCATTCAGCTTCTGCCTCAAGCCAGGCAAAACCCAGGACCGCCCAAGCCCCGCAGCTTCTGGGAATGCTGAGGATGGAGAAGGCAGCCTCAGTGGAGTAAAAGGTAGAAGAAAAAACAACCAAAAAAAGGCATTTAGAGCAGAAAGAAGTGAAGGAGCTAAACAGAGACTGAGGAAGACAACAAAAAAAGAGCTTAGATCTTGAAGCAGGTGAGGAAAGCCTAAGCTGAGAGGCAGGGGCTGGAGAGCCAAGGAAGCCCCTGGCTGGGAATCAAGAGCCAACAAGGCTGGACACAGGAGCAGCCCACAGATTTTCTTCCTCAGCAACGCCGGCACAGAGGGAAGCAGCAGATACAGCAGCAGATACCACCTCAGCAGGCTGTTGCTCTTCCAGCCCAGCACCCCTGAGTCACTCACCAATCTCCCCTTGGTTGTTCAGGTCAAACTCCATGTACTTCTCTGGAAGAGACACAGAAGCAAGTTAGCAGGATGCTGGAGCAGGGGGTACACAGGGCTTTGAAGCACTGCCTGCTTAGAACAATGAAATAAAAGATGAGGGGATAAGATTGGTATACAGTTCAAAGAGGAAGACCATCACAAGACCTGGTTTTAGCACCCTTATCTCAATTCCAAGGCTCTAGAGTTAAGTGCTCTTTAATTGTGGCTGCTTTTCATTTAAGCTGAAGGAAAACACTGGCATGAGAACAAGGTATCAGCTAGCCATGAATAACGTTAAGAGGTTTCCAGCCAGAAAAACAAAGCTCTGGAACAGCCTCCCAGGAGGAGTAGCAAGGAAAACAAAACACTGAGCACTCCCAAAATGAAGCTTGATCGGATTAGGAGGGGGATTAAATGGCGTGGTTGCCTGCAATAGCCAGGGACAGACTCTACTGCTGCCAGAGCAGCACCTGCCAGCAGAGATGCTCAAGGACCACATCAAGAGGTCAAAGACAAGAACATGTCCAGGAACAGTTACGCCAGAGCAGGCTGTTCGCTCTTCCAGCCTGCTGTCAAACACTGCTGAATCGGGCAATTCCAGCATCCCCAGAGAAAGGCAGAGCCTGCTCAAGATCTGGTTAGCTTTGCAAGATGAAAGCTGGCATGCCATAACAGACAGAGCACTGATTTGAGTCAGAAAAATCAGGATTTCAGTCCTGTGCTGCTTCTGACCTTTGAAGTGGCACACCTGGTGCTTTCTACCCCCCTGACCCCCCTTGCTAGCTGTTCCCCATTTAGACTTTAAGCTCTTCAGGCAAGGATTTGTCTGTCTTACAGACCACAGAGCTCCCAGCGCCGCAGGGGGCCCCCCATCATCTCAGTTCTGCTAAATGATAAGAGCGAGATGCCTGCTGCCACCATCCATCCACGCTGAGCTGCAGAAATCTCCGCTTGCCCTGCAGTTTGCGCTCCCCACAACAGCCTCGGGGGACTCAAATGAAGTGAGAGCTCCCAGGCTGCCCCTTTCCCCAAAGGGAAAAAGCCCTTTTGCCTCTGCTCCAGGGACACCAGCAAGCAGATGAGTGTGAACAGAGAAGTGGCAGGTTAATTTAAGGGAAGAGGGGATATTTCACACATCATAGCCTTCCCAGGAGCTGTGTTTCTGAAGGAAAGTCCTGGGTTAGCTGGACCGATGGGCAGAGGAATGGCTTGGCATGTCTTCACCTGGTGGGTTGCTGCTGTTGTGAGCTGAACAGGACAGACCTACAGCAATACCACGTGCAAACCAAAGCTGTTTGTGCTTTGGGCAGAAATAAACATCTCCCTTCGAGCGTTAAGCAACCAATCCTGGATGAAAACGGGGCTCTCACATGTGCTTAGGGGCCAAAGCGATGCTTGATGTGGAACTGTCTCTCCCCACACTCCACCCTGCCAAAATGACCTTGTGCAAATGAGCCGCTCCCTCCCTGGGTGGGGGTCAGGCACTCCAGCATGCCTTCGGGGACACAAACCCCACTCTGCTGTGTCCCTGCCCAGCACATGTTTTCTTTTCTTCTCAGCTGACACTTTGTCAAAAGCGCTGAGAATAGAAGCAGCTTTACATCATCATGCTCTACGCCTCAGCTCGTGCATTCATCTTTCCCTCCCATCCCAGCTGCGGGGATTCAGTGGGGCAAAACTATGCGATCCCTCCCCACACAAATGCATTTACACAAACACCGCACAGGGGCTCCCCGGCTGGGGAGGGCAGCGGGAAGGACAACAGAGAAGAAACGCTCCCCCCATCATCATCACACAATGAGCCGATTGTTGGAGGAGGCGTTGGAGAGCGGGACAGGCCACGGAGGCAAACTCATGAGGAGATGCCAAAGGCTCTCGTTACAAGGAATTCTGAGCCTGTGACCTACAGTTGCAATGTTTGAAGAGCCCCAATTGTGATGGGAAAAAATAATGTGGGGCTGCAGCCAAAAGCCACAGCCATACAAAAGGCAACAGAAAAAGGACAGGGAGCATAGGAGGCTCCTCTGTGCCCGGCAGGGTAAGGGATCACAAAACCCCAGCCGTGCTGGATTGCAAAGCCAAAACTCAAAGGGAAATAGCAGACAACGCCTGAAATGAAAGCAAGGTCAGGCTGTATTTGGTTAGAGCCAGGCTGAGGACAAACCTCGAGGGCAGTGTGACGCAGAAGGCATGTTTTCTCAACTGCCTTCAGCCACTGCTTGGAATGAACGTGGAGGCACCCGGAACAGCCCTGCCAAATCTTGTCCTGTAACCACTTTGGGGACAAGCTCCAGAGGACTCCAGGCTTTTAAGCTCTTTTGCTATCCCCCATCCCAGCAAACAGCCCAAACTTAAGCCCCAAATCTGCCAACCCACCCTCCTTGGGCTTTGGCCAGGACTAGAGACACGCTACTGGTGTTGCTTCTGGTATCAAGGGGCTCAGAAAGGATCAGATCAAACCAAAGAAATTTTTGGGGTGAGAAAGGCCCCAACTCCTCCAGGAAGCAGCTGAGACCTCTGCTCTGTGGGAAGAGGTCCTCCTACTCACTGAAAAAAAAAAAAATTAGTCCAGCTACTGCCTCATGCATTACACCAGCTACCTTGTCTGGGTATCTAGTCAGAAACCATCCTCCTGCTGCTCCCCGGGGCTTTGTCCACGCAGCAGGTTCTGCAGTACCAGCAGCTGCCAGGCAGGATGGCTGCAGGGTGACATGTCCCTGCCTCATGAAGCACAAAGATTCGTGTGGGAAAACCACCTCTCCAGGGAGTTTCACTGAGTCCCACAAGCAGTGGGGAGGGATCCATCCATCTGTCTGTCCCAGCTCACTCACTTGTATTTGGCAGAGAAGCTCAGGCTGGTAATATCCAAGTGCTGAGGAAAATAATCTGTTCTGTGAAAGGACACAGAAACCCTCTGGTTCTCACCTTTGAACACTGCCAACTTCTCCTCCAGATCTTCTTCATCACTGAACTTTGGGTCACAGAGAAATTCCTAAAACAGAAAAAAAGTTAAAGGAAAACACTCTAGAAGGCATGTATGAATGCAGCATTACCCAGAAGATCTACACAATTCCCAGAGAGCCACATCTGAGCAACAGCGGCAGGAGGCTTGAAAATGGGTTGAATCCCTCCACACCTTGTCATTAACATTGCAGTGCAAGGGGAATGCATCTGGTGTCTCAATTTCCCACCAACAGCTTGAGGGAGGACTGGACCCCAGGTGCCTTTGGAATAACTGCATGAAACCCCCTTTTCTTGCACCCAAGGTTTCAGCTCCCCATATCTCTGCTTCAGCACGCACAGCACATGGATCAGGCACCTATTCCCAGCAAGGGCTCCTATTGTTTGCAAAAAGCACTCTGATCTCAGAGTTTTCAAACTCCTGGATAACTTTGAGGGCTAGCAAATGGAACAGTCAAAGTCTGCAGAACACCATGCACCCAAGAGAGGACAGGTATTTTGGGGAAAGGAACAGCCACCCACTCTCAAAGTGCCTATTCATTTCTCCCCCCCACCCTGCTCAGGCTGGAGAGGAAAATCCTGTGTCAGGTCTGGTCACTTGTCCCTGGCTCCACCTCAAAAACCTTCAGGTACCGGAGCGAACAGAGCAGGACTCACACCTCAAAAACCTTCAGGTACTGGAGCAAACAGAGCAGGACTCACACAGCCAGCTCTGCTGCTCTGCCCTGCCAGCAACTCCCCCTGCAGCTGCGAGCAGCCGGGTCCTGCTCCCGTCTCTGCCCTCGCACACCGCCCAGCTCCAGCGAGCCCAGCACAGCGTCATGGCTCGGTCTGTGTTCAGCAACACCACCGCATTCTTCAGCGCAGAAATCATTAACATCTGCACGGTCTGTGCACTGCCTGGCCTGGAGAAAACCTCTCCAGGGGTTAGAGCGGATGGAGGGCTGAGGTTGTTCCCCACTCTGGGCATCTGTTCCTCACAAGGAAGGCAGGAGTGGGTCCCCAAGATACTAGGGTCTCTGACACTGGTAGTACTGGGGCAGCATAATTTGTGATAAATGAGACAGCCCCCCCTCACCCAAAAGAAGCCTCATCTGCAGACACTGGGGCATCAGGACTGCAGGAGGTCCCCACAGCCATCGCGAACCCAAATGTGCAAATGCCTCAAACCTTCACTGTCAGGTAACCACCGCTTCGGCAAGTCCTTTATGTGCAGCTAAACTAAGGTTTTGTAGGAAGGCGGCTAGGATAGAAGTGACTGCCATCCCCTCCTCCCATCTCACAGACTCCAGATGGGACACCAGGGACCATGTCCCCTAAACCAGTGTGACACAGACTTCCCTTATCACCATGGACACCAACTAAAATTGAGAACTGTGGTGAAAAGCAATGTTCCCAGTTCCTTCTTTCACTCTCCTTTACCAACTCCATTTATCTCAGTTATTTCTACCCAGGGGTATCATTTGCCAGCCCAACACAAAGGGCCCAATTCAGCTTTGAGACCTGGGCTCAGCCAACAGCAGAAGTCACCAGAGAGTCATGTTACCTACTGCCATCACCACTGAACAGCCCCTGTAGAAGGAACTTGCCAAACATCCCTGAGAAGAAAAACAGGGCCAGAGCATCTCCTGGCCATCAGGTCACAGCTTCATTCCTACAGGAGCAGCAGACAGTTTGCACCTACCAGCAGAACAGGGGATGCGAGAGCAGAGTGCAGTACTGCTTTGGGAGCTAGAAACAGCACAGAAATGGTGAGGACTGAAGAGAATAGAATACTACATCTGCACAGGATGGCTGAGGGACACATGCCAAGGGTCCAAGAGCCCCTGGCAGCATGGTGCGAGAGCAGGATGGGCGACACTGTGCACACACCTGGCACCCAGTCCTCTTGCATTTCAACTGGAGGGGAACTGGGCAGCCCACCAGTGTCACAGCTCTGCTCCAGACCGAAGGAAGCAAAAGGGCAGCATATTTCAAAGGCATTCCACCGTCTACATTGTATGCAAGCTGGGCTACCACTGCGATAAGGCAAACACTCACAATAGCACACAGGAATTCAGTCCCCAGGGCCAGTGACTCAGACTCAGTCGAGTGGCTGAAGTTCCTCCTCAAGCCCTTTGCTAAATCTTCCATTTTAAGAGCCACGTTCTATTAATAAGAACTGCTTAATAAGCTCCAGCCTCTCCCCCACTCTTGCCCTGAACAGCCTTTCTGGGGCAGAGAGACTTTTCTAAGCCAATAAATTCAGCCACATAAGTCCCAGCTACCTGCAAGACCACCTGCGTAAAGCCAGATCCTTCTTCCCTCTCCAAAAAGGCATCTCCAACCAGGAAGCCAAACTCTCACTGGGCTGTTTAAGTGCTTGACACCAACCACCCCACATGCTGGGGCTGGGAAGGGGCTGAGGGATGCTCGTGCCTACCCTGGATGCGAAAGCAGGTACCTGCTCTCTGGCAGGCTGAATTCTATCCCCGCAGCCCAGCGCATTAGAGGGCAAAACTAGGTTGAAACTAATCTGTGCTGGATTAGACTTGCCACCTTGATGCATGAGGCTGAACAATGTGATTGCCATTTCCCAGGAAGAGGGGAACGGCCAAGAAGGGATCCCAGAGGAGTGTTCCAGGCTGGAAAAGACAGAATTCAATACTAGTCCTTCAGCAGCACATGTGCATTTAGGATGCTGCCTGCCAAAGACCCTTATCCCAGTGAGAGCTCTGGGGTAGAAACCAGCCAGGAAAACAGGGCTGGGAGGGAACAAAGTGTTAGGATGAGACAATGAAACTAAGCCTGATAGGAATTTGGCCTGATGATAGGTTTTATTAGGAGCACTTTATGCCTGGGGCTCTTCAGGGCTTGGGAAACCCCCTCCCTGGCCCTAGCCACAGTATCAGCCCAGGTTTACCTGTCAGCTCTGTGTCGGGGAGGTGTGAGTTGCTTCACTGCACACTCGCTGCAAACTCCCCCAGTGCTGCCGTGCGGAGCTGGCAGAGTGAGCAAAGAACAGCAGCACAGGATTTGCTGCCCAGAACCACTGCAGCAATTTCTAGCTGCTCAAATCCCCTCTCCTAGCACTGAGCCAACACACAGGGCAGCAAGGACATGAACAAGCAGCTCTCACCTCTGTCAGTGGGAAGTTACGTAGCTTGTTTCATTTTTGTGACCCAAAGCTCACCCAGACAAAAAGTCTGCCAGAAGTGATGGCTGCTTAAGGGAAGGACAGGAGTATGGGAGGAAGAAGAACCTCCAGCCCTAGGGCACAGCAGCGGCACATCAGCAGCAGCTTCCCAGGCTCAGTCCTACGGCTCCTGCCAGCTGAAGGATCACGTATCCACCCTGTGCCCGAGTGATGCTGGGGACAGCTCTGCAGCAGCAGAAACTGCAGCAATAGGTACAACACACTCCCTTCCTCCCCAACTCGAGGGTCAGCTCCACCTTGGCCATATGGGACCTGTTGAGACCCACCGACGCGCCTCTTTGGCACAGGTCGTGCTGCCTGCCCATGGCACGTTTCAGAGGCTCCTTTTTAGCCAACTGCTCTTATTCTACTGCAGCACCTCCTGGTTTCTAATAATCTAATTCCCTTCCCAGTGACCTACATAAACTCCACCTCCACCATCTCAGCCCTGCCTGAAGGAACATATTGGCACTTTTCATGGCCCAGTTGCTGTGAGGGCAAGGCAAGCCCACCATCTCCTCCAGGCTCTCATCTCACGCAGCTCTTTGATTTCTCCACATGTAACACCAAGGGGACACTGGCTATATCAGCAAGTGATCACCAAGCCCACCTAGAAATGACCCTAGAAATCCCATCGTTGATGGTTTCAAGGTTAAAAACTTCTTTTCACCTTCAGAACAGCTCTCGGCTGGGAGGGATGCCAACGGAGCTGCCCCCACAGGCCATGCCAAGCAAGGGACAGGGCAAACCCAAAGCTCCAGGGAAGGACCTTGCCTGACCCTGGCATGAAGGGCACGCAGCCCAGCGTACTTTGTACTAATCTAGGAGCTGCCGTTCCCCCTGCCCAAGGCTTGTGGGACACCCAACCATCCTGGGCTCCCCATTGACCCACCGCAATCAAAAACTAGAAAGGCTTGAGTCAGCTCTTCTGAGCAGCTGGCGCTCCTCACTCCTAGGAGAAGAGATTGAAGTGCTCGATATAGTGGCGGAAAGAACAATAACTCCTGTTCTTGCTGGAGCACGTTCCCAAGGGGACTTCCGTGGCAGCGGGAGCCTGAGCACCCACGGCCCCCGGATCTGCCCGGGCTGTGGTCGCAGGAGGGGGAAGAGACGCCTGCGAGGGCAACACCCCGGGCGGAGGGGCTGGAGAGCAAACCCCCGCCTCCTCCAGCCGGATTTCCCTCCCGCGGGGCACAGCCTGAGGAGGGGGCAGCTCCCCTTGCCTTCTCCCTGCTCTCCCCCGCCCGGCACCGCCAGAACTCCCATCCCGCCGGGCACCGGCTCAGCCCCGGCGCGGCCGCCCCCATCCGCATCCGCATCCCGCCCCTCGGAGCTCTCCGCCCGGTCCCCGCGGGGCTGCCCCGGCTCGGCTCTGGTCGCGGGGGGGGTGGTCCCGGCCCCACCTTGTTGATCTCCTCCAGCCGCCCGTCCTGCGGGGCCCGCCGCAGCCCCCCGCCGCTCGGCCGGCGCGGAACCGCCATCTCCCGGAGCCGCCCCGCGCCCGCCGCCCCTTTAAATAGCGGTGGGCAGGGCCGGGCGGGGCGGGTGGTGCGGGACCTCCGCCCCCCCCCCCCCCCCCCTTAACCCCTTCCCTGCCGAGAACCGGCGGCTGACGGCCCCCGCACCGCTCCGGGCTGCTCCTCCCGGGGGATGTAAACCGGGTACCCGTGGGGTGCAGCCGCTCGGTCGGGTCTTGCTGGAGATCTGCGAGGTCCGGAGCGAGGCGGGGGAAGCAGCGGCCGAGCCCCCGGCGGGATGGGAAGGGAAGGGACAGGCTCCCTCTGGCGCCGTGCACAGCGGCTGCGGCCCCCGAACACCCCCCCGGATCCCCTCCGGAGCCACCCCGGTGCAGGTGCACCCTCCTCGGGCACCGAGCACTGGTTCCGGTGGCAGGTTTGCAAGCTGCTGTCTGGGAGCAGCTCCGGCGTGTGATAAAGCACAAGCGCTTGCAAGTCGGCGCTGGGTGAGCGCTGGAGCATGAGCAGCAGGACAAGGCATCCACCGCAGGGCAGACGCGACCAAAGCTGATGCGTGTCCTGGCCAGGATCTAATGTGGGTCGTGGCACTCAGCTCCCTCATTCCTCCACAATCTCAGCTAGACACCTTATATTTTAAAGACCTGTACTAAGGTGAGGTTTTTTTAGTAGAATTGTCAGACAGGTGCCCCACACCGCCCCAGAGCCAGCTGCATTTCAACCCTGGGTGCAGCGACTTGCTCTTTGAGAAAGCAGCAAGTGCAGGTATAGCGTGTGCCCCTCCTGCTGCTGTGCGCGCAGGCGGATGGGCGGCTATGTATTATATTAAGAATTTTTAATGGATACAGCTCTAGGCAGGTGTCACCAGCTAAAAGAACAGAGTTCCAGGGAGAGCAGGAGGGAGGAGGAACCACATCTTCAGCAGCAGGCACAAGGCAGAGGCTTGACATTTCTGTAAGAGCAGCAAATTGATGTGTTGATTAGAGCTGTAGAATTGTCTAGCCAGGGAGATGGTAAGTGGCTGTGGCTCCCTGCCTCTCGGCCAAGCTGAAGCATGCTGTGCTCTCGCATGGTTTTGCTTTTGCAGAGCTGTTCTTGGGTAGCGAGAGGGGACACCCTGCCATTACACTCCTGCAGCACTGCAGCTCTGGCACCCCACTCCTGGGGCAGATTTTGTGCAGAATTAGGAGGGAGATGGTTTGTTCATGGTAGGAGAATCCTGTGTCACTTCCAGACCACCGAACCCACTGGAGATGGCGCTGAGGGGGTCCAATGTCTATGGCAGAAGTTTTACATAGAACGTTACACAAGGCTTTATCAAACCTGATTTCCAGCACTGTGAGCAGAAGAATACATGTAAAACAGGTTAACAAGTGAACCGGGCTCCAGCCTGGGGACTCGCTTCTGGTCTTATGGGAGTGATTTCACTGCTACCTGGAGTCACGGCACAGCCAGCGTGGCGGGGCTGAACAAGGACCTGGTTCTGCTGCCTGCATGGCTGCACAGCCCAGCCCAGGGAGCAGGGAGGGAACGCACATGCCTTTCCTTTAAAGGCAATATAGCCGCCGACCTCTGCCACCCCGCGGGAATGACACTGGCAGGAGCTGGCTGTGTCCAGCTGTTCTGTGTCTGGGAGGGTGTGTGGGTGGTGATGGGGGCTGTGGGTTGATGCAGCTGCAAGTGTCAGCTCTCCCACCTCCCTGCCTGGTGCATTCGCACTCCACCCAGCCCCTGGTACCACCAGCAATTGGGCTGATTTATAGCCAGACCTGGTGACATCCAGTGAGCCAAGCAGAGCTGGGACAGGACACAAAGACCAGAGCTGTGGGCGGCAGCAACCTTGTGTGACCCTGGAGCAGGGGAATAGCAGGAGCAGAGCTGCTCTTACCCTGCAAGCAGGCAGAGGATGCCCCACCTGCCTGCCAGGAACTGGTTAAGGGTCCAGCAACAGTCTCTCTCATCTCCTCCTGGGGCAGGAGAGTGTTACAGCCTTGGTACCTTCCATATTTGATAAGTTGTCCCTCCCTGGTGCACTGTGCTGCAGTGGGGAAGGAGGGATGGAGAGATATGTCTGGTGTGGAGAGCTGTGACATCTCTCTGTTCCCTCCACAGTGAGAGTCCAACCCTGTGAGCGCTCCGTCTCCTGCACAGACACATTGGTAGTCCCTGGTAGATGGTTGTCCCCCTGCCCTGAGGACAGAGCTGGTGGCTGAAACCATGCTGCAGAGCTCAGGGTGCTGAGCCTGACCTGGCACAGATAAGGACCTGGGGTGCGATATTGTGTGGTGGGCAGAGTGACGAGCAGCGGGAGGGATCGATGCTGGTGACCGCAGGGTGTCCCTTGCTCTGCCGTTCCCTATGCTGGGGGGCACAGAGGTGATGGGGCGGTGACCGGGAACCTGTCACTGCCACTTCGAGCAGCCCTCGGGGAGGTTCCGCAAAATGTCCTCCAGGTTCTGCTTGTCAGCCCGCATCTCAGCCAAGTCGCTCTCGAACGCCTCGATCTTCTCCCGCTGCCGTTCCGCCTCGTGCTGCAGCAGGCTGAGCTGGCTGGCCAGCCTGCTCGGTGCCGCCAGGCGCAGCCACAGCCGCTCCAGCTCCAGCTGCCCGGCGCTCAGCACTGGCTCCACCTGTGCCACTTGCTCCAGGTTGCCTGGGCAAGGGGAGAGGACATGGGTCAGAGGCAGGAGAGGCTCTGGACATGCTCCAGGGGCTCTGGCCCTCGGCACCAGGAAATCTGGAGGGAGTGGGTGCACTGGGGCATGGAGACATTGCAGCTTCCCAGTGATCGCAGATAAGCAAATAGCTCTGAGGCTCCAGGCAGAGCCTGGGCAGGTCTTTCTCTTACAGATGGCTGACAATTTCCACCCCTTTGCAAAATTTCTCAGACACAGGAGTCCTGGAGTGCTCAGAAATGTACTCAGGTGATCAAAGCACAGGAGCTGGTGCAAAACCAACCAGTAGCAGGGAGTAAACCCAGCCCATCACCTCCTTGGCTCCAAGGGGACTGAGCCCTTGACATAGCCCTGCTTCTTCTGGAGATGCCAAGGGAGATCAGTGATCCCACACCAGGTGTGAGCCCACACATTCAGCAAGCCCCAACTTATTCTGCACAAGGGCTTTCCTCAAGACATGAGACCTCAAGAAGCTTTGCTAAAACCCTGAGTGATCTCGGCTGAAGGGCATCCAGCTCAGCCTGGATGGTGAGCAAGCAGGAGACCCAGCACCAGCGAGCAGGAGAGCCCTGGACCCCGACAGCCTGGCCCTTCCCCAGGTCCCTGCACCCTGCTCCTGGCCAGGTTCCGGCACCCCGTTTCCCCCTGGGTCTCACCTAGGCTGCTCAGCAGATTGTTCAGGGTCTCAATGTCCGCAATGAGTGAGCCCCGGGCTTCCTGGAGGCTTTTTGCCATCTCACTCACCTCCGTCCCCACCTTTGGACACAGAAAGACACCTGGATCAGAGACATCATTGACCCTTGACTGGATGGGAGAAGGGAGAGGAGCCCAGGAATGTCCCCAAAATATACCACATACACTGGAGCCCAAAAGCCACGTTGCTCTCTATGCTTTGGGCTGCAGGCAAATCCCCTTCCAGGCTCCAGAGGACATGAGCTGCCCAAGGGGACCCGACTCACCTGATGTGTTTCCTCCAGGTCCCCCCTGAGTTTCTCAGCCACATGCTCCTGCCGCGAGAGCTCCCGCTGGGTGTCATTGGCTCGCATGGTGAGATGGCTGGCATGCTTGCAGGTCTGCTTGCCCTCCTGCAGCACAGCCCGTGCCCTCTGCAAAGGGACAGAGGTGGGGACAGTCACCTGGGGACATGCAGCCGGCATGGGCTCCCTGCACCCCACATCCCTCTGCTTGGACCTTTGCATTCTCCCCAGAGACTTGCTCAGCCTCCCCAGCCATTCTCTGGGCTGTGGTAGAGATGGACAAGGAGTTTCCCAGCATCTTCTCTGCCTGTTTAATCTTCCTCTGGGCCTCCACCATTGCCCTGTCTCGCACAAGTGTCATCCTCCTGCTCAGGGCAGCCTGGCCCTTCCTGTGTCCCAGCATCTTCTTCATGCCTGCAGGGACAACCTGGCTGTCACCCAACTGGCTCTTTCTCCCCGTGACGTCCAGAGCCAGAGTGGTGAGAGCTGAGCTGTGGCCGGAGATGCTGTGGCCAGAGATGCTGTGGCTGGTGGCTTTTACCTTCCAAGCTGTCCAGGAGGGACTCCGTGTCGGACAGCACAGCTTTTCCATGTGAGACGGCCGAGGTGGCCATGCTGTGGGCAGAGCCAGCCCGGTTGCACAGCTAGGGAGAGAAAAGCAGGAGTGAGGCTGGGAAGGAGGAAAAGAGCTGCACCCAGCTGGGAAATGTGGGTCCCAGCCTGCTCCCGCTCAGGAGGTGACCTCCTTGGGAGATCCGGGATCCTAAGGGGAGATGTCTGCCGAAACTCCCTGGCTGCCAGCATGGTCCCTCTGGTCACTGCAGCAGCGGGGATGGGGCTCACCCACCCCCTGTGCCCTGGGTGGCAGGCAGGAGAGGGATGCGCCCGGCGTGCCCACAGCTCTGGCTGAAACAGGGGGTCTCCCCATCACTTATTTTGCAGGGATGCCCCACTCAAGTGAGCAGCAATTACCTGCTCGAAGCCGCGAGTCCTCCGCAGCTCCTGGCGCAACCCAGCTGCCAGAGCATGGGATGCCTCGACAGCCTGCCGAGCCAACGGCTCCTGCACCTCTGCTGCATGCTCCAGCGCTGCCAGCTCCTGTGCCAGGGCTGCAGCCTGCACCGGCAGCGTCTGCTGCGGATGAGGGATGCCAAAGGCTCCATCAGAGCATCGCCCAGCACGGGAGGCAGTGCTGCCCAGCGGGTGAAGCAGGGGGTAGGGATGCAAAGAGGCGTGTGGATGCTGCTCACCTGCCCCAGCGCAGCCCCCTTCAGAAGCTTCTTGGCCATGTCTGCATTTGCCTGCTGCACGGCCGCCAACGCTCTCCTGGCCTTCGCTGCCACCTCCATCACACCAGCACCCAGCTCCTCCCGTGCCCACTGGATCTCCTCGTACCTACACGGACAGGACACCAGTCACCCAGGGCCCTCTGGACCCTTGAAGGCTGGAGATGATGGCTTGGGAACTGGCCTTTGGACATGGATGTAGGGGGAAACGTTGGGCATGAAACACCCCCAGCACACAGCACCCTGGCTCTCTGCTTTGCAACGCTGCGGTACAGTGAGTTTGACAGGACTCAGTCACGTCCCTGTTGTCCAGGTGTCAAATCACCATGACCAAGTCCTGTAGCAGGGACCTGAGGCAAGGGGCTGTGGTGCCCTGCCACCCCCGCCTTGCTGCCAGCCCCACCTTGCTGCCAGCCTCTCACCCGGCCTCCAGCTCCTGCTGCGTCTCCCACGTCGTGTTCCCTTCCAGCAAGCTCCGCAGGAGCTGGGAGCTGTTGTTGGAGGCTTGCAGCGCTCTCCCGACCACCGTCTCCACTTGCGCCACCACGTCCTCATGGCTGCAGGGACAAGGACACCCAGAGAGATGATATTAAGATTGGCCTCCTGGGAAAGAAGCAACCATCCCACAGCCCCAGCCGTGATGGGACCAGGCAGGGCCAGGCTCAGGTGGACCTTCAGCAATGGGGATTGCAAAGCCCAGGCTCGGGGCTTCCACGTCTCCACCCATCACTGCCAGGGAAAGGAAGGGACCTGCAACTGTACCTCTGGGCCAGCTCCCGTGCCTCCAGCGCCTGGTGGCTCCAGTTCGTGGGCTGCTGAGGGATTTCCTGGGGAATCTCCTTGAAATGCAAACAGTGGCAGTGAGACCCCAGCGGGGAGCAGGGACCCCTGGACACCACTAGCCCAACACCAGTGAGAACCTCCCAAAGTGCTGGAGGAGGTTTGCAAACAGGAGAGAGCAAAGGAAATAGAGGGTATTTCAAAAAAATGGATCCATTTACTTAATATTAACAATACTGCTTTGGGTCCATCTTTTCGAAACATGCTGTAGCTGTGTGACTCAGCTGCAACGAGCGCTATACCCACACGGACCCCAGGCTTTCCCACCCACCCGCTGCGCTGGTCACATCCCACCCCACCAGTCCTGCACATCCTCCCCAGGATGGCCACCAGCCCCCCAGGAGCCCAGGGCCAGCAGGCGCCCGCACCGTGGTAGCCAGGGTGTCCGCGGCATGCAGGATCTCCCGCTGTGCCGACCGCAGCGTGGCCCCGATCTCCGACAGCAGGATGCAGGTCTTGAGGGGTCCGTGGCTGGAGCAGCCTGTGGCCGGGCTGGCATTGCTGAGCTGGCCCTGCATGGTGCCCAGCGCCCCTGCCAGCCGCCCCACCTGTGCCAGGAGGGTGACCCGGGCACCTGTGGGCAGCACAAGCGGCTGCTTGTTGCCCACAGAGGTGCTTGGGGCTCCTCACTTGCCTGTGGGCTGCCCTGTGCCCCAGCACCCCCACTTATGGCTGCTAATGGAAGGGGAAGACAGTCCCTCATGGGTGCTCAGGAGGGACCCAGGGGTGCAGCACCCCAAGGTTACCCCATGATGCTCAGTCTCCAGTAATGCCCATCACCACCTGCTTCAGAATGTCATGGGTGCAAGCATCCCTGCAGTGCTGTCCTACACAAACCGGCATGGCCATCCCCCACCCTCTCCATCTCAGTCACCCCGTCACCCCTGCTGAGCGCAGCACTGACCTGGGACCTCCTTGCACCCACCCAGCATGTCACAGCACCCTGCGGGAGCAGGGTGTCCCCAGAGGGGTGACGTGGGGCTCCCCGCATGGTGGCAGGAAGGAGTGTCCCCCATACCGTGCAGGAGGTGAGCGCTGGGCAGCCTGTCTCCTCGGGGCGCATCTCCCAGCACGGAAGACTGGCCCAGGCGGGTGGCACAGCCTGGTTTTTGCAGCTGTTCCTCCATCTCCTGCAGCCTGGCCTTCAGCTGGTCAGCCTGCGGGTGAGATGGGAAGGACACGGGGGGACAATGAGGCGGCACAGGGGCCAGGTCACTGTGCCCGCCTCAGCAGGACACGGGCTCTACCTCGTCCTTCACCAGCCCATAGCAGGTGGGACATTGCTGGCAGCGGGAGCTCGGCGGGTCGAGGAAGAAGTTGGCCTGGCACTGGTCACACTTGTAGCCCACGAAGCCGGGGCGGCAGAGGCAGGTGCTGTTCTCGTGGCACTGCGGGGTGACGGAGCCCAGCGGGGAGCAGTTGCAGGCTGCAAAGGTGACAGAAAGGTGTCACACCACGCCTGCCAGCCCCGGTTTTAGGTCCGAGGTGCAGTCCCCATCCCTCTTACCTCGGCATCCCCTGGCAGAGAAGCCAAAGAAGCCGTGGTGGCATCGGTCGCATCGCTTCCCCGTGACGCCCGGCTGGCAGGAGCACTGTCCCGTCACTGCGTGGCACCCGCTGTCCCGTGACCCCATGGGATGGCACTGGCAGCTGGCACCGAGAGGTGAGGGTGATGAGTGAGTGATGGATGCAGAGACCAGAGCCGGGGTCACAGAGCCACCGCTGTCCCCTCGCAGCCCCCCACGTACCTCTGGCACCCCACGGTGGGCTGCAGGCCGTGGTAGCCGGGCTGGCAGAGCCCGCACGTCCTGCCCGTCACGTGCGGCAGGCAGCGGCACTGCCCCGTGCTGGGATCGCATTCCTCCGGCTCCAGGACTGAACCATCGGGGTTGCAATCACAAGCTACAGGAGACAGGTGTTTCAAAAGGCTGTTTGGGATGAGTTCAAACTATCATCTCGACATTGTCCATACAGCAGGTGGAGGGAACGCAGAGCATTTGTGAAAAGGTTACTAAAACCTGGTAACTCATTAAACCATTTGTAAATTTTGGTGTAATTGTAGCATGTTGCCATTGTGAAATATACTGCTTTGAAACTGGGTCTGTCTTTTTGAAACACCCTGACATCCGAGCACAGGGCTGGCAGATGGGACTGTGGGAATGGGGTGCTGGGGCCAAGCCCCCAAAATGTGGAGAGCTGTGTGCCCGCCATCAAACAGGGCTCTGAGAGGCTGAGCCCTGGCACACTGGGGTATCTCCAGGGAAGGATGGCAGTGCAGGGAGGGGGCAAAAGCCATTCCTGAGCATTTGGGGCCAACCCGGACCATCCATCAGCCCCTAAACCTGCTGGGCATTCCCCTGTCCACACCCCACCTGCACTGCCGGGAGGATTTTGGCTGGGGTGGGACCCAGAGGAGCAGGACCAGCCCCTGAGGCTGTACGTACGTGCACACTTCCCAGCAGGGCTGGGAGCCAGCGCGTCCCCGTAGAAGCCTGTTTGACACCTCTCGCAGTGCTCGCCCGTCGTGTTGTACAGGCAGCGCAGGCACCGGCCGGACACGGGGTCACAGTTCCCCACGGCGTTGGGATCCACGTTCCCGTGACACTGGCAGGGAATGCAGGGACGCACGGGGCCCCTCTGCCCAAGGGGGTCCCCGAAAAACCCGTCATCGCAGAGCTCACAGCGTTTTCCTGCAGAAGGTGAAAAGGTGGGGAGGGTCTGGCTGTGGCAGCGCTGCCCCCGGCTCCCTCGGCCACCCACCCCCAGCCTCACCTCTCTGTCCAGTGGGGCAGTGAGTGCAAACCACCTCCCCACTGCCCAGCACCTGGGTGCAGGGTGAGCGGCCGGGGCAGGGGCACGGTTTGCAGTCGTCAAAGTGCCCGATGAAGGGGTTGCCATAAAACCCAGGGCTGCAGCGCTCACAGGAGGGACCTTCGGTGTCGTGCAAGCACTGGCAGTGCCCTGCGAGGAGGAAAACAGAGCTGAGGGGCTGCAAAACCCCAGCCCTGAATAACAGTGGGGACCACAGTGGGGACGGAAAGCCAAGGGCTGAGTGTGACACACTGTGGGTGCTGAGAGGGATGCAGAGCTCCAGCTAAGGGTTCATGCTGGGATTGCATGTCCCCGACCAAGACTTGTAATGTTTTCCTTCCTTGTCCCATCTTTGCTGACAGGAGGAGGTTTTGGAGAGGACACCGGGGCCCCAGCGCCAGCCCCACGCTCCCCCACGCTGTGCACAGAGCCTGTCGGCGCCTGTGATAATCGACAACACATTTCTCGGCGACGAGGAGCATCATTTCCAGCCTGTCATAGAAAACACAAGCAGCTGGCCGGCACCCAGCAGGGTGCGAGCGTCTCCTTGCGAGCCGAGCTGGTGAGTCATGGCCTTCCAAAATCAGCTGGGAGGATGAGGAGGAGGAAGGATGCTCAAGGAGCCTCCCACCTCCAGGCGGATGCTCTGTTTGACTGGAGAGAGAGAGAGAAGGAGCCAGGGAGAGGATTCTTCTCCATTATTTGTGAGGTTGTGCAGGAGGGAATGGGTATTTTTCCATTTTCTGGACGACGGAAAAGAAAGGAAAAGCAGGTGGCAGGAAGGAGTGGAAAAATAAACGAAAGGAAGCGTGTGGGCTGCCTCGGGCTGGCACCACCCGTGCTGAGACATCAAATGCCTGGCTCCGTCCCGGGGACTGTGGAGTTAGTGGCGCCAGCCTGGGCTCCATGGGATGAGGGTGAATTTGCAGACTTTCTGCAATCCTGCCTCTCTTCCTCGACCAAAGCCATCCAGACACTTTGCCTGGCAAGAGAGGGGAGCACCGACACCCCACGAACCACCTCTGACATGGCCATGCTGCCCTGAAGGCTTTGCGTTTTCTTTTTCCTCCCTTCAAGCCACAGTCCCTGCTGCAGTCCTGCACCTCTGAGCTGGTCTGGAGCCACAGCAGGACTTGGGCTGGCAGCATGAGAGCTGGCTCCTCCGGTGCCTTCCCACAAGCCCAGCGCTGCTGTATTTTCCTGCTCTTTTACTTGTTTCTCTGCACAGGTTCATCCCAGTCTGCAGGGACCGGTCCTGCTCCACTCCTGGGCAGAGATGCTCTGTGACACCTGGCCAAGCAAAACCCCCTGCCCTCTCCTGCCCTGACCCCTGCCTCCCTGCTCCTCTGAGAAGCAGCACCCTTCCTTTCTCCTCCTTTAAGGTCATAAAGTACCATGAAAAATGCTCCTCTTATTTATCAGCATTATTGCAATTTGCTAATTGTCTCTGCAGTTATGAACCTGGACCCTATAACCACCCAAGCAATTCAACTTGCAAGCTTTGGGTATCGCAGCCTCGCGGATGGTTTCCAGCATCCCTCGCAAACAAGCAATGACACAGATTTGTCACTCCCGCATGCAGTGGCTGGACAAGCAGAGAGGTGCCCACCTGTGAGGGGGTGGCAGTCCCCGTGCTGGTTGCAGGCGCAGGGCACGCAGGTGACGAAAGGGCTGCCGAAGGGGATCTCCCGTGTGAAGCCGGGGGCGCAGGACTGGCAGAACTGGCCGGTGTAGCCTGGGGGACACGTGCACTCCTCCACCCAGCCCGCCCGCTCCCCCGGCCCGGGACGAGCGGACACAAGCTGGACCTGGCTCAGGGACAAGCTGCCTGAGAGGCGGAGAGTGGTGTGAGGGTGGGATGGCATGTCCCCTGGCCCTGTGCTCTTCATCCTGCCTGGAAATGCTCTGGACAGCCGTAGGAGGCCCCAAAATCAGAGAATCATGGCATAGTTTGGGTTGGAATGGACCTTCAAAGCTCATCCCCTCCACCCCCCTGCCATGAACAGGGACATCTTCACCCAGACCAGGTTGCTCAGAGCCCCGTCCAGGCTGGCCCGGGATGTCTCCAGGGAGACACCCACCACTTCTCTGGGCAACCTGTCCCAAAAATACCTCCTGGAGAGCCCAGAGGTGTTTGCAGAGAGGAGCCAGCCCCTGCCCCAACACTCCCCCTCAATGCCTCTTGTCCCTGAGAGCTGCCCTGATGTCCCCAGCCCCATCCCAGCTTGGCGCCCGTGGGGACACTGCATGAGCCACCCACCTCGCACGGGGCCGCGGCGGACGCGGAGGCGGAGGGCTGTCAGGTTGGAGAGCAGGCGCTGGAAGCTGATGGCTGACAGCGAAGGTTCCGCACCCTCCTCTGCCTCGTGCAGCCTGTTGGACAAGTAGCGTGGGAGGAAGGACAGGGCCAGCCTGACAGCCACATGCCACAGGACAGCTCAGCTCCACAGCTGGGACCCGGGCACAGCAATGGAGGCACAGTTAAATCCCCAAGGAGGGCAGGGAGAGGGGCTGAACCCCCCAGCACAGGGCAGCCCAGGCAAGGTCAGCCTCCCTGCGTCCCAAACCCAGCCGAGGCTCCCCAAAGCACCGTGACGGTACCTGAAGGTGACAGCCTGCTTCCCGCGCTGGGGCTGGCTCTCGCTGCTGGACATGGTGACCTCCATCCCCTCGCCCTCCAGCACCAGCTGGACCCAGAGCAGAGGCACCCCGTTCTCCATCCCCGTCCCATTCCCCTCTGCTCCCAGCAGCAGGGACAGGAGCTGCCCATAACTGAGACGCTGGTTCTGCAGGAACTTCTCTAGGAGGGGAGAGACGAGCAAAGTCTGTACAACACGGATGTGACCCTGTGCGGGCTCCCACCAGCATCACCAGAAGCCACAGTCACCTTCCCAGAGCACCAACCTGCTCTCCTGGCGTCCCAGCCCACCACCCAAATCCCCCCCACTGCTTTGTGTTATCAAAACATGCTCAGCTCTGGGATGGAGCCCAGCGCCCCACGCACCAGCTTAGAGGTGAGATGTTCCACCCAGGGGTCCCCACGGCAAAGCAGGACCCCAGGGACCCAGCACACACAATACCTGGTGCAAGAAAATCCACCGGCTCCTCCCCATCCCACTCGGTGATGATCTCCCCTCCAGCCCAGTGTAGCGGCAGGTCCGCGGTGCCCGGCGCTGTGGCTGCCCAGCCCTCCAGCCCTGCATACATCACACAGCAGCGGTGCATGGGCGAAGGGAGCGGCAAGTCCCCAACAACCCAGCACCAACTTTTGGGGGCTCTGCCCTTCCTCCCAAGACTCTCCGGAGGCTTCGTAACACCCTGGACCGCTCGGGCTCTGTGCTCTCACGCACTGGAGAGTGGCCCTGGCCATCCCCCCATCTGTTTATTTGCTTAGATTTGGAGGAAATTATTATCTTTAAACTTTTGCCCCCCTGCCTGTGCTGCAGTTCCAGTGTTTCTGTGGGCTGAAAGGACAGGAAGCCCAAGGAGAGGGCAGGGTGAGAGTGCATGAAGTTGCTTTACTTCAGAAATCAGTTAAAGTCCTCCCTGATTCCCCAGGTTCAGGTATTTCTTCCAACCTTGGGCAGCTGCAGGACAAACTCCTGGAAATCTCTCCCCGGGTCTCAAATGGGCTGCACTCCATTATCAAATCATCCCAAATTTGGAGCCTTTCACCCAGCACAGGAAACTTGCAGCTGACGCAGCTCAGCTGCAGGTTGGGGGGTGCTCTGGGGAGGGGGGGCTGTGGGAGGGTGGGTGGCTCGGCCTCTTGCAACCCAACCCAGAGCTCTGCCAAGCCTGTCCCTAAAGGAGCAGCCCTAATTGTCTGCGTGAAGGGTGGAAAAAGGACTCTGTTTAAAGCTTGGCTCCGTTTCAAGGCCGTGGAAGACATTTCAGCAGCACAGGAATTGGCAGTGGGGCTTAAAGGCAATCAGGATAAACCTGCACCCGGCGTGTTCATCTCCATCTGCTCGCTGCTCTGTGCACCCCATCGGGGTACAGGCGAGAGATGTACACCTGCAATGGATGCCCGGACCCTGCCCGGGGACAGGCGGGGGTGCCAGGGAGCGGGGGCTGTGGTGGGGCTGCAATGTGTGCCCGCAGCCGGGGCTGCACACGTCGGGCTGTGCGGCAGATGGCAGGGTTTCCCCGAACATCCCGCACACATCCAGCTCTGCCATGCACAGCCCTAGGCAAGAGCACCCCATCCTGCACCCACGGCTCCTGTCTGCCCTGCCCCATCCCAGCTGAGGGTGCGGAGAGGAGGGAAGAAGGGGGAAAGTTCCCACCAGGCTCCATCCTTTTGTTTTTTATCTTTCTGTGCTGATTTTTAGGGCTCCTGCAGTCGCTGGTGTGATGGGATGGCAGTGCCTGGCCCCGCAGCTCTCCTGGAGCCATGCACAGCCCTGGGAGCAGGTCAGCATGGAGGGATGCCACGGGGAGCCAGGGAGAGCCTGTCCCCACAGAACTGGGGGCAAAAGCAGATATTTAACAGCAAAATAGGGGCAAGCCAGAGAAATCACCACCAGTCAAGTCCCAAAGGGGGACCCTCAGCCCCAAAGCAGGATACTCAGCCCCAGCCTTCCCAAACTGCTGGAGTTTTCTGGCTGGAGTTGGTGCAGCTGTGCTCTCTGTTCCACCCAGGGTTGGGGGGTCAGTACCTTGGCTGAAGTCGGAGCGGATGCGGGTCACCTCGTAGCCGCCTGCCGCTGCGCAGGCAGTGGAGTGGCCGTAGCAGAAGCAGCTGGTGCAGCCGGCAGGGTTGTGGGGCTGCAGGTTGAACCAACCTGGCTGGCATCTGGATGTGGGGAGGAAACAGGAGAACATGGCATGGGGCAGGCAGAGCCGTGGGGGAACCACAGTGGCACCCCAGGGGGGCAGTGGTGTCAGCTCTGAGTGGTCCAGAGGGATGTGGCACCCCAGGCTCACCAGCCGTGGCCTCTGTGGGGAGTGACCCTACAGGATTCCCACCGCAAAGCTCCTGCGAGGGGTCATGTGTAGGGGCTGGTGAAGCAGCAATGCCCCAGAGACATGAAGACACCTGCCCTGCACTGATGCCAGCCTGGAAAGGGACAGCGCCACCATCCCCAGCCCAGCACCACAGTCATTACCTGTTGCACAGGTGCCCCTCCACCCTCTCCTTGCAGGTGCAATGCCCCGTGTTGGGGTCGCAAGTGCCCACGCTGCCCGCAGGGTCACAGGCACAGGGTCTGGATGGGGAGACACGAAGGCAGGAGGTGACCCCCAGTCCCGTCCTGCTGCTCCTGCACAGGGCCAGGCTCCTCCTCACCTGCAGCCGCCCTCGCTCAGGCTGTGGTACCCGTCCTTGCAACGCTCGCACTTCCAGCCTGTCACGTTGGCTTTGCACATGCAGGTCCCCAAGCTGTCACACTGGGGGTGCAGGGACCCTGCAGGGACCCCGGCCAGCCCTGAGGCTCAACTCCAGCAGGGAAAACACATGGTGGGGAGATGGGGAGCCCCTGGGTGTGGGAGAACTGACCAAAACCATCCCTCCCAGCCATAGCAAGGGCAGGGGTTTTGCACGGCAGCCCCACACACCTGCGGGGTGGCAGTGGCAGGGCTGGCAGGCTGCCTGCGGCTCCCAGCGATAGTGGTTCTGCCGGCAGCGCTCGCAGTGCGGCCCGGCCGTGTTGTCGCGGCAGTTTCGGCAGTGGCCCCCGTGCCCGCTGCGGCGGTACAGCTCCCGGTCAAAGAAGCACTCGTCCGAGCGGCCGCTGCAGTTGCAAGCTGGGGGTGGAGGCAGGAGGGATGCTCAGCACCCAGGAGGCACAGGGATCACCCTGGGGTTAAAGCACCCTCCTGGGGGGTGGATGAGCCAGAGGGGCTGCTTGGCTCAGTGGTGTGAGCTTTCAGCATTGTCTCTGCCATTGGAAGTGGAGATGGGTGCTGCACTGTGCACAGAGCAGGTGGCTGCACTCATGGGGTGAGGAAATTTTGAGGGTGCCAGAGCACTGGAACAGGTTGCCCAGAGAGGTTGTGGAGGCTCCTTCTCTGGAAACATTCAAAACCCGCCTGGACACATTCCTGTGTGATCTGCTCTGGTGACCTTGCTTTAGCAGATGGGTTGGACTGGACCCTTCAACCCCAACCATTCTGTGATCTGTGAAATCTTGGGGGATCCTCAGGGTGATGCCGTGAAGGGGGAACCTGGGGTGCAAATCCTCCCTGCCTGCCCAGAGCAACCTTACAAAATGGAGCAGGCACTTTCTTGCTGCACAGGGAGGGCAGGAGCTGCCGGATGAGCCGATGCAGCACCATCACAGCCCGTTGGGGCTGACCACACACCGTGACCATGGACCCAGCCCAGGCGATACTCACGGAGACACTCGCTGGCGGCCTCGGCGGTGCCGCGAGCCCAGGGCCGGTCCTGGTAGAAGGGCTGGCAGCGTTCACAGTCGGCGCCGGTCGTGTTGTGCTGGCACACACAGACCAGCTGCCCAGCCTCGTCCGGTGCACATTCACTGGCGTGGCCGTTGCACTTGCACCTACAGTGAGACCCTGGTGTGGGGGGGCTCTCCTGGGTGGCCATAGGGCAAGAAATGGGGCACAAAGCAGCTTGAGCTGTGCCAGCATTGAGGCCACCTGCCATGTCCCCAAAGAGCTCCTGGCCTGGCCAGCTGGGAGGTCACACGCTGAGGGTGGCCCGTGTGAGATGCTAACCAGGTCCAGCTGCTGGGGCTTTGGGGGCGAGATGACAGCAGTGGGGTCTGCTGGCCCCACTACCCAGGGGAAGCAGCTCTCACCAGGACAGAGAGATTTCCCAACCCCCCAGCCTGGGAAGGGCACATGCACCCCCCTTTGGGGCTGAGCATCCCCCTTTGGGGCTGCCTGGTGGTGGGTGCCACCATTGTCTCTGTCCCACATCAGCCCCCTCATCCCACGGGCAGCTGTTCTGGCTCCTCTGGCTGTGGCCATACCAACTCCCAGCTCCTCCACCAGCCTCCGTGGCCTTGGGGCATCTCTCTGCTGCCCCCCAGGGACCCTCTTTTGCTGTTGCCAGGGACCAAGCAGGGCTACAGGAGGAGCAACATGAGCCCCAGTGCCTTTAGAAGCCATAGGGGTGGGAGGGGGCAAAGCAAATACACCTGGTGGCAAATAGAGAGAGCCTGGGGAGAAAAAAACCTCCTTTGGCACAACTTAAAGGGCTCCAGGTTTCATCACCCATCTCTGCACAGCCAGCTCTGGCTTACAGATGGAGGAAGCCACATCTGAGTGGTTTGCCCCAAAAATGCACTTTAAACAAGACTGAGGTGGGGAGCAGCTGCCCCAAATCCCAGCCCCACAGCCCCAGAAAGGTCCCCCCCACCTTGCCCTCACCTTGGCCCCCGCTGCCCCTCACCTGCCACCCACGGAGAAGTCTGAGATGGCGTAGTAGTACGACTGCAGCACCTTGGGGTCCTTGAAGATGTCATCCCCAAATGTGTTGAGCCGGTTCAAGGAGATGAGCAGGTCGGTGACGGTCACCCACTCCTGCAGGGGACATGGGGAAGACGTCTTGGCCAGGGGTCCGAGCCACCAGCTCCCACATGAGATGCATTATGCACGTTTTCTTACAGGGATTCAGGGCATCACAGGTGCTTTTACCCCCCTTCCCACCCCGCAGCACCTGCAGCGCGGGGCTCCGGTCGAAATTGTAGGCGCTTGGCCGTCCCTCAAGGGTGGAGAAGGCCACGTTGCCCCCGCTCAATGGGGAGATGTCACTGAATTCGTCGGTGCAGAAAGCCACTTGCTCGTCCTCCCCCGGCCGTAGGTAGTGCCGCAGCCGCTTCCCGTAGGTCTTCTCGCAGGACGCGCTGTAGAACTGGAAGGGGACCCAGGGCCCCTTGGCGCGGCTGCGCTTGTAGATGGCGAAACTCTCGGGGCGGCTGGTGTGAAACTTCAGCCGCACGTAGGTGATCTCGTAGGCTTTGCCTGGGGACAGACCCGCCACCCTGTCACCTTCTCCCTGCCTCCACGGGCACCACAGCCAGCGCCAGGGCTGAAATTATTCCCCAACGCGTGGGTGCATGAGCGAGGAGCCACTGCAAAACCCGGCTCTAACCAGCCATAATTAGGTCCCCAGCACTGAGCAGCATCCCTGGGGCAGCGGTACCACAGGGATGAGGAGGTGGGAAGGGCCAAGGCCAGTCCCTTCCCAGAGATGAGCCATGTGCCGGGACCCAGCATCACTGCTGTCTTTGCCGAGATGAAGACAAAGAGAGGCCACCAGTCCCCAGGGCGGCTGGCGGAGCTCTGAAAGCGCTTGAAAGAATTAGCAAAAAAAGGAAGAAAGAAAACACCAAAGCGAACATCAGAACCGTTTAATTGCCAGAGATGAAGAACCAGCTCAAAGACTGGATTGCTCCATAACAGCACCGCTCCTCGCAGCGCAAAACAATTAGCTGCAAGGTTTTGGCTTTATTTGAAAAGATAATGAGTTGGGAATGTTAGAGGGGTTATTCCGGGACTAGGAAAACAAGCCTTTAATTGGGCCCATATGAATACTGTCGCATATGTGCTGCGACGTTGCTGCGGGGGAGCCGAGGCAGCCGGGCTACCGGCGCTGGGAAAAGCAGCTGCCTCCCATCAGGGATGCGGGGAGCACCCGGGTGGGGGACAGAGCCGCTCACAGCCCACCCAGAGGTGACCAGGGGCTGCAACCGGGCTGTCCCACCGCCACCGCACTCCCTTGTGCCCCCGGCCCCCCAAGTAACCTCCCTCTGGGACCCTTCCAGGCTGGTGACAGTGGGGGACGCTGCGCCCCGCAGTGGGGGGGACGCCCGGCGGACGATGGTTCCCAGACAGCAGCATCCCGGGTGGGACGGCTACCAAAACAGCGAGGTCAGGGCTGTCACCTCCCGGAGCAGTTTCCTCTGGGAGAGGAAGGGAGCTCCGTGCTGTGTCAATAAACAGCCCCTGCCCCAAGTGGCCCCGGCAAGGGGAGAGAGCGGATGGGATGGGGTGGCCCAAGTGGTGCCTCCAGCTGGGGTGGAGGAGACGCAAAGCTGTGGGGAATCGTCCCCAGGGAGTGCGTGCTGTTCCCAGACAGGCCTTTTAATTGGCCAAATTCTGCTTAGGAAAAAAAAAAAGTCCAGAAAATAACCCGGGCTGGTTGTCTCCCTTTTGCTGCTCGGGAGGATGTGACGTGTCCCAAAGCCAGGCGGGCAGCGGGATGGGGACATCAGGAGGGTGCACAGGGGTGGGGGGCGATGGCACCAGGACCCTTGGGCTGCTCTCCCAGATGTGTTGTCCTCCGAACAAAGCGTTCACTCACCTCTCACAGAGCCCAAACCACAGCTCAGACCACACCAGAGCCACCTCCGGCCATCTCAACCTCAGCTCCCGGAGCCTGCCGCAGGCTCACATCCCACAGGAAAATCAGAGTCAGAGCCATAGATGCATTTACTGCCTAATCCAGACACCCTGACATGAGCCACTGGCATCCAGAGCTACCCAAGGAGCCCCGCTGGCTGTTGCCTTTGCCAGCCTGTGAATATTTTGGGTTCCTCCCTGACATCTGACAGGGTAAATGCAATGACCATGGGCACTTGGGATTATCGATCCACTATGAATCTGACGCACTGTAATGGCATGGCTGAAACCTCACCGAAAAGAGCGATTTAAAGGAGGATAATCTAATTAACGCCAATCAACAGCATGCAGGTAAACACAGGTCTTGTCCAACTCATTCAATATCTTATTTAATAAGCTCCCCAGGTAACCATGCTGGAGAATCTACAAGACATCTGGCTGAGCAAGATGAGCAGGCTGGCAGGGACATGCTACATGGGTTAAAAATCCTGATTACTCAGCAGAGCTCACGAGATGCAGGGGCCAGCTGGGCTTTTCCTCCATAACCCAAATGAAAACATCAAGGTCACAATAAAAAGGTCTGCAGCAGGGACAAGAACAGACCCTGGCATCTATGGGAAAGGTCAGACAGCAATGCCCTGGGCACCAAAATGGCACTTTTTAGCATGGCAGGTTATACGAGCCATGCAGGAACAAGGGTACATTTGCAGGGGGATGCTCCCACTCAGAAAGGGATGCAGGGACCAGAGCTGAAGATGAGTTGGTGCAACAGTGTGGCCTCAGATGTGTTAACAGGAGGCAAACAGAAGCAGGCTGGAAGTCACCTGTTGGTGTAGGAGGGACACACTGGCCACCAGAGGAACTGGTGGTGGCTTGCTCAGCCATATAGGTTGTATTCAGGTTGTCTGTACTCCAGGTCAAACACAAAGGAATTTGGGGTGATGTGACAGCCTGCGTGAGATGGGCAAGAGGGGCAGATCCCCCCACATGGGGCTGGCAGGCTCCTCCGGCATCGCTTCTCATGCCCGGCAGGGAGCCCAGCCTGGGGACAAGGACCAGATGTCCTCCTGCTCGCAGGGGGCTGGGAAAGCAGCGACCTCTGCTCAGCCGGGCGGCTCCCGTGTCCCCGCCAGGGCAGGCACGGACCCTCCACTGTCACCCCGACCCCGGCCACCGCATCCCACCGGCACGGCTCTGTTCCACGCCAGCTCACCGGCTCTGTTCACAGCCCCTCTGCTACCCCACTTCGGCATCCAGATGGCAGGAGACGGCAGAGAATGGAGATTTTACAGCACTGCCTAATAGCCAGGATAGTTTAGATGGCAGGAAAACGTTAAAAATCATTTTTAAAATGCCAGGCATGCCCCATGGGTTTAAATACCCTCCTAACAGGCGGGTTGCACAGTATTTAAAATGTAGGGAGCTGTATCCTGGCTGGGGAAACCTGCTGGGGCTGCACAATGTGTGCAGAGCCCTGCCCCACTTTGTACCAGGCTTCCTCAGCAATGCACAGGGGTGAAATGGCATGGGTTTGGCACCCCCCGTGCTCACCCAGTACAAACGTCTCGCAGCGGGGGTCCATGCCTCCCCCCGCCTGCTTCCTGCTCCAGAAAACTTGCATAATCAGTAAAAAGCAGCCACGGGGGAGCAGGGGAAACGGACACCCCAGGCACAGCTGGTAGGATGTGGCAGAGGCAGATGCAGCCACCAGCATCCTCACCCCGCAAAGGACCAGGGCTGATGGATGGGGCACCCCCGAGTCCTTTCAGTGATCTACCCACAACACTTCACAAAGGGCATCTCCCTCCTTGAACCCCCTAAAAGCCCCGTGGAGGGTCCTGCCTTTAACCCCAAAGCAGCACCAAGAGCTGCAGGACCATCCATCCCCCGGCCACACACCCCGATCTCCATGCACCCACCACCAATTTCCATCACCAGCATTGCAGGGGGGGGGTCCCACCGGCACTTACCCAAATGAAGGGTGATGTTGACAGAGTTGGGGTGCTGGATGCCGAAAGCCATGGACTGGCTCTGCCACCAAGTGCTCTCCTCCTGGCTGTGGAAGTCGGTGAGGAAGGACGCGTTGTGGTGGCGCCGGGGGTCGGTGGCATCGCAGCGGTGGCACAGGGCGCTGGCGTGGCGGGCGCCCATCTGCAGGCAGTAGTCCTCGGGGGGGGAACCGCACGTGTTGGTGGCCTGGACGGCCCGGCCAAAGGCAGCATTCTCAAAGACGGGCGTGCAGCGGCGGGGCTGGCCCTGGGGGTCCCAGCAGGAGGGTGAGCCCCCCGTCTCCAGCCCCAGCAGGAGAAGCAGCCAGAGCCCGGGTGGCCGTGCCATGCCGGGGCTCGCCTGGCCAGGCTCTGAGCCTCCTCGGGATGGTACGGCGGGAGCAGGAGGGACGGGATGGGATGGAACGGGATGGGATGGGACGTGTCCCCCTGCTTGGCACCTCCTCTCGCTCCGAGGTCCATCTTGTGGAAGCTGCTGGGAATGTCAAAAGCTTCGTTTGTGAGCCGGGGCTGTAGGATTTGGGATTCCTCCAGGCCACCCTGGTCTGCAGAACAAGGGGCTGGGCAGGATGGGACCCCTCTGGTGGGGTGCACCCATCCCTGTTGCTTTGGGGATGGGGAGGGGTTTGCACCTTCAGCTGTGTGGATGGAATAGAGCTCATTCATTTCTCAGCCCCAAGGATGAGTTTGTGGGTGATCCACGCCCCACATGTGGGTTTTTCCCTTAAATTGGTGGGAGTCAACCACTTTTCTCACAGCCCCAAAATCAAGGGTGGGCAGGGGGAAAAGGCTTTGGAGCGGATCCAGCACCCTCTTCTCTCCCCACACAGATTTATGGGGACCTCACTGCTCCCTCACTCATTTCAAGCTGGCTGGGTCTGTGACACCCCCAGTGCCTCCACACCAGAAGCCACAGATGGGGGTCCTACCCCACCTGCTGCCAGGGGACAGCCCAGTCCCCTGGACCAGGGCACATCCCTGTGGAGGCATCTCCATGGGGCGGCAAAACCACCTCATCACCAGACCTTATTAACAGCTTCTCCGGTAATGCTAATTACAGTCTGTGCCAGAGGGGATCCCTCTCGGGACTGTGGCACCCTCCAGATTTGACCCACGGGGACAGGAAGGTGACAGCAAACAGGGAGAAAGGTAGGCTGGCACAGTGCTGTGCCTGTGGGTAGACCCTCAGCCCTGGTCTGCAGGGGGTGTGTTTGCAAAATTGGGGCGTACAGGGGAATGTGCCTCCAGCCCCTTGTGCTGCTTGGCCAAGCTGCCCGCAGGAGTCTGGAAACTTAGCCCTCATTTATAATTTAAGCTCCCTTCCTCCCCTTCCCTTCTATTCTTATTTATTTTATTCTCCCTCTCCATGCACACTGCGGGGAGAAAGCACCGGAGGGAAACTGTGAATCAGAGTCTTGGGCAGCGGCTCCCGCAGCAGCACCGGTTCAAAGCCACATTTCCATATATTGACCCAGGCTCTGACAGCTGGAGCCAGCTCCGCTGGGAAAGGCAGATTTCCCAGCACCGAGGAGACATGCAGCAGCTGCCTGGGAGCGGGCAGCCGGTGGCAAACCCACTGTCAGCCTCTGAGAAGAAAGAGAAGGGTTTTCAGCTCAATAATTGCTCTCTGCATCTCTACCACCAGTGTTAAGCGGATTTGCATCCTGCAGGGATGATGTTTTCCAGGTGTTTTGTTTTTCCCTTGCTACTGAGACTGCAAGCTCTGGGCAGGAAAGACTCTCTCATGTCATGAGTTTGCCACCTCCTCCTTGGGATGTTACACACACCCAGGAGATGATTTCCCTGTCCAGCTCATCCCTTCTTGCAGAGGGGTCCACCTTAGAGAAGGATGAGGCCACACAACCAGGTGGATTGAAGCAAAGCTGATGGGGAGGTGGGAGGTGGGAGACCCTATCTCTGCACATCCCTCCCCGGCCCTGGTGACCGGCAGTCACTCTGCTGTAGATTTCAGAAAGGGAAAGGTTGGCCACAGGCTCGGGTCAAACCCTGTCACCTATGAGTGTCCACCAAGGGTGAGGAAAAAACCCACCACATCTAACTTCAGTCCGCAGGAAAAGGGGCAGGAGGAGCCCCAAATAAGTCCCTTTTCTCTGAGAACAAGAGGCTGGATATATCTTCCCTGCACTGCAGTGCCTACCAGGTTTGGATGGTGGCTTCTCAGCAAAACTTCCATGCACAGATGCAACACCTTGTCATGGGTCAGCTCCACCCCTGGACAGGACAAGGAGATAAAGCTGATGATGGGAAACCACTTGCCTTCCATGGACATGGGCGAGCTTGACCAAGGGTGTCCATAAGAGCAATCAGAGCTGGAATTTGCCCCCAGCCCCACTGGTATAGCAGGGCCCAACCTCAAGCTCAAGTCCTCTGTACCTGGAGAGACTTCACCCACTGCCTCAGGACTTTGGTCCAAGCGTGGTGGAGACGCAGCGACCAAGGCTGTGATGACACCTCAAACTGTCATCACAGCCCAGGAGCCTTCTCCTGCCCCGGCACAGACCTGGCACCCCGCAAGGGTTAAGATCCGTGGAGGCGGTGAGGAGAAAAAGTTCTTCTGATTTGCTTAATGAACGTTAATTAAGAAGACAGAAGATAGCAGATTCCTTCAGGGTAGAGATGAAAGGCCCGTTAATTAAATCTGGAGAGAGAGCGCAGGGCCGACTGATCCTCCTCCTGATCAGACCTGACAAGGCAGGAGGTGGGCAGGAGCGAGGTGTGCTGGAGCCCGCAGCCCCGTCGGGTTTCAACAGGGTGCTGGGGTGTGGGACCAGGTGCCACCACCTGCTTACCTGCCTCCACCGCCCGTGGGGCTGAGAGTGGTCCCATCCCGTGGGGCTGGGGTGGGAGCTGGGTCAGTGCCCCTGCACACACTGGGTTTCCAGCAGTCTTCCCCGGAAAGGGTCATAGAATCATAGAGCACTTTTGGTCGGAAGAGACCTTCAAGATCATCGAGTCCAACTGTTAACCCACCCCTGGCACTACCCCCCGTCCCTGAGAACCTCATCTCTGCGTCTGTCCAACCCCTCCAGGGATGGTGACTCCACCTCTGCCCTGGGCAGCCTGTTCTAATGCCCAACAGCCTCTTCTCAGAAGAAATTGTTCCCGCTATCCAATCTAAACCTCCCCTGGTGCAACTTGAGGCTGTTTCCTCTCATCCTAACACTTGTTACTTGGGAGAAGAGACCAACACAGTCTGTGGTACAACCTCCTTTCAGGTAGTTGCAGAGAGCAATAAGGTCTCCCCTCAGCCTCCTTTTCTCCAAGATAAACACCCCCAGATCCCTCAGCCACTACTCACGCTCCCAATGCTCCACAAGGGATGAGCTTCCCTTGCTGTAGCGCTGGGCAAGACGAGGTGTCTCCCTTGGCCAGCTCCATCCTGAGGAAGAGGAGGAGAGGAGGTGGGGTCACCCAGCTGGGTGGTTTGCCCCAGGTCCCACCACCAAAGCCTGGGCATGGGTTAAATAGGAGCGGGTCAGAAAGACACTGGGTACCACCTCGTGCTGCTACATCTCCATGCCAGGATGGAAAGTCTCCAGGACTAGCTGTGCCCCTCCGGGACAGACCCCTCCTTCCTGCTCCCCATCCCCAGGTTTTGGGACACCTGCTGCCTCTCCCTCCTGGAGAGGTGATTTGCCAAAAAGGGCTTTTTCTGCCCATAGCCAAGACCTCAGGAGGCTGTCGCACACTAACGGGATTCTGCCAGCATCCTGATGCCTCCCCGCCAGCTTTTAATCCAGGCTTATTTTTAAAAGCACAGCAGCTGAGCACCCCAAATCACCACCCGAAAACCGCAACAACCCTATAGCAGCCATACCCACTCTCTTTCTCCCACCCCATCCCTCACCCCAGGATCAGAGCAGGGATTAGAAACAGGTTCAGCTGCATGATGCCACCAGCATTTCAATTGGCGTAGCCACCACGCTTTGCCGCTCTCCCAGCACGCAGAGATGTGCGAGGAGCAGGATTTTCCAGCACCAAGGGCTTTGTGTGAGGGTGATGGGGTGTCCTCACCAAAAGCAGCTTTCCCTTGGGCAGAGGGGACCAGCCAGCACTGCCCCCCCAGTTTGGTTCTGCTGACCACAGGGTGAAGACCCCATCAAGTGGGAAATGGCACATGCAGTGTAAATAGCATCAGGAACATCTCTTCTGTGCGCTGGTTTATTTTGTAAATGTGAACTTTGCAAAATGTCATGAAACAGAGAAATGAGAGGCCTGGGATGAGTAAATCTCTATTAGAAATTCCCCAGGACAGCAACAGTGATGTTCTCACTCAGTGATGGCACATTACAGTCCAACCTCGGCTCGGGGAGCGGGGTCATGTGCGGCACTGATTGCAGAAAGTATTTAATTAACGCTGCTGTAAATACAGCGCTAGTGATGCCAACCAGCCCATGTCAGGGCAGGATGCTGCCGAGCCGCGGGAAGTTTTGCCAAAGCAGATGGGAGAAGACCAGTGAGGGCAGAAAAAAATCCAGCAGATTTTGCTCCCTGTCTTGCAACAGCCCTTGGGGGCTTCGGAAGGGAGAGAGCAAGGTGGGACAGGGACATTGCTCCTCAAAAGGATGTCTCTTGAGTAAGAGGACAAGTAATGAAAGCCTGTAATTGGGAAATCAGCTCTCTGGGGGCAAGATGTTCCCGGAGCAATATCCAGGACAGCCATCACCATGCTCTCTTCTGAGGCACAAGGAGCCTGGAAGACCCCTTTTTAGAGCTAAACTTCCCCAAATTTTCTCCTTACCTGGCAGAGAGTGAAAACAGGGACATCCCACCTTCACTCATGCACAACCACAAGCTCATCATCTCACAGATGAGCTGAGGGACACCAGATCAGGGACATGGGGTGACAGCTGAGCCATTGCTGTCCCCAGGACACACGCTTCACCCATCTCCTCAGGGCTCAGGAGGTCAAGGACCATGAGATGAGGAAGAGCCAGGTCAGCACAAGACCAGCCAGTACCAGGCACAGCCAAAAAGGCTCTTTCCCCGCCTGAGCTCATCAGCAGCTTAATGACATCCGCAAAAAAGCTTCAGAGTCCCTAATCACTCATCATATTACGGCTGCTCACAAGTGAGGCCAACCAGTGCAAACCTCCTCGAAGCCTTTTCTAATTAACAAGCAGGAGCTTAGAGCTCTCCCAGCCCAAAAGCAGCATCTCAGATAAAACCAGCAGCATTCCCTGCCAGCCTGGAGCCTCCCTTGATAAACTCCCTTAATGGGCTTGTTAGCATCACCTGAGGCCACCTTGCTGGCTAACAAGGCGCATCTGTCTGTCTGTCCTCCCCTGCCTCCCTGCTCTGGCTGGGGAGAAGTCCGTCCGTCCGTCCGTCCATCCATCCATCTATTCATCTATTCATCTGTCGCCACCATGGCAGGAACCATGGGATGTGCCCAGCATCGCTGTCCCTAACCCTGTGCTGGGTCCATGGACGTGTCCCCTGGTTGCCCCAGCCCTGAGCACCCCTCTTCACCAGGAGGGTGGGTGACAGCTGAGCAGCAGCAGATGCCACCAGATGGTCACTCCAACTGGAGACCAGGCTAGACCAATAACTGGGAGGGTGCTGGAAGCCCCTCATTTGCTAAGTGACTCTGTGTGCCACTCTCCGGGCTCTTTCCTGAGATGTGCTGAGCACTCGCAGCTCATCACAGCGATGGGCTCTGAGGGGCTGGGGAAAAGCAGGCTCAGAAAGCATTTAAGCCCATCACTGTGATGAACTGCGAGTCCTCAGCCTCTCTACTGGGGGTTATCCCTCCACAGCGACAGCCTCTACAATTCCTCTCCCTCCCACCCATAAGAGCGGGTCCGATCGACTCTGTGACAAATAAGAAATTGTTGTGCTACCCTTGACTTTAAAGCAGGAGAAATAACTGCCCCTCCCACCCCATAATGTCATCTACCGTGTCTTTATATACCCAAGCGTGTCTCCCCGGATCATGGCTGGGGCTCTGATTTAATATTCTCATGGAAACCAGTGCCCTCATCCAATTACCACGGGGATTTCAGTGCAGTCAGCAGCTGAGCTGCCGGCAGCTCCCAGCATGGGACTGAGCCCCACGGGGGACCAGACCCACGCTGATCTAGCCAGGGCCACCCCAAAAATCCTGGGAGGGTCCTGAGTTAATTTGCCACCCCCAGAGAGGTCCTGTGCCAAGGACTGGGTTACACTGGGAAGCGCTGATGGGAACTGGGAGAGCAGCAAAGGCAAAGCATCGCTCCAGGCGCAGGCAGAGAGTTCTGCGGGTAACGTCCCCGGAGATTTCCACTTAGAACGGGACTAAAATCCCTCCGTTTCGTACTCAATGCCTGCTGCTCCGAATCCCCCTCCAGCCACGAAGGCTGGATGCTCGCTGGTAATCCTGCATCATTTATTTTCATTGGCTGACAGGAAAAAAGTGCTGTCAGAAAACCAATGGTAGCTATGCTGGCTGGCATATAAAATGTTGCTTTAATTGTATTTTATTTGGCAATAAAATATAGAAGCAGCAACAAACCCTCCAGATATTTTCCCCCTCCTCCCCCCCTTTAAAATTTCAATTTGGTAATTTTATAACTATGTTTCAGATAAAGCCCAACAAAGCACATTAAAGTAAGAGAAGTGATTTATCCTTTTCAGTGGCACATGATCTTTGGACATATTTCCCAGACCATACATATTAAGATAGTTTGGCGTTTTTTTAAGAAAAAAAAGAAGACTATTTTTCTTCATGTCAACTGTTGTTTTTCAACGAACAAACTACTATTTTTTCCAACCCTTGTTTCCAGCCTTCTGATCTCTAAAGGCAAAACCAGGGGAGTATCAGACATCAGAAACCGAAATAACAACCATCACGGAGCAGCTTCACACCCTGCAGCCTGGGCCCGACCATCACACCATGTCCTGCTGCGATTTTACACTTTCAAGGACATTTTCATTCACGAGCAGGTTAGGAGAGCGACTTCAGCACTCTTCATCCACTTCCCAAAGAAATGGCATAATTGATTTGCTATTGAAATTGGAGGAAGGGCCAGGAGACTCACACTGCCTCTCCCAATGCTGGGTGGTACTGGCCATGATTTGGGGTTTCCCTGACCTTTTCCCAGCATTTCCACCAAGCCAGGAGGGTGAAACCTTCCAAACTACCACAACATTTAGAAACCAACCCCCTGCCATTAATACATAACCCTGACAATTTCTCTGTGCCACCTGGAGTAAAAAACTCTGAGTCTTGACTAATAAGCCCAGCTCGGTTCACCTGCCTGGCTGAGCATCCTGAGCATCCTTTGGGTATCACTGCGGATTTATTTGCTGGATGAAACCCTGACTTGCACTCAGTGTGGCAGAGATGCCTTTGAAGCCTGGGATGCAGCGTATGGTGCGAGGGGGCTCAGCGAAGGGGTTAACGGGTGGGCAGAGGCAGCGCTGGGGGGTTGCTAGGAGACTTTGGGATGCTGGATGTGATGCTCAGCCAATGGAGGAGTCCTCTGACGAGTAAATCTGCTAATTTGGATCTCATTGATCACTGGGGGTTAGGGGTGGATGTGCCTACGACTGAGCAGGGCTGACCTTCCTCCTCCCAGCCCCGAACTGATCCTTTCCCAGCCTGCCCCTGCAGTTTCAATTAAATCGCTGAATTAATCGCTCGCAATAAACTCAGCCGCTATTGCAGTTTGCGTTGGGATTCATAATCACTTTTCCTGCAAATACAGCAATTAAACAGAGAGATCCTGGTAGCTCGGGAGGGAAATCCAGGGCTCCCCCACGCTACCAGCTGGGATCGGGGTGCCCGGCTGCCCCCCAGGGTTAGTTTTTACCAGCCAAAAGCCCTTTTGGGGGCTCCCGATAGCAAGGGAGCTGGGGGATGCACCACCGCCTCCCGCTCACCTGCATATGCTCCTCCAGATGGCCCAGGCTGCTGCTCTTCATGTCGGAAAAGGTTTTAAATTAAAATCTTGCCTGTGTTTTCTGGAGGGTTTTTGGCTGGTTTTCTTTTCCCCCTCGCGTTCCAGAGCTCTGGCCCATTTACCGTCATTAAGTATAGATGGAGCAGCAGTGCAGTGGAGCAGGCAGGGGGAGTGCAGGGGGCTGCAGGCATTTAGCCCCTGGCTTTGCAAGGACAGGATGGGATGGGATGGGATGGGATGGGAAGGATGGGATGGGATGGGATGGGATGGGATGGGATGATGGGATGGGACGGGATGGGATGGTGGGGTACAGCCTCGCTGCTGTGCCCTGAGTCCATAAGAGGAGCAAGACCCACGCGGGAGCAGGATCCGGCCCCTCCAGGGATGCCAGAATGCCAACTTTTCACAGCAACAGTGGATTACAGCACATCAGCTCCAATCAATACTCTGCCACCGCAGAAAGCAAAGGGAAAAGAGAAACAAAAAGAAATTTCTCAGTTGTGGAGGATTTGGGGGGTTTCGTTCTGTTTGGAGAGAGAAAAAAAAAAAAGCCTGAGAAAGGGCTGGGTAGGAAGGGCTGGGGGGCCACAACAGGCTCCCCCCTACCAGGGCACGCTGCAGGATGAGCCTCCCCAAAATATGCGTGGTGCCAGGGAGAACACATGGGCATGGGGTGGACGTGGGATGCTTCGCCTCCCCAGGGCACAGGGGGTTTGACTCCTTCCTCCCCGGATCACGGCACCTGCAGCAAAACCCTCCCAGCTCCTGCCACCCCAGGGGGTTTGGTGGAGAAGAGAGAGGTGATGAGATGCTCAGCCCCTGGTCTGGTCCTGCTGAGACCCTCACAAATAGCGACCAGGCTCGGGGATGCTCTGGACAAAAGGGAGTTGTTAGAGAAGGGTGTTTTTGGAAACCTAGAGGTCTTGCACAGAGATGAGCCGAAGAGATGCCCCAGGAGCTGCTGCCATGGACCCACTTTTGGCTGCGGCCCAAGACCTCTTTGGAGGCAGTTTGTCTCATGGTCTGAGCTATTGAATCCTCTGGCGGAAAGAAAAGGCCCTGGCACAGCAATTGTTGTTGCTAAATGATGGGCAGAGCACTCTGGCATTGCAGGAGATGCGTTTTCCCCGACAGCCAAAACAGCCTTTCCCCACCGGACAGGGGGACAGGAGAGCCTGCACAGGACAGTGATGGGGACAGGAGCTGGGGACATCACAGATCATCCTGTTCTCATGCAAGGACCCCCCAGCACCCAAACTCACAGCAGAGAGAGCAGCCAGGGGGAACCCAGCATGTTTTTTGTCACTGCAGGTCAGTGGCCCAGCAGAGGACCGGCCGGGCATCGCTGTTTCCCCCCGTGGCCGCTTGGGATGAGGCTCACGCATCTGCTCTGCATTCCGCGCTCTCACCGGCGCAGGGGTGAAGAGCTTTGAAGGAGCTGCCCTTTCATTATTAATATGATGATGATGTCTGACGCCGTGTGTGCACAGCGACGGCTCTCTGCCTCCGGTGGCACGCTGCCAAGGAAAGCAGCGGCTGCTCCTCGGGGAGGGGTCAGTCCCCCCCATCAGTCTTTTTCCCATCCCCAGCATCGCTCCACATCTTGGACAGTGAATAACAGAGCAGTTCTGCCCTGCGCAGCTACTTGCCTGGGGATGGAACCTGCAGGAATGGACCCATGGGACATCGGTCCCCTCGCTGGCTCTGGCACTGTGACATCATTGGGACACAGGCTGTGCTGGCTCAACACAATGATGTGGGGTAAAGTGCCACTGCTCCCCAGAGGGTCCCGTGCCCACAGGGGGCACAGAGCTGACCTGAGCCCAGCCCCTGCTGCCACCACCGCTGCAGCTCTGCTCGCTGTCTTGGACCACAAAACAGAAAACAGTGTCTGAAATTACAAAAAAAAAAAAAAAAGAGACTAATTTTAGTGTGTTGCTCTGCTCTTGTGTTGCTTCAGTGGTTTGCTGCCCCCAGGCCAAGCCAGGACCCTCGGACAGTGTGGGCAGAGCTGGCCTGGGGAGGGGAAATGCTGCCAGGAGCCGCAGCTCTCGCTGCTGCAGTGCCTGCCGGCATCCTCACATCAAACATCGCTCCCGTTTTTGCCCTCAGGCCACTGCCTGAGACATGAATCATCCCCTCTGTCTTCCTATCGATTTGGGCCAGGCTGCTGGCAGAAACCCCCTCCCCACCCAGCCAAGCCGCTGTCAGCTCCCAGGGGGTCCCTATGCCCAACTGTGCCGGGCAAACATCTGTGCCCACGTCCTTGGGTGCACGGCTGCACCCCAAGTACCCGATTCCTCCCAGCGTGGCCCATGGGGCCAGCAGAGGTGGCAGGGCTGGAACCACGGGGCTCAGCTGGCTGGAGACGCCCCTTCCCATGTCCCCAGTGCCACAGCTCCAGCCAGACCCCATGATGGGTAACACGAGGTGACACGGCTCGGCGTGAGTCAGTGATGAGTGAGGCCAGTGTCCCCGCCGGCCCCTGGCACGTCTGAACAGCATGCATGGGCAGGACTAACCCCGAGCATCCCTTGGGCTCCCAGAAACACAAACCCCTTCACCAAACAGGCACCCTCCATCCCGCTCACACCACATTGCCATGGCTCACACTGGCCACCAGCAACAGCACCGGGACACGCTGAGCCAGACCCTGCACCCACCTCCTTGCAGGGACCCCAGCGTCAGGGTGCAATGGGGGAATCCCAGCCTGGCTCGCACACCCCTGCCCCGCGGGCTCCCAAGCATCCCATCCCGCACCAGCCCCTGTGATCCAGTGATGGATTATGTCAAGGTGTGTTGGATTGCAAATTAAACCCCAGCCTGCCGCATGGGCCCGGCTCCATTTGCAGAAAATTAGTTGCTGGACTTGGAGAGTGTCCAGTTGTGCAGCTCGGCGTGCCTAACACCCAGGGCTGACAAGCCACTGAATCACTCCTCCCCGCGCTGCCAGGCTACATGAAGCCAAGATACATTTCTTTTTAATGATAAGTTTTTATTGTTTGGAGTTCAGCTAAAACAGCCTCCCGGGCACTCGCAGCCTCCTGCTTCCAGAACGGCCGAGCGGTGCGGGGGCTGAGCCTGGCCAGCACGGGCACGCCAAACACCTCACTGCTGGAATGAGTTGGACGGTCTCAGCTGTAAAGGGTAGTCCTTGAAAACCGTCCGTGGGGAAGGAGCTGGGCTGCCAGCCACGAGCATCGCCCGGTAAATCCACACAACATTGCCAAAGCCAAAGGCAGATTTGCACCTGGCCAGGAGACAACACACACACAGACACAAACACATGGGTACCGACTGCTCGAGCCGGTGGCTGTTCTCGCCTCCCTGTCACCGAGAGCCCTTCAGCACCGTCCGCCAGCCCGGCACACTTCCCACTCTTCCCAAAACAGACTGTGTGTCCTGGAGAGGAGCCGCTTGGACCCCCCAGCCCCAGCACACTCAACCTGCTGCCTCGGCTGATGCTGCAGCGGGGCAGCGCCCACCCCAGCAAAGCTGCACGGGAGCTGCTGGGGGGTCCCAGCCCCAGGGACAGAGACCCAGGGGGGTTCGGAGCAACCCCCAGTCCCCGTGTGCTGCCTGCCCCAGGGACAGCCCCAGCTGCAGGGGCAGCAGTGTGCAGAGGGGCTGTAGGTGCCCCCCCGGGGAGGTTTCCCGGGGGCTTCTCAGCATTGAGAGATAAATCAGCCTCCCTCCAGCTGGATTAACACAGGGCTGAGCTGTTGCTGTTCTCAGGATGCTCCTCTGAACCTCTTAGCAACTCTCCTGCCCACAGATCAGACAACCAGCAAATAAAAGATTTAAGGGAGGTGCTGCAAAGGTACGGTAAAGAAAACCACATCCACGCCTGGAGAGGTGGCGGTAAATCAGGCCGGGAAGGGACTCCTACATGGGGGCTGGCAGCACACAGGCCCACAACAGCCTGTGCCAGCGCCGCTGCTTTGGGTTGAGAAAGCTGGGGTTTGGGCAAGACACCACACCGGCTGCAGCGATGCTCCAGTGGGCATCGGTGTGACGCTGTGTGCTGGGGGGCCTGGCTGCTGCCGCCCCCCAGCCAGCACCAGCTTTCCACCATGCGCTGGGTTTTGCTAACAAGCCCCCAGCACTTTGGCTGCCCCTGGGCACAAAGGTTTGGGGAGGGGAGCGATACCAATGCGTCCCCCCTCTGCCCAGCACCCTGCCCAGTGTGGGGGGCTGCACTGGGGACTGTGGCTGTGGAAAGGGGGTGAGCCTGTCCCCGTGACACCTGCCCCTCCCGGGCCCCTGAAACAGCCCTGGACCTGCTGGCATCAACCCCTGCCTTACCTGCTGCTGCTCCTCCAGCTGTGCTGCCACATCTGGGCAGCTGCGGAGCCCCGGGGCAGGATCGGGGTGGGTTCGGATCCGGAGCGACTCCGGAGCCGCTGGGGCGGCCCGGGGGGAGCGCAGGGCAGTGCTGGGGAGTGCGGGGGGAGTCCCCGAGGCATCACCGGGCGGTGTCGCCGCAGCGGGGCCGGGGGAGCCCCGGGGGGCGGGCGGGCACGGGGTGGGGGGGCAGCGGGAAGAGCCCCCCGAGGCAGGGGCGAGAGGGCGGGGGGAGCGGGGCGGGGGGAGGGAAGATCCACCCCCGTGTCTGTGCCCGTGTCCTCCCTCCTCTTCCTCCCTCCTCCTCCTCCGCCGCCGCCGCCGCCGCCGCCGCCGCCCGTCCTCCCGCCGCGGCCAAGCCGGGCAGCGCGGGCGGGCCGGGGGCTGCGCTGCCGGGAAGGGGGGTCTGGGGGGGTCTGCTGGGCACTTGGGCTGGAAGTTGGCGGCGCGATGGGGAACGAGCGCTGGAAAACCATGGGAGGAGCCTCGCAACTTGAGGACGGGCAGCAGGAGAAATCGCAGGTACGGGGCGGGGGGGAAGCAGGGGGCAGCCCGGGGGTCCCACCGAAGCCCCGCCATGACCGACCTCCAGCGAGCTTTTCTCCCGGTGCAGCCCGGCTGGCTGAGCGGCCCCCCCGAGAGGAGTCCCCCGGGCTTCCTCCACAGTCTCCCCCATCAATTACTGAGTTTATTTATTTGCAGCCAGTGTCCGGGGGTGCCCCTCGTCCAGGCAGCGGGTGATGCTCGGGGGCTGGCTCTGCTGAATGGCTGCACGTTTTAAACTGCTTAAATAACCCTGTACAGGGGATTTGGCATCTCTGCTCCTTGCTGCAGCCAGTGCCGTCCCTCCTGTTTTGGGGACTCCCGGTTGCCTGGTCCTCTCTTAACCTCCAGGAGCCCCCCAGGTTTTTGGGGGGAGAGGCTGGCGTTGCGGTGGGGTGCGGCGAAGCGGTGGCAGAGCCTGCGGTGACAACACGGGGGATCCGGCACGTGCCAGAGCCTGTTTGCACAGCCCGCCGCACATGTGCCAGCTCCTCCAGCCCAGCGGGCAGGCAGTGGGCAGCTGCCTGGCCTCCAGGGTGGCTACGTGCCCAGGGCATGTGGTTGCCCTGCCCGCGCTCTGGGTGCAGGCAGGGTGGGAAGGAAAGGGGTGCGGAGTATGGGCAAGCGTGCCTGGGAAGAGCTGGGGGAAAGCGAGTCTCCGGTAGAGGCTGTGAGTCCAAGGAAGGAGCGGAGAGCTGGCAGTGCCTGCCGCTTCCTCCACACCGCGGTGCTGGGTGAGGATGGGAGGAGCAGCTGTGAGATGCTCACCCCTAGGTCTGCCACTTCCCTGTCCCCCTGCCACCCACAGCGATGCGGGAAAGGGACTTCTGCTTGACTTCTCCCTTCTGCGCACCCTGCTCTGAGCCGCTTCACCCCAGTCCGCCCATCCATGCCGAACGGCTCCTTCACCTCGCTGGGCAGGGGCTGCCCACCCCAAGCAGTACCGGAGGCCCCAGACCCCCGGCCAAGAGAGACACCTCACTCTGCTCTCCCCTTCCCAGCACAGCTGTATGGGGCTGAACAACGCAGCCCAGAGCCAGTGATTCATGCAGGGGGTTGCAAAAGAGGCACAGAGTTTGCTGTGCAGCTGGTGCTGGGCTCCCAGCTCCCCTAAGCTCCAGTACAAGCCCATCCCAGCTCCCCTAAGCTCCAGTACAAACCCATCCCAGCCCGCCTGCGTGCTCACCCATGGATTGCCTGCCAGCCCTCTCCTTTCCCGGAGCCGCAAATCTCTCCGTGCTGTAGGAGCGGCAGCAGGCAGGCGTTGGATGACGGAGAAGAGCAGGTAATGGGAGCAGGATTCAGTTCATCTGCCTCCGTGCCTGCGGGGAGTGAGCAAAGTGCGGCGTTAGGCTGTGGGAAGGCACAGGGAGCAGCAGGGTGCAGGGGGGTGGCTGGGGTACAGCCCCTGCCCCAGGGCGTGCAGGGACGGGGGCTGCAGCTCTGCGCAAAGCTGAGCAGCAGCGGAGCTGGACAGGCTGGGAGGGTGGGGAGGGACAGGGCAGCGGAGCAGTACAGGGTGAGCTGCTGGGATGCAAAATGTGCTGCTTTAGCTGCTCTGGAGGGAGCAATGGCTTGGGGTGCTGAGGGACTGGCCCTTGTTGCCTTGGGGTTCCTTTGGAGCTGGGTGGTCCCCGGCAGCTGAGCCTGGGCAATGCAAACCATGGTGTCCACCTGCCTCAGAAGAGCAACCAGGGTCCTGGTTTGTACCTGGCTGGGGGCTCAGCCCAAGGGGGCAGCACCCAGGGCTGCTTGTGATCACTGTGCACCATCCCGGAGTGCAGAGCTTGCCTGGCGAGCTGGCAGGAACAAAGGGCATCCCCGCCACCAAAGAGCATCTCCCACAGCAGAGCTCAGCCTCTCCCACCACCATCCTCCATCCACGCTCCTGGGGGTCCAGCCCACCTCTGACTCTGCTCCAGGGACAAGCCAGCCCCCATCCTTCCCTGTGTGCACCCAGCACAGCCGCTCGCCTGTCCGGCTGGCTGAGGAAGCTGGGGGATGCTGGGCAGGGCATGACGGGCACTGGGGCAGCAGGGACCACAGCCCAGGGTGCAGGGCAGGTTTGCAAGTGAAGCTCCACTTGTCCCAAGCACATCCCAGCCTCGCAGCTTCTCCTCTCCTTAGGAAGGGGTGATTTGGAGACATGGGGACCTCCAATGGACGTCCCCATGGTGACATGAATAACCAGGGCAGCAGCCACATGGTTAGCAGAGAGATGTCCTGTGCCTGCCTAAAAGCCTTGGCAAGAAGAACCAGGGGCCTGAGGCTTCACAGTAGAGAGCACAAATCCCTAAAGCTGTGGCCGCGGTGGGGCAGGAGCTTGTGGCAGAGTTGTCTTCGGGGCCCCGCGCCGAGAGCCGGGCACAGCGCTGCAGGGCGCTGTGCTCGAGGGGCTTGGGGGAGACCCACACCCCAGTTTGGAGCGTTGCTGGTGCCGCTGGCTGAACGTTTCCCTCCTCTCCCCACTGCAGGTTGCCAGGTAACACAACCTGCCAGCAAAATGCTGTGGGACTCGTAAAGATGCCACCGTTCGGGATCTGGTGGTCAGAGTCAGAGGTGGTTGAGTGCAAAGGGGATCGGCCCTTGGTTCCTGCCCCAGTTCCAGGTCCTGGCAGGAGGGCAGCAATGCTGGGGCTCGAAGGCAGGAAAACAGTGAGATGCAGCTCCTGGGCAGAGCTGCAGGATTCTGGTGTGTTAAAGCCCGGCTGGGACTTGTGTGGCTGCAGGAAACAGAGCATTGGCCATGCACGCTTCTGCTCCCAAAACCCTTAATGCTCAGACAGGTCCCTCGGTCGTTGCAGCCCATCCACATGTCCCGGCAGGCACGTTTCCAGCTGGGGATGTCAGCGTGGTAGGGAGCAGCAGCGTGCGGGACAAAAGGGCACAGAGCCAGGCAGCTGAAGGTGCTACGGTAGCCGGGACAGCCGTGGGGACACGGTCCCTGCTCACCCTACGGATCCCAAACCACTTGCCATTGGCCTCTGGTCAGCTGCCATTCCTCCTGTCACTTCTGTGCTTGCAGGGTGCTGAGGGGCCAGGTTGAGCCCAGGTCCTGGGTGTCAACGTGAGGGTGTCAGCGATGGGGGCATCTCCCACCTCCATCCACCACCATCCTGCTGCTCCTGGGTGCTCCTCGTGCCTCTGAGCCAGGGCTGCGTGTCTATAAATGTGGGGCGAACTCCTTGACCCTTGCCAAAAGCTCCCCTTATTGCCTTTGACATCTCCTTTCAATGCACACCGAGAGGCTGAGCCTCAGGCTGCCTTGTCACACAGGTCCTGGTAGGGTGGCTTCCCATTCAGCCCAGCGCTGTTTGCATCTCCAGCCTTGCTCCGTGGGCTGGGGGAGAAACCCAGAACATTCCCCCCGGGGCTGGGGGTGGTGTCCATGGCCCCCCAGCCCCTGCTCGGCCAGCCCTGCCGCAGCCGGGGTCACCTTAATGCAAATGGTTGCGGGAGCGCAGATGAAATGAAGGGTGCTTGAAGGAAGGTGTCACTCCAGATAGATGTGCACAGGAGGGGACAGGGCCTGGGAAATCTTTGCAGATGCAGCAATTTTCCCCTCATTTCTGGGGAAAGTAGTCTTTGTCTCTCCGAATCTGCAGCTTTTCTGGCAGCCCTGCAATTCCTTGTGACAGCCATGGCTGGGGTCAGGGGAAAATCGCAGCCTCTGTCCTGCAGGTGTAATGAGAAGGGGAGGCAGTGGGGGGGACAGGGGCTGATGGAGCCGGGTGGCAGCTCATTCCCTCCGCACTGACGGCCTCAGTGCTTCATGCTTTGCAAGGAGAAAAGGCTCTCGGTGCGCACGAAGCAGCTCTCTTGGGCTGAGCTGACGGATCTCTGCCATGGTGGAGCTGCCGGAGGTGCTTGAGGGTGTCCGAGACCTTTCCCATAGTGACTTGTCCTCATCGAGAGGCTCTGGAACAGGTCTGAGGGCTTAGGGAGCAGCTCTGCTCCCCTCCAGCAGACAACGAGGGCACAAGGGGATGGGTACACGTGGTTCCCGCACAGCTGAGAGATGCTCCCCCACGATGCTCAGAGTTGTGTGGTCCCAACATCAACCCACAGTCTCCCCTTGCTGCTGGGGACAGCCCCTGCCTTCCCTCGCCTCCTTGCTTTCCCCGTGGTCCCAGCTCCAGGGGACACTGGAGCTATTCTCCAGTTTTCTCCCCATATTTGTGCCCAAGGCAGCAGGGATCCCCACACACGCCCTCCAGGAGCCGGGGCTGCTCCAGCCCTCTGTCACCACCTTAAATAAAACATGCTAGCAGAAGCGGGCGGCCGCCACGCATTCCCTCTCTTTATTATTTCATACCTCTGGCTCCCAGGCGGGTTGAGCTGCTTTGCTCGCTGAGTGCTCACCCGTAGCCTCCGCATCCACGGCAGAACCTCAGTGCTCCCCGAGGTCCCCACGTCCCCTCCTCTGCCACTACGCCTGTGTCCAACACCACCTCCCTTGTTGCTGGAACCCCCCAAATCCTGGGAGGGCTTGAACCCACCTCTCGGATGAAGGGGAGCAGGACGGGTCTATCTGGATGGGTCCCAATGGTGTCCGTTTCTCTGTCCACAGAGGATGAGCTGCGGGTACATCCTGTGCACCGTCCTGCTCTCGGTGGCCGTTCTCCTGGCGGTGACAGTCACAGGGGCCATCCTCTTCATGAACCACTACCACACGCCCGTCACCGAGTCACCCCCTGTCATCAGCACCAACACGGAGGAAGCCAACGCGCTGGTCACCATCGAGAAAGCCGACAGCTCCCGCATCAACATCTTCATCGACCCCAACTGCCCCGATGCGTCGGGCACCTTCGGGCGCCTGGAGGGGCTGCAGACCTCCCTGCTGCATGCTGTCACCGACCACGATGCCGAGGCCAAGGCCACCAGGAGCCAACAGAAGGCTCTGCTGGTCACCGTGGCGGATGAGGTGGCCAAGCTGCTGACACACGCTGTGCAGCTGCGCACAGACTGCGAGGGGCTGAAGAAGGGGCACAGCGCCATGGGGCAGGAGCTCAGCACCCTGCAGGGAGAGCAGGGCAGGCTCATCCAGGTGAGACAGGGCTGGGGGTGACACACGGTGCTCCTTGGGACAGACTGCCCCTGTCCCCATGTCCCCGGGGCATGGCTGCTTGCAGCCCCTGCCCGCAGCATCCAGGCGAGACCTCCAGCAGAAGCAGCTGAGGTTTAAGGCAGGTCCTTGGGAATGGCAAGGTAGGAAGCACAACGGCAGCGCCAGCTCATCAGCCACCTGCATCTCACCACCAAAGCACCCCAGTGCCAGGGAACTGGGTGTACAGCCCCCCATGTTGTGGGTCTCCCGGCTCTGGGTCCAGTTTGTGGGCTCCGAGCAGAGCCACGGACAGCACAGGACCATCCCAATGCAGCAATCGGCCCCCTCTTATTTACAGTTCCAAAAAGTTCCCAGCTGATGAACTGTGTTAAAATGCTTACCTGGATATGCCGGGGTCTGCTGGTCGTGGTAGCAAGAGCCAGGGCACAGCTGGATGCTCAGCTCCGTGCTGGTCCCTCCTGGTGCTCATCCTGCTCTGGCTGGAGCTGTTCAATCCCTGCTCCTTCACTTTGCTCCCCGTCCTGCTGCTCTGTCGCAGCCACCCCACGTCACTTGCTTGGCCTGGGTCACCTCAGGGGATGGCGGAGAGCCGGCGGCTGTCTCAGGACACGACTATTCCTGCCACCTCCATGATCCTGTCCCCTTGCCCAGAGATGCTCTGTTCCGTGGGGTGGCGGCACTGATGCACCCAGCTTCAGGGATTGCTCAGCCCTGGTGACGACAGGCACTATCTGGACCCTGACCCCCCGCCAAAAAGCACCAGAGATGCCATATGGGATCTGCTGTGGCTTTTGTCTCCCCACCTGGTCCCCACCAGCTCATACCCTGCAAGGGAGCGTTGCCGCCCGCAGGCTTAGGGAGCCGTGGGAGTGGGCAGAGCATCCTTGCAGTGGGGTGGTCAAAAGGCTGGAGGGGAGGGATGGAAGAGGTTTAACCACCTTTAACCATGTCCCCTCCATGTGTCCCCCAACCACAGCTGCTCTCGGAGAGCCAGACCAACGTGGCTCGGCTGGTGAGCTCGGTCAGCGACGTCCTCGACACGCTGCAGAAGGAGCGCGGCAGCACCCGGCCCCGGCTCAAGGCCGACCTGCAGCGAGCCCCGGCCAGGGGAGCGCGGCCCCGGGGCTGCTCCAACGGTGAGGTGGTGTCCCCGGGAGAGGGATGTGTCTGGGACTGCCCTGGACAGGTCTTTGCCTAAGAATAGGGGAAGGAGAAAACCACCTGAGATGGGGGAAACCAGCCTGGGAAAGGGATTTAATACAGCAGAGGGGCTGGGAAGGAGATTGGAGAGATGGGGCAGGGGAGAGATGGGAAGTTATGTTCCAGAAGGGGTGTTCCTCGCCGTGCAGCCCCCAGTTGTCCATAAACCAGCCTGCAAAGCCAGCAGCAAAGCCACTTTGCACCCCTGCAGATCCACCCGCTCCCCACACAGAGGTAGCTGGGACAGAAGCAGAGCAAGAAGCGACCATTTGGATACAGATGGCAGTGCTGCATGGAACTCAGAATAAAGTCACATTCATCATCATTTGGTTAAGATGAAGCTGAATAAGCCTGTCCTGGGGCCGTGAGCACGTGCCCACACTCTGCCTGCAGCTGCCTCTGGGCATCGGCTCCCTCCTCCCCGGCTGGGTCCCAGCCTGTCCTTGTTGTGACGCAGGGACACAGGTTCAGTCCCTACCAGCTGCTGGGGGGGTTCCCCATGGTGACTGTGTCCCCCTGGGCACCGCTCACCCTGAGCATCTGAGGAGAAAGGAGGGAAAGAGCAAGGCAGCACTGAGCCGCTGAGTAGAGCTGGCAGCAAGGTTGGGAGCCTGAAAGAAATGGCAAGACATTAAATTAGATCATTAATTAACCAGCTTTCCTCTCATCCCACCCCATCCCAATGCCACGCTGCAGGCTCCCGGCCCCGAGACTGCTTTGACATCTATGCGAGTGGACAGCAAGAGGATGGGATTTACTCCATCTTCCCCACGCACTATCCTGCCGGCTTCCAGGTCTATTGCGACATGACAACTGACGGGGGCGGCTGGACGGTGAGCTGGCACCGTGCTGGGGGCCACTGCATGATGCCACCACTGGCTGTCCCTGTGCTGGGATGCCAAGGGTGGGAGATGCCACTGTCAGCGTTTGGATGCGTCATTGTGATGGGGGATAAATGCAAACAGAGTCTGGCTGGGCACAGGGTGCTCAGTTCCGTGGGGAAGCAAGCAAATAGGCTTGTCCGTGTCACCTGTGCTGGTGGCCCTGCCCTGGGGAGCTTGGCTGGAGCTGGAGTGGGGTTTCAAGTGAGGAGTTGATGCTATGGCTGGATTCGTCCTTGTTGGTGATGCTGGTGCACAGCTGCGGTTGTGCCATGGGGTGAACGGGCTGTGCTTTGTCCTGTCCTCACCATCGCTGTGAGCTGGTGCTGGGGCTCAGGACAGACCCCAAACCCAGCGTGTTTTGCCTCATCTAATGCAGGGATGCTTGGGGCGCCTCGAGTGCCGCACTGATTCACTCGCTCCCAGGACACCCTGTCTGATTCGCTTTGCCGTGGTGGCTGCAAGAGCCCCGTAATCACGGGAATAGCAGCAGGGAGCGGGGGGACACTGGCAGCCCCAAGTGTGGGGACACCCTTTGCTCCAGGAAAAAACTTGGGTATGAGCAGCCCCTACCCAGGAGGGCATCACTTGGGGTGCCAGCACTTGAGGGTCCCCAGGGAGGGGACAGGGGTCACTAGGAGGGGTGGGCAGGTGGCCGCTCTGCTGAGGACATGCTGGGTGAGCCAAGCAGCCAGCGCCCCTCCAGCTGGGTGCTCTAGGAAACAAATCCCCACGATCTGATTCCCCTAAGCAGCTTTGAGCGGTGCCAGGAGGGAGCTTAGCCCCCCTGTCCTCGGGGGGCTCGTGAGCCTTCAGCCTCGGTCTGCCCAGAGCCCACCCTGGGCGGGAGCCACCTGTCGTGCACGGGTCAGTACCAGCAGCTCCAGCAGGGAAACTGAGGCACAGAGCAGCCCGAGGGACCTCAGCTCCTGGGGGGTCACTGAGGGAAAAGGGAGGACCCTTTGTGCTCCCCAAGGTGGGAAGGGGCCTTGCAAACTCCATGCACAGCCTCCCCCAGCCATGCTCAAGTGCTGCCTGAAGAGCAGCCCAAGGTGATTAGCGAGACACTCAGAGGCTTATTTAAAGCTGCTGCAGCTGGTAGGGCCCCGGCTGGGCTGGGTAGGGGGTGAAGAAAATGATTTTACACCCAGAAGCATCACAGGCTTCAGCAGCAGGGCTGGCACAGCTTTGCCCCCGCCTTGACTGGGGCAGAGGAGCCAAACCAGTTGTCAAATCCCAGCATTCTGGAGATGGACACATCCAGAGCACGGTCCATGATGCTCACCCCAGGGTCCCATTTCTCAGGGCTGCTGTGCAGCACAGGCTCCCAAACCTACCTCCAGTCCCTCAGGGTGCAGGGGGTGTCTCAGCATCTCCTGTGGGGCTGGTGACGTGGGGGCTTCCTTGGGGCACTGAGTCACCCCAGCTCCAGGTAATGTGCTCCATGGGCACCGTGGTGCAGAGCCTGGACTATTTCCTTCCCCTCTCCTCCAGAGCGATTACTCCTGACATTTGGGCTTATTTGCATGTGGGTGGGTGGGTGGAAGTGCTGGCAGCAGCTGAATCCATTTTGACTCGGGAGCTTGGGAGCCGCTGAGCTGAGCCTAAACGGCCGGCTTAGAGACTGGGGGGAGCGGGACTGAGGGAAGAGCTGCCCCGATGCCCTCTTGGGGAGAAACCCAGCTGAGGTCACTTACCGGGTCCCCATAGTGTCATCTGCAGTGTCACCCTGTCCCTTGGCCAGCAGCAGGGTCTCCAGGGCAGCTGGCAGTGATTGCAGCTCTGAGGCTATTTGCTGCCTATTCTGTATAAAAAAGCAGAAACCCAGCAGAGAGAGCAGCAGCGTTGGTGTCTGTGCAGGGCAGGGCAACATGAAAACAAAGAAATGTGGGAGGGAAGCCTCCATCACACCCCCTAGTCCATTTTGTCCCCCTCTTGTCCTGCCCACCAGCAGCAGGGCCATGTGTGCAGCTGGCTGGGGTGTGGGTCAGCGCCCGCCAGCATCGAGAGGAGCATCCGCATCCTGTGCTCAGCACCGGCTTTAATTGCAGGGACCCCCAGGGCTGGCCTGAGCCTCACGGCAGCGCCAGGCTGCAGCCACGTAATTGCCCAGCCTGACACTGACTCCCCTTTTGACACTCACCTCTGGCACTTTATTAAAGTAATAATGGGGTGACGGAGGGCAGGAGAGGCTTGGCATCCCAGGAGGCCTGAAAATGTTTCATGCACTGTTGTCTTTGAAAGTCTTTGCAAACACCCAACGCTGCTCCCGGTGCCCCTGAACCTCCATCGCTGCCCAGCCAGGGCAAAGCCCCCGGGATCAGCATCTTGGCTTTGCGAGCAACAGAACTGCAGCAGCTCTGGCCACGTCAGCGTCATTTTCCATGTACAGCACGTATTGGGAAGTGGTGGGAAAGCTGAAGGATGCAGAAGAAAAGGCTGTGCCGGCAGGACAAGGGCTGTGGGGATGTTAAGTGACAGCTGCCAACTTCATGGGCACCTGGATGGTCGCAGGGGTGGCTTCACCCAGCCTGCTTGTCACCCACCGAGGGGTCCCGGAGCAGGCTGGGGAGTTTGAACAGACACCAATGCATTTATACACAGGCTGGGATAAGCCAAAGGCAGCGGATGACACAAGCTGGGGGAAATGCATGCTGTTTCCAACACGAAGGGGAACAAGACGCTTCTGCTGGCAGGGACAGGCAGGAGCTGCCGGGTCTCCGGGACGGGCAGCACTGCCGGCTGTGGTGTTCACAGGGGATCCCAGGGGACTGGCACTTCCTGGAGATCAGCTCTGAATTTGTCTTGTCCATGGCTGAACCTGGAGATGCTCTCCTGGCTGTGATGAGGGCTCAGAGAACACCATGGGGCCAAAAACCTGAACAGGAGCTGGAGTGCTGTGGTGGCAGAGTAGCGATGGCCGAGCGTCTCCCAGGCTGCAGCTCTAGGGGCTGACACTCCCGCTTTTCTCTGTTTTTAACCCATTTTTCTTGGTTGGTGCCTTTGCAGGAGGCTGTCCCTGCCCCATGAGCTCAGCGCGACCGGGGAAGATAAATATTTCAGCCTTGCCTTTAAAGAAGGGAAGGAAATCTTTTTTGCTTAAGAGGGGGCAATGCATATTTGATGAGGACAAAAAGAGCAGCGAGGCAGGGCTGGGAGCATGGCAGCGAGCCTGCGGGTCACCAGTGCACCCAGCATCCTGGTGCACCCAGCATCCCAGTACACCCAGCATCCCGGTGCACCCAGCATCCCGGTGCACCCAGCATCCCGGTGCACCCAGCATCCCGGGGCACCCAGCATCCCAGTACACCCAGCATCCCAGTGCGGGGGCGAGGAGGAGGGTCCCACATCCCTGTCAGCACATAGGAGAGCTGGGTGCATGCCTGAAGCACAAGAAGGGACTGTGCATGAGACATGATGAGGATGGAGCAGGAGACCCCGGAGGACACAGGACCTCCAGCACCCCCAGCCCTCCTGACCTGGTTTCGAGCCCCTTGGGGCTGAGCCTGGGGGGCAACGGGGCACCGCGGCTCCTCCAGCACCGGGGTGATCGCCGAGCCGTGCCGAGGCTCAGCCGATGCAGACAGGCCCCGCATGCTTCCCTGGACACCGCTCAGGCAATTGGCCTATTTACAACTGTGGGTCAAAGCCGATTAAGACAGAGCATCAGTGCCGCCTTCCTCGCGCGGCAGCACCGGAGCCGACATTCGCTGGGTAAAATCAGCTTCGGGCCCCTGTCCAGCCACGCCATCCCCCCCGTCCTAGCAAGTCTGAAGAAAGCCCCTTTAAACGGGCTTAGCCGCAGCTTCTCAAGTGCTCAACGCAGGGATAAAAATTAAAGCTCTAATTCTAGAAGGTAAGTACAGCAGGATAAGAGCCCTGCCATGCTGAGGAGCGCGCCGGAGCCTTCGCCGGCCCAAAAATGCCCATTTGGTGAAGGGCAAAATAGCATGAAGTTCAAAAGCTGGGTCTCCTCCACATGCTGGGGTGAAACCCAACACGGGCAGGACGGGGAGGCTGCAAAGGGACATTCCCAGGGTGCAGCAAAGGACAGTGGCTTCCTGGCCAGCGCAGGGGCTCAGCAGTGATGCCTGAGCCTGGGATGCTGGAATTGGGATGAGTGGACTTGGGGGCACAGCTCAGCCCCTGGCCCCTCGGCATGGGGCAGCTGTTCCGAAATCACCAAGCGCCCCATTGCCCCCAACCACGGCCACGGGAGCATGGTGCTCGGTGGCAATCGGGCAGGCTGGCTCAGCCAAGTTTAATGCAATTAATCCATGGCTGGCGGCTTAATTAAGTTCAAATGGTCAGACGCAGAATAGCATTTTCTGGATCACTGTCAATAAATCAAACCCAAAACTATGGATAAAAGGGGATGAAACACAGAGGGCACAACATGCCGATGAGCAGATGAGAAATGGAAAGGCTGAGGAGAAAAGCTGCGCTGGATCTGGCCGGGACCTGGGGACTCTGCAGGAGTCGGGGCGGTTGGTGCCCCCCAGTTAATTGCTCTGGGAGACTAACGAGGCTGTCACAGGAGTGATGCCCGGGAGAGCACAGTTCTACACAGCACTGAGCATCCCGCCGTTTGCAGGATGGCTTGGACTGACCTGGGCAGCACATGCTGTGGAGACAGAGCTCAAGTCACAGCGTCCGTCCATCTGTCCGTTCCACATGCGATGGCAGACCCCGGCCATTTCGATCAGGGTGCGGGATGCCCACCCATCCCAGGGCACCAGCCACCTTCTCCCAGGAGCACGCTGTGGTTTTCCCCAAGTTCTGCTCCTGTTTCCAGACGGAGGATCCGGTGAAGTGTTTTATCTGAACCCACTCACTAGTCCCTGGGAGCTGGCGGATAATGATCCAGCATTTTCCTGGGGACCTGCTCACCAGTGTCCTCATGTAATTACTGAGTTTAAAGGGTTTAATTGCCACCTGCATTTAATAAGGCGGCAGCAGGGAGGGATGGGGAGCAGGGGGGCTGCTCAGGGTGGCTGGGCTTGGAGCAGCCCCACAACTGATGCTCCTCGTGTCTCCCCAGGTGTTCCAGCGGCGGGAGGACGGCTCTGTCAACTTTTTCCGCGGCTGGGAAGCTTACCGGGATGGCTTCGGGAAGCTGACGGGAGAGCACTGGTTAGGTGTGTAGGGCTGGCTGCTCTTGGGCAGGATGGGAAAACCCAGGGTGGGGTGAGGGGGTCCAGGGACACCGAGACCCCCTTGACCAGCACTCACATCCCAGAGTGATAGCCACAGGGATGGGGTGGCTGCGCAGGGAAGCAATGGGACTGCTTGCCCATGAGCTGAGCAGATGCCCTTGGCCGTGCAGCAATAGCAGAGCGAGGGCTGGAGAGTGGGAACGGCTCCCCATCCCACCCCACACCCCCTCCCCAGGGACCCCCAGCCACCCTGTCCCCGCCGGGGTCTCCGCACTCCCCCGTCCCTCCGCTGCAGGGCTGAAGCGGATCCACGTGCTGACGGTTCAGGGCAGCTACGAGCTCCGCATCGACCTGGAGGACTTTGACAACGGCACTGCCTTCGCTCGCTACGGCAGCTTCGGCGTGGGGCTCTTCTCCGTCGACCCCGAGGAGGACGGGTACCCCATCTCCATCGCTGACTACTCGGGGACAGCAGGTAGGGCAGCAGGATGGGGGGACACCCGTGGTCCTTTGGGGCAGGGGGGCCCACAGCCATCCAACCCCCTCGCTGGGGCATCGACCATCTCCTCTGGCGCTGGTGCGGTACCAGCTGCATCCCTGCAACCACGGGCAGCCAGAGGCAGGAGACGGGATGCGGTTGGGTGTTTGCAGGGTGGGTGACCCCTGGTGCCACATAAATCACCAGAGGAGCCCCTTGGGGTGGGACACAGCCCGAGGGCAGGGTGGGGGGCAGGAAGGGCCCATCATGGCTCTTTTCCCCCCGCCATGGCAGGCGACTCCTTCCTGAAGCACAACGGGATGAAGTTCACCACCAAGGACCTGGACAACGACCACTCGGAGAACAACTGCGCAGCATTCTACCACGGCGCCTGGTGGTACCGCAACTGCCACACCTCCAACCTCAACGGGCAGTACCTCAAGGGCCACCACAGCTCCTACGCCGACGGCATCGAGTGGTCCTCCTGGACCGGCTGGCAGTACTCGCTGAAGTTCACCGAGATGAAGATCCGGCCTGTCCGGGAGGAGAATTAGCTGGATGACACGAGCCCCCCACCCCGTGCCCAGCCCCTTGTCCTTCCCAACCGCCCCACAGCCCTGTCCCCCCAGCTGCCATCCTCCCCGAGGGCTGGCCCGTCTTCCAGGGGTCCCTGGGGAGCACCTGCCCCCAGGGAGGGTGGCTTTAGCTCCTGGGCACCCACAGACATCACCAGACATTTGTTTCCTACTTCCGTGGCTCCCCCGCAGCCAAAACAGGTCTCCTGGCCGGAACGTGACCCACAGCCGGTGCTTGGGGCTGTGGCAGAGAGGGCAGCAGGATTTGGGGAGCTCAGCGGGGTGGGGCGAGGAAGGGAAGGGGCTGCCCAGAGGGAAGAGGGGATGCAGCAGGCTGGGCACCTCCATCGTCCCCGCTTTGGGCACAGGTACCTGGCAGTGGCCCAGCTGAGCTGGTGAGGGACCGGGGGACACACCGCGGGGAGCCCCAAACCTCTAGGGCAGGGGCAAGGCTGCTGCTCTGTGGTGCCAGCTCAGCCTATGGTGCTACCAGGGACAACAAGGGCTCAGCCGGGCTGAACATCTGACCACGCCAGCGATTCTTTCTCCGGTCTGTAAACGCTCGCCTCTCCCCCTGCAAGACCAACGCGGCTGGCAAGGGACAACTATGAGCTCCTTCATCCCCAGCGCGCTGGCTCCTGGCACCTCCCAGCGGGTTGGGGCGCCCGAAGCTGGCACGGTGCTGCAAGGACGCGCACCCAGAACCCAGCACAGCACGGAGCTGGTTTGGCAGCACTGGCGTGAGGAGGAAGAGGAGGTGAGGAAGGCTCACCCCTCCCGGCACAGCTCTGCCTGCCTTTTGCAGCTCCTCTCTCCCTTCCAGACCCTCCTGGACTCACCTTGGACTTTCGGCATCCAGATGCTGTGACCTTTCCCGAAACCCTTGACTTTGGACAGCATGCCTGCGTGCCCCCGCGCAAACCCCCTCCGCTCCCAGCCCAGAGACCTGCGTTAATTTTCACCCAGGATGAGCCACACTCTGGCTCAGCACCTGCAGATATTCAAAGCCTTTCATTTCTTCAAATCCCATTAAGGTTTTTGCAAAAAGAAGCCCTGAGTGGGGCTTTACATCTGCAGGGCTCTGATAACGGGCGGCAGGCGATGCCTCGCACCGGCCGACCTGAGGAGGAGCTGCTGCGTGGTGTGGGGCTGACTTCTCCCTCTGGCTCCCTTTGAAGACTCAAAGGGGGGATTTTAACAAAAAAAAAAAAAAAAAAAGCCCAAGCCTGAGCAGGATGTGTGGGAACAGGGAGGGGAGTGGGACAGCTGGGACCTCGCCATCCTTTACATGATTTTCTGCCTGTGCGCAGCAGCAAGAAGGAGCAGAGCCCTTGCACTGGCCCTGGCCCCAAGAAACACTGTTGGATGGACAGACTGCCCGAGGAGGGGAGGGAAGCTGCCGCCGTCCCCATTTCCAGGCAGGCTTAAGGCACTGGGAGATCAAAGGCTGATCTTCACAGCTGTGGCAGCTCTATATTTCCCCACATGCTTCATTTTTTAAGCCTTCTCCTCCCTGGATCCTGTGCTGGATGAGCCCTTTTTCCCGCGGGGCAAGTCGCCGTCTGCCTGTCCTGATGGGGAAATGGAGACAGACAATGCACTGGGGATCATGGCAGCTTTCCCCTCTGCCAGGGACATCCCTCGGAGCCCCCGGTGAGGACAAGCCCCGAGCACAGACACCGGCCCCATCCCCAGCAACCCTGCCCGGAGCAGCCGGCCAGGCTGGCTCCCCCAGCGATGGCGTTTTGGGGTGCTCGGTGCTGGCACCTCTCGGCCAGTACAAGAGCAGGAGCCCCTGTAGCTCCCGAGGGTCAGACCTTCCGGAAAGGGTCCCACAGAGATGGGAAGCCCAGCACCCATCTTTACTTTTTGTTCCTTTATTTCGGTGGATTAGCTGTAGCTGAGTTTTCTAGCACTTGTTTTCAGGACAAGAAGGCACACGGAGCCATGTGCCCGAGCAGGAAGGCTCGTCCCCTCCCTGGACCCCTCCACCGGTGTTTTTCCGTGCTGGGGAGGGGACATTGTATGTGCAGGTTGTCAGTAGCACACCCTTATGTAACTGTCCATGTCACCCACGACCCCCCAATGGTTTTGTTTTGACTTGCGCGAGAGGTATTTAATCCATGCCGAGACGCAGGATTTCCCAGGATAATTCCCAAGAGCGCACGCGTCGTTCCGTGCCCCCGGATTAGGCTTAAACCCGTCCGCGGTGACACGTCCCCGGAGAGGGGTGGGCAGGGGTGGCCGCAGGTCCGGGATGGTGTCACGTACCTTCCCCACGGAGCCCTGGGCCGGGTCATGGTGTGTAGCGGTGCCGTGACGTCTAGGTCATGTGTGAGTGGTGTCCCACGCTGTACATGTGGACTTTCTAAACTCCTTAATAAAAGGAACTCATCGTTAGCCGGTGTGTCGGTGGCTGTGCCCATGGCGCCGTGCGGGGACATCGCCGGAGGCACCTACCGTGGTGACGGCACAGGCAGCAGCACCGGCTCACCGCAGCTCCTGCCGTGCTCAAGGCTCGACCTGCCCAAACCGCTCTGCAAAACTGCCGGGAGGGCTGGGGAGACCAGTGGGGCAGGGATGGGGCACCGGCGGCCTTGGGGTGGCCCCGGGGACAGGACAGAGGGTGGTGGCAGGTCTTGGTGACGAGGGGACCCGCTCCCACTGCCTGCGCTGGTGGGCAGCACCGAGCGATGCCCCCAGCCCCGTCCTGCTGCCCACCCCACACCCCGCTCTGCCCCAGGCCAGGGGGACCCGGGAGGGGACAGCTGAGTGCCAGGCGCTGGGGACCGCGCTGTAGCAGCAGTGGCTGCGTGCGCTGGCCAAGGACGGGGGAAGCGGTTTTGGGGGCACGGGGGGCTCCGGTGGTGCCTGTGCACCCACCACTTGCCCACACACATCTGGGACCCCAACAGCTGCACACAAGAATGCACCAGCCAAGGGGGTGGGGGACACTTGTGTCCCCAGATGAGACCTTCCCGCCAGTGTCCCCACGAGCTGCCGGTGACTCAAGGCCAGCTCCGGCATGGCGCACCCAGCCTCTCCTCCAAACGAGGCAGCTAACGAAGGAGGCGTGTTAATCAGCGATGGTGCCGCGCTCCCATTGTGGCGCTCGGCCAGCCCTCATCCCCCCCATCCCCTGTTCTCTGCAGCCACAGCCCTGCCGGCCGGCCACGCGCTCAAGGGGTGACATGGCAATTAGCGCAGGTGGGTAATTAGCACCGGTGGGTATTTAACAGTGGGTGAAGCGACTGGCCAGCTCAGACTGGGCACGGGGCAGCACGGAGCAGGGCCAGGGCAGGCGGCGCAGGGGCATCACCCAAGGCAGAGAGGTGAGTCGCTGGAGGCCGTCTGTCTGTCCGTCTGTCTGTCCGTCTGTCTGTCTGTCTGTCTTCCCCTGTGTGTCTGCTTGGCACCAGCAGCACAGGCAGCAAGGAGGCAAGGGCTGGTGGTAGGCACAGCCGGGTCCGGCACAGGAGAGAGGGGGCACCCACAGCAACCCCCCACCCCGCAATCGCAGGGTAGACACCCTGGCCCCTGTCACCAGCAGTGCAACATCTGCAGCAGCGAATAATAATAATAGAAGAATAAAGTTCATTTCCCCTTTCTGAGCCTTTCTTGGAGAAGGAAGGGGACGCAGAGCATCCTGCCTGTGTCAAGGTCACCCCGGATGCCTGCGGCATTGCCGCCCGCAGCCCAGGACCGCGCTCCCCCCGCGCTGCTCAGCAGACCCTGCTGCCGGGGGGGCACCTCCGAGCCCCATAAAGCAGAAGGATCTCGAGCACCTTCCTCCGCACTCGCATTAACCAGGCACAGCAGGTAGGACCTGCGCGATGCGAAGATGAGGCCGGCTCAGGCGAATGCACTTAAGTCCTCCCCGCAGAGCTCCTAAGAGGAGCCGGTGGCTCCGGACCCCATCAGCCGGCCCGGGTAATAGCCCCCTCAGCCCCCCCATCTGAGCAGAGCTGCAAAGCAGGGGAGCAGCTGCAAGGCTGTAATTTGCGAGCACAGAGTGGCTAAAGATGAAGCGGAGCAGGTCTGAAGGAGGGAGGGGAGAGACAGAGAGAACTCAGACCCCCCCAGCACCCCCACTGCCGCGGGGTCTGGGGGGGCTGCAGGAGGAGGCTGGAGGGGTTTTCTCACAGGCTATGGGGTGGCAGGGCTGCAGCAGGGATGGGGAATGCATGCTAGCTGAGGGCAGCCTTCTACCCTTTGTAATGGTTTTAAACTAAAGGAGGGAGATTCAGACTAGACACAAGGAAGAACTTGTTGCCTCTGAGGGTGGTGAGAGCCTGGCCCAGGTTGGCCAGAGAGGTGGTGGCTGAACCATCCCTGGAGACATCCCAGGCCAGGCTGGACGGGGCTCTGAGCAACCTGAGCTGGTGCAGATGTCCCTGCTCAGGGCAGGGGGGGCACCGGGGGAGCTGGGAAGGGCCCTTCAACCCAAACTGTTCTCTGATTCTGTGATTCTGTACTCACACATCCATGCTGCTGCTTTAACCGCTGCCCGAGGATGCTCTGTGGTTTACCGACGTGTCTTTCCCTTCCTCTGCTCTCCCCAGATGAGAGCACCCTACTCGCTGTCCTGCCTCTTCCTCCTGAGCCTGGGGACCTGCTTCCCCCGCAGCGAGCGGCAGGAGCTGGGAGAGCCCAGGGAAGGGACGGCGCTCAAGCCCAGCTGGCCAGCGGTGGCCGAGGACTCGGGTGCCGGCTGGAGGGCAGGAGGGACGCGGAGCGGCGGCGAGGAGCTGAGCAGGCTGCTGGGCATCGCCCGGGGGCCGCGGGGCCGCGGCAAGGAGGGCAGCGGGCAGCGGCTGGGCAGGCAGGGGGGGTCCCCGCTGCTGCCGGCGGGAGGGGAGAAGCGCAGCGGCACGCTGGGGGACCTGGCCGAAGAGCTCAACGGCTACGACAGGAAAAAAGGGGGTTTCACCTTCCGCTTCGGGAGATGAGGACTTGGACTCGACCCCCCCCACGTCCTGCGGGTCACCCCGTCCCGTCCTGCTGTTCCATCTCGCCTGGGTTTGCTTGGACAAAAGGGGATTGGGGGGTTTGCTGCTGGGATTGCCTTGGGGAGGGGGGACATCGCGTTTGTTCCACTTGCAGCCCTGCCACAGATCTCACATCCCCATTACCAGCCGCTGCAATGGAAGAAGAGGTACCTGCCCTGAAAAGAAGCCCCCATGTCCCTTCCCCAGTCACAGGCAGCCTGTCCCGGGGCACAGTGCAACGCCCTGCGCCAGGTCACCACGGAGCAGGCTGAGAGCGGGGATGTCACCCCAGGACAGGCAGAGCCGGCCGGGCCAGGCAGCGAGGCTGGAGGGTCACAGAGGGGTTGTCCTGGTGGTGAGAGTCCCCTGGAGATGGCCTGTCCCAGGCAGGGCTGTCAGGGAGGAGCAGGTCTCTCCGAGCTCTCTGCGGAGCTGCAGAGTTGCTGCTCTCCTGCCTGTTACAGAAAAATCCCTCCGGCAGCAAATTCTGCTTAGCGTCAGGATGCCACTTGGAAGAGCCAACTCCTGCGTGCAAACCGGACCAGAGCAGTGGGGTTAGAGAAAATCTTGTCCTTAGAAATCCCCAGCGTGAGCACGGAAACCTGCCCTGGCATCACCAGTCCTGCTGTCCCACCGCCCCAAGACCCGTCCTCGGGTGCCACCAGAGTCCTTGCGAGGGTGAGATGGTGATAACTGACCTTCGGCGTCCTTGTCACATCACCCCAGCGCTTGCCTGAAAGCCTGACCCTTCCTAACCTGGCCTCATCACCATCTCTTCCCAGCTGCAGCTGCTGCAGAAACTGGGATGCAAAGGGGCTGAAACAAGGACCTCTGCACCTACCTGGGGCCACCAACATGTCCCCAGTGTCCTCCTGCTCTCCAGTCCCTCTGCCGCCAACGGTGCAGCTTGGGGAATCGCTAGCCCCAAAAAACAGCTCAGCCACGGCTGCAAAGGACAAGCCCCACTCTTCAGCCACTGCCTTCTCCTCCTTTGGGCAGATTTACCTCTGCCGATGCCAACAACCATGCTCACTTTTGTGCCTGCCGCTGCAGAGATCCAACTACCTGGCTTGCAGGCACTAACAGCGAGTTAGACCCCTAACAACTGCTAATATTTCATCGCAGGCACAAAAATGAAGCAGGGCAATTATTTGCAAGCTCTAAACTGCACCCTCAAAATCAAAGATTGTGGCAGGACCTGGTTGGGGATTAAAAAAAAAACCAACATAAAAATCAGGCTCTGAGAGGTGCATTGTAATATCCATCACGCAGACAGGCCACTTAATAGAGCGCTGCCGGCACTGGCGCGAGCTGCTCTGGCAGCGGGAGCAGGGGATAAGCGAAGCGAATGGGGGCGAACCGGGGGTGGCAAACAGCAGCCGTGGGGTGGCCAGGCCTGGGGGGGAGCGACGGGGTGCAGGGTCCTCCTGGGAGCTACATGTGGGTCACAGCCCCACGAGTGCAGAACGGGGACTCCGGGTTTGCAGGATACAGATGATTTGGGATTTGGCCCTTGCCCGAGGATGGCGAAGGAGAGGACGGGTGTTTTCCTTCCCCTGCATCTCTGCTGCGGTCACCATCACACCGCAGGGACCACAGCAGTCACCAACAGACTCGCTGGCACTCGGGGGGGCTTAGCCCACCCGGCCCCCCCACCCCGGGCACCCCCAAACCCACCTCCGACCCCTCTCGACTCCCACCCTACCAAAGGCCACCGGTTCGGGGGACGCAGGCGCAGCGCTCACATCACGGGAGCTTTATTGATGTTTCTATGGCAACATCTCTTTTTTTTTTTTTCCCCTCCCTTTCTTTTGAGTGTTCAAACCATCAATAAATATGCACTGATCAATTTTACCCTGCGCTGGAATGGAGGGGTGGGAGGAAGGGGAAAGAATTTTGGAGCAACACTGGGCTAGTGAGTGAAGCCCTGGCTTTGCGGTGATGGATCATTGCAGGGAAAAGCGGCACCGGCTGCTGCGTGAAGGGAAAGGAAACCTGCTGCGCGGTGCTGGGGGGGGACGTCTGGGCTCCTGCTCTCAAGCCCAGGAGAGGAAAAGGCTCAGAGCAGCATGATAAAACCCCAGGTATAACGAGGCTTTGATTGAAGCGCAATAACCCTCTGTATAAGTTATTTAAAAGTAAAAGTCAGTGCTTCCCACAGCACTTACCTGGCGGGTGGGATGGAGCTGGGCTCAGTCCCTACGCCCAGGGGGCTCCGTGATGGGCAGCTCCGTGTCGTGGGGGCGATGCTGTCCCCCCGCTCCCCGCAGCCTGTGACGTGGGGTGCAAGGGGCTGCGGCACCCCCGGACCAGCCCTCAGCTGGATGGCGATGTGCTTGGGAAAAGGCAGCGGGCCAGGCTCTTTGTTATTGTCCTTGGTGATTGATGCTGGGGGGCAGGAGGTAAAAGTGAATGGAAAATAAATACCTGGAGTCTGGGGGTGTTGTCTGGGAGGAAGGAGGGGGGAACACACCAGGAGTGACCCCCGAGAGGTTGGAAAGCCCATCCCTGCATCCTGGACTTGGTGTCTCCCATCCAGCTCCCATGGGAACCTGCGTCCCCTCCCAATTCCTCCCCTCCCGGGTCCCTTTGCGGGGCAGTTCCCAGGGGGACGCCCAGACCCCAACACCTTTGAGAGCCCACACACCGAACCGTAAGGGACCGGATTCACTGCGGCAGAGCTGAGTGTAGACAGGGCATCAGACACGTGTTGGATACTCTACACACAGCCCGTGGACCCCAATGCAGAGACTTGCTGCCACCATCACCGGTGCTGGGAGCCTCTATAAAACACCCCGTTGTCCCTCCCTGACCAGGGTACAACCCTCATCCTGGCACCAGCTCCATCTCTGCTCGTCTGCTCCTTTCCTGTCAGCTGCTCGGCGTCTTTCCCCCATCCCCAGCAGCCCCACAAACACACACAACACGATCAGTAAATCTCAGAAGCCCAAGCAGATCCTCTGTAAAGAGAGGCGGGTTCAATCACATCCAAGGGACTCATGAAGGGGCTAATGCATCATAACCGGGTCATTCAGCACCGCGGGCCCAGGGGCACAGGTGGGACCTTTATCAGCAGACTGGATGTCAGGACAAACACGTAACCTTCAACATGGGGGCGATTGCTGGGAAAACAGTTGAGCGTAACCTGGTTTGCAGGTAAACCATCTGCTGAGCTGGATCTACTGCTGAAAAAACACCGAGCAGCCCTCCACTGCCCGGGAGGACAGCTTGGAGCCAAGCCTAAACAGCCAAATGACTTGCAGGGCTGTCCCTAACCCACAGCTCTAGGGACACCAGCTCCACTGCCAGGGCATCAGCGCTGGGCGGAGAAGCTGCGTAATCCGGGAGCACCACTGCCCGCCCGGGCTGGGCTTACCATGGACCATCTCGCCCTGTGCTTTGCGATGCACACATGATGCCACAAACCCTCTCTTCAGAGGTGACACGGAGCTTAGGTGCATTTTCCTCTCTCTTCAATCGTGAAAGGATTAATGTCAAAGAAGGGAGAGGCTGCCAGTTGGTCCCTGCTCATCCCCGGGCAGGCAGCGCTGCCGCACACCCCACAGTGCCGCTGCTCCACCAGCATCTCCACAACACAGGCAATTTTTCTTTTCTTTTTTTTTTTTTTTTTTTTGGAGAAAAAAGAAGTGAGCGTAAAACACTGACCACATTTTACATCTTGTGACAAGCAACTTCTCAACAGAAGGCAGGATGACATTAAAGGAAAACTTGAAAGAGAGGACATTGTAATTTGAAAGACACGAAAACCAAAACAAAAACACAAACACAGCTATTTTTCCCCCAGAGCACTCTCACTTTCAAGCTCAATAGCCTTGAAAATTTGAGCAATCAAACTGTTAAATGCATCGATCTGTTAAATCAACTCCTACTGTACTCAGCTAAATTTAGCCTTTAATCCCCTTCTCCTTCACTCCCAGCTCTGCAGATCCCGGGGTTTTCCCCAGCAAGGTCAGTCCCACGGCACCCAGGCCAGTCCCGGAGCAGCAGAGATGAAGATCACCAGGTGCAGTTGTATTTAGGGGCAGGTTAAGCTTCTCCAGATCTTCCCTCAACCCACAGCTACTCACCGTCTGCGAGTCCTCAGGCGAGAGATGTACACCAAGAGCAGCCTGGATGCAGATTTTTGCCGACTGCCGTTGTCACAAACCAACCAGGAACCCCTTGTAGCTCCGCGTGTGCATCCACAGGACACTTTGCTGAAAAGCAGCCCAAGCCTTGCCAAGTGCAGGCCATTCATTACATTTCTACTTGCCCACAGCATCCTCCTCTCTCCTCTTTTCGTCTCACACTCATTCCAAGCAGCCCGATGCAATCGCTGTCAGAGCAGGACAAGGTTTGCGACGAGCCTTGTTCCCGTGGCCCATGAACGGGGGGTTCCCTACGCCAGGACCGACAGATTTCACTAGGGACTTGTCAAGGGGAACAGAAATTGGATGAGCTGGGTTATAGCCCTGAAACATCTCTGAGCAAGTGCAGGACCTCAGGCACATCACTCGCTTTCATCTGCCCTCGTTTCCTTCTCACCCTGTTTTGCTCTTTAACGCCTTCATTAATCAAGGCAGTGTCTCATTTGGGGGGCTGCTTAGCACCTGGATCTGTCCCTCCCACAAGATTTGCTGGAGAGGCTGTAGTCTGAAAACAGAAAATAAGTATGGATTTTTGGAAATGTTATTTCCAATTTTTAGGCAGTAAAGCCGCACAGGGAGCACCGTGTGATGTGCTGGTATCTCCAGGGCAGCGAGTGGGAAGCTCCACACTCCAGGTCTGCACTCAGAGCATCTCACCCAAGGAGCCTCAGCCAGCGAACAACTGGAAACGAAGGAGGGAGCAGCCAGAGCTGTCCGAGGAGAGAAACTCAGAGGCTGTTTTATAGAGCAGGAGGGAAAAAACAAGAGCAGCTGACCTACAGAATACAAAAAATTAACAGGAAGAAAAGCTTCGAGTCAAATCTCCGATGTAAATCTCATTGAAGGCAACAGCAAAGTCTTTGCTTTGGAAGAGGTGATGACACAGCCGTTATTCTGTGCATCTTTTTTCTCTCCCGATTTTTCAGAGCCAGATCCAAAGGCCGTGGAAGGCGCTGCTGCCCAGCTCCGACCAGCCCCCAATGAACCACCCAAACAGGGAACCCCCCTTTTTGGATGTGGAGTCTAAGGGGAGGTAACTGGGTTGGAAAAGTCTCACTAACAGACAAACACGGGTTTTCCTCAACATTGATTTATTTTTAAATATACTAGGCAAGAGAGACTGGAATAAAAAATAAATCAAAAAATGGAAAATAGAGGAAGAGAGGAGGAAGAATTGAAAGTCGTGTACAGAAACAATCTGTACTGGACCAAATCAAAGGGGAAACAACCCCCTTAAGTATCACAGAGATGAAGGACAAAGCTATTTACACACTGTAAAAAAGACAAGTCTACAAAAGTGTGTAATAACAAGATACAAATGTATAATATAGTGGCACAGTATGTTATCAAAGTAAAAACAGTACCTCCAGGAAAGAGACAGTCCAAGGCTTGTGTTTGTTTTTTTTTTCTTTTTCTTTTTCTTACATTTTCCAAGGCAGCCTGTGGCAGAAGTGTGTATTTCCTTTCAAACATTTGTCATGTGTTAAGTCACGGCTGTTTGTGAGGGCGAGAAGTGGTGTGAACACACACGAGTGAACTACAAGAAATCATATACAAAACAAACAGTTCCAAAGAGAACAGAATAAAATACAATTGAAGGCAATTAGCGTTTAAGATACACGAGAGGGGTCACAAGAGTTACAGGGGAATGGGACACGGAAAATGCTTTTTTTCTCTTGTTTGGAACTGTTAAGAGGAGTTACATTGCACTGTTAATAGCCCTAAACCTTGTTCTTTCACTACTGTCACAAGTCACAGTTAGCTCCCAGTCGCGTTGCATTAGTTGGGAAGGTCACAGGACCTCGGAAGGGAAGCGCAGAGTCCTGCTGTCAGCGTTTGGCGCAGGTTCCTCGAGAGATGCGCCCAAGAGAAGCGTCCGCAGTCTTCACAGATCCTCGTGTGATGCTGGATGGAACACGGCGGCATGAAGGTAGTGACAGTTTTAATCCCAAAGTCCTGGCATCTGAGCTTCACGCCGGCACGGAAAGGGAGGCGCCGCAGTCCCCCAGAGCCCAGGTCTCTACGGGAGCGCAGAAGCCAGGTCCCACCTCTGCTCAAAGAGTAAAAAAGTCTGGAAATTCAGCTAGAGAAACAGCAATTCTGGCCCGTCTGCGATGTGCAAGCTCAGCCAAACAATGCTGGAGGCACAGTGGTGTCTCTGAACTCATCCTGAGCTCTCTCCCCCTCCTGCAACCCTCCTGTCCTTCAGAAAGCAACGCCTCCTGCTCCCCAACCCCTGCAGCCTCCACCCCAAACACCAGCCCTGTTAATGTCAGATATCATGAGGGTGCGACAGCACATCCTTCTCCAGACCTTCTCCAGTCCTTTTTCACTACCAAAGGGAGATCCCCAAACACCAGTGGGTGCTGCCTGCAACGTTTTGAACCCAGGGAATTCACTTGGGTCCAACAAGAAATTACTGAAAACACAGAAATGAAGGGCAGCAAGCGGAATCGTAGGAAGAATTTGGGCAAACATCGCTTGTAGCATTCTGTCATTAAAAAAACCCCTTACAGTAACAATTATTCCCCCTTCCCTCCCAAGCGCCAAGTCTACTGCATTAACATCACATAAGGGTCAGACTCAGGCCAGGGACACGTGCTGCAACTCTGCAAGAAACACAGTGGGTATATTGCTATTCAAACACTCATCCTTGTGTGCGGTGGGGCAGAGGGAGGGGAAGAAAACGCAGCAGAAAGTCCTCCTGAGGAGGATGGCATCTCAGTGTCCATCAGTCTGGCTTCAGTCTTAATGGTCTGTCCAGAACAATAAAATATTAATAAGAAGGCATGGTGTGATATCAGCATTTAGACTTGTAGTCCACAAGGCAAGAACTCCACAGATGAGACGGTTATGAGTATATGAAACACAGGGAAGCTGAGTTCAGAGGGTGGAAAGTGCCTCTTGAACACAGCCCTGCCCTTTGGAGCTGGGGCGTCTGCTCACAGTCTGTGGCTTTGGCACAGCCCTAACCTGGATGCCCCGTTCCTCTGTCAGTCCACACGTTACTCTCTCCACAGTTGGCTTTGGCCCATTGTAATTTTTTTTTTTAACCTGGCTTCTGCTACCTCTGAACAATGTCACTGATTTCTTTCACTGAACTGAGAAGTTTGCTAAAGTCCTGGGTGGCTGCTGGACCACTACCAGCTGTTGCTGGGCAGATCTGGAGCTCCCGTAGGTTATTCTCCAGCTTGTTGATGGCCTCCCGAAAAGCAAATTTGTTCCTCATCTGCTGAATGGAGTCCACATAGCTCACGCAGAAGGTGTAGAGGTTCTTGCCAGCCTCCAAGACAGCGCTGTGGCTTGCCATTTGTTCAGAGTTCTTGCTGATGGCGATCCGTAGAGCCTCGGTGCTTTCCAACACCACTCCCTTAGTGATGGTACCACTGGCGATCCTCTCCGGGGGCTGACGCGTCTTCCGCAGCGAGACCCTGGTAGATATGAGAGGGATGAAGGCTGTAGATGATGGCTGGTCCCCGCTAGGGGCAGAGGGTACAGCTGAGGAAGAGGCAGCTGGGGTCGCTGTGCTCATCAGCAGTTTTGTAGAAGACTGTGGCTTTGGTACTGAGGGGATCCCCAGCTTTTTCACACCTTCCCCTGACTGGTTCGGCTTGACAGCATCACTGCTCACAGCCTCTCCAACCTGAGTCAACTGTTTGGATTTTGGCCCAGACGTCACATCTGCTGCTGCTGCTTCGTGGCTGGGGCTGTGAGAAACCTTCCCGGACTTGCCGATGGAGGATGAAGACAGCGGAATTGGAGGGGCCGGTTTCAGCTTCGATAACTTCCCTTTGTCCTTCCCTGTCGCCTCGGGGGTCTGCTTGAGCCTCCGCAGCCGTGGCTCCTCAGAGGAAGCCTTGCTGGCACCCACAAACCCCACAGGGGTGGGTTTGGCAGCAGAACCTTGGTCCATCGTCACAGTGGTACCTAAGGCACTGGATTTGACTCCATCGTCCTTGTGGAGCACGCTGGAGGAAGGAGGGGCGGCAGGTTGCCTACGGCCAAGTTTTGGCGTCAGAGTAGGAGGGCTGGAGCCAGGGCTCGACTCTGTATCTTTGAACACTTCGTCAGTGGTCTCTTCGTTTTTCTTCAGCAGCCGCGGAGGAGGGGTCACTGTTCCCCTGACAGCAATGTCAGTCTTGGCCTCGTTCGCCCGTTTCCGAGGCAGTGCTGGCTTTTCACTTTTGTGTCCCCCAAAAGTGGAGGAATCGAACTGGCGTCCCGTGGACTGCAAATCCCGAGGCAGAGTCACAGATTTCCACTCGGTGTCCTTTGCTCCATGGGGAACACAGGAGGCTGAGCAGGACCTCAAGAAACGCTTGCTGGAGTTGGAACCACTCTCCTCTTCACCAGCCACCCCTCGGCTGCTGCTCATCGTGCTGGATTTCTTCCGTAAGTGGGGAGATAAGAATCCAGAGCTCCCTGTGACAACCCCGTTGGTGACACCAGACCCGTTGCTTGGGCTCTGAAACTTGTTGGGGTCCGCTGCGTCTGCGGGGGGTGCGATGAAAGCTCCGTTGCCAGCATCCCTGCACTCCTCCTCCCCACCCACCCGGCGGTCCAGGTGCCCGTCCATCTCTCGGAAGGAACTGCTCCGTTTTGGAGGGGTAGGGGCAGTTTTCTTCTTCTTTTTGATAAGGGCGCTGAAGAGGTTGTGCTTTTTGTCTTTCGGAAGCAGCCTCTCGTCTTCATTCAAACTGCTCTCCAGGGCCACCCTCTCCTTCCGCGGAAGCAAGGGAGAAATAGCAGGTTCATGATCCAGAGGGTCTGCAAGGGAAAGAAAAGAGTCTACTGAGCATTGCTTCAACAGCCAGAATAATTGGTTTTCTTCAAGGATCAAAGCACTGGAGCACCTGCAGAAGGTGCAGGTTCTGTAAAGAGAGACAATATCAGAGCAAGTGCAGCCACACTCAAGCCTGGACTGAGCGCGGTCCCCAGTCCTGCATACATTCATTTCTAAGGTGGCCACTACAGGACTCAGCTGCCAAACTACTTTCCCTGAAGGGTTCTGATTTAAACAGTGACATACAAACACAAAATGTTTATTTTCAGACTCCTGCCCTCACATCTGGAGACTTGTCTAAGCTTCACACTGTGATGAAGACGAATATTAAGAGGCCTTTGCTTTAGTCCCTGTGCTGTTGCTGTCTCTTGAACAGCCGATCCTCTGAATTAATAAGGCACCTCTGTCACCCACCTCCATCCCCAGCCTCCTTGTTCATTTAGATTCTGATACTCCTCATCTCCTTCCTGGTGTAAACCTTTGTGGGGAATGGAAATAACTTTTTCACAAGCAGAAATCAAGATGCCCTTCAACAGCTGAACCCTGCAGGTCGTTCCACCGTGAAGATGGCCAGCTTTGTACAATAACAGGAGAAAGCGGTAGCGAGTCTCCTCCAGCAGCCCTGCTCCAGGAAGGAATGATGGGTGGCCCCTTCTCCACGTAGAAGAGATATTTAAAAATGAATAGTGGTTTATAATAAATTTATACAGAGTCCTGAAGGTCTCTGCCTGACAGAGGGTCTCATTCCCAGGCCAGGCGCTCAGATGGCGTTTTAATTCCGAGGAGGAATGCCTGCAGGGCAGCACACAGCTACAGCCACGCGGGGAGATGAAGCAGAGTTGCAGGGGAAAAGGAGGATGCCGCTTAGTCACGTATCGGTGATCATCACGCTATGGGTAGGATTTGGGTTGAGGAAGGGATTTTGGTTGAGGAGGGAGAATTGGAAGAAAAATGGTTGTGTACTTTGAGAAGACAGCACACTTCCACAGGACTGCTGCAGTTAAGCCATTCCCACACAACTACTTATGGGGCCCTGGACAACCATTAGAGCTCTCGGCACTTCAGGAGACCATGGCCTTACTGCGTCTACACATAGCGGAGATCCAGAGAAAACCAGCAGCTTGCACTGAGCATCAGCTTCCAGCTGCTGGACTTGCTATGGAAACACTGACAATTGAAGGGGAAACCACAATAAAACTTTAATGCGAAAAATTTTCTTTCACAATAAAGAGTGAAATGATTCCCAGCATAAAGTTAAAATCATATTATTCCTGCTACACTCGAATCTCGCAAAGCCCTTAAGTATTTAAATGAAGTTATTTTACTTCAAAGCTTGTAATACTAGGCAATTATATTCCCTATATATGGTAAATAACCTTCCTTTCTAAGTCACTAATACTTTCTTTTTCCAACATTTTACAATCTCTTTTTTTTCCCCCCCTTTTTGTCTAGATGTACATACATCTGCTACTGAAACATGTACTACTAAGTGAATTTGACATTACAAAAGAAAGGTCAGTCATATGAATGGTTAGAGAAGGCACCCTCAATGGGAGCTGGAAAAAAACCACTGCATTTTGTTTTACCTTATTATTTTTTCAAATGAACTAGATACTAATCTACTCCATACATTCAGCATTTTACCACTGCTTTTATTATCTCAAAATGCAAGGTAAGTTGTTGAAGAAACTGATTGAGAGTTTAATTTCATAGAAGATTCTGTAAATACCTCTTTGTCCCTTGCTGAAATTATATTTGGTACCTGCCAAGAGTAATTCTCTTCAGTGCTCCAAGCACAAACCTGGTAGGATGGAGCAGTGAAGAAACATCCCTTGTGGGGTTTGCTAAACCCGAGCAATAGTCCTGCTTTAAATTATGCAGCGTGATAGTGTAAAGTGGCTTGAACACAGCAGATTACCCAGCACGCAGATGCAGTGGAAGATCCCACTGATAACTCCTACCAGGGAGTGGGAAGAGAAAACGATCAGAGAGCTCAGGCTCTGGTCCACAGGGAGCTGCAGGCAACAGCCATTCAGTCAAAAGAACTCTGACGGCTCCTCTAAGCAACGGCAGGTATAGCGTCAATCCCTCACCCAGTTAAAAGACTCACACTCCCAGCTGCTCTGTGTGTATCTGGTCCCAAGATTAACAATCGACCTTTGCAAAAAATAATAAAAGGAGTTCTGAACCCAGGAAAGCAAACTCAGCAGCCTGTCACCCAGAAACACAACACTGGTAAGGAGAAACGGCACCTGTTATCAGAGTCAGCTTTTCCTAGGTGAAGACCTGGAGCTGGACGTGTATTTTGTTTTCCTCTGTATTTCCTGAAGGAATAATGACTTTAATTAAAACCTACCACATTCTCCCTGGCCTCGAGCATGTGTGGTCTCCAAGCCCTCGTTGGCATCTTTGCTTTCAGCAGCTCTCCTCGATGTTCGTGTTTTGGTTGGTAGCTCTGGGGCCTGGAGGAAATTGCTCACTACGCTCCTCATGCCCTTCTTTCCCAATTCCTTCTCCACCTCTGCAACAAAGAAAATCACTACGATCAACAAAAGATCAAAACTATTGTGCTGTTCAGAGTTAATAGCACAAAAGAAAAGCAAACGACACAAAGTACAGGTTCCTTGAGGTTGTTCAGCTGTTTGGCCCTCTAAAATCAGACATGTGCCCATCCACAGAAAATGCCCAAATGCAAACACATCTCTGCTTTCCATGCTGTTTACACCGGGCGGTACAACCTAGGATTGAGTTTCACTGCAAAGCAGTCCATGAAAAACACACAGTTAAGGATGCAGTTGGCCCCTTTCCCATCCCTGGAACTGCTGGTCCAAGGGATCCCAGACCTACCGTCTGATATGCTGGATTCCTGAAACATGGTTTCAAAGGCCTGATGGATCTCAGCAAAGGAGGGTCTGTCGGAAGGGCTCCACTGCCAGCCTGCGAAAACACCACCGCTCAGAACCGCCCACCACATGAGACATTCCATACACTACACCAGGACGAGTCAGTAACAGCAGTTCCTTTTTTATAAAATGGGCGAGATAAAATAATGACATGGAAACCTCATTTGAAGGGTGCTGGGTGTCTGCAAACCGCCACTGAGCCAAAGTAATGCTGGAAAAAAACATATCACGCTAAGTCACGTACCAAAAGGCCACAGTGGAAGAGTAATAGTCAGTCCCTTAAGAAGCCTAATGAAGCTCCTGCTCCATCCTTAGAGCACAAGCTTTTCTTTAAACTGTCAGGAAAAAGGAGACAAAGAAAACATCGAGCTGAAAAACAAATCTCTCCCCCAGGCCTGCATGCTCCCAGTAGAGAAGAATGGCTGGTTTCATAGCGTGTTCATCCTCTGGGGAAAACAGTTTTAACCAAACACTTGTACACAGCATTGTACACTGGAACTGGCCAGATCCTGGCACTTTTACGGCACCTCTGCAGAGCTAAGAAGCCGCGTTTGCAGGGCTGAGGAACACTTACACGCTCTCATGAGCTCATAAACTTTCTCAGGACAGCCTTCGGGGCGCTCCATCCGGTAGTCTTTCTCCAACAGCTCATAGACTTGAGACAGGTCAATCCCAGGGTAAGGGGACATACCGTAGGTTGCAATTTCCCACAGCAGAACGCCAAAGGCTGCAGCGGAGAAAGAAAGAAAAAGAAAAAAGGGGAAAAAAAAAATCAATAAGCTTTGTTTTCATCTTAAATTTGAGAGGATGTTTAGTGGGAGCAGTCACTAAACAGTGCTGCACACTTAAACCAGCTCCGGGTGGCTCAGATCCCATGCTCAGCAGCAGCTTAAATGTTAAAGAAGCATAACAAGCCTCGTCGTCAACACAGACAAGTCTCCTGCGATATGACAGGGTAGAATTAGACTAATTTTCAATGTATCAGTTGTCTCAAACCTGAACGCCTTGAGATCCTTCAAGTCCTATTAAAGGCACAATTAAGAGACTTCACAGTGGATTAGCTGAAGCCGTTTCCCTGCTGCACTGCAGTCTCTCCCTCAGTTTGACAGCTCCTCTCATCTGCAGCCTCTTCCCAGAGGACTCACACATTTTAATAGCTTTTTTTAAAATAGTTTTTGGGGTGCCCTTGTCTAGCTGCATGGTGTACAGGGGAAACCAGGGAGGCAGCGGTGAGGGGAAAGTTTCAGCAGTTGCTATCAACAAGATGGGGTGAGGATGAGCTGTTTTGGTCACAGGGGAAGCTGAACAGGAAAAGGGAGAGCACAACAAAAAGGGGTTTTGGAGCAGACGAGGCATTCAAGCCCCAGATGTCGGTGGGGATGCAGGTCAGCAGCAGGGTCAGGCAGCCGACCCAGGAGTCGGGCAGGCAGAACAGACTCAACGCCAGTTCAACAACCTGCATGTAATTAGTTCAGTCACCCTGTTCTGTTCTTAACCTGAAGAGAAAGCGATTACAATTCTGCATAAGTAAGGAAATCACATCACATTACATGGTACCACCACCAAGGGCGATTTACATTAGACATTTCTGTGCACAATTTTCTTTGATTGGTGTCTTGAGGCAGCGAGGTGAAAGCGTCTAAACCCCGGTGTGCCCAGCAGCAGCCGTGGCCCCGGGGCACGGCCGGCTTGTTCTGATCAGATCCCAAAGCCCACTGCCCGATTCTCGCTACGCAAACCCTAATTAAAGATACCCAACACTCCCTTTGGATCTTTCCTCCCCGAGTAGTCTACTATTTAGATGCAACAGGGATCCTGCAGCCACCACAGCGATTCAGCAGCATCCCTGAGGCTGAGTGGATACCCAGCAGCAGCCAGCGCCACCATGGCTGAGTCCAAAGCAGAAGAAACACCTCGGTCAGCAATCATACACTCCTTGGGAGGCTGGTTTGGGTTTTCCTCTCACTTATAACACATTTTGCATCAGGCATCTACCTAAAAGTTTCTTTGAACAAAGCCTTTCTCTGCACAGCTTCCTCAAAACTCCAGAAAACTTCACTGCTGCTTCACTGTGTTGTTTTACATATAGAAGATGGTCAGGATAACATTTTCCAAGCGCCTTTGGGACCACGTCCCACAAACTTCTATCTCATGTCACTGGGCACTTTTGAGAATTTGACCAACAGCTATGGCAGAGATAGAAAACCTGAAGAAAGGCTGATTAAAAGTACAATGAGATTTTCTGCGGTCAGATTCGATAGAATGTAGCTCCATTTAGCTAAGCCTACTCTTATCGCCAGCACCTCAGGGCTCTTCAATAACCATTTGTCATCAAATTTTCCTTCCGTTTCTCCTCATCTCATTCCAAAGATTATTCTTTTAAAATGCAAAAAGACAAGCTTGAAGCTATCACTACACAGATACACACATAATTTTTTTTTAACATAAAATGAACCAGATTCTCACTTTCCTTCTTGAAGTAGTTAGAAAGTTCCTAACTATATAACAATATATTGCTTCATAGTCCTGTGCCAGAACTCGCATCGAGATGATAGTATAATATCAGTGCCCTCCAGTCCCATTTCATACATTTCTATAAACACTACAGTATCCTTTATTTTCATATTTGCCAATGATTCAAACACACAAAGTCAGGTCGGCATCCACTGATTTAGCAGAGATTAGTTCCTGCGCTCTGACAAGCTCACAGAACAATTTGGCTCAAACCAAGGAACGTGCTCCCTCCTGAAATGTTTCACAACATCCTCATTTCACAGCCCGGCAAAAGAACTATAATCTGCATTAATTCGTCCATGCAAATTCTTACCCCAGACATCAGATTTAATGGAGAACTTGTTGTAGGCCAGGCTTTCTGGTGCTGTCCACTTGATGGGGAATTTTGCTCCGGCGTGGGCAGTGTACGTGTCACCCGTCATCAGCCTGCTCAGGCCGAAGTCCGCCACCTTCACCAAGTGGTTCTCCCCTACCAGGCAGTTTCTGGCAGCAAGATCCCTAAAAACATGAACAAAAATAGGCAATGAGGAGTCTTTACCATCTCACTTGTAGCGATAGCAAGGAAACGTGCTGTTCCAAAGGAAACCTGGGTCTGCACGTGATTATTTTGATCAGAGTATTACACAGAAATTATGTAGTTATGCACATACATGTAAGAGAGAAAGTTATTTTCCATTCTGGCTCTGCAAGACTGTCATCCAAACTTTTTTTTGTTGTTTTTTTTATAATTTGAAGTGAAAGCTTCAAGAAGCCCCCTCACTTTCAATAAAAGCTGCCACCCTCAGGATAAAAATAATTTCAAGAAATGTCAGTGCTTAAGTTATCAATAGCTGAGGATGAGCACTGAATAAACGATGTGGCGATGTCTCCCTTCTTGCCCACCTCTCCGGCACGTCGGTCACCCCAGCCAGCACCCGGCGCTCTCCACGATTCCTTCCCCAGCCCTTGCTCGGGTTTCAGTCCCAGCTGTGCTCTTCTTCCTCCCCACATTTTACAACACAACCTTTTCAAACCTGCTGTAGCCCCTGCTATCGGTACTTTCAGAGGACTGGACAACAAGCAAATTAAGCTTTTCCTCCACATTTTTTCACCTGCCTTCCCCCAGCAGGTGAGAGATGCGCACGTTGCATGTGCCACTTCCCTGGCTTGTACTTGCTGTCAGCACCTTCAGAGTATAAATGTCAGCACCTTCATGAGTATAAAAACGTAAAGCACAGAAGTATATCTCTCCTAATATTAGTTTTTGTTAAGAACACTTTGAGATTATGTCACATTGAACTAAAAATTGATTCTACCAGGAAGCTTGAGAGAGATCTTTAGATATGAGACAGACACTGCCTCTTGCTTGTTCTCCTCAAGCAGAATAAATTTTAAAAGTACGTCTCACTGGATGCCCATTAAATTTTCACAGTGTTTTTGAATATACCTTCTTATCAATGCTGATTACTACAATGTGTGTCTAAATAAAAGCTCCTCTTCATAATCAAATTCCTCCTCCCTCCTGATTCATTAAATGAGGTCACAGCCCAGCATTTGAATCCATGGATGTGAATTGTGAAAACACTCTTAAAATAATTGGGTAGGTGGGTATGGGGGTGGCTGATAAGGAAAAACGTTACTATTTATTTTAGATAAATGGGTCATCAGAAATAAGAGGAAATTAAATGAATGGGAGAGCAGACAAATGGGATTCACACGAAGCAGTTTTTAAAGTTCACTTCCTGCAGGCTGAAGGGATGAAATACTTTCAACAGAGCAAATCAAGGGCTGGAAATTTTAATTTGCAGCATCACTGTTCACTTTATTAACTGACAGAAGCATTTAAACAGGCCTTTCAAGCAGCAAACGCAATGCATGGCTTGGAGGAGCACCTAGAACTTTACACACAATCTTCATATTTGTCTCTATGAAAAAAACGTGTTAATTTCATATTCCAGTTAATTGGGCAGGAAAGGTCACGCTATGGCACAGAGAACATCTTGTATAAAAGCTCAGCGACTCTCAAACCTTCACGCAGGATGTGTCATTATATTGCTAGGAGGCCACTTCTACAGATGAAGAATGCAAAGCTCCAGCCATAATTGCAGCACACTTAAAGGTCAGTCTCTGAGACTTTTAAGACTGCAGAGATGCTTATTAAACTGAATACACAATCTGGACAATAGTGGGAAATAATCCCTACACAGGATGGAAAAAAAAAAAAGTCAAACAAACAAGAAAGAACACAGGATAGGGCAGCACTAAGGGGGTGGCTCTGCTGTGAGCACCTGCATGCATCCAGCAACATCAACTGCAGCGGGTTTTAACGCTTGTTAGAACCAAGGCAGAGCAGTAGCTTATCTGGTCTGTTACTTTAGGAGGCATTTACATTTAAGGCCCTTGCCCAAAAGATAAAAGTACTGGTATGTCTTTCACCTGCATCTACTTCAAAGGTAAGAGAAAAACACTGAGACAAAAACAATTAGGAGAATATCCTATAGACAGGTTAACGTGCGGTATCAGAACCCAACACACTAGTGTGTTAACTACAGGACACCAACTGCTTTTAAGTCAATGCTGTGATAACCTGAAAGGCAAGCAAATAAATCAAGAGGTGTTTTGTGCTCGAGATTCAAGGGTGCCCACTGTCCTTACTACCTGTGAATGAAGTTTTTCTTCTCCAGGTACTCCATGGCTGAGGAGATCTGAGTTGCCATGTACAGCAGCACCACAGCGTTCACCTCCTGCCGGTTACACTCGCGCAGATAATCCAGCAGATTCCCGTATGTCATGAACTCCGTAATGATGTAGAAAGGAGGTTCCCGTGTGCACACCCCTAGGGATCAGCATAAAGCTTACAAGGAATGTTTGAGAATATCAGTGAATCTTCTCTAGGGCAATTTATACCTCTAGAAGGCAGAAATACGGGGCTCACAGAAAGAATGAGTTCTGCTTGGAAATGGTTAATAGAGAGTTTTAATTCCCTGCTTCAGGCTCTGGCAACTGAAACATTAGGGAGACGAGATCATTAAAAATCATGTATTAGTGGTACAAATTGTGAATTTTGCCAGACAATAAGTGTCTGTATTTAAAGCCTTGGTATGGTAAGCAGCTTATCTGCTCCTTAACATCCATATCATTGCACAAGGGTTTAGTTCCAATCCCTCTGCTTAGTATTTATCACTTACCCAATAACTGCACCAAGTTCGGATGCTTGATCTCCTTCATTACTGCAGCTTCTTTCAAGAACTCTTCCACCTCCATGGTATCCTCCTGCAGAACAATGGCAAAGCTTTGGCAAGGACAGCATGCACAAAGGAGGAACAGATTTTTTGTATGCGGACACAAAAACAAACTGCAAATGACAACATAAGCCACAATTCTTTTAAGGTAATTTTTCCCTGTAGCCACATCACAATGCCAAGGAATTAGGAATGTTGGGGGTTTTTTTGGTAGGATTTAAAAACATATATATTTTTATCATTCCTATTCTAACGCAGCTTTTCGGGGCAAGAAAATCCATATTCCTTTTGTGAAAGGCCTCTCCCAGGACCATTCAGGAGTTGAAAAGGAATAATGTACTTGTTCCTAACAGAGAAGAAGATAACACAAAGTAAAAAGTACAGAAAAGAAACAAGAACCAACATAAAAGGAAGAATTCGCCACAATCAAATGCTTGAGAAGCAGCTGAAATGCGGGTCCCTGGTTTCACTGGGCAGGAGCAAGAAATCCCCCATTCAGACGGGGCAGGAGCAAGAAATCCCCCCGTTCAGACGGGGCAGGACCGACAGCAGCTTCTCCTTAATTGAAAGCCCGAGGTTTCACAGATTTCTGGCATTTTGAGCCTGACCCATGACGTAACCGTTCCAGGCAGACGTATCACTACCTATTTGTTGAACGCCATTAAGTTGCTTGGCGCAACACAAACCCGAGGAAGATACGATCTTGCTCAAAAGACATATTTTTCAGAAGAAAATATGCCCCAAATGGCCGGAAGGCCATTTCAAAGTGGTGTAAAAGCACAGATCTATTCCTAAAGCAATGTTTCTTTCTATATCCATATTTTTTTTTCATCGGTGGATTAATGTTGACAGGCTACATGGACGAAGTGTTTTAAGGAAGGATTGGGAAGGATTTGCTGCTGCTGGTGAGAATGATAACAGTGGGCTGCTGCCGTGCGATCCAGCCAGCTCCCCGCTCTGCAGTTAGCAACGAGCGCCCTTCTCAAACAGTTTCATTCAATCATTTACTATTCCTTGCCAATTAGCTTGATTGGCAGCTGTGATTTGCTGAACACATTCTGTCAAAACTAATAGCCCAAAGGTCCTTGTGAGCAGATCCTTAAACTGTTTTCTTTGGCAGAGGAAACTGGGTTAACAATCCAGGTTGCAAAATTACTCTAAATATGCATTTATCTTACGCACGCTATACAGGCTCTGAAAGGTCGCTCCTCTGCACAGCTGTGCCACCTTTTTAAATCTCTTGCCTTTCAGTGACCAAATTAATAAGAAGGACACATACAGAGCACTACTGTAAAATGATCTCTCTGAAAACCCGATCTTATGCAAAGGATCAAGCTTAACCAATTTCCTTCTTCCACTGTACAAAGCCACGGAAGAAATAAACCAGTTCTGGCTATACAATATTTTCCTAGCAGAGCACAGGTCCACACCATGGCATTAAGGGATATCAGGGTTGCACGTTGCCGAATTTGAAACACAGGCTGGGGAAAAAATTAAAAAAGGAAAAAAAAAAAGGCAGTCCTGAAGGATGGCGACCGGAGGTGTGCAGTGAGAAACATGCTGAGATTAAACAGCCTTTAAATGGCCCTCGCGGGGAACGAGCGCTGGCCACGGTCACAGCAGGCGGCATTCGGTCCAGCGACACGCAGGTCACACAGCCCCACTCCTACCTCGTGCTCCTCTCCATCAACACCTGGTGTAAAACCCCAAATTCTGAGTGTGTCGTGGTACGACGACCGACCCTTATAAACACTGACGTGTCCTGCGCAATGCACGTGATCTCTTTTAATTGGAAGCATCTAAGCAGCAGGACGTTGTCCAGCACTTCCCAGTAAAATGCAACCAAGGAACAGCGTGTGCTGCTTTTCTCGCTGCCTTGTGTGATCCAGTGTTTTGCGCCAGCTGTGAGGTACATTGAGAGACTTGATAGAAAACCGAACAACAAATGGGTGTTTGTAAGCATCGCTGTTCAAAAAGAAGCTGGAACAATGGTTTTTCTCCTTTAGTTTTCCCTCCCCTTTATCTTTCTTACAGAGCTGGCTGGAGTAGATGCGGAAAGAACACAAAGAGTCACACAAAATTTTGAAAAATATTCTCTCAGAGGAAAACAAAGTGAGTCATTTGAAGGTTTGTGCAGAAGCTGCGGAGGGCTTGTTTTCCCCAGCAGAACTGGGATATAAATGTGATTTTTAAATGTTTCCCAAAACTTTGAAGCAAGCTATAATCCCAGCTGTCAGGCAGTACACTGATGGATTTAAAGAAGGTGGATTATAAATTTGCTTTTAAGGATGGGTTTAGCGTGTGTAATTGCAGGTTGAAGTGTTTCTCAACTCTCTTCTTGGTTACTCTTACATTCCCCAGTGGAACATGCCGCTTCATACTACATTATGAACCACTTTTACTTATGTTTCATTAAATATTTATTTGATATATTTGAAACAGCCATGGCCTGTATTTAGGCTTCTCCTATGCACTAACACATTTTATCGGCTAACACGCAATTTGCTTTTGTTGATGGGTTTTAGAGGAAAGAGAATGAAAGTAACAACTACAGTTTGGAGCAAAAACGAGAAATCTGAATACATCGGGTATCCTCGCGCTGCATCCAGAAGCGGGAAAAGAGATGTTATAGCAAATTATGTTCATGGAAACGACCGGTCTCTCCTGTTCAGGATAAACAGGCGTTTTTTTCAACCTGGTCACATCCCAGCTCCACCTGCACCACTCCGAGCAAGCCCTGCGGTCCCCAGCGCGCCGGATCCGAGCTGGGATGTCACTAGGTGTCACTCGCTCCCTGTGCAAGCAGGCGCTTGGACTCTCCACTGGGGAGCAGCAACAGGAATCTCCAGAGGACAAAAAAAAGGCCAAAATGAAAATACTTTCTGCAACCATGGCAACCCAGAATTACTGAGGTAGCCGCTGCTCAGAGAGTAAGGAAGAAATATTTTCCCCAAATCAAGGAAACGTTCTTCCCCTGACACAAAAGCATCTACACAAAGTTCTCTCCACTTCAAAATTTCCACTGCAAAAAAACAACAAACAAAAAACCCCGTTCTGTTTGTTTCTGCAAGACCAAACCACATCCCCATTCGAGGAGAGACAACATGGTGTCAAGTTAGCATAAACTCTTATTAAGCAATCAAATGCAATGTGTGTGGATGGTGCCAGAAGATCTCAAGACATTTCTTATAAACATAAATGAATTAAGCAATGACCTTATGAACTCACAGAGCATTATTTGCATTTCAGTAGACAAGGAAACCAAGACACAGAAATCAGGGAGCAGAGCCAGAAACAGAACTGATTATCCAGTTCCTCATTAAAGCCACTTATGAATGTTAATATATTTTAGCTTGGAAACACTCCTTCCTCCTCTTGTACCTTTTGATAAGAAGCAGCTGTGAACAATTGCATAAGACTTCCAGGTACACAGGGAGCTTGTCTTTTGGGTAAGACGCCACATAAGACAGAAAATCAAAACATGTGAAGCCTCCCTGAAGCACAGCCTTTGAATTCTATATTGACTGACTCACAATTCACAATTTTCCTTAACACACCAGCTTGTGTTAGTGCCTTCATGCGTGAATAGCTCTCCTTTACCACACCCAGAATGGGAGACATCATGGCACTATTTACTTTGCTAAGGTTTCATCTGTTCTAAAGTAATAATCACGCTGTTATCGTCCTCCTTTGTTGAGTTACAAGTGTTTCAGGTATCACATAAAACCATAATAGGATCAAGCTCTTTCAGAAATACTCAAATTTCAAACCTACAGCACAGAAAGGAAGGGTTGTCACCAACTCAAACTGTCTTAACTAAGGCTGACAGCAGGCAACCAGCCCAAACTCAGTTCCTGCTGAAAAAAGATGAATGGGAATGCTCTGAGATTTGAGTCCTACCTTGAGAGTCTTCACAGCCACCGTAAGGTTGTACTTCTTCCAGACTCCTTCATACACCTCTCCATACTGTCCTCCACCAAGCTTGTGCTTCATCGTGATGTCAGTTCGCTCTATCTCCCACTTGTCGTAGTTTGGTGACACGCCGTAAATAGTGGGCTTATTGCGTTTGGGCGCTGGGTAGTGCAAAGTGGTGATGAGCCCATCTGCAACGGTTGAATGATGATGGACCAGCTCTGCCAAGGTGTTGAAGCGGCTCTCTGAAGAGACATACAGCTAGGGACCAAAGAGAGAGAGACAACTCAATCACACAACACACATCAGAGCATTCAGATGTAGAAACTACATTATAAAATTGTGAAACCAAAGTGTTGCATCACATCTACTCGATCTGCAGTACTATGAGCTCCACCAGCTCTGTTACCAGTTCTCAGAACTCAGAGCTGCCAACAATCAACACGTACATGGAAATGCATGGATTCAGGAGAAAATACATGCACTTCGCTGTAACAATGTGGGAGGAATGACTGCAAATAGCATTAAATCTGCATGCTGTTGCTTGAAATGTCTTTTTTCAAAAGGCTGGTCAGTAGAGATGGGGGGCTATTTCCTGGAGAGCAGGGGATTGTCAACCTCGGTGTCTTGATTCCATTATTCCTATTTGGGTTATGACATTTTCACCTGCCTAAATTCTCTCTGAAGTGTCACTAGCAAACTGGTGCCTTCCCTGCATTTGGCCCCAGCTTCTGCACTGTGTTTGGCACAAAGGTGGGCAGCTGTTCTGCACAACTCTTGTGATGGGCATCGGTCAATAACGCAGAAGTAAAATCATTAGCACTGAATGAGAACCTGCTGTGCAGCATGGTAACCTAGACTTGTTACCTTATTTAACATTTATACAGAAGATCCATTTTAAACCTAAAAGCCTACTAAAGATAACGGACAAGTGACACCCTACCACCAGAGCTTTGTATTTCCAGTTTTCACTCAAGCCCAGTCTTCTGCTAGGCAAGGTGACAAATGCTAGAAGTTTAATTTTTAAAAAGGTTACGCTGATAACACCTGGAGGAGAGGGATGCTCTTTAGATAAAGTAAATGGATGAAATCTCATTTCAACACAGATTGATTAAAAAAAAAAAAATGAACACACCTTTCATGGTCAAAGAGGTGGAATCACCTTAAAAACAGATGTTCTGAGAACAGAAAAATGACAACATCAGAGAGGCTTTTACAGTTACATGGCTTGGACCACCAAGCATCAGGCAGTACAGCCACAATTTAAAACAAGCCATATCTGTTTGGGAATGACTTGTGTACTCGCAGTGGTACGAGCAGTTCACATGCTACACTGAGGACTAAAATATAAAAGTATGGATGTAGAAAATCATGCTGAACTCCAGGATCACTTGGAAGTATTAGAGAATTGTAGTAAAGGAAGCTACCCATGCTTTTATGATGGCTTGTATCTCATGATCTCAAAATCTCATAGGAATGAGAAATATCTGTGTTTTGTGTGACAGGTTGTATGATCTTGTTACAGGTAGAGAAATAAGTTAAATTAGGTTTCACAGCAAACCCATGCCAGGATGGGGAACAGAACAGGATGACCCTGCCCAGGCCACAACTCTCCCCACTCTAACACACCTGAAGCTTTCCACTTACATCAAAAAACCATATCCACCCACTAAACGTGCTCATTCTGTTGGCAGAGGGGTTTTTTTCGGTGATTACCTCTCAACACCGACACCTGAAGGCCTTAATTCACATCAGCACCACTGGAAATCAGAGTTACGCTGTGTTTAAATCTGCATCTGGAATTTGCAGCCTGTATCACAAGAAGATGGAGCACGGAGCAGCGATGGACAGCACGCTGCCGACGCAGCCCAGCGAGCCGCGTACACCGACTATTCACTGCGACCTCCCCGCTCCGCTGACCCCGATTACCAAACCTTAACTCGAGCTGCTGGCTGCAGAATTTCCCCCACGAAAACCATCTGGTGCTGCCAAACATGCTCAAAAAGAGCTCGGTGTGTCTGTGAGGTTAAACAGGGACTCCTACAGTTTGCTTCTTGGCTACGATGTTGACACATTATTTGGGCAATTTTTGCGTATCATCAGTCAAACTGTAACACCAGTCCTGTTCCAAGGGGCTCTGCTTGTACAAAGTTGGCCACTTAACTGCAGCTTCCCTCATCAGAACACATCTTTTTTTTCTTGCTGGTATATTTTATAAGGGCAGTTAAACCGGTCTCTGCTGACCCCCAACGCATCCTCCACCTGATGGGATTCCCTCTCCCCAGTCAGCGGACAAAACTGAACATCCACACAAAAAAATCCATGAAGGTCCATGATAAAGGAGCAAGTCTGCATCCAGTTGAGCCACTGGAAGCTCCAAGAGACTCAAGCAGGACCCGTGTCCTGTGTCCTTAATGCTGAGGACAGCAGGATTTGAAGAACCGGCTGGACAATGTTGTTTATTCAGTTGGGTTACTCAACAGGAGGCTTTGCCTCAAGTATTATCAAGTCAGGAAAACCAAGTCCTCTGTACCACACAAGTCATTTACCAGATGCACTGTACCAGCCACATCAAGAAAGGTCACTTAAAAAAAAAAAAGAAAAAAAAGACACCAACAAAACATTAAAAGGTGGTCCAGAAGAATATAATCCATTAAACTGGGAAATAAAATAAAAAATTCCCTGAGGATTTTTTTTTCCTTAAAAAGTAGTTGAACCTCAATACATTCAGCATGAACAGTGCTAAAATTAGGACACGCACCCCTCTGATCTTCCTAGATCTTTCAGCTTTCCCCAGGATAAAGCCTGGGCTGGGCTGTGCGATGCACGGCAGCCGTCGTTCCACACGTTTCTCTAATACCTCTTTCTCCCGATAGCATCTTCTCTCAGTCACGGGATATGATCCCACCAAAGCCATTCATCCTTCCTGCAGATATTAAATTCCCTGGACAGGCTGACTAATGATCCAGCGGGCTGGGAAGGCCCCAGGTGCTCGGGGAGTTGAAGGTAAGAGCTTTTCTTGGGCAGAGCCGTGCTCTGCTGCCAAGTGGGTAATAGAGTACGACGTGAGCAGCTCGGAGCGGGGAACCTGCTCCATCAGTCTCCATTCCAGAGGGAAAAGCAGAGATATTAGTTGTTTCTCTTCCTGCCTCCTCGGCTTTTAAGGCTGGGGATGGGTGCTGGAAGAGCCCAGCAGCAGAGCGGGCAGCACGGCTGCCGCGAAGCTGTCACAATTCACTGCCCAGATTATTAACACAAATTAAAACCGATGCGGTTTAACACGTCAGGCTGTGAACCGCAGCGCCTGGTGCATGGACGTAGCAAAACGACCCTTGTGCAGGGACGCTGGCCCCTGGCAATAGGGAGGGCCGTGGCTGCTTCTTCGCTCGCTGGGCATGAACGGCCAAAGCTTTCGGTCGCTGCTGCTTCTTGATTTTGTATTTCCAGCCACCACCAGCTGCAGATCTGCTGTAGCGAATTGTGCTGACCTGCGCCTTTTCTCAAAAACACCAATTCAAGCAACTTTGTAGAAAATGAACAGTTAACCTGGCTAATACGGACCTGAAACCGATTATTGGAGCACTGCAGAACTGTTTTTTAGGGATAAAAACAGCTCTGCTGGGATGAAAGCCTTCATATGCCAAACCCTTTAAACGGCTAAAATGGAGAACGTGCTACCGCATCATGGACACATGCGTATTTACACCAACTGAAGGAGGCCTGGGACCAAAATGTTCACATGTGAACATTGCTCATCTGCCAGCATCAATGCGAATCGAAGGAACATCAACTAGAGAGACAGGGGGAGGAATAATATTCCAGATTGCCATGTAGTCCTCCAAGCAGGCTGCACGTCAGCATTTCCCAGTGCTGATTTTGGCCACACAGCGTGTCTACGCTGGAGGAAAACGGAAGAATCGAAGTGCCATAATTTGGAAATACGTTACCTTAAATAACATGGTCAGAATTCTCTCTATTACAATCTGTTTGCCAAAGCAGACAAAAAGTATTTCATTACTGAATAAAATCTGTTCATCTTATTAAAAGTTTTAGAGAGATGAGTCTGATAAACAGGTAACACTATGGTTCCCTATGTTTTCATACTAAAGATTTTGCTGTCAGCATCACTGTAAGAAGAATAAAGCTCTGGCAGGACAAAGGAAAATTGGCCACCGTGGGCCACTACTATACTTTATTTTATTTTTTTCTATTTTTTATTTCTTTTTTTTCTCTCTGATGGCACAGGATCTGTCATCTGCTAGATGCTGGCGAGAAGAGCCTCAGCAGCCATGCTCCAGACCCACACTTCAACTTCTGCACAGGATCTAAAGAGACACTGCTTAAAATAGATTTGCTAAACCCAAGATTTTCCGAAATCCAATGCCAGCAGAAATGTTTCCATGAAATTCAAACAAAACAAAACGAAACAAAAATCTGTGGAAAACTACACTTTTATGCTAACATTTCTCTGCAGCATCCACAAAGCACAGCATTGCAACATTGCTACAGCACACAACGATCTAGGAAAAAAAATTAAGAAACTAGAGACTGGGCCCATATAAAAGTGAAAGTGCCTACCCGTCTCCAATGATCACGCTGAAATACTGTAGAGAAATCAAAACAGTAGTTAAAAATACTGCAGAATAGCTCAAGAAGCATTCTGTCCCTAATATTTGCAGGATTATAAGAAACAGGCACTGACTTTTCTGATTTAGCAAAGAGATTACCTTTTGAACATACAGGACAAGAATTCACCCTCAGAATATCTTATTAATAATATCTATTACATTCAGCTCTGATGTAACTGTACTATCGCCTACCTTAAGGTGTTTTGCTGCTGAGCTGTATTATACGTCACCAGAAGCTCGCTAAAGGAATAAACCTGTTTTGTCACCGATGTGACAATCGCAGTTTATCATATAATAACTACAGATGACGAACATTGCGATTGGGGTTCAGAACTGCCCAATTCAATTGCTACCACTTGACCTGGTACAGTCAGGGCACAAAGGATACCGGTAAGGTTTTCTTTCATGGTTTGGACATCCTACCTTTCCGTCGGATGCAGTGTTTATTCTGTAGTGGTACACCCTTCCTTCATATCGCAGGGAGATAGATCTCTGTCCTGGACTGCTCTCGCTCTCTCGCACGAGAAAGCTGCCATTGATACCGCTGCTCAGGAGGTACTCGGCAGCGTTCCGTGACACTGGTCCATGATACCAGGAATGCTTCTCCAAACTGTTCACCGGGGTGATGTAGTTGCTGGGTACCCAGCCTTGTCCGTTCTTCGTTTGGGCCTCGCACCATTCCCCATTGTGGTTGTAGCCCAGAACACGGAGCTTTTCACCTTAGCACAAGAAGACAATACATTTAGACGTGGCAAACCTGGGAGCTGAGGACAAAGATGGGCTCTTTCTGGCTACAGGTCATCAAATCATCTCCTGTAAGAACAGATATCTGACTGAGCAAGGAGCACGCGTGTTTCTTTGAGTGGACCCTCAAAGCCAAATAAAGTCACACACATGCTTCAGGAGTTTTCTGCACCAGTTCTGATACTGATTGAGCTTAAAAAATTCATCTAGCAAATTTTATTTGAACCGAGTTGGCTTGATGGGGCTAGGAGAGAGCAGGAGTAGATAAACAATTGAAAAATAATTTCAATTAGCAAGGTAAGCTGATGTGACTTGGAATACAGATAAGGAACAGAAGGATCGAGTAAGGAAACACACACTATATCTGTACAGTCATTTTTCATACAGGGACTGTGTTTCGGAGAACTATGAAAATGATGGAGGCCAGTCTTCAAAATCAGCTTAATTTCTCAGTTCAAATTCTTGCTCCTAACCAAGACCTTGGTTTTGGCAAACAGTTTCTTGCCCAATGCAAAAGCTTCAAAGAGTTTTAACCTTTTAAAAGGTTATGACTTTGTGAAACATTTGTATTTATTTAAGAAGAATTCCCACAGAAAAAAAAATTCCATAGGGTTTAGTGTATAACTCAGTTATCCCACAGTGGTTTTTCCTTCTGTGCCTTCTCACACACTCTGAGAACCGCTCTGCCCAGCGACCTTACCTTTAGTTATGCTGAGGGTGTTGTCCCCACTCGCCACAAAATCATACAGTGCAACAAAGAGGTGGGGGTCATTTTCACTGGGACAGGACAGGAGGTTTTCCTTGGAGTTCCAGCGAGCTGCTTCGCTCAGACCCTGGGGCTCAAAGTCCGACACCACCGGCCTCTGAAGGGCTTCTGGAGGAGGAAGAGAGAAAGAGGAAAAAGCGCGTTCATTTGTGCTGATAAAAGCCATCCGGTTAACCCACGCACTCTGATTTTCTCATTTGCATTATTTCTTGCCATGCGCGCTCCTCATGTGTCAGGGGAGAGATATGGACGGTATTTTAATGCAGATCTCCTGCCACATCGGCAGGACGCCCTCGTCCCAGAGCTGTCCCCCAGCCCCGGGAAAGGGAAAGCCGCTCTCCCTCCTTCCCTCCTCCCTCCGCGCTGCTCACATAGGCTCTTTGCTGCTTCTAAATCCTTTGGCTCATTCCCAACTTGCAAGAGTTAGATTTGAAAACAAACCCAAGCCCTTCAAAATCGCCAGAACGTGCAGCACAGAGAGCCAGGCAGGGGGAGATTTACAAGACGTGGTATTTGAGAATGAGATACGTACTTCCGTGGTTCACTGTATTTTTAATCATTTCTTATTTGAGTACAAGGCTGTGCCTTTTTTGTTGCCCTCTCTCCTGCTTGCTGCTCTCAAAACCAGAGTGCAGTGACAAGTGCACTTCACACAACGAGCTTTCTACATGTTCAGCAATCCTGAGTCACCTCCAGAAAAATAGATTCCTAAAAACTGAGCTTCACAGGTGAGTTAAAACCAACCACCAACGTTTTTGGTACACTGCAGCACTTCAGGTGTGTAATACTGTGTATCAGGCAAGTCCAAGTACACCAGTGAATTTTATCACAGTAGCTCCTGCAAACCATTATCTCCGTATCACGATTCACGAGTTTGGGGCAGTGACGCTCCAGGTAGTTGTGCCCCTCACTCCAATGTGCCACCTCCAGCTGGGCTGGCACAAACCCAGCCGAATAAGTTTTGAAAAATCTTGGTTTTTGAAGGGTTATTTTCCATCTGGATGGATTCCCTGAGCAAGGTCACAGCACACAAACCATGGCGTCAGTGCAGCTATGGGGACAGGAGACACAGCACTATCGCACCCAGCCCCTCGAACCACGAAATTGCTCTTTGTTACTCAGCATCAGCCCCTGTCTGCTCCCCCAAGGCTCCTGAATCCTTCTTCTGCACAGGTGAACGCAGCAGGGCTTTGGAAGGAGAAATCCCAGGCCAAGCGTCTTCCCACAACACGAATACCCTAACCCTACAAATGATAACAAGTCCCATTGTTTTGGTGGCAAAAGTGCCACTATCCACCCACACAGACTATGTGGCGTCCTCGGTGTGTTAGTCACGTCACCACTGGTAAAGGCTCTCTGGGTGATTATTTATGAAAACGAGTACTACTGTATTCTTTGGAAAAGGTAATATCATAAATGTGGGCAGAGAGCAAAGCAACAAGTATGCACATTGTTGGGCCTGTTTTCCTAGCCAAACCATATCTGCAGGGAGATATATTTTTATAGTGAACCCAAGAAGTCAAATAATTCTGCTTTCTAAATGATTCCACAGTCAGAGAAGGTGGTGGTGTCTTGGGTGGTTCTTTAAAGCACCTGGACATCCTTCTTTCCCCCTCCTGTTTCCAGCAGGAGAAGACATTTTAATAGCCTTGGTTTGCTTCAAGAGGGACGATGAGAAAAGAAACAGAAAATCCACTTTCAGAAAATGAAGCTATAATCATTTTACCATGCAAACGCTTTGATCCTGTCAAGCCCATTAAGCTCCCTTATCAAACACAGGGCACTGCAGTGACTGGAGATACTCCAAGGAGTTACACCGTCAGTGAACACCTGGAACAGACAGACGGCACAGAGCTGCGAGGAGCAGACACACAACCACAGCCAGGAGCAACGCAGTGATGCTCTCCCCCAAATACAGCACAAACCAGTGCATGCTGCACGGTGGGATGGACTGTAACCTCCATTAGGAAGCAAAATGCGTCCCCCACGGGGGAGCGATTCGAGAGGAAGGCAGGAAATCCAAGGCAGGCTCCCCTCCAACTCTAGTGTGATCGCAGCCCAGCAAGGACGGCTCAGGCACGGCCACGGAGGGGGATGCGGGAGGAGAGCCAAGCGCTCCGCAAGAATCCCTCCCTCGTGCCCAGACCACGGCGATGCTGGGACTGACTCATTGCACGTGGATGCCAAGGTACGCGCTTCGATTCAGAGCGTGAGACAACGCTGTGTCTAACACCAAAACCAAGCTGCGGTGTGAAAGTCAAGGAAGGCTGGTTTTGCTCGATGACATTCCTACAAACATTGACTCAGTGATCACTGTCTGCAAACCCAGGGACCGGTGAGAGCAAGGGCTGACAAATAAATGGATGAGAATTTGATAAGCTGGAAAACCAGACAAGTTCCTGAGCGAACGCAGAAGATGCTGCACACAGACAGGTTTGTCTCTTCTCTATCAAGCTGGGGGAGGTACATGCCGTGGAGGACAGCACAATGGGGAGATGCAAGACCCAAGTCTCAGGTTGGGTTAATACTGGCATTTCCAAAAGGCAGGAACCCCGACCTAAGAGCAGGGGGAGGGAAGGCAGCGACCGAACAAAGCTTGAAGGGCAGCAAGAACGGGAGGAGGAGGCCCTGAGCCAACACACAGAAGAGCGTAAAGGAAAGAGCAGAGTTGTGGTGACCCGAGTGTAGCAGAAGCTTGATAGACCGTGACAAAACACACTTTTAAAGGTCTGGGCCCCAAGAGGGGGCTGTCAGCAGATTTGGGACACAAAACCATGAAGCGAGAGAAGCTGACAGGACACGTCCATCTGGGAGCCACGCACAGCCGGCTGTCAGCAGCTCTTCTCCAGTACATTTGCCCAGACATCACAATTCTTCAGTGCAGGAATTAGACATTGCTGTTCATACGTATTGAGGGTCTTTTCCAACATACTACAGCTTCTTCACCTCCTACTGGTGGTTGTAACTACAACTCTACAACACCGCTGAGCTCTTCAATGGGACGGATTCCTCCTAATAAACCAGCCTGGCTGCTGTACCTACAGGAGGGGATCCTGGCACGGCAACGGGGCAGGAACCGAGCGTAATTCAATCTGTTACCTCTGCACTGTGATTCCTCCCACGTGCCCACTTTGTCTTCTGCTGCATCCCAGCAAGACTGTGATTTATTACTTTGATCACACCGTGCTCCAGATGACACCTGGACTCCTGGGAGGAGTCCCCAGGCAACGCTGTAATTCAGTTCTCCACTAACACCAACTAAATGACAACAATTAAAGCAGAGCAGACTTCAAAATAAGACAAAGCGGCTTTTACTTTGAAGCATTAACCATAAGAATGTCTCCATCCCCCCCCTAAATTTTTTACCAGGAGATGTTTATGTATGCACACAAAAAGGTTTCATAAGCACAGCTATCTCCTGCTAATTACTGTTTATACGAAGTCATGAATCATTGTTAGGGACTGTGTAAGAAGTTCTCAGATATGAAAAATTCTGGTCCAGACCAACGCAAGCAAATTTCCTCAGTAATTTAAGGGAAGGGTTGGAAAACAGGCAGAAGCACAGAATTCCACTCAGCTCTTCCAGGGCAGTCCCGAGAGAAGGAAGAGACCTCCTGTCTCCCTACAAAACAAACATCCTGTGGGCTTACAGACTGTGCTGGCATTTTTTCCACGAGGTTTCTAGAGCGAGAAAGCACAGAACACATCTAATAATCTCTTCAGAGGTACAGCACATGTTATCTAAAGCTTCTCCTTTCCCTACATTCTCCTGCTCTCCTTTTCCCCTGGAAGAAATGATGATAAATAGCAGAATAGCCTTGCAGATTTAACATATCCAAATGTTTATGAGTCTGAGCACATTTGATGGAGCAGCTGCCTCCCTGTCCCAGTATTTCCTTAGTGGCCCTCACGGATTCCCTATGCCTGATGGAATATGGATTAAAAAACCAAAAGAAAATCTGCAAACCAGATCTTTCTAAAGAGAAGGAAGGTTTCATGTTTTATTTCAGACTTGTCCCTTCAGTGTGATCATGCTCAGCTCTCCTGTCCCCCCCTCCACAGCCCAGGCCCGTACAACCTCTGATACAAAGGCTCTCGCTGTCGCTTCTGCCCTTGGCAGATATTTGAAAAGTCCATGTTCTTACAGCCAGCATGAGGACAAACGACCACTTTTTAAATATTCTGTATTTCTATACAGAGATGAAGAAGTGCAAAAATAGATCCAGCCTCTCTCAACCAGACCCACTCCCCCTATTTCCACCCCCAGCGAGGTGCCTTCATCATCATGCAGCTTTTGTTGTTGGTTTTTGGTTGTGGGGTTTTTGTTTGTTCGGTTTGGTTTGTTTGCTTGGTTGGGTTTTTTTGAACATTCACTCCCACATTAACCTGCAGGTTCCACTCGAGTTCATTCACTGAGTTTATTCCATTTATAACCCCTTAGTAACAAGGTAAATATCATCTTTCTCCAGCCAGCTAAACACAGTTGTAGATGTATGGAGTACAATAGTGGATATGGCAGAAATTTGGATTTTATTCCCAATCTGCTACTAAACTGCTGTTTGGCCTTAGATTATACCCTCTGGGAAAGGAAAAGCGTACCCAAGTCAACTTCAATGACACTCGCTTATTTCTGAAAACTCCACAATTTTTGTTCGGTTGCCTTACTAAGGGAGCAAAACTAGTGAAGTTTACCCATTTCTGAGCCCTGGGAGGGAAAGCACCGAGAAAGAACCATTGAGATTTACTGAGCAGCCCCAGACTGCTTGGGGAAGGACTAACACATCTTGTGGATGATCAGTTTTACACCTGAAGACAGTTACTGCCTTTCCTATGAAATGATAATCCTTTCCTCGCCACGACCCACGGGAAATGGCAGCAAGCACCATCAGCCAGGTCTTTTAACAAGGATGGGACAGGCAAGAACCACTGGAACAAGCACATAACTAGCAAGACATTACAAAGGCAGAAACACATTTAAAAAGAACTCTACTGAGTGATGGTAGATAAGAGGCCAAGAGGTGAGGAGCAAAAAATAGCCAAGAGGGGGAACAACCAGAAGGCTCTGCCCTGGGAGGCAGCAACGCCGTGTTAACGCGCTCACTCTTCGCAACAGATTGACCCAAGATCTGTCTGCGGATCACAGGGAAATCAGGGCAGGATGAGTCTTGGCATTTCAGATCTGGGTCTGCCTCAAAACATGCCCAAAGGCGTAAAAAGAAACTCTCCAGGAACGAGACAACGGCCACGGGCTGCTGCTCCTCCCCAGGCTCCTCTAACTGTAACGGGACACGCTTAGAAGAAAAAAAACAAATACAGACAATCTGACAGCTGGCAGGACAGAAATCATTTCAGTTAGAAAACAAAGGACTTTACTAGTGCCCCCCAAACAGCTTTTAAACTTTACAGAGAACACTGACAGATTTTAAACAAGGCTTCTGCCTTTTGGTGGCAGAGCAAGCCCAAAAAGGCAGCAAGACTATTCCAGCCCCTATTTGGGACATGGACACGTTCTGTTTTCCAGATCAGATTGGCAGCAGTACGTGCTGTGCCTCTTCTCTTCTACTCTTTACCCTTTCTTGGTGTGAAGTGGGCGAGGAATTCTTCGGTTTGGCAAAGGCAGAAAGGAGAAAGCAGATGAGAGAAATTCAGAACTCTCACATTTTAGAATAATATTTACTAGTGGGAATAGAAATGAGGGCAGAAAATGGCCAGCTTAACTATCAATATGAAATCTCAGTAATCGTTAGAACTAGTTTGAACTTATTTTTGATCAAGTTAAGAAAAGGTCTCAGGCCTGCCTGCACACAGCAAAGTGCTCGGCAGTGGGATGGAGCTCCTGCCGTCTCTCCGCACCTCCACAAACAGAACTCACCAAAAAATCCTCATTCCTGCACACTAACAGAGCACGAGAGCCTTTCAGAAGAGGACCACCATGAAAAGAAAAACCCCACACTTTTGATTACTCGGTCAAAAGACACATACATCTACACATGTGCCTGACTCTAAATCAACCTTACACCAAACCCAACCTCAAGACAATATTTTCCAGAAGTGTGGTTTTTAAAAAAAAAAAAAAAACAACGAACAAACAGATTTGGTTTTGTTACAGTTCCATGCTATTCATCAAGCAAACCCTGTGGTGTTTTTGTTAACACATGGAAGCCAAAATAAGAAATTTATTTAGGTACAATTTAATCTATCTTCCACACTGCAACTGGTTTTCAACACAACTAATAGATCTTCCATCCTTTACGCAGTTATGGTTAAGGTCTCATAGTTTACTATAGTAAAGAAACTCTCAGCTTTCCCCTCATATCCTCAACAGCTTCCCATACAATAAGGCAAAGAGAGCAGAGATAAATCCTCCAGTGGTGTCACCATCATCTCCTCAGTCCTTTGGAAGCTCCGGCGAGGCTGTGGGACGTGCGTGGGGCTGGACTGGCCACCACGCGTGGCTCACGGGGACCCAGGGTCCCTCCTTCGTGGCTTTTGTCCCAAGCCTGCCCCTTTCTCCCAAACCATCAGGCCGGCCTTCGCACGACGGCAAGTTGAAGTGGATGCTGTCAAAATTAACCAGCCCAGATGTAAAAACCTGGTATGTTCCTCAGGGTAATAACACAAGGATATTTTCACTTGTGCCCTTGGAGCACAAGGGTTTGGGACAAGCCACCACTACTCTTTTGAAGAGTCCCCAGCAGGGCTTTCAATGTCACCACCATTTTAATAAGAAAGCTGCCTAGGAATACTATGTGGGGACCTCCAGCTTTAGAAAGGAATAACACAAAAGTTTTTTGGGTGGTTTTGGTTGGTTGGTTTTGGTTTTGTTTGGTTTGGTTGTTTCCAAATGTCCTTAACAAATAGTTCCTCACTTCTCACCCTGCTTTCCAAGAGACCCACAGTGGCCTACAGCAGGTCCTGGGCTGCCCGTGTCCTCACCGACTGTCCCAGCATTAAGGTCGCAGTTGCCACATTTGTTCACCTTCAATATGCCGCGTGGGTGCTGGCTTCAGTTTTGCCCCACACTGAGCTGAGAATGAGACTGAGCTACTTTGGTAGAAGAGAATTTAAAAGTTGTTTCAATGCTTATTTCCTACCCCGTCATAAATAATAAATGCACAACCGCAGTCTCAGGGAGGCTGAAGGTAGAAATACTACAATATTTAGTGCGTCGGCCATCATGTTGTTAACTGGGTACTGCCTATACGGCGCAAGTCAAACTATGCTCTAATCCTGTTATGCAACTTCATTGCAAATTGGGGAGGGGGGGAGTGGTTGTAGCACACACACACAAAAGGGGAAAACTTGCAAAAACAGTCAGGCTAACACCGCTGTAACATCATCCCATAGCATTCATTCCAGCAGGGAAAAGAGGCCCCAAGCTCTGCCTGCACCCCCAGGGCTGTGCTGAAAGATCCAACTGGACAGAAAGGAGCAGCCTCGACACACGGCCCGGCCCTGCCTGAGTAAACCAGGGCCAGGACACAGACTGAGCTCTTATACACATGAAAGATCACAGAAGAACTCAGTCACGTAGGAAAGATTGAAATTATTAATAAGCATCTGCCCACCATTAGGTTTCTGAAACTTTAAATAAGTAAAAAAGTCCTCTGCAAACTGTTCTTTGACTTTAGACAACACAAAATTCTTCAGAGCCGCTAAACACGTCTGATAAATACAGACTCTTGATCCGAAATGTCTTCACACGGGTTTGCCAAGAGAAGCCATTTGTAGATTTTGAGATTCCTAACCTATGAATTTTCAAGGACCATTTCTCCACTGAATATTCCAGAGTTGAGCAAGAGCAGCTTGCGATAGGCCCCAGGAAATCAGCTGCTGCCTTTCGTGCCTCTGATTTGACGAGTTGGCACGGTCCTGGCATGCGGATTATTTTTTACTGAAGCAACATCCAGCAACACAAAAGAAGTTGAAGAAGCTGGGTCTGAAGCCACACTGGGGTGAAGAACTTGCTCGAGCTCACATCGAGCAAGACCTTGGCCCAAAGTCGCCCAGCCCGGCATGGTGGCTCTGTCACACAAGCTTTCAATCTGAACTAGTCGGGTCCATGTGTTTAACACCTCAGTGTCTCTAAATAACCACGGCTGTGATTCAAAAATCACCTTTCGAAAGCAAACATGCAAGAAAATTCAGTTAAACGAATGCCTATGGAAAGCAAACTTACAAGGGGACAAGCCAAATGGACTAAGAGATTAACATGTATTAACATACGCTGGAAATATTTTACCGATAGACTCATCTAAATTTTCTTCCTGAGCCTGGAGTTGGTTTTACCATCCTTCCCTCACATCCAAAATAAGAGAGATCCTTCCACTGGCAAAATAAAAATAAAGCCAAGGCCTGAAGATACGGCTTTGTTTATGGGTTCGGCAATAAGATCACTTGACATTTTACAACCATAAATGGTAGAGCCGCGCTCCCTTTGTATACTGCAGTTAATGAAAGTCACCTGGGGTCCGGATGCCGCGTACACCCTCACCCCCGCACGCAAAAGCCGAGCCTAAAGCTGGCTGGTACCAAATATTGCCCCAAGCCTGGCCCCAAATTGCGAGCAAGGGATAAAACTTGTGTTTGGGGTGGCGATGGGGTCAGGCCATGTTGCTTGGGGAACTGCCGAGGAGACACGTCCCAACCAAGGTCCTTTTGGGTACTCACCTTCCAGGTAGCAGCTGGAGGAGGAGGAAAGCCCTTTCTTCGATTTGCAACCCACCAATTTCAAGCAAATCTCCAACATTTTCATTTGTTAGAGTTTGGCTTCAGCTGTCTGGTTTCCCTTCCCACCCCGTCCTCTTTCAAGCTTCTTCTCGAGTTATCCAGTAAAAGTCTTAAAAAGAAAAAAGCTCTGGGAAGAGTTTAAAAAAAAAAATCCAGGCAAAGTGTAAAAGATAATACCCAGGGGAAGACTAAAAGAAAATATCCGGGAAAAGTCTTAAAGAAATTATCCAGAAAAAGTCTACGAGAAAATATCCAGGAAAAGTCTAAGAAATCCAGCGCTCTGAAAACCATTACAAGGGCGAGCCCGAGAGGCAGAAAATCCTGGGGCCCCGCGTCTCCTCTCGCGGGGAGTGAACTCCAGCCATCTTCCCTCCTTCCCAACTCTTTTGGCGGGAGAGAGGAGGGGGCAGGGGAAAAAAAAAAAAAAAAAGGGAAATTTTTTTTAAAAAAAAAGAAGAATGAAAGCAAATCCAAGCAAGTTGGGCAGAGTTAGCGCTGGGCACGCTCAGCGGCAGCTGCCCGCATGCTGCCGGCGCTGGGTGCAGGCAGGGCTGGGCGCAGGCAGGGCTGCCAACAAAGGGCCCCTTCAGCCGCTGCCTCCCTCCATGACATCAGGCGGGCGAGCAACGCCCTCGCTCCTTAACCCTCCTCCTGCCTGCGCCCTGCCTGCTCAAACAACGCCAGCGAGGCCGGGGCGAAAAATCAACAAGTTTTCCCCGGTCTGGGAGAGCCCTCGTTGGTTTGGGAAGGGGGGAAAGGGAGGATTAAGGGATAACGCTGCTGTGGTGCTTGTGCACAGCTCTGGTAAAGTGAGTGAGCTGTAGGCGATAGTGAAAAGTCTTAGATGCGGGTTGTTTCACAGCATGCTAATGGGACTTGCAACAGGGAGAAGTGAACTGAGAGCGGAGCCCGTCTGTGCCCAGCACAAAAACTGCCGGGGAGCTGGGGGTGCTGCCCAGAAGATCCAGTCGTAGCATCACTGTGACAATTACAGGCAAATGGATTCAAATCTCAGCTGATGCAATTACACTTGCAGGATACTACTCCTCTTGCACAAAAGTTTGCACTCTCCCACTACCCACTGGTTTTTTCCCCTGCAAACTGTGCCTTTCCCTTGCAGGTTTCTCAAGGCTACACGTTAATTACTGCTGTCCAGTTTTGCATTTTTTACGGAGTGCTTTCTGGCATTATTGCATGTCTCCTTTTTACAACAACCATCACTTTCACTATATTTATTTATATTCTGTATGTGTATATACATATTGTATATATAAAGGAGACAGTAAATTGGGTGTGTATACAATTGAATTTTTTTCCACTCAGAAATCCTTTTTCATTTCCCAAACCTTGGGGTGCTTTTGCTGCTCAGAGCGAGAGGTGCTCAAGGGTGCAGAGCTCATCAGGCTGCAAAATACAGAGGCTGGGTATAAAGGACTGGGAAGCCGACCCCATCACAAACCCCTCCGCAACGTGTGGAGCACTTGGTGTGTCACACACAGGATCAACAAAGCAGCAAATCTTCGTTTTTGTCCCTGCAAACTCCTCTCCACATCTGACAGTTTATTTTGGCAAGGTTACTGACTAGCTAGCCCTCTTTTGCCCTCCAACGTTTTCAAACATTGAATACTTTGGGGGAAACTCCGCATGCTTCCAGCATCTGAGGACCATGCCTTCGGAACAGCAAACATTGCTCAGGCTCTTTAAACATTATTTTACAGCATTACTTTGCCTCAGACTTCTGATCCACGGGTTGTACGCCTGAAAGACAGCTTGGAAAGAAATCCATGGTCTCTCAACCCATACTGAACTGCAATAATAGCATTTGCGTTTTTTTAACTACCGCAAGTCACATCATTTCTAGCAGAGAAATAATCACGGTTGAGGACGGCATGATGTTCCAAGTGCTTTCATGCTTTTTCTCAGAGAAGACGAACATGGATATCCCCATTTAATAAACCAGGAAACAGTGAGAGAACGTAAACATTTCCTCGGCTTAGTCCAGAGAAGAGATGAGGCTACAGATGCGATCCCCACCTCTGGCAGCCTGCACGTGCGTTAGAAAGAGAACGATGCGGCTCTCCCTGGGCTCCCCCTTCCTCGCTCCACCTTTGGAGGAACATTTCTATTTTATGGAAGCACGAGAGTTTCAAGAGAAACCAACCCACTATCTCCTTGGTTCCCTGCCTGCCAAACTTCATATGAAACCGCAGAGAACTTAGGCAAAACTGCGCTGGGAGGTAATTTAAAAAAAAAAAAAAAGGAGTTAAAAGCAGATTTAGAGGAGGAAGGTTATATAAATCACAGGAGGAGCTCAGTCATCATGTGTTTAGGCCCACTGTCATGTTTAGGGAACTGGGATGAAGTAACATGGTAAGGGCAGCCCAGGCATCTTGCACACAACTTCTTTTCCATGTGAGGAGCATCCCTGTCCCGCTTCTCCTCCAAGTGCAGCTGTAGGAACGCGGAATCCCTGTAGCGTTCCCCTGGCAGCACAAAGGAACACCAGGAACACCACCCAGCCCTTACAATTAAGGTTAATATGATGAGCGCTGGCAGAATTAATGCGGATTACATTCCTGATGAAGTCCTGGGGTTCTTATTCCAGAAGAAGAATGCCTCATCTCAAATTAAATTAACCCGCTTGCAGAAGAGCCTCAGTGTAAGAGAAAGGCATCCACTCGGGGAGTCAAACACAAAGAGCTACCCTGGGATAACTTCCTCTGGAGATAAACAAATTAATTTCCTTTATGTTTCCACACAGACAAGCTTGTGTGGTCCCTCTGCTACAAACTTCAATGTTTCCTCTTTTGTGTCATGGCAAACTAGGCTGTAAATACTTTGAGCAAATACCCTGAAAATGCCATGGAATTAACTGGAGAAACAGAAATAAAAGCCATATTGGTAGCGTCACACGAACTCTGCTGCTCTTATGGCTGACATCTATTAATCCCTTTCATGTTTGCTTGCCATATACACATCTTAGAATGAAATCAGTCATGAGAAGCACGCAGACTTCTGGACTACAGAGTGACTCCTGCAACCTTCAACTCGGCTTCTGCTGCAGAATAGCAAAACAATTTTGGTCGGGAGCAGCCTCAGGCCCCCGTTTCAACCTCCCACTCCGAGGGCAGCCATCTATCCACATCAGGCTGTTCCAGGCTTTTTGCAGCTAAACTTTAACCGAGACTGCTGGGCAGCTTGAAACACTTTTTAATCCTCTTATATCAATCCCGATTTGCCTTGCTGCAAGTTTTGAATGTTGCTTCTCCTCTTCGTGCTGTGCATCTCTGGGAAGAGTCTCTCCGGTCACCAGCTGGGTGGTTACGAGAGCACTGGGACACCCTCAGCCCCTCGGCCCGGGGGGCACCGACGGCTCCGGCCCCCGAGTGTGTCAGCATCTGCTCCAGGGGAAGGAGGAGCTGGACGCCGCGCTCCAGATGTGGCTTCACAAGCGCCAAGAAGAGGGAAATAATCACTTCCTTCGACCTGCTGGCTCTGCTCTTGCTAATGCAATCCAGCATCCATTAGCCTTTATTGTTCATGCTCATACACCAGCATAAACCTATTTAGCCAACTGCCTTCATGTCTGAGCTGCTTCTAGCAGATAGCTATTGATTCTTTACTTTCTTAAAGCTACCCAAAATTTGGGGACAGATTTTTCCAAACGAGAACAATCGCACACATGCACAACAGTGGCAGCGAAAGGACCGGACTCCATGAGCAGAAAGTGAGTTTTGGCACGATCCAACCACGTTAGCAGCTGGAGTGAATTTTGTTGCGATACCATTAAAAACAGCTTGAGTGCTCGTCACCCATTCAAAAGCAGAGCTTAATTTTGTTTTAAAATCCTCTTCTGAAACACGGAAAGCTAAAAGAGTTTGAAGCCCCAAACGCTGGGTATTTTTTGAGAAGCATGTTCAGCTGTTTGGGGATGGAAAAAGTCACTTGAAACAGAAGCAGCACAAAGTAGCGGTTAAAGCAAAGGAGTAAGAAAAACAGCAGATTCTTGCTTACAGTTATAAGTTACCTGTGCCATATCTTGCTCTTCTTTAAATGCAACTGAGAATATCCCCACGGGTGTTAAAGACGAACTCGATGCAGGTTGTAAAGCACTTTGCTGTCTCGAGGTATTTGGAGCAATGAAAAGTTGAATCACATCATTTGTAAGACACATTTTTCTTAGTAAGTGATAAGTTTACATGTGATTTTGGGCATTCATAGGTCACTATCTTTATGATTAAAAATAGGACCATGCCACAGAGCGCTGCCACACTACACAGCTCTCTACTGATGACATCTTTCACATAGTGGAATAACACATTCTAATACCATTACCTGATTAAAAATATATGTGTATATGAAAATGATCAAAGCAGCCGATGTTGAAAGCCATGAATGACCACAGCATGTGCTACAGACACAGCTGTAACAAAGCTGGGCTTTGATCCAACAGCAAATGCAGTATTGACTGTTTTCCTAGGGGCTGATCCACCTTTGTCTGACAGATTCCAGTTTCCCTTTGGGTTTTCAGATCCTCCACCTAACGCCTTCATCCACACTTAGGTACAATGCGCCAAACTTTTTTGGAAGATACTGGTGTGTATTAGATGGGTATTAGATTGGGAGGACTAGCAGCTTTAAAATTGTGTACTGAACTCTACCTTCTTGGCACATGCGGCACAAAACACTGGTGGAGTTTTGTAGAACTGTTTGCAATTAATACAATCAGTAGGTCTTGCACGTTAAGTCGTGAGAGTTTTACTATGGTATGTCAAAGAAAGCACGGCAGAAGGGAGTCCGAGACTGGCAGGGTTAGACCTGAGTGCACGTCCCACATCCAGCCCATTAAAGCCACCTCAGATTTAAACAACTGTCTCTTGAGTCAGTCACCTCTTCGTCTCAATAATTGTTCATTGACACCTTGTAACTACTCCAAAGAACAAGTGAAAACAAGTCTGCCAGGATACTCCCACATTCTCCTCTTACCAATGACAGCATTACACAAAAGCCAATTATGTTTGTGATTTATTACTAGTACCTGCCACGGAATAGGTAGAGCGTGAGAAAAGCCCTTGTTGGTGTTTGCACATAGAATGACTTACATCAGCCCAGTAAAGCTTTCCAAGTTTGTTCACGCACCCAAGGAGAAAGCCCAAGGCACCAAGATACGTATTTGGTGATCACCAGGCACCGGTAATACCAGTGGCATTAGTAACACACACCCAGACAAACAGAGCTCGGGTGGTTTTACCGCTCAGCCCAGATGAACCCTCGTGATCTGTGTCATCCCAGTCTCTCCAGCTCTGCCCCAGCTCAGAACTCGGTGCCGCCTTTGCCTCTTTTCTTCTACCTTTTAATATAGACATCTCTACCTTTCCTTTTCCAGTTCACGTACAGAACATTTTTACAGAGACCATTATTCTACCTTTCTATTGAAGCTCTTCTGAAAATTCAGCTGACAGATTTACAATAGCTAGTTAAAACAGCATGTTAAAAACAAAAGCCTCTTGCTACTAATCTGACCAATCGACGATAGGCATTATTGTGAATTAAAAAACGCCACACATCAATTTGAACAAAGGCTGGTTAACACCTGAGCGCAAACAGTGTTTTCCTTCCTTTCCTCAGAAACCATCTAGCACAGCGTGAATAGATATCTGCACATACAATGAAATATTAACACTTGTGGCACTTGGACTTAGCAAGTCCCACTCTCACAGGAAGAAACTTAAAAAAAACAACAAAAAAGCCAGGTCACAAAAAGTCCACTGTACACATCAACAGAAAAACAAAGGATTTTGCAACACAGCATGTGCATTTGTTGTTTTTTTCTCCATGATTTAACAGATGTTTGTTATTTGCGATTTTCATGAGTGCAGGAGGAGGCTGAGAAGTGGTGGGATTCCAGAGAGGGGATGTTCAACTATTTGCAATTCCTTTCAAGCAACAGGAGAGAATCCTTCTTCTTAAGGTAGTAACAAGGCAGAAGATACTACTAAATTTCTGCAATAGTGGTCTGTTTTCACAATACTCGTGCGAAAAAGCAAGATGGGTTGTGAGCTCCACAGGGAATTGCCTGGGTATCAGCGTTTGAAGCCTATAAGGTTAAATCCCAGTCCAAAGGGGCTCTTCACAAATCACTGGAAAAGTTTTGGGTGCCTTCCATTGAACACTTTTTGAGACATCTGCAGGCAAAGAGAAACTTGCACTTTTCGGATCCGAAAAAATTAGCAACTTACCTTAAAAAGACACACACACCAAAAAAAAAATAGAACAGAAACTCCTACTTACTCTAGTCAGTTTATTAAGGTTGTAAAAGAAGGAGTGGGGGCTGAGAGGTTCTGTGCAATAGGGAGAATTAGGGATCCCACTGAAATTCAGTATTTTGTGCCAGAGCAGAGCAGAGAGGGCTTACAGCCAGGCAGGATGCCATCAGAAAAGATACATACTTGGAAAGGATCAGAAAATAAATTTTAAAGAGGTTTCATCGCCAAACACTGACACAGATCTTGAGTGGGAGCATTTCCGTATTTCTTTTAAATGAAAGGGCAAGGAAATGGAGATGGAAAAAGTAAAGTTAAAACAAGAGGTTAAAATGGGGAGCTGGAAGCTGATGAGCTCATAGTTATCTTGTGTCGCCCTGAGCATGTCCACAGAAGGACCAGGAGGACCAGTGAAATGTGGTTTAGTCCCAACAGTACCGAAGTGGTTAATTCCTTCCATTCAAGAGCTGAAAAAAATCTGCCAAAGCAGAAGACCAGGCCTAAGAGATCAAATTACACATGAGGAGGGGGTGGAAGGGGAGAGGAAGAAAAGAAAACAAGTATTACTGAACCAGACCCAGCAGGGAGGAGGAGGATGGAGGAGGCAGGTTCATCCCTGCAAACACCCTCGCTCAGCCGTTCCCCACATCCACAGCTCGGGAATATCGACCTGTACCGAGCACCTGAACCCTGGACAATGTGAAAAACCTTTTGTGCATCAGCTATTGAATTAATACCACTGGAAGAGTTGAAATTTCTTTCTTCCTTGCTCTGCCCACCAGAGCTGCGCAGCCCTGCGGGAATTTCTCTCCCAAGGGGAGAGTCACTCGAGCGCAGCTTAGGGAACGTGTCCGGCACACTTGCTGCTGCCACAGGTATAGGAATCCTCAAAGTACTTGAAAGGCAAAGAAAAAAATATCATGCATAGCAGACACGAATAATAGTCCATCAATACACAATCCATCAGACCTAGTAGCAATTCAAGCCCTGTTCCTTGGAGCTGATCGCACACAGAAGGTCTCGCGGTAGCATTCACGTTTTCAGGGCTCCCTACCCAGCCGTGCACCTTTCCTCTGGTCCTCACCCACCAAAGCTGTTTCAGCATTGAATTCGGCAAAAATTACAATAATTTTCTGAAATGCAGAAAATTTAAAGTATAATAACACACAGAGCAACAGGAGACTGGGATCAGTTCAATTGCAAGGACCCCTTTTCTCAGGGGATCTGATCTTAAACAGAGTTTACGCTTTCGAACAGCCTCAATATTGACGGACAGAAACCTTTACAGGATCACAGCATAAACATTTCCTCACACTGTAACAAGTGTAAATTTTTTTAAAAAAAATAAACAAACAAACAGACACACACAAAAACCCCCAAACAAACAAAAGAAACAGACAACAGTGCCTTCTGATGAGGAATCAAGACTTCGCTACCTCATCCATAGGGGAGTACATTATTTTAAGAAAGTAGAAGCCCTTTCTAAATATATCAATAAAAAAGCATCTATATAAATGTAAAGGATGCTACATAAAAACATCTACAGTCACTTGATTTGAATTACAGTATTTATCCACCCTCCGTATTTCCTCTCAAGCCTCCTTCACATATGCAGGTGAAGTGTCTGGTGCTCCATGGCACTAATTGCTTATTATTCCCAGTGTAAGAAATTAAATATACACTCTCAGGAAGGAAAAGCTTCCAGTTAATTAGAATTGCCTCCAGCAATGGTTCCCTCCAAACAGTTCAGCATTTTATTCTGCTGTCAGGACACAATATAAGTAGTTTTAAGGGTCCTGCTGGGACTATGACGTACAGACAGGACGGGTCTTTTCTCTTGTGAAGACTGGAGCCAACAAACAGCAACTTCAGACAGAAAGAAGCTACTGCACTCTGAATCAAGGAAGATGTAAAGATGTGTATATATATATATATATACACACACCTCCATCCTGGTCCAGCTGGAGCAAGGATGCAGGAGGAGGTGTCCACTTCACTCGTGCACTGCTGAGCGTAGACAGATGCAGTTCAAGTGCTAGACCTAGTCCTAAACTTTCACAAGGGCTTAAAACACTGTTTTGCAATTACCGAACATAAAACCACATTGAAAGAAGCATTTTAATTTGATTTTTTTTTTTTTTAAGCTAGGTAACATTCCCTCTAGGTTGCACCATTAAGACAAAGCAAAAGCCTGATGCCAAATTCATCAGGGCAAAGTTTCTTAAATTAAATCCTTTTGGAATGAGTTTCCTCAGTATGTGTAGAGTCTAATGCTTGTCATATTTGCATTTAGATTTAGAAAATGGCATGAGACTGCGGAATATCTCTAAGCTTTCTGCTTTTCCAGGCAAAAGCAGCAAGATGAAGACGGAAAATACAAAAAAGAAATCAGTGCTCCCGATCTCCAGTAACCCCAACCTCTGCCTCTCCATGTATTTTGAGAAATCCAAAGTTCCTTTCTTTTAACTCCCTCTTTACCCTACCTGCCCGTCGTTAATCAGAGCCGTTCACAGAGCAGATATATTACATGTGGTCTGAGGTTTACAGCTGCTGGCATGAAGAAAGATTGTAGAATCTGTCTGCCTGCATACTAGACAGAAAAAAAAGTGCAAAGTGTAAATGAACAGCCAGCACCCCATGCGCGATACGACCTGCTCCACGCTGGCCCTGGAGCTGCCACATCTTGCACTTCGGGCTCAGCTGGGTCACTTCATTCACAGCTTTTCCTATTTCTGACCAAACGCCATCCCGAGGTCTCATGTCAGTGACGCATGGATCGGCCAAACTCCATGTTATTTCTACAGTGGGGGTCTCTGATACAATCTCTCGTTGTATTTTCTTGTTCTTACTTTCTCCGTGAAGGAAAAGTCATGCAACGCTCTCAGTGAAAATAAACAATATCCAATACTTTCTGAAGTCGCATCTCCCAACACGTTGCAAGAGGAACGGAAAATATCACGTTTCCCAGGTACGATACAATGGACGCTCCTTTGACTTTACTAGATAGCATCTGATATAAAAATTTGGGTTTACCCAGGTAATACCTGCAATGTAGTGCGGAAAGCCCAGACTTAACTTTGCTAGTTCATGGCATATTCAAGACTCCCTGTGCAAGTTCCTTTGTCTGCCCAGCGAAGTTAGATACCTTATATCAAGTTATTACAAGAATAAAGGCTAAAGCCTACAAAAGAAGTGAACAAACAAAAGCCGCCTAGAACACATACTGCTAAAGGAGAGGAAGGCTCTGGCTTGAACCAACAAGAGGTGGGAAAACCCAGAGCAAAAGCCAACTGGTTTTTGTTACGCCACATGTCCAAATTTCCTCCCTTCCTTTGGTTCAGCTCAGTGTTTGCAAGTCTCGTGCCTGGAACACGTCCAGAGGATTTTCACGGGGTGAAAGATCTGCTGTGTTCCCCTAATCCCTCCCTCCAACATGCTCTGCAGTTAGGGTGCCAGGAGAACCTATTTTAATATTAATCTCAAAGCAGAGGAAGGTTTGGAGAAAGAAATGGGACTAGCAGCTCTGGAGTCAAGGGGTGGATGAAGCCAATGCTTCGCTTCATATTGCATGGGTGATAAAAGATACTGAAGAGGTGACACAAAAGGATTTTAAGGCATGTAGCATACCATTTATAAGATCGAGAAAAAGCACAGAGGAAAATCCCCACAAATAAATGTGATCTCTTTAATTGAACTGTTATACGAAGGATGTCACAACACCACTGGGAGGATTAGCAGGTTAGTGTTTTGGAAAGAGCTGCTAACAGCTTGGTTCATTTTGGTTTACACTGTCAACCCCTCAAACAGGGTCTGGATTTTAAGATAGAAATTATTTTAGGAAAAAAAAATAAGGGAAAAATCAAACCATTCTGCTTAATAATTTGCTGTGGGAATAGATGCACTGCATCTATTTTATATAGATTTTTCCTGAAATTGTAGATAAACCAATTACGTGACTTGTACCTCCATTTTTTCCAAACGTAAAAGCTTTTCTGCCACCTGCCTTCTGGACAAGTTAGCTACAAATTAGGTCCCAGCCTTGAGATCCAATGCTAGAAGGTACTATACGAAGGTGAAGCGTTCAGTAACACACCCGATACCCCACCTTCCAGTTTATAAACCACATTTCTCAGGTCCTCGGAGTGCACTGGTGTTCTTTCCATCCAGCGGAGCTGCCTCACGGCAGCGTGGCCATGGCAGAGGGCAGCATATAAAGATTCCTGACATTGAACTTGATGCCGGCTGTTCACAGCTCGCCCAGGGCATGTTCGATATCAACAGCACAATCTGCGAAAAGCCTGCACATGCAGAAATTTTAAGACATGAAAAGGAGCTAGACTCAAGGATAACAGACAAGATTTTTTTTTTTATATCCAAGAGAAAGAGAAGGTTTTTGTGAGTTGGAGCACCAAGGAGTCTATCTCATGGGGAAAACCAGGAGAAATCAGATATCTCAGATGACAATGTTCCACGTAAATGTGCTGGGACTCCCCGAGGTCTCTAACAGATGGAGGAATAACACAAATATAGCGAGTTCTACAGCCTAATGACAACAGTGCTCCAAAGCACTTCAGTCTCTGTGAGGAGTCACCGAAGTTGCAGTAACTTAAGTGGAAAATACAACGGCTTACACAACTGCCTGTTAACACTGATTACTGCCCTTTTCTGAATCCGCTCTCTCTTTATAATATCATAGGAAAAAGCAAACACGAACGGCAACGAGGAACAGCCTATTCTGAAACCACTTCCAGGAACAGGGATTGTTCAAACAAAATATATTAAGTGAAACCATCTGTATTAAGGGTCAAACACCATCTGAGGCTGAATGTGCAAAAATTGCCATTTTACAAAATTTGGGCAATTATCCCTTTGTTGGTTTTGGTTTGAATATAAATAATCACTGGCATGGAGGTGTTAGCAAGGAGGTAAGATTGAGCGAAGAATTTAACTCTACGTCTCCAGAACGTACATTGCCAAGAAAACATTATTAATCTTGGTGCTACCCACTCCAGCGCACTCAGAGGAAGGCTGGCCATTGCTAAGGATAATACATATTAACCAAAATGTTCATTTATATTAAAGCCTGCAAACAGGTACCTTGTAAGAGACTGACACACTGTACCATTTCAAATATATGTTGATCCCTTCTCATCCCAAAGGATTCACGCAAGACTCATCCAATTTATCTGAAATACAACTTTAATCAGAGCAGCATGGAAACCACAGTGCCTCAAAGCAAAGTGAATGGCAGCAGATCTCGGACACTAAAATCCTCAAGTATTTATTTAGACATTGTAAATTGCGAGCTGATATCACTATACAAAGGGGAAAAGTGCCACCGAGGGGAATCTGCCCTCAGCTCCTGCTCACTGCACCAGGCAGAACAGCTACATCAGAGTACGGCCTTAGTCACTTGCTGGGGATGTGATAACGTCCGATTAACTGCAGAAATATTTCCGAATGTATCACTAATGAAGTCAGACTGCAATCAAATATAGCAGCTGCAAAGGCAGAAAAATCATTAATCATTTTTTCTGGAAACCAGAGTGTGATGATAGAAGGGAAAACTACAATTCACTTGTTTTCAACAAAACTGCCAGCAAGAAGTTCAAAAGAATACCATTTTTAATATTTTTTTAAATTAACATTTACATGCTAATACGCCAATGCCTGCTTTTTAAGCAGACAAATATTTAATGGATCCAACATAAATGCAAATGTCAGCTATCAAAAGTCAAATTGCACAGCTATGATGTAATGAAATAGCTTTGCTTTCTGGGAATGAAGTCACAAGTTTGAAATATGGCCTTGGGTATTAAAAAAAAAAAACCTTCCACAGAAGTTGCAAAACTGTAATTCAATTACTTGCCTAAGTCTAAAATTTTATAGATATTTAAATTAAACTCTAAAGATATAAATGAGTCATCAATTTGCATAAGCATTGCTGGGGACCATATCACTCTTCAATCAAAATGAACTAATGAAGTTTTCATGGTCTGAACAGAATAGCTACAGCAAGAGAGTTAAAGCTGAACTCTAACACTGATGTACATGCACATTACAGTCACGAGACGTTTTTATATTCCTGATAAAGTGTGAGAAGAGCCTGTACACACAGAAGAATACATAGGTTGGTACAGAACCCAATGGAAGCAAACTCAAGGAATGGGGATATTCAAAGCAAGTTAGCAAATACGGGAGAACTGAAGGCCCAGCAATGATCTGCAATTTGAAATGAGCAAACCAGAGAGACAGCGGCAAACCCGGGGATTTAGGAGATCTTGTATTCAGCTTTGCAGAGCAGGAGGAGGCCGGGCTGGCGGGACAGACAGGAACGTTCATTCCAAACACTTGAGCACCCTGTGAAGTGACGCAGCTACCGAGTCACCCCGGCACTGCTCCCGAGGGAGCCCAGAGACTGAGCAGCCCCACTCACAAAAAGCCAGGTTTTCTCCTTTTTCTTCACTCTGGGCTCTCCAGAAACCAGCTGGTTTATTTTTGGAAAAGTCACAGCCTTACCTGTAAGGCACAGCCAGCTTTGATGCCTCTTGCTCTGTTGTGCTCAGACAAAAATCAACGAAGTTCAGCACCTGAAGTTGCATTACAAGCGCTCGATTGCAGCAGGGGAAAAGCCTCCCCTGAAGGGAGATTCGTCAGGTGTTTTTGGAATGTTCTACTACCTCTGCTGGGAGGAACAGCCTCAGCCTGTTGGCCTTGTAAATGAGGAAAACGGGCTCTCAATTCTGAAGCAAAAATTATAAGCATTCAGTAGAGAATATATGAAGCACAGGACATTATCTTTGACTTCATGGATACTTTTTCCCTCAAGAATTATATAATAAAGATTAATTCACGTGTGGTTTTGAGGTGCCCAAATACTACAGTGGTTGGCATCATGGAAAGTTTTCAAACAAAACAACCGACACACCAATAGTATCGCAATAGATTGGGCTATTTCACTTGCAATAGGAACTAGAAGCATTTTAAGAACACACCTAATCCCTGAAACGTGAATCACCATGTGGTTTGAAGGAAGGGGGCATCCCATACCCGTTTTGTCTGTCTGTGGGTGGATGTGAAGAGAAATGGCAGTGTCCATTAGCAGCAAACCCCCCCGTGGCGGTGGCACCAGCAAGTGCTTCTAACAGCCCCGATGATCCACTGAAGATCTGGACAGGGGTTTGCAAACCACACGGTGCTTCCTTAATAGGATCTTGTCTTCCCGAGGCAGCTGAAACGGCCCAAGAGCCATCGATCCCAAGACAGCTGCGCTGCAGCAACAGCACAGCTCGGAACGCTGCACAAACCATCCAAATCTGAGGGTGGTTGAAAACGTTGAGGAAAAAGATGAGCGGGGGCCAAACCCAGAGGCTGCCCCCCGCCTTCCTTCCTGTCCCTCCCAATAAGTTATTCATTAACATACCAAAACACACAAATCAATGAAGAATTCATGGAGATTCCCTGAATACCAAAATCCTGAGTATAATGGCAAGCAGAACTAGCTTAACACCCTCTTCCAGTTCCACACCCTGCCCCGGGTGGATCACTTTTCTAAAGCTCCTCTTGTATTTACAGCAAAGTCCTTACTGAACCCCTTCATGGCCAATACCTTCAATGAATGCAGACCATCTCTAACCAGAGCAGCGGCCACAAATGCTGTATCTTTAAATCCGTCCTCATTTCATTTTCCAAGTTTCTGTTTGAGCCGTTACAGCTCCCTCAGGACTCCACTGACTCACTGCATTTTCTGGATGACGCAAGCACGCCCTTCTGCACAGCTTCAAAACAGGTTCCAAACATTTCCAGTCAGCAACTGGCCACCAAAAACCTTATAAACCAGGTGTTCTTCCTGAGCAGGCATCACCCCGTGAAGCAGGGAGCAAGCTTCAGTTCCCATCCTTATTGGAAATGTATTAATCCCTGGCACTCCTTGGGAATACTTCTAGGAAAGCTGAAGTTCCCGCTATGAAATCCTGTGGAAAATAGTTTGCTCCTTGACCGAACACCTCCGAGAGCTGGCCCACCAGTTCCATCCAGCTCGGAACCTTCTCCGAGTGGGTCTGTGGTTACGGTTCTGCCACCGAGTGTCCATGCAAACCTCTGCTCGTAAGCTGCACCTTTTCAGAGCACCTGCAAATATAAAATCCCCCTCAAGTTCTCCACACGGGTTCCCAGTTTCTCAGTTCTACCTGCCAGCAAGGGCATGCAGGTAAAGAAAGAGAAAATCTGTTCTGGGAGGGAATGTTGAAGGGGACACAAGCCGAGCAGTGGGTGGACTCTATGAGATACCTGAAGCCACCACAGGGACAGACGCCTGCAAAACCCCGGGCTGGGGACAGCGTCTCCATGACTCAGGACTGAGCTCCGTATCTCTTCCTTCTGAATCGCTTCACTCAGCTCTTCGTGCTTCCCCAGTCACTGCGAACACTTTTATGTACATTTTTTCACACAGGAATGGTAACAAAAGCAAAACAAACATGGGGCTTCTGACTTATGTTTGCTGCTTGATAGCAAAGGCAGCTGAAAAATTTTTGTTTCTGCTTGTAGCTTTCAGCTTTTATGCATTCTGAAAGATTTCACTGTGACAAGAGAACTGGAAGTGACATAAAAATGTTAAACTGAATAATAAAGCAGAGAAAAAAATGCAGAGACAAAGATGAGTGTCTTGTTTTATCTACGCTAACATCGATTATACACATCTTAAGGAAAAAGGCACCCTTGCTGGAGAGCCCGCTTATTCCCTTCAAGCCAAGATAAGTAAGATGAATGTTTAAGACAAACCTGTTGACGCTTCATTCTCTACAACACGCAAAATATTTTGGCAGCAGAGGGTTTGTGACTCGGTTTGCAGGCTCGGCGAGGGCAGCACCACCAGACCTGCGCCCCGGCGGGCAGGGGATGGACGGGCAGCGCCCAACATCCATCTTCTCTCGTCGCAGAGTAACACAACCAGCATTCTGACAGACATAGAGCATCTGTGACCGAGACTATGGAGCAAACAGGCAGGTTGGGGCCACCAGATGGGCAGGTAGTGGGGCTGGGGCAGGGCCATGCTGAGAAGCGCAGGACGGATTTACATGGTTAGTGACCAAGAGTTCAGCAAATAATGCCCCGGCTCCAGTCCTACTGCAAAGCGAGGACTTGGAAGATATTTGCAAAATCAGCTTTAATCCTTATTTTCAGTCATTCAAAAAAAAGCACATACAGCTTAGCGTTTTCTGTAGACATTGGGAGTTTTATACTTAACCATATGTTTAAAAGTTATTCTAGAGTGTAAGTGTACTCAGCTTTATTTAGATTTTTTTAATTGGTATTTGCAGAATCTTGGAACGACAGAGAACTGAAGATCCTGCCAATTCATGACAAAAAGAGTAGATTTTCTAAACAGATAAATACACTAAAACTGTGAACTGAAAAGTATACACAGCATGCTTTTTCTCACAATCAAATTACTAGATATTCATCACATTTCTAGAGCTAACTAAATTGCTTTTTCTAAATCTTTGTGTTTCCTAGTTCACTCTTAAAGCAACAGAGAAAAGAAATGAGCCGCAAAGGTAAAACTCTGATGCAAGATTAATGTATTGGTGTAAGAATCTGGCCAGCTTTTAAACTGCTGGAAAGCTTCTTTCTTCCAATCAGGCTGGATTTGCAGCCCGTGAAGCAAGGACGCACTGAGGACAGCAATTAGAAAAGTGTCAGGAATTGTGATTCAGAGCAGTGAATCACCACCAGCTCCCCAAGAGATTTTGGATAAACGTACCCAACCGGAGCCCTTTGCAAGATTACAACACAACCTTGAGCAGCCAGCGCAGCCATCGGGGTCGTTTCCTTGGAGTCAGAGCTCAGGTCCCGGTTCCCAATCCTCTCTCCACGGCACAGCACAAGGCGGCTGCTGCTCTCGCTGGGTTTGTTTCCACTTGCAGCTTGAGGTTTGGGTTGCCCAGAAGCCCACACACCAGCACGGCCCCGCTGCCAAGCACGTGGTAGAGCCCTGGCATGGAAGCCGCACTTGATCTTCTTAAGAGCTGTTTGTTATTCAACAGCCACGGATCAGCCAACTTTACTCTAACTTCACACGGGAAGAGCGGCGGTGGTGCGCATCACTCTGCTCTTTCCATTTCATACATTACCTTTATACAGCACAGACTCTGAGCTTGCCTAATAGTTTTATCTCTAGAAAAACCACATTCCGAGCTCAGACATCACACTTGGCCAAATAATCTGAAAGTACATTCTGATCCACAGCAAACTCAAATAAAATGCATTTTTATTAAGGTCCTTTGAATCACAGATGTGCAAACAGGGAGAGAAATTCTGAGGCCCATATTTGAAGACAGCCGATGGCTTTTTGCTCGAGTAGGAACTGTGGAATTTGGCCTGCGGAGCTTTACCCCAGAAGCCATCCGATCTCATGACTAAGTGCATGCGAAGCAATGGGGGTGGTGGGGAAGAGACACGCAGGAAGATGGAGCTCTTCTAGTAAACATCTGAGCTGTCTGGAATAAAAGCTGTGCTATTAAAATGAAGCCGCTGCTGGTTTTCCAGTATCTTTTCCTCTGTTTATCTCAGTTGCCATGGCTCTCGCTTGAATCATCTGAACAAATTACATACACATGTCCCAGGCCACATTATTTCCACTCATTCCACAACTCCAGATCGACTTTCACTCACCTGGCAGCCGCTCGTGCCAAACAACGTCATCACGGCTAGCGACGGAGCACTGATTGGAAACCAATGTCAATTACTTCAAAACGGCTTATTAATATTTCAGGAAATGCAGAAAAGAGGAAGAATACAGAAAAAAAAAAAATAATGGCATGTTATCCTTCAGGACTCGGGTTCCAAGAAGGTTGAGTCTGCAGTGTTGACACAAGCGAGGGCTCTTTCGGGTCAGCTGGAGCGCACCAGCTTGGAGCTGCAGAAGCTGCTCTCCTGCTCCTCCAGCGTATGAGTGAGACCAAAAGGAACAGAGTCAAAATTCAGCTCTCTGGCGCATGAGGCCATCTAAATAACCCAATATATTGTCCTCTGACTGTGGTCATGTGCCAAGCGTCCCAAACGGATGAGTTACAACTTAAAGTTAGATACGAGCCTACTGAAAGGGGGCCAGACTGTGCCCGTGGTGCTGCCAATCCACAGCTCTCGGAAATACACTTTATTGTGTTGAAAACTGAGCTCAAAAGCATCCTACACCTTCACCAACTAAGATGCGGTTTCTGTTACTCTCTGCATCAGAAGATTTACAGAAGGGAACTGTGCCCTGCCTTAAACATACAGCATGAAAACCAACCTCTGTCACTGGTGCCGTGTCAAAATCCGGAGTATGGAGGATTTCTGCCCCTTCCTCCCAATTCTGTCCTCTCCAAACCACTGACAATCAGAAGCCAAGAGCTGACACTGAAAGCAGCAGCTGAAGCAGCACTGCAACCAGTATCCTTTGCCCAGACAGAGGATATTCTGCTGCTAGAGACAAAGACAGCTCAGAGACACTGCTGTCCTCCCGAGTCACAGACCGACACAAGGAGCGGCTGGTGCATCTCGGGTTGCAAAAAAACAAGGATCCCTTGGAGTTTGTGTTGGGAATGACCCTTTGTCTGGAATTGAGCAAGATGGAAACGTAAAGGGATTGCTCTCGTGGCTGGCAGAAGCCTGGATTTCTCCTGCCCGCTTACAGCCCGGCCCTCGGCTACGTGAGGAATCAGAAACATTGCTCAACCCGCCAGCGGCATCTGGGCACCTGCGCTCCCCGCTCAGCCGGCGCAGAAACCGAGGGCTGACCATGCTGAAAATGGAAAATCATTTTCTACAACGTCAATGTTGCTGCCCAGGGAATTTAAGAAACAAGCAGAATCCAGCGAGGAAACTACCACTGTGATGTTTTAATCGAAAGCTTGCATTAGGTGAGGAGCGGGTCCTACATCAGAATCTCTCTGCTGCCTTCAGCAACCCCATTCGACTGGTTTATTCTAGAAAAAACTGTAGTCTTTACCAGGTATTAATTCTTTCTTATAATCCTGAGATATAGCTGCAAATTTAAAATTGAAAAAAAGAAAAAAGAGAGAACAACTACCAAAAGAACCACTTTTTTTTTTTTTTTTTTACCATGTGGCTCTGCAATTCTGCACTGAACTGAACACAACACAAATGAACTCATTTTGTAGCACACCAGATTTCAGAACCCCGGTAAATTGATCCCAAATTCTTCATATTACCAATTTGCTCCAGGACTATGTCTGCTATAAAGGTTCTCCTTGCACAAGCAGCACAAAAATCCACTAAAATAGCTCAATACTAGATGGATTCATGAATGTTTCAACAGCTAAAGTGTTGCTGTACAGAGGCACAAAAAGAGCAAACTGCTAATTTTTTTATTTTCTTCAACTGCTCTGACATTCTGGGAGAATTTTACTAGTGTTAAATAGACAGAAAAGACAAAATATGGCGAAATTAATGGATTAAATGCCCAATAAGCAGAAGGAAGGTGGAAAATTAATATCTGCAATTTTGGAAGCCAAAATAAATCCCAGCACAATCAAAAATGATGGTGGTCATTTTCTTCTCAAAATGCAAGACCCCCAAAGCAAAGGATACATTGCAAGACATCTTTTGTGAGCTTATAGCAATTCATTCAAATATTTGCATCAGCTTTTCTTGACCACAGAAGATAAATGCAAAAAAAAAGACCTACAAAGTGGGACCTCAGCACGTCCAGAAATCTGATAGCAATTGGTCTCTGTCACGGTAACTGTACCTACTGTCCTTTATTAGGAACTGCATTTGAAACCTAGATAACACATATGATAACATATGATTTTTTCAAAGAAAAACAAAACCAGCTGAATTTTCCCTGCTTCCCCCTCCATTTCTGGGTTAAATTTGGCTGCAAGTTATTAGGTATGAACCAGCTACCACACAGAAAGACACCACCCAGGAAACCTGCCTAAAAACCTATTTTCTTCACTTGAAAAAAAGGGCCAGCTCACAGATTCACTGCCTGGAACAAATTAGCAAAAACCTCACGGGCACCTGGATTGTGTCTTTGTATGGATCTGTAGACACGGAGCAAGGTGGCATGAACAGCCTTTCAAAGCTGCTCACAAGGTGTGAACATGTGTGTGTGTCACCCTTGGTGACAAACCCCTGAGCAAAGCTCCAGCGATGGAGACCTGTCATTTACCTGGTTGCTCCACAAAAAAAGCCCTACTAGAAATGATGTTCCAGGGAGTGATTTACTGATTTAATGGGAACTGATAACATGGCATTTAGAGCAAAGTGGCATCGCAGAGCTAGATATCTACCCCTCTGCTTCACATACAAATGAATTCGTACACATGAGCACTTATTTACATTGAGATTAGCTGCGGAGAAGCAAAGTTCAAACCGTCTTTTCAGCGGCGCTGGTTTTATTTTGAAAGACTGTCACCAAGTGGCAGAGCGACGAACCGCTGCACTGGGTCAGTGGACCACACCATGACGTTGGGACAAGAAAAGCCAGAAATACACAATCAGCTGAAGGGGACGCGACCAAAAAATCCACCATCCCAAGATGCTCTGTGCACCTAAGCACACTGATGGAAATGTCGGGATAGATCACGCAACAAAACCAAAATAAGCCATGAAAAAAATTATCTAAGAAGGAAACTTCAAATACTGTGAGGGTTGTTCTTTCAGTAAAAAAAAAGGTAAATTCAGTCTCTGAGCCTTTCCTTTGAAGCACAAAAATCACTGACAAAGTCTAACGATACTGTTTCATATGAAACAGCCACCTCGGCGGCTAAACAGAGGCACATAGGACAGGCCAACAAAGGATGGAGCTTGATTAAACAAAGAGAAGGAAAGACGCAACCTCTCACCTTAATCTACAGATTGAGTCAAAATGCAATGTTTTATACCTGACATGAAGAGATGTAAGTTATTTTTTGTTTATTTTGTTTCCCAAAGCACTAAAAGAGGCAATTTTTAAGAAGACATACATCCAGGCAAACCAGGCATTTGAAGATTCACCTATTGATGAAGGCGGAGCTCTGTTCACAAATGGCACCAACATCATGCCCACGGGGATGGAGGAGCCTCAGCTGCATCAGGCACATCACAACCCAGGTACGAAGTACCGGGTCCATTTTTTTCATCCAGTATCTGTAAACAACCATCTGCAATACAACAGCAGCCAGGCTGTACCTTTTGTTATTCCTCCAAGCAAAAAGACAGGGTTTCTCTCTTAAATTGCTTATAGTCTTAATTTATTTGAAGTTGTTAGCTTCTCTGCACATAACTGAAGGTCAGGGCATGCAAGGGCATTTCCAGGAGTCACTAAGATTTACAGCAGCAACAACCAATCTTTGCGGGTCGTCGCTGGATATAGACTTGCAGAGCAGACGGATGGAGCATGTGATGCCCAAGTGGTCTCTGGACAACAGGCTGTCAGTGCCTTAGAGAGAGCTTTGATATACCGTCGCTAAAGCTAAATCAGCTCTCTGGGTCTAAACTTCCAGCAAATGAAGTTTGTGGAGATAATTCAGGCTGCCTGTGCCTGCTTTGCTGTTAGGTACTTGCCTTCTAATTTGTTTGGGGAGTAAACCGAGTCAGTTTACATGGAACTTTTTTTGCATTGTCTACTCATTACCCAGAAATCCATACCAGTGTTAAAGATCTGGGAAGATTTTCAAGAGTAAATTGGAAATAGTGACTTTCTTGCAAGCCTCCCAATACATAGCTGATGTTTGTTTAGACCTGCTATGGGGTTTTCTCTTCAATTAACGAAGTTTCTCGTCTCTGAAAAGTTTCAGAAACTTGACAGATTTCAATCTTCTGTTGCGGACTGAAGACCCAGCCGCAATCCGTCTGGATGGCTGAGGGGAGGAGACCCAGGCAAGCCACGAAGGATTCGCACTGAACAATACAAAGAGAACAGAGTGCCACATTTCTTCTGCATCTGACAGCCCAGCTGGAAACAGCGTCACTTGAGAGAGAGGAAAACATCAAATGCTTAAACCAGTCTCCACACTTCTGCTGCAGCTGCACAACACAATTAGAAAAGCACAGTCTGCTACGCTGAAGCATGTTACCTATTACAACACCAACACACCTTCATTGCAGCCCAGGAGGCCCGAAGTGGGGCCTACAGAGGGATCTGGACCAGCTGGATCGATGGGCTGAGGTCAGCTGGATGAGGTTCAACAAGGCCAAGTGCTGCAACTTGCCCCTCACACCAAGAAAGGCCTTGAGGTGCTGGAGCGAGTGGAGAGAAGGGAACGGAGCTGGGAAGGGGCTGGAGCACAAGTGTGATGGGAGCGGCTGAGCGTCCTGGGGGGTTCAGCTGGAGAACAGGAGCTGAGGGGAGACCTTCTGATCTCTGAACTGCCTGGAAGGAGCTTGGAGCCAGGGGGGGTCGGGCTCTGCTCCCCAGGAACAAGTGATGAGGCGAGAGGAAACAGCCTCGAGTTGCACCAGGGGAGGTTCAGACTGGATATTGTGAACAATTTATTCATGAAAAGGGCTGTCAGGCATTGGAACAGGCTGCCCAGGGCCGTGGTGGAGTCACCATCCCTGAAGGGGTTTAAAAGATGCATGGATAAGGTTCTCAGGGACATGGTTTAGTGGTGGACTTGGCGGTGTTGGGTTAACAGTTGGACTCAATGACCTTAAAGGTCTTTTCCAACCAAAACGATGCTATGATTCTGCCTTCACTCCCACCCCTCGCCTGCTCCCAGCACCCAGGTCACCGGTGCACCCATCAGTACATCCACCCGTACGCACCGTCCCGGCCATGCACGTACACACCAAACCCACGCTCAGGGACACCGGCTGGGACAGGGACATCTGCAGTTCAGGAGGTTGTGCACACCGAGAAACTCAACTCATTCCACACAACCCACAAAACAACAAGATGGCAATAATTTCACTACTCTAGATTACAATAATGATGCAAAAGAGACAGCCGCCAGCCACTCCCTGAAATAACCAATCATTTCCACCATCATACTTGTCTTTCAAAAAAAAAAAAAAAAAAAAAATCTCTTTGCCATAGCAAACTGATCTGGAAGCTTTACAGCTCCTGGAGGAAATCTTGCATCACGCCTAGAGACCTTTAGAAAAGCACTGGCAGCAAAATAAATTATTTACAGCACTATTTCTGACAATACAATCTCCATAAATGATACAAGATTGAAGGGTTTAAAAATGAGTGCTTGTGGCATTGGGCCCAAGCATGTGTCTAACAGAAATATTGATTAACTCGATTTCTACAGACTCTGTAAACAGTCTGATGAAAAGGGAAACTGCAAGTCTAACTTTTTTTCCTTTGCTGTAAAGTAGGACAGAGCAATCACTTCATACATTCAAACTAAACCAAATTAAAGCTGGTTTGGATATTTACAGAATTATTTTCTCTTTAAAACAATTCGATCTACATGTTGTTTACCTGATTCTAATTCGTGACTTATTTCCCCATTTCTCCAGAATAACTCAGTCAGTCGAGGCTTCTGGCTCCCAGCGAGGCTCCTGCTGTTTACTTAGGTTTTCAGCTGGGTTGAACGATATGCAAAGAGGTCTGAGGACTTGCTGGAGGTCACAGGGAGAGGAAAGTCAGTTGGCTCCTCGAGCATAATAGCCCTGCACTTTTCCAGCTCCCAGGACTTTGCTCGAAGCACCAGGGTAACCTTCTCATCAAAAGATACTAAATCTGTTCTCAGCATTTCAAATATTCCTCGATTCTTAAGAAAAGGCACTTCCCTCCATAAAGAGTTTGAAAAAGCTCCGCTAAAGGGCGTGATGAAGATGCGAAGGCACTAAATACACATGCTCACAATTAGAAAATTCAATGGAAACTGCTAACATGCAGTTTTCCACTTTCAACAGCAGAATTTTCAAATGTATTTCGACATGCAATTTAAAATAAAGGAAACTCCAGAGGATGTTTAAATAGAGTCTGCCTAAATATTTTAAGGGAATTGTTTTCATTTTGGCTAGAATTGATAGGGCAAAACATCCTAGACAATCTGTAACGGCCACCAGCCTTCCATTTGTCCCAATCTGGACTTCTCACCCGGCCAAGGACAAGCCACTGCCCTTCTCAATGCCTCAGGTTCTGCGAAGCTACAAGGAAGATAAAGGATTGTTCACTCAGGTGTTCCCACCCCTACAGCTCCACCAGGACAATCCGGTCCGCTTTTTTTTTTTTTTAATCGGTTGCAGGGTTTTTGATTTGTGGGGTTTTGGTTTGTTTTCCCAGGGACATGTACCACTTGAAGAGTAATTTACCTGCCTTGTGCCACTGCGAATATGCTTGAAATAAACAAAACCCCTTGAAACTCTGACATGACAAAAGCAAGGGCTGTAAACTTCTGTTTAAACACAGCACTGACACTAAGACAGATTGACAATGATATTTCGGATACAGGGCATTTCTGCTAGTAATTCAACACCCACTCCTGTTCACCAGGATCACCATATATGCTCCGAGAGCTGCAGGGCCCTCCAGCAAACCACTTTCCCACTTGTCACCTCACCCCAACAGGCCTCCTGCCCTTCTCCATTTATACTTCTGTCATACAAAAACCACTCCTTTTCACTTTCAAGCTCTTCAAATTCATGCCCTGATGTTCCTCAGCTCCCCTTCCATCGCAGAATAGTTCAGGCAATTGTATTTCTGAGATCTGATCCGCCAGCTCAGCTCTTCCGATGCCCTTTGGCTCCAGCGTGGCTCCTCAGCCCTTTTTTTGCTCCTCCATTGCACCAATATTGCATCAGCTTCCATTTCTCTGTTAATTCTTCTTTAAACTTTCTTCTTACTTTAAACCTTCACAATTTATTCTCATCTTTCTTTTCTCCCAGTGTTACTCACTCTATGCTCCTAATGGACATATCTGATTAAATCTTAATTATGTCTCAGACCAACAGCTGTTCTCAGGCTGGTGAGCACACCCTCAAAGAAAACCCGAGGCAAAAGGTCTTGCCCGTTAGACATTTTGCTATGATCCAAAGGTCACACGTAAAGACACATAACCCATTATCTGACACTCCAGCATTATGGATTTCTTCTTCTGTTCAGTCTAAATTACTTTGGAAGGGGTTACCCTACCCTTAACTAAGAAAAGCATCTTCACACGGTGAGGTTGCACAGGTCTAAAGCTTGGTAAGCCAACAAAGGCACAGTTAGCTATTCTCTTCCACATAAATGAAGTTGAATGCCAGTCATTGCCTCAGCCAGGTGGTTTTCAGGTGTTCTCCACCTCTCCTGCTACACGAGCTCTGTGTTGCTGGGACAGCGATGCTGGCTGTCAGGTTTAACGCACCTGGTACACACCAAATCACAGGACAAGAGCCATTTCTACGTGCCACCCCGTCCCGTCACAGCATTTCTGTTGTTCCATGGTGGGCTCAGACCTGGAGCCGATCTCCAGCCTCCAAGCAAACAGTTAAATTTGCCTCAGGTCAGTCCTGCTGCCGGGGTTACCAGGGTTCTCCAGCCTGATCATGAACCAGCCAGGACAGGGGGTGGGGATGGAGAGGCCAAGTTATGCCAGGAATGAGCCTGGGGAACGCGGCAGAGGTCACATTGCAGAGCGGGTACCGACACATGCCACTCGTTCCATCCCCGAAGCTCCTGGATGAAGGGCTCTCCCAAAGCCTGGGAAACGCGCCGTGGGCGATGACCTGCACCCACTGCATCTCCATCCTGCTTAGCATATGCCAAATACAATAAGATGCATTAAGTCAAGTCTTTGCTCTACCCAGCGCATAATGTGATGGGCAGAAGAACTTTTTTCCCCCACTCCAATTCTGCTGATAGTATGTAATTCTGTTCATCCCTTTAGCCTTAGCCAAATATTTATGTCAAGCTGGGAAAAAAAATGCCAGGCACAGAGCAGGGGCGGAGGGAAGGCAATCTAGAAGAGGCCTATAAACCCATTCCAGCGCACAAAGCACTTCTGACCAGTCATACTCAGATTAACAATAACGTCACTGTGTTGGCCATTCCTTATTTTAATTAACCTTCAACAGGTTAAACAGTCGAGGACCACGCTATTAGATAATCAATAAAGCTGGGCGCTAATTCCACATCCACAACACAAATGTTTTACTGGGTTAGGATAAAAACCTCAATTGCTTGTTACACGCAGCAACTACCTGCTAGTAGGGGGCAGACGGACCCTGAAGTACTAATGATGTCACGTACGCACAACTACTCGTGCACATCAGCCAGCGAACTGCATTCGATTTTTCAGACCGCTCCCAGGCACGGATCAAGCACGTACATCACTTCTACCACTTACCCAGTTCTGGATGAATGGAAAAATTCATTATTCATTTAACTTTAAGGAACAGCTGAAGGGCCCAATCAGCAGCAGAGCACCCCAGCGCTGTGCTAATGCGGACAAGAACAGCTTCTCTCTGATGCAGAGCTCTCAGCGCCATAGTTCTGGGGTTAAGACCACGCCATCATTTTCTTAAGGGACTCGAAAGCAAAAACAAAGCCATAAATTATTTTCTAATTGCTCAGAAGTGAACAAAGGCAGAAAATGACCCGCTGCGTCCCAACTCTTCCAAAGGCACACGTGAATAAACAGGACTGCTGGAAGTCCAACAAACTGACAGCCCATCCCAGGGAACACAAAGAGGAATGTTTGCCTAAACACCGCTTTTCAGCAAGACTGTAATCAAAGAAAAAAAACACGTACGATAAGAAAGATTCCTGGTGGTTCTGGCACAGCGATTATTTTCTACGTAATCGGGAAAGTTTGGAAACATTTGAATATGCTGTTTTGCTGGCAGCCTTTCAAAAAAAAGAAAACACCCAAATGGCTGCACTTAAAACAGCAAACAAGGCCTCAAACCAGTTACTAAACCAAAGCGTTGTGGATCCACAGGAAAAAGCAGCACATTTCTTCGCATTTTCTGCCCTACGAATGAAGAGATAATGGAAGCCTGTACAGATATCTGGCATTAGCCTGTCCACAGGACAGGGGTATAACTATTACAAGTTAAAATAATCAACTTGCTTTTATCGAGGAGTCAAAAAAAAGAGTAGAGAGGAGAGCTCCAGCTGCACATCTCAGCGGGGACTGCACTGGGCAACGTGACACCATCAGATATTCCGTCCCGAACACGGGCCCTCCTGTGAGGAGCGCTCAGTAGGGCCAGATCCGATGGCTTTGAAACTGATCCATTAGCCGTGCTAGGTTTGCAGGAAATCACGCTGGCTTGCGTTTTCTGAAGTGACTAGAGATGAAACAAAGAGGCAGAAAAATCATGTAAATAGGAAAAATAGGAACGGCAAGAGTACCAGTCAAAACAAGCGAGTAGCAGTGAGAGAGGAAGATAAACTGGCCTTCTCCGTTTGAGGGAACCACAAAGTTCTTGCTTAAAAGTTTCTTACAACGATGGGAGTTATGACTTCAAAATCCTACCAAAAGACAGCATGTGCTGACCAAACGATGCTCTCGTCAAGAGAAGATGAGCCCAATAAATAAATATTGCTTCCGAAAACCCACCGAGCGCCGGGTGCTCCTGCATTGTACATCAGCTCTCCCTAGAGGCAACCGCCTGCATGGGAAGGACTTAACCTTGATATGACTTATCTACGGAAGGAAAAGACAGCACAGCTCATAGACACAGCGTTTGGGTTTTAATACAGGTTAATACTGTTTATCTGAACCAGGTCGACACAGGTGGCTGTGGAATATAATGGGATTGTGATGAAAAGAAATGCACAGCCTGAACTTTTAAGCCACAAACCAGCGCTAAGCCAACAATTCATTAGGTATTTTTTCCAAAACTGGGAGTGGGAGAAGAAGATATATCTACCGAAATACAAGCTAAATCATATAGCAGGTGTTTCTCGGATGCATGGGAATAAAACATACTGCAAGGCATTATTAATGTTTAGCATGTAGGTCTGTTACACCACAGTTTATCATCAGCTATCTTCAACCACCTCAAAACCCATGCTTAAATCAACCTGGAGTTTTCCAGAAAACAAAAGCCACGGGTGCAGAGCCTGGAGGGGATCTCGGTGGGCCACGCTGTGCCACTACAGCAGCAGTCTGCAGGCTGGCACACCGCTGATTTACACCCACAAACCCCCAAAACGCCTCCACATGCAAGAGCACGGCAGTGAAAGGAGCCAGAACGCACAGCCCCTTTCATTAGTCATGTTGACAAATCAGAAATAACTCAAGATATCTTAATTACAAAGCCCAAAATTCACTTTCACAGCTCACCAGGATTAGTGGGAAAGGAATCAATCCTTCAAGGGAAAGGAATGAGCTGGTTAAAGTTGTTAGAGATGGTAAAGGGGCTGCAAATGCTGGTTTTAAGTTGATAAAAATACTGCAATGAATCATTCCTAATAAGGGTTTTTTCTGCATTGTTATTTTATTTTCAAGATGCTTGTTATCCTGTAACAACTGAAATTAAACAATCATCCTGAATTTCCCCATTAGCACCCACAAGCCCTAGAATAGGCATCCCAAACCCATATAACCTGATTTATTAAACCAACAGCCGCAGCACATTTAGGAGCTCCCAGCATAAAAGCCCCATTGAAGGCAGCTCTGGAGGGGACTCAGCGTGTTGACCCCAGGCAGACGTGGCAACATTCGCCTGAAACGTAGAGGCCTGGCATAAAAAGGTGTTTTGTTCAGCAGGCAGAAAAACACCCCCCCAGCACACACCTCCCCACAGAAAGCCCCGCATCACTCAGCTGTGCAACATCGGGGCTTTAAGGCTTTCACAAAATGAAATGATGGTAGGAAAACCTGCTCGAGCCTCCCCACAGCAAGCAGGGATTCCACCAGCCGCCCAGGAAAAACCTAATATAAGCTGTAAGACTAATTTCAGCTTCTAATAGGGAGGCTGCTCCTCTCTCTATATATATCTCTTGCTAATTGAGCAGGATAGCCAGCTACCAGGACAGCAAAGGAAATCTGCTCTTCTCTCCCGGAGAAACGTAATGACATGATGGCAAAGTGTTTTTATCAGCTCCCCAGACTGCGAGAGCTGACTCTGCACCATTCATCAGGAGGAGAATGGACCGGGAGAACAATCAGAAATCCATTAGCAAGCTGCCGCTCGGCTCTGCGGCTGCCCCAGCTCCGATCAAATGTCAGAGCGCTCAATGGCTTGGACGACTTGAAAGGCAGAAAGGACCCGGGAATTGTTTCAAAGCAATAAAGATATCATTACAATTATTAGCTTTTATTAGCATCAGGGCAACCATTTGCAATTTATATTGTGCCTTTAACTAAGTTTCTCGAATTTGGAACAGAAGCTTCCAGCACGATTAAAATGGAGAAAGATCTGCCCCAGTCCCACCAACTCACACCAGGAGGAAAGCGGTGGGGGAAAACTGGAGACAGAAGTGGGGGCTGCTCCTTGGCTGGTTTTAATATCTCAGCTTTTACCGCCTGCCTTCAGAAGCCAGGGCTCCACTGTGAAATACTGCAAACTTGCAAGAAAATAGCAAGAATTACCAACGCTGCTATTTACTAGCAGGGGAGTGACCCCATAAGAATACATGAGCTCATCATCGGTATTTCATCCCGCTCTTGTGCTAAGCTGCAGGCTCATTTTTGCGGCTCAGAACGCTTTGTTGTCCATGTATCACAGCACGAGAGAGATCCAAACCCAACCTGCTCTATCACAATCTTCCCCTCTCCCAGTTACTTCTTTAGATGAAAGGCGATTAAGCTGTTTATAAAGCAATGCAAACAACCAGGTTCGTATATCTACATTTGTACATTAAAAACAAATGTGGTACCATCTCCAATGTTATTTACAACGCGTCTGAAAGCTATTATCTGAGCTATTATCTGGCACAGAGACTAGAATAAGATATTCTGAGCGTATTAGCAGCATATCACATATTGAAATGATTTGTGCAGATTCTCTCCATTTGTATACTGTTGATGCTTAAAATATATTGAGGAATCTACAATAGAAAACTTGCATATGTACTAGGAAGTAGGGAAAAAAAATAACTTTAAAAAAAATAAAGAATTCTCCAGTGCAAATACTTTCAACTGCAACTGATTCTCATTATCTTTCATCTGCCAAAAAAACAAATTAAAATATCAATCAAATGTTGTGATCCAGATAGAAGTCTTCAATTGTGTCTTTGGTTCAGTAACAGCGATTATTGTGTCATTGTTCTCAACTCATTGAGGTCCTCAAATGAGATCAGAAATGACTACAGAAAAAAAGAAAAAGCAGCCACAAAATCTCGACAAAAACCTTGTCATCCACAATACCTGAATTACATGTAAATATTTTTACCACTAAAACAGCTAAGAGTAAAATGAAATTAAGGTTGTCAGTATTTCCCTTATGAAATACTAGCCATAAAAATGACTACTGTAAAAGTCTCTGCATTTTTAATTTAGTATAATTTTTTTAATTTTTCACGTAAAAGCCAGCCTGAAGCTTTGAAGTGTGCTAAACTCGGCAGTATCGGATCCTTGAGCACTAAAAACGGCTGAGCAAGGTTGAGACACATTTACCACGACACTGGAAGTTCCACGTGTGTCCAGTGCTTGTTTTAAGCCGGAGTGCCCAGCTATTCTAATTTACACACAGGAGCAGGCTGGTGAAACAGCAGCTGGTGTCATCTTAACACTCTGCTTATTTTCCACCAAGACAAGAGGAAAGGTATATCCAGCTAAGCAGCCTCACAAACTATTAAAAGAGCACTTTAATCCAGACCGGTCCCAGTGACTTTCCTTTGTCTGCACATGGACATTAAAACACTGTCAGGAGTGGAAGGGACTCACTAGTGGGAAACTCCTCAGCCGCTCCACAGGTAACACAGAACTCCAGGTCTCCCAGTAGTCCCAGTGCTCCACAAGCTGAGGTCTCCTAAGCAAACTTACTTGCAGTGATACCCGCTAAATTATTTCAGAAAAGCCACTTAGGGGTATTTAGGCTCTGATCCTACACGTGCCAAATGTCAGCTGCCAGTGAATCTTTAAGCAGCAGTTAAGAACTGGTGTGGGTGGTAATTTGCTCCCTGGTCACAGGTCTCGCTTGTTCACATAACCCAGCCTGGCAGGGACCGGCCACCACCAGCATCCCAATGGGACGTGGCTGGTACCAGATGGGATGAGCTGCTAGTTACAGCCCAGCTCCTTCCAGCCAGACGCCCTCCCTGCCTTGCCGACAGCCTCCGCAGCTGGGAAACGGGCAGAACATTCGAAAATGCCCTTTCTCTCCCCAAAAAACCCCCAGCCCTACCACCGGGCACCACAGCCAAGCGCTCACTGCCGCTGCCTGCGGATCTTCCCAGCCAGGGACTCTTCTGCCAGGGGTCTCAAACCATTTAAAGTGCTACATTCATGTAAATAAGTTGGGTTTTTTTTTTTTTTAAACGAACAAATTAGTTGAGCATATTCCATGAAGTTATTTCATTTGTTTTTGCTCTTGTTCATTTATTCCAATCTGCTGCACCTTCCCTTGGAGAGGTTATTAAATGCTCTGCTAATGGCCGCCAGCACTCATTTAATTCTTCTTAATGAATGTATGAGTGAGTAGCGGAAGCTATTATGTAGGGCTTAATAAAGGGCGGGAAGGAATTTCCTAAAATTTATTGCTACAGGCTGCTGCTTGAAGATAAAATAAATGGTAATTGCTTGGAACAGGAAAGAGGAGGATGATAAAAATGTCCCTAGACATGAGGTAAAAAAAAAAAAAAAAAAAAACGACCACATACACCAAATGCTGTGAACCAAAATCTCAAAGCCTGAAGGATCTCCAAAGCAAGATGGCCTCTTCCCCTCTTCCCGGCTTTTAGCTTTCGGTAATCCTTAAAACATTTTCTTTGAACATGAATGCTGAATTATGAACCCAATCTCAGCTGCAATTATTATTTTACGACACTAGACAGACAACCGGTCATATAAAAAAATCTAAATGGCATTAATTCAGACAGCATCTTATGAAAATACTATTTGCGGGAAAGGGACAACGTGGAAAAAAATGGAAGGACAATGTTTCTGGACTACTGAGTCCAGCAATACAATCTCTGCTAAAGTACAGGGTTTATGGTATGAAGGAGACATAACATTTTGCTACAATTACGTTTCTTCTTTCCCATCGCTGTTTTGGTCAGGGCTGATGGAAGCAGGAAAATTGCGGCGAGGTGAACCTGTGCACTGTTTCTTCAATTTCTGCTGCTGTTTGTTAAAGTAAATGAAAATCAGGAGGCTGAAGGAGAAAGTGTCTGACCAGAAGTCCTGAATGTCTGTCCTGCACCACAGCACTGCAATCACACCGGCCTCCGATCGCCAGGTCAGACCTCAACAACTGGTGAAAACAAAGTGGAAATCAAAGACCCAGCGCATGTAACCGCAAACTAAGAGAAAAATACAGGTTTTCAAAACACAGCTTTTTATTATAACACACAACAGTCTTCTGTCCACATAATCCCTCAGGCTTCACTCAGACAGTATGACCCAGTTGTACAGATGAGTTTGGGTAAAAACTTTGATCGGTCTCATCAAAAAAGCTGAAAAGCAAGTTTCACAAGAACGGGTCTGATTTTTTGTTTCCACTAAGCAGTTGGAGGTAATATTTTGCACACTAGAGACTGCGAAAGTATTCGCTAAAATCAGACTGTACACAGGTTACACAGACTTTTATATTTAATTACAGAAGCAGCAATCGGAGGTTGCACCATTTGTGATTATTAGAGCAATAACCCTGCGGTGGGACAGGGGAGCAGGGACATCCCACGTCAGGTTACCGAGTGCCACCGGCGTTTCTAGCACAGCTGCCCCAAAAAGGACAATCTCCAAGCGCCATCTTCCCAAAACGCAGCAGGAAGGAACAACTACACAGAACTATAGAAAGAAGATGTCAAAATAGCAAATTGAGTGGGCAAGGCATGTATTTCCTTTACATAAAGGGGCAGAAAGAAAGAAATACTCTTTTCAGTAGCAAGCGAATATATCCCAGAGCTTACAAGGTGACCCAAGAAGAAAAGCAAGATTAGGTTTGCTCTTTATTGCTGCTTAGGGCAGACAAAGCCCCTCTCAGAAAACCACCATTTTTCATGCCAGCTTTGACCATCTTAAAACCAGAAAGAGAGGATAAAACCCAATTTTTCTTTTTCAAATCCTTGGCAGGTCACTTGCAAGTGCAGGCCAACAGCTTTTCTAGCAGGCAGTAAGAAATTACTATTTTCTTTTCTAAACAAGGATTTCAGTTCCTTCAGCTCAACAGGAGGATTTTCATAGTCCAATGGAATACAAAGCAATCAGCCAACCTGCAAGAGCATCCAATTTGAAGAGGGACAGTTGCTTCTCCAAGAGAAAAAGCAACAATTTGGTAGAGACAAAAAGCAAAAACAAAGCCAAAAAAGCTTTAACACACTGGAAGATAAAAGGTGAGCAGCTACAAGATGAGTGTGCAATGTCAGGGGATATACTACACCAATTTGCAAAGGACAGACGGCTAATGGATGGCACCTACTAGAGTGTGTTATACAAGAAGAGTTTAATCTTTCCCCACCCCAACAAAAAAATCAAAGCAAATTCAATGCCCATAGCATTCTGCGTATCGGCACCATTACCTGTGCTAAAGGCAGCACTTCCAATTTAAACCAGCAAACACAAATTATCCCATCCCCAAGTACTTTCAGGCACTTCCAATTTCTTAACCCTCTAGCACTCCTATGAAGAAGTCTTATTACCTATTTATACAGGCTTATAGAGCAAGAAGTTGCAGCTTTATGATGATAAAGAACATAAAGACAAAGGATCTGTTTTTTGACTAATGAAAAAGCAGTTACATGTTAACTACCCGTGATGTTCAGGGCTGTTTCCCTGCTACAAGGCAGAACACAGCATTTCATTTACCTCGGCACTGGTGCATCCCTGGAATCACTACCTCCACAAACCTTAATTATCCAGTGTGAAAATATACATTTTGCTTATCCAAGGAGAATCCTCGTGCTGAGGGGAAACGATTAAAAAAAAAAAAAAAACACACAAAACACACACACCTCAAAATTTCTTTCAAATACAACACTAGCTGATGTCAGGTATAAAGAAAAAGCTGGGGTTTTTTTCCGGTTTTATTTGGTTTGGTGTTGGCAGTAAGAGTTTTCTGCCGTATGCAAGAGCCAGATGTGGGAGGAAAAGCGTAGGTGGCATCAGGAAAAGTAGGAACGAAGGTCCTTGTCGCGGTTTATCTGTGGTACGCTACGTTTCAAAATAACAGGAGCTCTGTCATCCAGGCTGGCTCAGAACCGCCCCCGCAGCAGGAAGCGGCAGAACAGCCCGGAGCAGCCGGGAGCGTTTCCATCATCCTCCTCCCCCTGTCCCCGTTATCTGCTCTTACTGGTGCATCTCATAAAACACCCCCAGGCCAACTCCTGGCCAGGCCAGCTCCTCAAGTCAGACCTTTTATAAAATGTTCCAGGTATGATCCCGGGCTTAAAGCAATCCTCTGTCCACAGCAGCAAAGCCAGCATGCTCGGATTGATGCGCTAGGCTCCAAAATCAGGAGTCGGGACGGGTGATTCGTAGTCCAGAGGAGTCGGAGGTGCCGCACGGTGCGAGGAGATGAGCAGGGAGCTGCCAGCACAATGTCCCTGGGCTGGTGGGACGTTGTTTGGGCAGGACCTGCTGTCACGCAGCTCCGCTGGACAGCTGGGCCATGGCAACAGTGTCAGCCTGGAGGCGCACTGGTGGAACTTCTTAGCAAAAGCTCCCCCACAGACCTCCTTCCCCCTCAAACCCTTTTTTTGGTAGTACTTTGCCTGAAGTATTGCACTCAGATTTTTTTTTTTTTTTTAAACACTTTTTTGGTGACAGAGAGAGGAAGAAGGGAGAACATCCAGCCTACTCTCTTCCAATGTGTTGTAGTCTAAAGAAGTCCATTTGTTCAGCTCTGTACTCAGCACTGCATATTTGTATCCCTTTTAAATAAATCAGAACTTCTTTATGAACCAGAAATGCACCCTACAATTACCTTTTCAAGGCATCTCCCCTTCAGTAAGACCTTTCTCTCCAAAGAAGGCTGCAAAGCTCTCAGGGACTCATCCCTTCCACGTGCTGCACCAATGGTACCTCCACATCATCTGGCTACAGATACGACCACTGTCCACACCAAAGGAAGGATAAAGAAACTCAAATCCAAGTGTGATTGTGTAAGACCGTAGTAAAGAGGTCTCCGAGACAGAACAGAGCACCTTTACTTACATGGGGTTAGTTTTCCTTCTAAAAATTTTAGAAGTAGTACATTTTTAAAATTCAGCTGCTAGCAATTCCAATTTGAGAATCATAAAAAGTACTATATTAATAATTGAAACGTAAAATGCCTGTCTGATTCGCTCCAGTCCTCAGTCCCCCACCCCAAAGGGCTTGATTTGCCTAAGGGGAGCATTTCACAACCAGCACATCAACTTGCTGAAATACAACTTGAGCAGATGAAAGCCTCGTAACCACAGAAGAGCTGCCGTCCTTCTAATTCTGGATTTTAAAAATGGTGACATCCACGGAGCTGTTTAAACTGATTTAAAGGTAGAACGGCTAAATTATTTCAGTCCAGCCAAGCACTTCAGATACCGCACGGTGTAGTTATTTCGGATGCGGCTCACCAGCGATCTCCCCATTTCAGCCACAACATCCAGCCGTTCTCAGCCGCAGACAGCAATTCCCCCATCACTGCCGTGACTCACCAAACCAGGGTGACGAGGCGCCCTCAGCACCCACTGATTCAAGATATCTGGTGGCCATGAAATGTGTCTCATACCGGGAGCCCCAGATCATCTGGTTTTGAAGCCCATCGCTTCCGAATTTGGAAACGTCTGAGCTGGAAACCATCTGCTCTGCTCTCTCGTCTTTCACCTTGATGCTTTTAATGCCTCTGTACTTACGCAGGACTAAATGATGTGGATATGGCCAATACACTGTAACATTCACTTTTCTGGGGAAAAGTAACCCAAATTATCAAATTAGAACAAAAACACCTCATTGGATTTCTGCTACTTATTCCAATGAGCAAAATGCAAATACTTCATGTTAACATTTCATGGTTCTTTGAATCTGTACCTGATACTAAATGCAGCACTGATCATTATTTTCCTTTAAAGTTATTCAAATCCTGTGTTTTTAACCACAATTACAAAGTCACGCTGCTGCTCAGTGAAGTTCGCAATTACTCTCAGGAGAGGTCTGCTTATCAACATTGCGGCAGGTCTGCAATGGAACGTCATGCGGTACCTTCGCTTTGCAGAGGCAAAACTGCAGTAACCAAAATGATTATATTAGCGTTTAAAGCTAGTATTTGCCTCCAAAAAATCCAACCTTTACTGTTCTAATTCATCCTTTTTCTTGGCTCAAAATCTGACCTACTTATTTAAGAGGTGTTAGAAGCTCTGTGTGTTTGGCTAACTAGTAGCAGCCTTTAGGATTTGGCCCTCTCAGACCCATCGCTGCAGCAGTTCCAGAGCGAACTCCTGGAATATGTCAGCAAGTTGTATTTAGCAAACAATACAAAACACACAACGCATAGTCTGATGTACCTGTCACAAACAAAGCCTCCCCGTATATCCATTCTCTAGCAAGAGCAAGATAAAAAGAACCAGTAATTCTTGCAGTGAGGTCTAATTAGACTCAAGGCTCCCCAACAGATTTTTTTTTCCCTAATGACATGGAATGTGAAGGGTTGAGCAACACTTACACTGTCTTATGTGAGCACCTCGTAACAATAATGACTGCTTAATACCCGAAACATGATAGCACCTTGACATCCAAACCTCTGTGTGGGAGGCACTATTTAGACATAACAGACAATCCACAGAACCCAAAGAAATGCAGCTTCTATATGAACATCAACAGTATCAAATTATGGGAATAGCTTCATGTTCCCTGCAGTTAATTTCCAGGAAAGGGCATCTATTTTGTATTAAATAGCTGCACGTTTGGAAAGAAACATACATAGCAAACATTTAGTGCAATCCATCAATAGTCTTAAGAGAGGTAAAGGTTTGATTGCAGAGAATTTTAAAATGCATCTCCTTATCCATCAGGTTAAATGTATTTAAGAAGAAATAACAGCTTGGCATTAATTCAAAACTTTTCATTTGAGCTTTCCTAAGTTATTTGCAAACATTAGGTGTAGTCAGACAACAACAGCTCTAATAGCTGTTCCAGTAATTCTGGCTGAACTAGAATGTACCTTTTAAACGAATATTATGTGTTGTCAGATTTACAGAGGATATGAAGAGAGCTTAGAGCTAATAAAAATAATAAAAATCCATTCAAGCATACATATTTATAGCTTAAACTATCTTGCTAGATGCACTAAATCATCTTCATTATTATGAAATTCTCCCATCCAAAGGAAATTTGAGTAGAATAGTGTATTACTAGATTACAACTTCACTTTTGTTAGCATAGTTATGACTTCATAAAAATTTAACTCCACAATTAGGTTTGTGATGGCAATTCTGACATTCAGGCAACACCAGCAATGTAAATAGCTGTAACAGGCTGAATATTGTTTTCAGTTATTCCTTGAGCATCCTCACCAGGAAAAGCTCACGTTTAGAAATGCCAGACACAATGCTGCTAGAGGATTTACAGAATCAATTTCTAAACCACACAATATTAAAAAAAATAATAGAAGTTTCTGTGGCATAACAGAAGAGGTAGAGGAATGAGATCAAATGCAGAAGACAGCAATAAGTGAAAAGGAACACAGCACTGAAAACTACTTCTGCTGTTTTAAAAAATGAGGAATGGGCTGAAATGGAGCTCAAAGAGGTGAGGGAGCAAGATTTTCCCATTTTCCCATTAACAGCAAAAGCAAACATCACCTACCAAGCTCTTTTTCCATCAGCAAGCAGCTCAGAAAGATTATAAGCTCTGAAAGTAACTAAAAAGACTTGACAGCCGCTATTCCTGAAATTCATGGCTGTCACTTCTGACCCTGGTTCTTGCCATTAGCTTTTGCTTATTTCCAAGACACTCTTTACTGCAGGGGCTCATTTTTAACCAGAACGAGTTATTAGAAAGATTCAAAGAAGACACCTGGTGGTCAGTGCATCAAATAACAGTTTCATTTTCTCAAGGCTCATCATAAAAGTTTCACAAACATCCAAGCAAAACAGCTGAGTTTACTGTGTAACATCCCTGTGGTCATGTCAGAAACTGAGAAAACTGAGAACTCAGGAACAGCCTTTCACCAGTTACATTTAATGAGACAACGCTAAAATGTGGCCTTTGAAATTGGGCAACTTGAACACCAATGAAATAGCAAACATTTCCTGAAAGCCCAAACTATTTCCTATTTCAAGTTTCCATATCCTTATCCCACTACCATTCACACACTCGGCCTCTGAAAAAACACCATTGTTTATTCTGGGAACACATACCAAAATAAAGGCCATGAAAAAGCCACTGGCAACTGATCAGCTCATTGAGTTCGCTGCAACAACCTCATGGAGCCAATGTGTGTGTGTGTTGGTAAATTCTGGATGTGCAGAGTAAGTGACATTTCCTCCCAAACAGCATCGGTGACATGCCCAGGTCACCCTGTACTTCCAGAGGCCACGGATGGACATCGGACAGGGAACAAACAGCAAGTCAGCAAAGGGGGAATCCTGCACTTCAGCGAGCTTTGCCACCCCGAAACCCAGGCATTTCACAGGCAGCAGAATATGAAATTCCATACTGTCATCACACATGATTCCCAGCTTCCAAACTCACCATTCCTTCTACAATGCAAATATGGAGTGCAAACCACAGCAGAATAAAGTTGCGCTTTTTACTATTTTCTGAGATTAAGGAGAGACTGAACCGGGCAGGATTTGCTACTGATCAGACAGGACTTCGAAGGATGAGCCTGGATGCAACACTCACCCTAGAAGGGTGGATGAGAAGTACTGAGTTGGTATGGTAGGAATAAGGTAGAACTGAAGTCAGTCTAAAAGATAAATGCACCAAAATGCCTTAGAAAAGCGGCACTAATGGATAAGAAGCTTCTCAAGGCAAGCAATGTCTAGCAATATTGATTCTTCAATACACACAATGAAGCCAAAGTCTTAATGATTAATAATCTGTTGTGAAATTCTATTCATTAAGTAAAAACAGAGCATGGAGATGGCACAACATAAATCAGGCAGTCTCCTCACTCATGAAAGAATGATGATCTTGCTCGCATCCACATAAATTAGCAGCGATTGCTCTGCCGAAAAGCAAGCTCATGCTTTTCACAACCTGAGCAGTAACAGCGAGGAAGAAATGCTGGGAAAGAACAAAAAAAAAACCCAACCCAAATCTATCTCCAAGCCTAACGTGAGAAAGTACCTTAGGCAAAAAAACAAAGCAAGCTGGTACTCAGGACACGTTTGCTCCATCATTGCAACAAGACGTGTGGAAAGGGACTCCTGACAGCATAAAACAACATTTTAGCAGATTCATGTCAAATTTTGCCATCAGGGCAGTGCAACTTCTGGCCATTTCACAAAAAGTTATGCTTAATATGTAAGTGCAAAACAAGCATTAAACATGCAAGTTTAACGAAAGAATGAAGTTAAGAACTAAGGAAAGTTCTTAACTAAATTAGTTCTTAGAACTAAGGAAAGACATTGCCTTAGGCAGCTTTCCTTACTAAAATTGTCTGGATTTTCATTACCTTTTTTGTGCAAGTTTCATCTTTAAATTGATAAAATAGATACTGTGGTAAGCAGATTGACAACCTCTACAGGTTATTTAGATAGATTTCCAATCAGCATAGAGCAGGATAAGAGATGACTGATAAGAAAATCAGCAAAAGCAAAGCAACAAGAGTCATTATTTCTTTTGCTGAAGCCGCTTTGCACATTCCTAATGATGAGCTTCTGCACTTCACAGCAGACCTTTTTATAAGAACACTCACTGTGTCTCACAAGAATGGCACAGTATGTCTGAAGTGACAAAAGACCACTGGGTGAAGACACTGGTGCTCTTTATACAGCTATCAACAGGCATTGCAGACAGAAGGCAGTTCCCTCCCCTATCAAAAAAAAAAAAAAAAAAAGAAAGCAAAGTCCATCTGCAACAATAACTCCAGAAGGACACGGGTATTTCATGTGCTTCCTTCAGTCTGCATGAATGTGAATCAATCAAAGCATTTTACACAGCAGAAAGAGATGACACCTGTAACATCCTCTTCATTGGGGTTCCTGTGAGCACAGCTGGAAACACAACCCCGTTGATCCAAGACACAACAGAACGGGTCCCCACCCTGAAACAACAGTCACCACGACATCTCCTCCAAGGCCATTTTCACCTCTCTGTGCCTCCATGATTTGCCGTGTCCCACAGAGCCCGTCACAGAGAGCAGCAGGGAAGAAACCCAGCATTCCCGATTCCCAGCAATGGGACTGTGCCAACTCCTCACTTTCAAGCTTAAGATTTAAACTCTTCAATTTAAAATACGGTGAGTTAGTTGGTAAATGTTGAAGTGTGCTGAATGAGATGATCACTTACAAGCAATGATTTCTATACTAATACCCTGCAGCTTTCTCTTGCCTCCCTGTCCTGACCTTCTCGCATAGCCTTCCTATTAAAATTTGTAAATAATAATGCAGAACCAGCACGATCTATTATGGGAAGCCTGACATATGAGCAACTTGCTACCTATTCATCACGAAGGAGATGAAGTGCTTAAACATGGCAAGTTATCAAAGATTAGTCTGTGCACAAAACAGAACTGCTTTTGCCCAGGAAAAGGATTAGCCTTTCCCCATCATCCTCTTCCACCTCAGTGTGTGGAAAAAACAGTTTAGCAAGTCTTAGGCCGCTTTCTTAACATATTCCAACCCTAAATCAAGTATTGTGGAAGAGCTTCTTAGCAAAACCTACTGGTATTTGATAACTGGAGCAGGAAAAAAATATAGCAAGAGCTTTGTATGGTGGAAAGGGATATAGTCAGAGGCGGTAAACAAATCTGAGTTTGGTCTGCAGCAAACATCAGCATTAACCAGGTTAATAGAGAAGCACATCGAAGTTGGACACATAAGCCCTGATCTCAAAAGCTGGGGATAAGTCGCTCCTTATAGAGATGTAAATTAAAGTTTGGGAGCTGCCAAACCTCCAGCCAAACAACGAAGAAAGTTTTGTCAGTTTAGAATGCAGACCTGCAATCCTAAAGGCGGACTCTAAAGAATGGGCTCGTATTGGGCTGGTGCTAATGATACAATTTCAGGTGAATGGTCTAAAGCGGAACCAGGAGTAATGAAGCAGTTTCTTTCAAGTCTCAGGTTTTGCAGTTGGTAAAGCAGAGAGGGCGTATAAAAATGCCCTAAGGAACAATGGAAAGAGATAAATGCAGGGTTTGTAACTACATGGGTTTAAAGAAAGAGAGTTCTAATATGGAAGGAATCTCATTTAAATCACTTCCATGTATGGGCAATTGACTATCTAACAAATGTATATTGCATATAAAGAAGATATATTGAGCCTACCTGTAAGATAAAGGCTAATGAGTACAAAATCATTAATTATTGCTTGTTCACAGCCTGCTCTAGACCACCCAGCTGATAAAAGTATATTCCAAAGCCATACAGTTATTATAACATTTTACTCACAGCAAAAAAATAAATAAGACTTCTTGGAATCATGCATTTTTCCTACATGGTATGACAATGATCAGCACTTCATACAAATATTAAACATCAATATAATTCTAGCAGTATATATTGTAGTATATACTTGTATATGCTGATCATAGAATCATTTTGGTTGGAAGAGACCTTCAAGATTATCAAGTCCAACCATTAACCTACACTGCTCTGCTGCTGACCAAGCAGCATCACGACAGTCAATTGCACAGTAAATGAAATTCAAAGCTGTGAACCAAATCCACCACCTCACCAAAGAATTATCCTCGCATCACGTCTTCACCTCAGCATCACAGGTCTGATGATTAGAATTTATTTTTTAAGCCTTCAGGTGCTGCTTTTGCTTGGAGATACTGTTATGCCAAGATGCTTCAGGGAATCTGCTCATCTTTCAGCACAGCAACACCCACCCAAGACACTTAGAGAAGGTGCGTTTGCCGATTACTCCAGTTAACCACTGCCAACTTTGGATCAGAGTTGAGCCCTGTGGGAATACTCCTTTCTTTTCAGAAGTTTGAGTTTTGCTGAGATTAACATTCTGGAAAGGCAGATGATACACTAGCATGCAAACTCTGAAATGCATTGACAAAGTCATTCCCATTGACTGTCTTCTGACCACAGCTTTTCTCTCAGTTGGATATTCCCAAAAAGTAACAACTACAGACTCATTTCTCCGCGGATAAAAGCTCAGGGCAAGAGGCAAACATTGCCTTTATACTTCCTCTCAATTGCAAGCTTGCAAACAATTTAAGAGACAGAGTAATCTGCGTCAAGATGAAATCTCTACAACCCCATCAAGGGCTACTCCGCTGCCCCGGGTAACCACACCAGCCTGAACTCCAGCTTGTAAAACACCCTCAGCGGAGAAAGCAGCAATACAAAGAAAAAAAGGCCCAAACTTGTCCATAGATTATTTCCCCCCCTTACTGCACTCAATTGTCAACTCATGACAAAATTTAGAGCCTTTCTGCATTATTCTCACAGAACGTTTGACCACCAGCAGAGCTGATTTCTGGCCAGTTGCCTCCTTGCTTTTCAGAAGCCTCTTGATGCGTCGCTTTGAGTGCTACGGAGAGCACGATGACCGAGAAATGGAATTACTTCCCTCAGAGTTATTTTGCCCTGCACTGTTAGTGTCTGGTAATAGTTACTAACCCTTTCAGCTAAGATTCAATATCACCAAAGCCATTAAGATCTTCAGTGCTCTGAAAATCACCGCTAAGCATCTGCTGAACGGGCCTCAGCAGAACTTAGCAGGTAGTGAAACGGGGTCATGAAACAGCTTTCCAAAAACACAACCATAGCAGGAGAGCCATGCTACAAGCTTTTTTGTTTGTTTTATGATGGGGTTTAATATAAAAGAACTTCAAACAAATACCTTTAAGAGTTCTACCATTTCTAAGGGTTTGCTTCCAGCCCCCCCTGGAATTTCTTCTTATGCATTTCTTAATTATGAAAAGCAAGAAACACGATTTTCCTGGGACAAACTGGTTCCCACAGCGTGACAGAGGAACCAGATACAGTGTCTGGCATTTAGAAGAAACTGTGTAATCAAAGTACTGGAAGACAAACATGCAAAAATGGAAGCCCTGAAAAAACACTGATCTGTTCTTATGAGCTACAGCCTAATGAAGCATATCTGAATAGGACTTATTAAATACTATTGTGTCCATTAATTTCAAAGTGTGTCAGACTATATATTTCAAAGACAAATTATCAATTAAAAAAAATGGAGGGAAATGAAGAGGAGCAGCACAAACTCAAACCAGAGCTGAACAACAAACAATGGTGGCACAGCCTTCTACTGTCTGTGCTTCGAAGAATCGTTTCATACACCCAAAGGAAGAAACTCTTCCTCATGTGGGTAAGCGAGGCTGATCTTTTCCAGTTCTTTTAACAGATGTACTGGCCTTGATGTCCCCTTTCAAGTTTATTCTTTTCTAAATCAAGACACTGAGGTCTCTTGTGGACATATGGCGTATGGACATTATAGATGCTATTTTTCTTTGCAAATGTGCTGGGATCTTCTGACCTCAGGTCATACTGGCAAGAAGTTACCATCTGCCTATTCCTGTTAGATGATCAAAAAGGAGCGTTTCTGGCTCTTCTGCCACATCAAAACAACAAAGGTAGTTAGAATATGGTGCTGCTTGCCGTTGGAACTCTCGCTGTACCTCATCTGACCTTGAAACTCTGTCCAAAGTAGTAAAAGCAGCAACTAAACTGGGGGTGGAGGAGCGAGCGTATCACAGGACTGAAAGCACGGCTTGGAAAAATCCGGCAGTGAGTTTATCATCAGAAGGCCAAGTTAGCCCTTACACTCTCTGCTTTTCCCTTATTTACCTTCAATTTCCAAATGACCTCAGTGTACAAACATTGTGGGGGACATCAGAAGAAATAACACTGATGTGACTCAAAACAATATTTCAAAACAGTAGCACATACACGGCATCTCTGTCTGTGTCTTTGCTGAATGCTGCACAGGATTTCTTGGTCCCTTCTAGAAACACAGGGTATGACAAAGTTTGAAAGCAAAGCCCAGCTAAAACAAAACTGAATCAAAACTTTTCTGCTAACTACTAGATTGTGCTCTCAGACACAGAAAATATTTCTATTTTTTATTATATGAAGATTATAGATGCAGTTTTGTTTTGTTCACAGATAAACAGCTGAAGACAGCAACCAGTAGCATGTCTTCTCAAAGAATATTAGAATTGAAAAAACATTGTGCAAAAGCAGGGATTACTCCAAGACGTTCCAGTGGAACAATGCACTTCTGCATCTCACTTTTGCAGAGATGCCTTCAATTTACAAATATTCTTAAAGGAAAAAAACCCCACATTTGAAACAGTTACTGAACCTACCTCTGAGTCCTGCTGAGCTTTTTCATCTGGCTTCTTTCCTGAGATTCTCAGGCCCCTCCTAATTTGTGGAAAACCAGCAAGTGACAGGGTTGCTGTACCCCAGACTTGGTCACATTTAGCTTCTAGCACTTAAACCCACCACAGCACAAGATGAAGGCTCAAGCAGCTATGAGAAGCCACTAATTGAAAGTGCTGTAAAAGCACTACACAAATAAACAAGAAATTTTTTTATTCCAATCAGTTGTCACAACAGCAGCATCCCCAAACTTTCCGAAATAAGTCTTTTTTTTTTCCCCCCACCAAGTAGCACAGTGCTTTTTGTAAAGATAATTAAAGAACACTTGTCACTGACCACAGCATCACCATCAGCTGTGGCTGGTCCATACCCATGAAAGACACAACTCCAAAAGGATGAAACACTTTCCCAGACTTTATACCAGAACACATCTGAGGCAGAAATGAGAAACTTTTACAATGTTAAAATGTTACTTCCTTGTATTTCGCATTTAGCTGTATAATAACAAGCAATCTTGACCTCAGTATTTTCTTAATAAACAATCACAGAAGATGTGCATTAAGAAACAAGGGGGAGAAAACAAAATACTACCATAAAATACAATACCAAATCCGTATTGTATCTATCTCGGCAAAACAAAATTAAACCAAAAGAAACACCAGTAGAAACCTCCTACCATGTTCGACGAAGACGTTACAGTGTGGGCCCCCATGCCTCGATGACTCCTTCTTCCCTGCTCCTTTGATAAAGTGCAGGGCAGGCAGACTTGGCCTCCTTTGGTCCCCAAGAACTTTTCCAGGCTGCTGCCCCATAAAGTAACTATGGGCAGCCTTTCTCAGGATGAGAAGTTTCTCAAGAAGTCTGTGATCCCTGATCTTCCAGGTTGGGAAGGAGCTTTGAAGGAGAATGTATTTTAGGTGGGTGCGTTGGTTCACTTGTTGCGTGATAAAGTCACTTGAGGTGAAGAATTAAGACAATCGCAGATTCCTCCAGTGCTTTCAAGATGACAACAAGGCTCCTTAGGTGACTTTAGGCAAAAAAAAATAAAAATAAAAATAAAAAAGAGTAAAAGTTTCAGCTGCTTAGTAACGACCAAGCCTTACCAAAGTTTCAGGCTGCCATTTGTAGTGTGTCTTCCACCAGGTAAAGCAGCATTAGTTCATCTCACAAGCAAGAAAACACACGTAGGCTCACCCAGGGCAGGAAACAGCCATTCCCACTGCAACCAGTGTCAAGGTTTCTTTTTTTTTTTTTCCTCCTCCTTTTCTTTTGCATAGCATTGAGTTAGCGAAGGCCAAAGAGCCACGTTATTTGCCTTCAAGTACCGCAGCGATCTAGCGGGATCAAGCACGCCGAAGCCATGTCAGCTCGCGAGGCGAAGTGGAGGAGGCCCTGGGCCTGGTGGGCTCCACACGCTCCCGGGGACGAGGGGAATGGCCAGTGGGCTCCTCACGCCGCCTCGGCTTCTCCCATCGCAGGCCTGGGGCTGCCCGCACCGCCGCTACCTGTCCCCCGCCGAGGCGCCGCGGGCCAGCGGGCCATGCGGGGCCATGGGGGCGTCGAAGCAACGCTGGGGCGGCCGGGCCAGAGCAGGTGGCCGCCCTCCCGGCCTTGCTGCCCGCCTCAGGCGGAACCGGCTGCCGGGGATGGGCTGCGGGGCCGGGGACGAGCTCCGGGAGGCCGGTTCCTGCACAGCAACCAGAAGAGGTCAGGCGGCGGTGAGCGGGCCGGCTGCATCCCCGCGGGGGAGGCCGGGGACGGGCAAGGCCCGGGCGGGCAGCGGGGCCGAGCCCGGGCGGGACGCGCGGGGGGCGGCGGGGCCAGGCGGCCACACGCCCAGGGGGAGCCCCGCCAAGGCCGGCAGGAGGAGGGGAGCGAGGGGCCGCAGGGCTGGGGGTACCCCGGGTGCTGCCGCCGGAGGAAGGCGCGGAGCGGAGCGAGACTGGCGGGGGGCGGCTGCAGGCGGCCAGGGAGATCCCGGAACCCCCGGCGCGGCGCAGCCCCGTCCCCGGCCGGCGGGGCGGGCGGTCACATCCCCTTCCGGCCCCTCCTCCTCCGCCGCCCCCGCCTCCCGCCCGGCCCGGCCGCTGCCCGCTCCCGCCCGGCGCCATGACGGGAACGGGCGGCCCGGGGAACATGGGGCTGTGGGGTCTGTGAGGGAAGAGCCCGAGGAGATGGGGGGATGCTCGGAGGGGACTGAGGGACCGAGCAGGGGGACGCGTGGGGTGAAGGAGAGGGTGAGGGGAGCCATGAAGGGGCAGCGAGGGGGAGCAGCGAGGGGAGTCGGGGGGAAGATGAGGGGACAGGGACGCAGAGGCATCGCCGGGGTGAAGCCATGAGGGAAATGGTGCCATGAAGGGGCCAGAGGGGAGGATGAGGTGGATGGGGAGGGCACGAAGGGGATGATGAGGGAAATTGAAGGGGAGCCACAAGGGGAGTGGGATGAAGGTGAAGATGGTGGAAAGGACAGGTGGAAGAGGGATTTTCTAGTATAACAAATGCCAGCCAAGGACCCAGAAAGCTCATGTCAAATCCCTTACCCCTTTGCAAGGGCCACCCGAGCTGTTTTCCCTGAGATCTGTCAAGAGCTCCTTGGCCCTCAAACCCACCAGAGCCCTCCCCGGGCCTCAGGGCCCCCGGCCAGCTCTGGGCGCTGGATTTCTCACAGAGGTGGGCAGGGACGAAGGGATCCTCACCGCGTCAGCTGCCTGCACAACCATCAGCCTTTCCACAACCAGGGATCGGCCGCCCTGCTTGCACAAAGGATCTCGCTGCCTTATTAACGCTGTCGGAGCACACGGAGAACTTGATACAAAAACAGCCATAGAGGCCAATGAATTTGACAAATATTGATTTATTTTCCTGGAACATTTGCTACAAAGATGAAATTAAACGCCCAAATTCTTCGCCTTGCGCTGTGGTGCGCTTAGATGTGCAGCACATTCCCCGAGCTAGAGAGCACAGACGGCGATGCTGAAGATAATTTCGTTTCTCATACGTTCTCCAGTTCACCTTGGGAATAGAAGAGAGTTGAGGCAGCAGCTTGAGGTCAGGGTGTTTTGGTCAAAGGTCTGTGGCTGCTCCCACTCAACAACGGGAGGACACACAAACGCAATTTTGTGCAGTAGCCTCCTGCTCAGCGTAACCATCTGGACACAGAGCGGCTTGTTTATACCGACTCCTCCCTTGTGACAAATCCAAACATACTCGGTGTCTCCTACACCATATTCAAGGTCCCTGGCAGACGCGTGTTTTTCATCTTCCAACAATAGCATCTGAAATGTAGCACTTCATAGGGCCCTAAGGGATCCTCTACCTCTGCTGTGCCTGTCTGCTCCCACATCACTAATTATTAGCCAGGAGACTGATCCCAAACCATTTTCTATTGCGTTTCTCCATCAGTGACTCATATTCCTGGTACTGAGGCTGTTTGTGCTACACACATGCAGGAGAGAGAAGTTCTGGTATGTTATGCTGAGACAAATCCAGGGTCACAGCTCTTGAACCCAGCAGAATTTGTCCAGGTTTATCTCAGTAATGGAGATCAGCTTCTCGCCGCAGTGTCCTAACAGTCAGGTGTTTCTTTCATTGCTTTGCAATCGTAAGCAGCAAAGCGGGGCGGGTTCTTTGCCAACCGTCCCCAACCGCTTTCCACTCAGCAGTTGCTCCAAAAGTATTTCCCATTTCCCAAATCAGTGCTGTAGTTAATCAGGGGCTACACAAAGGCAGATGGGCCAGCTGCTTGCTCCCAAATACCAAAGCAAGGTATCTGCCCTCTTTTCCTTCCTGAAGGGTATTATATTTTATGTCCCCTACCCTGCTGCCAGTTTTTGTGAACATGATTGTCTCATGTTAACAAATCTGAAGTTGCCCAGTGTGTTCAGAAATTATTAGAGAAGACAGAAAGATTGCGTGAATGCAGAATAAATTAAAATCTACAGACTCAATCAAGCCTTGCATGTGGCCCATATACATCTCATACATTTCATAAAAGAAATTTCAATACTCTTTCTGTTTACCTTCAATTATGTGTGGGTTGTTATACTCAACAGCTGCAGTGATGTTTCCTCCATAACAATATCCTAAAGCTTCAACCTCTTTACCAAATAATAAACTTTAGCATATTAATTAGCAGTCCTCAGGAACCTGAGATAACCATTTCAAGACTGCCTATAATCTCAGTGGGGTTTCAGAAGCTTCTAGGGTCTGCTCAAAGCTTTGTATTTATGCCACTCACCTCAACTGAACGGCAAAACTGCATGTGGATGATAGAGAAGTAATGTAATAAACAGCAGTAATTGGATTAATAACCCATTAGTAGAGGGAAGGGTTGCCATTCTTCATACATGAATCAAACACTGCCACCAAGTAACAGGAAAATTATTTCTACAGATGAGCGATTTTGTGTTCTCATCTCTGCGGGCAGCGCTCACCAGCAAGGGAACGGTTTACTAGCTCCACTTTGGAGCACATCTGTGCCAGGTATTAACTCTGGAGTAAGCAGCACGGGCAGGTGCTACAGAGGGTTTACAAACAGGCTCTGTGCCGTCAGACACTGCTGACCAAAGAAATCAGATTGCTCTAAGCTCTTCTAATGCCTGCATGGGCATTTTAGTTTCCCATACAAAAATGAACACTTGCTTTTCCCACCCCGCTTTCGACTCTTCGTTTTGTTCTTAAACCAGAGAAGCCATAGTTTCTTCCTTTTCACCCTTCCTGCTTAGAAGTTGCCTAGCAAAATCCCACAGACTATTTCAAGAATTCAAGAGAGCAAAAATCCCACAGACTATTTCAAGAATTCAAGAGGACACTGCTTTTGCTGGAGTCCTCCTTTACATCTCGAGCACTTCCCTGTTTCAAAAGCATTTTTTATACAACCTGCCCATCCTCCCGTGCAGATCTGCCTGGAAAAAAAAAGGGGTCCCAGCTCCCCCGCCCACCCGAGATGCCAGAGCCTCCCCCAGACCCCGTCTGGCTCCTCACTCATCTCTACTGGGCACAGGGGAAAGTAATTTGTTGTATTGTGCATTGTGACTGAACGGTGATACTTGAAGCCTCTCCTCCATATGGGAACCACGAGCCCCAGTCGCTTTTGAGATGGATAAGCACTGGTGGCCCTCGACATTTCGTCAAGAGAGCAGAAAGTCCCAGGGATTCAGCCAAATCAAGAGTAAATAGGAGCTGGCCCAGTACCTTTCTTAGACGTGTTTGAAACCACTCAGGAAGTTTCTCCCCATGCACGTTTGTCACTCTCATCTCTCGTTACCTGCTGGCTTGCGAAGCTGCGTGTGATGGGCCTGCAGAACTGCCAGCACTGCCCGCTCTGAAACCTCCTCACAGAATTTATGTCTGAGCTTGGCACAGCACTGGCTGAATTTCCAAAAGAACGGCAAGGACCTCTCGTGGCCAGGGAGGAAAATACCGAGACCTTCAGTTCTCCCCCCACATCTGAAAAGATCCATTAACCAAAACTTACAAACATGTTCTCAGACTTAAAAACAAAAGTGCCAGGTATTGGGGCGCACAGGAACTGGGTGAGTCGTATACTCTCCCCCATTTAATATATCCCCAAGGCAAAAGTATCAGGAATGCTGCAGCAAGCAGAAGGAACTGGGAAGCTCGGAGCTGAAGCAGTCCAGATCTTTGAGCTCATTGTTTTTCATGTTATATACTCTCATTTATTGAGCATAAACAACCAAAAAAGGTTCATGTTGGGGATGGAGGCCTAGCATAAGAAGCCTGGAAATAAACCATAGTTTTAGAGACTGCTATGTAGAGGATAAAAAAAAAAAAAAGATAGAAGGAGAAAAAAAAAGATAACTCAGCTGTGCAGCCCATGCAGCCTGCTGCAGAGACACCAGCACCCTTTTCCTCAGATCTGTGCTGTAAGAACCTGGCACTGTCTCGCAGGTCTGACAGCTCATGTTTGGTACCCATGAGCATGATCCAACCCTAAATTAGCCACCTCCACAGCAAATTCTCATAAAACTCAAAAATAACAATTCCCAGGTCTTGGGTGGAGTATTCTACTGATATGCCCAAGAGGTTAAGTACTATTTTACAGAGGCAGCACAGGCAGAAGTTTGTGATTACCCATGTCCTTGCTTGTCCTTCGCCACTGAGCTCCATAAAGCTCCAGTATTTGGATAGCAGCGCTGGTGGCGGACATCCAGCCTTTGCTATTTGGCAGGGCAATGAGGCAGAGCTGTTGGAGAAGGTGAATACTTCAAACGTGATCCAAAGCTGCCACCTAGTGCCCCTCTGGACTGCAGGCAGAGCAGCCTGAACCAGATGAGAAGCACTGAAGTATTTCTAGTTGCCAGGAAAAGATTGAGCAAATAATTTTTCCTTTTGCCTGGGGCAAGCATGAGAATTTGCAGCAAAATTAGATTCAGGGGCAATTAGGGCAGATTTTTTGCTTTTTCATCCTTTTGAAGAATTACAGTACTGTGGTGCAAGCAGCTCTAATACAATACAAATACAATATATACATATATATAATACAAACAGCTCTAATATAAGATCTGAGAGGCTGTTCTGAGGAAAGCATCACATCCATTCCATACAGAGAAGGCAAGTGACTGCCAAGGTCTGGCTCAGCATGCCCACCTCTAACCACTGCCCGGGGGATCTTCACCAGTGTCATACTGGGCTCCCCGTCACCCCCAGACACAGCTGCTGCGTGACTCACCTCTCTGGGATCCTGCAGGGAAGCAAGTCCGAGAACACCGCGGTGAACAATGCCAGGAAATCTGCCTACAGAGGAACCCTGCACAGAAGATGCACTGAAGGGGAAGGTCAAGTCCTGCTTGAACAGGATGAGGAGACAGCAGGACATTGTAACCATTCCAGGTGTCCTGGCACAAGGAAACTTGAGCCAACCATCGCTCTCAAGCTAGACCCAATTCATTCTGGAAAAAGACAAGCTAAGGCACACACTCCCGAATGACTGATCCGTTTCAAAAAATTTATTGAAATGTAAAATATTTCATAGAAAACAACACTGGAGCCTCCTCCTCAGAGAAGCTCACTCAGCAGGCATAAAAAAAAAGGACCAGCAGGATGCACACAAACTGAACAGACACTGCTCGCCCACAGCTCCTGGCTCATGTGGCCAGCCACATCGTGCCACATCCAATCTCATACCCTTGAGACACGAACAGCCAGACCCAAAATGTGGTTAGCAAAGGTGTGGATACTCTCCTGTCCTCTAAAGACTTGTACCTGTGATCTGCAGTCCTAAAAACAAGAGCTCTCAGACAGAGGACAGAGGAAAATCAAGGAAAATCAAAACCATTTAGAAAACCTTTAGGGAGGGAGGAACATCACAAAACACATCCCTTCCTCTCTATCATTCTGCACAAAGTTCAGGGGCACTAGACACAGCAACAAGTGCTGTGGGATATGTCCCAGTTGCATCTGCATCTTCGTAAAAGTCAGACATCAATTTTTCAGGCTGCTGTACTAAAAGGCTATTGTAGTCAAGTACTATTTAGTACTATTGTACTAAAAGGACTCCGGAGGTAGCCTAGGAGCTAAAATGAGGAATTTTGGTGGTTTCTGAAGTGTGGAATGAATGTTGGGGACTAGAACACTGACAAAAAAACCACTGAGAATCAAAAGCTGCCATGCCAGGACTTCAAATGGTTGCTTCTGGCCACGTGTCCTATCCCTCCAGATCCAGCAACCTCTGTCGGGTTTCCAGAACGACCTCCTCCATCACCTCTGGTTTGAGAATGTCCTTGATCTGGAGTGGAGAGAAGAGTAACATTGGCACCATAAAGCAACTACTACTATTGCACACTCTCTGGGGACAAGGGTCTGTGCCACACAGCAGTGAGCAGCCAGCCAGTTTAGAGGGTTGTGGTCTAACAAGACTGTCAGGGCAGATGGCCCAAGGCAAAGTCAACGTTGCCAGAGTCACCAATTCTTATATAGAGCATAAGAAATCAAACAAGATGCTACTGACAGCTCCTGATCTCTTCTGAAGGACACACACCAGTATTTGGGGAGAGATGACTTATACAGAAGTATAGTTCAAAAGAACATCTGACCTAGTGAAGTGGGCTGCCACTGTGAATAAAAGCAGAAGACAATTCGGATCTTATCCATTTATGAGAAAAGAATTGCCAGTGGTTGTGCTGGCAGAAATCACAGAGAAAAGCTGTATTGCAAAAGGTCAAACTGAGGGAGCCTTCCAGCAGTACAGGATGCGGATACAAACAGAAGACTGGTCTTTGTACAATACATGTCGCTTGCTTTTTCATTTGTTCTTAAAGTGCACCGTACCCTCAAACAATCCCAAATTTAACACTGTTTTCCCAGGGATGACAAAGGGCCCATAATTCCAGCAAGGGATACACCTCTATCAAAAAACTGAACTAATTCTCTATAGGAATAGTTGAAATTTGCCTGAGGCAGAACCCTTCAAACTATCCCTGAAAATGTGCAAGGCAATTTATGTTATGCAGAAGGGGAGAAGTTCCTGTTGTCACTTACTACAGGCTGCTTTGGAAAGGAGAAAGGAAGCCCACCCACCTAACTTACAGACTGCAGCAGCAACTGATGCAGCCTTTCCGTTCCCTCCCCACAGCATGGAATAAAGTAAACATCACTGGTTTCTATACCTGATGAGGAAGGGACGCTTCATAGCAATATAGGATGCTGGTGTCAAAGAGCATCAACTTCTGAGTAGCCAGAGCCACAATGCAGTTTCGGAGCCGTGATATCACCTCCCGGTCAGACAAGGGAACTGGCTGAGGAAGGACAGAGGAAAACAGATGAATACGCAGGGAAATAATGCAAGCCTACTGTAAAAAAAGCTTTGCCACGAACCTAATACCAAATCTGGAAAGCCTCAGGTTATCAATGTGCCTCCGCGTTAGAATAACAAAACATTGTCAGTAGAAGGTTCACCTTCCCTGCACCCTCACCTCCAAGTTGGGGGTGAAGCCTCCTGCCTCTTCATCTTTCTGCTCTGGAGTTGGGTAGATCCAGATGAAGCCGTTGTTGCCGAGGATCACAGACGCACCACAGGGCAAGTCGTGGAAGTGAGTCTTCTGGCGTTTCACAAGGGAGGGCGAGACCTGAACGAGCACGCCCTGGCCAAGCTGAAGAGGAGACAAGACTCAGCATGAGAGACACGAGCCACCATAGATAACACTGAGTCACTAACATGCACTCCACTCCTGGTCTAGGAACCAATTTTAACACCTTTTCCTGTGAAATAGTGAATATAAAACCTGCCTGCCTCTGGGAGCGCTGGGAGGATTAGCTAATGCCTCTGCAGTCCTTTGAAGATTAAGAATACTCCAAGTGCTTAGCACAAATGTTAATAATATCTTGATCGTAACTACACATCAGCCATCTCTGCAGAAAAATGAGGAGTGAGAGGAGCAATTTAGCAGAACACTTTCCCTCTTAATCCAATCACTGTCCTTCACCCTTTGTGCAATAAGCACACTTTGCTTTCATCTTTTAACTGCTAATACCCTTGGTCTGGTAATCCTGAACTGCAGCCTACGCTCCAATGGCCCCTTGGCTTATTTCAATGCACAAAACCAGAGATAAATGCCAACCGCGTAAAGCCTAAAATAGAGCCCTAGAGAGGGAAACAAGTCACAGGGACAGTGACCTGCAGAAAAGGAGTGATGAAGTTTGAGTCAGAAGATTTTTCTACCCAAGATTTAATTTTCAAGTGGCTAGTGGGGGAAACAGGACTTGCATGCTGTAATTGTGGACAGGGAGAGCAGCAGCTCGAAGGACAACTCAAGGGCACGTCTTCTGCTTTGGGAAACTGCTCAGTGCTCCTATATAGGACCTCAGATTCTTCCTAACCTTCCGGCATCGGTTCTAACAACACCTTGCTCTACTACAGAGCTTTTTTTCTTAAAAATCTCTCCAAAAGGCCTTGTACAAGTCAACTGGAACAGTATTAGGCCAAGTCAAAGTGCTTTGGAACAACTTACCTTCCCATACTTCAGACTCCGGGTGTGCAGTGATACAGCTCCATCAGAAAATACAGACTGGACCTCTGCCTGTCAGTGCCACTTAAGGAAACAAGGTCCCCAAGGCTTCCCAGTGCCACCAGCCGCTGGCTGTCACCAGCACAGAGCTCTGGCTACCAGCCAGGCTGGCCCCGCTCTGGCCGTTCTCCCCATGCCCCTCGGCAATTCTGCCAGAGCGTAAGCAGTGGAAGGATACACTGATGAGATCTCCTTCCTGCAGATAGTCCCTCATCGCAAGCTCATCTTCTGCTGATCTCCTTCTCTGAAACACACAATGCAAGGAAAGGTACGTGTAGCTCAGAATGAAAAAACATCAGTTAACACCTGCATTATGGGGGGACCTTAGGATGCCGTGCAAAACACAATCTAGTCGCCAAAGGAAAATCAGGCCTGGTGTGTTTATGTCCAAATAACAAGAGTTAAAGATATCAGAGCACCACAGACCCATCCACCAAACTCAACACTACCCTTGTTCTAACTGTGGGAAGGGCTCCAGAGCTTCCCAGTGCCTCAGCTTCTGCCGTGGAAGGAGATGACAGGGAGGGCTCTGGCACCGCTCTGCATCAGCTACACTCACCAATTCCCCCCCAGGTAAATTCATAGAGGACAGCAACAGGACTGAATCCAGCCTGGAGTTGGTTTCCACTTTCCATCGCTTCTGCTGAACCTGAAGAAGGAAAATGGTACATGCTCAAAAAAACGAACGGAAGCTCTTCGGTGAAGTGAGAGGTCCTGCAGCAGGAGACAGCTCTGCTGACTCCTTCCAGCCTCATTTTATTTAAAACCCACACGCTCACAGTGCAGGGGCGCTAATGTGCTTTTAGGCACGTCAGAAGGCTTGGGATCAGACCGAGACACGCCAGCCTGGCAGCTGGCCAGTGGCCACCATCCTCCTCCCCGGCACCACGGGGAAAAAAACATTTACCTCAGTGATCCTCCCGACCACGATATCGCCAACTTCGCCGTTGTACCTGGGAGCGGGACAGAGGAAGGGAGGCAAGAGAGACGGGGGGGCAAGAGAGATCAGCCCGTCAGACGCCTCATCCTCCCAGCGAAGGGCCCGGCCCCAGCCCTCGCCCAGCGCCATGGCAGCTCTACGTTCGCTGCACGGAGGTGGCCACGCTCACCTGGTCTTCAGCGCTCTGACACACACCAGCTTGTTCACCCTCTCCACGGCGCCGGCCACCGAGGCGATGAGCTTCTCGTCCTCCACGTAGGTGCCGTGGCCCCTGCGGAGAGAGCGGCCGCCTGAGGAGAGCCCGAGGCCGGCCGGCCCGCGCCCTCCCCCCGCCGCCTGCCCCCCGCCGCTGCCCGCACCTCATGTAACCCGTGTCCGTGGTGATCGTGTCCCCCGGCGCCACCAGGTGCTTCTCGCCGCCCCGGGGAGCGCTGGGCCCCACCAGTTTGCGGGGCACCGGCAGCCGCATGCTGATCGCCGCCATCTTGAGTGCGGGCGGTGCCGCCAATCCCACCCAGGTGCGCCTTCCGCCCGCCATCTTGGCTGTTGGCGAAAACGCGCCTGAGGCGCGGGCGCCACCATATTGAATGAGGGCAGCGGTGATGGGAAGACGGTGACGTCGCTGGGCGGCCATTTTGGTTCCTGGCAGAAAAGGGAGCCGTGGGCTTCGCTGCCTTGGGAACCAAGGGGAGAAGGGGGCCATGTTTAGTGCGGGCGGGATGCCTCAGCCCACCGCACCGGGGGGCACCGGGCCCCATGGGGGGCGAGGCGAGGCCCACGAAACTCTCTCCACCCACTCACGCCCCTGAGTTGGGGCTCGCAACACCCCGTTGTGGGAGGCCACGCCCAGCAGCACCATGGCTGTTTGCTCCGGAGGGAAACAGCACCTCCCATTTCTGGGGGTGCCCCTGCTTGGCTTAAACATCTCTGAGGGAACACGGGATTTACCCCCTTCCCCTGGCTAAACTGTTCTAACGGTAAATAATGCATTTGTGTGGAAGTTTTGGTCATTTAATTCGAAGAGCAGTTAGGCTCTCAGAGCTACCAAGGAAGAAGAAGCCAGTGATGACCTTCAGCAAACACTTTTCTTCCCCCCGACCAAAATCAAACGTTATCCTTTCAAGCAGGACTTGCACCTGTAGCCCATCACAGCTGAAATACGGCCATTATTTCACTAAAGATACCATTAAAGCTACCAAAAAGCCGTTGCTTCAAACAGAGACTGTAACGTAGAGGCAGGAACATACAGACCAAATAATCCCACTCGCCCCTTCCCCTCCAGCCCTGCAAAAGGGCTCGTTTCTCCCCAAACCTGATCTTCCCTCTTCCCAGCTGCACTATTTGGTCCAACAAATGATGCTACGTCCCTTATTCACCCTGTGCTGGTCAAAACGTTCACACATCCCGATCAGCACGCCCTCCCCCAGCACACAGCACAGTAAAGCTCTCCATGCCGTCCGTCTTCTAAATGATAAATGTCCCAAGTAATTTTTATTTAGAATACAAGAGAGAGGTACAAATGTATTTACACTGTGTACATATACAATCAAATAATATATAATATCAAAGTTTTGTAAATAATGTTTACATAAATATGTACAAAGTTAAAGTGACAGTCGTTTGTTGGTTTTTTTTTTTCTGAAAGTAAAACACAGTTTGTTAAGAACTTTATACATCTTAGACTTATAATTAATATTAGAATACCTTCTTTTAAGCGCTATGATACACAGACCCCCTCTCACATGTGGCAGAACTCCAGAGGGCGCTTAGAGTTGTCCTTGGGGACAGAGCTGGCCCAGGGACGAGTTGTCTCTGTCCCCAGTGGGCAGCAGAAGTAACAGCCGAAATGTTCCCCCATCACGGGGAGCGATGGGGAGCAATGATGCTCCAGGGGCTGAGCACCGGGTCCCCCACAAAACCTACCCGTGGATGGGCGTTTCCACCTGGCACGTCGTACCGGGGGTGCCCCCATGACATGTGGCCTGTCCCCTGTGCCCATGGCATCGCTCCGAGGTGGCAAGCAAACCCCAACACACGGCTTGGACAGGCAAAGGGACTGGGGAGAGGGGAAGAAATGTGACTGCTAAATTAGGGCTCCCAAAGAGGGAAATGTGTCCCTTGGAAAGAGCCACCAGGGCCAAAGCTGCCCCTGGGGTGAACGGGGTGGCCGCGACAGGGGTGTCCCAGCCCGTCAACGGGGCTGTGTCTCTCTGGGCACTCGCTGGAGTGGAGGAGGAGGGATAGGAGCAATTTTTCTTTCCATCAAATTATCTGTAAACCCCAGGTATGACTCTTTCAGGCCCTGCTTTTAGGCTGCCCCAGCCCTCCCCCAGCACACCAGCAAATCCACGCAGGACGTCCCGCCATGTCCCTTTGTCTCTCTCCCCCCCGATGATCCCAGGGACCAGCAGCGCCCCCTGCACTGCATCTCCCCAGGGAGGATCCCACACGATACGGCTGCACCAGCATCTTGCAGAGCTGGGGAGTTTTCCTCTTGCTCACCAAACAACCTGCCAAACCCCACACGAACAGCGATGCTCCAAAAACAAACCATCACCCCTGCTTCGACGCACAAAACCTCTGCCCCCCAGCTCTGCCAAGGGCCAACACCCCCAGTTCATGGCGTGTCTCAGCGCCAGTCTTTGCTGTCCAAAAAACCCGTGTGGGACTCACAGCACCATGGTGGGGATGTGATGGGCCAGGGAGGCGGGATGGGGCACGGGCAGGGCGGGCGAGTGAGCCTGCAGGGAGGCGTTGGGGGGCCGGTGGCGAGCGCTTTTCTGGTGCGCCCGCAGCCCAGCAAGCTGCGAGTAGGCACTTTGGCAAACCTGGCACTTGTAGGGCCGCTCGCCGGTGTGCAAGCGGACGTGGTTGCGGAGGGTGGAGGACTGGCTGAAGCGGCGGTTGCAGAAGCGGCAGACGAAGGGTTTGTCGAGGGTGTGGATGCGCATGTGGGAGCGCAGGTTGCTGCGGGAGTTGAAGCCGCGGTGGCAGATGACACAGCGCATGCGGCCCGTCGTGCTGGCCCCCGTCTCCACCGCGTGGAAGTCCTCTGGGGACAACAGGGGACAGTCAAACGCTGCCGTTCAGCACAGCAGCTCGCCCCCTCAGTGCTAAATAACCACCCTGTGCCCCCTTGCTGGCTCCTCTGCTCATGAGCAGAGACCCCCATCCTGGGCAGAGCAGAGACCCCCATCCTGGGCAGAGCAGAGTCCCAGCACTTAGGGCTTGGGATGAGGCCAGAGCTGAGAACAGGGTCGTCCAAATTTAGGTGAAGTGGAACACTCAGTTGACCCATCTCCTGAATAGATGGGCACAAAAAGCACTTTCCCTCTCCATGGGCTGCAGGCAGAGCTGGATGGGGTGAGTACAGGAGCCCCCTACCCACAGCCCGGGCTCTTCTGCAGCAGCAACATCCTCCCTTCGTTAGTCTCAGCCCTTCCCCGTGCTTCACTGGGCTCCAGTCCATCTCTCTCGGAGCTGGGGAGCACAGATGGGGTCTGGCTCTGAACACAGCATCCCCCAAAAATGCCCGAGCACTCTGCTGCCTGCCTGCAGAGGAGCACCGCAGGGAACTGCCAAGGCAAGCAGAGAGCAAAAGCCTGGGGAGAGAAGAGCCTCCCGCAATGGTGATTTGGGGAAAGATCTGTTAAATGCAGGGTGGGGACACAGGCAGCTGCATGTGGTCATGTTTTGCAGTGCGCTGGGGCTGCCTGTCTCCAGATCTACGCCTGCCCTGCTGCTCCCTGCCAGCCACCACACCAGCAACTGCCGTGGGCAAACCACCCCTGACAGAAACCCCCTGAATTCCTGGGGACCTGCTCAAGCTGTGTCATCTGTCTCATAGTCCCTGTGTGTGTCCCCAGAGAGCTGGGGCATCTGACGCCTCCCCTGGGGTGTCCCTGCCCCACGGCCTCAGATTTGGGGACAGGGTGAATGGAGAATGCGCAGGGATGCCGCACCCATGGCTGGTTTTGATGTCACCTACCATGTTTGTTCTTCTTCTGCTCCTCTTCCAGCCCCGGCACACCTGGGATGCCCAGGAAGGTGTTATGGGAGTTCCCGTACCAGACCAGCAGCTCTTGGTCCGGAGGAATCATCTAAAAAGAGAGATAAAGACAGGGTTGTCAGGAGGGGATGGTGAATGACTCCCTGTGCATCATCAGCCGGTTGCTTCAGCCCTACACTGGCCAAACCACATCTCTGGCAAGACCTTGTTGCCATCTGGGACGTTCTAACTGTCCCCAGCACCCCTGGGCAGGCGCAGCCCAGCCCAGGCTGCAGTGCTGGAGGCGATGGCACATAGGATCAGAGAATAGTTTGGGTTCGAAGGACCTTCAAAGCTCACCCAGTGCCCCCCCTGCCACGAGCAGGGACATCTGCACCAGCTCAGGTTGCTCAGAGCCCCGTCCAGCCTGGCCTGGGATGTCTCCAGGGATGGTTCATCCACCACCTCTCTGGCCAACCTGGGCCAGGCTCTCACCACCCTCAGCGTAAAAAAATTTCTTCCTCATTTCTAGCCTGAATGTCTCCTCTTTTAGTTTAAAACCATCACCCCCTGAACTGGGGTCTCTCCCAGGCTGGGCCACAAACAGCATAATAGGCAAATAAGCAGCTACAGAGCACACAGACAGAGCTGGGAGCTCTGGGGTGAAGAACCCAGAGGTCCCTGAAGCTTGGGGAGAGGACAACACATGGAGAAATAAGCCATTTGTGGACCTGTGAACTGCAGCAAGGCTCAAGTGACAGACACCAAAGCAGGGAGCTGTGACACAGCCCCAGCTCAGTGCTCCTGCAGAGCCTTTTGACTCTGGACGAAGCCACCAGCCCCCTCCTGCTGTAGGACACAGGCAGCATCTCCCACCCAACCCTGCTGGGGCTTCTTTTAGCAGGTGGAAATGCAGATGCACCAGCAAAGGGTTCGTCAGCCCAGGGATCGGAAGAGAGCTCAGCTGCGAGATGCTGCGTACGCCCCACACCGAAGACCCAGTGCCTGCAACAGCCCAAGGAGAGCCACAGGACCAGGAAAGGGCTTTTGCACCATGCACGCTCCTGTTTCCCTGAAACGATGGCACTTCTCCTTCCCTGATGTTCCTGCACTGCCGGGGCGAGCAGCCAGAAAACGCTGTTCAAGCCGCCCCACGTGAAGCAGCCGTGGCTGGGAAGACAGATGCTATCACAACACTAATAACAACAACGCTTTATAAAAAAGTTGTCCATATTTTTTCCTTTCGGGGCTCTAGTGTTAAGAACCTAATTTAGAATTGGGAAAGTCCTCTGTCTCAGAGAATGGCTTTCCATACATGTAGTCCAAGAAAAACATGATCCGCATGAAACGCAGATCACATTATATCATCTGAGCACTGAAAATGTGCCTAATTTTAAGCACCCAAAAGCAGTGGGAATTTTAACTTCATATTTTGAAATGTCCATCTGCATAAAGACCTCCCTGGGGCTGCAGAGTAGGAAGCTGATATCATTTTGTATCCCAAATTGGTGCTGTTTCTCCATGTCATTTTCTCTTAACAGAAAATGAGGTGTGGTTTTTTTGGTAGTTGGGTTTTTCTGTTTGTTTGGAGGTTTTTGGTTTTGGTTCTTCATTTGTTTTGTTTTTTAAATACAAGCAAATGGAATAAAATATTGCCAAAAAGCATAAAACACACTGTATCTGTGCAGACATGTTTTACTTTGCTGGAGCTGGTGCACCTTTTTCAGCAGCAGGTGAATACTCATGTGCATACACCCCAAAGCAATTTAAATTGCTCCCCAGGAATTTCACGGCCTTCAGATCAAAGGCCAAAACTCACCACCCTCACTTTATTTTCCAGCAGCGGCAACTTCAAATTGCCGAGGAAGAGGATGGGAAAAACGAACTAGCAATAGGGGCAGGAATGAGCAAAACATGTGAAAATATTAAAGGCAAATAGCAAAAAAGACACGCAATAAATCTGATTTTGAGGTGGGTGCAAAGCGACAGGGGCTGGGCAGCTCACGGTGCCCATGGTGAGAGGGTGCAGCGGGCACAGGGCAGGGGATGAGGGTGACAGTGCCCACACACAGACACGTGTGCTGCTGAGAGAGGGCACCGCTGAGATCAGGTTGGTGTTTGCGTATCCTGCCCGAGCCTGAGCTGGGCCAGGGCTGGTGCTGTGCTCTCGCTCCAGGGTTTGCATTGAGGAAGGCAGCAAGGCAGGAGCGGTGGGTAACGAGGGGGGAAGTCGCTCGGCCCGAGATGCTGCGTTTGTGCGCCCGTGGATTCATGAGCAGGGAGAGAACCACAAAAAGAAAATCTTCTCTTGCTTTTCCTTTTCTTGTTGGGTGCGCAAACCCCGGTGGGTTTGAACAAGCAAACATTTTTGGACCATGCGTGTGCATGCAGGTGTGGTGCGAGGCACAGGTGGGAATGAGGAGCCCACAAAAGATGCAGATCCTTGATCTGCAGTGCCCGGTTGTGACCCGGCTCCTCGCACACTCCATGTGTCCCTTCCTCTCGCTCTCACCAGAAAGCCCCAGCCCCATCTCCTCCTCCTGGCGTGAAGGGACCCACATCCACCTGGTGGGACCCACACTGAGCCGGCCGAAGCGGCAGCACCACCAGGCACCTGTCACACTGCATCATGACAGCAGACACCCCTCATCCCCACATTCACATCCCCATCACTCGGGGTTCAGCGCTCTCAACATCTCAACTTCACTCTTTGTGCCAAGGGAATTAAGCTCATCTCACTCTGGTGCTCGCTGCCTCAGCCCCGGGAGCAGCCTGCAGACTGACCGTGATCATACGGGGCCTCTACACGCGCCTCCCCAAATATCAGCTCGCCTGCCCCATCGTCCCTGCACACACAAGGTGTGAGAAACATGGCTGTATTCCTAATTACACCATGGCTACCTGGAATTATTTTACCACTCTGCATAATTTCAGAACAGTAATAAAAATCAGTTAAGCTGCTGTCACAACAGGCATAGCTGCCCACAGGAATATCAGGTCTTAGAACCAGGTACAGCTGCAGCCTGCGGAGGGGTGTCTGGGGTGGAGAGAGCAGCGCAGGAGCTCGGGGCTCTTGCTTGCAGTGCTGCACCGGGAAAAGCAGCAGAGCCTCGAGAGGCACACGGGACTTTCCCACAGCAGAAGAAAATACCTGCTCTCATCCACCTACTTGCCTTTCCCGTCCCACTGTAGCGATTCCAATCCCAGCACTGATGCTGGCTCAATGCAGGATTGGGCCGTGGTCCTGTGCCACAGAGTGTTTGAGCATCTGCTCCTCTGAACGGTAGAGCAGAAGCCCAGACAGATCCGGGGAGCTGCCCCTGCCCATGGAACCCGCAGGCACTTGCGCTCTGTCCGAGCTAAGACCCTCTCCCAGCTGCAAGCAGGATGGGAGCCCGTGGTCCTGAGAGTGTGAGACCCAATACGGGAGAGGAACAGTCCCACAGTGCTGGTCTGGGGTGGAGTGGCAGATGTTCCCTCTCATGACTCTTTAAGCCAAAGCAGCTGCACAGGGACACGTCCTCGAGCTACCACCCTCCTCCACCTGCAATGGCATCGGGTTATGGGACACTGCGCACAAGCAGGGCTGGTCCCCACTGTCACACTGCTGGCACTGTGTGACTTGCACACCACAGCATCAATAATGCCAGTGAGCCAGACACTCACCTCCACCCCAGCATCTCCCATGGGGAGCTGTAGGTGCCTCCAGTCTTCACCCCACAGCACAAAAACCTGTGCCCTGGGACATCCCTGGGACCCTGCGCCTGTCCCTGCTCCCCCACTGGGCCAGCACCCACCAGCGCTTTGTACGGGAACACTTTGATGAGCGGGGCAGGATCAGACCCTTCTCCGCGGCCCTGCTGCTGTGCCAGCGCTGCACCCTGTGTGTTCTGCTGCTCCTACAACCCCGATCCTCCTCTCACACTCCATTTACAGCCAGGGCTGCTTGTGACTCCTGGGCAAACGCCGTGCAAGAGCCAGGCACAGCCTGCACTCAGCACTTGGTTCTCACAAAAACCCCCAGATTTTCCCCTGCTAAAGAGAAGCAGGTTCTGCACAAAATCCCATTTTTCGAGACAGCATCAAAACCCTGCTCCTATCCAAAGCCCCAGCTGGGCCAGGATTGCAATTCTTTCCAGCTTTACACCCCAAAACAAGCTTGGGTAGCGTTGGCTCTCTTTCCGCTCAGCACACATCACCCTGTGAGCCCACTGAAAGGGGAGAGAGGAGAAGGGCCCTTTGCTGCTCCCTGAAGCCCGTGCAATAACCATTCTCCACGGTCCCTACCCATCCCAGCAGGTCTGGGTGCTGGGGATGGCAAAGCCACCCTATGCTCCCACAGACACCCCAGCAACGGCCCAAAGAACAAAGAAGGGTCTGTGGAGTGGGGAGTCCCAGTGCCCTGCTCCCCTCCTGTGGATGCCCAGCTCCCTCCCAGACCCGCTTACCTCAATGGCCTTGTAGAAGATGCTGTTCCCGATTTGGACCACCTCCAGGTTCTGCTCCTGCTCATTCCGCGCACACTTGATGTAGGTCATCCAGCTGCGGTGGTCCTCCTGGCTGGCATCGATGAAGTACCGCACCGTGCCGTCTTCGTTGAAGACCTGGGAGGGGGAGAGAATGGTTGGTAGCGATGAACCCGCCATGGACCGAGCTCCTCTGCCCCCTGCACAGGGGATTACAGTGCTCTGGGGACTCCCTGGGGACAAGCTCAAAGCCAGCACGTTCTCAGGGCTGAGAGCTCAGGAGCTGCTGCGGGCAGCCAGGAGCTGCCCAAACGCATCGTGCTCATGGTGCTGGACTGCACATCCGCAGTGAGGCTGAGGAAGGACACCCCGCCCCGATGACCCAGCTCCCTGCCTCAGTCCCTCTGCTCAGCTCAGCCCCGAAGGAGCTGTTCAGAATCCTGCAACCGCCCGCAGGAGCTGGGGTATCCCTGGGTGGAGGAGGAAGATGCTGCCAGACCTGGCCCTTGGGGGAAGATGCTTTGCACGGTGACAGGAAAAGTGAGGCAAGCTTCTATTAGGCATGGAATTATAATAATAATAATACTTTAGAAGTACAAGTTTGGCGCTCAGTGAGAGGAAAAAAAATTATGAAAACCCCCTCCACTATCTGGGCATTAATGCGTGGTGTCCTGGCAGCTCAGATCCCACCAGACCCCACAATTTCACTCAGCGTTAACTGCACCAGGGCTGGGACAAAACAGGGACAGGGCAGAGCTGTTTTCGCCCACCATGTGTGGGCAGCTGCAGGGCAGCTTGTGATCCTGCTGCATGGGACACGAGCAACAGCGTTTCGGGGCTCCTTTGTGGCTGCACCCCGAAGGCTGAGGAAGCCTCACCCTTCTCCTGCCCTGAAGGAAGCCAGATCTTTGCCTGAACGGGGAAACTGAGGCACGGGGAGGGTACCTGACGGCACACAAGCACAGGACAAAGCCCCCGGGTCCCCGCACTGCGTCCCTGCCTCTCCCCGAGCCCGGGGCTGGCGGTACGGCGGGGAGTTGTTACCTCCCACATGAGGTTGTTGTTCTTGCACAGGTCCACATGCTCCGGTGAGATGACCCTGCCCGTGAACGGTCCCATCTCGGTGCCAGCCTTGATCCAGGTCTTGGAGAAGATGCCGAGCCCTTCCCCGGGGATGGAGCTCTGGGCGATGATCACTTCCGACGGCAGCACCAGGCTGGACAACTTCTGCACCTCTGTGGGCGGCGAAGGGGGCTCAGAAAAGGGACCCGGCACCTTCCACCCGCCTCCGGCCCCACCGCCCCCGGGCTGGCCGCGGGGAAGGGCCGGGGTGCCCGGGGAGGGGGGCAGCGGGGACCCCTCGCCGACCCCAGCCCAAATCCCGGGTCTGAGGCTTTTAAACGCCCAACCGGGTTCCTACAAAGCGGTACAAGGTTCCCCCCGGGGCATTGAGGAGGTACCTGGGAAAAGCAGCCCGGGCTGGGCGAGGGAGCGGGGCTGAGAAAGGGGGTTAAATGGTGTCTATTTCGGCCCATCCAGCAATTTGTCATGCTGTTAAAGTGATCTGCATTCATTAAACTCAACTAGAAAGAAATTGCTAATTCTAAATTCATTAGTCCTTTAGGAATGCTGTAGCGGTACATTGTGCCTGAATGGCGCAAGGGCTTGTTTAAAAGGGCCCAGGAATTCCTCTTACAAAATGGGGAGATGAGATGGTTGACATATCGTGAATGGAAATGGAATTAGCCTTCATGGTAAATTAAGAGAGGAACAGAAATCCGAGAGGGGGAAAAGGGAGCCGGGACGCCCCGGCGATGCCGGGGCGAGAGAAAAGATATTGTCCCGGGCTGCTGAATGCGGGGCGGCCCCGGCCCCCCCGGCCCCCTCCCCAGCCCGCGGTTTAAGTGGGAACTTTCTCAGGTCAAGCCCAAGTTAACCAAATGAATTTAAAGCCCTTCTTCCCCAGTCAACTGCTATTACACGCCTGGGGAGAGCGGGGCGCCGGGAGCCGCATCCCGCCGCCGGGCACCGACAGCCCGTCCCGGGGCCGATGGAGGAGTCTGGGGGGGCTCGGGAGGGTCCAGTGCGGCTACTCACCTCCGGAGAAGGACTGAGCCAGGACCTCAGCCGTGAAGGCGGTCTTGGGGCTGCTCTTCTCCTCGAAGAGCTGCTCGCCCAGGACGTTTCTCCAGCGGCCGTAGAGGAAGCTGTGCAGGATATCGGAGGTGATCACCTCGGCCAGCGAGAGCCCCTGAGGCTTCAGCCCGGGCTTGAGCACCAGGGCTTCGGCGGGCAGCACCGAGCCCATCATGGGGGCGAGGCGGCGGGCGGGCCGGGCTCGGCGGGGCGCGGGCGGCGGGCCGGACTCCGTGCCGCTCGGCGGCTCCCGCCCGGCTATATATGAGCTTCATTGACCCTCCTAATTGGTTATTAATGACCTCCCTGACGTTGGCGGAGAGACTGGGGCTGCAGGAGCGAGGCGAGCCGTCGGAGCCCCCCCCTTTCCCTCCTTCCCTCCCCTCCCCGGGGGTGGGGTGGCTGGCTGGAGGGAGGGACACGGCGAGCACACGTACACATATGTATGTACACACATATATATACACATATACACGAACACGCACCGGCTCCGCTCCCCGCACCCCCCGGCCCAGGCAAAAGCAAACCCGGGTACCTGCCCCGGCCAGGGAGAAAAAACAACGAAACCGGCAGAAATGCCCACGCCGGTGCCCCACGGACGGGGAGCACCCTCGGGCACGGCCCCGCAGGGCCCCGCTCCCCGCCCGGTCTCCCCTCTCGTTTTGGGGGTGAAACGCGGCGCTTCGGGGCCGCTGAACATCACAACGAAATCGGCGGCCTCGACGCCGTCAGCCCCGGCTGCTCGGCGGCGTTTGGCCCCCGTGGCCCCGGGGAAACGGGCCGTGCTACCCCGGAAGGTTCCGAGCCGCCGCAACTCCCCGCTCCCTCCCCGCGTCCCCGGCCCGGCGGGTCGGTACCGGCGGCCCCAGGAAGAAGCGGCGCTGCCTCCCCAAACCCCGGGGAGGGTCCCCAAGCACAGAGCGCGGGTTCTGCTTCCCCGGGGCTGGTCCCCGCTTGCACCCAGAGCCAGGCTCGCCCGGCTCCAACGTTCACCCCGGCAGGACCGCAAACACGCATCCCCGATGCATTTCCCAGGGAAGAGCCGGGAATTTTGCCCACGGGTGAAATGAGCCGGAGTGGATCCCCCATCTCCCCGCAATGGCAACTGCGTCCCCCCAGGGCCGGACCCCCACCCCAGGGGAGGCTGCAGCACCTCTGGGGCTCTGCTGCTGCAGCATCCCCATCTCCGCACCCAAAAATATTTCCCGGCCAGCCACGGTGTCCGCGCCACCCCCCGCCCCACCGAGCCCCACAGCTCCTCCCGTCCCCCAGGAGGGTGACACCAGAGCGGTCCCCACAAAAACGAGTTCTCTTCTCTCTCAGGGCCCGCAGTTTTGCCTGCTCAGCAAAGGGTTAATTTTTCCTGGATTTAAACCCAATCCTGCTGTGTCGGAGCTTAGAGCCCTCTCCTTAGCCTTGTTCTTTTGATTTTCATGGGGACGAGGGGCTGTAAAGAGCTGGGGTGGGGGAAGAAGGATGGGCCCCCAAATTCCTCAAGCACTCAAAGGCTGGCTCCTGCACTCCGAACCCCCGGGCAGCCCCGCGGGGTCCAAACCCGGCTCGGAGAAGGAACCTGGCACATCCAAACCCTCCCCATCTCCCGGGTGGGTGTTTTGTAGGGTGAGCTTGTCGGGCGGCTCTTCCCCTTGGCAGAGCTGCCTGGCGAAAGTGATGTTACAACCCAGGTGCAATTATTTCTATTAACCCACTCAAGAAGCAGCGCAGATGTCAGGAATCAACCCAAACCTGCGGTTACTGAGGGTGTTTGCCCGGAGAGAGGCAGCGCTGCCCTAGAAAGGGGAGATTAGCTGCCAGGGTTTGGGTTTAATTCGTGTAAAAATATTTTTTTTTGTGGGTTGGTTTTGTTTTTTGTTTGTTTGGTTGGGTTTGGTTTTGGTGGGGTTTTTTCCTGGACTTTGGCTACAGGAGCCGTCAGTCGACGTGGCGTGTGAATGTTTCAGCTTTACTGAATAAAACGCATCAGGTGGAAAGCTTTTACAGCACACATCTTCCTCCGGCCGCCGAGGCAAGCGATCCCCTCGGATTGCCATTTTTTCCCACCTCAGGAAAGGCATCAACCTTCAAGCTATCCCCGGACAACAAAAAAAACCCAAACCAAACCAAACAAACAAATTAAAAAATATATATATGCTCTCATATATATGCTCTCAAAAACCCGGCCGCTCCCATACGGGCTGCGCTGCAACCCCGGTCCCGGTTGCGGGGGTTCAGAGAAGCGGTGATGGAAAAAGATGTGGAGGGGGAAAAAAAAAATCCTTCCATTTTCTGCGTGGTTTTAAATATCCCCAGCTGTTTCCCAAAGCTTCTTCCCGGTCCTAGAAAGGTGCTTTGGTGTGTGTCCCCCCCTCCTCGTTTCTCTTTTTTTAATATCGCAGCTATCCCTCCTTTTTAACATTTAAGAGGAAACAAGTTTAATATTCATGGCTGTTAATAGAGAAGGGCCATTATCGCCGCCCCATTGTTCTGAGCCCCGCACAATGCTGCTTGTATTTTCATGTGTATATTCCCAAAGTTCCTTCTGAGCGTTTAGTGAGCACTTTAATATTCATGGGTGTTAATAGAGAAGCCCTCAGTATATTGGCATATTGTTGGGAGGTGTACATATTGGTCTGACTTTGAATAGCCACAGTCCTCTTTTCTTTTGCTCTGTTTTGCAGGGTTGATGGGCCAGGAGTAAATGGGCATTTTTCCCCCCCGTCTCCCCCTTACAGAGAGAACATCTTTATTCCAGTCCCAGACTTTCTGGTTTCCCATTCAGGACCCTCAGAAATAATGTCAGGCAGAAGAAAAGTGGAGCAAATCAATCTTTCATGGTCTTTTTGAGACCAATTTGACATCCATGGACTCTTCTTTTCTTTCACAGCCTACAAGGGGATGGTCAGGATCTGGACAAGGTTGGGGTCTGATGAGGGGAGACATGGGATCATAATGCAGCAAAGAGAGAAAAGAAAAGCAAAACAAGAAAAGATTGCAGGGATGGGGTGATGGAGGAAAAATGAGGGTGAATGACAGTGCAAGAAAGGAGATTAGAGCCCAGCAGCTGCTTTTTGGGGGGCGGGGGGTAGGGGGGGAGCTCTCTCCCCTCTTCCAGCCCTTCGGATGAATAGGATTTGAACAGAGCGGAGATTGATTTATAGTTATTGCAGTTGAACATTTATTGCTCTTAAAGAGTGGCGGGGAGAAAAGAGAGAAAAGGGGTTTGAAAAGCTCCTTTCTGTATTAAAGAGGTATCAAATGAAGACTGCTGAGATAATATACAGTGGCCAATGGGAATTTGATTTGCTTTAAAATTTAACTCTTGTGGGGCCGCCGCTGACGGACGCGCCGGGGCCGGAGCCGCCGCTGCCCCGGGCCGCTGGCAGCCGCGCTTCGTTTCTCTAACCTGCAAACCGCTCGGCTTTATCGCAAAAATAAAAAAAAAATCTCCGGGCGGCTCCTGTGCGCGGCGGAGGAACGGCTACAGCCGCGAAATTATTATTATTTCTTCGTTATTAAGGTTATTTTTTTTTTTTCTGTAAGGCAGACGGGATGCGGAGCTGCGAAATAACCGGTGTAAGGAAGAGCCCTTTTCGGAGCTGAGTTTTCCTGCCCTAAACACGAAGGTTTCTCCTCCCCGGCAGCAGAAACGCGATCGCCGCCGAGTCCCCCCGGGCGCAGAAAGGAGCTCATTGTTCAATGGGGAGAAATACATTTTTAGCGGTGATTGAAAGCTCCCTTCTCGTTTGAACTCTAGAAGAAAGTCCCTGGCAGGGAAGAGCATCCCCCTCCCTCTGCCCCAACATCTGTTTGGAGCAATCCAGGCTCTAGGGCAGAGCAGGGCTCTGCCCCCTCCCAAAGTCATTAAAAAGATATTAGTTGAGCTGAGAAACGTCCAGCGGAGCCCCCGATCCAGGGTGGGGTGAGTGGGGGTGGTGTGTGCCATTAAAAACGATTTTGGATTTGCCAGCGCTAATACCAGGCGAAGGGACCCGGGGGTTCGAGTTCAAAAGTCCCCCGTTCCCCGCCGCCCCGCCGCGCTCTACGCGCTGCCCGGGGCCCTGGAACCGGAGGCCGGCGCGGCGCGGACCGGCCGACCCCATCATCTGCTCCGTGCGCCCCGCCGAGCGCCGGGGAAGGGAGAACGGCGGCGAGAGCCGGGCTGGGAGCCGAGGCGGTCAGGTGCTTTGGCCGCATCCCTGCACCTCCACGGGCTGCAAATGTCCCGGGAGCCGGAGGGAAGGGCAGGCAGGAGGGATCATTGCACCCCTGCGGCTGCCGCAGGAACCAGGCGCCTCCGAAGTTGCTAAATGTGTCATTTATTAAAGCATTCAGGGGGCTTTTCTTTGGCGTTTGCTTGCAAACTCACAAAGGCCGAGCTGCTGTTTGGGGGTCTTTTCTGATGGAAAAAGGGCTCGGAGACCCCCGGCACAAAAGAAATCCTGGCAGTGCTTTCAATGGCCAGGACTCAATGAGGGGGACCCTGTGCGCAGCGGGCGGGGGCGAGGGGCCGCCCGGTGCTGTCTGAAAGGCAGGCCTGAATGTAATGGGGAGATCTGCGTTTATTTGTTGGGATCACATTTAATTAGCTTAGTACAACCCTTGAAAGACAAAGGGACCTCAATCTGGATCCAATCTGAAGCTCGTTTGGAGAGCGAGGGCTCCTGGAAAAGTCAAAAGAGAGAAAGGAGAAAGAAAGGGGAGGCTGGGAGAGAAAGGGGCTGGGGGCCCAGCCAGGTGACTGGCACGCGTGAAACAAGGGGCCTTTTGGGCACAAGGCAGGGCTCAAAAGGGAGGGAGGAAAATAGCCTCTTCCTCAGGTTTTACCTACTTAAATCCCCTGAAGGGGCTGGAGCTGAAAAGCCTCAATAGTGGCTGAGGAGGCTGCAAAGCAAACAGCAGCGCTGGAGAGGGGGCTCCGGCCCTGCTGTGGCAGCAGTTGGCAGCACTTGGTTATGGGAATGCGCCCAGATGTTACCCGTGCCCGGGAACGCTCCCACCAACCATCGGGAACGCTCCCACCACCGGGAACGCTCCCACCGCTGGCCCGGAGCAGAAGGTGCAGGGGGACAAGGTGATGCCCAGGATGAGCCTGAACTGGGGGGTTCAGTGGGCTGGGGGCCCCCTGCCCCAGCACGGAGTCCCTTCCTGTTCCCCATATCCCCCCACACGGGGTGAGACCCCCCGCCCCGTGCCCACACCCACCAGTCCGGGGCCCACACCGCACCCTTGCCCTGTCACTTGAGGGTCCCCATGGGTGCAGCCCTTGCTCCCCTCTCCACGTGCCAAGACGGCAGGCACGGGTGGGTGGCGTGGAGGATGCGCTGTCACCTCCTCAGGGGCAAGAAGGAGAGCGGCTGTCCCCAAGATGCCACATCCACAGGATGGATCCAAACAGACCCTTGTCCCCCTCCAAACCGCATGCTGCTTGTCTGTCCCTGCCTGTCTGTCCCTGCCCTCCTCCGAGGGGGCCAGGAGCAGCGGGGAGGGTTCGGGGTGCCCCTGAGCAGTCCTGGCTCCTCGGCAGGTGCCCAGCAGCTCTGGGCCGGGTGGGTTTGGTGCGGCGAAACCGTGACCCTCCCGGCGAGCGCTCCGGCACAGAGCGCTGCAGCCCCTCCGAACCAAGCGGGCTGATTGCGCTGCTCGGAAAAGGAGCTTTAGGGCATTATTTGCCTCCATTTCACTCTGCAGGAGGCCGCGGAGCCGAGCAGAGATGCCGAGTGCTCTCCCCTCCGCTCTCGCTCACTTTCTTGCCTTTTTTTTTCCCCTTCCTTTTTTTAAAGTAGCATTTCCAGTATTATTTTGGTGAAGGGGCCACGGTGCACAAAAGCCAACAGGAGAGGGGGAAAAAAAAAAAAATCACCTTCCTGTGTCTGACTGTTTTGCGGGGCTCAGGAGGCCTTGAAATGGAACGTGATTGTGGCAAATCACGGCAGAAACTCGTCAGCCGTCTCCGCGATGCTGCAGCTCGGTGAGCGGAGCTGGTGGCATGGGGCAGTTGGATACCAGTGCCCTGGAAGTGTAAAATAGCCTCATGATGGCTTTTCTGCCCACAAGCAAATGTTCTGGCTGAGGGTGAGGGTTCAACCTCCTGGAGCAGCCGGGTGTTCCCGGGGGTCCCACTGAGGCCAGGGCCAGGGCCAGTCCCTGCTTGTCCTCAGCTCTGTGGTCTCTGCACCCAGGCTGGACACCAGAGGTGCTCCCAGCCCTTAGAGGGTTCTCCTCAACAGCATGGAGCAGGACGGCACTGGGACTGGAGAAGGCAGAAAATCTCCGCACCTTTTCCTCCCCTCTGGCAGTGACTTGGGCATGGGACGGTCGCATCCCACTGCCATCTCTGCCGTGTCCCTCCACCATCACTCCTGCATCCCAGCCCCGGCCTCCCCGGACCACACCTGGACAGCATCTCTGGGGCTGGAGGACGAGCCCAGACACACCGGGGGAGGCAGCGCGGGCTGTGGGTGTCAGGAGCGGGGACACCCCACAGACAGGTGACCCCGGCCGCAGGGCCGAGGAGGCAGGCGGGGGAGACGAGCCCTCCCGCGGCTCCTGCCCTTTGCCGGCCCTATTCTCTCCAAAACAAACAGAGCGGCGGCCCCTGCCTCCCCATGTAATGACTCCGCGACAGTGAAGTTTAATATTCCCCAGTGAATGGCTCAAACAAGGAGCCCCACCGGTCAGTGCGGTTTGCCGGGGCACGGCTGCCGGTGAGTGACGGCTCACACAAAGGGAAGGGACCGGCTAATCCCCCAGGACTGTGGCACCTGCACCCCAGCCTGACTGGGATTAAAGGGGAGCGAGCCAAACTCTGCGAAGATCAGAGGTTTCTTTATAGCTGCTTTGAAATAGGATTTCCTCAAGTGATAAGGGGCTGGGTGGGAAGATGATCTTGGAGGAGCATCAGTACCTGCTCTTACGTCAACCCCAAAGATGCTCTTTCGGGTCACCTGCCTCAAATCAGGTGTCCCAGACCTGGAGGGAGGTGGGGGGGGGACCTGGGCACCCTGTCCCCCTCGTCCCAGGATTGCTGGTCGCTCCTGCCATCCCTCTCCATCTTCAGCGCCTGCTGAGGTGCCACCAAGACAAGGATGGGGGCTCAGTGCCCACCCGCTCGCTGGCCTCAGCGCTGGGGGCTGCTGTCTCCTCTCACCAATGGGCCAGGGAGCTGTGGCTATTTCAGCTCATCCACACGTCACCTAACTCCGGTGTCCCTCCTGTCAGCAGCTCCCCAGTGCCCAGTTTCTGCTAATTTCCAGTATCAAAAGTTGCGGAAAATTCTCTTTGTGTCTTTTCCAGCCCTAAAGGGGCAGAGAAATGCCCCGTTTGCAGCAGGCGCCCTGCACGGCTGCTATTGACAGCAGATCCAGGGAAAAAACCTCCAAACCAGGCAAATGAAGGCTCAACGGCTCCTTGTACAGAATAAAACACCCACATGCTCCTTGATACACCAACACCTTTATCTGTACAGGAACAACCTGTCACTGCGAGATCTCGATTCCTTACCCCACGCCACGACCCTGCAAGCACCAACAGCCCCAAAAGTCCCCCCAAAATTGAGATGAACCAAGTGGGTTTGCAGGGGGAAGCAGCAGCGCCAGTGGGACTTCATGAACATCCACATCACGTCAAAAAGCTTCACGTTAAATACCACGAGCTCTCCCTCCAACCACGCTACCCGTCTCCCACCCAGCTTACTGTAAATATACTGTTGCTCTAATGCGATTAAATATTTAATACTCAGGGAAGAAAAAAAAAAAAAGTCCCATGCCTAGTTGTCTCTTTCAATAATTGTTTTGGTTTAACTTGCAATGTCCATAATGTAGTTCGTTCTCAAATCATGCAAAATTAAAGAAAGTATTTTAGACTATCTTAAAGTCTCTCCTCTGCTCCCAAAATAGCCTTTGCCTGTCCAGGCACACCAAATATAGAGCACAGGAGAGCAACGGAGTCATCCTGAACCCAACAAGATGCTTTCGTGATGTGCTTTTTCAGGCTGCTGCTCAGAAAAGGTTTGCGGGACTGTAATAAATTTCTACTTGGAAATAAGTCTCGGCGCCCGAAGAGCGGAGTAGGGGCTGCACAGCCCTGGTGTCCTGTGGACCCCCACACCTTCCCGTGCGCAATGTGCTGCTGGGTACAACTCTGATGGGTTCGTGCTGGGGGGTGAAGACACCGTGTGCCTGAGCCGAGGGCTCAGAAAGGGACCGTGCTTGAGGGAAGGAGCGTGATTTGCAGAAGAAAGAGCAGGAGCCAACCAGCCAGGCTGGGGACCTCCCGCCGGGCACTCACCTGGAGTGGCCTTCACCTCTGGTTCCTCCATCGCAAACGCTGCGCTCCGGTGCAGAGTGTTCCCCAAACCAAAGGTCTCCTTGTGGGAGCTCCTGCCAACCCCAGGACTGGCACCCGGACACGGCCCCGCGCTGGTTCCCCGCCAGGAGGAAAGGGCTGCGCCGTCCCCACTGCCCGTCATGGACCCCAAAGCTCCAGACATGACCCACACGCCGGCTCCTACACGGCACTTCGGGACCTGCCCTGCTCCTTGCAACCTCCAGCATTTCTGCCCAAGGGGCAGACAAACCCTCCCTGCAATGAAAACCAACTTAAAGTGCTTAATCCACATTATTTATGGATTAAACTTGCCCAGAGCTGAGCAGGAGACTCGGTTCCTCTCCTGGAGACCCCAGACTTGGCTTGAAGGCACCACGGCAGCTTCTGGGCTGCACAACATTCCTGAGCCAGGACACACGAGGAGCTGCCTACAGACCCCAGGGAGAATCGCGAGGTGCCCCAGGGTGCGACTGAACATCCCCCCCAACCCCAGGACCCCCTGGCCAGCCCGAGAACAGGGGGGTTGGAGGAACCCCCAGCCCCTCGTGTGGTGCCAAGGTGTCTCTTTGCCTCCTGTCCTGCCCATCTCCAGCCCATCGCGGACTCACAACAGAGAGAAGTTTAATGGCTGCGGCTCCTCCGCCCCGGGCAGGCAGCAATAATGGAAAACAAATTGCTGAACTTGGGAACGTTTCAAGCACTTTAGCCTTCCAGGACACCAGACTGCAGATGAAAACCCAGCTTTGCAGGCACCATCTTTAATGACAGGCCAAATTTCAAAGGCTTGCAAACTATTTCTTTTGCTGCCCCACCCCCTCAATAAAAGGTTGCATCAGAAAGAGATATTTCCATAATTTATAGTATGGGTATTTCACTGGGGAGAGTCACTAATCTGTACTTACAGATACATTTAAGAAAATGCATCCTCCCACAATCCTGTGCCATTTACGACTATTGGCACAATCTGTAATACTCAGTCTTCAATTAAGGGACACCTTAGGGTTCATTATCACACAATTGCTCCCTGTGAACCATGCCAAATGCTGTTTTGGCACAGAGCTTGGAAGATGAATTAGAAGGAAGTCTTCTCGGTAATGCCCGCTCCCAATTCCCATCAGCAGCCTTTATGCCCTCCTCCAGCCATTTTTTCCCCCCTCTCCCCTCTTTCCAAGTGGCTTTTACTATCCCATCTTTCAATGTCTCTCTTGATTCTCTGGAGGTATATTTAGAGATGCTACATCTCCTTTTCTTCCGGCTCTCAACGTGCCTCCCGCTCCCTGCTTTGCAGATGGGATCCTCCCTCCCTCCCTTCCCCCGGCCGCAACCCCCCCAAGCTGCAGGGAGCGATTTTAGGTCGGAGGAGCAGAAAACTCACATTTTACAAGAGAGGGATCTCTGAAGGGGCTGGAGGTATCGCCAAACCTGGCCCGGCTGCAACCAAAAGTTACTCATAATATATCTAATAGTCGCGAGCGGCCGGAGCCGCGTCCCCCCGCGGGGTGAAGGTGAGTCCTGGACCGATTCAGCCGCAAAAACAAACTTGTGGAAGAGCAACAAGTTCAGCGCATTAAAACCAGGGGCTGGCGCCTCCTTGACGAGCAACAAAACATTAATATACAGCTGCGGATCCATCCCCCTGTGCTTATAGAAAACCTCCCTTTCCTAAAACAGACCCTTCTGGCCCAAACAGCTACAATTTCAGCACCTGATTGTGGAAATCCTCCATGTCACAGTGCCAAGAGACACTTGGATGTGACGTTAGAGTTTCACGGGAATGGAGGCTCAGGCTGACTCCTCCGATCACCCCAAACCGCTCGGGCGACGGCGCGAGGACGCGGGGGCAGCAAAACGGAGCAAACCAGACAGGAGATACTTCACCCACAAGACACCTTGTGGAAATTTTATTATATAGAGTGTAAAATGCAACTGTCAGTCAAATAAAAAGAACACTTTTTTTTTTTTTAAAACACCATGCTCAACGTTATCCAATCGCCTTTCTTTATAGTTAGACATTTCAAGCATAAGGAAAATAATAAGGAAAGAACCCCAAGAACAGTAACTTCAGTACATTTCAAAACGGAATGTCCCGCAGGGCAATTAAAAATGCAAGAAAAAATAGCTTCGATTCCATTTTTCCTTTAAAAATACACTGTTATCTGTACAAGAAACACTACAGTAAACATTGGAAATCATATTATCCCTTTTATTAAATCAAAATTATTTAGCGCATACTGTGGTTAATACTAGATTCATTTATTTCTCTAGGTAATTTGACAAATATTAGATAAGAAAATATTTAAAAGAAATGAAAAAGCAAAAAACACCTTGGAATTAAAAAATAGTTACTACCTTTTATATGGTTTTATGTTCCACAGTGTTTGTTAAAGGTACTAATAGCAGATTCATTTTAATATTAAAAATAACAGTATTTATATTTCTGAGAGCATAGAGGAAAGGTTTTTTTTCTTTTTTTTTTCTTTTTTTTTTTTAAACAAGCTTGGAGGTCTTAGATACATAAATGCAACTAGCAATGAAGACATGAAAAATGTATTGCTAAAAAAATTAACACGTTTTTATATTACCCCTTTAGACTCTAGAAATTATACAAACCCTACAAAATGCCCCCCCGCCCGTAACTTGCCTGACAGCAAAACAGTAACTGTCTCAGTACAGAATTCACATAATTAATTACAATACATATCATAGTTCAGTTTTTTAAAAAATGCAATAAAATCAAAGACAGCCAAGATACAAGAAATTAGAAGTAAAACATTTAATGAATTTACATATTTAAGAATATTTAAATACTGTTTAATTTTTTTTTTTTTTTTTTTTTTTTTGGATTTGTTACATACCACCTAAGACTTCCAAGCCAACTCTTTCTGTTGCAACAGAAAAGATCGAAAATTCAAGGAAAAAACACACAAAAAACCCACATGTTGAAATGTCACAGCTCTGGGGTGCATTTTGGTGCCTGCAAATTCTCTGGCTTCTCTCCAAAAAGAATTCCGGAGGTTTTTTCTTTTTTCTTTTACAAATTTGGAAACAAAATTACCAGCATGTCCATAAGTTTAGTACATTACTAATTGTTCCTGATTCTTAGAAAAGTTCAGTATAGATTATCCTACAACTAGTGTTTCACAAACAAACAGAAAAGTCTTCATCAAAATGTTGCAAATCTAAAAACCTCTGTTACAAAAAGGTTTTCTTCCACAATGATTTTGAGGAAAAAAAAAAATTGCCATGAAGACCTTGTTCTACTGCTCCTAGAGAGGGGAAAAAAGGAAAAGTTACTCAGCAGCAGCAAATTCTTAAAGCCATGGAGCCCTCCTCCCCCGACACAGACGGGCTCTCGCTCCCGAGCAGGATTTCTAACGATGCTTCTCGTCGCTCTTGAGATCTCTGCCCTACCGCCCGCGGTCCCCGTGCTCTCCGTCCTTCCAGGGTTTCGTGCCTCTCACCGAACAAGATCTCTCTTCTCTAGAGGGCCAGACTTTGCGGGAGGAATGAAGAGAACTCCCTTTTATCACCGCTTCCAGGTCACACTTGGCCGGCGCCCGCGGCGAGTGCCGGTTCCCGCACCCGGCTCGACCCCGGCAGCTGCTCCCCCACCGCCTCCGGACCCGCTTCTGCTCCGCGAGCCAGAGCGAAAAGGGGATTCGGCGGGGAGAAGGGGCTGCTCACGCTACGGTGTATGTGGGCTTCGCACGTAATTTTTGCCAAATGCCAAGACGTTCGTTCTGTGAACCCGGCGCTCAGGAAAGCGTCGCGGGTACCATCGGGATAAATCCCGCGTAACCCTCCGGCGGTCCGAGTGACAGGTGAGGCAAGATTTTACTTGGCAGCTGGTTAATCCAAATTACTTTTCAAGTTTTCTGCTCCCTTTCAGGACAGGCTGCTCCCTCCCCAGGCAAGCGCACAGCTCCTGTCCTAGCACAAAACTTGCGAGAAAAGAAGCAAGGTGTGCACGCACCGTCCCGACTGCACGATGTGCCAGCGTCGTGCTACCTCGCCAGCCTGGCTCCATCATTCCTTTAATTCCCCAAAGCCACAAAACAGCCTGAGAATTATGAGGAAAAGCCCCCAGGAGAAACAGATAACCTCCTAGTCCTCTCTCCCAAAAAAACTCCTCACCCTGTACAGGGAAATAAGACTCTGACGTTGAAACAACATGACGGGGAGCAGTGAGCGATTTCTCCCTTCTGTGATCACTCCCTCAGCCACAAAATCTCTCTCTGCTTCACCATGTGAACCCAAAGCAGAGTCCCCACACCAGGGCAAGGCCAACGCACCCCGTTCCCCGAGGGAAAGAGCAATGGGGTTCAGGGAACACGAATACAGACCTGGCTGTGGGCCTGAGCCTGCCCTAGTGTCTGCCCGTAGTAGGCAGCCTGCTGTCTGTAATACTCTGCCCAAGCCATCGTGTAGTCCGGCTGGGAACTTGCCTGAGAAGCAGCACTGGCAGCATGACCTGGAGGAAAAGAAAAGAAAAAGGGAGAGATGAGCAATTCATTAAGACCAAACACAGGCTTAGGATCTCCTTTTGTAAAGCTTAAAGAAGAGCCAGCCCTCTTCCAACAGCTGCAGACACCTGAAAGCGCAACGCTGGCTATCTGCTGTTTGGATACGACAGGACAGGCTTTGAGCTGGCTTGACAGCGGCCAGAAAGTGTTAAGAGAGCGTTCCCGCGGCTGTGGGGACAGGTGACAGCCTGCACCCTCCATCCGCGGCCCGAAGGCTCCAGCAGCACAGCGTCAAATGCAAACCCACAAGTCGGCATCACGCGGGTCTTAGCAGAGCGGAGAAAGCCAGGCCCAGAGCTCTCCTACCCTCTCAACAACCCAGCTTCAGCTTTCTGGTTTTTGTTAGCATCAGTTCTTGTTGTGTGCCATGTTTTCCCCAGGCAGGTCAACCACCAGCGTGGACACGAGCTGTACCGTGGTTCAATGGGAGCAGCTCTCCCGAGGCGCGACAGCAGACAGCACAATCGAGAGCTTTCAGTGGCAGAACTACATGTACCATCACCAGCAGGAGAGGATCAAAGGAGTTTTGTAGGGACTGGAAGCGAATAACGGCAGAGGATGGAGACGCAAGTGATCGGATTAGAGTTCTCTCTGTTTACAGCAAGAGTTGATTCATCTCCAATAACCCTGTTTCACTCACTCTGTTTTTTGAAATACTCCTCCCATGCTCTGCTGTAATCGGGATGGCTGTTCTGCTGCTGGCTCTGTTGGCCTGTGCAAAGATGACAACAAGGGGCATGTCAATATGGAAGAGGTGACAGTTTCCAGGCAGTGACATCCACCTTCCCACTAGACAGGCCCTGGATCTACCTGAGCTGCCCTGGCTTCACACTTCAGCTTCCACCTTTCTATAGCGCTGGGCACCTTCAGTCCAGGGAAAGCCGAGGAAAAGCTCGAGTTCCTGATTTCATCTCGCCTGTGCCCTGTTAAAGGGCGTTAAGTCAGGTCTCCTCCATGCCGGGACCTGCTCAACTCACAGCATGTTTACCGGGAGCTGCCAGGTTCGCATATCAGCCACGCTAGGGTGCCAGTTCGCTCCCATCTAACACAGGGATGGAGGGTTCAAACCCCTGACAGAACTCAGACCTATCACCTCAACCTCCAGCCATGGAGCTGCCAAGGAAACAGCCACGTTTTGAGTCATCTCACTTGATTTTCAGGGGTCTGCATCCTTCACCCCGTCTTTCATCAGCAGAGCACGTCTGCAGGAGCCCCGGAGGGCAACGCCTGTCTGTGTGGTGTCCACATGCAGCCTCCAGCACACAGCTCCGGGGCGGCCAAACTGCTCCAGGGTCCCCAGCACGGGAGGGAGCGTGAGTGCTGCACAAAGCCCAGCCGGCTCCCCCTGCCTCTCCCCTGGAGAGGAATCCACAACACCCTCCTAACAGCCATGACCGGCTCTGCGCCGCGGTCTCCAGACTCCCACACTGCGCTGAGATAAGTGGTGCCACTGAGACACCCCGCAGACCCCCAAACCTCGGTCTTCACCCAGCACAGACTCCCCCTCTTTGAAGCACTGAGACACCCTGAATCCAGCACACCTAAGCCCAGGAGCTGGGTGCACAGGCGGGATGGCCGCACTTCCCTTAGAGCAAAGAGCCCTCAGCCAGACACACACAAAAAAAACCCCTGAACAGAAAACACAGCAGTTAGAGAGGCGCAGCGAGAGTCAGGCACAGCAAGTGTGAGCGCTGAGCACAAGCCGCTGCCCACAGGGACGGCAGGGAAGGACAGAGCTGTCCCCAGCCCGGCCAGCCGCCCCGGCTCCCTGTACAGCCCGGCCCGGCGGCCGAAGGGGGCTTTGAAGTGGGGGGAAGGGGGAAAAAATAATACACTGCAAGTGTGAAGTGGGTGGAGGGAACAGGGCAGCAGTGTCCTGTCCAGGGGCATAAAAGCGGGTTAAAAGACTTGACCAACGCTACAAGTCAGGACCTTTTCTGGCAGAGGTCAAGGCTGCCTCAACTGTCCACCTGCTAATGCCAACAAAGGGCCTCCTTCAATGCCTTTTCTTCTCGGAGAATTACAGTCCGCAGCAGGCTGAAAGGACACGCAGCTAAATGCATTTCACAGCAAAATGTTTCCCCAGCCAGTTAATTTATTTAAGATGGGGGGAAGTAATTAAAATCTAAATACATGTGTAGGGGGTGGGGGTCTGCCCCTCCTCCCGCAAGGAGGGCACTCTGGAGTCTGTCCCTCGGAGAAGGCCCCAGCCAGCCCTGTGACAGGGCCAGCAGAGCCGCCAACAAACGGGCTGCAGCGTGCGGAGAAGGGACCCCTCACAAGACTGTTTTCAAATTTAAATTTAAAGTGCAAAAGCAGGTATTTACCTAGTTGCTTATAATAATCCTCCCCTGCCTTGGTGAACTCCACCTGGCCTGACTGGGTACCGCTGTGATCTGCAGCAGGAGAAAGTGGTTAAAGCTGCTTAAAGCACCGTGTTATCTTGTCTGTCCTCTCTCCTTACTAGACTGCCTTCAGTGCGCATGGCTACAAAAGGAACGTGGAGGATCCTAAGTAGACATGGAACTAGAGAACCAACATTTTCCATCAGGTTCAACAGCAGAAACAAAGCATCTGTCCCCAAAACACAGCCTTGCGGTACTAAACCTGTCCAGGGGAAGGATAATGACAAGGCAGGATGCTTCACTGCTCTTGGGAGCCACCAGAAGCAGTACCATGCTCTTCCACTCCTGTACCAAAAAAAAAAAAAAAAAAAAAAGTCCTTTCAAGCCCACCATTGCCTTTTGTTGTCCTGAAAACAGAACAACTATTGACCTTCTACAAGTCCCTAGAGCTCAGAGGAAAAGTCCTGATTTTTAGACTGTAAATGCTAAAGAGCAGAACTCTTCCAGAGACTTGTTTTTTACAGTTTAACGCACACTTCCCATGCAGGGTTCCTATGTCCTACTGTAGCGCACATTTTAGAAGTGCTCTAAGTTAACAATGCAGCATTGAGGATTTCCAAATTTCATATATGCACAATTTCATAACCATTAAAACATGACTAGTGTTGCAAGGAATCACAAGTGCAACTGCAGACGTTGCTCCTCTAACATTTCCTCTACCTCAGGCACCTCAAAGAGTGGGAATTTAGACCGAAGTTAATAATCTACTTCATTGCTAAATAAGCCTTAACACTGAAAAGCACCTGTCATTAAACCCCTTTAAAATTACTGCCATACACACACTTCTTGGTGTTTAGCCTTAGTTTTCACAAGACCAGGCCACTAAAAAACTCCTATTTCCTGAAAAAATGTGATTGAAAAGTGTCTGTTGGACATTACTGCCCATCACGTGAGCTTTGAGATTACCAAGCAGACCATGAATCTGCTCTGTTTTGGGCAAACCAGTACTCTGGCTGTTGAAGACACAAGATGATTCAGTTACCAACATCACCCCTAGCATTTACTGCTTCAATTATTCTGAAAAGCAGGACTTCCTATTCAAAACTGCTGAATTTTGACTAAATAGGTTTTTAGGAAGAAATGACACTTCGAACCTTGAAGAATAACAGCCAGTCTGACTCAGTGCTGCTGGCTTGAAGTAGAAAGTCCAGCAGTGGGGGCAATCTGGGTTCAGTTTTTGAACTCACGACTAAGGATGTGTATGCACTGTTGGTATTTATTTGTTTATTTGAAGGCTGGTTATCCCACTGGCCTCATTCTGAGCATTTAGCACGCGGAGGCTGAGCTGTTCTCATCAACTCCCAAAAGGTGACAAGGGGAAACTACTACAGCCAGTGAGGATGAACCAGCACAGGTTGCCTACCCTTCCTTCCATTTTTTGCATCTCCTTTCCCAGTTTTTCCAGCAGACTGGGCATTAAACATCAAGAAGAGCTCATAAGAAAAGGAAATAAGCAAGAACTGATAAAGTCACGAACAAAAGGATTGGAAAGGCTCTCTGCCCAGACACAGTGTGCCTGTTAGGGGGAAGCAGGGTTCACAATGGCATGCCTGCAGAACCCTGGCAGAAGAGAGCCTAAGGCAGAAACGTTTTCGTTAGAAAGGAACAGGCAGCAAGGACCAAGTTTCTACACAGAGAGAGCAGAAACAGGCAGTAAGCAGTTAAATGCACAAAAAGCATTGCAGTTAAATGCACAAAAATCATTGCAGTTTTTAATGGTCTTCAGCTTGCTATTTTCACCCAGCGATCTCATGGGTGAACCTGTGTTTTTGAGGGATGAAGCAGCGATTGCAATGGGAACACCAACCCTTCTCCAGCCCAGCTCCCAGACACTTACTTGGGACTTGCTGCCCAGGCTGCTGCCACGTCTGGTAGGTACTGCCCCAACCCTGCGTCATGAACGCCTGAGGACCGCTGCAGAGACAAAAAGGCACGCTGAAGCAGACAATAAAATACTTAGCAGGCCATACATACATATAAAGTTGTCCACAGAAAGAAAATTGGTACTTATAGTCAGCAACTGCTGAGCAAACAGGTCAACATGGGAACAAAAGGAGGTGTGACTGCTAGCTGTCTTGATGTTGGTCTGTTATGTAGCCAAGATGAAGATACATCGCACCGAACAGCACTCATCGTGATCTGTGCAGTTCAGGCTTCTTTCCACACTCTCATTGCACTAGAGACAGGAATTTCAGAGATGCCAATACCTACCTTGTTTATAATTTAATAGCTATAATCCCTCCTGCAGTCAAGCTTGAAGGTTTCATCTCACTTGCTTTTGAACGCTCAATCTTTAAAAGGCTCCACTTGTCCATTGCCCCTTCAGGGCCCTCCACCCTTCTCCCAGCCATTCCCCACAGCCCACCCATGACGAGATGGAAAATCTTACTTTTGATGAGGTGTCGCGGGTGCTTGGCTGAATGGATTCTGACCAAATCCTCCAGGTCCACCCATGCTGGTACCCTGTAACAGAATCCACAAATATTTAATGCCAGCTCTAAGCACAGGGCGAAGGCAGATGGTATGAACAGTAAGAAACGGGAGAAGACAGCCTGGGACAAGTACCACTAAACCCCAGCACCTGAAAGAAGTGACTGATTCTCCAAGGACAAAGTTCTCAGAACTGTCAGCACACTCCAGGAGACCAGCTTCAAAAGTAAGTCTGGCCAGCCCACAAAGGGACTAATGGAACTACTGCACAGGTGGAAGTTCACCTTTGAATAGCTTGGATCCTGAGTTTGGTATCAAGCCTTCTCATCTCAAACAATTCAGCAGGAAGGTTGCTTTTCAGCTTTACCATGCCCTGGGTTCAGTATTTTCCATACTTCCTTTTACCCAAGTTTCCCCCTTCAGTAGCACGCCAGCCTGACATTAAGCTTTAATACCACAGCGCTGCATTAAGTGGAAGATAAAAGTCATCCTGGATTTACTGGAGCAAGGAGTTGAATGTTACTTTCAGGGTGATGATGCCAGGATTGTGTCATTCTCACGCAGTGAGCCTTCTCATACCTTATCATTGCTGCTCTTCCCTCTCCTACACCTGCACACTACCCTTGATTATGTCAGCAAACAGTCAGATCCTTCTGGGACCACAGCAAAAACTAGTCCAATGCATGCTGGAGGGCAATTAAAGTTCAAGAGAGCTGCTAACAGGCAAATGGTTTTGAAGCTAAATAACGTAAGCGTGTGTATTCTGTGCCATCCTGTAAGTCCAGGCCTACATGTAGCTAAGAGTAAAAACACGTCTGAAAGAGACAGAGCACGAGCAACAGAGATGGGACTTACACCAACTTTCTCATCTATGAGATGTCTAGCGAGTTCAATTTGCTGCGGAACTCCTCTGATTGTGAATATTCGTACACCAGGGTCTGTGTTCGGAGGTGGGTTTCTCTGGAGCTCCACGTGGGCTCCTGACTGCTGGTTTATGCTCTTGATGTTCTCGCCACCTGAGGAAAACCAAGACATCAGAAGGGATATTCAGCATATTTTTCCATAAAAGCATAACAAAGTCAGGTTCTGGTAATGGAATATAGTTTCAATTCCCTTCCATGTGCCTCAGGGCAGGTGGGCTGGGGATGGCAACGGCAGCCACCGCACCTGAGCTCGTGTTGCTCCTTTCAATTGCCTCATAGGCGTGACCTGAAACTGAACTACTGTAAGGTTTTGGGGTCAGGAATGGCGCTGTTTTAAGAGTCTGCCTTATGCATACATGGCTAGGCTCCCACCAAAATGCAGCATGGCTGAGATACACTGACAAACCAGATGCAAAAACTGTACTGACTAAATTCTGATGGTTTTGCACAGCTGTTCACAATCCTCAAGGAAAGAGTCACCTGCAACTCAAACATGCTTTCTCTTTCTTCCATTAGGCTTTTTTTTTTCTCCATCACTAGACATTTCATTCCACTAAGGCAAAAAGCCGCCAGGCACATACCTTGTAGCTTAAAGCCAAAGCTTAAGCTTTCTCACAACCACGTCCTGTTCAATAGCTTATTCCCTCAACGAAGCCTCCGCTTACGGTGCTTCCCACGCACACCGCAGCGTGTGCATCCCTCCGCACAGCCGCAGTGGTGCAGGATTCCAGGCTGTCTTCTGCTATTTCAAAGTTAGTTGTGCATGCAGGGAACATATCAGGCTAGTTTGCCATCTGGATACGCTCGAGCACAGGGGTGCTCCGAGCAGGACGTGGCAGGGCAAGCCAAGGCAGATCTGATTTCCTCAAGACCAGCTAGGTCCCCGGTCTCTTAATGAAATTTGCTTAACAAAAGCCTCAGCCAACATTACAATGGTTCAATTCTTCTTTTGGAAGCTCACACGACTTACAGACCAGCTCCACTCAACTGGAGAAATTAAAGGGTGCGGAGAAGGAAGGGGTTTTACAGCTTTTAAATCGCAAATTAAAAATCACCAGCCAAAAGGACATACAGCAAGCAGGAAACAGAGCACAGGAAACTAAGCTGAGATTCTTGTTTGGTTTTAATTAAGAAGAGTGTCGAAAAATAATCTCCTCAATTTTGCTCGCATTTCCATCTCTATACATCCAGCACAACTTCAAAACAAACTGTGGATGTTGCAGACACTTGTTCGTTTCATTGTAATGGACTCGTGACCTTTTTAACATTTTAAAGCCTTCTTGGGGAAGGGAGGAGGAAAAGTTGCCAAAGGGCAATTAACTCTTTCTAAATGAATTTTTGAAGATGCATTTAACAAAAGATAATCGTGTCACATCCCTGCACAGACAACAGAGATTGTACTGTGCAGCCAAAAGCCAACCCCCTTATTTTCAGTCAAGCATGGGAAAGTGGTGAGATGAAGTTTCAAAACCAAGAAGGTTTTTTTATGTAACGCTTTTGTTTGATGCAGACTTGTTTGAAGCTCTGTTTTTTACATATTGAGGTGAGATGTGAATCAACAGATGCTTCATCTGCTTAACGAAAACATAAGACTCTTTCAGCCAACACACTTTGGATCAGGAAGGAACAGGAGAAATTTACTAGGCGACAGAGGCACAACCATAGGTTGCTACTCACACAGCAGACCAAGTTTCTCCTTCCAAAAGGGGATTAAAAATTGAAGCACTCTCAAACTGGAAGCAAGGAGAGTATAGATTTCAAATAATTTCCCAATTTACAATTCAGCAACAAGTTTGTGGTTGTTGGGACTTTCCACATCAGCTCCCTCCAAGACCATATTGCAAGATCAAGTTCATTGCCGCTCCAGGTTGGATCAGGGGCTGCAAGCTCCTGTCCCTGTCCCAGGAGCTGGTGCCCTTCTCCTCCCCACTCTCCAGTCGGGTATGTTCCAAAGTGCTCCCTCTTACCCCAGCTATCCCAGTTCTGCCTTCAGAGTGTGCAAACGGAGCCACATGATGCTGCCCGGTGCCAGAAGGAGTTCATTTTCCGCCCCGCCGAGGTGACCCGCTCGGCACATGGTGGCTGTCTATAGCCGCATTCAGCAGCCCCGCTCCATTCTTCTACCTGATGGGGGGCAGAAGTGATGCGAGAGTGGCCCCCCAGCTGGATGTGAAATCGTAAAGCAATTAATCAAACCTGCTAAAAGGCAGAGCTGACAAGAGCCAGGCCGGCCACGTTATCTGTCAATATTGCTGTATTTATCATGGAAATCCAGCGGGGGCCCAGAGAGCTTGCGGTTTGTTCCAAGCACCACCAAACAGAGAAAGCCCTTGACAAGTGCATGGTGCTTGTCTCCACCCTTCCTTGAGCCTTTCAGAAAAGAAAAGCTGCACCTACCCACCCTCTAGAGGAAAAATCTACGCACAGGATTTGCAGGGAGCTGAGCGCTTTTTATCAGCTCATAAAGGCTCACGCTCCCAAGCTGAGAAGTGATGCCCATGAAAAAAGGGCCCTAGATCTTCTATCATACATGGTGCAGAAACTGAGCTGGGAAACTTCCCCATCTCCCTCTTTTTCCTCCCTTCCTGAGTGGTGACATGGAGCTGGAAGCACAGCAGCAGTACCTGGTCAGATCACATACAATACACCCAAGATAACCATCACTTGGGTGCCATCCTCAGCAACTAAGCCGCGCGTGCCTGGAGGACTCGCCCAGATTTTACAGAGAAAGCTAACAGGCAAGTCCTGTATCGCAAAGGAAAAAAAAAAAAAGGAAAAAAGAGAAAGAAAAAAAGCTGGAAACCTATCAGAAACTAAAAGGGGATGAGCAAAGGTTTTACAATTGGTCACTGTTAAAAAAATCCAAACAAACCTAACATCCTTTCTCCCCTACATTGCCGCATAAGCAGTGGGAGAGGAAACAAGAATTGGGTGTCTTGCATCAACATATGGAGTGTGCAGTACATCCATCCTGGTCCAGGCCCCAAAAGGCAATGCCACAGCCATCACTCACTTGACAAAAATGAAGGCTGCAAGAGACTAAGAGCATAGGCACTGTAAGAACACCGATTACAAGGTGGTATTACAAAGCTACAAGCACTCAAATCACCATACAACTAGTAATTAGTCACTCCAGAAAGCTTCTGATCTGGCTGGGTAAGAATTCCTATTTTGCTGTTGTGGAAACAAAAGGTAAAAAGCTACTCTTCACCCCCACAGCGAGTCGGTGCCAGGCCTTGCACTTGAACGCTGAGACATCCAACTCTGCTACCTGCATTTATCTTTTCAGCACACGGTGCTCTCTGGAGTCACAAATGCTCCACTTCAGTGCACTGCTGAACAACAAGTGACCTTTTCTGATCCTTTATTAAGGATGACTAATGGATACAGCAATAAAGTTTCATTATAATTTGATTTTTCCATACATATAACTCATTTGTGGGCTTAAAATTTGCTTTGCTTGACCTTTTTGCCCAACCGGACTGTTCAGTGAGACCAAGCACAATCGCTCTGCAATTTCTGCATCATGGGGAGCGCAGGTGTTTTTTCATATTGAAAGAAGTTTTCAGGTTTGTGAACAGGTTTACAGCAAAGAACAACATCTGAAAATGATTGCAGCTACACTGCTGACATGCCCGTGTCTGATATCTGTGTCCTTTGTCATCCAACAAGGCAGGAGTTCAGGGTGCTATAGGGGCCAGGTACACGGAAGGGAACAAGCCAGACGCAGTGGGGCTGTGCAGCAGGGAAAGAGGCCACAACACGTTTCATCGCGAGCTCACTCCTGCGCAACAGGACGGCAGGAAACTAAATGTCACTGAAACATGGCACAATGCCCTCGAGTCTCTGCCTCCTTTACCGCTGTAGCTAATCTGTTCCTGCTCTATTCATCTCGTCTCTGCTGAGGCTAAAAGCCAACTGTGATTACTTAAATACTAGTTAAGGCATACGTCCTTCTTTCTGAAATAAGCAGAGAGAAAAGTTAAATACAACTCCTTTGATACATTAGTGTATTAACCCAGAAGCACCGCAACAATTCAGAGTGGTAGACCTCTTTTAGTCTTGGCTCTACTCTAAGTTCTGCCATTACCCAACTGAGACTGCTGCTGATGCTCTGGTTTCAGAACTGTCTTGGCGTGTTTCTGGCTCTTGAGAGCAAGTGCCAGATGACTCCTTGTCCATCTCCTTAGTACACAGAGATTCAACAGCAAAGGGGCCTCCATAGCAGCGAACATCTCGTCCGAGCAAGAAGGGGTACAGCCTGCTCCGTGCCACGGACAAATCCTGCTGCTTCACTTTATTCATCAGACACTTCAGGTACGTGGCTGGAAGCAGCTACTGTTATTACCACATTCAGAGACCTTCCATTTCATCACACGGCACTCACAGAAATCCAACACGATAAAATGACTGTTCCGCTTGTCCCTGATAAACTGTCCTTTAAACGAATTCTCTATAAAAAGAATCTACAAATGAACCTGCCTTTTCTCAGCCAGCTGCTTGTTATAACAAGCTTACTTGACAGCTCTGCATGAAGAGCCTCTCTTACATATTGTGAACAAGGGCCTGGAGAGTACAATTATGAGCAAGAGCACCACAAAGAAAACAACCACAAGCGCTTATAGCTTATTCCTACGCTGCATTCACCGGCCACTAAATACCTGCAATTACAGAAAACTCCAAAGCCTCACTGTCAGGCAGCAAGAACGCAACCATCCCGAGAGGGAGAGATTGCAAGCTCTAATATTTAGTGTCACCGGACCCACCTTTGCCTATAACGAGGCCGCACTTATCGGCTGGCACCGTGTAGGTTATTTCCTGCATGCCCCCGGGTGTTCCAACACTCCAGTCCCCACGGCCACGACCTCTTCCTCGGGTGACAGCCAAACCTCCAAAGCCATCTCGTTCCTTGGAAGGCAAAAAAAAAATTATCAGTGTCTTTTTTTGCTGGCACCAATGTACATTAAAAATAAAATAAAGCAAGGTAAGTTAAACTGCATTATAATCAATGGCACTGAATTAAGATATTCTTGGACTTCAGTTTCACATTCAAGATTTTGAAGCACTTTAAAGAAATGCCAAGTAACGTAGGTTAGAGTTGCCTTCCTGACTCAGGAAGATATTTATATTTTTTAAATGCATGCCTTTGTATCTGCTGAAATAAACCTATAAACAAGCATAAACTGCTAAGGGACTTTTAGTTTGTGATGGGAGCTTTCCTTAGAGCAACCAATAGATCTTGGTGCTGACACACACAGAAGTTGCTTTCAAACCCTTTCAAGTCCCATTCTTTAAAAATCTGCTGGAATTACTCAGCTGAAATGCACATTTTCCAAAACTTCCAAAGGAAGCTTTTAAGTTCAAAGGCATTTAAAGGACATAACTATTCTGGGTAACCGATTCCTCCAAAAGCAAAGCCATGGGCAGAGACTACCATGATAGACCTCAAAATTTAAGTGGCTGATTAAAAATTATGAAATCAAGTATTCAAACTAGATCTCAGGGCAAGAAGATATATCAAGACCTACCCTTGATGGAGAAATTATGCTCAAGTATCTGGTCTGGAATGGCCTAATAGCTTTACTTTTCATAATACAAAGGGAAAACACATCCTCCTTCATGGGTCTGCTCTACTACTTCACATTCTACTTCTTGCTCTCAGGCAACGCAGTATGTTGCTGTCTTTCTTAGAGCACAGGGAGTGCATACGTGAACATTTATTGCCTTCTGACCCCCCCAGCCACCAGACCAGCAGACAGGAGCCTGAAGGAGGCATCACTGGTAACTCTGCTGCCTGAGCGTGACTCGGTCATTGTCTCACGGTATTGCTGGACTCCATTCCACCAGGTCACCATTTCCAAAAAACTTAAGAACAACTAAACATGGGGGGTAAACATGGAACTACAACGAGGCCTCATAATACTGCCTGAGAACTGGAGACCTTCCCATAGCTTGGTTTACATTAAAAAAAACCAAATAACACAAAACAAATCTGGCAGCTCTGTCCTGAGCAGCAGCATGTGTGGCCCATCAGAGGGACAATTTAACACTGCTGTCCTTGCCAGGGTGGCATCCATCCACACAGCTGCACACACACAAACTACATTCCCAGATAAGCACTTTCCTCCCAAGGGCCTCCAGAACCCACCTGTGCTGTGAGAATGAGCTCGCTGATGATGTGCGCTGCGTGTTGACACCTATCGGGAAGCCCCATGACCTGTGCGACTCTTTCAGAACTAATCCCATCATCTGTGAAGAGAGGTGGCAAGGACTAAATTAAAAGGAGAAAACATCCACCCACCAACAAAAGCCCCCTTCTAGCATGACCACTGCTGGCAGCATTTTCACATAACGTAACTACCCCAAGAGCTACCTCTTCCCTCCACCTTCAGTCCCTCTTCTATGGACAAAAACCCAAGACAAAACCCAACCCACATCACAGAGGGAACAACATTCAAAAGGCAACACTTTAAAATGTCAAAAAGCCATGAAAGAGACTGATATAATTTTAAGAGGACAAAGGCAGCTTTGATAGGTGATCAGACAGCCAAGGACCCAGAGAAAGTTACTTAGAATTAATCAACTCCTGATCCCCAAAGGCTTTAATGTCCTGAAGGAGAACTCTTTAACAGGAAATAAAAGTTTTTTTGTTATTTTGTTTATCCATATAATTACCACTCAAGGCATGACTGTTGTGACATCTAATGTTTGCAAATGAGCTGTATATAATCTTACTCTCTGAAAAACAGAAAGTGCACGAGGAAGCAGCATATCATATTTAAATGGGTTTCAGAAAGAGACACAATGCACCCTTAAATTAGGAAAGCCTAGTTGCTGAAACCTCAGATCAGATTCACTTTAGCAATCCCAAACTGGAACGCTGGTCAGAAAGTAACCACTCTCCATCCTCACACAAACCTGGTTTAAATTGAATCCTAACTCCAGCATCATTCTGAATCTTTTTGATCATTTCTCCATTTCTTCCTATCACAATTCCAACAGCAAACCTGGGCACAGAGACCTGATGGGAAAGGCAAAGCAGTATGAAAGCTCAGAGAACTAGTCTGAATTACTCTGATTTTACAAGGAGATGCTCTTAAATATGGGGACAGGCCACATGAGGCAGCTCCAGGCTACAGAACCATATCCCTTAAGAAAAACAAACATGTGGCCACAAATTCCTTCCCCGCTAAATGAATTCTGCACTACAAGAATGCAGCTTAAAAAGACAATTAGAAAAGGGCCATCTGGGAGTCCATGCGAACTCCTCTTCTTTGCAGACAGACTCACTCTTCTGGCAACAGAACACAATGCATTTAAAAATAAGCTTACAGGTTACATGTGCAATGTGATGACTTCCACCCACTACCCATCCCACGGGGAGGTTAGCAGAGTACTCGTGAAGAAAACGTACCTCTATGCTGCCTCCTCCCATTCTAGAACTGAAATCATTGCGTACGCCTCGGAAGTCTGCCTGATCTTTCTCTCGGATGATCTCCAGTACCATTTCCCTCGCTTGCTACATGGGGAAAGAAGTTACAGTTAGCTTAAAATTATTCTGCTTGCCATGTTGGTGTTGGGGCCCCAGCAGTGGCTAACAGTGACGCTTCAAGCAAAGCGATCTCCATCTGCTAACGGAAACAGCACTCTGATTGACAATTTCTTTTACCACAGTCTAGGGAGATCTGTTCTCAACGGCATCTTCCATGTCTGACAAAATCTGCCAAGTGTGCAAGGCGGCAGTTTCTTGTGTGCAGTTGCTTCCTTCAGTCTTTCAAAGAGGCCCTTTAGCTTTTAAAATAACTTCGAAGGGTTTTTCTGGTTTTGTTTTTCTGGGGCTTTTGTTTGTTTTTGTTTTGATTTTTAATTAAAGGAAGTTCTATCCTACTGGGTAAAACTGAAACCAACACAGTAAGGTAGAAGCTGTGGTAACATAGAGGAGATCACGTCCCCTAAGAGCTAGAGAGCACGTCCCAAGGAGGCAGGTGGGCAGTACTGAGCTTACTGACACTCAGAAAAGTTAAGCCCAAGCCTCCAGCAATCCGGCAAGACATTTTCTGAGACAAATGAATATTCTTCCTCCCTACTTGCAGCCCTCAAGGCCATTCACAAGCTTGCATGTGGCCCAGCTAGTAAAAGTGTACCTTGGAAATAAGGCAACAGTAGCCACTGATAACAAAAAACCTACCTGTCAACACCAAAGCCTTTGTTTCTACATCTTACCAGTCAAACCTTTGACATTTTGGTTCTATTTCCAAGTTTGAGGGACACTCCTTTACCCTTTTTACATATATTCCATGCCCCTGTGCTACTTTTTACAGAAGGGAACAACTCAAGACATTTCAGAGATGCTAAGACAGAAATAAGGGCAATAGGGAGATTTCATAGGGATTTGAGAGTTAAGAAACACTGTTGCAGCATCCAGAGAATCCCATCAAACCCAAGGATGCATCCAACTTCTTAAGTGCTTTCTAAGCGTGCTCAACTTTCCTACGTGCCTCAAAGATCTTCCAGCCCATGCAATCCCCATGATTGCCTGGCATGATTTATGGCATGGAAGATGTGACAGCAGCAGATCTTGCAAGGCAGAAGAAACCACCTGGGAAGTAGCAGCATTTAAAGTATGCTTTGGTTAAAAGTAGCAAGACTGCCATTAAACTCCTTTTTGCATATCTATATCTCCACAATAAGAACTGTGAAAAAATAAAAAAAAAAAATCTAAAAGCCCACTTGCAGTAACAGGTTTGACAAACACAACCCAAACTTGCTACCCCTGAGCAATGCCAACTGTTCCAGCAACTTATGATTAGGGAGACCCCATGAAACAGAACGATTTTTATTAGGGACAGGAATGCTAAGCTAGATTTAAGTACTTAGCAAGGTATGAAAAGCACTTGCTGAGAAGTGGAACATGCCACAGCTAAACTTTAATTCTTCAATTCAAGCACTCCCATCATGCTGCAATCTTCCAGGCTCCAGCTGATGATGGGTTTTTGCTTTGAACCGCAGGTATGAACACGTCTGTAGAACCCTGACACAAGGAGACTGAGATATTGATATTAAGCAAACCCCTTGGTTTCAGGAGTTGTTGTGGGATTATTTCTTTGTTTTAATTACCTGCGTCAATTGGCTGTCTGAGATAGTGAACCTTGCACAAAACTTTCTCAAATGTGTGGTTAAGTGAATCACTAAGAACCACTTTGCTCAAGTAACATGATTTTTTGCTTCACGGACTGGAAAGTATTTCAAAGCTACTTTCCCCAAACCCTCGTCCTCAGCTCTTCTACCCATGTCTAATATCTACGTGGAGTGAGAACTCCTAGGTTACGCTGTAAACAAGCTGACACTTGCTAGCCTGGTGTTTTAACTTGCTCTACTCAAACTTCATCCACCTTAGAGAAAACCAGCAAGGATCATTACATTTACAGTTGGATTTGACTCTGTTAGATGCTCACAAATATGCTAAAGTTCAAATTTCTCCCCAGTTCTCTAGGGCAATTGCTTACTTTTATTACATACCTGTACTTTAAATGCATCTCCAGTAATACGGAGAGGTTTATCTGCTCCAGTAGGCAATGGACCATCTTGGATCATAATCATTTTCACACCTGTTCGCTCCTGAAGAAAAAGCACAGAGCACTTTGCTAAGCAGAGTCCCTAAAACAAGGGACTATATTTCGGTTACTAAACATACTTTGGTTACTAAACATTACGTAGGTCAAATCAGCAGCTTTACAGAACACTATTTTAGCTCTTCACGGGTACTTATAGCACAAATTCAGTAACAGTCCCAGAGTGTAAAGGACCACCAGAAAGTGTGCTACTCCTGAAGTTCTCAAATAGCCGAATCCCTTGCAAAAAGAGAATCCCTCTACCTCAACAACTGATTTTTCAGCCCTTTGCAAAAATCTGTAGCTGTCTGCATATAACAGCTATGAAGTGCCTAGCCTTAAAACTATGGGATGACAGAGGCCTAATCAGGGCACTCAAAACCTACAGTTTTGACCTAGATGCTCTTCTGAAATGCTCTATTCTTTAAAAAACTTGTTCCAGATGGAGGAATAAAGAACGTCTAGGAACATAGATTCATACATAACACAACACTTTTAATTAGAAAAGAGTGGGATGAGAAAAAAACAAGACGACACATGCCAGCTTTATCACAGAGCAGCAACAAGAGAGAAGCACAACACTTTACAACAGCACGGCTGGCATTAAAAACCATTGCAGCAGCTGAATAGAGATACCTCTCCTTGGCTACAAGGATCCTCTCCTAAACAGCAAGTACCAAATGTTATCTAAAGCACACAAGTTTCTTTCACAGTTCTGGCAAAACTTCACTACACATGTAGCTGGGGCCAAACCGATTTCTTTTTTAACACAAGATTGGATTTGAGTCCAGCTCTCCGAAGGCAGAAGAGTAGTCCCTGCTGTAGAAGGTTAGAGCATTTAAGGCTCTCCATTTCAGCACGCTCTTGTCGATCTAGAGAAGCTGCAGTAGGAAAGAGAGCCCTAAAGTAAATGCATCTTGCGCACCTGCAACTGTTTTATTGTTTCACCTCCTTTGCCGATGACTAGACCCACTTTGGATGCCGGGATCAAAATCTCCTGAATCGTACTGTTGCCATCAACATCGTTGTGAAAACCGGGTCCGTTCCGACAGCGATCTACAATCTGCCCCAGTAGCCGTTTTGCTTGTCTTTGGAAAAGAATCGAGGGAAACAACCATTAGACAACATTGTTCCACGTGACCAAGAGACCAGGAACCATTGGAATGGGAAGTGATCGGGGAGAGGAGAAGAAGTGAAAAGATGAAGGAAACCACAGTTAGCACAACGTTTGCTTTTTTTTTTTTTTTAAACTCTTTGATGTATATTTTCCCCGATCATGATTACTTATAAGCAGTTTGATATTTGAAAGGGGAAGAGAGAAGGAAGAGCAGCAGCACGCTCTGACCTCTTTGGACGTTAAGGATAACCATTGAGCTATAGCATCTGGGGTGCTTATTTTGGATGAAGATACTCTTTATTTTAAACTTTTCTAAACCTTTCTAACATATATACAATCCTTGTTAAAACTCAAGCTCTGTTCTCCTTCTTGGCCAAGACAAAAAAACCAAACACCGCTCTGATCTGAACACAGCACCATGGTTAACCACTCTCTGATCAGCAACCGCCTTGCTCTTTGCTCTGATATGAACACCACCAATTAACCGCTCTCCGATCGCTAACTTGCTCTTCTCTGCCCGCTCTTCCCAGCAGCACCGCAACACTGTTCTAACACCCGTTGCCCCACGCAGCAGCTGCTGAAGCTACACCATGAAGTGAGGTGAGGATACTGCAGCAGTGACCAGTGAAAGACTGGGGTTCTCCTCCTGGTGAGAAGAGACAGACACAAAGAAGCGTCTGGGAGATTAAAGATACCTCCTCTCAAATCTTTAGGAGATCAGAGGCAGCTGACAAGGTTTCCCTTCATCTTGTAGGCTCCTAGAACCAACACGCCTCTTTCCTGCCTTTCTCCCATAACCCATCTCAAAGCAGGCAGAAGAAAGGCGCTGGTTCCCTACGCAGTCTAAAGTAGCGTCTCCCCCTCTCTCCACTCCACACCAAGCCATATCAGGCACCCTAGGAGGACACTCCTCTCTCTGGAGATTTGAAGAAACAGTACGAAGTCACCCCTCACAAACAGACATTGACCTCAGACAGCTGACGGTGCGGTGACCTGAGGCTGCATGCAGATCAGAGCGCTGCTTTCTCTCGACTCTCCTCACAAAACAAGGCAAAAAGTGGAATTTCTGGAAGCCCACTTCAAGTATTCTGGAAGAGCCTTAAGAGGTTTTATTAATCTCTCTCCATATTTTGCATAAAGTTCTTTTAGTGACAATATAAAGACCACAACAGTTAATGCACAATGTATTTCAGATGAGAAGGGGTGATCTGGAAACTAACCCAATTAGTTTGCCACTGGATATAACTAATGGAAAGACTCCTCACACAAAACCCTTCACAAAGAAGTCCAACATCTAGATTGGTTTCCTTACTTCCTTTTCTTTTTCTACAAGTAGCCTGAAAAACTAGTTAAATAACCAACTCAACCAGAATTTTAGCAGAAAAATAAATTAAATTTCACCTAATACCTCAACACCATGTTCTGCTTCACAAATTGAGTAGTCTCACTTATTTTTATTCATTTGTATTTTATTTAAAGACAGCCTTGGACATTTAACTGCTTTTTTCAGAATCATGAAGTCTTAACTATACCTCTTCCCCACTTCCCCCCAACTGCATCTTATCAGGCATTCCACCTTTTTAATATTTTGCTCTCATTCCGAAATATCATTCGCTAAAGCGGGAAAAGCACTTCAATATCAGCAAGAATACACTGCCTGCCCTATAATGTGAGCTTGACAATTCTATTTATTCTGGTTCATTGGTTGCAGTATTATGGTAGAATAAGGAGATTTAAGTACCCTTAGATCTCTTAGGAATGGAAGAATGATGATTGTCTTCTCGTTAGAGAGACAGTCTTTGCGCCCATGTATTTTCACTATCAAATGAAACTCAAAGATTTCCAGATGGATTTTAAAAAACCCACCTACCCAAAGGCTGGGGAGAGAAAGAGCAGCTCCATATGTTAAGTGTGTTCCTGTAAGCCTGAGGATCCTGGATCCAGTTCCAGCAGGAGGTCCTCAACTGGTTTGTGAGAGTCTCAAACTCAGCTCCTGGGAAGGGGGAGGGAGGAAACACTGTCCCTAAAGTTTCTATAGGCCTAAAGAGTAGAAGCCCCTGCTAGCTGGCCACGTGTCTCTACCATGCAGGGATCAGAATTCGAGACTTTGGTTCAGTCCTTTGCTTCTTGTTGGCAGCGATGCAGAGGCAAGCACAGTCATGGGCCTCGTGCTGCTCTGCAACAACACCAACACCTCCAGATTATTCTGGAGTGGCACCGACAGGCTTTGGAGGCCTCATGCAGCCCCTTCTTCAGCTGGAAGGATGGTCATCTCAGTAGGAGTGGGGAAATGAAGGGGAGAAGAGAAGTGCCCTTCAACAGCTTAGCTCAGTATCCTGGAAAGGTGCAGTTCAAAAACTGCATCCTCGGTGCCCTAAGAGCAACCTCGCCCTGCGGAGGGGGATTCCATGGCTATTTCTGCAGAGGGTTCAAACTGCAACTGAAAAAAAGCCTTTGAGGTGTACAGTTCAAAGCATCAGACCAAGAGGCTCTACGCTCCTGAGGCCCTCAAGTTTCTCTAGGCCAACATTTGCTGGTGTGGCTAACGGAGTAGCACCACTGACAGAGCACAGCATTAGGGAGCAGAGAAAGAAGGAGAAAGGAGAGAAATGAAATCAGAACTCACTCAATGCTCTCTGGCATCCCGGTGAGCACACAGGGCCTCTCGGGCATCCCACCACTGTCTGCAAAGGAAACAAGAAGGAAACCTTTAATACATGGAATTTAAAAAACCAGCAGCTGTTTCAGTAACTATCAAGCACTAATGGAAGCATTCGCCCTCCCACTGCACACAAAGCTTGTTAATGAATTCAAAGACATCCAGGGTCAACATATTTTAAATGATTTGCTGGATGTCTGCATTCTTTTAAAGTCTTCCCCAGCAATTTAAGAGTGGAATAAGAACTTAGATGCCATTCATCAACAGTTTCCTGGACAGAACTGTAGTACAGTCTTCCCCAAAGCCAACAGGCACTAGCACAAAGCAAACAGATCATCCAATTTTTTTGAGGCAAGGCCACTTGTACTTAGAGCTGCTGTCATTCTCCTGAGATGTTTTCTGCCAGGAGCTGGACTTGATTGGATTAATCAGAGACAAACTTCACAAGCTGAGCAAAGTGGTACCACCAGGAGAAAACTCAGCAGCTGCAACTTTGGGTCCAAGTACAACATGGATTGTCCTGTTGTACTGTACCTCGATGTTGGTTAAAGACATTTTATTTTGTTCCCCAAGCCACCTGACAAAGGTGTTTTCTATGCTAGTTGGGAGGTCAGTCCCACAACAGCTCCCCCAAACATTTCAGCCTTGCACATCAGTTATTAACAGTGATAACAAGCCATGAGCATGGCAAGGCACCTTATCCAATGTACACAACATCCTTCAACATTAAAACCTGTTCACCTGCCACACAGAGACTCTTACCTGGAGCAATTTGAATTTTGCAGCCAGACTCTGCCTGAATCCGTGAGATCTGTTCTCCTCCCCTGCCGATGACTGAAATGAGTTCAACAAGCATCAGAACATACAATTTTTCCAAGTAACTGCAGAGCACCTTCCCCCTTTTACTCCGCTTCAGCTATCTATAAAGGAACAGTTTGACTCCAGCATTGCAGAAGAGGCATCCACAGCATGACCAAATTTGTCATAGCAGAAAAAACATTAAAATACTGCCTAAAGTTATTCTACTTGCTTGGAAAAACAAAACAAAAAAGCCTGTCTTGCACTGGAATGGAAATACACAGTATGCAAGAAATAAGGCACTAGTTTGAGTGCTTCTAGAAGAGAAATTTAAGTATATCTTGTTCAGCCTGAACCAACAAACCAGTTATTTGGGGTACTAAAAAAGGCAAAGACTTTGGCTTTTATTTCTTCAAAATTCATATTTTACTGCTTATTTTCAATGGACACGCTATTTGGCTGGTCTGCACTCAGCCAGAACTGTCACATACTGATATGCTTTATCAACCTTAAATGAAAATACCCATTTCCCTTAACTCCTGCAGTCGGCACACAACTATTTCATGAGACATACTGGGGACAAACTATGTGCCCATTACCATTCACGTGCTTCCCAGAGTGTAAAAAGAGCAGAACCATCAAGTCAAACAGGTATGTCTGGCTCAAGGTGCTCCCACAGAAGTATCTCTCGGCTGTGGGTTTGTCACCTTCCTGCGTCTGTCTGTCCCTGAACCAGGACTGGATCAAACACATGGATGATGCACCAGCAGAGCTCTCGCCAAGCTGCAGCGTCCCTCTGACATCCCCCACATGCACGGCACCAGGGCCGATAAATGGTCTGGTGGGAGGAGAGTGAGCGTTTCCTTCACAGGAATCTGAGTTACGGTTTTAGAGTGTCTTTGGAGTTGGGACAACACTTCACACACTAAGGGGTAATTATCACGGCCTGTTATTTTCCTTTTTACTCTCCATATATCAAATTGGAAGAGATAGACAAAGATCTAGCAGTGGAAGAGACAAAGCAATCGCTGTAGTAACACAACAGCAGGAGGTGCCATTGAAAGGAAGAGTAATAATCATCAAGAGGAAGAGAGAAATTAGGATCAAGCTTGAAAGAGAAGAATATGGAATGCAAATCTAGGAAAACGTCTCATCTGAGCAATCCATCTGGTTGTGTTTCCCTGCAGCAAATGGATGAGGGACTTAAAATTCTATTTAACTTGCTTTGAGTCAACTCTTATTTTAACATTTAAATGCTGTTTTCCTGTCTCAACTCTCACAGGTTTGCATACTCAAAGGAAGTAAAATGTTTCAGTGAGGGGAAATAAATTCTCTTCTGACTTGTACTATGCTAATAGGAATTTAAAAGAGAGAATCACTAAAACTCTTAGTAATTTGTACCACACAGTCTTGTTCTTATTATTGGGACACCAAGCTTTTCCATGCAGTTTGCACCTGTATTTTAAACACAGATCATTTGGTCCCCATGAAGACAGCATTAGAAAAGGCTTATCCAAGGCTAGTAAGCACAAAAACTTGTGAGCACATCAGAATAAACAGCATTCCTGCACAGAAGACACATCAAAAAACATACTTACTAAATCCAACCATTTTATCAGGCACTTTGAACTCTTCTGTTATTACAGCCCTAAAATAAAAAATTTTAAAAAGAAGATTAAAAAAATCAAATAGTCATTTACAAAGGACAATCTGGAAGACAACTATGTCCATGTTATGGAAACCAGGCACAGCATAACACTTTTGCACACACAAGCAAACATTGCATCACAAAATCATTTGTTTTGAAAGACACCTTTCATGGTCACCTAATTTCTCCTACACTTGATAGACCTCCAGTCTACTCTCCATTATCTTCATTGAAGGTGACACAAGAACCTCTTTTTGTCATTCTTGGTCCAGGCAGATTTAACAGAATAACGGCAAAGTTTCTTTAATATTTCACCTATACTTTCCAAGCTGCAGCCTCTGGCTACTCCTTCTGAACACGCTCTTGCCAAGAGACACTAACCAAAGCCAATCCCAATACGAACATCCTCTCTGATATGCACAGATTTTTTTTTTTTGCCTGCCTGTCCTTATAATTCTTTTCCTTGCAATTTATAAAAGGTGTTCTTCAATTATCCTTTGAAGCCTTATTATCTTGAGACTTCCATATCTATTGCTCTTTGGACTTTTTCATATGTGTCTGCCTCAAATCCTAGGGCCCGAAGCAATTTCTTAAGACCTGACCACAGTCAAGTAGAAAGGAATTATCTTGCATGTTTTTTTGCTCAGACACTTCTTTTTCACAGACTTTTGTCAAAATGCAAGAGCTTTTTCTACCTTTTCTTTCTTTTCCCTCTTAGGCCAGGGAAGGTAGAGGAGAGAGAATTTATTCTGCTCGGTCCTGCAGATTTACAGGAACCAAATTCAAGTTTCACATCAACTCTTCTTTCTTCATCACGACAAACAGCCTTAAAGGGTTAGCAGAAAACCTAGTCTGGAGAAAACCTAAGCTGACGGTTTCTCCACATTCTCAACCTCTGACTTCCTAACACTACTACAGATGGTGGATCAATAAACAATTAGAATTGATCAATAAATAATAAAACATAACCCACTGCTTACCTTTGATGTACCAGGGCCCCTAACTGGTTACCTACTGTGGCAGAGAGAGAAAAAAAGGAAAAAAATCAAAGCATTAGCACGGATAAACTAACTTCATCCCTATAGAAAAAGAGTTCTTACCATTTCATCAAAAAAGAAAGAAAAGCAAAACAGTAATTTAGGTTCAGTAGCTGAAATGAATGCGTTATGTGGTACAAAACAGGAGGGGATTTCTTGATCAACACACACCATAACCCGGTGTCCAGCTGAACACAGGATAGGGAATTGATCTGCGCCTCCCCATGCTGAGAGTCATGGGAGAAAATCCTGCCTGCCCAAATCCAAATCCCTGCAACTAACCTCCCCCCTTCCTAAACTAAGCCCAAAGTAGTAAAAAAAAAAAAAAAGAAAAGTGGTGGAGGGAGGGGGAAGAAAAGAAATTTCAAGCAGACTATGTATTAAAAAACAAAATTAAAGTTGAGTGGACTCAGAGACTCGGTCCAGGCAAAAAGCATTAAAGACCACTTGCACGTACTTCTCTCTGTGTCTCTTATCTGTGCTCCATGGAGCCCACTTACGCGGAGACCTGTTAAAGGAATAAGGCTGTTAAGTCACTGTATGGCACCCAAGCAGTACTTTAAAACAAAAACAAACAAAAAACCACCACAACAAAAAACCCACCACATTTTACTGAATACACACATTCCAGGCATATCTGCGATGCTAGCTGGTGGTCCATTTATGATCAGCCGTTCTCTCCCCAGCTGACAACCCACAAACAGATTTTCCTCCCCCCTCCCAACAGATTAGATCTTTCTTCCACATATTAATGGGGAAAATATCATTAGACCAACTCATGCAAAGTGGGAACACATGCCCTGCTGGGCTTCCTACTGGACTTTGCCTGCAGCAAACCAGCTAAAACCAGACCATTTGGTCCTAACAACCAGTTGAAAGATTATATTGCACGCCTGGAGGGCACGAGCAGCGAAACAAATGACACCAGACAACATATGAGCTGTGATAATACAGATGCTGTTTCAAACTACCTTGCAGCAACCTGCACATTCTTTGACCTGAAATAAATTGGCAATCGGCTGGCAGGGTTAGAGAGCGGATGCATCCCACGCTCTCTAAATCTGGCAGAAAAACGCATAAAGTTTGTGGCCAAACACTTTACTCAAATAAAATAGACAAAGAGAGTCAATACTATATTTCTGCTGCATGTCAATACCTTCATAATAGTTCAGGACCAAAATATTGACACCATATATATTTTATTACTCTCCTCAGCTCAGTGGTAAGACAACCGCTGTGTTATTGACTCTGTTAGATTTGTCTTTGCATATTCTCACCCTGAATATGAAAAGCTCTAATTTGATAACTATCAATACTGCAGTCGAAAAAAGCAGGTGATGTAATGGGGAATATTTGCTCTAGCTGATAAGCTACTACCGCTGAGCAAATACGACCAAATTCAGAATCTCGCCTTCTTGCCCCAAACTGTGCTCTGAATATTTTTGCTATATGCAATAGGTTGAGTGACTATTGCTGTAGTACAGGATTGCCCCTGCCATGGACCAGGCCACTCATTGTCCCAAGATGCCAGAAAGGTTGGTCTTAATGCTACAAGGCTATATTTAAATATCCACTTCGCATTTCAATTCACCAGAAGGGCTCTTAGCAGTCTGTTCGGCTGCTGCCCACAAATTACGAGACAGATACACATCCTATAATCAACTCCTGAAGTTCACGCAAGGAACAGAAGAACCGTCATTTTGTAACACAATCCTACACTTGAAAAAGACAACTTCTTAGGGGAAAACTGTACCAGCACCAGTTAAATCAGTCAGGGAAATAATGCTTTAGATATACACAACAATGGCTCCAACCCATTCCAAGTGCTATACATAGTAAACCATTCACCACCCCAGGCAGATATCAGCCTTACTGTATATTTATAGTACAAATTAGCTAAAAAAATTCACCAACAATAACTTAGGTGTGCGATTATTCTGTCAACATTTCATAGATAATCTCCCCAAGAGCTGAGATAGAAGGCAGATGGAGAGAAGTGGAAGGGATTTACTTGAAGTCAGTTATGATTTCTATCTGTTTTTTGGGGAAAAAACAAACCAAAACAAAACATGGCTCTGGGTTCAAACTACCTAAAGGTCCATTCCTTCCCCAAGATGCCCATTTTGCTCTGAAACACGGGGAGTACCAGAGCGGCAGGGCTGGGGCGGACGGTGCTCGCTGCAGCGCTCGGAAACGATTTCTGTTCTATCTTCCTCTTCATGCCACGGAGGGGGCTGAACTCTGACAAGCCACGTACACATTTCCCCCTTTTACATATATTGAGTACAATTTAACTGTAACTGCAGTCATTTTACTGCAAATAAGGAAAAAAAATGAATAAAATCAACACAATTTCCCATTAATGGCACCTGCTGGTTGATAACTCTTCACTCTGCTTTATGCTTCACCTTAACTGAATTCTACCTAACAGACACTCAAAACAAATGTGGATATTTTTTCCACCCCATAAAACAGAGCAGTGCCTCCCACTAAATTAATGTGCATGATGGGAATATACAATCTCATCAAAAATATCTTCATGGCTAGAATAAAATCAGAGTGACGCATCTCCTGGAGAGCAGTGGAACAGGGTTGTGTTTCATACTTTTGAACCAAAATGGGATCATGATAAATTGTAGAAAGCTGCAAGGAAGTCACTAGTTACCCTAATTTTTCATCATTAAATGTTGCTAGGTTTTACTTTGATTAAATGGTTAAAAATTAAAAATAATTTTCATATCTGCCTTCACTGTAAATTTTTATAGGCTTTCCTCCCCTCCCTTAAATGCTTTATTTAAAAAATGGTGATCTGTAAAGCTGAGAATTGAAGAACATTGGGATTTTGCTTATTACGCTAAACCTTTTGCTGAGATCTGGATTTTTGCTCTGGTCCTACTGCTGCTAGAGATGTGTCAAGGAGCATCACTACTGACTTTCATCAGCATTTCCTTCTGCCCATCGCTGTTTTCATCGAAAATATGTTGGAGGAAAAGCATAAAGGATTCTGTACAACAGCATCACGTTGTGTTTGAGCCCCCTGGCTCTGCTATTATACAACCAAGTTTTCTCACACCAAAGCAGACCACCTTCCTATCTGGATGCACTACGGAAGCCTGGGGAAGGCAGGGGCGAAGAGGGGCTGTGTGGCTTCTCCAAGGTCCCTCATCTTTATTTCCCCAGACTCAAAGGATGCCCCAGCCCTCAGCTCCAACACTGCTGCTTAACCTTGCATATATCACTGGAAACTTCTTCAAAGAAGTCCAAACCAGAGCAAACAAAGGTTAACGTTCCAGTGATCGGTGTCCTTCCAGCAGACTAGATCCCTGCTTCCTTTGAGCAAAATGAGGCTGTTTCTTTAAGGATTATTTAACATTAAATAAATTTATTAAATTGTGCTGGTAATTAGAGAGAGCCATTAATTAGAATGGAGGCCAGGAGCAGCCGTTGGCCATTAACAGGAGGGCTGGGATCTCTCAGCAGGATACTGCCAGGTCTCTCTGCAGCTCGGACTCAGCCCATCTCTAGCGCCCATCTTCATAAGAAACATCAACTGCAGTGAGTGGCCATATAAACGTCGACTACGACTTACTGTGAGCAGTACAAATAAATCTGACCTCTTCCCTGCATTATAGCTATTGGCAGGATTACTTTACAGTTGTTTCCAGAAAGGGGAAATAAAGAAGCCAGGAAAAAAGAGAAATAATCAGTCCGGAGCTCCATCTAATACCAATACGCCAGGTCACCAGGGCCGCTCCTAGCAGCTCTTCGTTTTAGATGAAGGTTATGTTAAGGGAAGTGCAAAGGACACTCACACATTCTGGTTTCCAATACAATGACAAATCTATTTTTCCTGGAAATGCTCTAAAAGCAGTTAAATTTGTTCTGACCAGCACATTGTCACCCTGTCTTAAGACCGCTTCCTTAAGCTGACATCAATCATCCACGCTGGCAGCTGTTTACAACAATGGACAGGCACAATTAGATTTTCCTGAAAGGCAGACAGTTCTCCTGTCACCTTAAATACTTCCTCTGGACCCAATTTTTTCAGGAGTATTAGGAACAGAAGTAATTTTCTAACAGCTCTGTGGGCATATGGAAGCAGTGAGACCTGCACCCAGCCGCAAACACACAGTATATAAAGGTTAACAATCAAAATATTTAGCACCAGATTTGTTTCCAAGCTATCCAGAGCAGCAGAATGTATCCAAACCCCCACGCTATAAAATTTCTAGAGCATGCGTGACAATAAAAATAATCGCCTCTCAACAACAATGTCCCCAAACTGTGGCTCGCAGACAAGCAGAAAATGGAGAAAAGTGTGGGCATGCAATCCCGGCACCCTTTGTTCACAGCTAACAGAGGACTAAAAGATCATCCAAATGGGAAGTGCGGAAATTTAAGCATCCTATTAAAAGCAACTGCCATCTTCCAGGTGGCTAAAGCTGCATTATAGACTTTAAATGCCAAGGCAGCAAGAGCAGGTAGCCTAAGACTCGCTAAGGTATGGGTCATAGCACAAAGAAATATAGAGCAGGAAGCAGCTGCTGCTTTAGAAGTTCCTTGGCCAGGCTGCAGTTCTGGGTACACAGTAAAAAAGCAAGTGCAGGAGAATCACGCTGTTGGGTGGAGAACTCATTCACACAATTGTATTTCAGTATAGGGCTTACTGATGTTATTAGAAATAAACCCCAAGATGACCAAAGCTGAAAGATGTGATACAACCCTTGCTCCTACACTGACAATTCCGGTTTCTTTGTGAAATTCCAGCCCTTCAAAATGTTAATTCCATCATTTCTGCTCCAAGATCTCAACAGATCAGATTTTTGGGAAGGGAGCTGGACAAAGTTATAATATCTACAGATGTAGACAAAGAGCCCAAGGGCCAATACAGCTCTTGGAGCTGCTTTAAAAACAGTTACACACAAGGCTCAGCACTAAAAAAGCATCCAAGGTGAGCAAACACTCGTAGGTCTTTCCATCAGAGGAACAATGGCAAACAGAAGAACTGGGAGTACAGCCACTCTGTAAGGCTCTCCCAGAACCGTACCTGCTCCATGGAGTTATCCATCGCAACACAAGAAACCAGCAGTAATGCACATTTATAGCCCAGACTGCAACTGTATTGACAGGGTTTGCGTCAACACAAACAAGGCTCAGCAAGTCATAGGGCTCACTGGTAAAAGTTTAAGTACGAAGTCTAACTTGCACTGTCATTAAGCGCTACAATCATTTCACATGTTAGAAGTTCATAAAACAACATTTTGCCAAGAGGTCAGATTTCTTGGTTCAGTCTGATGCATCAATGGAAGAAGTAGGTTAGGAATTACTAGTTCCTAGAAGGTTCCACTTTTATTCTTTCTCACATACAGCCACTTATCTCAGCCATTCAGCCACAGCTCAAAGCTGTTCAGTGCTCTTCAGTGCTGAGCAGCCAGCTTGACAGCCCAGCACCTTCCCATACAGAAACCGTCACATACCAGTAATACCAGAGCTACGGCTTCTCACAGACAGAGCGATGCGCTAGCCCCACATATAAGGCACAGTGGCTCACCCACATAAACCCCTTCTTTACTAAAACACCGAACCAAAGGAGCAGCAACCTCTTGCTCAAATAGAGCCAACAGCAGAGAACAAAGTGGGTTCTGGCATCTGTTCAGAAACAGTAACGTTAACAAGCCAGAAGCTCCACATGAAAGAACCCTCTCCCCGTGCTCCAGCACGTTTTTTTCGGAAGGAGAAGCAGGCATGTGGTATTTTCAGCCTTTGTATCAGACAGAAGAAATTATTTTCAGACTGAAGTGCAGGGCAGCAGCTTTCTGATCACCTCAGTGCTCTTAAACATATCTGTGGGGGAGAGAATAACCCTGTAGTGCTACCTGTGTCAGAAAAAATACTAGATGAAATAAGGAAGACATAGCCATGTTTTCTTTTTACAACCAACTACAGGAAAAAGTGAGCTCTTTGCATCTAGTCAGCAGCAGATAATACAGTTTAAACAGTTCTTGTAATGGTGCGCATCATTAGATTTGTAAAAAAGAAAACACCTAACATTTTTGTTGTTCCCATAAAAGAAACTAGTAACTCATTTTAAAATTGTAACACTTTAAACAATATTAACTCACCACAGTTACCAGATATGGTCCACTCAGTAAATTACTCTTTGGCTGTGGCCAATGTTAAATGCTTCAGAGATTTAAGAATCCTCAAATTATTGTAAAAGCTAAGCCTAACATGGGAAGTTTCCTTCCAACTTGGACCAACTTACATCAACAATCCTTCTCCTTAAAATTCACATACAAAGCAATTAGAGCTCTTGACAGGGTTTGTTTGCTAATTCCCAAAGTTCATGAACTGAGAAAGAAGTGCTTCACGTTAATACCACTAACACCTAGGAGCCCTGTGCTACCTAGATAAGACTAAACAGCACAGAGAATCTTGTATAAAATTTCTACACACAGGAAGGTGGATTGATTTCTGTCCTTAAAGCAGACAACTGCCTCCACACGTGAATTTCAGGAGCTGAATCCACAAGACTGACTAAACACAGCCAGCTTACCTCCATCATCCAGGGGCCGTTTCTGCACTCCATAACCATAGACCGAGGGGTCCACGAGTGTTGTAGAATTATTCAAGTGAGGAATATCTCCAATTTTAGCAGCAATCTATAAAAACAGGGGATAAAAGCTTGATTAGCATAACTGAAGTTTCATCCACTACAGCTAAACACTCTTTCTTCCAACAAGGTGTTTACCCCAGTCCAATTTTCTGTCAGCTATTTACTACACAGGTGGCTTTATAACAGTTCCAAGACAGCAGTGCTTCATTTGTAAAGCAAACAATTTTCTGCTTGCTTTTAATAGTTGTTTGATTAAGACTGTGTTCAGCCAGTTCCTCTTCCTGATCGTGAGTAGCTCTTTACTCCCTGGAACATTATACTCAGGTTTGTTCACTCAATGGACAGCTGACAAGCTAAATCTCGCAAAGGGGAGTGTTCAAACTAGCTCACCAACTTCATCCTGAAGAAGTTGCAGCCACCACAGCAGTGTGGGAGGACACACGCTTCCTTCTGCATCTGTGCATACCCAGAAATGCAAATTCACACAACAGTGGTGCAAGTAGAGGGAGAATAATGAGAAAATACACAGCACAAGGACAGGTTTGGGGGCTCCTTGTCAAAGAGACTGGACCACCTTGTGTTTACTGTACAACGAATAAGCCAGTGGGCAAACTATAAGCCTAGAATTAGATTAAATTTCCTGCAGTGGTCAATACAGCACGAACACAACTAAGAGTGCCTGTGCCTCTGCCTCCATCCCTTACAGAGGGGGAACAGCCATTCCCACCAAACCAGGATGCAAGGGGGTATTTGCAGAAAAGAGGAGACAGTCAGGAAGGGGAGCAAGGTAAGCAAATAAACAAGGCAAGAGAGAAACCCAAACATCGCTTAATAAAAGTGAAAAGTTAAGCTTGTCTCTAATGACATCTGGACAGAAGAATGCTGACAGAAGTGAGCACTCTCACCTGCATCTCAGCTACCTGGTGTAAGCCCCTCCAGAAACCCACAGGTGTGTTACTACAGCGCTGCACCCCAGTTCATAGACCCTTCAGAGCCAGGCAAGCTGCAGTCTCACAGCTCTCACCTGCATTAAGTACTTGGCTATAATAAGCAAGTGCAGGACAAAGTAGTTACAGAGCACACATAATGCATGGTGTATTCTACAGCGTTTGCTTCCTCTTCCAGAAAAAAAGAAAATCACTGAATAGGATCTAATAGGAGCCTGATTGCTGTCTATCATAACCAGAACTTCACCAGAGAATAAACAACAGGAACAGATGAAAGAGCATTTTACACAGATATGTTTTAAATTAAGACAAGGGCAAATGACAAATATAACTAAAGGTGTTTCTCAAATTTGAGTTTTACTGCAACAGAAAGACACCTACAGCAACTTTGGTTGTTGACACTATCGGCTGCTGCAGTGGAATAAACAACTGCCCAAGATTCAGAACTACAGGGTACTGAAAAAAAGCTATTTGAAATAACCTTGAAAGACTGAGGGCATTACTTTTAGAAAGGAACAGAAAACATTCTTTTCGATGCCTTGCATGAAAAAGGCTCCAGGTTTTGACCATTTTCTTCTCACAGTCCACTCCCTCCTGTTCTCTTTCAGAAAGGCAACAACTTTGCTGTGTCAGAAATGCCATGAGCTAGAGAATAAAATCTTCCTGCAGGACCAGCACAGTGACCACATAGAGAAGTTTTGATGACAAGCACCTTGTATATCAGCATCTCCAAAAACTAATAAACCCATGGAAATTTGATTCTGAAGACATTAACAGAGACTATACCTTGTCCACTCCATACTAGGGAGTGCCAGGCAATGCCTTGGGATTTTTTGCCTCCACAGTTCCAGCCCTTTGCACACACGCTTTCCTCTTATGTTTGGGATGCAGAGGATTTTAACGAGGGTACAAAGAGCATAGATGTTTCCTGACTACTTCAATGCTGAAAAATAAATTTAAAAATATATTTGATAACAATCTATTAACAGCTTTCACATAATAACTTCAAAACATATGCCAAAGGGAACAGTGTCAGATAAAACACACCCTGGCATGTTTTGGAATTTGATTTTAACATGCCCTTTATGAACTCTGTTAGCGGTTATTTATTCGAAAAAAATAGGTAAGTTGTGGAAACTGCTAGCTGATAGTTTGGAGCTGAAATCACACAGCACACACTCAAGGGAAAGAAAAAATTAGTGTGTGGATAGCAGAAGCTGGCCCACAAAATGAACCTGGTGTGAAGCACAAAGGTGTGCGTGAGCAGATCACCAGCACTAAGGCGAGAGCTTTGCAAACCCCTGCTCGTGCTCAGTGCGCAATTATCACCCTGGCACAGAACCCTCCAAATAAAGGGCAAAATAAGAGAGTCAGAGCAATTTTTACGTTATCAGATTTTGGGATATTTTCCTCCTTCCTCCCCCCTCCTCTTTTATTTAAACTTGTACCCTTATCTCAAAAGCCTCCCAGCTGCCACCGGATTACACGCAGACAACACGCCACCTCACAACCGCAAGAAAAAAATACTCTGCAAAATTAAGAGTTGAGCTTTTTAAGCAGATGCAGCAGTTAAAAATACATTTTGACTTCTTACGTTCAACTTTAAATGGGAATCTCAGTTTTTACTACAGGTTCAGCAAGAAGATAAGCACTAAAGTCAGAACATAGCAAAAGTAAGCAGACCTAGCCCTTATCTGACTAAATGACCTTGAGTAATGTACTGCCAGCCAGTGCTTTTGTCCCTCTCTATGTCGCCTTTCCCCCCGCTCCCCCCAAACCAAACACATTAATTTTACTAAGCTCTGAAATACACTGGAAAAAAGCATCACTACCACTGAACTCTTTCTGCACCTAATTTCCCCAAAATAAAGCCCTCCAACAAACACTTTAAAGGACACAGCACAAACCCGAGCTACAAATTGCAATAGCAGAGCCAAGAAAAACAAACAAAATAACCCACAAACATACGTTTTCCTACACCATGCACTTCTCTCCTCCTATACCTCTACCATCCTTTAAAAATGTTGTAATACCAAAACACTTCTAACTATGAAGCTCCTTTTCTAGGCACAGCAGGACTCAAACACCAATATCTGCAGAATTCAGCTTTCAATGGCCCAGCTTCTGGGAAGAACCTCTCCACACTGTCCTGCAAAAGAACAGCAACCGACAAAAATCACCTATTTTAGGTATTAGCAGGATATAAAACAACAAAGCACTGTCGTCTGACCAATACTTCTCCTACTCTTCCCAGTCGTTGAGCAGAATATTCGAATTTGCGTGATGGCCACTTCTCCAGGACTCTGCAGGATGCAGCAAAACCATCCACAACCATTTAAGTTTCATGTCACAGGTGGTTTTCCTGAATGCTGGAGTAATTGCAAAGCCCTGAATCTATTTGAGGATGATCTGAAAAAGTGCTCTGCGAAGGGATAAAGAAATGCAATTCTTAAGACCCCTCCATTCCCACAGAAGCACCACTTATGATCCACTGACTTGAGGTGTGGTGCAGAAGATGCACGACAGACCATCTGAAAGCCCCAGTGTTCACTTGAAAAAGTAATTTTTGATACATCTCAAACACTTAAGAGTCCACAAAAAACCCGAGCAAGTCCAGCACAAACACTGAAAGCAAGGTACAAGTCATTTCTTTCAGAGGTATTTCAGATTTCTTACTCTTATGTCACCTCATGTCCCAGTGACCTTGAGGAATGCAGTTACTGTGATTGATCAGGAAAGTCTCCCTTCTCCTGAATTATTTAGTTATTAATAACTAAGCACTGTATTCCACAGCCCAATTTTAGTGTTACGGCTCTCATGAGAACTGAATTTAGTAAATTTGATTACTAGTCTTAAGTGTAAGATTAAACTCTGAGAGAGTTCAAATGTCAAGTCAGGGATGCCATCCCAACCCACAATGCAAGAACTACTTTTTTTTTTTACTCTGCTCCCTCCCTGCCTTAAAGCAAAACTAATATTCAGAAAAGGCTATGGATTGGCCAGAGGCCATACAAAAGCTGATATCTATATATTGGATCAGTATAGTTCAGGCAAATACAGCATTAAACACGGTCGGTGAAAGTGCTGCCATCACCTCCAGAGAAGCGTTAGGTGTTTAAGTGTCTTTACATCCCACCTGACTCTCAGCCAGGACGTTCCATCACAGGTTATTTGGGCGGTGAGCTAAATATCCGTCCCCTGAGCAATGAAGACCATCTTCATTCACATTTGGTAACAAGTCACCAGTGACAACTTAGTCCTGCCACTCTGTGCAGGAGAGAATAGCTACTCCCTTACAAAGCCCCTACAGCACTGGATTAAATCACTTTCATGGGGGGAGATATTTTAGCACTTGCCAACAATTCTTTTCATCCCACGAATACTAAAAGAAAAATAAAATCACATTCAACAGGCAGCATACAACTCACTGCACAAAAATGCAGGCCACTGTGCTCGCGTGACCACGTGCAGAGCGCACATTTCTCAACACGCTTGTTTCCAGCGGGAGGAGATAGCAGGAAGGTTGTTACACTGCAACGCCTGACCTGCAGTTGGCAGCTTGGAAGATTTTGAAATCTTCTAATTCAGATGAACTCAAGTCGTAGGTTCATAGAAACCCGACATATTATTTTAAGTGTAATGAACAATGAACAGCAAAATCGGAGTAATTGAGCACAGCGAGGTTGAAGAATTCTTTAATATTCTATCTCCTTCACGTGTGGGTTAGGTGGCCTCACAGATCCACGGTACAAACATGATGACGGCACCAATGTAACACTGATTCAAATCATTTTTCAGTTAGTGCTGTGTTTTAGTCCAGTACCATCTGAGGCATCTCGCTGTCACATTTCACCTGTTACTCATCAGATAATTGGAACATACTGCAGCACTTTCAATGTACTCACAAAATAGTTTCAACAAGATGCAACTGACCAGCAAATAATTGTTTGCTTCTACATAAACAGGTTATTCAAAGATTATTCAGCTGCTAGTGGGCGATAATATTATCAGATATTCAATGAGGTGTTTTTGCAACGAGAGGCCTTCAGTAACAGCCGACCAGATCAAGACCAACACAGCTGCAACACTGCTCAATTTAGCTGCATCACGTAGATAACCCCGGGGCTAACAGCAAAGCTTTCAGAAGTCATGAACCATCAAGGCCACAGCGCTTGGTCAGCCACTGAAAAAAAGGGACGCATGGCCTCACGCGGGAGGCAGCTACCATGCAACTCGCCTACTGCAGTACTTGTGCCGAGAAAGAAATCAATGACTGAAGAGCAGCCCAGCTCATGATCTCCCCCAGGAAGGTGCAGGGGGTTAATCTAGAGCAGCGGGCGCCTCTGCACCGGTCACTGAGGACCGCGCAGAATGCGGACTAGCTGCTGTAGTGATTCACGAGCGAGCTGTGAGCGATGCTAAGCCACTTAAGTTCCATTAGAGCCATCGCTTGAAAGGTCTCAGGGTCCAGCTTAGTTCCTTCAGGGGCTTCTCAGTGCAATGAGAAAAGTGAGCCTGGGCAACAGGAGATTTCTCCCACCTGGTCTGTAACACTGGAAAGAATAAAGTCAGGGTCTCCATGCACCAGCTGGGCTGTGGGCCTGGTATTCAGCTGGATCACACCTTGCTGAGAAGCAGTTACTAACCACAAGTGCAACATGTTCAGAAACGGAATAAACAACCTGTGACAGCCACGGAACAAGAGATGCGACGAACAGTCATGAAATCTGCGCTGTAAGCAGCAGCTTCTTGTTTCTGCAGCCATTTTCCACAATCTGACGAGCACACAAACACTTGGAATATCCTCTACTGAGGACAAGAGTGTTGATTTCTGCGTGTCTGGGCACTTTCGCTAAAAGTTTCCATTTTAGCACTGTGCAAGCTCAGAGATTCCTTTGGGGAGCACTTCGCTCCCTGCTTTCTCTCTCCCTCCCAGCAGAGGATGCAGAGCTGCCCCTCTGCCAGAGTTATTATTGACTGGCCTAACGCGCAATTAAAGCCGCGTTTAAAAAACCGAATTAACATGAAGCTCACACGCCCCCGTTGCAAAGTGCAGGACGACAGCCTGGCAGACGAGAGCTCCAGCCGGCTGCAGCCCGGCCCCTGTCCCGCAGAGCAGCTTTGCTGCCGTGTCAGCAGCCGCGACCCGCGCTGGAGGGGACTGTCACCGAGCCACGCCGCCCCCGCCCCTCCCGGGCCTGCTCCGAGCCCCGGAGCCGCCGGCCCCGCAGGACACAGCCCCGGGGCTGCCGAGAGGGGCCGCCGGCTCCGTCCTCCTGGGAGAAGGGGGCAGCGGGGCCGCGGCCTTGCCCCTCCCGGCGGCCCCGCGCCCCGCCTCAGCCCCGCGGCCTAGCGGCGCCCCGCGGCCTCCTCCCGCCCCCGGCCCCGCCGGCCGGCGCCTACCTGCCGGACCCGGTGCAGAGCGTCGACGAAGCCCTCGGCCTTGATCCCCACGGGCGCTGCGCTCTGCCCCTGCGCCAGCTCCGCCATGGCCCGCGCCCCGCGCCCGCCGCCGCCGCGCCGTCCCGCCGCTCCGCCCGGGGACCCGCACCCGGAAAGGGAAAGAGCCCCCCACTTCCGCCGGAAGTGGAGCGGGGCGGGGGGGGCGGGGGAGACGCGGCGAGGCGGGGAGCGCGGGGGGGGCTCGCGCCGCACGTCACGGGCGCCGGCCCCGCCCCCGCGGGACCCCCCGCGCGCCACCGGAAGCGCGGGGCTGGGGGGCGATCGGCAACCGCGCGGGGAGCGGCCGCCCTGGCACCGCGTCCCGACGGTGTCTGCCCGTGCCACCCCTGACAGACAGTCCCTGCCTGTGTCACCCCTTCCCTGTCCCACCCCTGTCTGTGCCATCCCATCTGTCCCATGCCTGGTTGTCCCATTCATCTGTCTCATCTGTCTGTCTGATCCCTGCCCGGGCCATCCTGTCTGTCCCATCTCTGTCTGTCCCATCTCTGTCTGTCCTGTCCCTGCGTGTCCCATCCCCGCCAGCCCAGGCCATCCCCCCGTCCCCGCCGTGGTGGGACACAGAATCACAGGATGTCAGGGGTTGGAAGGGACCCCGAAAGCTCACCCAGTGCAACCCCCGCGCCGGAGCAGGAACACCCAGATGAGGTTACACAGGAAGGTGTCCAGGCGGGTTGGAATGTCTGCAGAGAAGGAGACTCCACAACCCCCCTGGGCAGCCTGGGCCAGGCTCTGCCACCCTCACCGGGAAGAAGTTTCTTCTCATATTTAGGGGGAACCTCCTGTGTTCCAGTTTGCACCCGTTGCCCCTTGTCCTATCATTGGTCCCCACCATTTAACACCCCCAGTGGAAACCCAGCATCCCGCGGTGCCCCTTTCCTGCCCGTCTCCATGCGCTGTGTCCCTGGCCCACGTGGCCATGGCTGGACACTGCCATGCTGTTGGTGACAAAGGTCCCAGACATGGGGTGCTGGGAACCGAAGCTGCAGGAGGTGCCGGACCCCCCAGCTCTGATCCAGCCCTTGGTCACGACCCTCCCACCACAGGGGACCAGCAGGAGACTCGGGGATGATGCAAGGACCAGTTAGGCCAGGATTAATGCAAACATGCAAAGCTTTTTCCTGGAGCAGGGCGCTGCCGCATGGTCCCTGCGCAGCCCTTCAGTCTGGAGTATCTGGGCGATGCCGATGCTTTCCGGGGGTGTCAGTGGTGGGAACTCAGGTCTGGTGATCACCCCCTCCAGCCTGACAGCACAGGGGGCCTTGGCCTAAACCCCTCTTCGCAGGTGCAGCTGTGTGAATGGTGAGATATTTATCTCCCAAATTGCACCTGCAACCAGCTCCTGGGTTTGCAAACTGAGCCTGGAATAATCCGGGTTTCACTGCTCCCAAATCCACTTTTCCAAAGCCACCAAGTATTTAATTCAAAATTTAAACTCTGCCCCAAGTTGTGCTGCGTTTCTTCTCAGCTGTTTCTCGCAGTTTCCAGTCTTATGCATCTCATCTGTGCCTACATGAGTAGGTGGGAATTACTGAGGCCGATGAAATTATCTGGTGGCTTTCCAAGAGCAGGGGACATGCTTCTTCACCAGGATGCGCAGTCTGCTGCCGGTCGCCTACGTTACACCAGTGGGCTTACTGATCACCAGCCTTTCCTCCTTTCAGGAGCTGGGATCATTTTCTTACGCAAAACACCCATTTATTTTAGGAGAAAGAAACATAGCCCACGGGGGAAGGATTTTAAGATGACCTGTATCACCACAGCCTCCCCATCATCTTCCAACCACAGCGGAGGGAATTTCTCCAGCCATGCCAAACACTTTGCTGGATTCGGGGACCTTTCCCCCTCCTAGCCCTGATCAGGAAGACCCAACAGGCTCAGCACCAGCAGGTCCCGGGTTGAGGGAATCCCCCTGACAACCCCCCTCAGCTCTTGGGGTACCCTGCCCTGAGCAAGATTCACTCCATGACCCTTCAGCCAACCTCAAAGTGACTGCAAAAAAAAAGGTGACCAAATCTGAAAGCTAAAGCCCCCAGCGCTGGGACACCAGCAGAGAGAAGCTGTAGCCTCCACTGCTGGACCCAGCTCGGGGCTGTGAGAGCCGAATTTTGGGAGCCTCAAGCCCCAGCAAGTGATGGAGGAGCCTCCTTGGCGCTGGGCAGGACTGGAACCAAGGGACCAGGCTGCTGGGAGGCTGCTGGACAGGCAGGGATGGCTGGGAGGGAGCCTGGCGAGAAGAAGACATAAGGCAGCAATTGAAAAGAAGGAAATTACAGGCCTTAAACACTCCCAGAAACAAATTTCTGATGTAAATCTTCCTTTCGAGAAAAAAAAAAAAAAAGGAGTGATTCTATGCCTCCATCTCCCGCCTCCCCCCGCCTGAGACACACACACCTTTACACACACACGCGCTGAAATTAGTTGTGACAGCTGAAATTCTCCTCTCGTCTGATGCTGTTTGACAGGGTACTTAAAAAAGGAGGAAAAAAAAAAAAGATAAGAAGAAGAAAAGGGAAAGTGGTTTGGTGTCGCATGGGGGAGGCGGAGGGGGGTGATGGGGTGGGGGGTTTCAAGTGATACAAGGCGCATAATTCCGGCTTCTTGGATTGCAAAAGCTCCTCTTACCTAAAGGGCCTGCTGCCTTTATTTTTATCCAAATGGCTCAATTACCGCAAAGCCCCACAGAGAAAATTATGGATGTTTGCCTCTATTTTTCTCCCCTTGTCTCGACAACTGTAGATATTTTGTTTTCCTTCTTTCCATCTCTTTTTTTTTTTTTTTTTCCCTTTTGGTGGTGGTGGGTGCCGGGGGTAGAAGGTGCCTGGGTACCAGGACATGGGATGGCTGGCGAGATGCAGGGGACCCAGGGCGAGGGACAGGGCGCTGGCATGTGGTGGCCCTGCCATCATCACACAACTTGGTCCTCTCGCCGTCTCCCCCGTGTCACCTCACTCCTTTGGCTCCTCATGTCCCCCTCGTCCCTGTGTCCCCCAGCCTTCTCCCTTCCTCCCACCCTCTCTCCCTCTCTTCCCCCCACCTCCCTCCTCTCCTTCCCCCTGCTCTCCTCCCTGTCACCCCCTCCCTGTGCCTCTCAAAGCCACCATAATAGCAGCTTGTTTGGCACTTCACTTGGTCTCAATGAGAAAATTCCCCCCTCTCCTTCTTTTTGCCTTCGTTATTTCCAAACCCTGCAATAGCTCCTTTGCTCAGGGCTGCGGGAAGTGCCCATTTTTCAACATTTTTCTTTGGCTTATGTTTGTCATCCTCTGAATTACCGCACCGGGGAGTCCAGTCAGCCCGACACCGGGCCCTGCTATTCATGCCTCTCCTGCTCCTTGAGATCATGTAGGGAGAAATTAGTTATTTATTTCGAGCACCACTGCAATGCACTTCCCCGCAGAAGTGTTTGTTTTGATCCCCTGCTGGAAAAGGCGGCTATGCGGGGAGCACCGGCACGGCGGCAGCGCCGGGGCCAGCAGGAGATGTGGTGAGGACAGGGCAGGGTGTGGGCGGCCCTGGGGGGTCCCAGGAGAGGTTTGAGCTTGAAGACCCCCCCAGCGAACAAGTGGCTGGTGGGCAGGGTCTCACCATGCTGAGATGTTTCTCAAGGCTCCTCCTGGAGTGGGTGCTGAGAGCTTCCAGATGTTGTCGTCCCATCAGGAAACATGGTTGTTTGTGGGTTTATCCCTAGGTCAGGCTCACGTGGCGAGATGGAGGTGTTTAAACGACATGTAGATGAGGTTCTTAGGGACATGGTTTAGTGCCAGTGTTACGTTAACTGTGGATCTCTTCCAACCACAATGATTCTACGATTCTACGATTCAATGACATGGTCCCCAGCCCCTCTCGCCCATTGCTGTCCTGCCCACCCCTTCGCAGAGCAGTGCCAGCCCTGCCTGGGCAGCTGGTGGGCATGGGCAGTGAGGACCAGGAAACATTCACCAGCTTAGAGAGAGTCCCAGATGATGGGAAACAGTCTCGGGAAAACCCATCCTTGGAAGTCATAACCCACCTCCCCTCCTTCCTGTGCCCAGGGCAGCGAGTCTCATCACTGAGCCCACCGATGCTGCTGCAGACTGGGCTGGCACGTCCACGGCTCCATCCCTGTCCTGTCGGCAGGGATGCTGGCAGTGCCCATGAGCCCTTCTCCTTGCGGGGATGGCGTGGGCAGGCGTGGGCAGCACCGGCACTGGCTGCCGGGGAAGGGGCTCAGGGATCTGTGTCTTTAAAGAAAGAAGAGGAGCAGCAGGAGGAAGAAAATGCAAAATTGGCCCAGTGGGTAGACCTGCTATTTAAGTGCAGTTGAGAAGCAAGCGGGAGGAATTACAGGAGAAATGATAGTGCCCTGACAGCTGCCATTTCCCACCGCCAGCCTTCCCTAATGGAGTCCTAATGTAGTGGTGGGCTCTTTGCTGACAACCCAGCCCAAGACAGGACTCGTCTTTGTGCTGGTGACAGATGGGACAGTCCAGCAACAAACCTGTAATCCTTCTATTTCTGCCATCACTGGCTCAGTTTAACCCCTTCCTTCCCTGGCACCCGTTTGCTGCCCAGGTGTGTGGGGTCCCACCTGTCCTGGGGTCCCCCATCGCTCCGCTGCATTGTGCCAGGTCTGGCATCAAAGCGAGGAAGAGGAGGCAGCTTTCTGCAGCTTGTGACACATTGCTCGGCTGCTGCTGGCCAGGGCAGTGCGGCAGAGGCTCAGCCCGCTCACCAAACCGAGCCGGAGCAGGTGACAGCGCGGCTCCCTGCGGGGAAACTGAAAAGCCGGATCCCGCTCTGCCCGCGTGACATTTAAGCAGGCAGGTGAGTGCGGGCAGGTGAGCGCAGGCAGGTGTGCTCTGCGGCACGACGCCCATCGGGAGGGCTCTGGGCTGCCTGCCCGGAACAGCGCCCGCCGGGAGCCTCCTGCTACTGCTGCCTGCCGGCTCTGGCACTGAACCTCCTTGCCTGCCTCAAATTAGCCCCAAACCAGGTAGGAGTAGACAGTTTTAAGCTAAAAGGTGTGACAGTTCCACCCCCCCAAGACCAGGCTGCCTTGACTACACGCAGCTCCGCTTCTGCTTCCTGGGGTGCCGGGGGTGGCAGCAGGAAAAACTGCCAGAATTTTCCTGCAGAAAAATAAATGCAGCTACTCCACATGCTTATCTCTCTGCTTGCAGGGGGAAGCCGGGCGTGCTGGGGGCCCCTCTGTGGCAGAGGGATGGGCAGAGGGATGCTCTCATCCCTGGGATGCGAATGCAGGGATTAACCACCTGCTGATCTCTTCTCCCCCATCCCACAACCAGAATGGACCCAGGGGATCCTTGTGGACAGATTTTTGGATTGTTTTCTGTTAGGCAAAGGTTCAAACCCCTCTGCCTCCTTTCTAGTATGGAGCATCTCTCATTTTGACCTGATCTGCCCTCCAGCATGTTTCTGGGTCTTTATCCCCTCTGGTGAAACCCGCCGGCATCCCTCCAAACTGCAAGGGAGCTCTCACCCGTCAGCACGGGGCAGCCAAGACTTCTCAGCCTTCAGCACCTAGAGCCATCATCCCAGAGCAAAAAGTCACCAGCCCAGTGGGGTGTCAGCACCCTCCTCGTCCACCTCCCGAGCTCCCATCCCAGCTGCAGCGCCTCTGCCTGCTCTCCTGCTGGGACAGGCATGAGCAGGCAGGACAGAGTGCTCCAGGCAGTTCTGCTGGGTCCGTCTGTTCATCCATCCCTCTACAAAGCAGGTTCCTGAGCTAAGCCCCACTCCCGGCCCTGCCAGCATCCTCTCCGGCCAATCCGGACCTACCCGAGACCATGGGGAATAGAAACACCCCCATCTCCCATCCCTGCCCCAGCAACCCCTGGGGAGCAGCTGAGACCCCGGGGCCGATCCTGGTGGATGCTGAGGGTCCCCGTCACTCTCTGCTCGGCGGGGAGCCCCAGCCCCCGACAGCTTTAGACCCTCCTTGGCAGGAAAGCGCAATGCGGCGTGCGCAGGTCCTTGGCACAATTAGCCAACAAGTGGCTGTTTTGTGAGGGATTGTTGCTGATGTGTTTTAAGTGGCTTTCTGAGTGGAAAATGTGAGGTGCTGGAGAGGCTGGCAGACAAAGAGGGGGATGCATTAGGTTTTATTGGTCTGCTTCGCACACATCTGACATCACTCCACGGAGCAAGTTCTGCCTGGCTTTGGGGGAGAATGAAAAATAAAGCAAGAAAAAGGGGCTGAGGGTACAGGGCGGGGGGAGAGGATGAGCAATTCAAGCAGGCAAGTGGGGGCTTAATAGCAGTAGACACTGGAGCAAACTGTGTCAACCAGATGGGACCCGGGAGCCGCGGGAGGAGAGGGGAATTAGCCAACCCGCTCTTTGTTCCAGCAGAAAGCACGGCCCTCTCCCCTCCAGGAGCTGCCTACGTGTGACATAATACAGCCCCTTTCAGTCGCTAAGCTGGCCAAGGACAAAAGTCACCGATAAATAGCAAGAGGGTGAGGCTGAATGCAAAAGGCAGAGTTGCCAGGAGCCCCTGCTTTCTCCTAGCACTGTCTGCGCTGCCGTGCATCTGCCCTGGGGCGCTGGCCGCCGGCGTGGGGACCCGCCGTGGGTCCCCAGTGTGGGCATGGTGGTGGTGGGACTGGGAATGATGCTGGGGCTGGGGGCAATGCAGGGGAACAGGAGGGGTTTTGGAGTTGCGGTGCCTTCAGCAGGGGCAGCTGCAGCCTGCACAGTGTTCAAGAGTTGTCATATCCCCGTTTTCTCTGCCTTGATTCCCTCAGCCAAGCCGTAAGACCAAGAGCCCTTGGGCATCCCCAGCGTGCATAGGAATGGCTGGAGGTGCCATCCCAGCCGCCCACCACTTGGGCTTCTTAAGCCAATATGCATCTTTTGCCTTCACTTCCAAACACTTATAAAAACATGCCCAGCACCAAAATCAAATGGTTCCAAAATTACTCGCCCAGCCCTGAATGCTGGGGAGCCAGAGGCAAACCTGCGAAGTGCTCTCCCTCATGGTCATCAGCATCCCTCGGTTCCTCTGGTGTTCATCCAGAGCCTGGGGAGCACCCTGCACCCCCACCCACTGCCGCCCCCTGCCCAGGGCAGCCCCACGCCTGCTGGGTGGGGGGACTGAGGGCTGAACCCCCCCAGCTCCTCAGTTTTGGACCCAAAGGCACCCTGGTCATCGCACCCTGCACAGAGATCGAGACCCACAAACATTTGCTGAAAGGAGAAGACCCCGAACCCCCCCGGTGTGAGCTGGCACCCCCGGTTTGAGCTGACACCCCTGGTTTGGGGTCTCCCTCCCCTCCCACCCCCAGCAGGGACCCAGCCTGGCCAAGCACTAAACCAGCCGTGGGGCTGTGCAAACAAGTGGGACCTCCCATCCTCCCCCCGCCAGAGGGGTTTTCCTTGCTCCTGCAGAAATATTGATCCAGATAAACCAGGGAGACACATTAGGTGCCCCGGGGGGGTCAGGAGATCAGCGGCTCAGCTGGCCACCCCCCAACCCATGCCCATGGGGTCCGGGATGGGCAAGGGGAGCACTGGGGGCCCTGGGAAGCCCCTTACACTGCCAAGGGGGCTGCGGCCAAAGTGCTTTTGCCAAGGGGAGGTAAAACAAATCGATGAGGGGCCGCCGTGACACGCTGACCCTGGTGCTGGGCTGTGGTTTTAACGTGTGACAGTAAATCTGGGTGGGGGGCTTGGAGGCAGATGGCTGGAGGGGGGAGGTGAGACAGGGCACTTGGTGGTGGGATGAGGGGAGGGCAAGAGCTCCCAAACTGAGAGGAGACCAGCAGACCCCCCAGGAAGGGAGAGGAGGTGGGAGAAGGCAGGTCAGACACTGATAAAAGGATGGATGATGCCTCTGCCATATCTGGGATGCTCCTTATAGCTGAGCATCACTCCCGAGCGGTCCTTCCTGCCGCTGTATATGCACTGGTCTGGCTGGGAGGGCTGCAGGGTACTGGGGCAGAGGCACCTTGAGCCTTTCTACAAACCCATTTCCATCCAGCCGAGGCAAAGCATCCCCTCCAAACAGAGGTCTCAGTTTCCAGCCCTCGGTTCCTTACTCCCACCTCCCATCTCTCACAGAGGTAGAGGGCAGGAAGGCACCAACGGCCACGGATCTGGTTACCTGCGGCCAACAAAACCTACCTGTCCCCTCCTGGCTGCTCCCCCTGCTCCCTCTCTGGGGAGGACAAACCAACAGGACACCCCTGTCCCTCCCCAAGCATCACCGGGTCACTGCCCACCGCGATTGAGTGACCAGATGGACGTGGGGCTCCCACCGCAGCCTCCTCTGTGGGTCCCTTGTCTCCCCCCCAGAGCCGGCTGAGCTTTGACGCTCTGTCCCCCCGGGGCAGCCTTTTGTTAGGGACATGCAGAAGGGCCCCTGTGTCCCTCTGATCCCCGCCGGCCCCATGGCAGCACATCCCTGACCGGAGCATAAAGCTGGCTTTCAGGGATCTGGCGTTGGGAAACTCCTGGGGAAGAAGCAAGGGAGGTTCTTGTTAAACGGGGAGACAAAGGCACCTTGTTAAGGGGTTTACAAAGGCGAGCATCTCCCCCCTTGCCTGGGAAGCTGGCGGCTGGTGACTCCCAACCTCACCGGGGGGATGGTTTTCCCTCGGAAAGATGGAAATGCTTAATAGCCACGTTGTGCCGCAGCCCTGCGACCTGTGTGCTCCCGTGAACCTACTCAGAGCCGCACCTCCAAAGGAAAACCGGGACCAAATGCTCATCATTGGGTGTCCCATGGTTTTCCCATGAGTGTGCTGCTGGCAACATTGTCCCTGCTGGGACAAACCCCATCCTTGGCACTGTCAGACCATTGCCAGCACCCATGGACCGCTGCCTGCCCAAAATTACATGATATTTGGTAGAACAAGAGGATTTTCTGTCTCTCCTTTGGGTGAGGTGGGTTGGAGTCCCCTCCCGCACACCCCACAGGTGGGGAGATTGAGCCCCAGGAGGGGACATGATGGGGACAAAGTCCCACAGGGCACAGCCACACAAGACCTCTCTGGTTTTCTATCACCCCTTTTGCTCACAAGGACGCAGTCATCCCTTTCTCCACCCAATAAAATAAAGTTTAAGCAAAAAACCAGCAGCCCCACAGCTGCTCTGTACCCCTGGGAATTTCCTCTTAACATCCATCTATCCTTACTGCCTTTTGCAGGTAAAAAATCCCTGCCCTGAACAAGGTCAGTGGGATCTTTGGCACAACCTTTGTGGGATCTGATGGCAGCTCAGACTCCCCAGGCCCCCGGACGCCCCATTTTGCAGACCACATGCTGTGGCCACATCCAAGCCCCTGGGACACGTTGCCCAAACCTGCGCATTGTTCTGAGTTTTTCCCGGCAATGCTTGCACTAAAATCCACATGTATATTAAACCTTAAACCCGGTAATTACCTCTAACTCCAGAGAAATGGGAAAATGGATCTTGCCATAGTGATGCAGCAGGCTGCGGTAGCTGGTGTTGCCTGGTCAGGCTTTTAAAACATGGGACCCCTTGGGCACGGAGAAGGTTTACCTGGGTGTGATGGAAGACCTGTCCCTGCCAGCAAAACCAGCCAAGCCCTGTGCGGTGAACCCTGATGGGCAGCAAACGCGTCGCCAAAAAACCAAATTAACAGCAAGGAGCTTTCCCCACTGCTTTTCCCTGTGACACGTGATTGCCTCCCACCTACACTTGAAGGTCGCACTCTGAGGGGTCCACATCCCACTTGGCATCATCCCCACATCCTCCTCCTCCTCTTCTACCTGGGGAAATGCCATTCTCAGGCAGGCGAGGCTGGAGGACATGTCACCGTCTCTGTTTTAAGCCAGCAAAAGTGGGCTGCTGCAACTGCCCGTGCTGCCACCCTGCACGCTGGTCCTTCACCCTGTGGCTCTGCACCCCACAGGGCCAGGCTGGAGGCAACTTTCCCCTTATCGGGACCAGCAATAAATTAGACTGCTGCAGCTTTAAAGCAGCATACCTGCTCCTAGGCTGGCTGCAGGGCTGGTGGCAGCGGGGAGAGCCGGAGGACACCTGCGGAGATCCTGTACAGCTGGGGAAGATTAGCCTTTTCCACTAGACAAGACCCATTACCATGTTCCAATATACCATCACTTCCGCTAGGAAAGCCTGCAGATGAGATATCGATTGCGGTGACCCCGGACGAGCCCTTCCCCGGAGCCTGGGAGGGTGGCAGAGCAGCCCCGCGGCACGGCCCAGGGTGCAAAGAGGGGGTGCAGCTGCCCAAAAGCATCCCCAGGGACCCCCAGCCCCAGGAGGAGGCTGGAGCTCGAGTGATATGTGACGCTGCGGGGGGATGCACGGGAAAGATTCAAAGCCCAAAAGTGACCCAGGTTCCTTCCTGGGGTCCCTCTGAGCTCTTCCCAGCCCCAGCTCTGCCCCAGGGATGGGGAGCCCCCAGCCCACACTTCTGTCCTTACAGCCATGGGTGAGTGTTCCAGAAACACCTTGAAAGCCCGAAACGTTATCCCCAAAATGCCGCTGCCAGGGGGTTACCAGGTGATTCAGGAGCTGCTCACACCGTGCCGCTCGCCCGCTGCTTTTCCCTCCCACTGCCATGTGAGGCTGGCAGCCCCAGCCCCTGAAATACCTCCCCGAGACACACCGGGGGTGGGAGGATGCTTGGAAACTTCAAAGGGGGCAATGAGAAACCACCAAATCACAAAAACTGGAAGGGCTGATGGTAATTAAAGTAGTAAAGTAATTAAACATGTGGTGTTTGATTCAGAGCATCCCATCACTGCAGCGTCTGGTTGCTGGGTCTCCTCTATCCTGCAACCCCACGATTTTCAAGAGTTTTTTTTATTCCTGCAAGACTTGCACTGGGTTCAACTTGGCTTTTCAAATGCACCAAGCTCTGCTTTCCCAGCACGATGCACTTTCAGCCCCGTCGCAGGCAGCAGTTGCAAGCTGACGTGTGTCGCTCCTCCAGGGCTGACCACAGTTCACCACTGGCTGCGAGAGCATCCCCGCGCTGCCCGAGGAGCTGCCGCGGCGCGCAGCACCCTGCTCTCAGCCAAAAACCTCCCTGTGCATCCCAGCAGGTGCAGCGAGCCATGGGCAACCAGGGCAACCTCGGCTCCTGGCTCCAAAGTGGAGGAGACTTGAGGCTTTGGAGTTAAATGGTGTTCTCCAGCGAATGATTTAAGCACCCCAGGGAGAGGTGGCTCAGCAGGTCGGATGAGCCCTCCCTGACAATGTCTGGCATTTCTCAAGCTTTTGGGCACAAGATGCTTCTGCTGTGACACCTTTTTTTTTTTTTTTTCCATTTTTGTCCCAAAAGAGATATCAGCTCCTTGTTGCACTGAGTGCTTTTGAGCTTTGCTTTGCCAGCAAGACCCGTGCCACGGCCAAGCCGCGTCAGTGCCGAGGACAGGCAGGCAGGGAGGTGATGCTGATGGCTCACAGGGCTGCCTCTTGTCCCCGGTGCAGGGGAGGGCAGCAGCACTGTTCCCATCTTGGTTTTTGGCTATTCTCCCCAGGAGATGGCTCCTGACGAGGTTTCGAGCCCTTTCCCCCTAAATGGGAGGGGGTTGCACACCCCACAGACCACCCCCATGGGGCTCCAGGATGCAAGACACACGGGACCCCCACGTGAAGCTGCACTTTCTGCATGGACCGGCTGCCAAAAGCAATGGGACACAGAGAACGGGGTGGCCCCACGCAGCATCCCCCCCTCTCCTGCACTCTGTGGGGGTCGGATAGGCTCTGCCAGCCCAGAAAACCATTTCTGGCCCCTTGTCTGACAGCCCTCTGCTGCTTTCTCCTCCCAAGATGGTCACTGCCAGTAATAGCAGGGAAAGTCACATCCAAGCTGGGAAAATAACATGTTATTTTCCCAGCTGTGATGTCAGAACTTGTCACGCTCGCTGGCTCGGCAGCGGGGTGGGCAGGGCAAGCCTGGACGTTCCCAAATGGCCACCAGGCCGAGCTGTCCCCCCGGGGGCTGCAAAAACATTCTCCTTTTTGGTGACGGCTCTGCTTTTGCTCCCCAAATGTGTTCCAAAGCAGCACATCCCTGCCATGGGTGTGGGGCTGGCTGGTGCTGGGCACTGCGGGATGCAGCATGGTGAGCGCATCACTCCCAGCCACACGGAGCATCTCTGCTCCTGGGGACACCCACCACGGGGACATCCCACCCAGGTCCTTCTCCACCCTTGGCAGTGCAGAGCAGCAGCATATCCCAGGTGTCCGCATGGGTTAGGAAGTGTCCCTTCTGTTCCCTTCCCTTTTGCTTCCACCGTAGTGTCCCTGCATCCCGGCCGAGCGCCGCAGCCTGAGCCCCAGGGATGGAAGGACCTGCAACCCCCCCATGTACGACGGGAGAGAAATCCGCTGCTGAGCCCGGAGTGAGCGCTCCTCTCCTCGTACAACACCGTCAGAGGATATTTCCCCTGTTTTTTCCTTTTCAAGCAGCCCCAAGTCTTCTCTTAAAATGCACTGAAACAAAGAAGAGGAAAGCTCAAATCCCCTTAACCCATCTCTGCTGCCCAGCTTGCCCCTCTGGACCGGCACCAATGTCCCCCTGCTCCCCACCTTCCCAAAGAGGTACCGGCAAACCCCACCATGTCCTTCAGAGGCACTTAATCCATTACAAATTTCACAAAGCCCGGCTCGGGGAAGCGCTGGGCCAGAAGAGCAAACAAACAAGGCAGGAATAAAGCCCGGCTCTCAATGAGCGGACCCAGCGCGTGGCTGGGTTTTATTTCTTCCCCCACTTCTCCTCCGGCCGACCACCTTTTTTTTTTTTTTTTTTTTTTTAAATGATTGCATTTCACTTGCTGGCCCGTAACAAAGCCATCACCTCATCCATGACTCCAGGGAGACGAGTTACAATTACAAATTACCACCACAATTAGTGCTAGTTCTTCAGAAAAATTAGAAAGGGGAGCGGGAGGCTCGTGTGCAATTGATTGCTATTCATCCTGCTTTACGGTGACCTTGCTCTGGAGACGATGATATTCCTTCAGCCTGGAAACCAGATTAAAAAAAAAATTAATTGTAAATTAACAGTAATAACACACATTTCCTTTCAATTAATTTAAACAGAATGAGTGGGCGTGAAGAGCAGGCGTTTGTTAAGGCCTGTACAGTTTAATTATTTTTTTTTTTTCCATGAGATAATGTAATTAATTTATCTTAGAGGGGTGGGGGGACATGGCGGATTGGGGAGAACAAAGCAGTTAACAGGCAATGGAAAAATTAAGAGCCCATTATGTAAATGTGGCATGTTTTACAGCCCTGGAGTTGGAGCGGGGGGCCTGGGGAGGAATACAGTGGAGTCTGAGAAATAAGTAAAATAACGAGGCCGGCTGTGCTGGGAAAGGCTGTAATTAGGTAGGGCTGGTACTGGGGGGGCTGGTTGCACCCCGGTGGTTGGCGGGGGCTCAGGGGGAGCCCTCGGTGCACCCCAAGAGCTCAAGCCAGGAAGGGAAAGAGCCCTGGGGGTGCTGGGGGCTTTTCCCCCACAACCAGGGAGGGTCCCCCCTGACCCCACAGACCTCAGCGAGTTGATGTTGATGAAGCCGGTGGCGTCGGCGGGTTCGTAGTCCCCTTGCACGTTCATGCTGCAGAGAGAAAGGCACTATCATCACCGGGACGGGGGGGTCGCGGAGGGGCTTGGGGCAGCTTTTTGGGAAGGGAGAGGATGCAGGTGGTGCTGGAGCCGGCTGCTCCCCCGCACCAGTGCCCGCTGCCACCCCTCCTCAGCTGTGGGGTCTCGGGGCAGGGTCCCCACCAGTCCCCAGGGAAGGGACATGTGGCTTCAGGAGCAGCAGAGCCCCAGGGCCACCCCGCTGGCTGTCCCTGGTGTCCCCAGGCCCTGCTAGAGACACAGCCCCAAATTCCCCTCCGTGGTCCCTCGTATGCATCAGCATCCTTCTTCCCTGCACTCGTGCAGCAAGCAGGGATGCTCGCCCTGTCCCAGAGCCGTCCCCTGGGTACAGCTGTCCCACGCCAGGCAGGGGACAGTGCCCTGAGCAGGGGACATTGCCAGAAGGCACCCCCAGCACCACCGGAGCGTGCGTGGCCACCGGTGCCTCGGTGCAATGCCAAGCACACCCATCCGCCTCCCCAAAGGCAGCAGCCACCCACCAAACCCCAACTCCGACGGTTTCCACATCCCCCAAACATACGGCTCATTTCCTAGAAACTGCAAACCTTAAAGGAGGAAGGGGTAGGGGGGAAATAAAGAATAAAAAAAAAAAAAAAAAGAGTTTACAATGATTTTACCTCCCCTGACGGGCTACAGAAAAACCTCTGTGCTTTTATTTTTGCTCATTCGAGTGGTTCTGACCTGCTCTATAATTACGTTACTTTCTACCTACTGTGCAGAGGCATTTCCACACAGCTCTGCCTCTCACAGCTTTCTCTCGGGTTCCTGTGACGCCGTCACTCAAAAGCTTTCAAACCAGCGATGTAGAAATCAAAAAGAAAAGGAAAATGGTTGGAGACGCAGGGAGAATAAGTGCCCCTGCTTTTCTCTCCCTCTCTCTTTTTCCTCTGTCCCACCCCCCTCCATCCTCCTTTTTTTTCCTTCCCTCTTTTTTTTTTTTTATACTTTATTCATTTAATCTCTCCAAGTGAGAGCGCGAAGCATAATGAAGGGTTGGGACGGATTATTAGGAGCTGTTGATTTTGAGGAGGAGGGAAGGGGGAAAAAAAAGCCAGAGCAGAGAAAGAGAGAAGATAATTTGACATTTACTCCGACTGATCTAAACTCATTCGGGTGTATTTATGGCTTATAAAGTGTTTAGAGAGATTGAAAGTGGTTGAGGGAGGGCTGGGGGGAGAGTGAGTGAGAAAACAATGTGAAGAAAAGGGAAAAGCCGTAGGAAAAAAATAACGTTGACTTGAAAACATGGCTCGTGCTTCAGCTGGGAGGACACTGTCCCTGGGCGTCACCAAGGATGGGACAGGATGGGATGGAGCGGGATGGGGTGGAAAAAGATGGGATGGGACACTCGCTGCCACCACGTCTGCCCACCCTGGCCCCCCAAACCCCGCTCACCTCACCAGCTCCTCGTTGTACAGTGACCGTGGGGACTCCCTGCCCAGGACGTAGACCTGGCCCTTGAAGACGGACAGGCGGACGGTGCCCGTCACCCCCTCCTGCGAGCGTGCGATGCAGTGCCGGAGGAACTCGCACTCGGGGCTGTGCCAGAAGCCTGCGGGCAGGAGGCAGCATCAGCCGGGACATGGGGGACACCGGGATGCCCCGGGGTGGCCATGCAGCATGGTCCCCCCTGGCTAATTCCTGCAAGGCAGACCCAAATAATTTACAAGGGAAGGGATGTGGTTATGGGGCTGGGAGAGGTGCCAGGACACCTAGGTTTAGCTCCAAGGGATGGAGACCCCATGTGTGTCCCTTCCACTTGTTGGCCATCAGGTCCCCACCCAGGAGAGGAGGCAGTGGGACCATTCTCCTTCCAGCTCCTACAGGTGGGGGCGATCATGGAAATTAAAAGCTTCATTAAGTTATTATGAAACTGCCACTTAAAAAACACCATCTCAGGAGGGTCAGGTGGAGACAGACCCACAGAGGGTGGCTGTGGAGGAGGGGACCAGCTCCCAGCCCCCTGGCATGGGGATGAGGTATTCTCCCCGGGACACCTCTGCGCCCTCTCCTGTCTCTAAGCAGGGTAATTGGCCAGGGGACCCTCCGAGACCTGGAATAAAGCTTGGGAGATGGAGAGGGAGAGGGAGAGGCAGAGAGAGAAAGAGCCCATTCACTGCCCTCGGGTCATCCCCAGATTTTATCTCCCCCATCACACACCGGTGCCCTCTCACCTTTCCCTTCCCTGGGCTCCAGGGCCAAAACCATTAAAGAAACAAACAATTTCTTTTGTTGTTCGGCCTCGACAGCCCCTGAGCTGGGCCATATCCTGCAGCCTTGTCCCTGGGATCCAAGGCACGGTGCCAATGCCCTGCAACCCCTTACCATCAAAACCCAGACCCGCCCGCCACTGCCCCACCACAGCATGGCTGGGGATTTTGGAGACTGCCAAGCAGACAGGGACCTCGCGTTTGGGCAAATACACCCCGCTTTTGGGTAACCATCCTCCAGGTACAGCTCTCCAAACATCATAATTGACATAGGGCTGTTGCATCCCCATAAAAATAAACCCAAAACACATTAAAATAATAACCAGCTACTTAAATCCTGATTCTGACAGCTCCAGGTGCAAGGAAGCATCACCCCCTGCTCCGCAAACACATTCGCCCCTGGAAGCGATCCCCCTTAATGACCTTCCTGCCTTGTAACGAGGATCCTGCCCTAATCACAGCAGGGGGACAATGGCATTTCCGCACCTGGCCATACCTGCCGGGATGGAACTGGCTTCAAAGCCACCCCTCCACAATGGGATCAATGGGGATAAGGGGAAGATAAACACTAATTCTCCTAAAATCAGGAACTAGTCACAATAATGAGGTGTTAAAGGAAGGTGAGCTGGAAAGCCTGTCCTCTGGCATGGGGACCTACGGGTGCTGTTTGCACCCCGTTGGGGTTGTTCCTTGGATTTGGGCTCGGCTGGCAGGGAAGTCTGGGACTGTGCTGAAAATCCCTACAGGTTCAGCATCTGGAGCCAGGGAAACAGCAGCCTTAGCCTGGCAGAGGTGGGGAGGGAGAGGAGAAATCGCAATTCCCCCAGCGGCTCTTTAATCTGATGGCTTCACAACAAGCAAGTGGTTAGAAATAAACAAATGGGTTTGTGCTTAAACTTAAAAAAAAAAAATTCAAAATAAAGGCAGCCCAAGACAAAGTCTAATAGAATAATAGAAATAGCCAGGGGCAGGAGTGGCATCGGAGAGCGAATTCAGGCAGGGGCTGTGATTCAAGGGGAAGGTAACGGAGACTCTTGCAGCCCCAGAAGCCCTTGGCCAAGCCGGACTCTAAAATACGGTTTAAGCAACAAAGGGACTTAGGCATTAAACGCCAGTTGCCAAGGAAGATGCAGGAGGAAACATCTGCAGAGGGGAAGGTGATGAGGACGAGCATAGGCATGAGGAGAAGACAGCCAGAACCAGCCCTGCTGATCTGCTGCTGCCCAGAGCCTGAGCTCCCGGAGTCAGGTTATTTCCAGGGGATCTTCCCATGGGAATTATTCCAGCCCTCATGGTTAGAAACAAATGCCTGAAAAGTGACAGGAGGAGGAACTGAGAGCCTGAGAAATCAGGACATGTAAAAGCTAAAAGTGTTGTTTGGCCAAGGGGCAGGAGATCTCCCCGGTGTGGGGTCTCCAGGGATGTCGGCTCTGACCCGGGCAGGGGATGGAAGAAGAGCCGGGACACGGGGACACGCCGCTGTGCTGGGAACTGTGCAGTGGGGTTTTGAGCCCATCTACGACATTTTAGGCTAATCCTGCTTCTTTCAGCTTCGCACCAGCAACCAAGTTGGGGTTGATCTGCGGAGCAAACCCTGCAGCAGAGCTGACGTTCCCTCCCGGGGGTGCCAACCAGCTCCCCCAGCCCCGGCAGTCCCCTGACCCAGCAGGCTGTGCCCTGCAGCGCAGGGGGACTGAGCTGAGACCCCTCAAACTCAGCCCACCCGAGCCGGAGCTGCCGGGAGCACCCCAGGAGGAAGGACAAGGTGCTTCATTTCTGTCCCTGACTGCGGGTGCCAAGCAGCGTCCCCTTGTCCCCAGGCAGTGCTGTCCTCGCCCAGGCAGGGCTGTGCTGGGAGCAGCTGGAAGCCCCTTCTGCAGCCCCCGGCAAGCCCCAGCCCGCAGTGCCCCTCTGTGGGCTGTGCACCGAATAGCACGGCCGGCACCTCCCAGACCCTCTGCAGCCCCCCGGGCCCCGCGGCCAGGGCCGCAGCACCTGCAGAGCCCCCCACACCACGCACCCCTGAGCATCTCCCCACCGGTGCACGGGGAGAGGTCTCCGGCTCTAAACCCCGCTGCGGGGACGGCTGTGCCGGGGAGTTCGGTGCTGCTGTGTCCCATGTCCCAGTGAGGACAGGTGGAGAGATGGAGGCGGTCAGAGGGGAGAGCTGGGGAAAGGTGATGTGAGGGGGGAGAAAGGGACGGTGAATTACGACATCTGAAGGTGTTGGATGTGACAAAGTGGTGGCACCAGGCTGGGAGAGATGCTGGGAGCATCCCCTACCACCGAGCCCTCATGGAAGGCGGCATCCCCTCCCGAAGGCAGGCGAGGAGCCCGTTCGGCACCAAAACACACAGAGCGTAGGGTCGAGCTCAGCCTGAACAAACTCAATTTTTCCCCCATGAGTAGCCTCAAAATGCACAACTGAATTTTACAGCCCTGAGTGCATGTACCAGCAGGACCTGCAGCCTCCGGTGGCAACGAGGGAGGAGGATGAGGAGGGCCGGGAGGATGCTGCAGCGGCAGGGCTGGGCCCAAGCACCATACGTACCGTTGTACACCAGCTCGGAGAATTTCAAAGCAAGTCCCTGCTTGATTTTCCGTACTTCCCGGTCCATGGTGAAGGCCTCGATATCTAAATGCGCATGGTATAGGATCGTTCCCGCTGGGGTCTCATAGATACCTAGCCATTTTTCCAGGCAGGGGGAAAAGCAGAAAAAGAGAGAGAAACGAATGAGACCAAAACTGTCAGCAAATGACAAAAAATAATGACTTGGCTGACAGAAGGAGCTGTGGTCGAGTGCATTCAGTCCCAGCTTGCTGTAAAATGCATCTGTCATTATATTCATGCTGGGGCTGAGACAGTCCACTCCGCACCTTGCGGAGAAAATTTCTAGATTCCCCTCTTTGAAGAGGCACTCTGACGAGGCTAAATGACAGGGTTTGGGAACCGATCCCCCCACCGATCCGTGCCCAACGGTCTGCAGCTGAAAACCTGTAATTAAAGGAATGACGCGGGGCACAGGCACGGGGAGCGGAGGGCCTGAAATACCCTCCTCTCCCCTTGGTTGGTGAGAAAGAGCCCCGTGCATCTGCCGCGATGCAATGGGGCTGGGAAGGCAACCTCATTGGGGGCTGGCAGGGTCCCCCCCGGTCCCTTCCCGCCTGCCGCCGCATTGCACGAGGCCTGGGGATGGAGAGATGCTTAATTATTAAGGCGATGGGGGCTAATGCCGCTGGTGAGCTGCTCCCTTTGTTCCAGCTGCTCAGGGCTTATTTGTTGCATAATATGTTTATTTTGTGTTTAAATATGACGGCGGCCATGTGCTGCTCCACTCCTGTTGGATGCGGGTGCAAAGCCGGTGGAGGAAGCACTGAGATAGTCCGGCAGTGAACACACGCCAGGCAGGGCTGTAGCCTGCCCCGTTAACCACCAGCAGGTCCCTGTCCCCTGCCCATGGGGACAGTCCCCTCCCAACACCAGGTATCTGTGTGATGGCATGGCCAAGGGAACGGCAAAGGGCACCTGCCCATTGGGATTTGCTGGCACGCAAATAAACCCCATAGCAAAGCATCCCCAGTGAAGGGGATGTGTCCCCAACCAGCCCCCATGGGGCTGCCAGGGGGCTCAAACACCCATGAGGTTCTGCACACGCAGTGCCCTGGAGAGTGGCACAGGCTCAAACACGTTGTGTCCTGGGCTGGACACGGTCCCATGGTCCCACATTTTTACGGCCACAGCAGGAGCCCTGCCATGGCAGCCCCAGCCACTTCCATCAAACCTCATCCCTACCAGGGTCGATGATCTCAGCATCCCACAGGGTCTCTGTCCCAAAGGAGAGCCACCCCCTCCTCTCAGGCCACCTCAGCGACGTTGCAGCCCGGTCGCTGAGAACCCACCCGCGTGGGACCGCGGGAGGTGACAACCAAGATAACACTAAAAACCAGCCGTCCCCACGGGCATGGCGGTGGCACAGAGGGCTGCTGAATGCCCCCGCCGGGCCCTGACCGTAAAGCTAACACAATTTAATATTCCCTCTCCTTCCCCTTAGGAGGTGTTAAAGCCAATTCAAGCTGTCCAAAGGTTTGGGTTCGTATCTTGACCCCCACCTCCTGCCTGCGCCCCTGCCCGTCCCATTCGACCTGATGCTAGAGGACCGGGGACCGGAGCGTGACAGCTGGGGCGGAGGGGAGGGGACCTGACAGCCAGAGACACCTTCAAAGTGACACTCACAGCGTCTCCAAGTGTCTATTTTCATCTCCCCATGTTTACAGGAAAACGACAGAGGTGTCAGCACTGCAGCCTGGCAAAGCTTCAATCACCCCGTAATTACTGCTGGGGAAGGGGGGGACCAGAGCCGGGGGGGATGGACGGACATGGTGGGGGGCAGCCAAGGAGACAGCTGCCGCTGCTTAAAATTTTCTAATTTGTAGCCTCGGCTGTCACTTCCCCTCCATCTGAGCAATTTTGCTGCGCTGAGTGCGAGCTGTCACTCCCGATGGCATCCGCGGGACAGGACGGGATGCGGTGGCTTCCCAAGGGGATGGCGAGGATGATGCTGCCCATGGGAAGATGCTGCCCAAATTCCTACCGCTGGTCCAGGTCTAGGACCAAGCATGGCCTGGTATGAATTCACCACAGGGAAGGGGTTTTCCACTTTCTTCCTCCATCTGCTTAGCACGGTGCAGGGAAAAAAAGCGAAAAGGAAGGAGAGAGCCAAGGGGAGGTAAAGCCCCAGCCGAAGGCAGTGCTCGCTCGGCTCTTTGGCAGCAGCCGTCCCCTCCTTCCTGCTTCCTCCCCACTGATTTCATTTACTTCACTTAATTAGCCCCCCTTCGGAGTTAAAAAGATAATTTGATAATGAGGATGTGAAAAGGCGGGAGAGGCAGAGCTGGGCTCCTGTTCGCAGCCAAGAGCCCCCGGCTGAGCCACGGCCCCCCCGGCCGGCTGCAGCGCTGCTCCCTGGCACCCCATAATTACCCACCCTCCTGCCACTAAAACAAATACGGCAAAATTGAGTTAATAGGGCTTAAAAGGCTGGCGCGGGCGTGCTCAGCTCGCCCCTCGCCCATTAGGTCTTAACGAAGTTCAATTAGGAGCTTAGTAAAAATCAATGCAAATTAATTTTTCCCCGGACTCCCCGGGTCCGGGAGGTGAGGGAGAGGAGGCACCTGGCAGGAGCCTTCGCTGTCACCTTCGTGGCTGTGTGGGGCTCCTGCTGTGCTGCTGACTGCCTGTGCCTCAGTTTCCCCTGCAGAGCTGGGGGCCCCTATGCTGCCCTGAGGAACCTGCAGAGCCCCAGGCCGTCGGGGCCACCACACACCGCTGGGATTTAAGGGATCATCTCCTCCCACCTGTGAGCCCAGGTCCCACCTCCTGCCCCCTTGACCCTAATCCCATTTGGGGTCCCAAACGCTCCTGGCAGTGCGGTTGTGAGGACACCCCGAGCTGCCCTGCACCCCAAAACCCCCTGGGGGAGGCGGGTACCAGCAACACCCTCCTGCTCCATCCCCCTCCCAGCCCAGCTCTCGCAGCAGATTTTGGAGATATTTCTGCTCAACCCAAGGAGCAAAACCAGGGGCAGGATCCTGCTCAAAGCAAGGAGGAAAAAACGCCACCAAGGTCTCGCCCCCGAGGCACACGCACCCCCGCTGTCCCCAGAAAGCCCAGTCCTCCCGCGTCTGCCGGCGCACAAACACGGCAGCGATCGCTTGGCAATGTCACACGGGAGACAGACATGACAGTTAAATGGGTTTAGAGAAATTATTAAATGCTGGAAGGGTCACTAGAGCATGTCAGTGGCTTTTAAAAAAATAAAATAGATTGTGACAAATTACTCAGCATCCTGCATGCAAATGCGCCGGCTGGTGCGTGCGGTTTGGGGTTGGGGTTTTTTCTTCCTTCTTTTGGTTTTAATTTGATTATTGAAACTCGGATCAAATGATTTGGGGTTTGGTTCCTCATTTTTGAAGGCTGATACTCTTGCAAAGGGGCTGGTGCCCTGCGGTGGGGAGAGAGACCGTGGGCTGAGTCTTATCACAATATTTTCTGACGCCCTGAACAGAGGGCAAGTTTAAAGAAAGGGAGTGACTAATTAGGTATTAACAAGATTTAAAACAAAAAAGCAGGGGCAAGGGGATGGGAAATGGTGATGAGCCACTTTGTTAGTTAGTTCTGCACGGGGCAGCTCGCTGCCTCCGGGGATTTCCAATGAAGCTGATCCTAATAGATGATCAATATTAAGAGTCACGGCCTCAAAAATGCAGAGATAAATCAAAGAATCGGCTTTGAAGAACCTCGGTGACTTGCATCAGTTTCCTGCGCTTTGTACCTGTATCTCGGCCAAAAGCTGATGGGGAGGGAGTGGTTGAGGCTGCTGGTGCGACCTGAGCCCGAGTGCCCTGGTGATGGTGAGCTGAGCTTCTGCCACATCCCACCAGGGTTTTCCCTTTTTCTTTTTTTTTTTTTTTTTTTTTTTTCTCTTTTCTGCTTTTAGGGCAGGAATGGCACTGCCGGCAGGTGGCCACTCACCTCTGGACTTCATCCCGACGAAGCGGTTCTCCACAATGTCGATGCGCCCGACGCCGTGCTTGCCCCTGTGGAGGAGAAGGGAGCTTGCCGTAGCCTCAGATGGGTTGAAGGGGGAGACAACAAGGGACAAACCCCAAGTGACAGCCTGGGCAGCCCCTGGGCAGCACTGCTGAACATCAGTAGTGAGCCCTGGATCAGACAGGTGACAACGGGATGGATTTTTCTCTTCTTCTCTCCTCCTTTTTTACGGTGCCACCAGCCTCTCCATCACTCACCGCTGGGGCCGGCAGCGCCGTGGGCAGCCGTGGCATTTGGGCCACCAGAAAATAAACCGGGCAAGGGGACAGGCCACACTGCAGCTGTATTCCCGCTGGCCGAAGTCATTTTAAAACCACTTAACATTTAAAAAGCCAGCTACATGGAAAAGTTCATTCCCATTTAAAGGTGAGGGGGGCACAAGCAGAGGCACAAAGGGGGATGGCCAGCGACTGGGTGGCACTTGGTGTGGGTGCCCTCATGGGTGCTGCTGTATTTTTGGGTGAGCCCCTGGGGATGGCTCTGCCCCGGTGACACAAGGTGGCACTGGGCAGAAAACCCCAAGGAGCCGCTGCTGCAGAGGCAGAGGGGTGACAGGGCCACGGACCCAGCCAGCATGTCTCTGAGCCCCAAAAAAGCCTACTCTCCACCCAAAAGAGACTCTGAGCCCCCTCGGGCAGGCAGGGCGAGGCGATGCCCCCTGCGGGTACAGGGGCAAAGGGTATCCCGGGGGCTCAGCCCCCCACTGCGGGCAGGGCAGCATCACCCAGCCATGGGGCTGGGGCAGATGGTAAAGGCAGAGGGTGTTAATTAGACTATTTAACCCTCCTTGTGCACAGGGAGCAAAATTCTAAATATTCCTGTGCTCCTGGACTCTGCCCAGCTCTGCTTGTTGACGTGAATGGTACAACTGGGACCCAACTGGGACCCAGGTGGGATCGTCCCATCCTCACGCTGCTGGCCACCATCCCTGGGCTCATGGGGACGTGCCAGCTGCGAGCATCCTGCTTCCGTCCCACCCTGGGGACCCCGGGGACGCCGCCCTCGTCCCTGCTGCCAGCTGGCAGGGAGGTGGCCGTGGTGGCAGGGGACAAGGTGGCACTCACGCGATGTCATTCAGGTACATGAAGAGCTCCAGGGCTGAAGAACGAGTGGATCCATCCCCAGCGTTGGTGACCTTCACGGGGACACCTGCGGAGGTGGCGAGGGAGGACAGGCAGGATCAGCTGGTGCCAGGATCCCCCCGGAATGTCACCCCGCAGGCATTAAATAGATGTGACAGATATGAACTCTAAATAACTTCTTAAAAAGCCATATCCAAGCTGGTGCCTGGGGGGAGGCGAAGGGAGGAGGGGGCCCACCTCGGGAGACAGGCGAAATAAATAAATAAAAAAGGCCATAAAAACGTCTCACCCGCTTTTCCCCCCTCTCCTCTCCCTCTCTCTTTTTTAGGGCCTGTGAAATTGCAACCAGGCCCTTAACTAATTGAATTTCACGCTCGGCAATTGTCTTACAGCGCAGCACCTTCTGTCCCACCAGCCCCTACCCGGGGTGTGTGTGGCGGGGGGGGACACGGGTGACAAATGTGTGTGTGTGTCCCCCCCTGGCCAGCGTGGGGGGCATCTCGGGGGGACCCCCACACCGGGGCACGGCTGCTCGCACACGCATGCACACGCACCCCGCGGCAGGGTGCTCCCCGCCATGAATTAATTATTGCACCTTTTTTTTTTGTTTTTTCCCCTCCTTTTACCCTTATTTTTTTTTTTTCGTAAGGGCGCTGGGCAGGAGCGAGGAGTAGGGGGGGATGCTGAATAGAAAGAGGCATTTTTTTTCTTTAGCGGTGTGAAATGAGCAATAAATGTATTAGGAAGCTGACAAGGGGGCTGCGGGGCCCACAAAGAAAAGCGGTGCGGAGTTGGAGGCTAATCCCCCCTCCATCTGCCCTCCTCATTTCCATTTAACGCGCTATCACTTGCCAATCAGCCTCAATGCCTCCCTTTCTAGTCTTTATTACGGAGGCGCCCGCGAGAGCTCCTGTCTAGTGACGGGGGCTGTCAGCTCCCCCCCCACGCACCCCCCCTAAACCCCCTATTTTCCAGGGGTTTATAAACTCAGTTGTAAATTGCTATTAAATGTAACTCGCGGCAATAATGAACCTTAAGCTGCTTCTCGGGCGCGGGCCCCCCCCCGGCCCTTCCGCGCCCTCCCCTCGCCCCGGCTCTTTCTATTCGCGTCCTCCGCCGGGGTATTGGCTGGGGTTCGCTTGGCGGAGAGCCGACGTTGTCGGGGCTGTTGTTGGCGAAAGCTGCTTAGCCTTTAAAATAGTTAATAATTAGATTAAAACTTCAAATAAATTAACTAGGGGCTGAATGGGCTGCTGGGAAGGGGGGGCTGCTCCTGGCAGGGGGATGATGATAATGGAGCGGGGATGCTGGTGGTGGGGGTGGTGGGGAGGGGGTGTCCCCTCTGAGCAGGGGCTGCTGCTGCCAGGCTGGCTGGTGGCACAGGGATGCCCAAGGCTGGGGGAAGTGGCCAATGCCACCTTATGTCCCCTCTCCGGGTGACAGCTCCAGGGCTGGGCCCCACCGCGCGCCCCCAGGGATGGCATGGGGTGTCCCTATCTCCTTTGTGTAACACTGAGAGATCAGCTGGCCAAATCCTGCTGGAGCATCTCCCCAGCTGTGACACCTGTGTGCCACCCTGCAGGAGAGAGACCCCATGCCCACTGCATCTCGATGGCTAGCGTAGGGGCTGGGACCTCTCTCCACTCTCAGGGGGGTCTCAGCAAGCCCTCAAAGATGTCCCCAGATCCCCTGCACACCTCGAAGAACCCTAAATTTCTGCAAGCGCCATCCCGAGCCCTGATGCCACGAGCTGGGGTTCATCCCACCTGCCTGCACCCCAGGGATGCTCCTGGCTCCCAGTGGCCCCCCCAGTCCTGGCTGCGGAGTGGGGTTCAGCTTCGAGGAGTGGGCTACAAGGAGGCGCTTACCCCGCTCAAACTCGATCTCCAGCATGTCTGGGGAGTCGGGAGAGGTGGCTGGATCGCAGGTCTTCGTGTAGAGCCCTGGGGGGGCTGGATTCTGCCAAAGGGGTGGGGGAAAAAGAAGAGAGAAAGTCAGTGGCGTTGGCCATGCCAACCCCAGCATGCATCCTCCATCCCCAGTACACATCCCCCATCACCAGCATGTATCCTCCATCCCCAGTACGCAATCCTGCACCCCCAGCGCGCATCCCCCATCCCAAAGCCTGGGGCCAACACGGCACAGCACCGGCGCTTACCGGGGCGCCAGGAACAAAGGGGTTGGGAGGAATCAGCCAATTTTTCCCCTCAACTTGAGCTCATCTTTTCCTCCGACACCCCCGCAGCTGGAGGCGGGATGGCTGCGGAGAAGCAAGTCAGGCAGGGAAAAGCGGGACGATGGCAGTGAGCGGCAGAGCAGGCGCCCGCGCGTCCCCACGCCGTGGACGGGCTTATTTGGTGCTGACCGAAAAAAAAACTAATGAGGAGACCTGACCCCAGCAGGTGCTCCGGCTCTTTCATGGTGTCCCTGGGGTTAATACACACGGGGGAAAATAGAGGAACAAAGCAAAAACCCATTTCAGAGCACATCAACCTTTATGTATATTTTTTTTTCTAGATTTATAGGAAAGATGCATCTTATCTCTGTCAGAGCCAGGCCACCGGAGGCTCGGGTGGCGACAATGAATTGCCGCAATTGAAGCGCGTGCCAGAAGTGGGGGAAAGAAAATATAATAAAAAAAAAAGGAAAAAAAAAGCTTTCCGTCCTGGAGAGCAAATGCTTTGCAATTTCACATGCCCTCTCAGCACTCACACGCGATGCAGCTGTGTGCACTGGCCCCAAAACACTTTCAACCCAGCGTTTGCAAACTCCTGTCTCTAAAGGGACCCCCCCCACAGCTCCAGGAGGTGGAGGGAAGGGAAACTGAGGCACAGAGGAGCCTCCAGCTGAGGAGTCCCAACAACATAACACCCCTGTGCAAGCAGGTCGGGTGGAGTTTCTCCAAACTGAGCCTCTCCTGCAAATGTTTTAAGGGATGAGAAACTGGTATTTCCCCACAAAATGCAGCTGGTGAGAGCTGGAGCTCTGGGCATCCCTGGGCAGTGGGTCCTGCCTGCACCCCCCACCTGCAGCCTGGCCCCTGCTCCCCCGCTTCTCCTCTCCTTTTTAAAGCACAATGTTTCCCCTGCTCGCTTTTCCTCCCTTCTGCACCTTTCCAGCAAGGAAAAAAATCGACAAGGTAGAAACAAGTTAGAAAAACAAAAGGGGGAGCAAAAGCGATTGCTTTAAAAACCATTCTAAGCTTTCTGACGGGAAAATTAATTTATTTGCAGTTTTCATCTAAAAATTTTAAAGATGGGAAATAAGCCTTTTAGCGTAAACTTCCTCTATTTTTTTTGGTCCGATAAATAGAAAAGCCAAATTGGCACCAGCACCGCCCGGCTGTGAGCATCCCTGCCGCTCCCTCCACCCCACGGGAACCCCCTCACCTCACCCCAAATCCCGGGGTGCACATCCCAGCGGCAACCACAGCTGAATCCTGGGAATACAGACATAACCACCCCGGCAAAACCACCCTCAGGTTCCCATTTTCTCTCTTTTTTGCCCCTTTCCCTTGTTTTAAACAAGAGGCGCTCGCACACATGCCTCCCCCGTGCTCCCCACGCGTGCACACACACAAATTACACGGGCTGCAGATTTCAATTTTACATCGTCTGGCCTTTCCTAGCCCTGATCACACTTATTAACTAGACAAACCCGCGAGAGATGATGAAAAACTTTGAGTTCAAAAGGAAAGATGCGGGGGTGGGAGGGAAAAAATACCGGAAAGTATTAAAAACTCTTTACTAAACATTGGAAGTCAAAGTCAGGTAGTTTCCAATTTTCCGAGCCAACTATGAAAACCCCTATTAAATAAAATAACTAAATAGAAATAAAAGTGACATTTGGCTTGCATTCCATCATTACGGTGTGAGTCTGTCCTCTTTTTATTCTCTCTCCTAAAAGCACAGTTCAAATGACAAATAGTTTGTTGCAGTGTATCAATGCCTCCTATTTATCCCTCCCCGCAGGGGGGCTAGTCCTGCAATGTCATCTTTAAAGGGGAGAGAGGGAAAAAAAAAAAAAAAAAGTGGGGGGAAAGGAAGAGTGTGTGGAAAGGGAGAGAGGGAGGGGGGAAGAAAGAAGCAAGAAAAACGGGGCAAGAAGAGAAGAAATTGGAAGCAAATGGTCCATGAAGTAAACCATGATGCAGAGCTATCGATGCCGCAAATGGTTTATTCATCCGGCTGATATTGTTGTGCCCGGGACTGAATGAACTCTTTCAGAGTGCCATATGAAGTTAAAGCAAGTAAATTTCTATCTTTCTCCGCATTAGCTGCCTCATTGCCCTTCAATCGGGCCTCACAGAGGCAGAAAATAGCTCAACCATCTGCTTTCAAATCCCTGCGTTTGGCAGGTCCCAGGGCTTTGGGGAGGGGACCCCATCGTGTCCGGCACCCCGGATCCTGCTGCAGACACCCCGGTGCCACTTCCCGGGCTGGGGCAGGGGACAGCGGTGACACCGCGCTGTGGGGAGCCACATCCCAGCGCTGGCTGGGGAGAGGAGCAGGGGATGCTCAAGGACGGCGCCCCTGCTCCGTTCTGTGCTAAAGTGACCCCGTTTCCTGAGCTGGCTTTGGGAAGGGAGCGGGTTGGGCAGAGCCGTGGGATGGAGCTGTTGCACGGGGGCAGAGACGCTGGGCTCACCATGAAGGGTGCAGGTCAGCCCCTTGCTAGAGGCATCAAAACCCATCCCTGTGCCAACCGCTCTCCCAGAGGAGAAGATCCACCAAGAGTTTTGCAAAGCCCGACGCACAGACGCCCCTCCGGACGGCACCGAAGAGAGAGCAGGACTCCCTCACCACCTTCTTCTTCCTCACACCCCTGCCAAAGGCACGTGCCAGCCCAGCTGCGGGCACCGAGCTCCCACCAGCTCCTCTCCCTCTCCGCCTGCCTCCCCCCTCCTCTTCCCAGATTGTCTAATTAGCGCTGATGGATAGTTTAAGTAGCCACCGAGCACCGCGACCCGCTGGGGCATGACGAGCGCAGGCGGGGGCCAGCGGGCAGCCGGACCACGAGCACCATTCGGAGGCAGCCGGGGTCAGACCGACCCCTCCGCAGCACCCACCACCACCGGGCTCTTGGTCCCATCAGCAGCCAGAGCTCCCAGGGGTCTCTCCAAGACTCCCACGAGGGTTTTACCCTGTTTCTCTCCAAATTGTGGGGACGGGAAAGCGAGGAGGGCTGGGCAAGCTGCAGGCATAGGCAGGGGACCGGAGCTGCAGGGGACAGCCCAGAGCTCTGTCACCCGCCACCAGCCCAGCTCTCCCACCAGCGCCTCATCTGTCTAATTGCTCCTTTATTGCTGCCCCGTGACATTGTCCCCTTCAGTGCCACCCTGAAACGGTCCCTTCCTCTATTCACGCCAGCGGCAATTAACGTGCCGGGAGAGGCAGAGGGGCCGGGGTGGGCGGCAGGGCCTCCCCATCGCTGACGACCCGCCGTGAAATTTCTAATTAGGCTGCAAATACACGAGACGCCCTCGGCCCTGTGGCTGCCACATTGGCCGTGATCGATTACCTTGGGGTTCTCCAGGATCCCGGCTTCATAGCTGTGGAGAGAGAAGTCACTGTAGCACCTGCAACCCCAAAACTAATCGGGATGACCTGCCCCCATTCCCACTACCCCATGAGGATGGGTGTAAATGTGTGTTATGGATCTTCAGGAGCTTTTCGCAGCAGCTCTGCAAGGAGTGCCAGGCTTGGGAAAGCTCAGGAGATGGATGCTGCTACATGGGACATGGACAACTGGGCAGAAAGGGAGGCTGAAGGTTTTGGGGTCACCCTTGGCCAGCACATGGTGGGACAGTCTGAGACTCTGGGAGTGGGAAGGGATGTCCTGGCCACGCAGGATGGGGGGATTGATGCCCCAGGATCTGGCTCTTCACCCCATGGGAGCTCCCCACCCACCCAGCCTCTCACCTGATGTGCATGAGGTTTTCATCCATGCTCCAGGGTGTCTGGGGCGTGACGGGCACCGGGATCCCATGGTTCTGTGGAGAGAAGGGGATCAGGGCTGAGCCAGCCCACATGGATCAGCTCCGACACCACAAAGGCACAACCCATGGCCACCAGCAAGGCAGCATGGAGCAAGGTGGACATCTGTGTCCCTGACCCTGAGCCCCATCAGCTCCCACCATGAGGGCCACCTCGATGGGGACATCAGGGACATGGTGTGGCTGGGAAGAGAACGGCCACCCCAGCCCCACCACAAGCAGGGATGGAGGCCCAGAGAACCCCATGAACCCAAGTGATGGAGACATCAGCATGGACGTTGTGAACTTCTTCTGGGTCCAGGATGGTGCGATGTCCCAGTTGGGCTCCTCAGCAAGGGGAGGTGACATGAGGACAAAGGTCCCCAAAACCACAAGATGCTCCCCAGCCTAAACAGGATGGATGCTCCGCTGCAAGGTGACAACACACATGTCCCCACAGCCTTGTGCAAACACGTGGTGACACAAACACATGGGTGGCAGTCATTTCCCCGAGCACGCCGTGCCAGGGGACACACAGCCCCGCACCGGCTGCCGCCCCGGTGCAGCGCTCAGCACCGAGCCCAGCTCCCTAACAAGGTCACCAGCGCGCTCAATTATCCACTGACATTTCAATGGGGGAAATTGCCTGTGAAGACGAGGTGAATACCCAGGGGAATCAGCAGGAGAGGCGACAGTGGTGAGCTGACAACCGGAGCCAGCGGGGACGTCGCCCACCCTGCTGGGGTGCCAAGCCGCGGTGTCCCGGCTGTGGGACAGGCACGGTGAGCTGGGGCTGGACAGGGCAGTGGTGGCTGCGGGTTTGCACCGTGCCTTGGTGTGTCCATACAGCCCATACACCACGGGGCAGCTCTGCCGTTTCAGTATCACCCCAGCAGGGACACCAGCCAAGGGCTCAGCCAGGAACAGAGGAGAGGGGCTGAGCGGAGGCTCCTTGTTTGCCGGGAAGAGCAGAAGGGAAATGCTTCTAGTTGTTAAACTATGGTCCTCAACCCACCACCTGAGATGGGTGCAAGGTCCTGAGATATCTCCTAATGCTGCAGAGGGACTAACTCAGCCCTGCGCCCAGGGGGACATTGCCCCAGCTTCACAGGTCCTGGTTTGCTGGTCCCATACCGAACTCCCCGTGTGGGATGCCCCGGAACCCCCATTCCAGGCTTTGGAGCAAGAGCTGCACTGCAGTGACACATCTCCACTTACGCTGGCACCAACCGAGCCCCAGACATCATTGCGTTATAACTCCCCAAGCACATCCAGGTGCTGAAAGGACCTGACCACGCATCTCCCTCTCCCGAGCATGAAAAAGAAGGGATCTTCCCCCCCGCCTTTTTTTTTTTAATCTAATGCTCAACATAACCAGAGACCAAGAAGCACTACAAACACTCAACTCCAACCTTTCCTCTTTGAATGGGGCCTCAACCCATTTCATTTCCCTTTCCACCCCTCCCAAACAAACAAAAAAACCCACCCAAACCCAAAACACATGTTCCATTTCCCATATAATAAAAAACGTGGCGCTCTTAATAACTCCGCTATTTGACAATTTGTTTGGCAACATATGGAAAGCTCTCGTAAACTCGCCCCTTCATAATACAACGGCAGATGGCAAACACAATCCTCAACACGCTGCTCTCGGTGGCCCTAATGGGCTCTGAGGTCTCCTTGCCCCGCGCTGCATCCCTTCAGCTCCGCACCTCGCCTTCCCAGAGATTACCCAGCCAGCCTCGATGGCAGCTATTTAAAAACTGAAGCAATTTTCTGGTTTATGCACAGAGCTGCCTTTTCCCTTTTGATTGATTGAGCCGAGTTGTCAAGCATTTCCATGAAGTCGCTAAAAAAGAAAGGTACCCTGGTGGGCACGTAAAAACCTGATGCAAAACTTCTAATATGTTTTATTGCAACTTGTACTTCAAAAAGGAAGGGACAACAAAGGCGAACGTATTTGCTTTGTCTTTTATGCAAGTCAGGGAGCTGGGACCCGTTTCCTTGGAAAGTGGGTTACAATTAATAGCCAGGTAATTATGAAGCTTTTAGAAAGGAAGAAAAAAAAACAGAGGGGGAAAAAAAACCCCAATCAGAAGGCTCCAGCATGGTGCTGCAGGGATGTCATGCAGGGCTTGCTGTCACCTACCAAGCCGTGGTGAGCATCCCGTGACTGCTCGAGCATCCCGTGACCGTCCTGAGCATCCCACAACCGCCCTGAGCATCCCACGACCACCCCATGCTGGCTCCTACCTTGGCATAGTCCATCAGCTCGCGGCGCCCGGGGAAGCGCTGGTAAAACTCAGGCAGCCTCCACGGTGCGACCACCTGGCAGGAGTTTGACATGAGAAGCCTCCGGCCCCCTTGCAGCCCCCAGCCCTTTTTTTTTTTCCCCTCAGCACCATCCCAGGCTCCCTGCAGGAGAGGGCTCCAGGCAGCCCCAGGGAGCAGGACCCAATGGGCACCAGCCCTCCAGCCGAAATTTAATCTCCCTGTGCAAGGGTGGAGTAACTCAAACCCCTGACCCTAACAATGTGCTTGACGCAAGTGAGAAACAGGCGGCATCGATTATCTGGCAGCTGCCTTGGTACCATTTCCTCTGTGGCCTCGTGGTGTTTGGGGTAAAAATAGGTCCATTAAGGATCATTACAGCCCCCTCAAATGCCAAAACGTTGCTGTGTGCAGCTGGCAGCTTGTTAAAGCGAGGCACAGCCTCTTTCATCGGTGTTAAAACAGAATTCCTCACCAGCTGGGGAGGGAGCCAGGATCCCAGCAGCGGGTCTCCAAGGGATGATTTTGGGTGCCTTACCTTGATATTAGGACACAGGGCGTAGCAGGTGAGCTCAAACCGAACCTGGTCGTTGCCCTGAAACACGAATGGGAGCCCGTCTGATCTTGGAGACACCCAAGAGTCGTGCTCTTCCCTGGGCTGAGACTCCTCAAAACCAAACTAGTGGAAACCCAGATTTGGGTATTTTTTTCCCACAGGCATCAGAGGACACATGGAGGGAGAGGCTGAGGGGGAAGGAAGACCACGCTGTCCAGGAGGATGCAATAGCTCATAATTAAATAGCTCTGAACCTCCCTTTATCTTAATTGGCCTGTACTGATGAGGTCCTCCTAACGAGGCCAGGTAGTTAGAAAAGGGCGAGGAGCGAGCCTGGGAGTTATTAGCACTTCCCAGGGAATAGCACTCACCAAAGCCTATTTTCCACCAGCACCAAGAGTGTAAGGACCCCCCTCTCCTCCTCTTGGCCCTGGCCTCGAGGATGCATTTATGGCCAGGCTGGGAAATCCCCAAGGACTATTACACGCAGGCGAGTACATCCACTGAAGCGCTCATTTTCCTTACAGCCCCAAAACAAGCCCATCTGCTGGGGCAGCGGGGACACCGCAGATGGCCCGCATTTAAGATGCCGCAGCCGGGTCGAGTTACCCGTGCTCGGTCCCTGCCTGCACCGGTGGCTTTAATGGCCCGGGGAGCTGGCAGAGCCTGGGGAGCAGCCAAGGGTGCCCCTGCCAGCGGCGCTGGTGGTACCCAGGAGTGGAGGGAACATTGGCACATTGGGGCTGTGTTTCTCTAGGACACCCTCGAGCCGGGGCTTTCAAGAAGGGGCTGCTGGGGATGGGTGAGATGGATGGAGAAGGGGTGCAGAGAACCCATTGCAGCAGGAGCAAGGGTTAGTTCAGCCATGATGCCCTTCAGCCCCACAGTTGCCCCTCTGCCCCATCTCCTGCTGGCAACGTGTCCCTTGGCTGTACCCTGGCTGCATCCAGCATCCCTCTTCCAGTAGGGTCCCCCCTCATAGCTGGAGACCCCCAAGCCCCGCTCCTTGCTGTGAGACCCCTCCAGCTGGGCACCTCACTTTTGCTCCTGGGCCAGGATCAACACTTTGGGTCCCTGTGGGACGGGGAGAAGGGGGAATCCAGCAGGACCCGGGTGTACGCACGGCACCCAAGGGCCCCACAGAAGCTTTTGGTGACGATGCCACCCTGCCTCGAGTGTCCCCGCCCTGGGCTGGGCAGCATGCGGGCAGGGGCTGGAGGTGCCAGGGGGTGGCCCACGGTCACGTCTCGCAGGTCCCACAACCCCTCCGCAATTCCCCGAGGAGGATTCCCCGATCTCCGGGCAGGGGCTGGCCCCGAGCATCCTTTCCCCGGTCTCTGGCTGCCTCTAGCGGCAAAGTGTTCTCCCTGCGGCCGGGGACAGCCAGGGATGGGGACAGCCAGGGATGGGGACAGCCAGGGATGGGGACAGGGACCGTAGCAGTCTGCCCGGTGTGCCCCCAAACGCCCCGGGCAGAGCCGGGTCCTGGCAGCCCCTGTCCATAACAGCTTTTAGGAAGCTGCTGCTGGAAGTGGGGGGTTCAGCTGTGACCTGAGCCTTCCCAACAGCGAGAGGGAACTGAAACCAGGCACAGAAATCTCAGAAGTGAAAAGGATGTGTCAAAACTTTGCACAGCCCCACAGAGCACTCACAAAACACCCCGTGCACCCCTCCCGGCACCCACGGCTTGGCTGATGGACTGGCCGGGTCGGTGCCCCCACAAGCACCCCATGCCACCCCCACTCTGTCCTCCCTCACCTTTCCAGTGGCCCCATGGGCGACGTACTGGGCTCCCTCCCTCTGGGCGACGTCCACCAGCTTGCGGGCGATGCAGGGCCGTGCCAGCGCCGTGCCCAGCAGGTACCGGTCCTCGTAGAGAGCGTTGGCCTGCACCGCCGGCCAGATGAACTCCTCCACGAACTCCTTGCTGATGTCCTCAATGTAAACCTGCTAGGACGGAAGGAGCCTTGTGATGCCAGGGTGGCTGGGGGGGATCCCACTCCTCTGAGGCTTTGGGTGCAGTAAAAGGCCATTCCACCTCCCCTTTCCTAGATATTGCTAAGAGACTTCAGTGCAAAGTCTCTGGAAAAGGGATTCCTCACTGGCACTGTCCCCTGCCCCATAGTGACCCCAGACACAGCATGTGCAAGACCCCAGGGTTCAGCCCCATGGTGGGGAGCAGGGGGAGCTCAGACCCCCCAGGAGCCTGGAAGGAAGGACACCGTTACCTTCTTGGCCCCCAGTGCCAGTGCTTTCTTTCGTGCTGCCTCAAAATCTTCCTTCTGCCCAATGTTGGCCTGAAAGAGGGGAAAAAAACAAGACTGAGTGTGAAAGGAGAGCGCAAAACCCAGCATAAGCCCAGCCCGGCAAGGGACATCACCCAAGGGACTGTGCAGTCCATGGTGGCTGGGCTCGGGGCCACCCAGGATGGGGTTTCTCCCCCAAGACAGCATTCCTCTGGGCTATACCTTCCTCCGCCAAGCCCTTGGCTCTGCCCTGATGAGCTGCCCTCATTAGCAGAGGATCATTTGCTGGCAGGGACAGGCTGTGCCGCACAGGGCCGGCAGCTCAGCAGAGCAGCACTGGGTGATGGTTAACCAGTGAGAGCAGGGTCACCACCACGGCCATACACATGCCAGGACCCCTGCCACCCACCCCAGGTCCCCAGACCCATGGCCCAGCACCACCTCCACCCCTGGGGACAGGGTCCACACGGCAGGGCTCGGCACAGGGCTCACCAGGTAGGTGACGACGTCGTAGCCCTGCTCCTTCAGCCACACCAGGATGCAGGAGGTGTCCAGGCCCCCACTGTAGGCGAGGACAACTGTACCCTTGGGCTGAGCCATGGCACTGGCAAAGAAAAGGGAAAGGGGTTAATGGTGGCCCCAGCCCCTGCCCTTGGTTGGTGCAGAGATGCTGCAGTTACCAGCCGTGAAACCCTTCCCGGTGTCCCTGAACTGGCCACGGGGCTGTCACGGTCCAGCTGGGAACCGAGGGCAGCCAGGGACGAGGGCTCTCCCAAGGATATTCTGGGCAACGCAAACATTATCCAGGGGATGAATAACCAGGAGGCAAGAAGCAGAGCCCATGCGAAACTGAACGCTCAGGGCCAGCGGCAGCTTGAGTAGGTGGTGGAGCACATGGAGGAGCACGTGGAGCTGGGACAAGCTCTCTGATTAAAATACGGACTCCCACGGTTGCTCTTGCTCACGGGCAGTGAGAGCTGCTGCCACGGGGAGCCAGGTGCTCCTGTGAGACCAGGGCCATGGGCAGCACATGGAGCTGGGACACGCTCAGTCCCAAGAGCACCAGGCTGGGGGCAGTGCACAGGAGGGGACTCACTCGGTATTGAGAGGGACCATTTGGAACAAGAGCCCTCCCGGGCTGCAAGGAGCACGGGGGAGGGCTGGGGATAGGAGAAAAAGCCACGGCACAGCAGCTACATCCAGGCTGTGGCCCCCAGCCAGGGAGGACACCCTGCGGCCGGTGCACCCAGCACAGCCAGTGATGGAGGGGACCAGGGCAGTCACAGGGGCCGCCTCGCTCTTACCTTTGCTCCACGCGGCTCTCGCTCTGGCAGCCCTGGCACAACCTGCCCCACGCTCTGCAAGCGCCCTGCAATGTCAAGGGGCTGGGACTCAGATGCAGACGCATGGCTGCGGCAGGGACGCAGCCCGACGCCTTGCTCGGGCACGACCCAGCACGTTGTAGCCCTGCGCCAGGCAGACGGGCACAGCCACCCACCGACTCAGCCCCGAGCACCCACCAGCACTGCTGAGTGTGCAATAGCTGTGGGGCTGGGGCTCTTGGCAGCATCCTCCACAGCCCAGCCCCAGCCTCGAGTCTAATTAATGCTTAATGGGCTTTTGTCCTAATTATGCTGCCCTGCGTTTCTTGCCAGCATGAAACACCTATGTGGGGATTCAGTGCCACTCACTCTTCAGCGAAGGGCATCAAGGACTTCAGCCAACGAAAGGAGATGAAGGATGCAGCAGCCAGAGCTCAGGAGGAGGGATGTGGGATCCCACTGTGGGAGGGGGCTCAAGGATGTCCCCATGGTCCCTGGGCAAGGTTGTGAATCCCAGAGCTCCATGAGGAGGTGATGCCAGCTGACCCTTGGCCAGGGAAGGCGGGCAGTGGAGTCGGCCAAACCCCACCCTGAGCAACTTCTCTGCTACTGCCGAGTCAGCACACTCCTGCTCCTGCTTTTGCAGGCAGGGAAGGTGCTGTGCTGAGCTGCTCCAGGCCGGCCCACCGAGCACCTTGCACAGCGGGACGTGGTTACATCAGGCTGTGCCCCAGCACCCAGGCGCTGCCAGCGCAGCGTGGGGCCAGCGTCCCACCAGGAATGGCTTGGAGCCATCCCAGCACCCCGGTGCAGGATCTGGCCTGCTGCTGCTGGTTTCTTGCTGAAAAGCAAAAGGGTCTGACAGTCCCGGGCTGCCTGCACAGGCAGCACCCAGCACCCAGGCTTGTGCAACCGGGGGTTTCCCTGCCTGTGGGTGTGCCGAGCTGGGCCCCTGCCCAGGAGGCTGAGCCCTTCCCTTCCTCACAGGGCATTTACAGGAAAGCAGCCGCAGTTCCCGACAGGGCACAGCCCAAACTTGACACTGTGCCTACAGCTTCCTTACTCGGCAAATTCCTTCCTTTACCCCCAAAACCCATCCCCGCTGCAGCCGCCAACCTGACTAAGCACCCTGAGACCAGGCACGCTTGCTGCACGAGTGGCCCCGCAGCAGGTTGGAGGAAGCACCTCCAACTTTTGCCTGCTCAGACGTGTCTCACTGCCCACACGATGCCCGGGGGACCTGGGGCACCTTGCCCTGGGGATGCACCTTGCATCCTGGGAACGCTGCGGGGCCACCAGCATTTCCAGCTCCAGAAACAGGGCTCTTGCCAAGCCCGCCTGCCCAGGAAGGGAGAGCCCCGAAATTGTGGCGTTAGTTGGTAATAAATCAGAACGAACAAAGATCAGCGGAGGGGAAACGCGATAGGACTTTCTCAACCCTGATTATTATTCTGTAGCAGTTTCCGTGTGAGTTGAGGCAGGCTTTTTGCCAGTGTCTCCAACTGCTTTGCTCTACAGGAACATGATACTTTTGTTTTTAAAACCAAGAAAAGAAAAGAATAAAAAGGAGAAGAGAACAAAAAGCTTGAAACTTCAGTAGAGGCAGCAATTGCCTTCACCAGCCAGGCTGGAGCAGCAGCCTCTGCTGCTGCTGGGATGGGGCAGGCAGCACGGGCAGGCTCCCCAGGGCTTCCAGCAGCGGAGATGCACTCGCTGGTGCTGGGGTTTGCTCCTACACCTCGTGGGGGGCCCATCCTGCCCCCCCACATCCCCAGAGCAGAGTGGGGAGGGCACGGGATGGTGCCAGCCGAGGTCCCAGCTCCCTCTCTGGGGGTGGCCAAGTTTGCGGACACCACTGGGGAGGCGGAATTCACTTGCAACGCCCCCCCTCCCTTCCAAAACTGAGCTGGAAGGGGCATGACTGCACCTCCCAGTGCTGCAAGGGGGCTGGAACACCCCGTCCTGCTCCTGCAGGGACCAGCGAGCCCTTCTCCAGCACCCAGGGGTGGGGGAGACCCGTGGGTGAGTGAAGAGGGGACAGCCAGGGACAAGGAGCCAGGTCCCCAAAAGCAAAGGGCGCCTTTTCCCCTTGTTCCCCCGCCCCCTGCCATGTCCGCACTCACCCGTCCCCAGGGCCCGGCTGCCCCGGCGCTCCGGTCCGGTGCCTGGAGCATCCTCCTCCTCCTCCTCCCTTATAGCCGGGCGGGGCAGGCGGAGCCGCCGCAGGGCTGTCCCCTCCGGGTGCACCGTTCCCCGGCGAGGCCCTGCCCTCCGCCTGCCCGCAGGGTGCCCGGGCAGAAAGGGGGGGCTGTTCGCACCCCGAGCTGCGATGGAGATTGTGCCTGGCCCCAGCTCCCTGTACTGCTACCCTAGTGCTATCACCCGTATCCCCCCACTCCTCTACAGAGCACGGAGGGGGTCCATCCTGGGGACCCCACAAATGGGAATTGGGTGGCAGAGGGGAGCTGGGACCCGGCTGCTCTGCGACTGCCCAGCTTTCCTCCCCAGCGCAGCATTGGGGGAAAAATTGAAAATATTTGAAACGCCATCAAGAGGAGAAGTGGGAGACTGGGTGGGCTTTTTGGGAACAGCCTCCAACTGCACCATATGCAGAGAGGTTATATCCTGCTCTTGGTGCCTGAGGGACTTGATGCTGGGGCAGGACTGGACCTTCAGGTGCTGGACATTGGCCCTTCAGCATTGCCACATCCCAATCGTCTCCTTTCTATGGTCCAAGGCCACTCAGGGGGGTGCTCAGAGCCTGGGGGAGTTGGGGCTGCAGCAGGGACAGCCCCTTCCCACACGCTGAAGGAAGCTGCTTTCTTCAGGCATGGCTAATACTTATCCAAAAACCACCTTTATTTGGAACAAAACCAGAAATAAATAAGTGTGCACAGAAACTGATTGGATTTAAAAAAAAAAAAAAATGAACATAAGGCTATTTCAATTTAATATGTGGTTAATGTCAGGGTGCCCTGTGCTCTCCCCAACCCCATAGATCACACCCCACATCCCAGTGGGGCCCTTGCTGGCCCCTGTCACCCAGCTCATTCCCCCCACCCCATATCTGGGGGCTGATCATGGCCAAGGCCACCCAGAGCTGTGTTTGCTCCAAGGGCTGCCGGTGCAAATTGTGGGATTGCAACAAAGCCTGATTGCAAGGGGCTGACAGGACATGTTGTCCCCTCCAGGGCCCCACTAAGTCAGGGACTGCCGCAGGGAGAAGGCAATGCAGGCAGGGGCTGCTGCGGGGGCAGGGGGTGTCCAGGAGGGAGAGGAATGGTGCAAGCTCAGCTCTCCCTGAGCCACGTGCCCCCACCGGCACAGTGACAAGGGACAGGAGGAGATATGACCCCACGTCCCCTCCTGTCCCTCGGCTGTGTCAGTAGGGGTATGGTGAGACGGAGATGAAGAGGAGGAAGATGCTGGGTGCCTGCTGCCTGCCTGGGGGCAGCGCCTGCACCTTGAGGCGGTGGGTGCCGGGGTCCCGCAGCGGGCGCAGGGTGGAGATGATGCCGCGGCCCCGCTCAGTGCGGAGGCCGAAGGGGCTGCCGGGCTCCTGCTCCAGCAGCGAGAAGATAGGGCGGTGGCGGAGGGCAGTGCCAGGGGCAAGGTGCACCACATCACGGCCAGCAGCTATGCCAAGGGGCAGGGTGAGCAGCTGGTACCGCAGCATGGGGGGACCAGCCAAGCCACAATCCGGGGTGCAGACACCAACGCACAGCCTGCACAAGAGCCGGAGGGACACGGGATGTGGTAGGGGGGGCAGGAGCAGCCAGAGGGGCCGTGAGAAGGGGCAGGGAACAGGTCCCCCCAGCCCCATGGCAGGACTCACCCGGGACTGGAGCCTCTCTGGTACCCATCAGGGCATGGAGCATCCACACACTGGGCACCTCCGCGAGTGTTGAAGCACATCTGGCTTGAGTCACACTGGATCATGCCTTCTGCACACTCGTCCACATCTGCAGGCAGAGAAAGGAGGGGTCTGAGGATGCTGAGGTGTCCATGTACACCAAGTTCAGACAGGCATTCAAACCCCAGCTCCTCCACCTTCTCCACCCCCTGCCTGGGGTCTTGTATGCTGGGGCAGCGAGACAAAAGCACCCAGGCTTGACAGGGTGCTGAGCCTAGAACAACTCTCCCCTGAAAGGAGAAAGACTGGATTTCTTGGAGCAGGGATGGCAACCAGGGCACTGTGGGGACCCAGGCCACCCCCGAGGGACACAGGCATCCCACCAGGGCAGGGACATCCCCCAGCACTGACCATGACAGCTCTTCCCGTTGGGCAGCAGCCGGTAGCCAGGGGGGCAGATGCAGTGGTAGGTGCCCAGGCTGTTCCTGCACTCGTGCTGGCACTGGTTCAAGATCTGGCACTCGTCAAGGTCTGTAGGGTGACACCAAGCAGGGAAGCGTTGGTCCCCTCTGCTGCCCTGGGGCAGTCTGGCTTTCTCCTCCCCTTCCCAGCACAGCTGAGCCCAGAAACATCCCAACCCCATGAATCGCAAACAAAATGGGAAACAGGGCAGCAACAGGCACAAGAACCATCTTTTGGGAATCAAGTGGCCTCCAAACTCCCTACAAAGCCCTTCCTGAATGTTTCCCCCATGCACGCTCACCAGTGCAGGTCCCGTTCCGTTTGATGTACCCCACGGGACAAGGGGGACCCTGCAGCCCCGCAGCCTTGGCCACGCGGCGCAGAGCGAGCTGGGTGTACAAGGACTGTCCCCGCGGGTGGCGGCTGGGCCCCAGCCAGCGCAGCGGGGGGTTCCTGGCGGTGCTGCCCGTTGTGTCCCCTCCATCCACCCCCACTGGGCCACACTCGCCGCCTGGCAGCAGGGTCCTGCTGGGGGGGCACAGGCACTGGTAGGAGCCCGGTAGGTTGCGGCACTCAACGGCACAGGGCGGAGGAAACTGCAGGCACTCATTTATGTCTGGTGGAGGAAAGAGGCAGAGAGTTACAGTTGGATGGGGAAACTGAGGCTGGAGCAGGGCAGGGGAGTGACTGTGGCCTGGTCCCCTATGCCCAAGGACATGTCCTCCCCGCGACCCCAGCTCGTACCCCAGCATGGCCAGCCAGCACCCAGCGAGTGGTAGCCAGGAGGGCAGGCACAGCGATACGTCCCTGCGGTGTTCTGGCAAAGCTGGTTGTAGTGGCAGGTGTGGGACCCCTTGGCACATTCATCGACATCTGGAGAACAAAGACAGGACAGGGTTGGGGAGGCTGGCACCACGCAGTGGGTGCCCCTCGCCATCCTCATGCTCCCCCCAGGAGGGGTCCGTACCCATGCAGTACAGCTGCTGGGGGCTCAGGATGAAACCCGGTGGGCACTGGTCTCTGTCGGCCCCTGGGAATCAAGCAGAGGTGATGAGAATGGACATGTCACTGCAGAGATGTGGCCTTTGCACCCTCGCAGCCACGTGGGAGCCCAGCATCTCCATCCCTGGGAATCCCCGTTACCTGCATCAAGTGAGGCGCGGAGCTGGAAGCGAAGCTCCTCTGAGGCTGGGTCATAGGAGGTTTTGAGGGCGCTGGCTCGAATGTGCTGCACCCGGGGGGGGTGCAGGCCCGCGGCGGGGTCATACACAATGGTGTGATTGCAGTGGGCACGGGTGATGCGCCCGTCCTGCAGGAAGCTCTGCACCGAGCTGCCCGAGAGCCGCCCCGCGCCCGTCTGCACATAGCGCTCACTGAAGTCCTGGGGAGAGGCAGGGAGGGGGAAATCAGGCCATAGACCCCCCCCAGGCTCCCAGCAGGGGAGTCACAACCCCGCAGGGAGGACGGGCAGTGCTGGCACCTGCAGCAGCACCGCTGTCTCGCCGATGCTCTCTGGCACGGAGCCGCTGATCACACTGTCCAGGAGCAGAGCACCGGTGGCATCCGCGCCCCGGGCAAGGTGGGTGACGCGCAAGAGCTCTCCTGCCATTGGGAAGTGGTGAACAGCAGCCCAGGGCACCCCCAAACGTGGGTCCACCTCTGGCTGTAAAGCTCAGGCCAGCGGCAGGCTGAGCCTCCGGGATGTGCACGGGGAGGTGGAGGCTGAGCTGCGCAGGACCACGTTTCCACTGCCCCCAACACACCGGGGGCTCCTGGTGTCCCTCACCTGTGGCAAACTCCAGCTGCGACTCGTGCCGGAAGGTGCCCTGGGTGAGCAGGAACCCGCTCTGGGCGTCCCCAACAGTGTGTGACAAGGACCAGTAAACAGGGGCGATGATGGTGACCAGCACCCGCATCAGTGGCCCTGGGAATGGGGGAGAAAGGGTGTCACCGTCAGCACCCTCCAAAGGGGACACCCAGCCCTCCCCAACCACCCTGGCCCATGGGGTATAGCACAGACGTGCGATGCTGCTTTTGGGAAGCAGGGACGGCCTGGAAAGAAATCTTTCCCCCAAGATTTTCACCTGACACAGGTCAAAACCCTCTCCGGGGCGGCAGGGGTGACCACTTACCTAGGGCAGGGGGGATGCTGCCGATGCTGCTCCGGATGGCAGTGGTGCTGGAGTGCGGGTTGTCCAGCACGCTGGCATCAAGGGTGGTGACACCGAGCTCATGGGTGTTGATGACGCCAGCCAGGCTGCCCCGCACCCAGCGCGGCTCCCCTGGGGCAAAAGGGACAGGGACAGCAGCATTGGGGCTGCTCTGCCATGGGAAAATGGGGTGCTTCCCTGTCTCCTTTCTCAACAATATGTGTGTCAAGAAAACCTCATTTTCTAGACATGAAGGCAGCCAGAGCTCAGCAGGCAGCGTCCCTACCTGACTGCAAGCAAAGTCCCCACAGACCCCATGGGTCTGGGCAGCACAGTGCCACGTCAACAGGGGATGCTGTGAGCGCGGCCACGTGCCTTGCACACACCAACGTGCACCAACAGCTCCCAAACCCTGCTCTGTATCATCACCCACGGTCCTGGCCGCAGTCCCAAGCTTTTATTTGCTTCTCCTCCGGCATGCCTGGCAGCAAAATGCCAGCAGCCATACAGAGGGCACCCAGCGCTTCCTCTGCGCTGCCAGCCAGCCTGACCCTCCGCTCCCAGAAAAGCAGGCGGAGAGGATGTGCCTGGACCTGGAGCAGAGCCCTTGGGAAATGGGAATTTAATTATGGGCAGCAAACGCAGGAAGGGCAGGGAGAGATGAACAGTGGTGCGGGCTGGCACGGGGCAGCTGCTCGGGTAAGGGTTTGTCAGGGCTCAGACCTTCCAATGAGCAGCAGAAGAGGCAGGGGAGGGCAAGGAGAAGCACTATCCCTCCATACCCTGTGTAGGAGGTTTTACCCCAGGGTGTAATGGCACTGTGGGCAGCCCCAGCACCCCAAGCCATCCAGACACCTACCTTGGACAGCCAGGGTGACTTGGGCAATAGCAGAGCCCAGGGCATTGCGAGCGCGGCAGGAGTAGCTGCCAGCATCACGGCGGCTGACAGAGGGCAGGAGCAGGGTGGCATTGGGCAGGACACGGGCACGGGGACCCTCGGGCAGCGGTTCCCCATCCCGCTGCCACTCCACGGAGGGGGTGGGCTCCCCCGAGACGGCGCAGTGCAGCAGCACCCGCTGCCCAGCATGTGCCGACACCGCTCGTGGTGTCACCGTCACTGCAGGGGCACCTGGGCAGGGAGAGAGATGTGGGCAGTGCTGCAGCATCCCAGTGGTGCTGGGGACATTTCTCAGGGATTGGGGGTGATCTGGGGACTGGGGGCGGGGAGGGCGACGTGATTTGCACACCCTCAAAAGGAAGGTGCAAAGGGGGACAGCACTCACTCTGCAGGGCCAGGGTGACGACCTTTGCCGCTGTGCCTGCGTCATTCTCTGCCACACATCTGTAGTGCCCTGCGTCAGCGCTCTGGTGATACCAACAGTGTTAGCACCACACTTGGCTTTGCCGTGAAAGCTCCCCAAAACACACCAGCACCCCCAGACCCCACTCACCCCCACAGCACGGATGGCCAGGGAGCCGTTCTGCAGCTGGTGCAGGTGCCCGCCGGTCCCCACCGGCACCCCGTCCTTGCTCCAGCGGACCAGGGGCACAGGGTGGCCCCGGGCGTCACAGTCAAGGATGGTGTCACCCCCGGGGGGCTCCACTTGGTAGGTACTGGAGTGCCCCTGTATGATGGGTGCCTCTGGGGAAAGGAGATGAGTAACAGAGGACGGGGGGTGACTGGGCATCCCGGCCTCCCCCCAGTTGTCGCCTACCTCTGACAGTGACAAAGGCGGTGGCCCTGATGGCACCGGCGCTGTTCTCAGCACGGCAGACGTAGGTCCCGCTGTCGGCGCGGGTAGCTGCCTCCCGGCGCAGCGTGCTCTGGCCCCTCTGCCCTGACACACCATCTACGAGGTACAAACCCCCCCAAAAAGCACAGTGACCGGCTGGTTATAACCCCACAGATCCAGCTGTGCCAGCACTCCAGGGACCCCGAAAGGTGGAACAAGGGATGGCACCAGGATCATGTCCTCCCCCCAGGCTCAGCATCCTCCATGCCCCCTGCTCATGGTCCCCCTGCCCACGCACCGGTGACGAGCTGCCCCTTGGCCGTCCAGGAGATGCGGGGCTGGGGGCTGCCTGCAGCCGCACACACCAGCTCCAGCCTCTCGCCCCAGCTCAGGGTGATGTCTCCAGGCAGGCGGGTGAAGGTGGGCAGGGTGTGGATGGAGAGGGACAGCCGGCGGACAGCCCTCCCGGCCGAGTTCACCGCAGTGCAGGAATAGCTCCCAGTATCCTCTTCCTGCACCAGGAAAGGGGGGAGAACAGGGGTGGGCTTGGGTCTGGGGTCCGGCTGCAGCCCTGGCTCACTGGGCTGCATCTCTGCTGACTGTTGTGCACCCAAAAAAGCAATGTCTCGGCCACAAACGCTTTTTTCCAGCCCACATTAAGCAAATTCACACTGCCCAGACCTGCCAGCCTGTTGCACAGGACTGAACAGGGCTCTTCCTCTGCCAAATATTTTTGAAAGCAGCCAGGATGCAGCTTGGCTGAGTGACACCTCATCCTGCCAGCCCCAGCCCATGGACATAACAGGGCACAGAACAACCTGGGCTTACTTTTTAGCAGCAAGAAACACTTGTTTTCCAGCTCTCCAACATCACGGCTAGCTCAGCCACGGGAGGGGACGGTGCTCACCTGGACATCCCGGAGCAGCAGCTCTCCAGAAGGCAGGACAGTGGCTTTCCCCCCGCCACCCCACACCGGTGCTCCGTCCCGGCTCCAGGACACGCGAGGCTCGGGGACACCACGAGTGGCACAGGGCAGCAGCACGTCCAGCCCCTCCAGGACAGCCAACTCCGCTGGTCCAGCCATGATGACGGGGGGCACTGGATGGGACAGGAGGGCAGGGACTTGCTCACACCTCAACAGCCACATTTCACTGTGAGGTGTTGAGGAAGGAGCTAAGCAGAGGAAGGGACGAGCGCTGGGGCCCCGGTCGCTGCCTTACCTTGCACGATCAGCCTGGTCCTCCCTGCCACGGTGCCCGCAGGGTTGCGAGCCACGCACAGGTAGGTACCCGTGTCCCCCAGGGATGCCCGGAGGAGACGCAGCTGGCCCTTTGGGAGCACCTTCAGCCCGGGCCCTGCAGGGATGGGCAGGAACGACAGGCAGGACGGGGAGCAGAAGTGCCCCTTTATGGGGAGTTCCCGGGGAATGGGTCCAGCAGCTGCCGCACCCACCTCGGACAGGAGCCAGGAGGACCCATGGCTGGTGCCACTCAGCACCCTGCTGGGATGCCTACAACCCCCAGAGAGTTCAGCCACCCAAATCTCCCCCAAGCCATGGGCTGGCAGGCAGTACAAGCTCCCACTTACCTCCAGCGATGCCAACACCGTCCTTTTGCCAGGTGACCTCTGGTCTGGGGACCCCAGTTGCTTCACAGGACAGCACCACGCTGGTATTGACCATCGCCATCACCACGCTGGGCAGGGGCTTCAAGGCAGGAGGCTCTACGAGCAGTAGGGAAGTGCTGCCCACCAGGGATTCCCCAAGGTGGACCAAGGCACAGGGATTGCGACCACTGGAACCAAACATACCGTGCACCGCAAGCCGAAGGTGTTTTTGGACTGTGCCAGCAGCGTTCCTCGCCGTGCAGGTGTAGCGGCCGGCATGCGCAGGCAGCACCTGCCTGATCTCCAGGGCCCCTGGGAAGACAGCAGGCAGGGGAAGGCGGCGGGGAGCTGGCAGGGACCCACCACCCCCCAGGGCAGTGCTGCCCCAAGCCCGTACCTGTGGGCAGGACGCGGTAGCCCCCTCCTCGGCTGCCCAGCTGAGCCCCCTCCTTGCTCCACGACACCGTGGGTGGGGGCACGCCGGAGGCATAGCAGGTGAGGACAACAGGGGACAGCTGGGTGACAGCCACATCCGTGAGGTCATCGGCAATGGTGGGGGGCACTGGAGAGGTGAGGGAGGGAGGTGAGCAGGGAATGCTGAAGGGGATCCCATCCTTGCGCGCATGGGCGCAGATATTTTGATTTCTCCTCTTGCCCATCCCCATACCATGTCCTCTAGTGGGGACCGCAGTGAACCCACATCACACCCGAGGTGGTGACAGGCACCAGGAAAGCCACTCTTGGCAAGACTCACAGCCCCCGGGATCTCACCATGGATGGACACGAGGAAAACCTTTCGTGCCTCTCCGGCAGCGTTGGTGGCGATGCACTCGAACTGCCCCTCATCCCAGGGACCGGGGCTGGTGATGAGCAGCGACCCCGAGGACTGCAAGCTGCAGAGCAGAGATCAGCTCCTGCCCCAGGGCAGCAGCGAGGGGACAAACCCCCCGCTACAGCAGGACAAAGCAGCCAGTGCTGTGGGTACCTGTAGGTGCTGGGCAGGAGGTGTGGGTTCAGGGGGTGACCGTCCTTCTCCCACCTGACGTGGGGCTCAGGGGATCCCCAGGCGTCACAGCCCAGCGTGGCCGGTTGCTGAGCCAGCAGTGTGAGGTTGGAAGGGCCAAGGGCAATGGTGGGAGGGACTGCGGAAGGGCATGACGGTGATGAGCAGAGAACAGCAGCACATCATCGCACCGATGAGAGCAGCCCAGCAGTGTCAGGATGCAGGAGGACGAGCGCAGGAGGGATCCATCTGGCTCTTCTGCTTACCCAGGACGAGGAGGTCAAGGCCCCGCCGGTCAGAGCCAGCGGGGCTGGATGCCATGCAGAGGTAAGAGCCCGAATCCTGGACCTGAACAGGGTCGATTTGCAGGGAACCGTCGGGCAGGAGCTGCAGCCTGGGGAGGGACAGCAGGGGAGCCCTGTGGGAGCTCTGCATGGCCAGGATGCAACACACATGGCTGAGAAGGTGGCCAGTGTCACCACAGCCAGATGTGGCACATATCTGCTGAGCCAGTGAGGGGATGCCAAAACACCTCTTGATGTGGAGAGTGGCACGATCCAAGCTCCGGCTGTTGGTGCCACCAACCCATAGAGCCTCATACCTGTTGCTCCCACGGAGAGGCAGCAGCCGGCTGTCCTTGCGCCATGTCACCCGGGGCACGGGCCACCCCTCCGCCTGGCACGGCAGCACCACGGAGCCATTCACCAGCACCTCCACCTCCTCGGGGCCTGGCTGGATCTCAGGGGCCACTGAGACAGGGCTCAGGGGATGGAGAACATCAACCCAGACCAGCACTGCAGCCTGGGCACTGTCCAACCCCATTACCCTGACCACAGAACACTCCATAATGTTGCACATCCCTGAACTAACAGAGATGGAGATGGCACTCCCCTCCAAAGCCCCGCGGCATAGCAGCACTCACCATGAACCTCCAGGCGGACACGCAGGCTGGTGTCCCCCAGCCCGTTGGTGGCCCTGCAGCTGTACTCCCCACCATCTGCTGCCTCCACTGCTTGGATCTGCAGGAATCGCCCCTCGGCCAGGACCTGCCTGCGGGAATCCTCCTAACATCCCCAGAGCCCCCATCAGCAGCTCTCTCCGCATCACCCCCACCCCAATGGGGCTGGGGAAGGTGCATCCCAGCCCCTGCCCATCCACCATCTCAGGTCCCATCACACACACCTGCACTGGGGAGCCCTCCTGGTGCCACTCGATGTGGGGGGGCGGCACGGCATCCTCAGGGCACTCCAGGATGAGCTGCCCGCCCACCACAGCGGTGATGCTGGGGGTTTCTCCAACGCTCGCCATGCTGAGAGGTGCTGGTAGGACATGTGCCAGGTGAGTCAGGGGTGCCACCTGGGTTGGGCAACCCTATACCTGTCCCCATCAGTCATGCATAGGCCACCACTCTGCAAGACCAAACCCCACTGCTCTCCTCATGCACCCCCCAGTAACCCCAAGGAGGGATGCAGGGGATGCTCTGGCTCTCTGGTCCCCAGAACTCTGAGCACCCCTCAGCACCCCCTGCTAACACCCTCCTTGCTGCACCGCTGGGGCCGCACAACCTTGGATGCTGACGTGGAAGCTCCTGCTGTCCTCCCCGGCGGGGCTAGTGGCCAGGCAGGTGTACAAGCCAGCATCAGCCACCTACACAAAGTCAGGAGAGGGGAAAAAATTGAAGCATGAAGAGAAAATGCAGATGGGGAGAAGAAAGAGGAAGCTGTACCTTAGTGCTCTCAATGTGGAAGGTGCTCTCATTCCCCGACACGAGCCAGGGCCCTGCCAGCAGCCGTCCATCCTTCTCCCAGGTGACAGTGGGCACAGGGACGCCCGTCACCACACACGTCAGCTTTAGTGGGGTACCCACAGTGATGGACATCTCAGTGGGATGGGATGCAGCCTCAATGCGGGGGGACTCTGCAAGGCACATGGTGAGGTGAGGTTCATCCCTTCCTTGTTTCCCCTAAAAAATGGGCTAAGATGCTCTTCCCAAATCCCCAGGGGCAGACATGCACCTGTCACCAGGAGCTGGAAGGCTTTGCTGGCCTGGGCAAGAGTCGCTGTGGATGCCTTATCCTCCACAGAGAGGGTGAAGTGTTTCTCGGCTGAGCCAGCCACGTTCTCGGCCACGCACGTGTAGCTGTCAGTGTCACCCACCTCCACCGTGGCCACCTGCACAGGGGAGCAGAGCCCTGTCGATGGCTGCCACAAGCCAGGTGGCTGCTGGAGCTCCCGGAGGGACCTTGACACTTGGCAAGGCCTGGGAGGGAAGAGTGCCCCTTCCCCTCCGCCCAGCGTCTGCTGTGTCACCCCATCACAGCTGCTCTGCCCAGGGGGACACCAACCTGCAGGACCGTTCCACCTTCCAGGAGCTGGTGCCGTGGGCTAGCAACAATGGGGACATCATTCCAGAGCCAGGATACTGTGGGCACTGGTTGTCCAGTGGCTTCACATTTTAAGCGGACGGTGCCATTGATAGTGGCTGTCACCTCCTCAGCCGTGTCGCCACGGATGGTGGGGGCAGCTGGAAGGGGGTGGTCAGGCGGCTGCCACATGTCACCGTCCACCCTCCCTGCCCTGTACTCACTCAGCACCTCCAGCTCGTAGTGCCGGTGGTCTCGTCCTGCCACATTTGTCGCCTCACACGTGTATCTGCCCTTGTCTTCCTCCTGCACCGCCGGCAGCTGCAGCACCCGGCCCCCTGTGGCACAGGGCAGGGACGGGGACGGGGACGGCTCCACAGAGGTCAGAGTCCCCTCCAGCCTCCCCCTCCCACCTTGCTGTGCCTGAACCCCCCCACGCAGCCCTGGTGACATGGCGCTGCTCCTGCAGGTCCCATTGTGCTGCACACTCTGGCAGGAGCAAGGGACAGGATTGAACCTCCCCATGCTATAGAATCATAGAATAGTTTAGGTTGGAAGGGACTTTGAAGGTCATCCAGTCCAATCTCCCTGTAACAAGCAGGGACATTTTCACCCAGCTCAGGTTGTTCAGAGCCCCGTCCAGCCTGGCCTGGGATGTCTCCAGGGACGGGGCATCCGCCACCGCTCTGGGCGACCCGGGCCAGTGTTTTACCACCCTCCTTGGTAAAAATTTCTTTGTTTTATCTAGCCTGAATCTCCCCTCCTTTTGTTTTCCTCAGATCACTAAAAATTTCAATAGCAAAAATATTATTTGTATTGGTCTAAAACCATTCCCTGAATTTTTCAATAGGACAAACCACCAAAGCCTCAGTTATCTGTGCAGCTCTTGTATGCATGAGCTACACCTGAAGAAAAGTCTCCCCATCCACACTTAAGACTTTGAAAAGCATTGCGAGATGGTTATCAGCTGCTCTCAGCCCACAGAGCTGCTGCAGGAACCCCCCCAAGCCCCACACCGGGGGTCCATGCCCATTACCTAGCAGCATCAGCACCCCTGGGCCTGGGGCGAGGGGCTCCCCATCCTTGTACCAGCTGAACTGGGGAGGTGGGATGGCATTGGTGTCACAGTAGAGGGTGGTGGGCTGGCCGAGGACAGCCTGCCGGTGCTCTGTCACCTCCCCATCCTGGTCTTCTTCCAGGTAGAAGATCTCAAGGACTTCGTTGGGGCTTGTCTGCTGCTGGAAGAGGGGTGGCACTGCAGGGACAGGCTGTGGTCAGCTGTGGGAAATGTGGACTCACACCCCCAGGTGCAATCAGGGCATCTGCCCAGGCCTGACCAGGGCCAAGGAGATGCTCATTTTCCAGCAGAGACAAACCCTCGTCCTGCTCACTCTGCTCTGCTCCCACAAGGGACCCCAAGACCCCTCCTCTTGCCATGACACACCCATGACACCCACTCCTCCAGGCACTGGTTGGCCACCCAGGGCTCACCTTGGACATGCACAATGAAGTCCCTGTCATCTTCTCCCACAGCGTTGGTGGCCACGCAGGTGTAGTGCCCCGAGTCAGAGACACTGGCTGGTTTGATTTGAAGGACCTGCCCCTTGCTGAGGATCTGGAGGTGGCCGGTGCTTTCCAGGAGCTGCACGGGCAAGAAACAGGAGAGGAGGAAGACTACACAGCCAGGAGTGGGACAAAGCCCATGTAAAGGGTATCTTCTCCCCTTTGATCCGCCTGGGAGGGTCCCCAGAACTAACGGCTCCTCCCTGGTCGCAGTTGGGACCTCACCTGCTTGTCCTTGTACCACCGGATGGTCGGCTCGGGCACAGCCCGGGTCTCGCACTCCAGTGTCACTGTGCTGTTGACCCTGGTTTTCACCTCTTTCATGGCAAATTCCCCCAAAGCGTCATCTCTGGCAATCAAGGGAGGAACTAGTGGGGAGAGAAGACACATCTGGGATGAGAAAAGAGCCTCTGACACCCTTGCTGTACCCTGATTAGTGACAAACAGCATCTTGGGGTGCTGCTGACACCCCAGATGGACCCCTTTGTCCTCGCCAGGATAAACCTTTTTGGGGCAGCTCTTGGGATGAAGGCATGGAAAGGGATGGGGCACTGGCCTGGTTACAGTGGTGGGGGTCACCGTAGGAATTAGGAAGTTCACAAAGAGTTTCCATACCCAGGACCTTCACGGCATAGGTCTTCACAGCCTCCCCAGCTTCATTGGCCATGATGCAGCTGTATGTGCCCGTGTCCTCTTCCTGGGCATTCAGGATCTGCAGCCCATGGCCACCTGGACAAAGAGGGTCTCCTGAGAGGGTCATTGTTCACAGCCTCCACTGTCTATTCTCATGCAGCACAAGAACGCATCTTAAGGTATTTACTGATAACCTGCAAGCCTGATTTGGGAAGGTTCTAATGCTGTTCTAGAGCCCAGTTTCCAGGCTTGTAAAAACCAGCGTGGTCTCACTGATGCTGCCAAGGAGGCTCTAGCTATTATCAGATGATGCAGCACATGGAAGAGCAGCAACTACCTGATGGCCTGAGCCCCTAAGGTCCAGTAGAACAATGATTTCTCACCACTCCACTGCCCCAAATCACAGTCAGGTCCAGAAAAGGCCCTGCTCCCACTCCCCAAGGGATTGAACAAGGGGCCACCACAGTCACACAGAGCTGCTGGACACCAGCACAGTACCAGGGAGCACGTGGACATTTCTAGATTCTTTGACAGGAACCTCATCCTTCAGCCAGGTGATGTTGGGAGATGAGTAGGCCAGAGCCTCGCAGACCAGGGAGATGGGGTTGTTGATGATCACTGTGACTTCTTCTGTGGTGGCATCATGGGCATCTCCAGCAAAGGTAGGTCTGGCTGCAGAGACACGTTTGCATGGCCGATCAGCATCAGCACCCACTTAGGCTTCCCGATGCTTCATTCCCCCACCAAAGAGCATGATATGAGTTCAGGGAGCTGGACTTGACCACAGCATGTGCAATGCACAGCACATCCAGCACAAGCCCAGCTTCAGACTCTGCTCTCCTCCTTCCCACCAGCCACCATCAGAGATGGATCCTGCACCATCAGAGATGGATCCTTTACGCCCATCCAGGAAGTCCCGCGAAGGTATTGTGGCAGGTCCAGGACCCCATGCCATGGTGCTGGCAGTAGGGTTAAGGAATCCTCACCACCTACCTGGGTAAGCAAATAAAAAGCCCTGTGAATCCACATCTCCTGCTCACATCTGAAACTGTCTCCATCCAAAGGCATCTCGTACCTGACACATCGAGCAGGTAGTGCTTGGTTTGGTTCGCCACAGAGCTGGAGGCCACGCAGGAGTAGCGGCCAGCGTCAGACAGGGAGACTCGGGGGACATGGAGCACAGAGCCATCAGGGGAGACGGAGAAGGTGTCCTTGCCAGGCAGAGGGTGGCCGTCCTTCAGCCAGGTGATCTTAGGCTGGGGGTTGCCTGTGCAGGGTGGAGAGAAGGTTTTGGCCTTCATGCAAAGTTTCTCCATGTGTGCGCACAGCCTGACCGGGGTCACTGTGCTGGAGCTGTTCTGGGAAGCAGGGACATCAGCCCAAATCAAAAGTTATCATGATCTGGATCAGGTTCTTAGAGACTGCTGGATGAGCCAGCAAGAAGAAAGAAAACTGTCCTGAGTAGGAGGTGATTAATTATTCCCATCACTAAAAGAGAAACCAGATGAGAGGAATTTCAGTTCCATTTGGGAAAGATTGGAGCTTATGTCATGGAACAAGCTCCCCACATGGGCCCAGCGCTTCCCGGACAGCCCAACTGCAAAGCCAGGAACTATCCCAAAAAATGTCTTCAGACGATTTCAGCTTTTTTCATGTCATCAACCGGCGCCATGCATTTGCTCCACACTCCAAAGGGAGAGACTCGTGTCCCTGAGCCCCATCTCCCACCTGTTCATGCCACCTTCACTCCCCATGGAATGCTCACCTGCAGCCAGGCAAGACCAGGTGACAGGGTGACCCTCGGGTACTTTGATGGTCTCTTCTTCATCTGCATTCTCGATGTGAGGAGGAACTAGGAACACAAGCCACCAGGGACCTCAGCAGCTGGATGGCTTCGCTGAACCTCCAAGCTCACGTGGTACGGCATGAAGGACTCCAGCACAGCAGCTCCCACCATGCCCAGTCTTAACTCATGACTGTCCCTGCAAGGGTGAAGTTCTGAAAACCCACCAGGAATCCTGCAGCAGACCCCTCCTTACCTAGGACCTCCACGTAGAAATGCCTCCTGGCCTCCCCAGCTACGTTGCTGGCCAGGCAGGAATAGTGGCCACCATCCTGGGCCCGTGTTTGGGCCAGCCTCAGCAGCCAGCCCCCTGGAAGCACAGAGCAGAGAGGTCTCAGGGTCCCCATCCATGTACCAGCCCGTCCCAGCAGTGCTTCTGCTCCACCACCTTGAAACCCATCAGCCTTGGAGCAAAACATACGCGTCTCCCACAGCATCTGTGCCTCGTCCCTGACCTGAAAGCACCTGCATGTGCTCGCTGGGAGTGACGGGAGAGCCATCCCAGGACCAGGTGACCGTGGGCAGGGGAACTCCAGTGGCCTCACAGGTTAGCGTCAGGGCTCCATGCAGAGACACGCTGATGTTGGTTGTCGATCCTGATCCTTGAATGAACTCGGGAGGAACTGGGGAGACAGAAAAAACATTTGCAATGCAGCCAAAACAGCAAAGGAACAAGGCAAAGGGGGCAAACTGAGTAAACCCAGCTTGGTCCCACCTTCCTTCTTGTATCATTTGAGCACACAAGCCCTGAAGGACCATTAGCATCATCTAAAGTTGTTGATTTTGAAGGTGTTATGGGACAGGTGACCCACAGCAAGCATATGCCACTAACCTGCACCCCAAGCCCATGCTTACAAGTGTGACACCAAGCTGGCCACACACCCTGAGCCATCTCAGGCCTTTTCCAGCTCAAGTGCTTGGTACCTTGACCCATGAGGTTTCCCCAAGTCCTTGGAAAGTAGATGACTTTATGAAGTGTGAGGGCCTGATGACCCTGGAAAGAAGCTCCTGCCTGATGGAGCCACTTCTACAGTTATGTTGCCTGGAGCATCCCCCTTCCAACCCAAGACCTTCTACATGCTAGGTTGTCCAAGTAGGGTTGTTCTCTGTGGTTATGCTGCACTGAACGTGCAGTGGGACATCACCACCCTCCTGAGCTTGCCTGCACCCATACCTCCCAGCCCCGTCCCACATCCTTACCATGCACCACAACATCAAACTCCTTCTGATCCTGTCCCACCGTGTTTGTCACCAGGCAAGTGTAGCGTCCTGCATGGGCCACCTCCGCCTTGGGGATGCGCAGCCGCCTCCCCTGCTCCATAAGCAGGAGCCCGTCTTTGCTGGCCACGGGCTGCCCGTCCTTCACCCATGTCACTGTGGGTGGCGGTGTCCCCACAGCCTCACACTCCAAAACTGTCTCACCAGCCTTGATGACAGAAACCTTCCTCAGGGCTTTGCTGCCCTGGATCCTCGGCAGCGCTGCAGGCACAGGGACACAGGGTGGAGAGGACGCTGTAGCAACTCCCTTGGCCATATATAAGTGGATGCACAAAATGCCATCGGTCTGGATGGCAGCAGCAGGAGGGAAAAGCAAATGTGAGGGTGTATAACTGGTGTGATTGGGCTGCAACCACCTTGGAGCCAACAGGAATGCTGAAGGGGCAAAGCTAACCCAGCTCGCAGTGTCCTTTCCAAAACACCCGAGGAGGCAAGCAACAGCTATGAGCTTTAAGGTCCAGCTGCATCTTACATTGGGAGAGGTCATGGCACCTTCAGGCACCCCCACAGGTCCTCTGTGTCTCTGGGGCACCCCCAGCTCACCGTGCACCTCCAGGCGATGCTCCTTGCTGCTGCTGCCGGCGGCATTCCTGCACTCACAGGTGTATGTCCCCTTGTCCACCGGCCGTACCTTCTCCACGTACAGTATTCTCCCTTCTGTGGACACCAGCTCTGGGCCCTCAGGTTGGGCAGAGAGGGGCTTGCCTGCCAGGGAAGGGGACACCAGCCTCTCTCAGGTTGCCAGCAGGACCAGAAGCTGGACACCACCCAGCATCAAGCACTTCTTGCTCCGAGGAGACCAATACCCATCTGGTGGGTCAACACATATGTAGGGAGGGATGAGGATGAAGAGCAGGTCCCTACCATCCTTTCTCCAGCTCAGGGTGGGGAAGGGGACCCCACGGCACTCGCAGACCAGCCTGACGGACTGTCCCTCCAGCACGGACATGATGACAGGCTCTGCCGAGGAGAAGGACGGGGGCACTGCAGGGGAGGAGAGGAGCAGCTCACTGATGGTCCCAGACAAGAGGAGAGGGGCAAGTCCCCACCAGAGCTGGCTACACATCACCCACAGCTCCGCTGCGCTTCACACAAAGAACCAGCAAGGTTCCCCTGCACCAGCTCCATGTGGAAATAATAACCTTGACTCTCGAGCGAGTGATGCTTCTAATTGCACGTGGCCAACAGCAGAGGATGACTGAGCATCCCGTGCCAGCCACACAGGCAGGCCAAACCCAGGTTGGCCAGACACAGCCTTATTAGGCAGGACTGCTCCCTGGGAAGGTTACCTAACTCTTTCCATTATCGGATGCATTGCTCATAAATACAGCTGGCTAGAAAATGGTAACTCCTTCCCATGAGGGATATCAATTTGTAAAAGAAAAGCCCCAACACCCAGAAACCCCTGAAAAACAAAAACAGCAAAACCCAAACAATCCACCCCAGCCAGGACACCAGACGTGCAAACATTTCCCTGGGAAGAGATCGCAGGAACAAGCTCAGATCAGGAGAACTGGATTTTCTCCACTCCCTGGCCACCTGCCTGCAGGACTTCCACCAACTGGAAACTAAAGCATCCCTGAGAAAAGCCAGGTCCTGGCTCAGCCCCCAGCACTGCGGACGTGCTGAACGGGCTGGGGAAGCTGCAAGGATGCTTGAAATTAATAAGTGAAACAGTCGGTGCCTGTTCTGGGAACCACCACTGGCATCCTCCTGACTCAGGCAGGGGCAGAGCGCGGGGGATGATACCTGCAGCGACTGCCACACTAAGTGCAAAGAAAGGACAGGAAAGCCCTGGCAATGGTAAGGAAATCTTTTCACTCTCCTGCTCACGTTTTGGAAAGGCACATCTTCTGCACTGAGAGGAGCGAGTGCTCTGGCCAGAAGGGTTTGGGCTACAGCTCTCCACTAGGAAGCACTCCCCAAGGATGGATGCGATGGTTTACCATTGTGGCCATCAGCTCTCAGCTTCAGGTTGAGATTGGCAAAGGGCAAGATCTCGACAGATCAGGCTGTCGACCCTACACCTCCCAAAAAGCAGGGCCAAGAACTCCTTTGGCCGGACGCATCTTCCCTGACACATGGGATGGACGGCAAGTCTCACCCTACGCTCACCTTGCACCGAAACCTGCACCTCCGCCTGGGCCACCCCTGCACGGCTGCTGCCCTGACAGACATAGAGCCCTTGGTGACCCAGCCCTATGTGGGTGATCAGGAGGGTCCTGCCGTCCTTGGACACCACTGCACCGTCCTGCTCGCCCAGCGGCTGCCTGTCCTTCAGCCACCTGCGAGGAGAGCGATGGGCAGTGAGTTCTTAGTCTGTTCTTCCACCACCTACCTCCTGTTTCTGCTCACTGAAGGAGCAAACAATAGGGTGCTGGCGGAGAGGAGTGTCCCTTGTCACCTGAGGCTGGCAGTGCCCAGATCACTGGGGAGAACAGGATCCCAGGGGCAAGGAATGGGAATGGATGCCTCCCATTCTAAGGGACAGCCCAAGCTGGAGGTCCCCATCACCCATCCTGAGCCCTCATCCCCATCTCTGCACACTGGGCTGTGGAGCATGTCCAGGGAGTTACACAGCCCCTAAGGGAACTCAGGGGGACACGGGCAGGATCCCCCCCACCCTGCTCTGCAGCACTCACTGGATCTGGGGTGTGGGGATGCCTGTGGCATGGCAGTGAATCCTCAGGGACTCGTTGGCAACGACTGTCAGGTGGTTTTCCCCATCACCAATCTGCAGCCGGGGGGGAGCTGGGAGAAAGGGGACGGCAGGTTGGGACCACCCTCAGACCTGGCACAGGGAAGGGGGACCAGCCGGAGGCTTGGAGGGTGCAGAATCCCAGTGGTACATTAAGACCCACAGGAGGAGCATTTTAACCAGTGAACCTCAACCTTGGACTTGCAGGCTGTAGCTGAGTGAGGTGTTCCCTGCAGAGTTCATGGCCGTACAGGTGTAGATGCCAGTGTCCGTCACCTGGGGACTGGCCAGCCAGAGTGACCCCGAAGGGAGGACGTTGTACCTTGGGGGAAAAGGGAACAGAAAAGCTGGATGGGAACAGCTGTGCAATTCATGTCCTACCCCTAGGCAGGAGTAAAGGGCCGAGAGCTCACCGTCAGCTGGGGACAGCCAAGAGAAGGTCCCCAGGGCCACCTCCTGTGCAAGGAGTATGGCAGAGCTGTCCATGGGTGCAAATCCCCTTTGCTCAGCTCCTGTATGAGCTCAGCGCGAGGCTGCAGCACAAGTCACTCACCCAGAGGGACAAAGGGGGATGGGGTCCCCATGGATCACAGCCCCTGCAGCTGGAGCTGGCCACGCTCTCGCTCCCAGCACTGTCTGTGCTCCACAGACATAACATCATCTCAGCCCACGGCCGCAGATTCTTCCCTGTGTGTTCTCATAAATCACCCAGACACGTGAGGACAAGCCAGCTGAGATGTGAAGACCAGCACAGCACCATGAGGAGCAGCCATGGGAAACCAGACAGGAATGACAAGGTAGCATGGTCCCTCAAGAAGAAACCAAGATACCTTCCTGCTACCCAGGCCACAGCAATCCTCAGGTGCAGGGAGAGAAGTGATTAATCCCAAGATTGAGTTTCATGATTTTAGGGAGCCCCTTCCAGCACAGTGCTAACATGCTGAGAAAGCCGGTCTTGCTTCCAAGGAAGAAGACTATGAAAATAAACACATATCCAACCACCCTCCAGGTTATATTCTCCAATCAAACAGCATTAGATGACTGTCCCATTGCTGCCATCAGCCTCAACACCATCAACAAGTGAATTTGGCCCTCCAGAGGTCACACACTGAAACAGAACCGGCCTTTAAACCCACGTCCCAGCATAGACAAGGCCAGCACTGGCCTCACAGCTGTGTTGCTGCCAAACCTTGGCCAGGGCTCAGGAAACTTCAGCATCTAAAGCCCATGAAGTCACCCCAACGAGAGGCAGCAGAAGCTACAACACCCCCAGCTGCCCCGGCTGCCCATCCTCCTCCTCCTCCAGACCTCAAAACTCCTCCATATCCTTGGTGTCCTGCAGCCACCTGTGCACAGAGCAGCATCAAACCCCGATCCAACACCTCCCGCAGGGACCCACCATCCCCAGGCATGTCCTTGGCTTCCAGCAGGGTGACAGCACGAGGCAGGAATGTGCACGGGTGAGTGGAGCCAGGGAGCTGCACCGGAGCTGCTTTCCCTTCCCTTCCTCAGCCCCGTGCCCAGGGCAGGCATGTGAAGGGTCAAGAGCAGCTGCTCCAACCCAGCAGATGTTTGTATGATGGAAAAAAAGCCTGGTGATTCCTGTTCTGCTCTCCTTGAAGAGCAGTGCTAATGCCATTCTGCTCAGCTGCCTTGGCTCCTGCCAGAGCATTGAGCATGAGCCGCTCAGCACCAGGGATGCCCTTTCCATCTCCCCACCACATACTGAGCAGCTGCTGCCCCTCGCAGACCCCACATCTCTCTGGGGAGAGGCACAACAGCAAGAGAGCATCACCCCAACACCCACAAACCCTCCTTACCTCGCAGTGGCAAGAGGCAGCGGCTGGGACTCACGGGTCCACACCACCAAGGGAGGGGGATGGCCTTGAACTTGGCAGGGCAGGGTGGTCTCCTGCCCAAGGACAGCCAGGATGGTTACAGGGTCTGACACCTGGGATCCATTCATGCTGATCCTGGGCTTAGCTGGGTGGAGAGGGAGTGTGGCTGGTGCGGGAACACTCCAGGTGCCCCACAGCCCTCACTGCTGCTCTTCCCATCCCACAGACCCAGCTGGCACCTGGCTGGGTAGCCCAAGGCAGCCAGGAGAGTCCCCAGGTCGTGCTTGCCCAGCCAAGCCACCCTTTGGAGCTGCTTTATGGGAGCTGGTGCCAGCCCAGTCCCGGGCACTCACTGCTGACTGAGAGCTGCATCTCCCGCCTGGAGAAGCCTGCTGTGTTGGTGGCTGTGCAGAAGTAGGTCCCAGTGTCCTCAGGGGAGGGCGAAGGGATCAGGAGGGTCCCATCAGGGTCAAGGTGGTAGTGTAGACTAGGTGAGATGGGCTCTGTGCCCTGTGATGGGAAGGAAGGGGAGGAAGGAAGACAGCAGAGACTCTCCCATGGTCTGAGCATCCCAAGGGCAAGAAAAGAGCTCTGGACCCACCAGAGCAAGCTAACTCCTGGACCCACTTCCCAGGGCATTTGGTGCTACCTCCTTGAGCAGCCACACCAACACTGGCAAGAGAAGGTGATCCCCAGTCTGGCTAGCAGTGGGATGGCATCCTGCCTGTCCCTGTCACCTACCTTTGCCCAGGTGACAGCAGGGACGGGCACACCAGTGGCATTGCAGCGCAGGGCAACAGCTGCTCCCTCAGTGGCAGTGATAAGGACAGGACCAAGCTCAATGCTGGGAGGAACTGGGAAGGAAGGGAAGCACCTCAGCCTGCGTGGTGGGAGCCACGCCTGCCAAAGTGAGAACGGTGCTTTGCAGCTTAAGAAGTGCAGCGGGCAGCCACTCCCTGCTCAGCGCAGACTGGGGACACCCAGGAGCCTGCCACTCACTGTGGATGACCAGGGACACATCCTGCCTGTGCGAGCCGAAGGCGTTGGTCACCTCGCAGGTGTACGTCCCCACGTCCCCCTGCGACATCTGGTCAACGTGCAGGCTGCCATCAGCCTGGATGGAGTATTGGCCGCTTGGGGCTACCTGGATACGGGTAGAGAGCAGAAAGCAGGACAGAGAGGGGGGTCAAACATCACCATATGACTGTGGTTTTGGGGCATATCTAGAAACCAGTCCTTGAGTGGTAGGAACACGCTGATGCAGTGACGAACCCGCGCTACCCTCCCAACTCGAATTCTCCTCGGCGTCTTCCACCAGCAGCTTTGACCCCAGGAGGTTTGGGCACCCATCCTGCAGCAAAGGGCTGTGTTCACAGCTGCCTGCCCACCCGCCATCTCAGTGGGTGCAGAAACCTCACCAGCTGCCCATCCTTCATCCAGCGACGGGCTGGGAACGGCTTCCCAGCCAGGATCACGCAGGGCAGTGAAACAGGCTGGCCTGGAAGTGCGCGGACCACGGGGGATGCGAGTGCTATTTCAGGAGCTGCTTGAGAGAGAGGAAAGGAAAAGCAACATTAATTATAGATAAAATGGCCAGGAACACTCAGAACAACAGATCTGGATCACCTTTCTTCCAAGGTCCAGACCTTGGCTCAGCTCAAGCCAGCTCCAACATCCAGCTCCCCCAAGAATCTGGGGATATTTGTGTACAATTTGGGTTCAAGCATGCATCAGTGCAGTAAGCCAAAAAGGTAAAAGGGGAGCAGATGTGGCTGCGCAGCTCTGTCTCTTTCTCAGTGCCAGTATTGCAGCAGTCGTGATCCATACACCAGCAAAAGCACATAAAAGCACGTAAAAGCAAACCGTGTCCGGTGACTGTGAGCTTGACCTCCGCTTGGATTTTCCCAAACTCGTTCTGGGCTTCGCAGATGTACACAGCTTGATCATCCAGTGAGACACCTGGAGCACAGCAGGAACAAGCCTGAGCCCAGCAATGCCAGAGCCCAGCGCAGCCAGAGAGCCCCAGGTAAGCCTCAGGACAGGGTGACACCCCCCTCCTGTGCCACCACCTCTGATGGGGGAAAGACCCCGCAGTGCCAGAGGCTTGCAGGCTGGTCCAGCACAGCCTAGCTTGTGCAAGTAAAAAGTGCAAATAAACCCATTATATCAATTATTTATTACTGTAAAAAGGATAAACACAGGGGCTAACCCCACTGCTGGGACATCAGCCTGCAGCAGGCTGGGGGGAAGCACCCAAGGGTGACACGGTGTAAGCGTGCACCCATGTGGGACACCCACGCACACCACCCGCCACACCAAGGCAGGCTTGGCTCTCTTACTGTGGATGAGCAGCTCAGCAGCCTCCAGCCGGCTGGAAACACCCCACGGTCCCTGCCAGCCCGTCACGGGCTTCCCGTCCTGCCGGGACCAGGCGACCCATGGTGCGGGAGAGCCCTCGACACGGCACAGCAGGCTCACGCTGTCCCCAGCTTCAACTGTCACATCCCCCAGGGGCTCAGGAAAGTGAGGGGCAGCTGGAGGAGAAAGCAGCGGAGACAGGGCTTGGGCAGGTCCAACACCCTGGCTTCCCCGTAGCTGAGCGCGGAGAAGAAACAGGGCTGCAAAACCCACCAACCAGGTGCCCTGAAAAGTTACAAGATTGATTTGAAGCATTTGGTGTTTTCCCAAGGCTGTTACAGCCATTGCAGTTTCCACCCCTTCTAGTTATGCTCAGTGCCGCCCACTTCAGCAAAACCTCTTGCACTTCTCCACCATTAACTGCTTCAAGCGTTACTGCCCCTAACTCAGAACTCCCTCTGCTCTTCCTGGGGCTCTTCCATCCCTTCTGCCTCCGGTGGGAAGCCCTGAGCCCTGAATTTCAGACACATAGAAACCAGCCCCTACCTCTACCTAATCCCACTGATTACACTTTGCATCCCCACTTTAGTCCCAAGCTGTTGTGTTCCCAGGCAATAGCATCTGGACTGGTGTTCTGGCACCTGAGCCTTTTCCATCCTCCCAACCCTTGGAAACCCTGCCAGGCTTCAGCTTGTACTGAGCACAGACACCCCCGCGCTGGGAAACCTGAGAGCTGGGCGCAAGAGGAGACTTGGGAAGCAGCTAGTAGGAGCTGGGAGGGAGAGAAGTGGAAACCCAAAAGGGGAGGCAGAGACTTACATCCCACGTCCAGCTCGGTGCCATTGAAGGCGACGCCAGCCTCGCCGAGAGCCTCGCAGACGTACCGCCCCGCGTCCTCCTCCCGCACCGCCTGCAGCCGCAGGACGGCACGCTGGGTGCCGGGGGGGAACGCCGCCACCGCCTGCTCGCCTGCCCCGAGACCCCCACATCAGGAGCCCGAGCATCTCTAGGGTCCCCTCCTGCCAGTCTGGGGGACCCCACGTGTGACGTCCCTGCAGGATGGTGGATGTCCCCCAGTGCAGGGAGGAGGTTTGGTCCCCAGGTCTGTCCCAGCCTCACCTTTGTACCACACAACGTGGGGTGGGGGCACCCCCAAAACCCAGCACTCCAGGGTCACGTCTTCTCCCACCAGAGCCTTCATGCTGGGCGTCACTGCCAGGATGGCAGGAGGCTCTGTGCCATGGGGAGAGAGGTGGCTTCAGGGACTCCCTGACGTGGTGCCATTCCCCCCAAGGGGACCCCAGAGCCCTGGGAGCTGCCCCCCAACACCCTCCATCACAGCTCAAATGCTGTGAGGCCCCATCCAGCAGCCCAGGGACAGCAAAGAGGGATAATAAATCCCTCCTGGGCAGGCTCAGAACTGCCCAGGATGCTGCCATCGGTGGGGAGCAGGTACCAGTGAACTCCAGGGTGATGACTTGCTCATCCCAGCCCAGCGCACTGCTGGCGTAGCAGCTGTAATTCCCCGCATCCTCCGGGACGGCAGCCCTGATGTGCAGGGTGCCCTGAGCATCCGTGAAAACCCTGCGGCAAACAGGGAGAGAGAGATAAATGAGCCCTGTGAAAATGTAGCTGGTGAAAAACGTGTTTAAATAAGTGAACAGGCTTAAAGCCATCCCATTAAAGTACACGTGGTAAGTGCTGGGTGTTTGATAGATGTGGGTTAGTACTTCAAACAAGCTGCTGCAGGGAAGGATGTGTTTAGAACAAGGGAAAAGCATTGAGAATTAGGCTTTTTCATCTCAAAAAAAAAAGAAAGAAAGAAAAACCTTTCCCAAAGTCCACTCCAGCACTCACAGCCTGACACAGGCCAAGAGGTGGAAGGCAAAAGCAGAAGAAATTAAAGGGAAGCAGAAGGAATATTTTGAGGCTCGAGTGCTCACTGGGCATGCAAAGTGCTCTATTTCCCCTCAGTGGGGACAATGACCTGGATAAGGCAGGATGGCTTAAAAATAAATCTATGAAATTAGGGCTGACAGCATGTCAGCCACCTCAGGTGCGCAGGTCAGGGTATCGCAATGCTTTCCTCTCTCTGGGGCTACAGGCAACCCTGAGCCCCTCACCCTGAGCCACAGACCCTGCGAGGGCAGCACCATCCCCAGCAGGACAGGGAGGATGAAGATACCCTGGTCCACATGTGTTACCTCTCGTCCTGCTCCAGCACCCATCCCCAGTGCTTCCAGGCGGTGTGGGGCAGGGGGTGACCCCCGGCCGTGCAGTTCAACCGCAGCTCCTGGCCCCTGCTGAAACGCTGGGGGCTGGCGTCCACCTTCACCCACGGCACCTCTGCACGGGGTCGGAGAAGGGCTCAGCCCCCGGGTGCCATCTGCCACCCTCCCTCCCGCGGGGCATCACCCAGGCCAGAGTCCCCCGTCGGGCAGAGCCTACCCTGGATGAAGAGCCAGAGGGAGGCGGTGGCAGAGCCGTGGGCACTGCGAGCCACACACTCGTACAGCCCCCCGTCCCCTGGCTGCACGCGGCTGATCTCCAGCGAGTGGTTCTGCAGCAGCCGGGTCCGGCCGTCCCCCAGCTGCGCCGCCTTCCCGTCCCAGCTCCATGTCAGGTTGTAGGGCACGTCGCTCAGAACCGGGCAGGACATGACCACGTCTTGGCCGGGTGAAGCCGTGATGTTGGCTGGGGCTATGAGACGCGGCGGTGGCTCTGCAAACACAGCACGCTGGGGTGAAACGAGTCTGTGCCCAGCCACAGACCCGGAGACCCAGGGGCACCAGGGCTTGGTACATGCTGTCCTCACCTGAGACAAAAATGTAGGAACGAGCCTGTGTCACCCCGACCCTGCTCGTGGCTGTGCACTCATAAAGTCCTTCATCACTCTTGGACACCGCAGGGATCAACCAGCTGATGTTTCCTGAAACCCTACAAATCATAGAATCAGAGTCATAGAATGGTTTGGGTTGAAGGGGCCATCAAAGCTCACCCAGTGCCCCCCCTGCCATGAGCAGGGACATCTGCACCAGCTCAGGTTGCTCAGAGCCCCGTCCAGCCTGGCCTGGGATGTCTCCAGGGATGGGGCATCCACCACCTCTCTGGCCAACCTGGGCCAGCATTTTACCACCATCACTGTAAGAAATTTTTACAAAACAAACAGGGTGATTACAGGGTCACCCCCACCCTGGGGCACAGGAGCTGGGGCTGCCGTGTCACTACCCTACTCCAAGTCCCTGGGACTCTTTTCCATCCAAGTCAGGCAAACAGATGCAGCCCCACTTCCCACAGCATCACAGACACAGCCCTTGGGATTTTCCTCTGCTGCCTTGGGATGCTCAGGGCTTGCAGGCACGCAGCCAGTACACAGCATCCCCCCGGCTGGCACAATTCAGGAGGCTGTTGCTGCCCCCACAGGTTCATCGTGAAGCCCCATGGGCCAAACCAGAGGCTCACCTGAAGAGCTGCTCTTCCCCCAGCTTCATCCTACCCCGGCTGAGCTGCAGGCGGAAAGGGACCTCGCTCTGTGCGGAGCAGGAGATCCGCTGCGGCTCACGGCTGTATGCCTGGATCTTGCTGGAGATGTTCACTTTGGGTAGACCTGGAAGTAGATGGGGACATGCACAGATACAAAACTCCTCGGTAGCGCATCAAGAGCTATGCTGGGAAGTAGGATAAGGGAACACCACACCAGAAACCAAAGCAAAGTTGGTGCTGGAGGAACCTCTGGTCCCTTCTCAGCACCCTTGGGGACCACTCACCGGGGACCACACTGGTGTAGGTGACCCCAGAGAGGCGGTGCAGGGGGTGGCCCTGGGCGTCTTTACCCTTCACCTTCAGCAGAAAGTCACCGGGGGGGACATGGAGGGGCGAGCCCACCCAGAGCTGCCCCGAGGAGATGTTGGAGAGGGGCCGCACGGGCAGCGACAGGAGGGCATGGCCGGAGGTGTCAAAGAGCTCCATCTCCTGCAAGTGTCCAGGTGGCTGCAGACCGGTGCAGTTCACCACCACGGAGATGGGCAGACCTGAAGAGAGAGAAGGAAAAAAAAAATAAAAAAAAAAATAAAAACAAGGCCCAGCCACATTCTTGGCTGAAAGAAGCCCACATGCAGCATCTGCACCCCCGGGCAGCACCAGCCTCACCCTGCACTGGTCGCTCTCCAGGCTGGCTGGCATCAAAGTCCGGCTGGGTGGAGAAGCTGGCTTGAAAATTAATGTTGCTGATGCCCATGATCCTCAGTGAGTGGCGGCCGCTGCTCTGGGTCTGGAAGTGGAGCGAGAGGCATGTGCGGAGAGCAGGGGGAGGCGATGGGGGAGGGAGGAGGCAGCAGCCAGCCTGTTCGTGTGTCCTCTGTCCGTCCAGAGGTGGATGGGGAAAGCCCATGCCTGGCAAAGCCTGGCTGGCTAAATACCCATCAGGGGATGGGTAGGGACAACGTGCAGGCTCTGACACCAACCTACCGTGACCGACCACATCCCTGGCTCGTGGGGCTCCACAGTCACCACCATGGCTGAGTTGGGGATGCTGAGCAGTTCCTTCAGCCCTTGGCCTTTCTCAAGGACCTTCCCTGCAACAGCAAGTGAACCTCCGGGATGGGCAACCCAGGTCCGTCCCCCAGTCCCCGCAGTTGCCCAGGAGCCCCCTCCCTTGGGGCTCACCACAGCACAGAGCCCATCACACAGCCTGGACACAGAGAATATCCTCCCAAACCAGAGGCAAAGCCAACCCGGGAAGGGAACACAGCAGACACACTTGGTGCTTGACAAGCTCTTTGCAGCTCATTGCTTTTGTATTTAAGTTTTCAGCGCAAGGTTTGGCAATTCCCGTGCCTGCAGCCTCCTGTTTGTCCTGACCCGAGGGGAACCTCCCATTGGTCTCCTGGATGCAAAGCATCACCCCTCACCTGCCACCCTCCCCGGACACCTACCTGCTGGATCCCGGACCTCGATCCCTGGGGCAGGGCCACTCAGGGAGATGGTGACCTCCTTCAGGCTAGGGTCAAACAGGACGGGCCACGTGTGCTCCCCACCATCCTCGTGGTCCGTGGACAGTAAGTGGACTTTGGAGGCCTGGATGGCCTCTTCCACCCACTTCAGCACCTGGGGGAGGATTAACCGGGATCCCCCATCACCATCAGGTGAGGCTTTTTCACAAGCAGGGCTTGGATTACACTAGGTCAAAATCTCAGGCGTGGTTGCAAAATAGCGCCCGGGCAAAGCACCAGCCCCAGCTGGGTTGGTGGGTGCAAGCACAGGGGTGGCACTGGGACAGCTGGGCAGGAGGTGACAGCCCCAGCTGAGCCCCTTTTGCTGTAAGCAGGTGCAAGTGGAATTGAGTAATTTGGTGCAATTGTTATTGCCAAGTGGCTTCTGCTCAGTTGCTTGGAGCAGACGCATTATTGCCCCCCAATTCGCTCGTGGGAATAGGAACCATTAAAACCCACAACTGGAGGCTGGGCAGGAGCTGTTTCTGGGGTCTGCTGAGAGATGCTGCCCCGTAATGAGCAGAAAAGCACTTTGATCTTCCCCAGGTCTCTGAGATTTCATGCCAGTCAAGAGCTTCAAGGACAGGAACAGGCAGAGAGGCTCCTCTCCCTGTGGCCAGGTCACCCTCCCAATTCCTGGGGTGCTGAAAGCAACAGGAGCACCCAGTGTCAGCCCCAGGCAGACACCTCTGCTCCATGGTGACAGGAGGCTCGACTCATCCCAAGAATCACACAAGTGGCCCAGCAGCAACCTCAAGAGCAATCAGCTTTCTCAAGCTGTTGCTTCAGTTCCAGGCTGAAGCGGGGCTCCCAGAGCAGGCTGGGCATGCCTTGGGCACAAGGATTAACCTCGGGAGAATATAACAGCAGCTGAGTCGGGACCACATGGACCTTGGCCACCCCATCCCTGCTCACCTCCGTCACCTGCTGCTTGTCCAGGTGGAAGATCTGTCCGGAGCTGGTGGCGGCGATGCGCTCGTACACGCGGTACCCGGGGTGGTTCCTGTCCCCGCAGTCCCCCGTCAGCACAAACACCACCTGCCACAGCAACAGTCCTCATAGCAGCAGGCTCAGCCACAGGGTGTCTGTGCACCCCAGGGAAGGGACACAACCAGCATCCACCAGCCTGCAATACACTGAGTCATCCCAGGGGGTACAAAATTCACCCCACTACAAGGCTGCATCGGAGGGTTTATTGCTGCAGCTCATTGCTGGGAGCTGCCATCGTTGCTGCTACAGTGCCCCCCCAGCCCAGCTGTGACAGGAGGCAGGTGGGCAGCACCGCTCACCTGGGTCTGCTTGTGCTGCAGCAGCCGCAGCAGCTCCTCCTGCTGCTCGTAGTCCTTGGCGCGAGCATCCGAGAAGACGTAGACAAAGGAGCCGGGGTGCGAGACCTCCACGGCCAGCCTGATGGCTCCCACGCTCATCTCCGGGCAGTCCCCTCCGCCCTGTGGCACACGGTGAGGGACGTGGCACCAGCACCAAAGCACCCAGTACTCAGCCCTTTTCTGCTGGGCTGGAATCCAGCCCGGGCTCCACTCATGGGGACGAATCGCACCAGTGTGCTGGAGTTGCCCCAAGCCCAGCCAGAGCAGCACGATGGCACCACAGGGACATGCAGATCACAAGGACCCGTCCGTGCCTCACTGCTAATGATGATTAAACCACCCACATTTGGGGATCAAGACTCACAGAAGTCCCTGGCTTCCCAAAAACACACATTAGTCCCCACCCCAGCCCATCACCCCCCACATGGCAGCAGAACCGGCTACCCCAGGCAAGCGCAGAGGCACAGAAAGGACCAGCTCTTGCTTCCACGGGGCTTTGCACCCCAAGGGCTGTGAATCAATTTGCAGCCACAGCTTCACAGCTCCTGCCAGAACACAGCTGCATCTGAAGGGAAATGCCATGGGGGTTTAGCAATGCATGAGATGCAGAGATGGATAAAGCATGATTAAACTCCCAGAGAGTGTTTCAGCATTGCAGCTGAAATTGTTGTGGGGTTTTTTTGTTGTTGTTGGGTATTTTTTTTTTAAAAAAAAAAAAAGGAAAAAAATTTAAAAACGCAAACAATTTGCAATCAGCACTTCTAGAAGAACAGATTTTTGGTTCCATGAAGAGTTTGCGCAAACTCTCCCAGGGAAAGCATTCCCACTTTGGGACAAGGGCTGTGAATTGAGATGGTTCTGCCCCATTGCAGGTGCCTGGAGCACCCACCCTTTCTGCTCCCACCCCAGCATGGTCAGCCCCCAGCAAGCCCAGCCCTGTCCTGAGCCCCCACCTGGGGGGACGCCAGACCCCAAGGGAAGCGGGGATTGCTCTGGGAACCAACCACGGTGCAGGGATGCAGGGACACAGGGCTTCCCCCCACGTACCAAGGGTCACACACCAAGCCAGCCACGGACACCTCACCTGGACGTGAAGTTCCCGCAGGCGCTGCTGGAAGAGCCGGGGGTCTGTGGTGAGGGTGGCAGGTCCCACCTCTGCAAACACACCGGCACCACCACCTCAGCCCCCCCAGAGACTGACACCAGCCTCCTCTGGTGCTCCCAAACACCCACCTGGCTAAAACACCCTTATGGGACCTGTAAAACTCAGGGTTAAGCGTCTGCCCTGGTTTGGCACAGAGGGAGATGTGGGACTGGGCAGATCAGCACCGTGCGCAGGGCACAGCCCACCCCAGAGAAGCTCTTGGCCAAGGTGAGCTGCAAACCCAGCACCCTTTTCTGCTGGGGGAGGCTCCCAGCAAAGCGACGTAGAAACCCATTTACTGCCTCTGCCTCCTTCCCTGTCCAGCTCCAGTGATTTTCATTCAAATGCAGCATTTCTGCTGAAAATTAAGCCTCGGTCCTGCTCTCCTTGTAGGTGGTCGGAGCTCTTTTGGAGAACAGCTGCTATTTATGGGTGTGCACAAAAAATCCCAAGGCAAAGACAGAAATAAATGATTCTGGTATTGCAGTCAATTACCAAAACCTCTTAGAAAGCAGTCCTTTTATTGAGGCCACCTGGAAGCACGTTGTGGGCTTGTACAGAAATATCCTCCCAGGATTAGACTGGGGAGACTGGAACAGGCTGGAAGCAGAAGAGTCACCCACGAGCAGGTGCCAGCATCACTGGGGTGAAACTGGTGAGAAACGGCTTGCCCTGTGCCCACAGCGTGGCTGGGGTTGGGAGCCCCTGCCCGGCACCGAGCCCTCAAGCTGTGGCTCGTCCCATGCTGCCATCCCCGTCACAGTGGTCACTGGGGCATAAAAAATGGGGAGAAGGGACAGCGCAGGCACTTGGGAAGTGTCCACTTCAGCCCCAAACCTGGCCAGAGATGCACCCCAGCCCCTTGCAGCCCCATCCTCCAGTAAAACATTTTCTCCCACCCTGCCCCAGCCATACCTGGGTCATGGAACGGGACCAGCACGTAGCTGTTGATGGGCTTCGTGGTCCTGCTGAGCGTCCGCTCCAGGATGCGCGAGGCCCCATCCATCACCTGCACCAGGTCATCGTACATGGAGCCGGTGACATCGAAGACAAAGGCCAAGGTGGCCCCCCCTGCACTGGGATGGGGCTCAGCGAGGCTGGGGGCGAGCAGCAGACAGAGACCCACAAACACCCCTCCGTGGGGTGGCATCCTGGGGGAGACCCTCAGGTGCTGGGGACACCCCTTCTGTCCTTGTTCTGCTCCTTCCCCCAGGCCCCTGGGCACCGTCCCCGCACTGGGAGGGACACGGGGTGTGAAGGGCCACACGCAGTGGGGACAGAGCAGGGAGACCCGGCCGCCTACGGCTCCTCCAGCGTTCTGGGAGGGAGGGAGGGAGGAGGGAAAACGGGACTTTTGGAGCCAGCGGCGTGGCTGGGAGGTGGGTGGGAGCTGGATGAAGCTGGGACGGGGATGCGGGGATTGGGAAGTGGGTCCTGCAACCCACAGGATTATCAGAAACACTGCCCAGGCGCCCTCCCCAGCCCTGACCCCCCCGGCTCAGAGAGCCCCCTGCTCTGCCGGGGGGAGCTGGGGGTGAGGGGAGGACACGGGGGCTCACAGCTGAGCGCCTGCAGGGGAACCCTGCCAAAACCAGGGCAGGGGGGGTGAGACAGCTGCCAGAGGGACCCCGAGGAAGCAACCTCGCCTCTGCCAGGCAAAGGGCAGAACAGGGGTCTGCAATGTGGCTGCTGGGGACAAGGGACTCTGGGGGGCGGGGGGGCTCCCCAGCGCAGCCGCCCCAGGAACGGGGAGCAAACAGCCCCGCAAAGCGCAGCCAAAGCCGGGGGCAGGACGGGGCTGGAAGCGCAGCCAAAGCCGGGAGCGCTGCCCGGGGCGGCGCAGCTTTTCCGGGCTCCCCCCGCAGCGCTGAGCTCACGGCCGCTCCCGGGGGGGGACACTCGGGTCTTGCTCAACCACCCCCCGCGGGACCCCGGGACTGCCCACGGCCAAGGGCCGGCTCCAGTTTGCTGCGCAGCGAGGGCCGATCCTGCCCCCGGCTGAGCGCCCCCCGCCCAGAGCCATCAGCCCCCAGAGACAGGAGCTGGGGGGATAAGGGACCAGCCATCCCACAGCCCCATACACGGGACAGCGGGTCCCTCTTGCGCATCCCTCTGCCCCACACGTCCCTGCAAGCACAGTCCTGGGGTGTGCTGTGCCGGTGGCCCGACCCCCTCCCGTCCCACAGCCAGGGCTGTAGGCTTGGGTACAACCACTTGACCCCCAGGCTCCGCACCCCCCAGCTCCACACTCACTGCAAGCTCTGGAGGTGTCCCCCACCCTTTCGCAGAGCACCCCCAGCTCCATCCTGCACCCCAGCATGCAGCACCTCACTCCAAGGCCGCTGACACAAAAAAAACCCCAGCGTCTTCTCCCCATCACCAAATTAATCCCAGCCAGCCCCTTCCACAGCCACCAGTGCTCCCAGTACCAGGAGCACCTGCACTAGCTGGGCTTTAACCCCTTCCTTGCTGGGGGTCAAAAACCAGCAAAGCCTCTGGGTAACCATGGTATTTCAGAGCCTGTGCCCGTCCTCACCTGCTCCCCAGCACGGGGGATAAATCCCTGGGTGCCCCCACCATGTGCTGGCACAAAGCACCTCCAAACAAAGCCCCCTGTGCAAACACAGCCTCCTTGTTTGGACTGGTAGGGGCATCTCCTCTGGCCTCCCGAAAATAATTAGTCAGCCTCGTTAGGAGAGCAAACAAACGAAGATGGGCTGGCAGGGAGGCCTCGCAGTGCTCGTTTCCAGAAGATTTGGCAGAGCAGAATGGCAAATGCAATCCCGTGGCACGTGAAAAGCCTAATCTGGGCTGTGAGCCCCCCTGCTTGCCCAGCCAGCTATGGGGGGGCTGCCAAGGGGCATCCCTCTTCCAGGCTGTGAGGCACAATTACAAGATATTAATATCAAGCGTCCTACTCAGCCGTTGCACGCCGAAAGCGACTCGAAGGCTCTCAGCCTGCTGCATCGGCAAGGGGGCTGGGAGGAGACGAGGACGGCGCAGGCAGGCACATCACAGATCACGGGTGCTTCGTTACTGTCATTAAGCTTTTATTTCCACTGTCACAAAGTTCCTGGGTTTTGTTTTGTTTTCGTTTGTTTTTAAACTGTTTCGTTTGCTTGGTTTGCTCTTGAATTCATCTCAAGACAAGGCAGCAGGGCATGCAAGCCGAGACACCGGCACGGACGCACAAACAGGCTTCATCTTTACAAACAAGGCTCTTGGCTGGAGCTGCTGTTCCTCAGCTGGGGGCTCAGCTGCTCCCCCAAGCAGGGGTCCTGCGGGAAATGTCACCCACCCCAGGACATGGCACCCATCCCAGGGCTGGCGGCCACAGGAGCAGAGAGAGAAGGGAAGGACGCCTGTGCTGCTGGAACAGACGGGGCTGGCATCTGTAACTGAGACCCCAAAACTGCTGAGACCCACTTCTGCCTGGTCTGGTGAGATGCAGCTGGTACCCGGCACAAATGGGGTCTGCGGTCTCACATAAGCGAACACCCCCTACCACGAACCCAGCGGGGAGCACTCCCAGCGGCTGCCTGGTCTTGTTACAAATCACAGCAATTAAAGAGCTGCTCCGGAGGAAAAATCCACTTCCTTCTCTCTCTCTCTCTCTCGGGTCCTGGTTTGTGCCATAACGAGAGGGTGGGGGGAATCTGCCCCCAGAGCCTTCTCCCACATCCTCGCTCTCTGGGGAAAACAGCTCAAGCCCCAGAGCTCAAGGAAAGACGGTTACAAAGCAGCAAACAGTCAGCACACGAACAGAAAAATGAAAAGAAAGGAAAGTACAGACACGGCATTTTAATGGGGCGACACCAACGGGGACAAATGAGAGGTGGAGGGGACATGCCGCAGTCGCCGGGGCCGGACCCTCGTCTCTGCCTGGGTCCCCTCCCCATCGCCAGGGCTGCAGCTGCTTTATTTCAGACAGGCATCAGGAACCCGAGTATAAACAGAAACAAATCAGGTCTCGTCAGCTGCTCACTTTTAATAATGACCAGGCATAAAAAGAAGATTGAAAATAATTATCCGCTGATGTAAACTCCAAACCAGTGGTTCATGCCCCGCTCCCGGTGCTCTGTACATGCGTGATGTTCAGTGGGTCCTGCCAAACCCTCCAGGTCACAGCTCAGCCAGGCCATTCACTGATGGGGAAACTGAGGCACGAGGAGGTTAAGGCCAACATTTCCAAGCATGAGATGCTTCAAGCCTGATTTTCAGCGGTACTGAGAAGCTGCAGATCCTGGTGATGTTCAGGAGGAGTCGGGGGCCCTCGGTGCTCCCCAAGGGGAGGCCAGAAGCATCCAAGCCAGGGTTCCAAATCTGCAGGCAGGGGGGAATAGTGGGGCCAAAATGATTTTCTCAAGGATGCTCAGCATTGCAAAGAGCAGGGCAGGACAGAGCCCATGCTCTGCAAAAAAACCTTTTTTCCTTTTTGCTTTTTTTTTTTTTTTCCCCCCTAATGTGCAAATATTTAACAAGAGGGGAGAGAGGACAAAGTTCCATCCCTGAGCCCACCCACAGCAGGAGGAGGCTGCTGGCAGCGATGGCAGCACCAGGCTGGTGGCCACTGAATTTTGGTATTTCTGGGGTGTGAAGTTCTCCCAAAACAACACCAGTCCCTCACCCACCCGTGACGGGAGCAGCACATCCTCTGCCCTTGCAGGGCTGCCTCCCCAGTGAGACATCGGTGAGCACCGATGGAGCTCAAAGTACGGCAGGTCCTCTGAAAATTAAAAGCCTTTCAGGGAAAAGTGTCAGAGCAAATGAGGTTTGCCTTTGCCTGGGAACTATGTCAAACATCGCGAGGTCCATCATTTATCAGCAGAGGTGATTACAGCAGCGTCACATTCATTGGGAACATCGATTGGCACCAGGAAGGGACTGGTCTGGCAGACAAGCACTAGTGAAGTTGGAGGCACTGCAAAGATCTATCCAAGAGAGTTGTGTTTTGGCCACAAAGCATCGAGGAAAAGGAGTTTCCACGGGAGGGAGCGAGGTGACACCCTCCAAGAGCCCCCAGCAATGAACCACGGGCACCCTTGGGGGCAGGAACCGCAGAAGAGGCAGAAATATTGCACATGGACATGATGTCAGTCTCCTTGGGGACGAGGAAGGGTGGGATTTTATGGCCATCAGAAAGTGGCACCAGCACACAGCCCCGAAAGTGCACAGCGGGGCTGCACGGCAAGGGACTGACCGCCCGAGAGCCTGTGCCTGGCACGGGGGAGGATTCAGCCCCTGCTGGGGCACCGTCTCATCTCCTGCATCACAGGACACCTGCGAGAACGTCCTCCACATCCAGTCGTTACCTCCTGCCGCCCCGGGGACAGGGTTGTAGGGGCTGGCTGGGCTCGGCCGCGGGAGCTGCAGGGATCGGTGATGCCGTGTCAGCCGTACCAGGATGGAGCGGGGAGTCCCCGGGGTGCTGGGAGAGCAGCACTGGTGTTACTGGGTCAGGAACAAACCACACCGGAGCAGGAGGGGTTCGCACCCCAGCTGGCATCAGGGATCCCACGAGCATCTTGCACTTTGCTCCCAAGGAGCTGCAAATCTCTCCTTCCCCAAAGCAGGGGCTGAGACGGATGGAAACAGAGCAGCAGCGGCATCCACGTAACCCTCGTCCTCTCGCGGAGACGCCAACCGTGTCCCACGGCGCGTCCTGGTGGGGCTGAGCCCTGCTCAGGCACATCCCGGAGTGGTGGTGGGTGATGGAGAGGCCGTGTGGGCACCGCTTGTGGCTGGGGGGCCATTTCCAAGCCCCCGGCTCGGGTCTCCTGGCACACTTCCCCAGCCCTCCGCCTCCCCCGGCGTGGGCACAAGCGGCTCCGCTTGGGGGTCGTGCTCTTGCTTTATACAGCAAAACCTCCCGCGTCCTAAATAAGGGGTCAGGAGACACCCCGAGCTGCCCTGTCACCCCAGCCAGGATGGGGGGGACAGAGCGAGCTGTCTCCATGGGCACCTCCTCTGCTCCCCCAGCCCCACCAGCACAGGGCAAATTCACAGCCACCCCCCTGGGGTACAAACAGCTCTTGGCTCCGTTAATACTGTTTCATGCACTGAGAAAATGAAAAAAAAAAAAGAAATGAGGATGTTCTGGTGCCCAGCGGTTTCCTCGCCCTGCTTGGAGCCCGGGCTGAGCGAGCCCTCGCTGAGCTTGCAAAGGGAAGGGGGAACAGAAAAATGTAGGGGACAGGGGAAGAGGAAAAGAAGCTACAGCATCTCCTTAAAACAGCAGCCAGCCCACGGAACTCGGGATACAGGGGGTGGGAGGAGAGGGGGGGAGGCAGATTTTTGGCTTCATTATTATTGCAGGCTCCCAGTGCCCCGCAATAGTGTACAAGCATGTAAACCTTACATATCACCTAGGTGGTCAGACACACACACACGAGAGACTAAACACGGCAGCAACATTTACGACAAATAAATAAGGATATAGATCGTCGAGATAGGCATATTAAAAAAAAAAAGCCTCGCTTTTTTTCACCAAAGGAAAAAAAAAAATAAAAAGCACAATACTGTCTCACCAAAAAAAAATTAAAAATAATATAATAATATATATCCCTAGTGAGCCGGGCCAGGTTGCCAGTGGCATCGCAGGTGATGCCAGGACCGCGTTCCCAATCGCCGTTGGTGCCTCGGCCCGGCCGCCCCGCGCAGGCAGCACCCCGGGGTGCACGGCCCCCCCGCTACCTTTGGGCTCCATCCCCAGCCGACCGGTTCCCGGGAGAGGACCACGCTGGCACCGGCACATCCGCAGTTCCATCCAAAGACGTAGGAAAGGGGGAGCAAAGGGGGCAAGGAGGCTGGGGGGGGGCTCTGCCTTCAGCGATGCTCGACCCGTTCCCCCGGCTCTGAAGTCTCGGGCGTTCGCTGCCGCTCAGACCGGGGTCTGTCAAGGGTTTGGTGGTTTTTTTTGGAAAAAGCAAAAGTTGGCAAATGGCAGCGGCTGGTTCAGAGTGCACAGAGGGGGAGTGAGCTTGCACTTCGAGGGCATCCTTTGCTTGCGGAACAGAAAGGAAGGCCGAGAGGGACAGGCAAGCTTGGCGCGGCGGTGGTCGGATGGCACGGAGAGCATCTTCCCCCAGGCATCTGCAGGAGAAGGTGGGGAGAGGGAAAATCGGGTGAGAATGATGGGCAGAAAGCCCCTCAGCCATCTCGTGCAACACCCACGCAGCTGGAAGGGCAAAGCTGCAAACAAAGCTCAAAACTCCATTAGTGTTAAAAAAACCCCACCAACACCCATGATCGGACACTGCCTGGACTGCGATGACCAGAATCACCCCAAGAGACACCTCTGCATGGCCCCATGGGGCACCATGAGGACCATGGGGTGCTCAGCCCAGCACGCCTGGGATGCTGTGAACCACAGTGACCCTGACACCCCCACACCAAACCCTGCCAGCTCCAGGGCGTAATATAATAAGATACAATAGAAAAAAACATTTAATATTATTTCTTTCCAGAGCATCCCCATGTCCCCAGCACACTAGCTGCCTCCTCTGCAGATGCATCTGCAGGTGAGACCGTGAGTTGTGCCGCAGGCAGCTTCTCCTGCATCCCTGTGGGCTGTGGTCCTGGGGTGCCCTGTGGGATTGCGGGGGGACTGGGACAAACCTATTGGGACGGGAGCAACATCCCCCCACAGCTGGATTTCGGGGGGATGCCCATGCTTTGATACTTTAGCAGAGGAAAACCAGCCATCGGCTCCCAGGGAAGGTGGGAATGGCAGCAGGTGGGTGGAAGATGGGGCACCCCCAGGCCCCCCCATTCTGCACTCACCGCCGCTCGGCCCCGGGACTATACGAGCCCGTCGTAGAGGGAGAGTGCCTGCACGATGGAGGGGTCGGCCTTGGAGCCCTCCTGAAACTCCTGCAGCGTCAGCTTCCCGTCCGCGTTCTGCAAAACACTCCGGTCGCAGCGCCGCTTCGCCATGCAGGTGCCGAGCACCCCGGGACCCAGCAGCACCCATTCCATCCCACACGGCCTCCCGAATCCCCACCATCGCTGCAGCCTCGGTTTCCCCACCAAGCCACCCACGGCTGCAGGCAGGGAGCAGTGCCACCTCGGGGCAATGCCACCTCGGGGACCCTGCAACGGCTCCGGTGACCCCGGAGGGACGCAGAGCTCTGCAGCGAGCCCAGCGGCAGCTGAGACCTCGTATTGGTGGTTTGAGGAGGCACCTGCAAGAGCTGAGATGTGGCAAGGGGGCCCACAACTGCCTCCTAAATCCCTCAGCCCCATGGAAAAAACCTCTTGAGCGTCCTCACCTTGTCCATCATGGCAAAAATCCGATCCACCCGCTTTTCCGGTGTGTTCTCCTCCTCGGGAAGCTCCACTGTGTTTCCCTGCGGCAGCGGGACAGGACGCTGTCACACACCTGTCTGTGCCCTGCCTGGACGGGGTTGCTGGGCGAGGACACGTGTTTTGCCCCCCAACACCCCCCCATCAGGACAGGGCACAAAGGGCTGGCACTGGCACCAGAGCCATCCTCAGCGGCCAGATCTGGACCCTGCCCCGGCCACGATGGCCACAACCCCCCACCCAAAAAGCCCGGGGAGGGAATCAGGGTCGTTCCAGCATCCTTCCCACAGTGCCCGTGCTCCAGCCCAGTGGGGACCCTAGGGGCTGCTCCCCCCGCATCCCCCCCGCCACCGCTTACCACCATCTGATAAATCGCATCCACAATGTCCAGCATCTCGTTCCTCGTGATGTACCCGTCATTGTCCAAGTCATACAGCTTAAACGCCCCTGCAAGCCAGATCATCACCAAGGTGCTTGAGACCGCGGCCCCCCCCGCCGGACGTGCACCCTATTGCCGCCCCTGTGCCACCCCCCGGCCCCCTCCTCATGCCGGGGGCTGCGGGGCTGAGCCCACCATGCAGGGAGCACTTACACCTCAGCTTCTCGTCCAACGTCCCCCGCGAGGTGACCGACAGCGCCTGGATGAACTCCGAAAACTCGATTCTCCCATCCTGGGGGGGCAATGAGGGGGTGAGGGTGCTGCTGCCACCCCCACCCCGCAAAGTCCCCCCTGCCCGTGCTCTTAGGGGCACATCCAAAAAGGTGATGGGGAGGGAGAAGTGATGCACGTTCATCTCCAGCGGCAGGATGCAGCTGCTGTGCCCGGCCCACGGGCGAGCATCGCGGTGGGAGCGACTCCAGAGCGCGGGGGGGCTTTTGTCAGCAGCACCGACACACCGCGTTTCTCCTCTCTCGCTCGCCACTTCATCGCCTTTTCCCACGTGACTCCCATCGACTAAAATAAGCGCGGGGGCTTGCTCGCTACAGCTGCGCCGCTTCCATTTCACGCCCCAGGTAGCGCTGGAATATTTTGCTCCTCCAGCATCACGCAGCTGCACTGCTGAACCCATCCCACCATCGCCACGCACGCAGCCCTGACCCCCCCAGACCGTGCCTCTGGCTCACAGACTTACTTTGTTCTCGTCGAAGACATTGAAAACAAAAGTGGCGAATTTGGTTGGGTCGCCAAAGGGGAAAAACTGCTTATAGATCTTCTGAAAGCCGGCGGCATCGAGCTGCCCGCTGGGACAGTCCTTGATAAAGCCCTTGTACCTGGGGAGGAAGGGCAGAGGGTGGGCACCAGGGGGCCGTCCCCCTGAATGCAGACCCCACACGCCCAGCGCCCCCAGACCTGCCGACCCGCCCCAACCAGGCTCTGGTGAACACCGTCCTGCAGCCACATCCTGGTAAAATCCACCAGCACCCGGGGCAGCTGAGGCTCCACGGTGGCATTTTTTGCACGAGCCCAAGTGAAAGCTGCTCAGAGCACAGGGGGGCACAGGGGTGTCGCTGGGTCCTGGGGGTCACAGCGAGGCATCGCCTGCTCCGGTAGCGTGGCTGTACTGAGGGAGGCGACCCTGTGTGTGGGGAGGTTATTTTAAAGGTGTTTTCAACAGGAGCCTGGTTGAAACAGGCTCCTAAAGCCCACTGGTGCTTTAACACCCTAAAGCCTTTGGTTCCAGCTCCGGGCTGGACCTGGATGCTGCAAAGTGCCACCTCAGAGGGTGCAGGGGAAGGGGCTCGATGTCTCCATGGGCACGGGGACCACGTGGGGACCATGCAGGGTGCGTGAGCGTTATGCAACGTGTCACCCAGATCTGTCAGGCACCCGCTGCAGCAGGCCGGGGGCTGGAGGAGGAGGAGGGGAACGGGGTGGCGAGGTGGGAAACCAAAGTGCCGGTGACATCTTTTTCACGTTGCTGCAGCTATGACTCACCGGGGGCGGTGGGGAGGGAGGGAGAAGGATGAGAGAAAGAGATAAAGAAAGCAAACCTTGACTGGTGGGATAGGAAGATGAAAGGGAAGCGGTGGCTTTTCTAGGGCGTTGCGTTCAGCGGAGGGGATGCGGGGAGAGCGCGCTGCTGGCGCATCACCCCGGCCCCGCCAGCCTCTGCGGGCCCCGCTACAAACGGGGACAGGCTGGGACAGCACCGGCCCCTGCCAGGCAGAGCCGTGGCCACCAGCTTGACAGTCCCCATGTCCCCACTCGCCTCATCTACCAGAGTGGGGAGGGAGCAGGGAGGAGGGACCGTGCAGCATCCCACCACACCAGAACCGAGCCCCATCGTGCACCATGCATGAGGTGCACAGAAAAAAACCCAACAACTCTATTTTCTGGTCTCCCAGAAAATGAGCTGATGCCTGCACCCCAAAACAGGTGCACCCTTGCACCCCTTGCTCTGCACGGCCGCAGGGGTTGCTCAGCACCAGCAGCTCCCACCCCCTCGCCCGCCAGCCCCGCATCCCCACGCCAGACACTTACCACTGCTGCACCTCCTTCTCGGTAACTGCAAGAGAAAACGGGGAAAAAAGAGAAAAAGAAAAAGGAATGGAATTTAGCGCTTTCCCAGCGACAAAGGTGCGTTTTGCACTTCCCATCAGTGGCTTCCCTGGGGGATGCCCCAGGGCTCGCTCCAGCGCTGCCGTGTGGTACCCGCAGGCAAGCGGCCGCCTTCGAAGCACAGCCTGGGGGGGCGATGGGGCTGGGGCTGCAAGTTTTGCTGCATCCCAGAACCGGGGAGCCCACTAAGATGCCAGGAGAGCACAGCATCGGCATCGCTGCAAGATGTTAAGGACCATGCCAGGGTCAGGCTGGTTCACACCTGGGGAGGACCCAGCTCTGCCCTCCTGCCTCCCTAGAGCCAAAACATCCCTGGAAACATCTGCCAAAACATCTGCCTGGAGGCAGCCTGGGAAAGGCACTGGCTCCAACACAGTGACCGTGGGCATGGGCACAGTCCCAGGGCTGGCATCCCCCCAGGCACTGAACCATGTGGAGAAACATCATCGCACCCATCCCAGCACCCCAGGAAGCTTCACCAGGCTCCAGAGAAACCCCCAAATCCTGACAAGCTAGAAAATGGCAAGTGTTGGCAACCCCGAGTGTCCCCAGCCTGGGGACAGCTGCTGAGATGGCGAATGCCCTCAGCAGAGGAAACGTTCTGGTGGGATGCAAGATGCCGGGGAGGTGACGGGGAAGGGGGCTGGCACCTGTCCCCATGTGTCCCACTGCAGGAACTGTGCCTGGCCAGCATGTCGGTGGGGAAACCAGTGCCAGCAGGAGGGCGTGGAGGGGGGAACGGCCTCATTAGCCATTTCCTTTGCGTCGTGCATCTAAATAATAATAAAAAAGCAATAGGTCTGAAATGCGCTGGGATAATGAGGCGGAGTGGAGATGTGTCAATGTGCAAACGCCTGATAAAAATAGAGACCCAAGACACATCAACAGATGCCAATTACCTCGGATGGCAAATAAAAGAAAGCAATTTTCCATCAGAAAGATTTATAAGGTGTGTGGCAGAAGGCGCAGGCTGCAGAAGGCGAGAGGCAGCAGCAGAGGGGCGGCCGGGGGGGCACACAAACTGGCCCCCGCCCCACAGCTGAGCGCTGGTGCCATGTCCCCGTGAGCAGGAATCGCTGTGCCAGAGGCCGTCTCTGTGCATACGGGGTGTCCCCCCATCCCCGCTCGGGGACAGCTGGAGGGACAGAGCCTGAAACCCGCCCGGGGCAGGCGAAGGGGGCAATGGCAGCATCCTGGGGCTTTCCCCTGGGCAAATCACCTCTTGCTCGCTCTCTCGTTCAGCTGTGTTTCCCCCAATGTGCTATTTCAGGCCTGGGAACTGCCTTTCAACTCCAGCAGGAAACAATTAAGAAATTTGTGCTTTTTTTAGTACAGGAGAAATGCTGGTAATGACGCGCTCGGGCTGGGGCGGGAGGGGAGGGATGGAGCCAGCTCCCCTCATACCCGCGTGATGCTCCCAGGAGAGGCTTTTCTGATGGAGAGGACCACTCAGGTGCTGCCCAAAAACCAGCACAGGGCTCCCGAGGTGGGATTTGGTAATGTGCATCCCCAGAACGGAGCCACGCAAAGCCCCATCCCTCCTCCAGCGCACTGGTACCGGTGCCTGTCGTCCTGCCCCGGGCGCGAGGGGCAGCTGCAGGGTTTGCAGGGTGGGAACACAGCCCCGTCCACCAGCCCTTGGAAAAACACCCACCTCTGGGTGCGTCCCTCTGGTGCCACCAAATTTTCGCTCTCCCTGGGGCAGAGTGTTCCCAGTGCAGGGAATGACAGATGATGACTTTGCAGCTGCCACTTCCCAGCCGCTCCGACCTCGCTGGGTATGAACACTCCCAGCGACACCGATGAGGGATGCTCTGAGGGATGCTCGTGCCCGTCCCTGCAGCAGGGACCCGCAGCCACGGAAACCTCAGGGACATGCCACTCCCTGGCCAGGCTGAGCCACTCGTCCAGGGCTGGGGATGGGGGACACACACAGGGGACAGACATGTCCCTCCGCTCCCCCTGACCCATCCCCTGCAGCTCCTCAGCGTGCAGAGCCCAGCCGAGCTCACCGAAAGTACCTGTGCGACCGCAGGTGCTGCTTTTCCCTCCCCCCAGCATTGATTACAGCACGATGCTGAACTGATGCAAATCAGTTTGCAGCGACACAAACCTCAGCCAGGTTTGACCCCGAATGCTCAAGGACAAGGGGATGACCCCCAGCAGCCCCATCGCAGCATCCCACCAGAGCAGGGGCCGTGAGTGGGCTCAGCCGCAGTGCCAGGCTCCCCAGGGACCCCCGCTCCCGCCACGGTGATGGATATAAATAGCGCATGTAGCAGCTCGTTAGCGGATGAAGCGTGCCCTGGGATCCATGGGGATGAACAGTGCTAAATAAAGGCAGGGTATTCGCATTTGTTATGAACCGCAACGCTGTAAGAGGCATTGCTGAGCCAGGAGCCCCGGCTACGCGCCGCAGACACCTTCCCGTGCGTACAAGGCTGCACGGCAGCTCCTGCCAGCAGCATCTTTGTTTCCGCTGCTCTTAGTAAAGCGCGGGGAAACGCTGAGCACAGGGCTGGCAGCACGGGCAGGAGCGGGCAGCGGGTGCAGGCAGCACGGGCAATCATCCCAGAGCAGCACCGGTCGGTTCATTCCTGCTCCCGTCTCAGCCGGGAGAAGGGTTTTGGCCACGCGTCTCATGCCACACAGAGGGGCAGAGCCCGCCCCATGGGGCTGCGCTGTGAGCAGCCCCCAGCTCCCTCCTCCCAGCTACCGGTACCCAAAAAACCCTCAACCCTCTTCCCCCACGTTTCCATCACTCCCCAATGGCACAGGAGGGGACTGACAGCTCCATCACCACCCGCCCTTCACGTGCCCCCTTTCTTCCCACCACCCAGCTGCTGCTGCAGCAAGAAACAGCTCTGGTTAATCAGTGCTCAAGCCTGTTAATTTGTGCTTACCAGGCAGGGAAGAGAGGAAGGACCCGGGACTACAAATCCCCATCCATCGCCCTGCCCACGGAGAGCTCAGTGCTCGCTGGACCACGGCGGGGATGGGGCGGCACTAAGGAGTGCACGAGGGGCATGCAGATCTGGAACGGCTTGGCGACCCCTGGCCACAGTGGGATGCAGGAAGGCGACACGATGCTCCAGCCCCACGGGGCTTTTTTTGTGCTGCTGTCCCACCCCACAAGCATCCCCTCCCCACTCTGTGCAAGGGCAGGGGTTGAGCCCCAGCCTCAGGGACAGATCCTGAGAAGGAGTGCGGCACTCAGCCTTGTCCTCACGTGCCACAGCACTGGGCTGTCCTCATGTGGGCTCAGGCTCCCAAAGGCTCAGCAAGCACCATCCCCACGCAGCAGCCAGCGGGGAGTCTCCCCCGAAACCCTGGCACATCCCGCCTCGCTCCAGCCGTTACAACAGCACCTTGATCCCGTGGGGCCACGGTCACCACCGTCTTATCAGGAAAACCGGGGTTAATTATTTCCAGGCACAGAGCGAGCAGTTCCCCAGCTGCTGCAGGGCATTCCTGCTCTGCCAGGCCATCGGCTCCACCACCGACCCACGGGTGACTGGTCCAGCATCACCCGCCAAGGCATTTATTTCCCCACAGCCTCACCACAGCAGCTCCTTCCTGGAGTCCCCGCATGTGCTCCACACATCCCAGTTCAGGGGACCCAGCATATCACCCCTCGCTGGGGCTCCCCTCCGGGTTTGGGGCTGCTTAAACCTGCTGCAGATGCTCCAAGCAGCACCGGGGTGAGGGCAAACTGGGCACCCACGCGTGCGCAGGGTGGGCACTCCCACGTGAGCAAAGTGGGCGCTCAGGCACGAATTAATGGGGCACGAATGCATGTGCTAACTGTGCACCCACGCCTGCTCTAGACAGGCACTCATGCAAAAATAAATTGGGTGATCATGCATGGATTAATTGGGAACTCATGCATCAATTATTTGGGTGCTTCTGCGTGAACCAATTGGGTGCTCATGCATGATTTCATGGGGTGTTCATGCATGAACTACCCAAGTGCTCAGGCATGAATGGAAGGGCGGCTCATGCAAGAACCAGCTGGGTGCTCATGCAGAAAGTTTTGGGCCATTCATGAATTTATCAGGTGCTCATGCACGGACTAATTGAGCACTCACCCGCAAATTCACTGGCCACTGCTGCATGAACTAATTGGGCACTTCTGTGTAAATTAGTGTAATTAGTAGATAACACACTTGTGCATGCAACTAATTGTGTGCTCAGGTGTGAATGGATCAGGTGCTCATGCAGAAATTAATTGGACACTCAGGCACAAACTGATTTGAGGCACATGCACCAATTAATTGGGCACCCATGCGTCAACCAACAGGGTGCTCACGCGTGGACCAGCGTGCAATCCACTGCAAATTAACAGGGCACTCATGCACAAATCAGCCAGGCGCTCATATGTAAATTAATTGTGCACTCATGTGTGTATTAATTGTGTGCTCATGCGTGAACTTATCGGGTGCTGATGCGGAAATGACGGGGGTGCTGATGCATGAGCTGATCGGCCCCTCATGCGTAAAACACCACGGAGCTCCGGGGTGAACCCCGCGCACCCTGCAATTTGTGCCCAACACACTCCACCCCTCACCACTGCAAAACAGATATTTAAGAACTGTCTGCACACAAATCTGTTACAAACTCCACTCTCAGCATCATCACAACGTTAATATTCACCCGTTATGAACTTCCCGCCAAGCGGGCGATGGCGCTCAGCAGCGTGTTCATGCACCTGCTTGGATTTCACTCCTTGCCCCTGGGATGCAGATTTGGGGGTCAGCATCACAGCTGGAGCAAACACCCACCGCAGAATCAGCCCTTGGTCGCCGCACACCGAGCCCGGGGCTCACAGCACAGCTTGCCCACGACATTTGCTTTTGCTCGCGGGGATGACCTGCCGCAGCTTGCCCGACCCACGCGTGCCCCATCTCAGCCCCGTGCGCCCCGGCAGTGCCCCGTCCCTGCTCCCAACCCCGTCACCCATGCGCCGGGGACGTCCCCACGCGGGTACGCGTCCCTGCAGCATCCATCACAAAGGGATGTCGGAGCAGCCCCACCGCGCGGGCACCACCGCAGCCAGAGCTGCCTACCTGTCGGCGCGGGACATCCCCATCCCAGCTCGCGCATCTCCCCAACTTGCCCGATTTGGCTTCTTGCGCCATCAGACACAGACAACGGCGGGTCCGGGAGCCTCCGAGACGTTCAGAGCACAAGCCCGACACTGTAATTGGTGTCATTTGTTACTGCTGAGATACAAAGCAATATGCGGAGGGAACTGCGTGTGCGTTTGGCGCTCTTCTTGCCAGCGGTTGCCATTAATGGTCTGTCTTGCTCCCAGACTGGATAAACAGGTCCCTGAGCAGCTCTGTTCTCATCTCCCCCGGGGCTGGTACCAACAGGAAAGCCAATATGCAGTTAAAATCCTTTTAAGACTTTATTAAATATTTAAGGGCCCGACATTAGGCTTTGGAAATTGGGTTCAAGGAAAAAGCAGCAGTTGCTTTTTGCAGCAAAGGCAGCAGAGGAAGGGCAAAGGACAGCTGCCTTGGTTTGGGAATTCATGAATCAGACTGAAACACACTCACAGCAGGAGCCGGTGGCTGTGGCAGGTTTATCCTGGGCTGGATTTAATCCCGGCTTCCCCAGGAGCTGACGCAGCGATGCCCCACGGCAGGGCAGAGCATCCCCGGTGCTGCCGGAGCAGGGATGGAGCAGCCCCCGTGCCCTCGCCGTGCCGGGGACAGCGATGTCCTGCTCCATCCCCGCTTTGGCCGCGGGGATTTTGGCATCGCCTGGGGCTCCAAGGTGCTGCCCCCAACCCACAGAGCAACTCCTGCACCTGGCAGGGGAGAAAACTCCCCTGCAGACCCAGCGCGGGCAGGGGGACGAGAGTCTCTCTGACTCGGGCATTGGAGCCGAGGGAAGGACAGGAGGAGGCTGCAGGACAAAGCCTCGCTGGCAGCAGGGCCCCCTCTGCGCCTTCCCCGACGGGGCTGTGCCGGGGGCTGCCGAAGGTACCGAACACCCGCTCCTCCACGGGGACACCACAGACACCCCGAGCATCTCCACGAGGTCCAGCCATCCACGAGGAGATGCCGGAGAAACACGGGTGGGTGAAGCGCCGGCAGGCCTCTCCTTCTGTGTAGAAACCACAGAGATGCCTTGAAGGGAGAACGAGGCGCAGGAGGTGGGGAGAGCAGCAGCGGTGATGGGAGCGGCGCGGGCTGAGCATCCCCCGGCCAGCCCTGTCCCCGGGCACGGACCCGGCTCCCTTCACATCCAGCTCCCCAGGAGACCCAAGAGGACGAGGAGCGGAGGGATGAACAAAGCGACCCCACAAATGTCACCCAGATAACGGAACGAGCACGTCCATGGGCTCCTCCCTGAAGCAGCCGCTTCCTTTGATGCCTTCAGAGCTTCTTGTTTCACAGCCTTAATTATAGCGGCAGCGGCAAAGGTCAGGAGAGTGGTTAAGCAGATCCATTAACATGTCAGGGGATAAATGAAATGTGATTCTTCTGATGCCGGAGCAGCAGGAGGCAGGGATGGCTGCTCCGCTCTGCCGCAGAGGGAGCCCGAGGGGCCCTGGCTTGCATCTTCCCCATCCCAGCAATGCAAACACCTCCTGGGCTCTGCAAGGACACCCCAAAACTTGCTGTGATCACATCTACCCATGGAGCACCAGGCGCACGCGCACTTGGGGCGCCCAGAGATGAGATTCGCTGGGAGCAGGTGGGGGTCTCCCTGGGGAAGGGGCTGGAGATGCCTCCAGCCCACCAGAGCCAGCACATCAGGTCCCCATGGAGCTCGCAGGGAACCTGCACCGCAGCTGCCACCGCCGCAGCTCTGGGTTACGGGCGGCCACGGTAAAAACAGGCCCCAAACAAAAACCAGACCCCAGGCGTCCCCCCGGCACGTCCTGCCCATCACCCTTCCCCAGGGCACCCTGCCTGGCACGGGACGGCAGAGCCGCTCTGCACCCCCTCCCCGGCACATCTCCAGGGTGCTTGGGCAGGTGCCCTCCTCCTTCCCCCCAGAAATTCCCTTTTGAGCTCCTGCAAATCCCATTACACACCAGGAGCACTCAGAGCGCGCAGGGACGCTCACCAGGTCAACTGGCCAGCAGCAGCCCAGCCCCAAATTTACAGACCGGCCACGGCACCTCGGTGCCCCATGACACCCACCCCCTCTCCCAGGAGGGGTCCCACGGGGGTCCCACCACCTCTCTGCACAGGCAGCCCCAAAGTGGGTGTTCGTGGGGCCAAACGGAGCGAGCGCGGGCAGCTGCCAGACCCCGGCGCTTCAGCCTTTGGGGCTTTAGGTATTTCACCCATCATTTGCCACCGAGGGATAACGGGTGCAGAACCACCCGGCCAGCTGATCCCCGCTCTCTGCCGGATGAGCAACAGGAGAGATTTCAACACGAACCAACCTGGCAGAGAAACCCAGCGCCCGGGGCCAAACACTTGGGAGGCTAAAAATAAACCAGCAGCGGGGAGCCACCGAGGTCCCTCCTCTGCTCCTGCCCAGCACCCAAACCGGCACATTTCCCCGGCACCGGCGTGCCACGGCAGAGCAAACCCCAGCCCGGTGCCCCCAGCGAGGAACCGACCCATTTTCCTGCCTTAAAACTGCTGCAATTGGTGAATTTTCTTTCCTTTCCTGCAGAAGTCAACCCACCACCCTGTACTCCCGTAACTACAAATCAATATGTTTGTAGTTTGCTCTTAAACTAATGCCCATTAATTCAATGCATTACCATCGAGCAACAGAGCCAATTTTGCGGCTTATTGTAAAAGAGCAGAAAATCATGATGCCAGAGTGAGATGAAAATCCACAAAATAGATCCCAGTGGGCGGGATGCAGTTCTTGGGAAAAGAGCATCTTCCTCTCCGCACGCCCACTCGGCAGCCCGGGCCTCCCAGCGCCACGGGCATCGTTTTGGCACCCTCGCCGCGGCTCCCACGCCTTCACCAGCGCTTCACCGTGACCTCCAGAGCACCGGGACCATCACCCCGACCCTGCGCCCAGCCCCAGCAGTGACGCTGCTGCACCTACATGGCTCCAAGTGTGCCCGATCGCATGGCTACTGCAGCTGGCATTAAAAAAAATACAGTTTTAGTAGTTCCAGACCTGGGAAATAGTTATGAAAAGTGAACCCTGGAATCCAATCCACCCCAAAATGACTTAAAAACCCAGCTCTTCTGAAACAACCTCAAGATTTTAAGCCTGTTTCATGATTTTAAGGGTTGCCGATGCTGCGGCTGGGCTGGCCTGGGAGCGCTGCTGCGAGCCGGGGTACTCGGCACCGCACTTCCCTCCCAATTTCTCTAAAGGAGCCCACGTCAAGTCATATCCACCCACGACGCATATTCTGCACCTGCACACGTGCACTTTACACAACTTTATCCAGGCTGCAGGGAGCAGCGATACTCCAGGACCTTCACAAATCTCCAGCTTAGCAGAACGCTTTGACCGCAACCCCGCAAGGCTCTTAAACACAGTCCCAAATCCCAGCACGGCCATAAGCCCCAAGCACCTGGCCCAAGTTAAGCCCAGGCTTAAATCCCCACCAAAGAGGGGCCGGCAGACACAATCCAGGATGGTGGTTCCTTCGAGTCTCGGGCGTTATCACCTCCTGGGACAAAACAGCATCTCCAAGCTACCTCAACAAGGCATCAGAAAGATTAATAAATTAATGATTATAAGGCACTTTTGGATGAAAGGCACTATGGAAGTACAAAGAATTACATAATTTATTATTCATTATTATTATCGCTCAGCATTGTCTTCCCCTCTGCAGCCCCAGCCTGGCCCCTGCAGAAGGTTCGATCCTCTCCCTGCCAGCGCCTGGCAAACAGGTGAGGTTGGCACTGCGGGTATTCCTGGGCGCTCGGGTGCCCGGGGATGTGGAAAGGCACATGGTGATGGGTCCAAACCAACAGGACTTGGGCAGCTGGCGCTTTGAAGGAGCCCTCAGACATCCTTCTGTGCCTTCAGGTGTCCAAGTGCCATTAAAATCTGGCCCCCAGCACTGTAAATGAGGAGTGGAGTGGGAAGAGGAGCCAACAGACGAGGTTTCCAGGCTCCTGCCCTTCCGTGGCTGGTTCCCAGCAGGACCCGGGACAACCTGCTCTGAATAATGGCAGGAAAATAATTCTTGCATCTCATGGAGGATGCTGATGGCAACCCTGCTACCAAAGCATGGCCAGAGAAATGCCAAAAATAGGAGATGGAGAGACCAGAGGAGACAGGGGACAGTGGCCAGGGGATGCAAGCAGCCACCGAGCATTAGAAGAGCACCAAGGGGACATGACACAGGCTGTGGGTCCTCTGTAGTCCCACAGACGTGATAAACCTGCAGAAAAGACACACGGGGCAGGGAGAGGGGATGAAATCTCCCCATCCCACCGATCCTGCAGAACCAAGAAGGGAATTTTTGTTATTTGCTTCGTTTTGTCTGGAAATCACACAAACAGAAAATGGTGTAGTGGAAGTAAATCCCATTGTGGGAGAAACCTTTCATGTGGTGCAGCCACAGCTCACACTGCCACGGGAACCTCCTTGGGACAAAAGCAGGTCCCCGTCACTCGCTGCCAGTTGTGGGCTCCCAGAGACATCTGGCCAGATGTGCTGTAACGGCAGCAGAAGTAGCACCGTGCACCAAGCAGGCCCAGCTGGCGGGAAGGGCACCACGTACCAGGGATGCTCTTCGAAGGGTGGTCATGGCTGGTCCGCCAGGAAGACGCTGAAATACCACAGCGCTGTGGAGTAAAACCTCCCCCGCGCAGACCAGAAATTGCTGAGAATGCCACGGATTCGTGGGTACAACTGTCCCCTGCTCCAGCTGGTCCGTAGCCACTGTGCTCGGTGCCACCCTGCACTCCTGCCTGCATCCCCGCTGCCCGGGTTCCCCCAAATCCAGAAGGAAATGAATCTTTCCAATTTCCCAGGGTCTGAAGACACATCAGAGGCTCTCAGCCATGCCTGGGAGGGCCCTGTGAAGCGCTTTGCCAGACAAGGGAACGCGCGCTCGCCTTGACAGCTGCAGAAAAGGGGCAGAAACACTCAGCAAAAGTAATTAATCCCAGAGAAGAGAGGTACAACGAGCAGAGATCAACAAACAGAGCCTGGTATTAGCGACAGCTCTCCCTGACGGGCACCGCACTGCCGGGGCACGTTGGGATGCTGCAGCGGGCTCTGGCCACGCGAAGGACCACGTGCTGCCCCACGGCACGGCTGCCTGGGCACACAGGTCTGGTCCACCTCAATAAAGAGGCAGCGAGAGGCCTGGGGCGGGCAGGCAAAACCCCAGGCAGGCCGGGAACTCATCGGGGGAGCCATCAGAGAACCGGAGTCTTTTTCTCGAGGGGGTGCAGTAGAAAGGGCACCCAAGAGAGAGGAGCAGAAAGTTGGGAATAAAGCCATTCAGAAGGCAATGACCCTCTGCTGGCCTCATCGAGCAAAAGAGACATCCCTGCTCTCGCAGGCGATGGTTTCACCAGCGCTGTGTTCGTTTGGCATCGGCTGCTGGGAGAACACAGGACATCGCTGACCATCTGCCCCGCTGGGGTCGACACCTTCCCCGCGCAGCGAGGAGCCCCCCGGGGGTGCAGAACGCCCAGCACACAGATCACCAGCAGCCGAGGCTGTGCCAGGGCCGGCTCTTCCCAAATCCCTTTCCGTCAGACATCGGATCATCACGGTGGCCGCAAACCAAGCAGGCGACTGCAGCACGGCAATAACCGTACCTGTCCCAGCGCGGCTGCACCCACCATGGGTCACAGCTGCAGCGGGGACACCAAAACCCAGGCTCAGCTCCACCCGGGGTCTGTGCCCAGCCTGCACTGCCACATTCTCACCATTTTTCCCCGAGCCACTTCAAGGAAGCCCAGCCCGGGTACCCCAACCTCTCCTACCACCACTCACAGTTTGGCTATGCAGACATGCTCCCCGCAACCTGCCTGTGCCACAGTGAGAGAGCAAACCCCGCGTGTAGGGTTGTGCAATGCACCAGTGTTGCCTCTTCTCCGTATGGGAGAACTTGCTGCATCCTAATCTATTGCCTTTTTGGGTAAGCGCTGCCGTGGGACTGCAGCAATGACAGCAGGGAGAGCTCGCAGGTCTGCTACACGTTCGCAGTTCTCTGAGGCAAAGGGGGAATATCTCGGACCTGGGAGCAGAGAGGAAAACTTAAACCACCAAAGCCTTTGTTTCCTTTGTGCATCCTTCAGAAAAAAAAAAACAACAAACTGATTTTGCTAAAATTGGATGGCTCAGGCGCTAGTCACGTTAATAAGATTACACTGGAGGTTCAGACGGGAAAGCCAGTCACTTAGAAAATCAGGTTATTAAACCGATACTGAGATATTAATACAAAAATACCAAACTCACTGGTATCAGAATCTTCTCTCTGCTTCAGAGGATAACAACAAAGGAAACCCCTCCAACTAACGCACCCAAACTTCAAAACCCACCCAGACGGTTTGGCTCCTCATTTAGGGAGAAGCTGCCTGGCGAGGGGAGGACAACACCACGGCCGGTCCCTGGGTACCCGCCTGGCGGTGACACCCCGGCGCCAGGCAGAGGAAGGATGCTCGGAGCAGGAGGGGAGTCAGCAAAGGACGGCGCATCGCTCCGGGTGGGCAGGATGCGGCCCTTGTCCCACGGTTACCAGAGCCTTAGAAATAGGCCACGGATAATTGTTTTTATAAGAAAACAGAGCGTTTCTCCGGCTTGCTAGCCCTCTCCTTGTCTCTGCTGCCTTGTGGGGTTTTTTTATCCTTCCAGGCTAATCTCGGAATTCTTGCAACAAAGCCCGGCCGAGCCTGCGCCCTCCCCCGGGGCTCGGCCCCGCCGCTGCCCGCACAAATCTCAGCTTTTCGCTGCGATCGCGGGGACGAGCCGGGGGAAGGAGCCGGGGAAAGGAGCCGGGGGAAGGAGCCGGGGGAAGAGGCCGGGGGAAGGAGCCGGGGGAAGGAGCCGGGGGAAGGAGCCGGGGGAAGGAGCCGGGGGAAGGAGCCGGGGCCGGCACCGCGGACCCCAGCAACCCCCCCAACAACGGCCCCCCCGCCCCCCCCAAGCGCCGAGCCGCGCCGGCAGCATCCCCGCGGCTCGGCCCCCCCATACCACCCCGCCGCCGTTTACTTACAGTACGTTTTCCTGGTCAGCTCCTCCACAACTTCAGGCTTTAACTTGCTGTTGGATTTCCCCATGGTGGCCGTCAGAGCCGCCTCCCGGCCTCACTGCGGGGGCATGGAGGGGCGGGGGGGCCTCGGTGGCAGCTCCCGGCCGGGCTACATCCCGCGGAGGGGACGGGCAGCGGAGCCGGGAGGGGAGCGGGGGGGTGGGTGTCTTTGTTGCCGGGATTTGGCCGCAAAGGCGAGCGGCGAGGCCGCCCCGTGTGCGCGATCGTGTGCGTGCGCGTGTGTGTGTGCGTGGCCGTGGTTACACGCACCCTCCCCGCCCTCTGCCGCCAGGCGCGGAGCGGCCGCGGGCGCGCTGCGGGGGCGCGGAGGGGCGGGGCGGGGCGGGGCGCCCCGCGCTGCGGGATGGAGCCGAGTGGAGGCGGGGGGGGCTTCGGTACGGCCCCGCCGCCCCAAACCGCGGGGTCCCCGGGTGGGAAGGGGGATCCCAGACCGCCCCCCCGCCCGGAGCCGCCGCGCACGGATCGGCGGGGAAAACCCGGGGAAAACTGTCGGGAGGTGGAAAAGGGGGGAAGGGGGAAAAGGGGGTGGTGCTCAGCCGGGGTCTTGTCAAGCCCCCCCCCCATCGCTGGAGACCCAAGTCCTGCCTGGAAGGTTGATGGGCAGTGGGAGGATGGGGAGCGAGGGGAGCTCAAGACCTGGGGGTGACCTTGGTGGGACACCCACACCCTCAATGGTAGAACCATCTTCCACCTCCTGGGTGCCTCCAGCTGAAGGCAGGTCCCTGCTTCTCACCCCAGGATCCTCAGGGCTCTTGTGAGCCTTCAGTCATTCTGCAGCATGCATAGAGACCAAGCTCAATCGCTTCAAAAACCCCACGGATTACACCCACGGCAGGTTTGCGGCACAGCCAGGAAGCCATGCCGGTGCTAAAAGCAGTGGCACTCAGCTCTTTCCCACCTCAAAACCATGCAGGGCTTTGTGCCTCTACAAAAGCTCTCTGTGCATGTGTGCACACATTCATTAGCTGTACTGATGCACGCGATAAATACAGTTTTATTCCCGCCTATGATGCAACGAAGGCCTCACTGGAGCTGCCCAGGCATGCCTGGACTTCTGTGGAAGCGACCAAGGAGGGAAAAAAAAAATCTGTGCTAGGATACAGTAAAACCTGTCTGCAAGGCTGCAGAAAGCCCAGCACAAAACACACAGGGCTATTTGCAAAGGAGATGAGAAGCACAGCTGGTAACAACACTGGTCTCTGCACCTTTTTTTTACCAGCCAGGTTGCCTGACACTCACTCCTCCAGGGATACACTCCCCAGGTAGATGTTTCTAAAATGCATAGTGCTCTATCACCCAGCCTTTTGCAAACGAGCTCATTAAGGCAGAAGAGTATAAAAACACCGTCACCACATCCCAGCTGGGGCATCCAGCAGCGGTGTACCCGGGGGACGAGCAGGGGGAACGGCACCAAGCGACGGGGGATTCGCAGCACACGACCATGAGAACTCTGCAAGGCTCCTGTTTTCCCTCCAGCATCCCTCGCAGCTGCTACCAATACTTGTACAGCTTTTAGGGACCAAGGCTCACTTGCAGCTCGGGCACAGGCCCCACTGGATTTCAGTTTGGTCATCAAACCTGCTGCAAAAGGGTCTGTGCAGCCCTTTCCTTGGCTGCCCGTGACCAAAATACTGATCTTTTGCAGTATTTCCCTTCATCTGCCACTGGGCTATAAGCGTGTTGCAGCAGGGGTGTCCCCCACCCCGCTGGGCTGAAAAGCAAGGCCAACATCCCAAACCTTCCCCACGCAGCACAGGCATTTTAGCACAAGCTCTGCTGATGCAAAACTGATGTTAAGGACATTTAATACTATTTAAAACTCTACCCTGCCTCCACCACGGGGAACACTGAAGAGAGAGCTCAGATCGCACAGACGAGAGGAGAAAAGTGATCGGAAACTGTGCAAGCCAGTCGCTTTATCTTCCTAATTATTAGCTTTAACCCCATTGTTGCTTAAATAACACCACTAGTGGCATTTTCTGGGAGGCAGTGACTTTTCTACAGCCAGAGGAACACCGCCCCAGCCCGGAAAGACTCCTGGGGCTGGCGGGATTGAAATCTGAACGGTGACCGGGGCACAAAACAATCCCATCCATCTGAACGCGGTCAGTGCACCTGGGAGAGCACCGGGTTGTTTGCTCAGTGAGGAAAATCCAACCCAGGTCCAGCCCTTGAGAGCAGGTTTGCTTCGCAAATGCCACCGTGTTTCTCGCCTGAAGAACACCCCTGCAGCCCCAGCAATGCTCACATTCCTCACCGCCACCGAGGCTGCAGCCCGGGCTGGCTTTTTCATTAAGCTTGTGCTGCTCGCGGTGCATCCGCCGTCTGTTCACCATATTGCAATGCGCTGCCATGGAAATGATCATTCCCTGGGTGATATTTGCTGTCGGATCTGGGTCTTGCTTATAGGGAAGCTGCTGCCTCTCCTGCCACGCCAGCACCGGAGGTTGGGATGGGATCTGAGGATGCCCTGACTGCAAAAGCTGGGAGCTGCGTGGGCTGCGTGGCCAAGTCTGCGTCTGCAGAAAGCTCTTCCTTCCTCGGGTATTTACTTTAAAGTGTTTAATAAAACCATTGAGCTCTTTTTTCCCCAGGACACAGCAAGTCTGTCAGGCTCAGTAATGCAGCCTTTGTTCCACGTGGGCTCGCCACGCTGCGTGCATTTATTATAATAAAGCATCCTCAGACACCATCACGGGGGTTTTCCCCAACGCATCCGTGTTGATTTAATTGTCAGGATTACAGTCACCCCGTGGAAATAGCACCGCGAGCAAGCAGCGAGGTTTGATGCCCCAGCTCTGGCGTGCTCGCTTTGCTTCATTGCAAAAGGTCTTTTCTTTCCTCCCCTCTGCTGATGTGCTCAGACCTGAAAAATCAGTGGTATAACATGGCCAAAGCACTGTATCCTCCTGATCCCCACTTTGGGCATGGCTGGGGTCACCGGTGGGGCTGGAAGTTGGGGATGGGGCAGGATCCAGTGCCCCACACTTGCACTCTTGGATGTGCATTGATGCAGGAGCTGCCCCAGGATGGGGAGGGAAGAGGCAGGGGATGGGCTGAGCTGAGCAATGGATCCATCCTTTGCCTCTCTCCTCCCCATCCCAGGGCTGGATGAGGCCCCACGCAGGGTCCACTGATGCTTCTAGGCTTCACCAACCCTTTTTTTCCCCTAGTGCATCGCTAAACCCACGCATCCGTCCATCCGTTACTGCCGTCTTTGTGGCCAGCGTCACCCCCAGGCCCATCGGCTTGTGAACGTCCCCCTTCCACAGCCACCCATGCGAAAGCAGATGGAGAAGGTGCTCCAAAAACAACCGACCACGTGAACGAGGGATCTGTCACTGGAGACAGCAGCAGCAAAGGCAAACAGCCTTCGCCTGGCAGTGAACTCACTAAGCAGAGCGCACACAGCCCCTATTTTGTGCTTTTTCGTGAATAAGCCAAGTTTTGCTAAGAGCTTTTTTGTGCCAAAGCAGGGAGTCAGGCAGCAGGGGAGTAGTGAAGCCTCAAAGCTTAGGATGGGCAAGGAACATACACACACCCACAAGATTAATTATATCAACTACAAAAATAGTGGCTATTTTAAGGTTAATGCTTAAGGGATCTGACTCAGTTAGAAAAAGAGCCAAAGAAATTATTGGCATCAGCACTGGCTGCTCCACCAGACAAGCTGTGGTCACTGCTGGCACAGAGCGCCAGCAAAATAGTTGCTTTTTGAGAGGTTTTGGAAAAAAAAAATGCCAGTAAAGTGAGTTCAGCATCCTGGTGCAACAGTCACAAACACAGAATGCAGGAATGCATCAGCTCGTCCTGGGCAGCCCCTCAGGCATCACCCTCACCTCAGATTACAACAATTTTACACACACGTGTGATGCTTTCAGGGCTGTGGGCAGCTTTAAGTGGGACTCCACAGCTTCCAGCTCATCAACCAGTGCGTTTGCTGAAGCCCTTTTTGAGCGTGACAAGACACGAGCGGTGCTGCTCCTGCTCACCGCGGCCCGCAGCAAACACCAAGCACTGGCAGTTACCGTCATAACAGTTTTGATAACTAAGCTATATACGACTAAGTAACAAAGCCTCAGAAATCAAGATTTATAACCCAAAACACTGAGGCTTGAACTCCAGCAGCTGTACTGGCCACCACCGTTACAAATTCAGCTATCAGAGCATTTTAGAGCCAATACACAGCATGGCTTTAGACAAAACACAACAGAAACCAAACACACCAGGGTTTCGGGTAATGGCAGAGGGAATGGTGCCCTGCAGGCTCTTTCCCCAGGAAACAGAACCGCAGATGTTGAAATGACTGGCGAATGCAGAGGATGGTCTGGAGAACAGCAGGATGCCAAGGCCGCACGTCCAGCTGCCGTTCAGGGCTGACACGCGGCCGACGCGCTGAGCGTTACAGTTTGCCACGCTATTACATTTCCGTTAAATTCTAGTATATTTTTCTAAAGACCGTATTCTCTCTACAGCTTCCAGGGCTGTAATTGTTACGCTGGTACGGGAACCTGGAGAGGGTGGCTGTGGTGAACGCAGCAGCTGTTCTCCCATTGCCCGCCCTGTGCAGCGAGCAGTTGGCTGAGACAAAGCCAAGCCGGAGGAGGTGCTGAGATCTTCCTTCGTGGCACATCACAAATCACAGCTGGCAACAGGGAAACCACCTTCTTTTTCTGCTCCTGCCACGCTCGTTCTGCAGTGCAGGAACCGCAGGCCAGCTGCTTGGAGCCTTCGAACAAGGCTCCATACTAAATCAGGCAGCGCATTTGTTCGGGGACAGAAAATAAAGACTCCTCATCACAACAACCATCTCTGCGTGAGATAAGATCAGTCGCAGAGGCAGCAGCAGTTTTCTGCAGCGAGGCCGTCCCGCAGCATCCACCGGCACTGCCAGGGCTGAAGGATGGGTTGGACGGCCGCTCGCTGCCACGCGCTCTGCGAGGGCACGCAGCATCGTTCAGCAGTTCTGCTGCCCAGCTTCAGCAGACGTTCTTATGTAAAGGAAAAAATCTCTTTGAGAAAAGTGTCCCTAAAACTGCAAGACTGGGGTTTGGACCAGAATAAAGCTTTGCTGCCTTTATACAGATATATATACATATATATATAAAATATACATATATATATCTCTATAAGAGCCTTCAAAATAAAGGGAAGGTTCATGGCTGCCAGCTCTCTGCTTTCCCACCCGAATCTTCGCTCTGAAGGTCGCTCGGTGTCTTTCTCCATGCAATGCTGAGCTGCAAGCACTCGCAGCAGGCACAGGGGAACCGCTGCAGTTGCGTTCCTCACGCCATGCCCAGTCGGAAGTCAACTTCTTTCAAAGATTCCTCGTGAGTCACGTTAGATCGTCAGCTTCTCAGTACCTGGAGTCGGGCTGCTGCCATGGAGCAGCCCCAGGCCCCTCGAGCAAGCTTTGTGAGCAAACCGTGCTGTCAGCAGTGATGTCTGTCCACCCAAACCCTCCCCTGCAATCATTAAATTCAAAAACAAACCCCAAACACTCATGCATACAAAATTGCCCCGTACCTATTTTTCAAACTTCATTGCTGTAAGAGGTTGAACCGTTGCCTCCCACAAGGCTGCTCTGATTCACGGCAACACACGGGCATTGTGTGCCTGGTAAATCCCAGCAGATATTTCTGCTCAGTTTTTGCAACAACAGTTAAAACCCTGATTTACCAGGAATACAGATTAGGGCACATACATACTGGCTTCATTTTAACATCGGACTTGTGTTCCTCCTATGGAGCAGCTGAACTCACTCAAGGCATCTACAAGGTTTAATAGTGACACAAAAATGAACCCCCAAACCAGAAATTATGCATACAATATACTTCACATGGAGATAAGCAACTGGAAAAAGACCAACTCAAACATTTAGTCCAGCTCTCAGCCGATAAGGGGTCATTCCCCACAGTATATTTAGCAGTGATTTGTCCAGTCTAGTGTTGATTATCTAGAACAGAGAACTGCCTCCATTTCTCCAGAGAGATTGTTTGCAGCCAAACCCATCTCATTGGGAAAAGGTTTCTCCTAACATCTTGTTTTCCTCTGCTTTCATTTCATCTCATCTCACCTCTCCACAGCTCAGCCCTTGAGCCACTCTAATTAATTCCCCACCCGTTTCTGTGGTTTTCCCCCCCGCAGCCATTTTGTCCTGTGCTACATCTTCTCGGCTCTCTTTAATCATCACTTAGTCAGGCTTAGAGCTTTAATTCTTGTAATCTTCTGTCATTGCCCGGTTCTCTGGTCTCAGTCACTGCAGCTGTTCTTTGTAGCCCCTCCAGTTTGGCTACCGCCTCCTGGTACGAGATCCATCCCAAAACGAACAAGTTTGGCTTCTCCCAGGAGATGTAGATCAATGCGAAGTGTGGGATTCCTTCCGACTTCACAGAGCTCCTGCAGAACAAAACAGCCCAAGCGGCGCCGCGGCACCAACAATTGCAATTCCACCCCCTGCAGTAAATGGGTACAGGCTGCCAACAGGATATTGTGCCACTCTACAAAAATGACCCAGGACTGAAGACAGAAGATCAGCAGCCCAGGACAGTGTCCTCAGGGACAAAAAACCCCTCTTATTACTATATTTACCCTTGTCACAGGAGCCCCATGTTGTTAACAGCTCCTCTCACTGAGGATGCTGCAAGTCTCTTGCCAAGCTCAGCAGAGTCATCCCAAGAGGGAGCAGAAAAAGGAGTTTTAAGCCATCCCATCCATTTTGATCCTCACCTTCGCCACCTACCAGCACTCTAACAGCCTCGCCTTGTGTGCCTGTTTTTTTTTTTTTCAGTAATACAAAAGCCATCTCATGCATTATACCTCAGTCACCCCACTAAAAATATTCCACAGGGGAAAAGAGTCACAAGAACGCAGCGTTACCCCAAGTTACATTATTTTTCATTGATGAGGGAGAGGGAGCTAAAAAAAAAAAAAAAAAAAAGATGACATGCATTTATTACTTCACACACATGAAAGCCCTTGTCTCCTAAGTGAGGACCCCAGTATCAGGATCAGCTGTGCCAATACAAGCTGTGTTATTACCTCTTCTGTACAAAGCAATTTGTTTTTATTGACCATTGACTATACAGGGCACTAGAACACGCTCCTGCTCATTAGAGTCTGTCAGTCAGAAGGCAAAGGAAGGTAAAAGCAAAATTTAAAGAGAAGGCAGCTCTTTGCAGTCACGAAGATAATCTTGCTAGAGCAAGAGCACTGACAGCAGGCAGCTCGGACTGCAACAAGGAGCAGCAAATGATCAAGACAGCTCAGAATTTCAGACTCTAGAAGAAAATCCTTAAAGCAGACAAAACAGTTTACCTCTTCCAGACAGGAAAACATCTATGAGCTTGCATCCAAACACACACCACATTGAGGAGAGCTGCGTTAGTGCTCTGGTTTTGTTTTTTCTCCCCTCTATGTTAAAGTCTATCAGTCTCCACTGCAACAGACCTTAAATACTCAGAACTCTGTTGCAATTAGGTGCTTTTTCTTTTTGTTTCTCCTTGGAGAAGATTGTCAGAAACCAAGATTTTTCCCACATAACCTACATTTTGTCTCATTTTCAAGGGAGTCTTCCTACAATTTAGTTCCACTTTACACAGCCCTCCCCTAACATTTCACCTTTCATTGCCAATGAGCAATTTTTTGGCCAAGTGCAGCTATAACTCCCCTGGGCACTGTGCACATCCAGCAGGGATGAGTTCGGCTCCTGTCACTTTAAGGGGAGATGTTTTAAGGCCAGATATATAACAAACAGAAAAATCAGAGAATGTTCACTTTGGAGAAGCCTAACATCCAAGAAACGCCTGCATGCAATAGAGAGGCTACCCCAGTGCAACAGCCATCACCTTCATTACATGAAGTTTGGTTTATTCACAGCAGGGTATCAGTAAATCCAAACCCCACGTTCTGTTTATAGTTTAGTTCCCTGGTGAAACACCACCCACCCATAAGCTTGAGGCGATGCAGAACCGGCTGCTTGGGATTTGCAGGGTAGAGAACACAGGCTATTTCTGGCATCACTCCTCTGTGGTAGGATGAGAACTATCAGCTAAACTGTAAGAAACATCTTGAAGACCTACATTTTGTGATGAAGGACATATGCTTTTGAGGGGCGGGGGATTATCAGGATAAGCACAGAAATACTTTGCCCTCCTCATCCCTGCCAACTCAACCAGTTTGCAGAACTAAAACGTGTGGTTATATCCCGACACCTCAAGAAGAGAACTACAGAAGTCCCAAATCACCCTCTCCAGCCTAAAACAAACAAGCTAAGGACTTGCCTCTTGGAGATAATACGGCCAGATCCACAAAGGATATTATTAAAAATACAGGTTTCTACCTTTAACGTGTATCTGGTCGTCAAGGCTGAAAGCATCAGTTCCTTGTCCTCCCTTGCACGGCAAGGTGACACCGAGCCCTGCGGACCGAGGAGACCACAACGCTGGCCAGGAGCAACAAGCCCTGGATGCACCCACCTTCCTGCCACCCGAGACCGCCAGGGCCTGCGAGAAACGTTGACATTCTGTCCACAAAAACCGCAGAAGTTCAGCTTACAACGCTAAAAGAGGAGCTGGGCACGTACAAGCACAGCTGTAGTACCTGAGGTCTTTCAGCTCAAAGGCACCTCGGCAAACCCCGCTGTGGGTCACTGACAGCAAAGCTTTTGCCATAAATTAGTCACGCAAGATATTTTTTTTTTGTGATTTGGCCCTGTATCCACGATGCAGAATGTTAATAGCTGCAAATGGAAGTCAGACATGGGGAAATGCAGACTTTGGAAACAACGGGTCAGCTTGGTTGCTGGCAGTTCAGAAGCAGAAAATGAGATTCATTAAACTTCTTTCTGGTCAATCTTTATTTTACACGTTCACATCACAGCAGGGAAACCAAGTTACACAGACCATCTTGATTTGTATCCACCTTCCTTCTCTTCAAATGCTGTTTTTAATAAAGTTTAAAAAAATACTGAAAAAATCATTTTGTACATCTGAACATGAACTGAGGAATAGAATATTTATAGGTCACTGAAAACCCTGGAACTGGACCTTGCTGTACACAGGAAAGTATTTAAGTTCTTTTGGAGGTCATTTACTACATGAATTCAAAGCTACATTGTACAAGGTGCCCTAAAGCTGCTTAATGATACAAGAGGATCTAGAATTAATTATTAATAGTTACTAAAGGGAAAGGGAAACTCTTTAGCCCCATACTCTGTTTTGACAGAACAGGTACCAGCCCAACACTCCCATATCCAGGCTACAAGACAAAGTGCTTCTGATAATGTGGAGGTCGGGCTCTACTTTATTATACAGAGCAGAACACCGAGTGAAATCCCACAGGGAAATATTTATTACGATTTGTCCTTTCTACAGGATCCCTGCAGTCAAAACATAAATGGGTTCTTGAGCCAGTCAACCTACAAGGAGTGACTTTTCTCAGCTGCTTTCTTCCAGTACTGTCACTTTACATATAAGTGAACATCTCAGTATTTTTCTCAAACCCCTTTCCAGTCACTTGCATGCAGATATTATGAGGAGTTCTTCCAGGACTGTTGCTACATCCAAGCGAGAAAATACAAGGGGCAAAATATACAGCTTTCCAATATTGCTAAGTAAAAGTGATTAGTAAGCCCAAATCAGCATCTTACCCAGCAGTTACAAGAAAAGCCAGATTAATCCAATTTAGAACAAAGTTTTCCAGCAAATCAGCCTCAGGGAACACAAAGAAACATTGGTCACGTGTCTCTGGGCAGCACCGCCTCAGTTTTCATGAAACAACCAGGTTACTGAAGTTACGCACGAGGCCACAGGTTTCAGACAGCGTAAATCCCATTATGTTTCAGATATCACCCTACCTCCCATCTATCGCAGACCGCAGCTCCGTGCTCTTTTCACCAAGGTGAAAAATGGGGAAGTGTTTTGTGATTGACGTGGAGGCCATAACACAGAATCAATAGAACACATTTGTTTTAAAGTAACAACACTGTGTTAGTTATCGCGACAGGTCAAACCGAAGGAGACAAACCAGGTCGAACGATGGAGGAAGGGTTTCCTTCCCTTCAGTGCCTGCACTTCGACCCGATTACTTTATTAATAGCTAAGCGACTTCAGTTCTCAGAGCTCAACAGAACATACAAATAACCAAGACTTGCTTCAAATGCAGCCGGGCAATTTTCAACTAGACAACAACAACAAAAAAAATCCTCCCTTTCTTGTCAATTCGATCGTCACTGGCCAGACTGCATTTCTCTTCTCCAAGAGGAGCATATTGTAAGGAAAAACAAGACTTAACACACTAAAAATCTTCCATTGGACTTTGACCAAGTGTGCACACTGGAGTGATTAGGACGTGCCCGTTCGTGGCCGGGAATGTTACAGTGCTTGAGGATAGATATATGGTGGATGCACACTCATGCTAGACAGAGTCCACTTAGCTTAGGAAAATACATCTTCCACATTACTAGCTCCAAGGCAAAAATACTGCAATGCAGCTTTTTTTTTTTTAAAAAAAAAAAAAAAAAACAACATGCTCCCAGGGTATGCCAGCATGGAAATCCAGGACCAGGGCACTCAGCTGGAGAGAAACACCGAACAATGCACCGCACAGATCACAACACGCTGGGTGAGGTGACAATATGAAAGAGCATCTTAATAGGACGGCATGGGGCTCCTGCAACTCAAACCGCTACATTCTGAGCAAGCAGCAGCAACGTTCCAGATGACCCCATTATGTCTCGCTTTCTTTTAGTACGTCTCTTGATGAACCATCAAGGAAAACACTTTCAAGGCTGAACAATGCAAGAGGCTGGCAGCTGCACTGCAAGGCTTGCCGTGGAAGACAGCGTGCTGAACGGGACACGGGAAGGAGCGCAGCAGCGGCACTCACACGTCATCAGCAACAGCGATTTATTGGGGCATAACCTGCATTACAACTGAAGGCTGGAACAATCTCATTTTTTGTCTGCAGAGGGTGCAGAGTACTCGGCTGCAGCAACATCTGTGGATGCATTTAAAGCATTTATTCTGAATTGCACCAGACCTGCTTTTTCAGGACTCCTGACATTACACCGCCGTGTACTCGCAGGGTGATTGTTTTAATTGCTCACTTCAGTAGAAGGCAGAGACAGGAGAGTAAGGCTGTACCCCAAAACAATCCGTAAGCCACAAGCAGTTCTTCTATCTTCCCTCCTGTGAAGAGCTTCCTAGCAGACAGACAGCCAGCAGCAGCTGACAGACAAGCACCGCAGTTATCCCACCTGGCGAGCTCCGAGCTGCCACTTTTACCAGCAATAGTCACACACTTGCCAGTCAGGGAGATGTGGCTTCGCACTGGGAGGAAGGGGGAGGCAGCAGCCCTCCCTTCGATGCTTTGTGAGCAGCACGACCGCAGCCTTTCCCTCCATCCTCCACCATCCACTCCATCACACAACCCTGCAAGACAAATTTTTCAACCTGCTCTGAAGCATTCCACCAGAGAAAGTGGAAATTCACTTTGGAAACGGCTGCAGTAAGAACCTTTGATCATTCTGGTTTTTGACATGCACATCCAGATTAATTTTCTTTACTAATGCTTGGGTCTGACTACTGACTGTTGTGCTGCATTAAATGCCAGCTGAAGTTAGTTCGATAGCTGACCACTGAAGCTCAGGTCTGACCTTGGAAAAAGCTCTTCTCAAAACACTTCCATGGCTTTTCACACCAAGACAAAAAGAAATTGCCCATTTTTTGGCCTTTGACTAGTGAGCTAGGGACTTGGCAGATAAACCTACACCATACACAACTTTAGCAAAAAGTGCGTATAAAAAAAGAAACCTGAGACTAAGGTGAAAGGACTCGCCAACCTGGCAGTTCTACTGATGCTGAGGTATGGAACAGGCAGCTGTTTGGAACCAGCTCAACCCACGCTGGAATCCCTGCACAGCCCCTCATGTTTTTGGGTGAAACCCCACACCCATCAGAATTTCACATCTCATTCGCAAAAGGTGTTAACAGGTTCTAAGACAGCATCATGTCTGGATTAATGCTGCTGCTGCGCTTCTGTTCCTGATAGCAAGTCCTTATCTTTTACATACTTCAGTGCCAAACTTAACTCTCCAGTGGACTACCCTGAAAAAGTTCACAGCCTGTTTGAGTAGCCCTTTGGATGCAGATAGTGACATTTCCACAGGGACAGAGCAACTGTGCAAAGAGTGGGAGGATGAGTTTTCAGGTATTGTATTTAAAGTACGATGAGCTGGGACTGCCTGTGTTTGTTCATAGTCCAATTTCTCACACCTGAGATACTTAATATGCAAAAGATTTCTTCATACAGAAGGTCTAAAAGGCTCATAGATCACCTAACAGCCTTTCTAGTGGTGCAGGCTCTCAGTTTTCATGAAAACTGTATCATTACAAGATAATGGCAGCAAAGTCAGACCATCACTGCTGCAATTGCTATGCAGTAACATGGGAGAGGACCCTGTACCCAGAGAACAGGGTTATTCTTGTGCTTTGTCTGAAGAGAAACCAGTTCCAGTTACCAAAGCAGGTGGATTCATTTCTACTATTTCCATGATGCATGGAAACAACATTTGGGCAAACAAGCAACAATCGGAACAAACGATGCTGCTCTTCAAACAGCTATTCTTGGTCCAGACTGCACGTTTCTTAAAAGCTCATGCAAAGTGCAATTGAATAAAAACAAAGTGAATATACATTGTAGAAAACTGGAAATAGTCCACTCAAAGGAGCAAATCACAACCTTAACTTGCACTATGAAAGCTGGAGAGGGACTTTTTACAAAGGCATGTATTGATAGGACAAGGAGTAATGGCTTTTAAACTGAAAGAGGGTAGATTTAGATTGGGTATAAGGAAGAAATTCTTGACTATGAGAGTGGTGAGGTGCTGGAACAGGCTGCTCAGAGAAGCTTGGAAGCATTCAAGGCCAGGTTGGATGGGGCTTTGAGCAACATGTTCTAGTGGAACGTGTTTTAAATACAAGGTGTCAAAGCTCTCCTTTAAAAGGAAGCCAATGGGAAGTGAGAGAAGTGTCTAGAAGGCAAGACAAACCCCGCAGTTACCCAGGCAATTTGTTTGTTTCATACAGTTTCCAGTGAAACAAAGTTCAAAATGTCCTTGATCTATCAGAAAAACAAGAAAGAAAATTAACAAATTTCTGCCTGCCATAGATCTGTCACCTCATACAACTGAGTGTCAGTTCCATTCCCTTGGCAGTACATGACAGAAAAAGGTGTTGATTCATTTAATATTTTGAATGATTTCTATCCTATCAACCCCACTAAGTAGGCAGTTTGGCAATTGATGTCAATGGAGCTCAAATTTTGCCCATTACCAGATTCTAAGAGCACCCCCTCTCGGAACACAATCCCTCTCCAGAAACATTTGTCTACTCTGGAACCCAATCTAGAACCTCCAAGTGAGCTAGAACCCAAATCTAGAATGCTCAAACGAGCCAGAACATGCTCCAGGCACCCCCCCTGTGACCTAGACCCCCCAAATCTAGACCACAGTCTAGAACCTTCAAGTGAGCCAGAACCCAATCTAGAGCTGGCAAGTGACCTGAAACATACTCTGGAACCATTGAGTGAGGCACACATCAAAGTGACTATAAAGTGGACCATCAGTGGAGCTAAAACCTGATCTGGACCAGGCAAGCAACCTGGAACACACTCTAGAACTTTCAAGCGACCTAGAACCAGCTCTAGAACACAGTCTAGAACCCCCCAAGTGAGCTAGACCTTTATCTAGACACATGTCCACTCCCACCAAACCAAAGAGCTCCAGAATTCACCCCTGCTCTAACAATAGCTGCACCAGCACCACTCCAGCTCTACAACCAACCAACCCCCAAAGCGGCCTCTGGAATGGACTGGGACTCTGGGCCCACTCACACACCGCTCAGAGCCAGGAAAGGACCTTTCATCTTCAGTCACTGAAACGCTTGCAATATGCTTGCAGTGTCTTCATTGGCACAGTCTGCCATGTCTAGCTTGTCACCTCGCTTTACAGGACAGGGTTGGTGTTTTTTTTTTTTTCAGTTAATGGGTTTCTGACAGTTTTGGCAGCAGAGCTGCTGCCACAGTGCAGGGGACTGTGTGTTTGGAATTTTATTTCATTTAACTTCATTTTTTAAGGTGCTTGTTTTGGCTACACATCTATCTCACTGACGCTGTCCTGAGCTCTCCAACTTTTAACATTCGGTCATTCAGAACATTTTCAGACAGCTTTTTCTGGCTGTTGTTGGTCTTAAGCGTTACAGTCCTGGACTTTCTTAGAACGGTTGGGATATGACCGAGCTTGGTACTTGCTCACTGGCTCTGGTACCTTTCTTCACAAGCCAGCACAAGACCAAGTCTCTCACGAGAGCTGACATCGCACTCTTACATAGGACTGCTTTAAGACTTTATTCTATTGCAAATGGAGCTACTATTTGCATTTGGGATCTAGGATGGCCACTCCATTCAAAAGTGCAGCTGCTTTCAATTCTACTCTCATGTTCTGGATCAAGATTGCTTTCACTTTGCATGGCATCACTCACTTGCCCTGCCCCTTCCCTGCTGCCTTCTGCACTCAGAGCTTCTCAGCGCTTGGCAATTACAGAGGGATGGAAATTAACACATTATTCATTGCAACAGGCTGCCCAGGGAAGTGGAGGAGTCGCCATCCCTGGAGAGGTTTAAAAGGCATTAAGACGAGGTTCTTAGCAACATGGTTTAGTGCCAGACTTTGGTTACGTTATGGTTGGACTCGATGATCTTGAGGGTCTCTTCCAACTGAAACGATCCTATGATTCTAACCCCATGATTCTAACCCCTGTTTGAGATTGAGGAAGAAGTGGTTCAATGTTCCAAAAAGATAACCTCCCTTCTGATCTTAAACAATTAAAAACCCTAATAGTCCTCTAATCAGTTGTGCCCGAGAGACATAGTCCCTTTGGTCAAAAAAAGCAATTCCGAAGCAAGTTTGTAAAAGCTGCTGGCACATCCGAAGCTCCGTGATGATGCCTGTCCCTGTCACCCTGACAGAAGCACTTTGCTCAACAGCACCATATGTCAATGGCTCTACAGGAATATTAAGGCTTCAGCAGGTCAGTGAGTTATACTTGATTTATTTTTCTTAAAGCCTATCCTCATTACATCAGTGAACCATTTCCATCCTCCCTTACATTAACGATCATTTACTATGCCTTATTGCCACCACCATGGGCACTGGTGCCTTACTAGCAGTACCAGAGTAACACAGATAAAACACACATGGCTTTTGTAACGTGTCTCTAAAGACTCCACTGCAAGTTTGACTTCTGTATTGCCCTGCATTGAGTGTTCTGGTCCTAATCTTCTCCTTTCCTCATAAAAATCATTTAGGACTGGAAGCAGCAGTTGCCTGGTTTTGACAGCAATACCATTTTGACCAGTTCAGCTCATCGATCCTATGTAGCCAGACAAGTACAAGTCGCCATCCAGAGAGGCCAAGTAACTCAGGATAATGGTGAACCAGAGATTTATGCTGCAGCACATTTGCTAGACAGATTTCCACTGGAGATTCTGGTACTGTTAATACTGTGCCAGAAAGGAGTGTTTTTTGAAATACCTTAAAATATTTAAGCAGATCAAAGTGCTCTGGGTCACAACTTGAAATTAAATGTTTAATATAGCATGGCAGACTCCTAAAAAAGGCAAGCAGTCTTACACCTCTTGTGTAGTTCTTGTCAGGTGGGTGTGAATCAAGAGCAACTCCATGAACAGTGGAGAGTTTACATCAACACTTACTGCACTATGGGCTAGTGCATTTAATGGAGAAGAGTCACTTCCTTCCTGTAGAGCAATACATTTGAAAACTCGATGCATTCAAGTGGATACCTGCATGGATAAGACAAGATACTTATCAACTTTCCCCCAATGTGAGTAGTGGCAGAAGTCATCTGATCCAATACCCCATTTAGTCTCTCAAATAACTGCAGTTGCTTCTATGAATTTGTTTTGCAATGTTTTGTTCAAGCCAAAAAGAGAGTTTATAAAAAAAAAATTAGAATACTTACATCTCATCTTCTTTTCCCACCTTCTGACACACTTTGTAATTCTCAGCACACATGTTACATAAGAAGTGTGTGTGTATATGTATGTATTATATAAAATATGTACTTTACATACACACCACAGGTCTCTCTTCACGTTAGTATTACACATTCTGAAGAACGCAACTGCAAACAATTCAGAGTACTTAACTGATCCAGAAAGGTGGAAAAAAGAATAAGCTACTGAAAATCCCTATGAAAGCTTCGCACTCCTTGCAGGTACCAAGAGATCCCATTTTCTTATGATCAGAGGAATAGCTATATTTCTGCACTGCTTTGCTCCCCCTAGACACACCCCACTCTGCAGTTTCAGTGTTGGGAAGTGCTAGTTGCTCCCCTTCCACTGAGAGTAATATTAATAAATTAAAAAAAGTTTCTCTGAAAGTGCTGCCTTAGTCCAGTCCATCATGCTGTGCTTTCCCACTCGCCCCGTGGCTCTGCTGAACCATTCACCACTTTCTTGACCTTCTTCATGCCCTCCATTACTCCAGAAGTCGTCACCCTGGAAGAGAAGGGAGAAACATTAGAGAACAGAAATTGAGCTGTAACATCTCTCTCACCGACGGCCCATGTTTGTCTTCCTGTGCATCTCAAATAACACTCCTCAAATGTCCCTTTACCAAGTCTCAGTGTTCGGCCTTTCCTATTGGTACTGTTTTGCAGGCCAGGTATCACCCTGGACATAGCACTGATGGGTGGTGGACACAAGAACGTTGTACTTTGGAGTCCTCCCCATCTGTCATTAAACTGAGCAAAAAATAATTGCTCATACTTGAAAGAAGGGGGTGGTTAAATGGTTAAAACAGATGTTGTTTGCTAAAGTTTGAGCAGCTTGCTTAAAAAACATTCGCTGTACAGCTGAACACCTTAATTCTGTGCATTAAAGACTTTCTACTGCATTTGCAGTGCTTTTAATAGGTACGGCCTATTATACAAATGCACACACAGTGGCCAGAGTCCCAAAAGAACCTTATTATCTTAATGCAGACCAACTCCTGTTAATAGCAAAACTACTCTATGAACAGCAACAAAACCAAAGAGAGAGGTCATCTTTTTTTATACCATCCAAGTCTGGATTTGTCACGCCAATCTGACTATTGAACTATAAAGCCTCATAATATCGTTCAAACATTAGGCAGACCGAACTGCTTATCCATCCAGAACAGCACCACTGCTCTCGGAACCACCTTGGCAACCCAACAAGCTCTTCAGCCCAGTAGATTCCTCTGTTGCTCTACAAAAACAGGCCATTCGCATGCACAAGACATTTGCTTTGTTCTTTTGCACAATATGATTCTCATTCCAGAGGTATTTTTTTCCTCCCCACGAATGTGCTATAGAGGTTATTTTGGATGCTGAAAGTAACAGTGCCAATAGCTCAACGCATTCACAAGGGACACCTGGGAGCACACATAAAACTGCCCTGTTCAAAGATGCTGCTGTCACTCTGTGTGCTTTCACCTGCTGTTTACCACGTAAGAATACTTCATTGGATCAGACTAGCTAAAAACATTCACAGCATCACCCAAGAGGAGAAGTAATCTTCAGATACAATCTTCTGATAACGCCCTTAGTTCCATCTTAGATATAAGCCTCTGTTCATGTACTGTAAAAACAGTTTACTCAAACTGGTGTGTTCAGTGACTCTCTAGCAGCAGCAGTACTGGGATTGTCAATGGTTCCCACACTTTACAGGAGGCTTAGACAAGCTTGTGTTTAAGTGAATAAGGAAAGGGTCAGAAGAGTACAGATCAAACAACTTTTCTCCCTTTTTAAAATTTCAGTGGGGAATAAAGTAGGCAGGTTGCTTAAAGGAGAAAGATGGAATTAGTAAACATTTGCCTTGAAGAGATCACATCAAGCTTATCAGTACAGAGAACATGTAGATCTCATAAATTGTCCCTGCTGACAAAGGTTTTCCCACAGTCACATAGGAAAAAAATGTGGGGAAACATGAGCTAGACAAAACCATCACAGTAGATACATAACTAACTGGAAAAGCGTGCACTGAGATGTACTTAATGGTTTCCTGTCAAAAATAAGAGAACATTGAGTGTGGTTCCAGAGAGGTCTGTCCTGGGCTCACTTCTGCTCAATATTTTCAGTAATTGCTTGGGTAATGGAAGAGAGAACTTGCTTATTAAATCTGCAGAAGACACTAAGAGCTACATATTTGAGAACAGGACTAGAAAGCAGAAATATTCTGGCAAATTGGAGTAATGGTCTGAAAAATATGGGACAATGCAGCAAGACAACTACAAAGTTTACTCTTCAGAAATAATAAACTTCATAATTACAGAATAAAGGGCTAAGTATCAATTCCTCAGGGAGGAGCTGAAGATTACAATGGACTATGAACCGAAAATGAGACTCTAACATAGCAATGCAACAGCAGACATACTGGGATCTGTGAATAGGTGTTTTGCACATGCATGACCCCAAAGTTGCCGTAACACTTGACTCACAGCAAGTGAGATCCCACCTGGTGCAAAGCCGAGATTTTAGCACTGCACTTTTAATATAATTACAAACCCATTACAAACCAAGATGATGACAAAAGTGACCAGAGGTTAGGGCAAAGAGGGAATGATCCGCTTTCACGGAGGGATAAGGACAAGCAGCCACATACTGAACTTGCAGCCAGGTCGAGTCATTTGTTATCAGAGGCCATTTACTGTCCACCCCCCACAATGACATCAAAGAACTAGGAGAAATTATGGGGTGGATTCCTCAACAGCAAACATTAAAGACCATCTGATGAGCACTGTTCTTGTCCCACAACAAGCATACGGTGTAGCTTGAGTCCTCGTTTTCTCAGATTACTCATACACAATGGGCTACTCCTCTGTCAAATTCAGTTTAGCCAACACATTTTAGTGCCCAGTAAAATAAAGGTGTCAGCACTAAGAGCAAGCACACTGCAGTTCTCGCCCTAGTCCTCTGAGCAGCTGCAGGATCTCAGTTCTGACCTGCAATACTGCATGTAAATGTTTCTCACCTGTAGTTTGCCGAACTCCATTTCTAGCCCACAAACTAGTAGTAGCTAAAAACACAACAAATCCTTCTCACCAAACCATCTCTCTCCAGGCAGAACTTTTGTGGCTGCCAAGGGGCACAAAAGGAGTTCCCTGAACACTCCACTGCAAGGTGCTGCAGAAATTTCAGTTTTCTTTTTTCCTTCCCCACATTGTACCCAAGGAATCAAGAGACAGTTAAACATTCAGAAGCATTTTCAGCCCTCCACAGTGGTGGATCTCAGCTGTCTTTTCTCCTTTTTTTTTTTTTTTTTTGTTTTTATAGCCCAACAAGAAACAGTGCGATACCAGCAGCAGCCAGCCTCTACAAGCTGTTGCAAACTGGAATGAAAACTGATCAGCCTTTGAGCAAAAACACTGATCTCTGCATGGGAAAGACGCACTGGGTAAAGAAAAACCACTTCTAACAGAAAGCATCATGAAACAGTCTGCCATGAAACACAACGTGAGAGAAAGCAGAGAAAAGCAACCGAGCAGCACGTCAAGTCTCAGCACAGAAGACGGTGCCTCATGATACAGTGAGAAACTCCAGATCCCAAGGCATAAGCAAAAGGTAGGTCAGTGTTACCACAACAGTTCACTATGTTGCGGCTGTTTGGGGTGTTAAGGAAAAACAAAGTTAAGTCTCTATGCACTCAGTAAGATAGATTTACTGAACTCAGGAAAAAAAAAGTTAACAGCTTTTCCTGCAATTCTTCCTCCAGTGGAAATCTCTTAACCTCACATGCATGTATGAGCATCATTCTCTAACAAGATCTGTAGAAGAACACTTTGGTACCTAAGATTTAAAGCAAGCTTACTGAGCTAATGAAATAACTTACTGCAACAGTAAGGAAAAAAAAAAAGAAAACCCCAAACTGCCTCCTTTCTCCCTCACCTCATCTACTGTACTGTTTATATTTGTGTGTTCATGCCCCAGAAATGGCATTAGGACTGGAAGCCTGACAACTCTTTGTGCCGAGCGTGGCTGCACCTTTTCAAACAGCGCACTCGGACCAACCGTCAGCAACCGCCCGCGGACTGACAGAACGGGCTCAAGAAGCTGCCCAGCACAGAATCCGTGGAAAGCCACTTTGATGATGATGAATGGATACCAACCCTACTTGAAGAAGAACAGACTGGTCCTTAGGTCAAGTTTAGTCACACTCCCCACTCCACTATGAGAACTCCTATTAAGTCTGGTTTAACTGAAGAGAAAGTCCTGTAACATTTGCAGATGCTTTCTCCCAAGACAGAGGCACAGCAGTTGAAAAGACTTGTAATAAGTTACCTTTGGTGTTCTTGATTTATATTTTATTTGAGAGTTACAAGAACTGACAGAGGAAGGATTTGTACCATATGTTGTTTCAGTCACAGACACCTAGTCTTTGGATTTTTCTTGAAACTTTATAAATTTCCATGCCATCCTTAACAATATTTACATTTACTGCCAGACTGAGCTTTGTATAGTTTGCCCTGCATGAAAGCAGGCATAAGCTAGAGAGCTGCACTTCAGATGTCCTGTTTTTTTGGTGGAAGACAAGGAAGCCTAGAAAACATGCTTGGTGACCTCATGACTCTCCCCTCCCTTGGCTCATAGAAATGTTGAGTCTAAAGAAACCAAAACACTTCTACAGCAAATGTTTAAAGAGCCTGATTTCAACAAAAACTCACTGGGAGAGGAAAACAACCATAAAACCCGGCAATAAGACATGGCAGAACACCATGGAGTTTGAAGTTTGCATGCTTTTAACTTCTGCCATAGCCTCTGAAGGCAAGTGGGTATTTATCACATGAAAGACAAAACACACTCATACAGTAGTTAGTCAGGATGCTGTCAGGCACTTAGTCACTTGCTCAAATAAGCCTTGATATCTTCCCCTCCCCAGAAACAACATTTAATATTTATAAAAGCAAAAATAGGCCCAGCAAGATCAAATCAACAAGAAATTTAATACGCTTTCATTGCAGTGCTTCACCTGTCACAGACTGCGTATACACCACGCTTTTCAAATACGGGCAGACTTAACCTCCCTGCTGCAGCAAGGAAGGGAGAACAAGACACAGATTACATGCTGCCAAGTGCCCACAGGGAATAAAACTGGTGAATCAGATGAGAAAAATTCAAGCAAGGCTCAGGAAGAACCCACAAGGCACAACAATGGAAACTCCCAAGGCAAAGAGTAAAATGCCTCAGAAGGAATTCCTATCCTCGAGTCTCTAGCAATGACTATTTCACTACGGCAAGATATAAATCACTTAATTAGTTCATGAAACTTTCTCCAGTTTAATTCTGGTAGATTCTCCTAAATTTAGCAGCTTCTCCAATTTACTAAAATCACAAAATATGAAAGGTGCCATATTATTAGTCCTAAAAAAAGCCACGTAAAAATTCATCATGCATGTAATACAAAGCTGAAACTCACTCTAACAGGCAAAAGGAAAAAGCTCATCTCTGTACAACCACAAATCCTGCCACATCTTCAAGTTCTGATTGTGCCTTCCAAACTGAAACAGTTTCTTACATAAAACATTTAAACACCTTTAAGTGATTGTGATTTTAAGGTCACTGCCCACTAGTTGGATTCCGCTTGTAACAATGACAGATTTTATGGGCCCAGAGCAAAAATAACTAAGCACTTGGAAAAAAGATCTGACTAGAGGCATTTCTGAGAAATTAAAACTCCTTGCATGATATTTCAGGCTGGATTCTACCTCAAACCTCCTTGTAGCAACTCCCTAATAAGATCCATTTCTTTCTGAGCTCTGAGGGCAAATACATTTTTTTTTACCCCTGCAATAAAAATTGGGGTGTTGATTTGTTTCACCCAAGATCAGGTAAAGGAGATTTGCCAAACTGGAAATAAACTCTTAGGAACAGGCTTCTAAGCCTGTACATGAACTGCAGTTATGCATGAAATGTGTAACTACAGAAGAGATTAGGTTAGCTCGGCTCCTACCAAGGCAACAGTCTGCAGCAATTACAGCTGTATTCAACACTTCCAGCATGCTGGATTTCTTAGGGCAGTTTCTACTGTAGATTCAGAAATGCCACGCATTTTCTAAGTCCTCATAAAACCACTGCAAAGAAAATGACAGGGTCCTACTGCATTTGTGGGGCCTCATGCTTTAGCAGCAAGGAACAGAAGAGAAGAGAATTGGTAAAAATCCACCTCCTCAGCTCAGTGTTACTTAAGACAGATTTCTGCAAAGCTACGGACTGAACTTCAGGGTAGAAGTGACCTTACATCATCTTCATTTACATTCTGTAGATTGGTAGTTCATTTTTGTTGTTTCTTTCATTGTTGCTTTTTTGTTTTGTTTCTTAAATATGAAGCATTAATGACAGTCTGTAAGGCTCGTTTGTGTTCAGCAACACAGATTAAACACAGAAGCTTTTTTAACTGATATTTTCAAAGGCATCTTTCTACCCTATGAAAAGCTTTACCAGCTTGTTCCACACTAGTGCAATACCCAACTCAGGGGCTCCTGTGCATATCACACATCTCTAGTAGTTTAACACACACTAAACAGACACCTCATCTGTAAACATGTGGGCAGATCTTAATCTTTTTCAAAGAGGATTTAGAGAGATTAAAGTAAGCTGGTTTTAAACATTAGTTTTCTCAAATCAGTGAAGAGGTAAAAAAAAAAAAAAAGAGAGAGGTTCTTACACAGCTTCCATCTCCAAGTCATCCTCATCGTCTTGAGAAAGCTGTAGATAAGGGTTGTCTGACGCTGGACGGAACTTGTATCCAGTGAGGACAAAGAACACGAGTGTGGCCATCTCATCCAGCAGCTGCAAGTGCAAACACAAGGTTGAAGTTCAGTCCTGGGATCCTTCACGGCCGTGAAACATTTCTCCTTATTCATAAGGTTCAGGATTTAATGGCCAAGAAGCCTGTGCCGTAGCAGAAATAACAAAGCAGTTCCTGTCCTGCCATCATCAATTCCAGGCTAAAGGCCGTCAAGCCCTTTGTTCTTTCAGCTTTCCCTGTCACTTTAAACACAGTTACAGTTCCAGCCATCACTCTAGTGCTTTTAAATAACTACAAGACATGGCTTTTAAATGAGGGAAAAAAATATCATCCCTTCGTTGTTTGGTATTTTCAACAGTTAATGTATTCCAAAGACTCCCTACACAGTTACTTGGATTATATGTTAAGAAACCAAGTATTTAAAAGTCACTAGGCAAATAAAGCCTCTAGATGGAAAAGCAAAAGCCTATTTCACTGGCTCCCCAGGGCTTCAATTACACAGGGCAAATCTGATGGTTTATTTTTTTCCTCCTTTGTATATTCTTGATTAATTTCCTTCAGACATTTTTAAACTGAAAGACTAAAATCAATAATGCAATTACTTTCAGACATCTCATGTATAATCCAGCAGCCTTGCTGGACAAACATAAAACTAAAAATATATTCCTGCCACCTTAGACACATCAGTGATAAAAATAAAGAGGAGACAGGGTGTGGCACTGTGCTTTGAGGTTATCTACTACAACATAAGGAACAATTTATGGGGTTTTTTTTTTGGGTGCAGTCATATTTAAAGAATATTAAAAAAAATAAAAACACAACAAGGAATGGATGTATTTTCCTTTGCTGGCAAATACCTGGTACAACCACTTCCACTGGAATGGAACAGCAATCTTTATGAGAATTGCAATGATCCGTGTGAAGTAAATGTAACACACAATCTGGGAAGGAAAAGAAGAAAGTAGAAGTGAGAACAATCGCATCATCCTTATAGAATCTCTTTTTTCTTCCAGAGAAATAGCTCAAGCAATTCCCAGACAACTCATTATGTCAGATTAGTTGTCTTATGCTCCTTGATAAACACAGAAGATATAGGCTGAGGGCTCTACTGCTTGTTGAACATCCAAATGACTCAAGCTATTACTAACATATTTAAGTTGCAGCAGGAAAATGCTTTAAGTATTAGGATTTTGTAGAACTTGAAAAACCAGGATTGTAACTTATTACTCTTAAGAGTCTGAAATAAGGCTTTTGAAAATCATTAAGAAGCCTCTCTCTTGGGAGGTGTGCTCATGGCTCCCACTAAGTTAATCAGAAACTGTGCACATGCTTCTCAAGGCACCATTTGGTCCCAAGTTTAATTTTTAGCAAGATTACAGTATGTTATTTAAGCCCATCAGTTCAACTGGCAGCTCAAGCTGTCTCCAGAGGAAATTAGTAAGTGTTACAAATAGCTGGAACCCATTTAAAGATAGACAGAAGGATGCAACCACTAGGAAAAGGAGGGAAGCTGCTTTGAGGATTGTAACCCAGTTGACCAAGATGCCAAAGCACAGCACCGCCACAGAGCTAGGAAGATCTTCACCACATCCACCAGCCCTAGTAGCTTCCAACAAGTAATCCAAAGGGCTTGAAGAGCTTTTAAATGCTCTGTATGCATTTGTACAGGTTTTTTTTACTTACCATCACATAGTAATGTCTGAAAAGCTTCAGCTTTGCTAGGTTAATGGCAGCTATCAAGAGAAGACAGAAGTCCATCAGATTATTAGTTAAAATGAGACAGTTTCTTTTGATGCTTGTCTATAAGGTAGGCAAATAGTCAAAACTAGGACTTGGGTATTCCCAGACTAGAAGGTTTGTCCTTCAGCCCGTTGCGTGCTCTGAGGAATGCCAGTCTGACTCATCTACATACCGGGCAACTCTTAGGCTGGGGTGAGTGCTCTCTTAAAAAGGTAACTCAGTGACACCACCTTTACACTCAAGAACAGTTGAAAGCTACAGACACCCCGAGGCAGATACAAACCCTCCTCCAGCAGACATACTGTAACAGCACCCGACTTACAACACAAGGTGTAAATCGACACTTCGATAAAATTAAGATGAAAGGAGTTTTGATTTAGTGCTGGCTGGTAGCTTCTACACATTTCCAAATGGTGTGTTTAACTCCTGACACAGCACAGGGCATGTCAGTAAGAGAAAGCAGAGCCAGAGCTCAGGAGGAAAAAAGCAAATCTTATTCGTGAAGGAACATCAAGTTTGTTTCCAGGCAGCTAAAGCTTGTAACCTGGCAGCACAGCATGTCGGAGGAACACCACCTCTCAGTTTTGGGAGGATGCTCTCTTAATGAAACACTGAATATGGAATAGCATCTATTGTGCAATATAAGAGTTCTGGACTCTGGAAAGCAGTGCCCAAGCTCTAGACTCGCATCTGCAGAGTACCAGCAGTGAGGCACAGAGCACTTCACCAGGCAACAGACGGCAAGACTTGGAACTGCTAGAACAAGACTCTAAATCCTTGATACCTAAATGAGCCCCGAGACATTGGTTTAGCTACTTCTGCCTCATTTCTGTCCCTCGTGAAAGCTAGTTTCCCACATTTAAATAGCAAAAAGTTTTTAATGGGTCTAGTGCTTTACCAGATAACCTAATGTTAAAAGCTTTTCATAAGACAGTTGGAGAAAGTTTAAACCATGTAAATATGCAGGACAGACTCATTAAATCATGAAGCAAAGAAGTAATATTGTCCTATTTAAGAAGAGCTACATTAAGTGTGACCATGAGGATCTTGTGATTAACCACATACCGGTTTGTGCACAGAAGGCTCTATTTTGAATTCAACGCGTTCATCTTCAAGAGCTGCCACCAACTGGCACAATGACAGGCCACGAGAATTGCCAGGCTTTGTAGTGAAGGGAACACCAACTCAACAGCTGTGATTCAAACTGCCAGTTCATCAACGCTTTGCAGTCAACAACTGAGTGAGCTGGGGAGTCATTGCTGTTGGATCCATGCAGCGCATAGGAGGAGAGTGAAGCCAAAAATTCGGCCGCCAACTGAAGTGTCACAAAGCCACCTCTCTCAAGTGACAGAGCCCAGCTCAAGATCTCACCTACTCATCGTGATAGTCAATACCAAAGAGCCATAGGTTGGTATATCCAGATATCTAGAATGGCTGAGCATGGGAAAGAAACAAAAGACAACCACCACCAAGTAGAAACACTGAGGAGCCACCTCTGGAAGCTGGCTTGCTTATTTATCACAGCTAGGTGCTCTCCTCTAGCTGCCTCAGCTTCAGGAATACTGCCCTCCACTACCAGATACTGAAGTCCGTATTAACACACATCTACAAAATTTTGCCAGTCTTTTTTAAACAGCTCAAAGTTACAGCACACACTGTTCTGGAGAAAGTCTAAAATCATCATCGCTTGGCATCAGCAGCCTGTGAATTGCTTTTTCACAGGCTGAATGTGCTTCAAGCAGTAACGCTTGAGCCTTGCTATGCTGGACACTTAAAGACTTTGATTCAGCTCAGCCTGGCAGTCCAGACACCGACAGCAACACTTGCAAGGAGAAAGGCCAGGCCAGCAGCTGTCACAACTTGAATCACTCACAGCCTCAACCTGTAAAGCTGTGATAACACAGCGGCAATCACAGCATGCAGGAAAGGTTGGGTAAATTTATGTTTCAAGTATGATAAACATTCTCCAAGGAAAAGAACTGCAGAGAAGGTAAAAAAAAAGATACTTTCTACCAAAGGTTTTACAAATGAATTCATACTTGTGTTCCACCTCTTTTATAGAGTAATTAAAAAGATAAAAGCCATTCTCCAATAAAGGTTTATAACATTTATAACTTGCTTCCCTTGGTTTCCTCTCTATCACCATTTACTTGAACAGCTTGTGCCTGCAATAGCCTGATCTGCATCAATCAAAACAGAGCATGCTGCAGAATTTTGATAGTCAATCTCTTTTACAGATTGCCCCCTGTGCTAATTTCAAGTGCTGAGACAGCCTATAAAATGGAAAAAAAAGAAAGTCAGACCATCCACTAGAGCCTTGCACACCAGACAATAGCTTTTTGCTGAATAAATCTGACCTTTTCAGAATACGTATGTAATAATAATCAGAGGACTGCAGCTGAGGGCATAGGGAGCTCAAGTCCAGCTAATACAGTATGCAAGGGCAAACCATAATGCATCTTGAGCAAACGTGCTAAAGTACATCTAAGAATATTTCTCCAATGCTTTGCATGCTGTACTATCTCTGGTGCATTTGAGATGCAATCTGTGTCATTCCAAAACAGTAAATGAAATTTTTCTATTCCCGCTCCTGCTCCCAGGAATGGAGGCACATGTGTAGGTCTAGACCTCAAAAAGCAAGTCCAGGAGTAACTCTGAGGAGTATTCACCCTATAATCTGTACAGCACTCTGCTTAAAAGCATTCTTATACCAGAAAGAAGAGGTCAAGCAAACAGATACAGCAACTCTCAGTGTCACGCATGAGAAGGCGGCACAGACCAGTTAATCTTGAATATTTGGAAACACATTAGACATTTGGCACAAAAGTTCCCCACCAGGGCCAGAAAACATCCAAAGTACATGATAAGTAACGTATCTCCAACATGTAATTGCTACACCACCCCTGGATAGCTATCTAGGGTGCCTGGAAGTGATGCACTGGAACATAAACCCATTTCATTTCTCAACTTGCATTTCCCAGCTCTCTAGTGCTATCCATGGAGGTCTCAACACAAATCCCTAAGCTTTATCTCCAGGTTTAAGATGTCCATGTACTGCCCAGAGCACACTTACCCCTGTGCCACCCCCTCCTCCTCGCTGGGTCACTGTGGGGCTGTTTCAGCATGGGTCTGCACGAATGCTCCAGCATGACAGGACCAGGCTCTTTGTTCACAGCATTTTCATGGCACAGAAGCAGGAAGACAGTGAACACAGCTAATGGTGTTTGTTTTTTTTCCCCTGACATGGGGGCAAGCACAAAAGCACTAAGCATCCTTTGCCCACTGCATAGCACACAGGGAATGTTGCCTGGGAGCTACACACTGCAATGTATTTCCCCTAATTCTGCTGCAAACTATGACACGCTGCAGTGCTTCAGGGAAACAGCCAAGCGTTCGTGATCAGACTGCGCTGAGTTTCACGTCTCATCACACAGAGGTACAAGCAGAACAAAAACTGCAGCGGTGTTTCCAGCCCTCTGTTCCTCCCTCAAACAACAGATGACACAATACACTAGAGTGGGTTATGAGACTTCAGAGGTCCAGTGACCAAGAACTTTGGAGTTTCAAACAAAAATAAGCAAGTCCAGTACAACATTCTCCTTCTCTTCCTTTTCTCATAGGATCATTTTGGTTGGAATTGACCCTCAAGACCATAGAGTCCAACTATTAACCTAACACTGTCACCTAACCATGTTCTTAAGAACCTCTTCTAGGCATCTTATAAACACTTCTCATGATGCCTGTAAACAAGGTAGTTGTAGGTGTACAGCTTTCCAGCCCAACAAATTCTAGCTCAGCTTGCAAGGCTGATTTCCTTAAATCTGCAAGACATTGGTAATAGAGATCTGGAAATGGACAGAAAACACGCTGCCATCTGAAAGAACAGCAACAGACCAGAGAGCTGCAGCAAGGCACTTGCTTAAGTCTGAAGGTGGCAATTTTAAAAGGGGAAGAAAGAAAGCTTCTAAAAATGGGATGTTTACACCCACTGCTGTGCGACATAAGCTCATATAGGTCAGATATTTTGCTTTAAAGACCACCTTTGAGGGAAAAAAAAAAGCAGCAAACAACCAGGCAGCTCAAACTCAGCCGTATCCCTGTGCCATGCCTACTGTTCACTAGCAATCCACAGCATCTGTGCATCTAAGGGCTCCCTGGATAATTATGGCTTTAGACCCATTCCTCTAGCTTTCCCACTTTAGAAAGTCATCTTAAAAAAGAATGATATTTAAATGACTATTAGCTAGTGACTCCATTGCTACCTACAACAAGCCTTTTTCATAAATGTACATTTCTAACACAAAGGCCTATGCCAATCGCAGCTGTAACACACTAAAAGCCGAGTCGTCCGACCAGCCTTCTGCTTCATTTCTAGTCTAGTCACACCGCAGTCATGGCTGCACTTGACCCAAGGGATTGCTGTCTAATAAACAGGTTGTGAAGTAGCTGGAAGAGGACAAGACAGACAGTCAGGAAAAACCACCAGGATACTGAGCTGTGAAGTCCTAGAGTTGTTTTAGGAGACACAATGAAGCAAAAAATAGTTTTCCTTAGGCCTTTCTCACCAGCAAGGAGGTCACCAGACCACTCAGCGACACGAAAAACAGTTATTGAATTTATAGTATAAAATTCCCCAAGACACCTTATAAGTTAACGAAATCTGTGTGAGAGAACAGGGAAAGCAGCCTTCACAATAATACTAGACAGTAAATCCTAGCAAGCAACAGGCAGTCCAGCTAGAACCGTCTGTGCAAGATTCAGTCACTAACCACAGGACAGACAGTGCAGCAGTTAAACTGCATGAGAGGATCCAGCAGTTTTTACCGCTTCAAGAGAAAACTATTTTCAACTGTGGAAAAAACCCACAGCAAATCACAAGAAAAAAAACCACAACGCACAATCATGCCGGTGATTTTAGAGTTCACACTGGTCCTATTTTTCTCATGAGAGGCTAAGAAACTGAGCAGCACCTCTGCAGGACTGGGTCTCCAAGGGAAGCCTACAGAGTTAAGAACATGTGATTCTAGTCAAGACTATTAATAGATAAGCCTAACAAATGATTTAATGATTTTACCTTGTTACAGTACAACCAAATCACTTTTGCTTTTCTTGACCAGGCACATTAGCAGCATGACATCACCAGGTAATGTTCTGCTTCTGGCATCACGTTGCCATTCACGTGCTCCCCATGGGCTCCTACCAACAGCCTCTATCTAAACACTTTGCCCATGTTGTATTTCGCAAGCGAGTCCCAGCACTGTGCCTGTGCTGGCCACAATTTGGTGCCTACGTTTTGCCTGAATTTTTTCCTTAGCTTCTTTATCAGTGCAGCATAACACAGCTGCCAAGTCCCTCTCAACACACAATTATAAAACTTGCAGGATCTGTATGAAGTATGGTAAGAGCAGCAGGTGACCCATGAGCAACATTAATGACAATGAGCACCATTACCCGTGCAGAATAAAACAAAACAGAAGACTAAGCACAGTCCTCAGGGGCCATTGTGCATATCACTGACTAGCTATCAAGACAACTCTTCTCGGACCACCATTTTCTTTTACCTCCATTATACACCACAACGCATCCTTCAGAACTGCTTGGTTTTCCTTTGATCTGGATTCCACCCATCACAAACACTGGACAGGTGTAGAGTCGAAGACTCTGCTGAACATCTTGATGTTGGTTGGTCACCTTACTTCTATCCTCCTTCACCCAGTATGTTCTGAAGTTAAGCAAACTCCATAGCACCATCTTGTGATAAGAACCATCAAGTGCAAAGTAGACACGGGATGATCACCTGAGATCACACAGATCCAGAGGGTGTGTGTCTCAGTTACAAGCAGGAGCTGCCAAGTACTGAGATTCGGAATATTCACAGGCTCCGTGGCCAGCCGCAGTTCTCTCCTTGTCACAGGAAAACTGACCTGTACATGCAGCCACACATGGTGGCTTCAGCTAAGAATTGGGTCTTACATATGTTCAAAAGAAGGAGACCGGTTCAAGGAATGCCTGATTTCAGCAGACTTTGTAATAGCATAAACACTTCAGAACATATGCTCAGTGGACAACTTAAAACAAATTTGTTAGCAAACATCACTGAACACACATGAGCAAACAGATGAGAAATCTACCAGTAACATTCATGTCCCATTATCAAAACTAACCTCTTTTACATTGGTTTCTATTAGACATTAATATTTTCCCCCTTTAGGTTTGGAGTGGAGATTGTGTGTGTATGTATGGCGGTTGGTTGGTTTTTTGAACAACTTTGAATCTCAAGACAAAAGCTGGGCTTACCTTAATTATTGTTTCAGTTTAACGGATGGCAAGAAAAGACCTAATCTGCAGTCTGTGCAGAGCTGAGTTCAGTGCCCAGCCTCACACTTCACCTACCAGACTACGGGCAATCTGAAATGTGTCTCGGGGAAGCCAGGAAAAAGCTGGAAGAAGCATCCAGACCTAGAAGACTGCCTCCAGAAGGAAGAGACAAGAGTTAAGGGATAAGACTGGGACGAAAGGATGTTGCCAACAAAGGACTTTCTACAAATAAAGCTTTCAAGCGTCAGCCATCAAATGACAGAACATTGAAATGGCTGCCGGCTTCCAAGGAAGCCAGTGCTGTGCTCCTTGGCTTGAATCTGCAGCCAACTGAGGAACTAATTCAGAAGAAGCGAGCGGATAAGGCAGGAAAAACACACGCTACAGAAGCCATATTTGGGCTGGATTTCCATCCATCATCTCATTTTCACTGCTATGTTAAACATAACACGGCTTTACACAAGCAGACCTTTAAGCCGCTGTACAAACACAGACAAGTCAAGACCTGTGTTACACCAAATGCCAATTTATGTTTTGTTTCATAATGAGGTTTGCTGCCCTCTATTCTGGCAGGAACAGATTTCTGCAGAAATTGAAATAAGGGGGTCTATTTTGACTAATACCCAGCAATTCTGGAATTCATTTCTAGTTCTGCTTCTGAACACTCGAGTCTGAGAAAATAAGGCAAATCTGTCAAGAAGATTTTCTCCATGTGACGCACAGCTCTGTGCTCAAGCCAGACAAGTACCAGAGAATAAGTCCCACGTAGGAGTCCTGAGAGTCAAAGCGATACATGAAAAAAAGGTAATTTTCCAAAAGTTATTCCCACTAACCCACTGAGGGAGAGCAGCAGTGTGACAATACCATAGTGAAGATTTACAGTTTTGGTTTACATATTTTAATTCAGCACCATGTGTTTGAAATTCTGGCATTATCTTAGGACATGCAGCATAAAACAGAAAAAAATTACAGATTACTTGCCTTTCCCATCTGTTGCTGAAGCCTCCTGTAAATGCCTTATCGACCTGAAAAATAAAAATAAGAAGAGTAGATTAGCTATAATTTTTGCACTCTTTTCACTGCAGCCCTCTAGAACTCTTAATAAGTTTTTTTAGCTCTTTATGGCTATGCTACGCTTGTAATTCAATGTGCTTAGCATACTCGGCACTGCATATATTTCACCCCCATCTCTCTGGCTCAGGCAGTTACTTCAAGTATCTGTATCTCCTTGTGATTAAGAAAGCTGATTGCTAAAGCCTACTTCAGCCTACAGAAAGCTTTGTGGGAGGGAGGGAGCAGAGTGCAAAACTGGAGCATTTTCCAGAATAATGTTTTCCACTTGTACAATTAAGCTGAGCTACTATTCAGAGTACTGCCAAGCATTTGGCATCTTATTGCTCTTTTAAGCTCTTTTCATTTAAATAGTTGATTACAGCTTACATGACTACATAGGCAACTTATGTAAGAGAAAATACCCTGCAGGAATGTAAATTCAAGGGCCAAGCCTTAGTCACCTCACTCCTGTGAGTCATCCCACCAGCTGCAGTGACATGATCCAGATGAAAAAGGGGCAGGATTTTACACCCAGTTCACTGCCCATTTGTGCCCACCGTACATGACAATGCAGGAGATTCCAGAACTAAGTAGTAAGAGCTGTAACTGTAAAAGTCACCTTTATCACAGGAAACCAGTCTCTTTAAAGTTAATATTCCTGCAGTTTTATTTGCCGTACGCAAACGCCCCTAAGCCTCTGAGAAGCTGCAGTGTTTTGACAGGGGTAGGGGAAGGGACAAGTGGGTAATGCATATTTCTCGGAAGGCATTTCCCAGCCTTGGCAGAAGGCCACTAAGACGCAGAGGACAAATGGGGAGGTAAGGACGGCTGGAGCGCAAACTCACCAGCCACGCTGAAGCTCACTCCCATCTACTGAGCAACACACACACACACATATATATGCATTATGAAACAATTCTCTGAAACATGAGAGTTACGCATTCTAGAGCAGCGACATGTTTAGTAGACAGACAATTATATTCACTTTGTTTCAGAAGAAAATACTGGGGATGCTGAAGAAAAATAAGAATATCCTGTGTTTACTAACCAAGGAGCCAGAAGCTCCTTCATATTGCACTTTAAATCCAGCTGTTTATCCAATTAAGACCAAAATTAATTTAGAAGGCAAATGTTCTGACTAACTGGCACAAAGCAACAAGAGTGTTTATCTGAATTATCTGTGTTTTGGTTGAGTTTTATATAACCAACATTATTCCTTGCCAAGCAGAGTGGAAGGAGGGGCAGGGAAATGCTCCCTGTGGGATTCTTTCTTCTAAACAGTCAAATAACAAAGCAGCTACTCTGCTTCAAGGCAGCACTGATCTTAGACAGCGCTATTGGTTTAGAATTTAGCAGCCTTGTTTCCAACCTCAGCCAGTAAAGCAAAACCCCATTTCTCAATGTAAGAGTCAGCACTTCTACTAAATGTCAAGTTTCAAAATCACCTATAGCCTGCACTGTGCTGGCCACATGTAAATCAACACCCACTTGACCTTATCCCCACCTTAATAGCCCCAAAACAAGTATCTTCCACAACACAAGACTGAAGTGTTAGGACTGATATTGTTTAAGAAAGGTAACAAAAGACTTGACCCCCAAAGGAGTGACATTTCCTTGCTTTGGCAGTACCTTTAGCTCTAGCCAACACTCAAAACCCTTCAGTTCAGAAACAGCTCGAGCCACCAGGGCTCAGAAACCACCCAACACACACAGCAACTCACCATACCACTGGAAACAGAATGGCTCCACAACACAGCAAGTCTACCAGGAAAAGGATTTCTTTCCACAATCCATATTCAGTTGTCCCCTCTTCTGTTGACTCTATAATAATGTATGCCACATTCGCCAGTACCTACAGAACAAAACATGCTTTGTGGTTTCAGCAGCTTTCCAAGGAGACACTAGACAGGGGCTTCCACTTCAGCAAAAGCTGTCCCACAGTTGCAGAAAGAGCCCATCAATAATTCTTCTGCAGCTCTGTGTCAAGAAAGTCACATGTTCTGCAGCATCTTCACAGGATTTAGAGAAATAAACCTGACTGGAATGTATTTCTGCTGACATTCAGAAAGTACTCCTTTTTGTTGCATACTGTGCCAAATCTACTGTAACAGTAGATATAAAAAGAGCAAAATCTATTTATTAAATACAGAAACAGGACTGTACGTAAGCACATAGAGCAAACAGTTTAAACACATCACTCTAAATAAAGCAAATAATTCCAGCTGGTCATTGACTATGTTTTGTACTCCATACCTGAGCTCTAAGAGCCTCAAACACTAATTATATACTTCTGGTTTTGCAGCTGAGTAAGGGATTTAATCTGGAAAGGCAGAGAAGCTGTCCTGTCTACAACAGACAGAAATGCCGCTGCCCTGTTTACAACAGTTCCTGGAGTAGTGAACAAGCACTGATAACTTTGAACACACTGGGAAAGTCTTCCTCAGACTCAACAGACCTGAAAGTCTCAGTTTTCTCCTTTTTTTATTATTAAGTCCATTCAGCAAGCATATCAGAAGCAACAACTTCCACTTAATTTCGCTGCTTTGTAGTTTAGTGCTATTTTGCAGCCCAAGTTTTTGCCACAGGATGAATATAGCTACCTTACAGCTAATTATTCATTTGCTGACACTATTTGATCCATTATCTCATACTCAATATAGGGAGAAAAATGGGAAAAATTGAAGTAGTAACTTCTGGCCCAGGAAATTCCAGCTCAACTTAAATTGTAACCAATATGCTTGTACAAGTTGTAGCTATGCAGTATTTTGCTAAGGATTCACAGCCTTTTGCAGTTTCCACAGGCAGCTCTCCCACAAGATCGCAAGTATTGACAGCGCTCAGTGCTCACCTGAAGTGGGATGACAATCATGAAAATTTTTTTGTCTTTATCTGACAGGATGTGTTTAATGAAAGCCCAGCCTGTGCCAATAAGGGCAATAGTGATGAACAGAAGAGCACCCTTCAGTCTGAAAGAGAAACAGATACAGCAGTGAGAAGCTTTATTTTATCACACTTCCTCCTCTGCCCAGTTCTCTCCTACAGTAGTAAAGCCACAAACCCAAACACATGCCTTGCTATTCATAATTTTGGCAAGTGCTTATCCTGCCACAGTGAAGCAGATGTACTTGCTTACAACTGTGTATCACATAGTAATATTACACTTCATTCACAACTGTCAATATGTGCAATCTTTTCCTGAGGGAGTCATCTATTCACCATTGTGAACAGGAGAAAACACTGGCAGCTGTACCCTCTTACCATTCACACCAAGAGCAAATTAGATACTTGAATATTAGTATGAACAAAGAAAAGAAAAGCATTTCTCCTCCTTTTACTCCTCCACCCACATAAGTACCAATTCTCTGCAGCTGCCCTCTCTAAGTAGAGCTTTCCCCTTCACACAGGGCTGATTGTTGTCTTGTCATTCAGACCACAGTATCAAAGAATCAGCAATTTTCCAGTTTGCTCAGGAGGGAAGGGGGCAGCCCCACAGAGGATTCAGTTTCATTGTTTGAGTCTATCACATCAATCTTCTGACATACATACAGGTGAGTGATGTAATAAACAACAGCCCAGCCTTCAATAGGAAATCCCTGAGAGGAGATGTAGTGATAGTCGATCTGGAAGCAGAAAATACAGTACGTTACTTTACGAGCTGCTCAGCAGCACCCATCCATGTCTATAAAACAGGTCTGCTTGACACACCACAGCAAGTTTCATTTTCCAACCAGTGCGTACAAACTCAGCTCTGCTACATCTTCGAAAATACTCCCAAAGTGTTCTAGTTTTGTTTAGCAACATTGAGGCCATTTCCATTTCCTGTATTTCCTAAGTGTTAGTGGATATATCTCATACAATTACAACCTTCCCACACAGCTCCCACACAACTACAGCTAATAACCTGCATTTGTAACCTATTTATTCACTCATTGTTCAAGTTCTGTTGCAGTTGCAGTGGAAACCAGATTAAAATTCATTAGACTCCAAAAATGTTTGTCCTATCATGAATGTGAAGATCATGGCTGGCACAAACTTTTGATTCCTCAATGTTCATCATTACCTTTGTTTATGCGATCTTTCCAGTGAAAAGGCAAAGTCAATACAATTCAACACAGACTTTATGTATTGGAAGTGTCAAAGCTCATAACGTTAGATCCATTACAGCACCATAATACTTCAAATGAAGTTATGCCTTTGAATTTTACGAACATTTATCAAGGTTTCCATTTATTAACACTTATTGCAAACCACACAGCTGAAGCAGCACCATAGCTCAAGCTTTCAGGCCAGCCTCAAATGGACGAAATATTAGAATTGATAGAACTCATTCAATCCCCACACATGATTGGTGCTTCACCACTTCAGGCCATGATCCCAATTGTATTTAAAGTCAGAATTTGCTGATGAAGACTGAATCACTCTCACCAAACAGCTACAATTCAGTTCCTGTGCTCCAATACAAAAGACATCTCTCTTTCCTTCCCATTCTCCCCCACCCCAAAGCAGATTTCTCTAACAACCTGCCCTGGATTCCATGTTTCTGCTTCCTAACTGAAAAACTTAAGGCAGAGACATCATACGTACCGCATGGAAGACTAAGGACAGAGATTTTGTGAAAGGGAGAGCTGCCATTAGCCAGTGAATCTTAAAGACATCATTTCTAGTAAGACAACAACAACAAAAAAGAAAAAAGCATCGATTAAAAACCAGCAGTAAAAATTTCTGAATTTCTTAACATAAGACTTGATAACTGTAGAATAGTCTGCAACAATGATACTGATAGATGTAGCTGTTTTCAACTATAAAGTGTATATATTAGGCATACAATATCGAGCCAGATTTGGAGTTAAGTGACTAAATCTGACTGAATTGGGCATTATAAGAGGAAGAATGAAAAAAAAAATATCAAACAAGGTAGGTCCATACTTCTTGCTGACACCAAACTAGCCTGCTCACCTGCGTTTACGAAGTATGTGGATCCACGCAGTCCCAGACAGGAAAAAGAAGATAGCCATGGAAATGTAAAGTTTTGGCAGAGGGATCTCACCCGCTGAGAGGTAGCTTTCAGGGTTCTTCTCCGTAATTTCTATCTAAATATTACAGGTATGTTATGTGTACAGTTGGAAAAGACATTTTGTTAAAGCACCGAATTAACAATTACAGTTCACGATCAAATTTCCCCATTTCAAAAGTAGCTTTTCTAAAGGGGTAACTGCTATGAGACTCCTAAAGGAAAAAATAAAAGCCGTTCTTCATCCTCAACAACCTCAACATTTTGCAAGATTACACCCACAACAATAATTTCCTTGAAAAGCAGAAAAGGACAGAAGTTGCTTCCAGTGCTTTGGTTACACAATGCGATTCAGAAAGGCAAAGTAATTTTTCCAAATAATAGCTGTTCTATGTACCAAACTTCAGAGTTTGCCCGTATTTGATTCAGAAAGTGCATCTACAACCTTCCATAAACAACAAGGTTTTCTTGCACAGTCCCAATTTTAAGTGTGGAGAGAGTCATACACAACTGAAAAAACTCTACTCTTAGGTTTACTACAGTGGATTTCTTCATCCGACAAGAGAAAAGAAGCACTCTGCTGCAAGCCTATTACCCTGTGACTGAGAAAAATACGAGCTTGATTTAACATCCTATTTATGCCTCTAAACAGCTTGGCTATGTGTGCTAGGACTTCATGAAAATAACACACCAAGACTAGTTTGCAGTACTGAAAATGTCCTGCACCTCTAAACACAACCAAGCAGGTTAGTTATCCAGGTTTTCTTCTCTTTCCAATTTCTTCAGTAGGTCAAAGCAACAAACAGCAATTCAAAAACTCAGCTTTCTAAACATGCAACTTCAGAAGCAAATTTAAAGTCATCTAGCCTAAGTTAGGGCTGCTAAACTCTATCACTTACATGTTCCCCTCCCTTTCCCTTGCAGTAGGTATCAACACAACCATGTAATAAACAGTTGAGGGGTCTGATCTCACTGAGAGTCACCTTAGTCAATGACAGGATTCACAGAATAGCTCATTACACACCAGCATGAGCACAGGAAATAGAAAAGAGGGAAAGCCTGAGCTGTGATAATGCAATCTCACTGAAAAAGAGTACAGAACCAAACCCTTGGATGTTAAGAGATAACATGTTTGCTATAACATATTGTCTAGCACGGTAAAAACATATCTTTAATTAGGCCAGAAAAACACTGAATTCACAAATGCGAACGATTTAGATTGCAGCAACAGCCTTCATATATGCAACTGCATAAAGAAAATGAGATTTTTGAGCACAGCAAAACACGAACAGCTGTTTTAGCTCCCATCTCATTACAGCATCTAGTCGCAACTGTGTAGACTGAACCCAGCCCACATGCTGACTTCAGATTTTCAGACATTTCTTCAAAACTAGTATTTTAATTCTCCTTACTGTCATTGCTTCCTTCAGAAATGCCACTACAGAGATGAAACACACAACTCTGAATCACTTCCCACCCCATATATACACTCATGCAGTGCGTGCTTGGCACACAAGAACGGAAAGCTATACATTTCAGTCTAAGTGAATGAGTTAATTGTATTTTAGAAGCTATACTCACATCAAGACTAAATAGCTGCTGATCATTAGCTGATCCCTTATTGCCAACACATTTATGGAAATATAGGCTGTAGAGACCTTCTTGGTTATCAGAGCTGATGTTAAAAAAGAACTGCAAAGAAGGAATAGGAAAGTCAGCATTCTTCGCATTCACAACAGGGTTGCCCTGGTAAGAAGTCATCTCTACTAAGGCATGAAAATAGTCACTTAGGGTCAGCTGGTTCCTTTCAGCAAGCATGCTGTTCTGAGGATACCAGCATATCTGCAAGTTTCAACAGAATTCCAGATGCAAAATCATTGTACCCATCTATGATAATGCACTCTGGTAACCTGAGACCTTCAGGTATCAGTGTTTAACTTACTTCACCACAGAGAAAAGATAATAAGAAGTGTCATATATTTAACATAGCAAAGTGTAAAACTTTGATCATGCTTGCCCTAAAGCATAAGTAGCTATTCTGTTCCTCCCCCAGTTATAAAAATTGTGACAGCTATGGAAATGAGATTTGTGTCACATAATAGAATTTAAAATGTGTTTGTCATAAGTGAACCAGTGTGCTGAAACAAAGCATTCATCTGGTTTCACAGAGAATATCTTCCCCTTAAGTGAGTCAGTCAGGTTACAGCTATTTGTTGTTAGAGTTCTGTATGCACTAGTTGCATCACTGTAAACTTCAATATGCTGAGGTTCACAAAGATACTTTAGAAGAACTGCATCATACCAAAGACAGCTTAAAACAGCTCCTACACCTTATGAAGTAAGAGATTTTCAGCACTTAGAGTGTGTACTCAAAAACTCACTGAGCAGAGAGGCATCTATATCAGAGACACAGGGATTACAGCAGGGAGCAGCAGACTTTTCATAAAATAGTACAAAGGAACTGCCTGCACACATTAAGACCAGACACGGACAGAGACCCTACCTGAAATGAAAAAGTTCCTTTGTCATTGCGAATAGGATGTTCTTGTTCTATTATGTTCTGGGAAAAGAAAAGATACTTTTAGATTTTTTTAAAGCAGGTAACTACCACATTTGGCTACATCATCCAGACAATCAAAACTGCATTCTGTATATTTACAGTGGAAGCTGAGAGCAACAGAAACTAATACTCTCCACTTTCTGTCTATGCTTATATTGGAATATTCCCCCAGGTTCTTCCTGAAAGAGAACAGCAGACAGTTTCTTACCTGTGAGGATGTTGTACTTCGTTTGGACTTCACACCTAGAGATAAAAGTATTAGTGGTACATTTAGAGTGTTTACATTTAGACATCCTCATAGACTACTGCCTTTTACACACTACCAATAGCCTCCTCAAATCTTCCTACACTTGTCTGCGTGGCAGTTTCCCAGGTAATCATTAACAGAGATTCTTTCCCAGTCCCTCCTTACTCTCCCAGGACTCTTGTTACAACTAGCATTCATTCCAAACGCATCCTCAAATGCCAGGACAGGCTTATCCACTATTACAACTTCTACAAAAGCCTCGCCAAGAATCTTTCCAACCCCTCCGGTTAGTGATGCAGAAGGCAAATGACCAGACACAGGCTACTGCTATGACTTTCAGTGTTATCACTGAGTACTGTTAATCTCACTGACTAATCTTAATCTGGACATTAATACATGGCCTGACAAACACATGGAAGTCATAATTAGTCCTCGGGAATCAAAAATTCCCAGCTGTCTACTAAGCAAGGCTCCAATAAAAACAAAATGCCAAACACACACACAGGTGACCTACCAAGTCAATATCTTCCCGAATTTAGGAAACTAAAATTGACAGGAGACTTCCAGAGAGCAGCATGTCAAGCTCACACTTTCACTCCACTCCTGTAAGAAGCTTTCCAAACAAAGTCATTGCATTCTACCAGGAAGCAAAAGTTCAAAACTGATGCGTTGCTTTTGGCTCTTGCACCTCAGTGCACTGTCAATGTGCATGCTACACTTCTGAATGCAGGAAAATGCAAAACTAGAGCTGTCAGATCAATTATCTTCAATGCCATACAGCTTTAGTTCTTGATTTGTTAGAACAACTGTGCAAAATTCTCAATGATATCAAAGCTTGTGAACGTGACAGGCCAAGACAGACTCAGACTGCTTAGCAGTCTGATCTGAAGTCTGAACTCTTCCAGGAAGGGATCACATGAACTGTACCCTATGAGCTAATCCCATCAGAGCTGAGATTAAAAAATTGTTTTGTCTGCTGGACTGGAAGGCAGACAAAGATCTGGGCCTCCATGAAAGGTTACTGGGATATTTACTTCTCCATCCCCATAGCTTCTAAGTGACAGACTAGATTTCAACTCTTTAGATACATACATACACACACACACACAAATGCTGGTTGGAAAGGACTGGTGAAGGTATTTCATCCCACTTCCAACAAGAAACTAGCAGTGGGAGCACATATAGGTCAGGTTTAGCAGACTTACCTTTGCTGTCTGTATTTTGGTTGGTCTTTGCAGGAGTTTTACCAGAATCGCTGCTCTGTTCGGAAGTTTTCAGCGGCTTGGTATTTAAGGCAGTAACGTTTTCCTCAGACGTGAATGAAATTTTAGGTAAAGAATCAGCTTCTGCAGAGAACCGTACTTTCACACTAAATAAGCAAAGAGTTTTTATACAAAATGAAAGCAAATTAACACTAATGAAGAGGCTGTCACAGCCTACATATACCAAATAATAGGAAAAATCAACTTGTCTCGACTTTTTTTTTTAACCACAGAAAACAGGCAAGCACCAGATCATGCCTTAAAGCAGCCCAGCATTGAACTGATCACTGTGGGAGTTTATATGTTTACATCAAATACAAGAGCAGCTGAAGAAAAATAAGTTTATTCAGTTTTGGTAACCAGAGTCTCATTAGACATCATGTTTCCACACAGACAGCTACAGTTTCTCTTGCAAAAGAAAGCAATGAAGCTACTTCCATAAAATAGATAATTCAAGACAAACAATAGAATAGCAAATTCAGTGCAAGAGCTGCAAAAGTGACCCAAGACTTCAAGTTCATGCTTTCAGCACAATTAAGGTACAATTCTTTGCCTGATGTCCCTGTATCTCTCCAACACACAGCAGGAATTCTTGGACCATTTTATACTGCAGGTTTTTTTCTTTCACTCTCACCTCTCCTCAACTCTCATATAATCCATTAAAAATAAATTACATGCACAGCAGTTTTCCAAGCCCTTACAGAAATGTCACAAGTGTTATGTTAGCTTCAACTACAGGAATAACTTTAAAACATTGTGTACACTATTTACTCACACTGCAGTTCTGAGGTCCAGACGTAAGATTACAACTGAAACATCTTTCTCTGGTTCCTTATTCAAGATACAATAATCCACTTCTTCATCCTGGTAAGATAAGCAAAACATCTTTGAAGTGCGCTCCTGTTTATAAGAAACGGGACATGTCCCTCCCCCAGGTAGAGGTTACTATTCTTAGTCCAGCAAGTTGTAAAACTGAATTATCCTTAACAAACTGCCCACATCTAAAGGCCGGCCTCCATCCCCCTTTTTTTTTTTTTTGCATTTCTTCCAACCACTCCTGGATAGAAGCAGGCTATGAGGTACCCCCAGCTTAGAAAAGTAAGTTCACATCTTACTCTTACCAGGTAAGTGGAGAATCCATCATTCCTTGTTCGATCCAAACTGAACCCCACCTACGAGACAATCAAAAAGAATGCCAAATTAAAACAGATTCCCCCAGGATCAGAAGCCAAACCACTGAAATAGTCATACTGTCATACTGCTCTCTAAATAAATTAACCTATGTTTAAGGCAGAATCCAGGTATTCTCATTAGCTAATTAAACAAAAAAATCAAATGTAATAAACTTGCTGCTTCATCCACATCCACCTAGAATAAAATATATACTGATTCAAGCCCAAACTAAGTTGGACTATCTTCTGAACCTTTTAACTTATTTCAGTACTTTTCCAGATGTTTTTGCTTGAGGAAAACATTTAAAACTTCTAGTAATAAAGAGCTGTTCTGGAAACATACTGATATCATGATTACAAGATGCATTGCAATGCAACAGAACAACAACACCAAAATCACATCAGAGGACTGCTTAGAAAACCTATGTTCAATTTTCAATTGTGCATGGAGTTCAGCAGAGGATCCAAGAAGTTAAAGTTTACCCTTAAAGCAGAATGGATAGTGCACAAGGATAAGTCTCACAATATACATATCCTCAAACAGCTCACACTGGGGAGCAAAGACAACAGCACCACCAGGTAGGGTCTGACACCTCAAACAAAGCATCCAGCGCAAGGACAATTTCACGGGAAGCTTAACCCCGTCACTGGGCTCATGGTCACTTACTAAGCTTTCCTTGTCATCAGGGCCCACAGGTGGCTTCAGTGAAAGGTTGCTGACATTGACTTTCATGAAACCATTCTTGAAGAAGCCAAAAGTATTCAGGTGCACCTTCTGCCTCACATCATCCTGTAGGAAAGCAAAGTTTACAAATCACACACAGTCATCTGCAGCAGCAAAGAGGAAGCAGGGGGACAGAGACTGACACTGAAATATTAATGCAAAACATGTACCTGATCATACAAAGAGCAAGTTTCTTTACGATACCTCCAGATATAACCAATTATTTCACTGGAATCGACCAACTGTTCCAATAACCTGAACAGCAAGAACTTCAAATAAATGTGTCTTTGCTAATTACCTGGCTATACTACTGAGGAATATGCAAGAAAAGTGTCTGGAAGAAATTAAATATCTGGCATCACTGATTAAACAAAACATTGCTACCAAAAATAGAGAGACCGTAGACAAATGAAGACAACTCTTGTCTGAACACTAGCTGCTGTCATCGCAACAGATTGAAGAAGTAATTGCCCATAGTGATCTTGTCTAGCTGAGAGGTGGGTTTGGCCAAGTGTTTAACAGGTATCACAGTGTATTGTCATCCCATCAGATCATCTCAGTTAGGCTGGGTCCCTGCTTGGACAAACACACACTGGGAAATTATGGGTATGGTATAGATAAGAAAATTTCTTACGTAGTCCCATTCCTTCAAATTATTTTTTTGCAAGGCCTTGTGTTTTATAAGTACAATAAACTCCAAACACTGGCTATGTGAGTTCAAACGGCATCGCTTGGGTTAGTTTCTCTAACAGGAAAATTCCGATACCCTCCTCAACTCCCAGTCTTGGTTGCAGAACAATTTACTTCCTCTCAGTCCAGCAGGGAAACTGTAGAAATCCATCACTTTCTATTCTTTGCTCAGCTGATAAAGGTTCAAGTACAGTAAACACTTTTTAAAAATAATGAGGCCATGAAGAACCACACATGAAAAGCAGTAAACATTACACCAGCTGCCACATCAGATGAGGAAAGGTCACATCCCTGTTACTTTGCATTCATTAAAAAAAAAAAAAAAAAAAAATCAATAAATAGGTATGCAGCTGGACTCTAAACACAACTGGATCATTATCTGGAAGAAAAGCAGAAACAGACCAACAAAAAATTAAAAAGCAAGTTTAAAATGTGATTCAAAGCACTTTTGCAAGTTGTCATGAAAAAAAACACACCACAAACCTTGTTTCTTCCTCATGTTTCTTTTAGGAAAAGGTAACCAGGTTGCAGAATACTCTAAGCAGAGAAGTCAGCTGCTAAAGGCAACCAAACCGTTCCGGACAGGGTACTGGAACACTGAGCTAAGAATTGTAGAAGTACAAAATGTTCTCCTCCTTCCTTTACTTCCAGTATCAATTTTGACATCACTGCATAAAACATTCCCGACGCATAAATATCACTCACTGTAATAGCAGGATGCTAATCCTGACACAGCTAACCTGTAATCCAGCTGGAATGAGATCGTCCTAATAGAATCAAGTTAACCTGGCAAATAACCAGCTGGTTGCCTTAATGCTCAGAAGGGGAAAAAACAGTTAGTGACACACGGCTCACAACAGATGCTTTGTTCAGAGTATTACAGCTGGGCTGTGTTCAGGTTCTAGGTCACTTAACGTGCTTGAACAAGAGCCCATCTGGTTCGTTTAATGCTGCTTTCAGAGTAGTTTCCCAGTCAGAACAGAAGATTAATACCAGCTCTTTGCAGAATACATCATGTGTATTTAAACACATCGTATGTATTTCAACCACATCAGGACAGATGAGCATTAGTCTGGGTGACTGGGTAGAGGGGAATATGAGGACACACACAGTGTCATCCAGCCACAAGGTGTTTTGCACCTTAAACAGGACCAGAGACAGCTGCTTGATTCAGAGAACTTGCAAAAGCCATTCAATTTATTTACTCTGCCAGTTCATTAATATGCTCCCCACCAACAAGAGATAATTAATATTTAACACGCACTTTCCTCCCTGATTTTATCTCAGCTTTGAGTGCTTAGAGGTTACAGATTTAGATCACAAATCCTTCAGCTTTACATGATCCCAGAGAGTCACCAGTCGCCACCAAGCAACAGCACGACTGCCGAGAGCATCTGCTGCTCCACACATTGTCAGCTTAAAGCTACTGGCTTCTAAATAATTGTCTCACCTTTCACAGGAGGTTTAATAGGTTGGAAGAATTAAACTTTTACTTATAAAAATCACTCAAGTGGCGACTTCAGGAATATTCATTTGTAAGTTTACAACAAAGGAGCAAACCCATACAAGTGAATACTTAAGCATCTGAGCTGTTAGCATACATGTTATTTTAATTTTGTAGGATGCATGTAAGGTTAAGCCAGCCCCTTTGAGAAGGGAAGATCTGGGACTCATCACTAAAAGTTTCCAGTCACACCTATACAGTAAGTCCTCAGCTCATTTCCATAAAAATTTTCCCCACTTCTTCCACTCCTTTAGGATAAAAATTGATCCTGGAACATTTGAGTAAGTTTACGGGAAAGTGTTATCCAAGATGCCCAGAATGGGCAGAAAAATATTATTTAACATTTTGCCCAAAATCTAATTGGGATCACACTATCAGTACAGTGGAAGTTTCATCAGAGAGTGCCTACCCTTACACAGAAGGAGTTTTATTATGTATGTGAGATTAATAGCAAGACTTATAATTTGTGTAAGATTAAATGAATTATTGTGGAAGGTATTTTCAACTTGAGCAATTGAAGCCTGATACCTTCGAACATTAAAAGGCCACAAGTATTTACAAATGAACAGCATGAAACTTCAATCTTGACCATATCATAAGGGAAACAAGGGAGGTCTGTCTTCCCTTTCGAAGCCAGTTAATTGGAAAGATAACTCACTGTAATCAGAAACTAACACCACAGCTGCTACACAGTGTTGTCAGCTGGGTGGTTCGGGTATTCCCTAACATTAACCTTAATCAGGTGTCTGACAAACGCCTCGTTCAGACCAGCCTCCCCATTCTAAGAGACAGTGTGCCATGGCATTATGCAAGACATAAGGCTTCAATATTATAGCATTCAACTGTTAAGACAAAAGAGGTCTTATTTTTGGTCAAGAGAAACATTCCAACTACCAGCTACTTCTGGCAACCTCTGAAAATTGTTTCCATCAGTCTTCTGTAACTTCTATTTTCGTAAGTTTTTTTAAAAATATATCTCATTAAATTAATGAAGCTGATAACAATCGCTGCTAAGAGAGTCTCCTTTGATGAGCTTAGTGTAACATCAAGATTCAAACAAATGATTTTTTCCAACTCAAAAGAAATAAATCATTTCATATCCTTTTATAAAGATAAAATAAGTTATTTTCTGAACAGGAAACCACTCGAACTGTGGCTCACTTTTCTGACAACACAAAAAAGCTTCACTGTAGCACACTAATTACAAAGATACAAGAATGAGGCTGTTCTAACTTAAGCAATAACATCTTGTTTGAGGAAACCCAATACCAAACACTCACACAAAGCTGCGGCCTTTAGCTTGGCACGGTGTCAAAGCACACGTACAAACAAGGAGCCAACAGCAAGAACATTCAAAGGGAGATTTCCCCGTAAAAGGGTACAGTTGTTGGAGCCCAATATTTACATAAATGCTGTAACGCAGCAGATGAAGTAGAAAGGGAGAGACTGTGCGCCTGCAATAAAGCTCGTGTTTATACAGGACGGGGACGAAGGCATTAACACGCTTCTACTTTCCACAGTGTTTGGTTGCAACGCACACAAAATACCTAGAAAACCAAAACCATACTCCACTCTGACTGCACAAATCAGCAAACACAACTTAGTAATTGATCCAGGTGGTTAAGAGACACCCAAACAGGAGCCAGAAGCTGTAAAGTTTGCTGCTGAGAACATTTGCTTGAGGCCAGTTGGAAAGTTTTCTACGTAAAAGTATCATCCCAGGATAAATTCTTCCAGCACTCGACTGTTGGTCACAAACTCCTCAAAACAATAATGTAACTAGCACAAACCTCCTAATTTGTTGCTTCAGAGAACAGTTTATTTTTCCTGAAACAGAACAATAGTCATGTGGTTGCATATTAAACAACTACAGTGTGCAAAATTCCCTATGAATAAGTCATGAATGTCCCTCTGGCATTCGCTGTCTCCCAAAGGCTCCTGCAAAGTTCTGGCAAACTCTCCCTAAACTGATGCAAGAACACAGTAATGCTGGTCCCAGTCATATACCACTTTATTAACTCCTTTCAATGCTTCCATTAGCAAAACCTTGCAAGTTGTTGACAACAAGAACAAAATTAATGATCTCATTCTGAAGATTTACAGAGCATTTCATGAACTACACAGAAGCCCTTAAAAGACACCACCCCAAAAGCACAGTTCCTGTGCCCTATAACCACTGCGCAGCTTTCCATTTAAAACACAACAGCCAGCAGCGCTGTGGAGTTGCAGATCTCCACCACGATCTACACCGCTTCCCATCAACAGTCTCAAATAACTGGTTTTGTTTTTTTTCACATATGAGCACAGGACAACACAACACACTTTCAAACCACCAACAGAAGTCTATTAAAACAGAGAGTTGTGAGCATCAATATTGTTTTCTGCCTCCACTGGTCACTTGACTAGTGCAAAGAAACTACCTCTGGAAGGCCAATAAGAGCCACACAGCCTTGCAGAGTCAAGTGGCTCATGATCAGGACAAGACCACTCCCGAATGCAGGTTAAAAGAAAAAAAACAAAAACAAAACACCAAATCCACTTCAGAAACCTCCCCCTATCCCACACTCAGCCTTCCCTCATCACACAGAGCTTTGTGCCTCGCTTTTAATGGGATATGAAGCATTTGCACCTTCAAACCACTGCAGTTCTGAGGCCCTTTCACGCACTTTCGCCACGACTAAGAAACAGACGGACAAAACACAGGGATGGGGCTGGGGGGAGACGGGGCAAACACGGCAAAAGGAGAACACAGGGAGGCCCAGGCAGGCGGAAACCCAGAAAGCAGCGAAGAGAGAAAAACACAGGGGGAGGCAGGAGGACGAAGCTGGAGACGCGGGGACCCCGGCCCGGGGGAGCCGACCAGGCCCCGGCCGCCTCACCGCTCCCCCAGCCGCCCCGCAGGGAGCACAGCACGGCCGGGGCCGAACCCATAAGGACGGGGGCGGCGCAGACCTTACTTTGAGGGTGAGGTGATGGACGCGGGCGCCGGCCGGGCCCACCCAGAGCAGCCCCAGCCCCAGCACGACCACAGCCCGAGCCAGCGCAGCCCCAGCGCCGCGGGCCGCCATGTTTATTCCAGCATCAGCATCCTCTTCCCGCGGCACTTCCGGGGTCAAGGGGCGGCGGGGCCACGTGACCGCGGCGGGGCGGGGCCGGGCCGGGCCGCTCCTGCTGCCACAGCCGCTCGTCTCTTGTCACCGCGGTTTGTCACCCGTCGCTGGGGTTTTGTGGCTTCTCAGCCTTTTTCTCTCCGTCTAGGGCCCTTCTGGGCTCTGCCGCGCTGCCCCCGGGTTGGCCCGCGTCCCTCAGTGGGGCCACGGCGGGTGGCTGGGCCCTGGGGCAGCTCTTTCCTCTCTGGGGACACCGGCCGAAGGGACCAGTGTAGGGGAAAGGGACCTGGGGGCCCTGGGGGACAGCAGGGTGACCATGAGCCAGCACTGCCCCAATGGTACCTGGGCTGGATTAGAACGGGGGTGGTCAGTAGGTCAGAGAGGTTCTCCTGCCCCTCTGCTCTGCCCTGGTGAGACCGCATCTGGAATATTGCGTCTAGTTCTGGGCCCTCGGTTCCAGAAGGACAGAGAACTGCTGGAGAGAGTCCAGCGCAGCCGTGAAGATGCTGCAGGGAGTGGAGCATCTCCCGTGTGAGGAAAGGCTGAGCAGCTGGGGCTCTGGAGCTGGAGAAGAGGAGACTGAGGGGCGACCTCATTCATGGGGATCAATATGTAAAGGGTGAGTGTCAGGAGGATGGAGCCAGGCTCTTCTTGGTGACAACCAGTGATAGGACAAGGGGCAACGGGTGCAAACTGGAACACAGGAGGTTCCATTTAAATTTGAGAAGAAACTTGTTCCCAGTGAGGGTGGCAGAGCCTGGCCCAGGCTGCCCAGGGGGGTTGTGGAGTCTCCTTCTCTGCAGACATTCCAACCCGCCTGGACACCTTCCTGTGTAACCTCATCTGGGTGTTCCTGCTCCGCCGGGGGGGTTGCACTGGGTGAGCTTTTGAGGTCCCTTCCAATCCCTGACATTCTGTGATTCTGTGACCCCTGGAGCCTTCCCAAGAACATGCCATGTGGAGGCGCTCAGGAAGGCCCTGGTTTGGGGTGAGGAGTCATGGAGCTGCTGCACTGTGCGCAGGGATGAAGAGAAGCTGCTAAATTAATGTATACTGTGATTACATTACAAAAGACGTACCCATCATTAACCGATTGATGGGATAAATGCTTTCTGACCACCTGCAAAATGAGGGGATTTTTTTCAAATTATAGATCCTCCTGCATTATGAGGGGGACAGAAGATTAAGTGATACATTGTTTAGAAGCTTAGTTTATATTTAACTAATAATTAATAGATGTATTGTAAGTAAGAAACGAAATAATTATAACTAACGCCATCAGTTATTTCTTAGTATAGACGTATTGCATGTCAACATTTTCAAAAATTGTAATGCATATGTAATAATTATGAGAATATAAGCAATGCAAGAGCATCCAGTCTTAGGAGCACTTATGGAGGATGATCCCCAGAGCTCCCCATCGCTGATAAAATAAAGAACACCGCTTAACAGTGTAATTGACTCTGCTGTTAAGTTTATTTCTTAATTTCAGGGAGCTTTGGGGTTGTCACTGCCAGCTCAGCTGTGGATCAGCCAGCAAGGTTCAGCTTCTTCCTGGGAGCTACAATGAGAGCAGACGTCTGAGCATCAGACATCCAAACGAGACTGAAAATCTGCCTTTCTGTTTAAAGCTGAGTTTAGAGTATTCATTTTAAATACCACCCCAAAAAATGTCACAAAACAAAGGGCTTTCTGCTTCCTTACTAGAATAGTTTTGCAGCTATCAAACTATTTGAAACTAGTAGCTGTAGTCCCACTTAAAAATGAAACGACAAGCAGATCGGGCCTGACTTTAGTGACTCCTTTGTTGCTTAATCAGAGTAAGACAAGAAGCAAAGTGAACATGAATAGCTGCAATTAATATTACTTTTAGGCTAACACACTGCTAAAAAATATGAAAGACTATGCAATGTGTCTTCCTTACAGGAAACCATCAATATAAATAAATGTAATTCTTCAGTGTGGAGTCCTGTGTTGTCAGGTCTTAAAACACAAATTTGCCCTTTCATTTTATGGAGTAACAGCTGTGCAAGTTTCTTCATCTAGAGACAGATAAACAACTGGATGGAACAGCTGAGTAGTAAAAGGCAAGTGAGGGTAAATCAGCAGAGAAAAATCAATAGTCTTGACCTTTATCTTAGCAAGATTATGTGGAATGTCCTATCTTTGTACAGAGGTGATTCAGATGTTATTGTGTGTTATCTCTTAACAGCTTGTCTTCCTCCCTTTTTCTTTTATACTCTTAGGTAATAAAATAAACACATAATCTCGCCATCAGCTAAAGAAACCTGGACTAGTACCAGAGAGATATCTGGAAGAATGAAGAAAACAAGCTTGTGTTTTTCTAGCAGGATCCTTTCCCTGGGCATTTTCTGGAAGGTGCCACTAGATGTCCTGTCAGCATCGCTGCAACAGGCTGAGCCCTCAGGCCAAACCTTAAATGGGGGGCCGGGAACAGAGCGTGTAGGTGGAGGCCACAGGTGAGCCTGGTCAGGGCCGTTAAGGTTTATCAGGTGGTTATCATGTCTTAATCAGGCCTTAATTAGGCCCCTCTGAGCCCTGATAAGGCATTTAAAGAGACCCAAGGTTCCCTGCTGTGCGTGTAGTGTTGGAACAGCAGAAAGGAAACAGCTGTGATGATGATGATGGCCTCAGGGAAAGGTGTGTCCTTTTCCTTTCCCAGTGCTGTTTTGGTCCCAGTGTATGAGAGGTTACAAGCAACATCTCTGTTCCTTGTTTTGGATATGGGTGATTTGTGTAGAATTATAAAACTAAAAGGGAAGCAGCTGCAAGGGTGATAACTCCGGGGGGGAAAGGTGGGTCCTTTTCCTCTTATGTCCTGGAAGCTAGAAATGCTTGTACGTGTCTTGGAAGTCGTGATTTTTTTTTTCTTGCTTTGCATGAATAAACAAACCCAGAGATTTAGATTGAACTGTAGTTTAGGGATCTATCTTCCTTAAATACTTTCTGAACCATTTAGCAGCTAATCTGGCTGTTTTCAAGTGGGACTGGGGTTTCCTAAACAAAGTCCTGGTCTTCTAAAAAGGGAATTGCTTCTACTTGGGTACTTAATCTGTCTCTAGGAGTGCTCTGAGTCATAACAGGGGAGATAAACACAGAATTTACAGGAATAGGCCCATATCTAGATAATACGTCTGTGTGTTTTCATTTTTAGTGCAACTGAGGGAAAACTCCCACCAGCTTCTGTGTTGCTCAGATTTGGATTGTGTGAATTCAGTAGTGAAGTGATAGATAATATAATTTCCAAGTGTCATTTGGAATTATTCTTTTGAGGCTGGGACCTACTGAGTTTCCCAGCATTCTACTTCAGCATAAAGGGCTCTTCATGCTCCTATCACTGTTAATTACACTAGTAATTAGGGACCAACCAAGCTGCAGGCCCTGCTGTTTTGGGCACTGTACAACTGAAAGTAATAACATGAGTGGCAGTCCCTGTTGTGGCGAGTTTCAGGGTAAATAATAGAGACAAAGAGAGGAAAAAGTCCCTTTCCAGAAATATCAGGAATTGTTTTTATTTAATGTTTGTCTTGAACGTCTGTCCACACAAACTTTAATAGGTTTTGGCAAGGTTGGTTCTAATGCACCATCATAATACAAAACTTGTGTTTCTCGCCTTTATCTTTCTGGAACTGGTTGAGCATTTCTATCTCTCAGAGCAGACAGGTTTCCCTGCCCGTGCTGGTGTAACAGGTTTGCCTTGTTCCCCTCCCAGCTCTTTGTGCGGAAGAAAATTCCACAGCAAATTTACCTCAGATGATACTACTTTGTTTGGTCTCTGTACGTTCTTTTTACTCAAGCATTTATGGATTTTGTTCTCAAAAAGTCATGATGCAACCGCATTGTCTGGTTTTGCAATGTGTTGTGGATGGACGTGGGTCTAAGGACAGTGGCTTTGCTGCCCCTTTCCTGAGAATCTGTGGAAGTACAAACCCTTGGAACATTGTGGTTGTGCTTTAGGCAGCATGGCAGGCTCAGATATTTAAATATGTTGGCAGCAGCAGGACGAAGTACTCTGTAAAATGAGCTGAACAGTGTGTCTCTTCATTGTTATGAAGCTAGTCCTTAAAAGTAATAAGTTTTAATGACAAACAAAAGCGTTGCCTATTCCCTGCCTCCCTTCAGAGTCAGCTGTGTGAGGAGCAGAGTTCTACTCTTACATTCAAATCAATTGCACTAGGATAAAAATAAATACAACTCAGTTATTAACATAACACACTTGTCTTCATGGTTTTTCTGAATGTTGGAATTGCTTAATAAGTTTTTTTTTTTTCCTTGTCCTTTCTCGTGTAGGGTAATAGCCAAGTGTCAATGAAAGAAGTGCATTAATCTAGAGGAGATAATGCTTGTAGCAGTTGGTCATTTTTTATCTCTGACATCAAAAGGATCCACACCCTCTATAAGCAGATACTTTTCTCCTCTGGTGAATAATATGCTTCCCTTTTATTTTCCACCACGTAAATCTTTCATGAATAGATGCAACAATAAATACAAGCTCTTTTTACGTTTCTTGTAGCTGAAAAACAGAAATGTAAAATCAAATTAGGTGACACAGATCAAATACATGCTGTTACAGAGGGAGACAAGCACAAAATAAATTGTATTTCTCTGCCAAGGAGATGGGCCATTTTCTGCAAGGCCTGCATGATTACTGTAATAACCCACATTTATGCAAAGGCAGATAATTTGGTTATTCTTCTGCTTGCTCGTTGAGTGTGTTGGTGACTTGGTATTCCCAGATTTAGGTTATTTTGGGGGGGGTGTATGTATGCATGTATATATATATATATTTGGGTAGTTGAGTTTGAAGAAGTCAGCCCCTACAGTCGTTTGAAGGGTGTGGGCTTCCTTCTTCACTAGGGGGTTGCTCCCTTCCCAAATGGCCGAAACGGGAACAGCTGTTTAAAAAACAAGCCCCACCTGGCTCGGGGAGCGGCCGCTGAGAACCGGGGACGCGACACCTGAGCGCGGGCGGGGCCAGGACCACCGACCGCCACAGCCGCGCTCCGGCCGGGGAGCGCCCCCTTCACCCAGCCGGCTGCTGCCGCGGGCCTCTGAGTTCACAACCGGGCGGGCTGAGAGCTGCTGGACCGAGCGGGACGGGGGACACCCGGGTACGGACCGCACCGCCGCCACCCCCGCCCGCGCGGTCCGGCGACCCGCTGAGCGGCGGCCGCGCATGCGCAATACCGCCCTCCCCCCCCTCCCGCGGACCGCGCCTGCGCAGTGCTGCCGAGGAGCTGTCAAGCACCCCCCCCGCCCCGCCACCGCCTCCCCGCGCGGCGCCGCTCGGGCCATTTTGCGGCGCGATGAGGCGGGAGCGGCGGTGAAGCAGCAGCGGTGCACGGGCCCGTCCCGCTTCTCTCCGCGTTCCCCCGCCTCACCCTGCCGGGGCCCAGCCCTCCGTGCGCGGGGAGCTGAAGGGGAAGAGGAACCTCAGCCAAGGGGCAGAGAGACCCCGAGCGTCCCCCGCCCGCCCCTCAGCGCCGGCCCTCGGCGGCGCGGCGGAGCCATGAGCTGGGGCACGGAGCTGTGGGTGAGTGACTGAGGAGGGGACGAGGGAGGGAGGGAGGGAGCGGGGCCGCCGTTGCGGCCGTTACCGCGGAGCGCCGCTCCCGCCCCGTGTCATAACGGTCCGTGCGGAGGGGCCGGGGCCGGTGCGGGGCGGGGGCCGGGCGGGCCGGCCGGGGCTCGGCTGTGGGGGCGCCGCGGGGGGTTTGCCCGGGGCCGTTCTCTCCGGGAGGGCACCCCTTTCTAGAAACTTTTCCGTGTGGCGTCCGCAGGGAAATCCTAGAGAAGACTTGTTAGTTGTTGTTGTTGGTTTTTTTTTTTTTAATTATTAACTGAAAATTTTTTTAAAAAAGCTCAACAGCGCAAAAAGCGCCCGCGGTTGTGTAGCGGAGGGGGTTTGTGTGGCTCCGGCAAGAGGCTGGAGCAGAGGCTGCTCCCAGCTGGATTTGTATCCAAGGGGGTCCAATTTCAGGAGAGGGAGCTGCAGGGGAGAAAAGCCAGATGATAAAATTTCCCTTCGCTGCTGTTAAAGGCTTTTCTCCCCACGTTTATTTCGAAGAACGGAGGTTTTTAGTTAGAGTTTTCTGTGTGTGAATATGTACGTTTTACTGGTGGGGTGGATTTCGGTACATAAAGCTCCTTGGTTGTTTTTGAAGTGAACCTGGAAAGTATAAACGCATTTGGTTTAACGCTGAAACGTAACTGGGTAATATCGAAGTGTTAAAAGGGATGAAAAGTGGGTGATAGCGCTTTGAAATGGTCCCTTGATCGGAGAAAATAAGGGTAGGCAGATAAAAGGAACCTTGAAAGGCAAAATATACATATTCAATCACAAAGAGGACATGATGCAGCCATGTTTGGCAGCGTGATGGTGGAGCATGGAGCAGAACCTGTTCCTGAGGGTTGGGAGAGCGGACAGGACCCTGTGCAAGTTCAGTGGTGGGACGTGAGGAATGTCGAGACAAATCTGTGCTCGGGAGAGGGTGGAAGAGGGAAACGGAAATAGTGTTTTGAATGGAGAAGTCAAGAATGAGTGGCAGAGGGTCATCTGGATTGCAGAGCGCTGCAGGGTTTTGCTCCTGAACTCGGCTGTTTGTGGCTGGTAACCAGCGCGAGTTAAGATGTAAACGTATCTAAGCTTTTAAACTCTCTCTGTATAGAAATGGTTATTTTAAATGTGCCGATTGCTGTATTTTCTGGGTGCATTACTGCTCTGGTCTGGCAGACGGTTAAGCAAGCATCCCATTTTGCTGTGACATTGTAGTCACGTTATAGCTGGATCTGGTTAGAACTAGACAGTAAATTAGGAAGCAGATGCTTACTGAGAGGTTACACGGTATGTTTGTATATTCCCGATAAAAGAGAGGTGACACATACTGATGAAATATTGTAGTGATGTTCTATTGATTCATCAGTATATAAACAGCTCTGCTGCATAGGGGTGTATATGGGAAAATCTGCAGTTGCTTCTTTTTCTGCATCTTGGATGCTTTAGGGGGAGATGAAGTAGTTTGGGTGGAATTAAAGCAAGAGACAATGTAACACTTTTGAGATAGGAAAATAATTTCTGAATTCTCAAAATGGACTTAGTTATTGCATTCTTAAACGCATGCAAGTGATACCGAGATGTTTCTGCTCAAGAACAGTAGTAGCAGCATTTATTAATAGTTGTTTCTAGTTTATGTAATATTTGTCTGTGTGCATGCAGTCATATTTGTCTTCTGTAACAGTTACAAACTGCTTTTGTAGCTTTATTTTTTAAAAAAAAGTTGAAATCATTGTCTTCAGCAGCATCAAAGTGCTGTTTTTTCATGTCTTCAATGTAGTACTTTGAGATGTGTAGTATGTTACTGATGAATAGGTTTGCATCAACAGAATAAATAATTCTAGATATAAAATTGGCAGCAGTTGCTTTATTTTAAACTGGGCAGAGCTGTGAAAACACCTCGATTTCCAGTGCTCTGGGTATTTAGGCCAAAATGCTGATTTCTCTCTCCATGTTCTCCCTTTCACTGGGAAAGGAAACCACACAAAACAACCTCCTTTTGTTGACCATGGCATGCTAGTTTTAAACAAAATTAAGTTTCTGTTTACCTTAGAATTTAGTATTTATTTTAAGTAGTCAGGGAATGAGTGTTTAGGAACAGGTGTTGTAAGCAACAGATGCCTGTTTGACAATGTGACCGGTATATGATTTGATGGACTGGAAGTTGAGGCAGTTACAAGAGTTTCCAGCCGTAATTTAGAAATTTGAAATTAGCTGGAAAGATGAGCGCTGTGGATCAGGCTTGACCTGCACCCAGGATCTCTGATGTGCTGATCTACCAGACTGGATGCGTGTTTGTGATTCACCCCTTTAAATGTAGCAAAGCAGTAAAATAGAGCTTGCTCTCTAGAGCCTGTCTAATGTTAATGTGCTTGGATTTATGTAGAATTTCTGTTCATTTCTGGGGGAAAAATAAAAAAAGCTGGTTGCAGAAAGCCTCATACTTCAGAAGCAATAAAATCCCTTCGGCAACACGTTAAGTTATTCCCTAGACAGACTTCTAGCCTCGTGATGCAAGTGTATTTTGTGCCTTTGGCTGGCAACTGTTTTTGCGAAGTTCCTGTTGATATTTCACTTGAATCTAGACTTAGGAGTTCGTAGGATTGGCCTTGTGTGTGTAAATGGACCCATAACCTGCAGAATTATTAGAGGTACTAATGCAGCATTTACATCCCATATGAGGCCAAACGCTGGGGATAATGAGATCATCTGGGGCCTCCAAGCAATCCAGTGTTACAGAGCAAAACCTGAAGGTCTTGCAGAACTGTCTGTGAGTTTCCTGTGAGTAAGCACGTTGTACGGGGTGGCAGCGGCTGCTCTGTGCAGTTTGTCAGTCTACCTGACCCCTGTGTAAGTCTTTCTGCCTGTTATACGTGATGCATACAGGAGCTGGAGGAAGAAGCGGTGGGTGAAGGACAAAGTACAGACATGGGACCAAACCATTTTGGTTTTCACCCCAGTTCAAGAATAGCATTAAGGGCTAACAGGTAGGAGGATATAGTAGATATTTATTTAATGTTTGATTCTTGAAATTTACGATGTTTTCTAAATACTTAGCTCATGTCAGTGGTAAAAGAAGATGATGTATACCAGTGTACAGAACCAACTTGTACCCTCAGTCATGTCAGTGGTGAAAGAAGATGATGTATACCAGTGTACAGAACCAACTTGTACCCTCAGTCAACAGCAGGCTGCAAAAGCACACTCAGATCTCCTTCACCCTTTTCCTCTCTCGGGTAATGTGGAAGAACACAGAGCACGGCACATACAGCTATTCTGATGGGTGCTTTAGCTGGTAAAATGCTCCTCTGTGCTACACTTCCCACCAGTGTCCTTTGTGTGGTGTGAAGCCCTTGAAGCAAGTGGTAGGAATTACATAGCAAACGGAGCTAAAACAAACCACAGCACTCCGGTCCTTGTCTTTTGAGTGGGAAAAGCTGTGGCCGCATGGTTGGTATATTGAAGGGAATGAACATTCTTGATGATGAGTTTTGGTACAGTAGGTAATTTGGGGGAGCTACGTGTAAATTTGTGGTTAAGTGGTCCAAGAAAAAATCTGCCTCTTCAGGATGCTGTCACACAGCATGGCACGTGCAAGTGGTAAAGTGATTAAATGTGACAAGATTCAGCTTTTCGTTATGAATGTTTCAGAGATGCAGACACTGTGGGTTTGTTGTTGGGGTTTTTTCCACATTCAATGGAAAGTTAAAAAAAAAAACTGGGGAGGAAGGTGGTTTTTCTTTGGCCTTTGTGAAAAGCTGGGTGTCTGCTAACGGTGACGTCCTTTCAGCCTGTGAGAAGGTGAATATTCTGTATTTGCAAAGGTCTTAATTTTGCTCTCCTTACGCAAGTGGTTCTGTTGGCCAATTCCTCATATGACTGATGCTTTGTGGGCTGCATGTTTTGTTTGTAGGTTATTCCAGTACGCTTTAGTATGAAAAAATACAATTTGTGGACATGGTTAGTTTTGCATTATAAAGTTTGTTGCACTTGTGCATTGCCATTAAACTTCTCATAGCTGAGAAAATTATTATTTTCAGTAATAGCAATTTCTTAATTCACAGTATTAAAACAAGTGGGATTCTTGTAGACCATGTTCTCTTAACCCCGTCCTTATTGTCAGATGACAAAACATAGGTGCAGCTGGAGAACTCGAAGGCCCTGCTTGCTATCTGTAACTGATAAATCATTTCCTCTTCCAGCACTTGCATCTCTCTGTCATCAGCAGAATTTGTATTTAAACAGCTGTAATCTTGTGTTTCTTCCATTTACTTGAATGCCGTATTGTTCTTCTATACTATTTATAATGTATGGGTGTTGCATATAGTGGTGACTCACGTTTGGAAACCATCTGGAGCACCTGGGTGATTTTGACCTTGGTGGCATTACATAGTGGGGACATCTGAGCACAGCAGTCAAATGTGATCTTAAATGAAGGCTCCATTCTTGTCAGCTCGTTCCCTATAAGATGATCTACAGAGCTGCATCTCAGTTTGATATATTGATTCTTTTCTTCAGCCAACATCTAGTTTTATTGTATGCACCACTGGAGTTGATTGCAAACAATAGAAATCTGTGTGTGTCATCCCACCCATCCCATTCTCACACCCCTACCAGCTCTTTGGGTGTTAACTGATACTGTCCAAGACTGAAAGGACAAGGACACACAGCTCAGAAGTGTCAGTCTTGTAAGGTAAATCACAAGTGAACCCTGATAGTGAGCTGAGAATTTCCATTATATAAGATAATGGGCCCAACCGCCAAAGGTGGGTGGATGAATTGTTTGCAGCTTGGAAAAATCTTCTTCCGTAGTGACGGCAAATGCTCTTATGAAAAGTGTGGTTTATTGTAAATCGGCTGTGAATTGTTGCAGCTTGTTTGGCATCATTCAGACAACTCCTAGAGACACAGCTGTGCATCCCTGACCCGCTTCTCTTTGTGTTTAGTAGAGTCTTGGTTTCTGTTTAGTAACATGTTAAAGTTTCTGTATATTTCAGTGGAGCTGGAAATTCACCTACAAAAATATACTCCCAGAATAAGTCACCCTAAAAGCAAATATATTGAGAGGTTTAAAAAAAGCTGAGGTCAGGAATAAATGCATTATATTTATAATTTTGGCTTGGTTATTCTAAGGCTGTTAGTAAAAGTTGTACACAGAGTGCTGGAGACAGGTACTTCAAAGCAAAATACTTTTCATTAGCTGAGTGTTCTGCATAGTTATTTGGACAGTCTTGAGGTAGCAATATTGTCTGACATTAATATCTCCTTATTTCACTCACTATATTGAGTGGTCAGCCTGTATATGCGGATTACTGAGTGAGAAACTGTTCATAAAGTTGAATCATTACACAACATCTTAATTCTGCGGCACACAACATCTTAGTTCCGCAGCGCACAGCTTTGTGCATTTGCCCAGCACAGGACAGCAGTTCCGGCTGCTGCAGCCTGCAAGTGTGTGCAGTTTAAAATCAGTGCTATTGTAGTGCTTTTCTGTAATTTCAAACTAGTTGATTTTTAAACTCGAAGAAGTGTTGTGTGGGAGCTGGGCAGTAGGAGAAGGAGTTTTGTGTGAGGTCCCTGCACGTTCCCTTGGTGCTTCCAGGCACTGGCAGTGGAAAGACTCTGTTCTAGTTTCTATAGCAGTAGCTGGGTTTTCAACGTATGAATGTCTGAATAATTTTGTTTACAATTCTGCTTTGCTTTAAGAAAAAGGTTTTCTATAGTATCGTCACCAACCTATTCTTGTATTTCCTACCTATTCGTTAAAGAATGGGGGATTTACAGTCTTTCAGAGTGAGTCTAGACTGCACAGAATATATTTTTTCTTTTCCATCACAGACTCTTCCCATTTGTATTGTGGCTGCTCGAGATCCCCCGCTTTCCTGAACCATATGGGAAGGCAGTCAAACATGAGATGTTTTTCTGGACTCTTTGCAGCTCATTAGTGTTACTCATGTTGTGAAACATTCTTTAAGAGCAGAATTTCAAAAGCCGCGCTCCACATGAAGAGTAGGAGCCACTGCTGCACTGGAACTTAATAATGTGCTTTACATTATTGCCTTTGGTTGCTGGAGAGGTAACCTGCTAATGAATTTTTGGGAATTCACTTTCATCCTGTTTAAAATAATACTTCTGAGACTGGTTATACATTGAATCTAATCCATCTGTCAAAATCCAGTGCTCTCTTGAGTTTCCTTAGTGTTCATGTAAATATTTTAAAATAACTTCCCCCTTCAATATAATGGTGTGCTTTTCAGATGAAACTTGTCTTCCTCTTTCCACCCTTAGAAACTCTGTTTTTCTATTTTCTTTTTTTTTTTTAAACAATACGCTGGTTAAATTGGTGAGAGGAAAAAACACCGTCTCCTGGTGTATTGCAGTCTTTGTCCTTCTTTGTCCTTCTTCTCAAACAGTGGCTTTGACTCTAAAATACAAAATGGGGAAAATCAGTATATATGTTGTATGTATGCACATAGGGAATGTACAGGATATGACAGTTTTAGTCTTTTTAAGCAGGCCTGGTGGGGTGATTTGAATCACTTTGGAATTCTTACATGATTTCTCTGCCTCTGTGTTGTCTTATTAACCTGGTCAATAATTTCACTTGGCTCATTAAGAATAGTTTGGCAGCATTATTAAATAAGTATTTATTATTAAGTAAAATGTTTCTTTTTGCATCTAAACATGGAAAACACGTAGATGGTGTTTCTAGATGACTTAGAGCCCAGAGCAGTGCAGTTAAAGTGCAAGAATATGTTGGTTGGTCGCTGTTCATTGCTGATCACTGAAGCAGATGTGCATGTTGTAAAGCGAGGAAAGAAGCAGTTCTGTGGCAATGTTGCCCTTAATTTACTTGGGGAAGAGTCAACCTAATTGGAAAAACAACCAAAAGAACAACAGCAATCCCCCAGACACCCTCAGAAACCCAGTAAAGCGATAAAACTTGAAATGGAGTCTCTCAGGAATTAATGCCTGGTTTAGATTGATTGTCCCTAATGAGCTACCAAGTCATCCAAAAAGTCCTTAATCCTGAGGACACGCCATAGTAGATTATCATTCTTCTTGTTGTAGCTGAAATAACATAAGTTTCTTATGTTAAATCTGTCACTTGACCATCTCTCGTTTTTCAACTGCTTTTGCTTGGTACCTAAAGAAGTTTTACAGCAGATCTTTGAGTCGCACTGTTTTAGTGGGGCCGTCATGCATGCTGCTGCTGGTAGTATTTATGTATCTGAAGGGGAAGGATAGTTTGTAGTGTTGACCCTTACTCCTCTGTGAATGGCAGGTACAGTTTCTCTCATAAATTATTTACTTTATAGTTCAGAAATTTTACTTTCATTGCACAGTCTCTGTGGATATGCAGGTAAAGGAGTATTACCCATGCGGCAGGAGAATGATCATCTTGCACGCATACTGAGAACACTGCTTTTTTTCTCACGGAACTCCTGGAGATTTTGATGGTCAGATCTGATTAACACTGAGAAATTGCTTATTGGGTGCCTTGGACAGTTTCTCCCTCTCAGCCTATACTCTAGATGAAGCTGGTAGCTCTTCTTAGCAGAAAGTGTTAAATAACCTTCATAACTCACCTATTTTCTGCTGCTTAGTTTTTTCAAGTTGTCTTACTCACACTCTGCTTTTCTTTTTTCTGCCCCTGCCTCACATTTTTTGTATTTCAGATTAGTTGGGATTATTCAGTTGTTACTACAGTTGGTGTCTTGCAGACACTAAACATGATGCCTCTTCGGTTTTGGAAAGCTGTTGTGCTCCTATTTGTTGGAGCAAGGTTTTGAAATTTGGCAGACAATAGCTGTTGAATGGGGATATGCCTTCTGCTGTTCTTGAGAAAATCTGCCCAAATTAGGCAAACTTGTAAGTCTTTGGAAAAACACCACTTTGCAAACACTTGGTGAAGATACTAGTTTTGAAGTCTTGAAGTTCCAGTGTGCGCTGAGTATGTTTTGGCCTTGGAAGGGTTTTTTTGTGGAATGAGATGATGCGGTTAACCACAGAAAAACTGAATGTGCATCAGTCCAGTCCTTGCAAGAGTGTGGGTTGCACCAGGTCATGCCAAAAGCCCATCTGAGCACTTAGGCTTCCTTGATGGTTCCTCTCATGTTATGGACTGGTTCTTCTCTTGTTCATGCTCACCAGAGGGTGAGGAATGGGGGAAGAGATGCCGTGGTAGGAGCGTAGCTGATTTGAGAGACCAAATATGGTGGGGAAGAAGCAATAGAGCTTGGAGTAGGATCTAGTTACAGAAGCTTGGAGCTGCTTGTCTAGGAACGGCTCCTGTGATTGGAGTGCAAAGAATGATGGGAGTGGGGTTGTTTGAGGAGAGACAATTCGAATTAGCAGTTCTGATAGTGAATTTGGGGAGGACGAACCAGGACTAACTGGGCAAAGGAAATGGCAGAACTGAGCTCGGCAGGAGGAATGGAGTTTAAACCAAAGAGGCAAGGAAGCAGTGACAAGGCAAGAGCTGGGATCAATGTGGGGAGAGCAGGGCTGGGCTCTGGCAGCACAGGTGGGATATGACTTGCTGTCAGACAGGATGAGCGGTGGGATTAGCGCCTTAGGAAAGGCAAGTCAAGAGTTTGATGGGATCAGGAGAAAGTGTCCTGGATCTGCAAGGGGAAGGAAGAAGCATGGAGCAAAGGCTGAAGGTTAGATAAGAAATACAACAGAAAAGTACTGAAGGGACCTGGCAGTCCTCTTTTGCATGCTTGGCTTTGTAACATGCTATTTTTGTGTGTCTTTTTCCGTGTAGTATTAGAGTTTTCATATTAGTTTGAATGTATATACATTGTTTTCTGTGGTTGCATTTTGCATCTTTGCTCACCATGGAAGAATATTTGACCACATCCCTGAATGAGCTTTATCTAGAAGTGTGTGCACTGCTGTTTTTCATCCACTGTTTTGTGCAGAAAACTTTGAGGAATTGTTTAGCAAATAGGTTTAAAATGCATTTAGCTAATGTTTTTCACCCTGCACTATGCTTTCTTTTATGCAGAGATAAATGCTTTAATGCATTTATCTTGTATTTACAAAGGGAAAAAATGATTGGCATGCAGCAGTGAGTGAATGGAAGTGTGTTTTCTCAAACAAAAGTTAAATAGGGAAGGGAAATATTTCTTACCCTCTTGAGAGCTGTTGATCTGTCAAATGTGGGTCTTATAGGAGTGGCATTCATTAAGAATGTGTAACTAAGGTTTTGCCAGTAGTAAAAGAAAAACTGGCAGTGAATGAGCCAGGAGAGCTGTGATAGAGTTTGACATAAATATTTTTTTTTGCCTATCATGCCTCACCCAAGTATAACAGTCTGAGATACTTCTGCCCGTGTGTTGTCACTGGAAAAGCCTAAAAATAAAGGGTGGGAGGAGAGAGTTGTATATGCTGGTCCAGAGCCTTTATTTCTTTACAACTCTTTGGAGTTGTGAATTATCTTTTGTTTCACAGGGGATGCTTTTTGGCTTATGTTTGGAACTTAACATATAAAAGCTGAAAAAAAGCTTCAGTTTTTGGTGTACAGAAGCGCTCTAAGCAAACATTTCAGTAGTGTGTATACTGGTTAGGAGTTCCTTTGCTGCTTTGCTCAAAGACACTGTCATCAGGTGATGAGAGAGGCTCTGTTCTCCTGAAGGACAGACAGACAGACAGCCTGCCCACGGTCATCAAGGCGTTCAACACTTCAAGGTTGTTGCATGCTTTACCCAAAAACCAGAACTGTAAGCTGAGTGAATGCACCAGCCTATCCTTTAGGTAATGAGAATGCGCATCACATGACGCGTGTGATTCGGTTCCTATTTAAATCAGCGCCCCAGGGATTTACAACCTTATTTTTGGAGTGGGGGGGGACAGCCAGGTTCCAACTCTATTTAAAGACAAAATAATGTTTGTGTGGCTGCCTGCAGTCTTTGGAGATGTGATGAGGTAGCCCAGGAAACAACCTGGGCAGGGTGGAAGCTGATCGGTTCCTGGGAGAGCGCAATGTGAACTGGAGCCGTTCTCCACCTCCTCTTCTGGATAATTATGGGCTGGTTTTCTTTTTACACTGTGGCTTCTTCTCCGATTCTTGTCTGTGTCATCCTTATACCTGTATTGTGTATAAGATTGTTGAAAGCTCCTTTTCCAGAGGTTGGGTATGATTGACAAGAAACTACCTTGAAATAGGAAAGCTGTAATTGTTGGAGGAAGACGATTTTTGCAAGAAATGTGCTGTTGTGGAACACATGTACCTAATCCTTTGGAGACTGAGGTCTGCATGGTGGTTGAGGCTTTTCGAAAATACTTGAATAGAAAGCTTGTGTATCATAATGCCAGTGTTTAATGTTTATGGGAGTGTGGTGAATTGTTCCTGCTAAGAAACCTTTGCTGAGCTAAACAAAGTAAATATAAATATTTCACTTGGTTGTTAGCAGTTGAGTGAAAGTGCTTGGTGGTTAGGAACAGCATGACAAAGTAGAGCACTCCATTCACACAAAGGTCAGAAGATCTTTCCTTTTATATGATATGTGTAGTTTTCATATTGACTTAAATGCTGAATCTCTTGTTGGCTTGGTGTAGTTACCTTTTGTGGTTTGCTTGTGGGTTAATCCCTGGGAACAATAAAAAAATATATAGAATATTGACAGAGTGCTAAAAAGCTAGAATCCATGCTTCTTGAAGAGTTGAACAAGTAAAAAAGTGTCAAAATATTGGAAATTCAAAACCTATTTTATAATTAGAATGCAAAAAATTAAGGTGTTTTTTTTTCTTCATGGCGCATCGGTGCGTGCGGTGTCTGGAAGTCGCTGGTCAGTGGAGCAATATTGATTTTTCTCTGGGGGCATGGCATTCATCCAGCCTTCTCAGCAGGGGGGGAGATTGATTTCCTTAATCAGAATAGCAACAATCCATCCTGAAGCTTCCTCAAGGTATTAGGGCTAAATTAAACAGTCTGGGACTCATGTGTAAGCCCTAATGCACTTCAAGAGGCTTGCTTGGATAAAGAGAATTTTGAAAATAGTCTGAAGATGAACCCAAAACTAAAAGAAAAAAGCCACAGGCTCAAATCATCCTTAAAAGGGGGGACTGTAATACATTTTCTTTTTGTGGTGCAGCACTTAATGCTCAAATTCTCTTAGGGAAGAAGAGGAAAAAATGCATGAACAATATAGCTCTATTCATGGCATTGCATTTATAACTTGTGTTTTTCTCCTTTGTGTATGTGTTCCGTAGCCATTCCAAAAATAGATATACTCACAAATATTAAATTAGTAGAATTAAGCATCTTAAAGCCAGGAAATACACAATTTTTAAACAAAAGTTACCACGGAGGTAATGTGGGCTCCTATACCTGTTGTATTATATCTTAATTTTGCAAAATTGTAAGGTTCTGTTTACTTGTGTGCATTTACAGAGGCTACAATTATGCATTAGCTTCTTGAGGATAAAAACGTCATGGTTGCATTCGGCTTTTCTGGAAATCCTTTCATTGACTCGAATGAGGAATGAAACAGTATGACTGAGCTTTAGTCTGTATATTAAGTGCTTAAGCAAGAATTAAATACAATATGTTAGTAACTTTGTTGGATATGCTTACTGATCATTATGAATGTCATTCATATAAAGGACTATTAAAAATAGTGGGGTAGACCACACGAGGTTTCTTTAGTCTTACCGCTTAGTCTGGGTCCATCTCAGTCTGCACACCAAGCCAGGCAAGTGGTAATTTTCTTTTTACAGAATATTGAAAATCCTTTCCAAATGTATCCAGAAGGCATGAGGCCTTTATAAAAGGTGGAATGTTTTAGGGTGACTCTTGGTTAATAATGTCAGTGAAGACTCACTGAATGTCCATGATAGACATTGGCAGATGCTCATGTCTTGAAGACCTCGAACTTCAGAGATGCTCTGCCCAAGTATTCTGCCATAACATAAACTTCCTTGGTCCTACTACTTCACGGCCCACCAGTTTGTATTAGCAGACAAAACTCCGTTATTTGGAGAGATAAGTTTAAGCTTCGGGGATCGTGGGGAAAAAAGCTCTTTTCCTTTCTTGGCTGAGGGGAGTAGCAGTTTCAGTCGACCTTTGGACCAGAGTGGTGTCTTCCAAGGGCTATTTTAAGTGGAAGGTATTGTCATTGTGACAGCTAAAGAGCACTGACCTCGTCCTTGCTGTGGGAGGGGATGTTCTTGTCAAATTGTGAGAAGTTCCCTCGCCCTCCCTGTACATAGGTAAGCACGCCTTGGTTTTCCTTTCTCTTGCTCTGTATCACTCTGGTTCAGGCACCAAACTTGCTTTCCCTGCTTGGCAGATAAAACATCTAGTAGATTCAAGTCAGTATCCTCTTTCATATTTTTTGTAGATGATTCAGATGCTCATCAAGCAAATGGTCTGTCCCTGTGTTATAAAATAGTTGGGGAGTCATGGGACGTTGAGGGAACTGTGCCCAGAAGCTCCGGTTGCTCTGTGAAGATCAGTAGCTCTGATCCATCCAAGTCAAGGGTTGGACAGGAGGTTCCTGTTTGTTCTTCTTCAAACAAAGGCGTTTCTTCCATGTTTGAGCGCTCTTTAATCCAACAGACAAACCTGCGGCAGTGTAATGGATGAAAGCTGAGGTAAGCAAAGCACAAGATATGAGGAAGAGTGAAAGGGGAAGAGGAGGAAGGCTGACATGTCATTATTTTTAATAATGGGAGTTGATACAGATTGCAGTAGACTTCCTGTCAGAAGGAGCAGCCGTGTATCACAATTAGAGTCTCTAGGTCACCATAAATTTGGGGATCCTTGGTCGTGTTGTGCCAGCACATGCAGTTGAGTCCCTGGGATCGTTGCCAGCTCTTCCTCTTGCCACATTCCCGAAGATCCGAGCTGCCCTTTGCTGGCCCTGCGGAGCAGTTTCATCCCTGTGATTGTTCTGGATTGCTCGGGACGACCTTGCTGGATGCTCGCGATAGTGACTCATTCATTTTGGATATGATAGAATTGTGTTGAAGTCCAGATTTGGAAGATGATATCGATCCCATATTTTGCATACGCATTTAAAAGAAAATAGAACAAGGAGTATTTTTTTATCGTCATGTCCCAAGATAAAATGTTAATTACTGGTGTATAAATGAGACCATATATGTTAACATCTGTGTTTTGAAATATTCAATTTAAAGTTTGTAAACCATGTGATTTTTTTCTTCAACCTAAACAGAAAAGTACAATGGAATAGGAATTATAAAGGTGCAAAGAAAGCAAAGATATGAAAAGCTTATGTAACCTTGGGGATTTTATCTGTAGGGAAATCTATTATTTTTGTTTAAATTACAGCCTTTTAATTTTAGAGAGAGGATAAACTCATGAGATCTATTTTTACCTTGCCAGCACTATCACTTCTAGTATGGAGCTCTTCTGAGAAGCTTTGTCTTGCAAAGCACATGCACTGATGTAAAATGTTGCTCAGACTACTTACCTTTATTAGTTGTCCGCTATCTTAGAAATTGCTTGTATTTTGTACCTTTGTTCAATTAAATCACATTTTATAAAAGACTGAACCTTTTTCTTCATCCCTTGCCTTTGAGTTATTTCAATGCGGATATAAGAACTGAAGCTATGGGCTTTTCGTTTACGCATCCGTTGTGTCTGTGTGCATAATGTCTCCAGCTTTTTTTGGGGTTAATAAGAAATTTAGATCATTGTGCTTAATTTAGTAATGCTGACTCCGCTCTCCGAACATCTGTCACTGTTTGCATGGGTGTCTCTGCAAGGCCCGGCAAGAGTCAGAACTCTCGAGCTCAGGCACATGTTTTTCTAAAGCGTGTGTGTCTCTTGTATCCTGACTAAGAAATTTTTCTCCAATGCATGCAGATGCCTTATGGTTTAGTCTTGAATTCCATTAAAGCAAATTTTATTTCCTGATGTTCTGCAGGTTTTTCGTTAATATCCCATTATCTTCTGCTGTCCTCCCCCATGCATTTTACTTTCCGTGAGTAGATTATGGATTCTCAAAGACACTGTTCTTTTTTGTCTCTTTCTTGCATTACTCACAATATTAACTCTTATCACCATGTACTTTATGGTTTGCAACATATTTTTCCAAAAATGTGAACTGAAGTGTGTTGTGATAACTTCTTGCAGGCCGAGAGCCAAGTCAGGAGGTGTCCTGGTTAATGAAAGAAGGTGTCTGTAGATCAGTTGAATATACTAAGTGTCATAGAGCAACAAATATTAATAACTTATTCTGGTTTTAAGACTCCAGAGCACTGTAAGGAGGCTTGCTGATAGTAACTTGGTATTTTAATATAAATGCAAGACTTTGTTGTTGTTGTTTTGAGGTGGGCAGTTTTCCCAGGTGACATTTGCTATGATGAACTGTAATATCCAAAGCCAACATCTCTTACATAGAAAAAAAAATGAGGACTTTGCCTTTAATATCTTCTGCTTTGAAGCTCGGTGCTCTAATGCCACCTCATTCCAGTAATAAATGAGTTAGAAGTGCATCTAGCAAGACTTCTGAAGAGTGTCTCTCAGTGTAATTTACAGGATCTCAACCCCTGTAGCACTCAAATGTCTGCTCTTTTAGTAAGTGCATTGCTTAAAGTGTTGTGCTGTTCCAGAAGTTCCACTTAGTGGTTTTTTTAATTCACTTTATGAACCTGGGAGTTGCTGTCATAGCAGTTGTTGCTGGAGATCCCATCCCCACTGTGCAGTCCATTGATGGACCCTGTCTTTTTTGTTGTATGTCCTTATATTGAAAGTCAATATAGTGTGCTGATAGATACCCAAAATAGATTCTCTATACTAGAATTGCAGTGTTCACTGAATGCTATAAAAAGTCTGTACGTCTGACAGCCACATTTCAAATAATTATTTTTTCAATATACTAATTAATTCCCTTCAGATAAATAGGCAAAAAAAATGAAATAGAACAACATAAATATTTAATGTCATCTGCTTAAAACCCTCTTGGTCTAGACTTTTGAAGTTACGTGGGGGTGATATTCACACATCCCTGATAAAGAGAGGATGGGATGTGTGTGTCTGTGTTTGCTTTTCATTTATGGAGTTAATTACTTACTCCTTAAAGCTGTAATTGTGAGATGCCCCACACAGCCCTGCTCAGAAATAGTTTGTAGGAAGCAGTTTGATCTCTTTGTAGGCTGTTGCTCTGTGAATACACATTTGGATGTTACAGGGTCTGTTTCCTGGATGGGATGAGCTGGTCTCCACCTCTCGGCATTCAGGCTGCTCCTGTGGAAGCAAATGTGTGGAAATAATACAGAAAGTGGGCTGTAATTTTGCTCTTGCTTTGGGAAAGGGTGAGCCCAAGTGCCCGACATCTTATTCTGCACATCACGGCGTTTTGCATTCTGCTGCTGAACAGCATGGCCACGAGCTGACCTGGGTCCGTGGTCTCCTGTGAGACGCCAGGCTGGGCTCTTTGCAGCACTTTTGTGTGTGAACTGGCTGGATTCCTTGTTATTGCCATGTTATCTTGTTATTGCTGAGTTATCAGCTGCTTATTTTGAACGGCAGGCTTATGGAGAAGTGAGTTTGTAACAGATTTGTATATAATTTGTGGGCACTGTTTATTCCAAATAGACCTGTGGAGTTGGGGAATCCATTACTTTCTGGAAATGAGGCAAACATTTGTTAGATTTCCTCCCACAACAGTGGTAGAAAAGAGCATCGCTGTGCTTGCCATCCTCGTTTGATACTTCATGGCTTGCTTTTGCTGTGATAGCAAAACACAAGCAGCACATGATAATGTAAATGTTCCCTCTGTTTATTTTTGTTGTTGTGGTAGCTTTATACTTGATCTTCCAGAATGTGAGAGTGGAAATCGGGATCACGTATCTGTGTAGTTTTATTCACAAAATTTTATGACATGTACTCTGTACAGCACACTTGGCTATTACATAGTCTTAGTAAAGCAATTCATTAAGAAATATTCCTGTACAACATGCTGCGCTATAATACCAACTCAACTGGACCAGCAGCTCTCCATTACTTCTACCATGATGATTGTAATAACATTGAACTGTAGTTTGTGTTAGTCCTTTGACTAATAATGTCACAATTTATGTGGTGTGGTGGTCTTGTTTTCGCTTGTATTCAAGACAGAATGCTTTTTATTGCTGTCCCAGTAATCAGGCTAAAGTACAGCAAGCAGTTTATGCTTGAAATAACTGTAGCACCCTTTCAGAAAATATCTTTGGTGCCTCAGATTTTTTCGGCCTGCTAACACATTCAGAACACAGGACAAGCAGCTTAAGATCTGAATGAGATTGTTCACCAAATGAGTTGGTGCAGCATATTAATTTGCTAGCACTTCTAAATGCCTTCAGTGTTCCAAGAGCCCGCAATGTCACTAAAATACCAGGAGCTTTGTTGGTTCTAAACTCCTTAAAAGAGAGTTTTAAATTCTTGTCTGCTTGCTGTAGCCTTACCAGCTTTATAAAGAATTTCGAGATCTGCATTCAGAAAATGTTGTGCGTCCTGGGCTTAGCAAAGCTAGCGAGAATCTTTTCTTGGTAGTATTGTCTTGGAGTTTCACTGTGCTTTGGGTTTTACTGTATAGCTCATAAATTATATGAGGCTCCTGTTTGCGCTTTTATTTAGCGAGCAATGGATATGTGTATTGTATGTTTTGATATGCTCTTAACCTTGATGGACAGTCTAGGATTTATGTTGAAAAAACAGTTGTCTTTACAGTTAGGTAAACTAACATAATGTGGTTTTAATGAGACTGGATGGAGTCAGCCTGTTTTTTTTTCATGTGTCCTTTCTGTTCCATCGTAAGTTGATAAGTTGGTATTTAAATGCCAGAGTAGAACTGATATGACATTAAACCATATTTTCTTTTTCCTCTTTGTGTAGTAAACCAAATTCCCCTCCCCCAAAACAATATTCTGTCTGGCAGTTCTTGGAGAAGAGGGTTATGAATGGATTTTTTTAAGCTACAAGAAGTTTTAAACTTTAGGATTCTATTTTTAAGGTCATAAAATGGATGCTTTTATTCAGAGATTGAACCCAAACATTTTAGTGAAAGCTGCTGAGGTGGGTAAAGCAAATGGTGTCACCTGCTGCAGCAGAACTCCATCTGAGGTTTCTGAACTGGTACCAATTCACTGCTCAGAACTGGGAATTGAATATAAAGCTATCACAGCTGCATGTTTAGGAATGGAACTTAAAAAAACCCAACCCAAACATTTAGTGCTGTCCCTTGTTTCACTGATACTGGATTTAGGCAAATATATAGTACTGGAAGATGGGATGGGTGAGAGTGGTCACACTGGTATGACATACGTGCGACTTTTAATCGTAGCTCCCACAAGCGCTGTTTTAAATCGGGTAGTGCTTTTTTTCCATTACTATGTCTAAAAGCTTGATTAATAGAAGACGACTGTTTACTGATGTAATTCCCATTAGGGCTGTAAAGACGGATGCTTATTCAAGCATTGTGAAGGCTTGAAAGCTATATCATGGTACCATCATAATTGTTATAGCATGTGTCGTAAAATGCTCCAAAGGTGTTTGGTGGTTTTTTTTGGACCCGAGGACATGAGATTGTTGTAGCAAGCAAACTGAATTACCCCTTTTGCTCAGCCAGACTTGCCGATCCAGCTTAGGAGCAGAACATCCTTGCTGAGGGAAGCAGTCCTTACTTAAAGGATCAAAGGGTGTTGCTTTTCTTGCTCAGGATGGTGAAACATTATTTATTCCTGATGCATAAGTTTCCAAGTCACATTGGTCAAAAGAGAGTAATTGATTTATTTCCGTAAAATGATCTGACTGTTTAACTTTGAGAGGCCAGAGGCTTTGTCGGGAGCCAGGCTGGAAGGTTTGCACAGTCGGTAGATGCCCTACTTTCCAGAAGCTGTAATTTAAGGTCGCCTTGGTTAGCACAGTGTGGTTAGCACGCTGAACTTGAGCTTTGTGTGTTGAGGCTCCGAGTGTGGCTGTACTACAGCCTGGTTGTGGGACAGTCACCAAACTGCTGTGGTTCCCCACGCATCTCTGATCTCTCTGTGAATTGGTCCCCGTTGCGGATCTGTTGGGTGTAGGGCCTGCACTTGGCACGACCGGGCTGCTCTTAGAGCTGGAGGATCTTTGCTGCTGGTGGTCTCTGATCAGGTGGTTGGGCACTTAAAATTTGTGAATGGTAGAGGTGATTGTGTCATAAAACTCTAATTCTGTGTGTTTCGTGAATGTCACGTTTATAGAGTAGGAAACACTGATTTCTTCCCATTTTACAAGGCTCAGTGACACATGATCTCTCTACTCTTCTTGTATGAATGTCTGTTTAGTGTGATGGAGTTAAATTTACCTCTCTAGATACTTGTAATTGTCTCATGTCCTGTGGAGAATCTCAAGTATCCCTGAGCGAGCAGCTCAGTGGCTCCATCGCAATCCGCAGAGCCTTGGCTGTGCGTGCTGCCCTATTGACGCTGCAAACCTGAAATGTGTGTGGGAGAACTTTCCCTTGTATTCCAGCATGTAATTTAACTGATGTTTGTTTGGTAATTTGCCTCAGATTAAATCAGTCGTTGTCACTACTGAACAAATGCTTTGTTTGCTTTTGGTGGCTCAGCATTTTGCACAATATTTCCCCTCCTTTATTCCACCTACTTTGATGCATTCATTTATTTTTGCTGCAATCTTATTACCAGGAACTGAGGCCTCTTTTGGGAGGAGGGCAGAACCCAGTGGAGTTTCAGGGAGGCTTTATACAGTGGTCATTTCGTTAAGGGAAATGTGATTACTTTTCCTAAGTTTTAAACTTGGATTTAACACGAGTTCACACTCTAATTAATGGGAGTTGTCACCTGAGGATAAACTCGATAGAAATGAAACAGAACTGAGCCAGTGAGAATGAGTATGTGCTCTCTCCCTCCAAAGGAAAAACTTCAGTTATCAGAGAATCCTTGTTTATTGGTTGCAATGTATGCTCTGATGCACAGGTGGATGTTTCTGATCCCTCACAAGATGTGTCAGCAGTACAGGTGCCACATTAGTTTTGGTTTGGCCATATTTCAGTTTGTGATTTGTTGATTAATTCTGTGGCCATACAGGTGATCTCTCTCTTTGCGGAAGAGACGTATGCCAAGATTCAAGTTTGAGTATTTAATGCGAGTGGGATCAGCCTGAAAAAACATGGCTGTAAAAATCCAGACAAACGGCCCGACGCTATGAAGGACTGTGGAGTGTGTGCAAATGCAGCAGGGGTTGGTCCCTTTTCTGAAGTGTTTATCCACTGAAAAGTGGAGATGAGGAAGGTAATGGAGATCAGAAGTTTTGCTATTCGGAATACCAGGCATACCTGATGAGGTCTTTACTTTTTTTTTTAAATGTAGCCCATGTGGTGGCATTTAGGGAGAGATCAAGGACTATTTTGTAAACTTGAACAATGTCACTTTTTTTTAAGGGGTTATATACAAATAATAACATTAAATCCCCTTAAAACCCAACAAAGAAAGCCCCCCACACAAATATTACTCCTTCAAAGAATTGAACAGAATGGGAAATTCAAGAGTTCCTAAACTCCAGCTGTGTACTTGGAGCAGCACCGTACTTGAAAAGGCTTGATATTAATGACAAAATCGTGCACTTTGAAGATGCCTTGAACAGTTTGGATATTCTGCATGATGAATCCAGTATGCCATTGATTTATGAAGTTGAGCAAAAAGCTAGTTTCCCCAAAATATATTCCCTCAGACTGCTACAGTTTGAAGGCGGCGTCTTGTGAATAAGATTCTACTATTGTAATTAGTATGGTTTTGGGTAAGAGGGCAGAATTGTGTGTGTCTTCTTTTAAATGGATCAGCAGGCTTGTTTGTTTTTTCTGTTGTAGTCATCCATGCAATAAGCAGGAACACTGTATGTTTCATTTTTAATAATTAGTACACAGCTGCCTAAAGGGGAAACTGTGTGGGCAAGAGATCTTGTTGATCTCTGTTTTAACAGCTGGGAGAGCTTTGCAGAAAGGAAAAAAAAAAGAAAGATGAAAATCAGTCAACAGTTAATCCAAAGATGTAGCTGGGCACTGAAAGATTTACTGGGAATCAGTTCTAAAATTGTATTTGTCCAAATTATTTCAAAATAAAAGAATGGGTGTGTATTAAATCAGGGAAGTGGGATGGTGCTGGGGAACAGTGAAAAGTTGCAACATTGTCAACTGAAAAAAAATTTTACTGGAACAACAACAATATATATTTAGCATTGTTACCATGCAGCAGCTCCTGAGGGAGGCAGCTTAGATCTGGGGCTCTGTGATTTATCCCATCCCAGCAGCAGAGCAGGACACACCAGAATCTGCTCATTTTCAAAGCTCTTGTTTATAATGCACGGAACAGAACAGTGAATCCCTGTGGGTCGTTGCAGCTTTCAGTCTGCAGCTCTGGATACTGTCAGCAAAAACCAAATCCTTGTCCCATTCCCTCAGGATGAGCAGAAGGAAGAGGTTAGCGTTGCTTTGTTTGCTTTCTTTGTTGTGTGGGTTTTTTTTTTTTAAATGAGTTTTGTGGGTATCATTAATGCTAATGGTAGAGATGCGTCAACTCTCTGGGCCCCAGTGGATTTTAATAGTTATGAACCTTTGCTTAGCTTTTGTTTAGCTAATGAGTTGGGATTTTAAGGTCTAGATTCTGCTGCTTATCCCCACACTTAAGAGGCATAGGTTCACTTACATTTGTTGAACTGCGCTAGTATCACCTAAAGGAGAAGCAGCATGTGCATGTTTGTCTTCAGTTTAAATAATTGAACATGTACATAAAAAGTCTGTAATGCACTCAGTCCTTCCATAAAAATAGTTGGTGTTTCTGAGCTTACATCTGGCATTAGTTGAGGTTTCTCTCTTATTATCTTGCTCTTTAAGAGCTTTAATATATCCTGGGTTGTAATTTGCACATTATAATGTATTTTGAAACAAAACTCGGTCCCATTCTGGGGTTTCTTGCGTGTATTTTATAAGCAGAATTGTATGCTTGAAAAAGTAGTGTTCATTTCTGGATGGTCTGCTTAAGACAGATGGTTCTCATTGTGGCAAAGCCATGCAGTGCCTCAAACCTCAAAATGTATAAACTTATTTGAGGAAAATGAATTGCTGCTGCAGCATGGCCATCTATGAAAAGTATCCTTGGACAGTGCAAACAAGGTTTTTCGAGTCTTACAGTTTTCTTATTTGAATAAAACTGTAATGTTTGTTTTCAAGAGCGTGAAATTTTGACACCCCAAAGATCCGCATTTCTTCTTTCAAGAGATGTGGCGTGACTTTCTTAGGAGTGTCTCCCACTGATAACAGCAGATGACTTGTGTGAAGTCTCTGCCTTTGCGTGGCCTTCTCAGGTAATGGTTTGAATAAAAATGAAACAGCACCTATATAATACTGTGTGCTAGGTGGAGTTATGTTGTTCCACATATGCCATCCAGGGCATCTAACTTACATAATTTCACATCAAAATCTCCCCTGCTCCAAGTAAGCCAGGCTTCCTGTTGGCCTTTGCCTGCAGAATGACCATCGTAGTGTCCCTACCTGCCCAGTACCCTTTGTTTCAGTTGCTGTTTCTTATACTCACCTATTGCTCATCAGCTCTGTCCTGCTCCAGCTGAGCTCTTCACATCCTCCCGCCTTCCCGCTCCCCAGGATTAATCCTTTCTCTCTTATCTTACCTCTCACAGCATTTTTAAAGTTGCTGCAGCACCAGCAACCACATCCTCTCTCACCTTCCTTCCTGGCTGCTGTGTTCGCAGTTACTTGCCCTGTTGCTATAGAGGGGACCACAAGTTCTGCTTTACCACATCCTTTGGAGGATACAACAGGCTAAGGGGGAGGAGACGGCGGCCTGGGTTGGCACCAGGATGGCAGAGGGTTTGGGGCTCCAATAGGTTTGGGCTCTGGTGAGGAAGGCTGTTTGCTGTAGTGGTAAGAGCGGCTCCTGGAGCCAAGACCAGGAGGTTTCTTGTGGGAGCACCTGCTCCTCCTGGAGCTCCATTGCTCTGCACCCGTGGCCGGGTGGCAGCTGTGACTCAGCCTGCTGCAGGAAGGAGCGGTTTCAGTTTGCAGTTTAAGCTGTCAGCAGAGAGAACCAGACTTTGAGCATGTACGTGTGTACGTCTTGGCTCTTGATGACACTGGTTGTGCTCACACAGGGAAGTGTCCTCTTGTGAACCAGGTGTCAGGTTTTGCCAGGCTTCTATCATGGGCGTGAAGGTGGGTGAGCGAGGCAAGCGCTTGGGCTGTGCTCCGGTGACCGGCCCTGTTGGCGGGGGTCCTGTCATTGGGGTTCTGTTAGGGGTGTCCTGTCTGCAACCTGCTGCTCCTGAGCAATTTGCTGGCCCCTTCCCCTCTTGCAAAGCTCACTGGCTGGCTTTGCACTGCGGTTCCTCGTCGTGCTCTGTAACCTGCTGCTGTGCTTTAGAGCCTGGTGTTGTGCATCATCTTTACAGCCAGATCGTAAGCTACGCTTATATGAAGACAAGCTCAGCATTTTAGTTAGTGGGGGATACACCTATGGGGCTTTTACTGTAGGTGATTTTTTTGGTCAGATGTTGCAATTGAATTAGTTCCCTGTCAAGCCTGACGATCTGGTTGTACTCCCAGAGCTGGCCTTGCCTCAGCGTGGCTGTAGATTCATTTTGCTCTCCAGGTGCTGGGCTTTGCACCATATGCTCATCTGGCTTTTTTCAGAAGCACTTCTTGTTTGACTTCAGTCGAGTTTACATCAAGGCAGGGTCAGGGTATGGCTGGAACCTGCCTGGGACATGGCACTTCTGCTTCATTAGCAGGAGGGGTCACCCTTGAGTTTGGGGAAGGTGGTTTTCTGGGTGGGGTGAGTGTGGTTGGTCTCAGGAGCAGTTAAGGGAGTTATTCCCTGTTGCCACCCTTTGCTGTGCAAAGGGCCTTGCTATTATACCTGAGCAACATTATTTTAAATCTAAATTAAAATGGGCATAAATGTTACAGCTTATTTTGCTTTACAGCTTCAGCAAAATGCTGAAGAGAGTAAACATTCCAAGGCTGAAATATAGACCAGTAACTGCTTAATTCAGAATGTTTACTGGAACAATGAGGACAACTAGAGGTGAGTTTATCTAGCAACATAAAAAGATATTTCAACATAAACATAGTCTGGTTCCACTCTTGATTTTCCTCCCACCCAAGTTTGAAATGCACTTAGTTGCCTAATGATGCAGCAAAGAATCTTGGTTTTGTTTGGTTTTTTCCTCACTAAATCAAGTTCTGAGGTGAATCAGAAGAGATAAAAGAATAGTTAAACCTTTTGTGCTTTATGGAAAATGATTTTAAGAGATGAAGATGAGGTGCAAGTGGAGGTGGGGAAGTAAGGTGGATTTTTGCGGAGTATTTATTATTCAGCTCGAGCAGCAATATACCTGTTTAAGGTGAAGGGAATAATTTATTTGATACTTAAAAGGATAAAATGAAATTAAACACGTGGATGAATAGGAGATCGGCATGAAAAAGGCACGTGGCCATAAATAGTTTTGTGAATGAGAACCGGATATACAGGGGTAATGGCAGAACGGATTCATAAAACAACCAGTAAAGCCGCAGCATCATTTGAGTATAAAGCAAGAGCGATGATCTCCCTGTCCCCCGGGATGGCTCCGTGGGGCTGCGAGTCCTTTTGCCTGTGCTGTGGGAAGCAGAAGGTCAGTGTCCTGTATCCATTCGGTACTTAACGTACTTCACATCCATAAAGACGGCTGTTTGTTTAGTTGTTATTAACGGAAGGTTCCACTGACCACAGCTGACAAGTCTCTTATGGGAAGTTGTCTCTCATCAGGAGTGGCTGAGTTGACAGATGCTGAAGTGCTTTTGGATCTTCTGCTCATCTCTGTTTTCTGGAAGGCTCTTGCAGTGGTAGCCTGTACTTTATATGCATTTTCTTTCATTATTAATTTGCCTGCAGACTGTTAACATTTGCATATAGCTTTATTGTAGGCCTCGGAGGATCTGCGATCTGAATTCTCTTGTATTCTGCTAGTGCTGTAGTGCCGTATGGGACTTAACCGAGCCTATGAAGGTCTCATCATCTTGTTAATGATTTTTCTAATTTGAAGTTGTTAAATTATAGAATCTAAAAGATAACTTAGAATTTGAACACTATAACGTATTCTTGATCTTCACTTTAATTCCTTTTTGTGTATGGAAATGGGTGAAAGCATTTGAAAAGAGAGGGATGTGGGAGGAGAGGGTATGAACCAGAGGTGAAAATTAGCGTTTAATTTCCCTATTCCTACTTATGTTTTTAGAGGAGTGGATAAAAAGTCATTTTTTGAGGAAATGGAATTGAACTCTCTGGAGAATGAGGCAGTAGAAAGTCTTCAAATATTTTTAATGTTTAAGGAAAATGGGTCTTTTATTTTCTGGCCAGATTAGAAATATAGGAGGAATATGCTAAATATAAAGGCTTTGTTTTTCTGTTACTAGCATCTGAATTTTCAGCATGTTCTTTCTCCACTACTTGTCTCTGAGGGTCATGGGTTTCCCTCGTGGGAAGAGTGGGGACACCCCTTTATTTCAGTGGATACTAGTGCTGAAGCCTCTGGGCACCAAATCAAGGTCCCATCCATTGCTGGATCTGATTGAGCTTTGGGTTGAACTATTTCACAATAGATTGAAACAGTCTTGAAAGAGGAAGGAGTATCTTACTGAGCTGATCTCCAGAGACCACACGAATAACACTTTCTTTATTGCTCAATAATTGGTTGTACTCCAACTTATGTGGCTTAGAAATGGGAAGAACTTTTTTTTTTTAATGGCTAACTTTCTTCTTCTCAAAATACTTTGCATAGCTGGGGAATGCGACTTCAGGAGAACAGTTGAGGAGTGATGGGATCTGACAGCTTAAAGTAGCTGTTAAAATGAGGAAAAGCAACCAGGCAGCACTATTTCCATTTTAAGCATTGTCAGTATAACAAGCATGCAGCTGAATTTCAGAAAGAACGCATGAACGTGGAGTTATTTGGGCAGCGGAAAAAATACCGGGAGAGAATTAATGGAAACAGAAATGAAGCTAGAAACACGCTTTGCCTTAGGGATAAAGTTTTCAAAGCATTCTGGGTACTTGGATGTCCACTTCCCATTCGATTTAATGACTAAAGTTCCTTCCTTTTTTGAGCTTTGATTTTTGTGTGCGTGCCCAAGAATGCGTTAAACTCTAAACAATGGGAAGATGCTGTTTGTTTGGAGCATCTTGCAGCGGAGGCTCCGCTTTCCCACCCACGTGAAGTCGGGTGGGTCGACTCGTGTGTTCAAACCCCCTGCGTCGCTGGGGAAGGTGCGAGGTGTTTGTACTGGCACACGTCCCTGCCGGGGGACGCTGGTGCAACCTGACCAAGAGCAATAAGTTACAGCTGTATGAGTAGTTTAAATATGTGCACATCTAGATTGTCAATCAAAAGGGTTTTTTTTAAGTAAGGTGTCGATCACAGGTTGGACGGCCAGAGGACACAGACAATAGTGTGCAGGGTGGGAGATTGCTGAGACGCATGACACTGTCAGCACAGCGTTTTGCTTGAGTGTTCTTGTATCTAAACCAGTCTCTGAGTCAGAGGAAAGTAGTGAATGCTTCTAGAAAACGATTTGGTGTTTGTTTTTCAGAGAAAACAGGTGTAAAGTGACCTTTCGTTTCCCCCTTCGCTGTGGTCTGGTGGGAGCATTCTCACTGAACACTCTGTTCTGCTCCTTGTCTTGTTTTCTTGCTTTTCTTGGAGAAAGCTAAAGCCTTGTGGAATTCATTGTTTCCTAATGTTATCCCTAACTGGAAGGGCGAGGAGGCTGCAAAAATGAGCAGGGTGTGTGCATTGAAATTGGAACCTGAAACAGCAGCTCATGGAGGTACCTGAGCCAACCTCCAGGTGACAGCCGGACCTGCCCAGCTCTAGGGGAGCACTTCACCTGCTGGATGCACATCCAGCCCTGGCTTTGTGCTGAAACTACGTCCTGCTCTGAGCCAAGTTCCTTCAGAGCAGAGATGGGTAAACCCTCACGAGGTTTAGGATTCCAAAACTAGACCAAATTTGCTACAGAATAGTTGAGTGAGTTTGTTTGTTTTAATTTTCAGATTCCAAGTGGCAATGCGTTTTTGTAATGAACTTTGGAAATACTAAATTGGTTTTAAAAAATATTTTAGATGTTGATTGTTTGAAGGGATGATATTGTTGGTAACTACTCCTAAGACATCTCCTTTTTAGAAGTTCTGTTCTTGCAGATCCCTGAAACGAGGAGGGCTCTCAGTGTCGGGTGTCTCTGCCTTTCCTTTGGAATCTCATGCTCAACAAGTGATGGTGTTGCCAATTTTACTGACTTTTTTCATCCTTAGGGAACACAGAAAAGAGAACTGGTAATGGAATACGTGAGCCCCGAGCAACACGCAGTTGTGAGGCGTTAGCTGCTTAGTGAAATGGCACTTGGGCCAAAACTGTTCAATGCCCAGAAAAAGAGAGAAACTCTTCTCTTAAAATCTACAGAAAGGAGCTAAATTTCACCTTGCCTTTTGATAGCAGAGGTCAGTGCTTGTAGTTTGTGGTTGAGGTTCTTTTGGTTATAGCTCGGCCCAGGCCAAGTGTCTCTGCTCGCTGTGTAAATAGAAAGTTTGCATCTTAATCTGTCCGCCAGCTGCACCGCCGTGTGTTCACCTTTGCGCTGCACATCATGGAGTTTGCTTTTGCCAGACTTGACATAGTGAGGCTGCTGAAACACCCCAGCAGATCCATCTGGGGGATAGCAGACCAAACTGAGGTAGCGACCTGGAGCCATTTTCAGGGGTTTTTTCATAGTCTGGTCTAACTGGTGCTCTGAGAACGGAGTCAGGGTGGTGGCGATGGAAGAGGTTTGGACAAGCTACTGCTACAATTGCCTTTCCAAGGTGAATCTGCTTTTCCTGTGCAGTCACTGGTCTGATTGATCTGAAAGGGCAGGATCTCCTTGGAGGGCATTATTTCCTATGGGAAACCATGAACCCTCTTTGGATGGGGTTACAGGAGGATGCAAAGTTAGTTTCTTGCTACTAGTACAATCTGTCTGATAAGAGTGGTTTAATTTGCTTACAGGGATTAGGGAGTGGATTTCCCTTATCAAAGTTGGGAATATGTGTGAATGTGTGTGAACTTGTGAGCAAGGGACTGCCTGGTGGGGTATTTATATTACATGCAAGCGTTCATGTTAAACAATGTGAATTGTGGATGAGCAGGGTGTGGGATAGCTGTAAGACCTCTGGATCAGAAGCCTTCAAAAGGTCGTGTTTGTGCTGCCTTCTTGATGCTGGCATAATCTGAGAGATGCAGAGGTGGCGGATTTGAAGCAGAGCAGAAGGTGCTGGATTTGCTGGCGCGATGCTGCAGTCAGCACCGTGATGGTGGTCCGTGGTGTTACCCATTCATCCTTGTGTTCTCCCCAGCTCTGAAACCATCTGAAATATGGATCTGTCTATATGCAAACATGTACTGCCTTAGTGCATATCTTCCCTTTCTGCACAATACATACATCTTCTTTTTGAGTGAATGGTGTTACGTTGGTTTAAGTGTGATTTATACGTTGGTAGTCAGGCTTTTATTCTGTGCAGTTAGAATATTATTTTTCTTTCTTTTAGTTGCCTTTAACTACTTTTTCTTAGTTCCTGGAGCACAAGGCTTAGAAGTTCTTTGCTATTTTTGTAACTTTATACTATTGCCCTCTTGCTCTTCTCCCTCCAGTGCCTCCTTAATTGACTAATAATGACATAATATAAACTGAAGCCTAGTCTGGTTTGGCTGAACTAGTTTAAAATAGTGCCTTATGCTAAACCAGAGCAAAGGCACAGATACACAAACCCCATGTGTCCTATTCCATGCGTGTTGCCTGCTGGTTTTACTTGCTTCTTGCAGAGGTTTTGCACATTTCTTCTTCTTTTTCTCCCCTTCAAAATACAGTTTAAACAGTTTTCTTAGCAATGAGCGGCTTCTGTGTGCGTGATGGTTCTGTTCGATGCTGGAGGGATCTCTCCTGATACTGATCTCACTTGCTGTCAGGGCCACATACGCTACAAAGCAGAAAGCAGTTATTTGCTTAAAAGCAACATATTCATAAACCAGGCTTTGTAGTAGTTTTGTGGGGTTTTTTCTGCTCTCTGCATCTAAGGAAGTGGCTTGGATTGCTCTGATAACATTCGATGATAACTCTACAAACTGAAAGTCACAAGACCAAATCTTTGGCAGATAGAAAGAAGCATCACTTTGGTCAGAAGCTTTAATTGTGGCAGCTAAAAATCTGACCTGAATCTATTGCTGAGTACAATTTTTTTAAAATGTTGTACACCTAACCTTTGTACTACAGTTGTGCAAACTTATTCTCTATTTTCCATGTAAACCATAATGGAACCCAATGCCAAATGAATCAGGCTGATATTAAAGACCTTTTTTACACTGTGTTTCTGTCAGGATAAGTATTCAGTGTATCACAGTTTAAGCAATATTTTTCAAGTATTGTAGAAACATTAACTTCTGAAATACTGTGTGGAATAGATGATTATGGAATTTGAGTGTTGTTGAAGTAACCAAATTATTTTTAAAAATAAGGTAATTTTAGGTTAAATCTGCAGATAGTAATAAGCTGGCTTGGATAATTAATTTGGATTTAGAGTTGCTTAACTTCTGTTGGCATTTATAAATCCCAAATGACTTGTGGAATGTTCTTGATTGAAAAAGGTTTTATTGAAAACATGTGTGACTGGTTTTGAGGGCAACAGTATTTCAAGAACAAAGTACCATCTGTATATAAATGGAGGTGGACAAGAAAACTTATTGTAATCGTAGCTATTGTCCATTTTTGTGGCATCACATGTTAACATGTCTTCTGGTTTAGAACAAAACAGGCTATAGGGGAAGTAAATTCTGTTCTGTAAAAAGATAGTTAGCTGTTCTAAATGATACTTTAAATTCATAACAGTGCCAAAGCTTGAGTATAGATACATTTTTCAGACTAAAATCAGAATTATTAATTAGGAGTAGACCTCAGATTTATGGAACTTCTTTTAACTCTTCAGAGAAAAATAAAGTACTGGCAAGAGTATCCATTTCTTATCCCTCATCAAAGTCTGTCCTTATATTAGAAAATTGTATTCAGTAGAGTTGCCAGGACTTCTGAAATTAAACTGATTCAGAAAGCAGGAATGAAGAATGGTACTGAATCTGTCTCATGTTAAAAGACAGATTTCCATTGATTTTAAAAAACTCTGTCGCTACAAAAATGTCTGACTGTGGTAATGGAAAATATTAATAACTCTTTATGGTGATATGTACTTTGGAAATTATTTTTAGTTATCTCTACGTTCAACAAGACTAAACTGTTTTTTTGATTCTTTGCAGGACCAGTTTGACAACTTAGAAAAACACACGCAATGGGGTATTGATGTTCTGGAAAAATACATCAAGTTTGTAAAAGAAAGAACAGAGATTGAACTCAGCTATGCAAAGCAGCTTAGGTAAGTTGATATGTAAAGTTCTGAGCCTGTAATCATTTGTAAGTTTACTATTTCAGTGGTAGTGATTTTGTTTATAATAATGGCTTTTAGAGAATAGCTTTAATTTAGAGAATGGAAAGCTAAAGTTAATTTAATGTACTGGTTTATTATCTCTGCTAAAAACCATATGCTTTGCGAAAAGAAAGGTTATTTAGGTGACTGAGCAGCATACTAGGGCTTACTCATGATTAATGGCTTGGGCTTTGAGGACAGCATTGTAATGTTTTCCATGAAATTAGGGCTGCTGTGTGGAAATGCTGAAGGGTTTAAGAACTCAGCAGAATAATGATCGTTTGTAAGGCGAAGTTTTGGGTTTCTTTTCATAAGACAGGCTCTTTTTGAACACGTGTTGGAGAAACTGCAGGTCAGAAAGTCAGTCTCAGCCCTTGGAAATTTTATTTATGTAGTTAACCAGGTTGCAGCATGAGATTTGAATTTTGACAGTCTTACAATCTTGTCACTGTTCTTGCAATGTGGCTCCTGAACAGGGCAGAGATCCTGTAAATTTCTCTCAAGTAGCTAAAATACTGGAAATTCCTGCTAGGTACTTTCTACACGTCTGGTTTGACCATCAGGTTGTAGGTAAAGAGACAAGTGTATGTGAACCAGAAAAAAAAAAAACCAAACATGTTCCTTGAGGTCAAATCCAGTGTAAAGGGGGAAGGGAAGAGCTGCCAAGAAGCCTCCCACCATGAGTAGCTCTTACCCTGCTTTTCCCAGAGGACAGAAAAAATGAGAGGTGAACAGGGCTTGGAAGGGAGTAGAACACAGACAGTCCTGCTGCTGTGGGGAGAGGCTGTGGTGTGATATTGTCGGCAGCCAGTGGTGTCTGGGGCAATAAACTGGAGGTGATGGAGCTGACTGGGGAGGGGAGTGCAGGACTGGTCCTTCCGAACACCTCCAGTAAATCCCTATCAGTTTTTGCATGACTATAATACATGTTAGAACTCTTTCCATCTTCTCTGTACTTATCGGGATGGAGATTGGAGGTTCTAGTTGGTCTGTATATATCGAAAGCACAATATTTATTTCAAAAAAAAAAATCACCCAGAATTTTTGGTGCTTGTGTGCGAATGGATTTGAGATGCACAATGGCCTGTTATTTATAAGGGGCTGGTAGGTGATAAACCTCTGCCTATATGGTTCCGTGCTCTCTCAGGGGAATGCCACAAGGATTCCCCAGGGTTTCTGCTACAGACAAGCAGGAAATAGAAGATGACTCAGGCAGGAACAAATTGCTCACATCCTATGGAGATGAGAAGAGATTGAATTACAGAGGCAAAATGAGCTGGAAGGAAGAAAGTATGACTGGACTGGGAAACCCCAGCAGAGTATCTGTGTGTGCAGGCCTGTCCTATGAGGAATCACACACCAGACTCACTGAATGTCTTCGGATGACAAATTTCAAGTTTAAAGAGCATAATTATGAAAATAAACACACAAACAAAATGTTTAGGGAAAGTGGGAAATAGTTCTACCTATGACTATCTAGAAACTCTGAGTTTCCTTTCTTATTCTGTCCTAGTCTTCCAAAACAAACTTGGTTAATTTGTTTCTTCTCTGTGTATTTTAGTTCCCTGTCCACAGCTGCGTTTGTCCCCCCACATGGGTGTGATTTGAGGACAAATACATTAATCTCTGAGAAGCTCTTAGATGACTCCAAATAGCATTGTGTCTAAGTTAGAAGTATAAAAGGAAAAAAAAAAAAGTCTTGTCGAATGTTGAGATAAAACAGTGCTGGAAGCCAAAATAAAAAAATAAATCATGCGTCTGCTTTTAGTAAGTGTCCTTAAGTGCGGTGCGAACCTTCCTCGTATCACATCCATTTGGTGTAAAAGGGCTGCAGCAGATCAGTGGATATAACTCCAAAAGTTTTATTTATAAAATAAGTGAAGCTGCTGAACTTTATTTTCTTTTGTGAAACCTGTGTTTTGTGCTTGGTCCCTGGGCTCCCTAGCTTGCTGTTCTTCCTGTCTGTTATCTACATCTCAGCCTGGTTATCTGTTGAAATTTAACTGGCTTCTATTTAAAAATGTTTCTTTCCTTCCTCTTTATGATTCTGCACCTATATATGTAATATTTTGTTTTAAAAGCGTTAAGTTAGATCTACGTACTTGCAGAATGCATCAAGTTTATCTGGTTACATCAGCAGAGGGAACTGCACAGTGTCACAGACCTGACACTGCACCTGCGCCGCTCGAGTCCTGTGTGTCCTTAAACAAGTGTGGGAAGGAAAGGATGAAGAAACCGTGGAAGTGTTTTCACGTTTTCCTGCATTTGTGTTCAGAACTTCCTTTGGGTGTGATATGCTGCTGAAGGGGTGTTTTGTTGTCATCTTTCCCTGGTCACTGCTGACATTACACACACACTCTGAGCATCAAAGGTGTGTCAAAAGCCTCGCCTGATGGGACAATGGATAGAGAGCCTTGAGGAAGATGTATTGGGGGAAAAGAACACCACACGCTTAAGATATCAGGATAATCTGAGAATTAGAAACCTCTCTGGATGATAAATGTGAGAGAAAGAGAGAAAAGGTGTCAAAGAAGTGGAAATGAGGGAGCAGAGATAAAAGTTGGAAAGGCAGAAAAAATGATGCAGAGTGAAAGGCAAATAAAAACATGAATTGCAGACAGATGCACGGAATCCATCCAGAATTGCTGTTTTACTGCTGATCTTTGTTCTTATGTGTTCATTCCCTCTTTAATCACGGTTATCTAAAGAGGGTCATTGCTTCACAAGCTTGAGCCTGGGAATTGCCAGTGTCCTGCTCATGGCACTGTTTGATTGCATCCTGGTATGAGACAGTCGTATTGACTCTTAATTGGCTTCAGTATCACATCTGGAGTTTTTTGTATGTATCATGGTTAAAACCCTACGTATGTTTTTGACTAAAAGAAGGGAAAAAATGTGAAGGGCTCAAATATATAGAATCTATATTTTGTGATTTATAAAGTACATACAAAATAATAAAATGTTTAACCCAGATGCTTTCTTATTGCTTTTAGAATATTTTTTTCTGTGAAAGCATACTGTCTGGATTTTTTTTTTTTTTTGCTCAAGCTCTGTAACATTTCTACAACTTTAAAGATTCACAAGAAGACGACAGTAGCTGTGTGTGTCAGAATTAATTGGGCAGCATGACATTGCAGAGAGATGTGCGTTCTGAGTGTGTGAAAGTGCCTTAGTAGTGTAGTCTTCTGTGCATGTTTTCTTGTGGATTTTCCTTTTCTCTTTAAGCAGGTGTGTACTGGGGAGCATTCCCATGGAATAGGGAGAATTCTATAAGACTTACTGTAATTCTTCCCATGCTGTTGCTGGTTATTCTTTGATTGAAGCTGCTCTACACAGGACTAGAGAAAAGTTCATTGTTCAGAGCATCCTCTTAGGGAAGGCAGAGGCTGGAAAGGAGATGCTCATTTGGATCCCTTCCAGTAGGGATATTTACATTTTGAGAAACACGTGTTTGTCTGTGCAGATCTGCCAGGGTTCTGGCTACTTACTCTGTTTGAGCAGATGCTCCTTAATTCCTTAAGGAGAACAAAAGGAATAAGAAATGTGAGACGAGGCCCTACCTGCTGTCTCCCAGTTAGCAGTAAAACCAACATGCAACAAGGAGTGGGTTACACCTCTGAAAAAGCACTTTACTTTCAACTGGATGCATTCAGAGAGTTCAAAGAGTTTGGCGCAGATAGGGCAATGAAACTTAGTACTCCTTTGGACAACAATTCCATCAGTACCACCTGTATGTTATTCTTAATTGATGAAACAACCTGTAAAGCTGAAACAAATTCCTTCCATTTCACAGTAGGGTAACAGACTGCAGGAAGGCACGTAGTAAGAGGGCTGGGTTTAGAACAGAGGAGGTCCCAGGACTGCAGCACCAAAAAGGTCTTAAAATTGCTAAGTAAGATGTATTGGCTTAATGACCTTAATTTATTAACTTCTCAGATTCAGAATTCACTACTTTAATTCTGTTACAGAGACTGAAGCACTGTGCAGCCCATTCTTTGAGTGCTACTACAATGCAATCAAAGCCCAATTGCCATCACACTTCTGAAAAGGTGTCCAGTCACTGCAAATAAAAACTGAAGCCCCACAGAATGAGTGTGTGCGCCTATGTTATCCAGTTCATTTAAAACATATTTTGAATTTAATTTTATGTATGTGTATTTTTAATTTTAGGAATCTTTCGAAGAAATACCAGCCCAAAAAGAACTCCAAAGAAGAGGAAGAATACAGGTATGTTCATGATCCACTGCTGGGTGAGCGGGTGTTGATGGAGGAAGGGGAAAAGGTTGGGTTACCACCTAGGATTGGCTTGTAAACCAGAGATTTTAAAGTCAAGTGAAAGAGAGTATGGAAATCATAGAAGCAGAAACACACTGATATGGTAGATACTATGAGTGGGTTTTCAGTTTGGATTTGGTCTGTAACTGCTCGATTCCGTTTATATGTTATGGTTTCTGGATGCCTGGTTTGTTTTGTTTGTTGATGTACCTTAAAAACTTTAGGCCAGATTGTATGATCCTGGTTCTCCAAAGTGAGTGACTCAACTCTTGATTACTTCAGCAAGAACAGAAATGGTTCTTAATTTTAGCATGAAACTCAAGCAGTCCATGTAAGTAATAAATTACTCAAATGTAACAACACAGATTAGTAATTTACTAAAGGGCTAATGTTACAACACCAGAGAGAAACCAGTGGGCATGGATATGGGTGGTGATAGACCACACTCCTGCCCTTGATGAGATTATAGATATTTGCTAAAGAGAATGTTTTAGAGGAGAAGCTTCCCAACAGATGGGCTATAAGCCAGAGCAAGCACCTTCTCCTTGGGGCGCTTGGACTCTGAAGTTTCTCAACATCGATGTTGTGTGAAGCATCAGCTCTGAATGGAGGCATCGCAGTCTGACCTTGGAGGCTGCTCTGCCTCTGGAGCGCCTGGCAGCACACTCAAACCCTTGACCTTGAAATCTGAAAAGTTTCAAGTGAGTTTAGATATGGATCCAACTGCACAATTGCATTAATTTAGATTTTTGAGTCAGACCCCCAAGCTGCTGTATACAACGACTCATATTGAGAGAGATAACAGCCTTTTAATTTTCTTTTCAATTTATTTTTAGTTATCATTGTTTGGGAAGCATTTATTTATGCCATTGTTTCCTGAGATATTGATATTTACACAAGGAAGCTTATGTTACCAGCACATCAGCTGTTCTGGTCTGTAGCCGGGATTAGGAATAAATCTGCCTTTGGGTAGCTATACCGTAAATGGGGATTTTGAGTTTACTGCAACCTTTTTTTGACACATCTTTCGTTGCTGGAAAAGGATATTAGAGTTAAATAATTCATGTGATGTGGCACAGAAGAACTTGGGGATCCTTTGCCCTTTTAAATATATGTTCACCTCAGTATAGTTTCCTCGTGTCTCTGAATAACATCTGAGGATTTGTCATGCGACCTTTGGGTGCCTCAGACGCTGCTTTGAGACAGCCTGTGTAAAAATGATCTGTTTGCAAGCTGATTTTCAGCCTGTAGTTCTGTGGCTTTGATCCCATGTCTTCTGCATTTGGGATTTCCTTCAAGGCTTTTTTGCTTGCATGGGACTATATTTTTAGTCTCTTTTTGTTTATTTCTTTTTTCTATGGGGTGTTTTTGGCTTTTTTTTTCCCTCCTCTGCCTTTTTCATCTCTACTTGTACCTCCTCTTTCTTTTCTCTAAATCACTCTTACTTTGCTTTTTCACCTTTAGGGGATGTTATCACTGCAGACTGCTACCATTTCATATTAAGATTTTCTAGTATGTGCAAGTGCGGTGCTGGAAAGCTGCTGTTCTCCCGCTGACCAGCACAGCCAGCTGCGGTATTGAAATGCAGCCCTGTTGGCTCTGCGCTGAATATGCCAGTGACATAATCTGCTGTTTTGCAATTGTGTGCACAGATGTTTGTTTCTTCCGCTTAATAACACATGGAATGTTTTATTGGAGATAATTTTATATGAAAAATAAACCTCGTGGTGGAAAGTACTAAAAAATATGGGTTGACAACACCTGGTTAGTAAACTCACTACCTTTTTGAAAACTTTATAAACTGTAGCTGATTTAAATGCAATGTACACTATGAAAAGTTTTGTTTTTTGCACTATGCTATCCAAAAAGTTGGATGCTTAGGCAGGATTTTGCCCCTGACTGTGCACTGAATTGTAGGACTTGAAAGAGCGTAACTAGAAGTGTTTGGTGAATCAAGATGAGAATAGTGAAGTCCCAGAGCTGTGCTGATTAAAAAAACCTGATATTTTAAGAGCCAATGTCAAACTGTCTAAATTAAGATGAATTTATCAGACAACTGTCAGCGTGTGGTATAGACTTCCTTTTGAGAAATTCCTTCAAGTGAATCTGTGCTAATCCATATGCAGCCTTGTGTAGCAATACTAAATGGTGATGCAACCTCCCTTTGCAGTGTGTCTTTCAGAAAAGAAAGGGACTAAAAGCAAAATGTGGTTTTGTTCTCTGCAGGTACACATCAACTAAAGCCTTCCTAGCCACTTTAAATGAAATGAATGACTATGCCGGACAGCATGAGGTCATTTCAGAGAACATGACCTCTCTTATCACTGGAGAGTTAACTCGCTATGTGCAGGAGCTGAAACAAGAGAGGAAATCGGTAATTGATCATTTTCTATTTTTCACAATTCATTGCTATTTAAAACAGGTAATTAATGGTAGGGGAGTTCAGTGTTAAACAAAATTTTTTTGTAGTTAATAAACATGAGCTTTGCTAATGAACTAAGCATGGAAAAAAGTGGGTTATGTGTCCTGGCCAAGTCGCTGAAGCATTTGAATCAAATGTTATCAAATCAGACAGCAATGCCTTCAGGAGAATCCCTGCTAAATAAGGTCAGAGACCCATCTGTGCTCAAGGCTCTGTTGGCCAAAAGCTTGCTTAGGGAAGAGTCCAGCAGCAATGAAATAAATAGAGAAACCGCATTACTAAGGTGGATTGAAAGAATTATTAGGATCTTGGTTCACGTTTTCTTGTTTCTCAGCCAGATCTGGTCAACAGAACGTTATAAAAAAGAATTCTAATGAGAAATATGGCATCTGTCTTGTTTTGTGATGGCAGGGAATCTGATTTTCAATCTGTTATCCTTCAGGACTGGTAGAATTTGGAGCTTTGTGTTAGTACTCTGTCTTAGCTAGTAGTTTAGGAACCTGTGTGCATCTTACAATAAGTGTTCAAAGCTCATTAATTTGCATGTCACCAGCTCTGAAAAGCATATACTTAGGATGTGATATTGTTCCTTGCCTTGAACCCTTTTATCCCTGGGATGAGTGGGCATAAAATAGTGATTCTAAGCATCATTGTTAGAAATACTCATGACACAGGTATAAAATGACTAAGCAACGTGCAACAAAGCAAGGGAGCATCAAGGCATTGAATTTCATTTCTAGGCTGTTGGTCCATTATGAGAAGTGCAGAGTGCTCTTGCTCACTCCAACAAAACTTTTATAAATAGTTCCTCTAAATGTTAAGCATGTGTCGAAGTGCTATGCAGGACTAGAGTCCTGGAAATTACCATCTTTTTGTAAGTATAGTATAAGAATGATAAGTCTGTCAGAGTAATTGAGTATATAGGCATACCTTTAACTTGCAGAATGGTGCATAATCTTTCAGAGACTTAATATTTTGACAGCAATGTGGAAGGATGTTTTGCATATAGCTGTGATGAGAATGTTTTCTATGACCTTTTATTCAGCATGGACTCTACAATAAGCAAAGCAAAAGAAGCATTCTAGTATGGCATTTTTTCTGTCATTTCTAATGTTTTTGCCTAGTTTTTCAATTATCTGGGCATATAAGGTGATTGGAATATTTATTAGGCATTTAAAGTACAATGAAAGAGGACTTGCTGTCTTTCTTGTAAAGAACACGAGCAGTAACTATATTGCTTTTTTGTTTAGGTTGTAGACTTCTGTAGTAAATATGGCTCATATAAGTACTGGGTGAATGAAAAGAAAATTATTGTAATATCGGTTGAGTGATAACAGCATGGGAACAGCAAAAACCCGCAACTGACTATTTAACTGCTGTTGCTGATAATTCGTAGCCTTTAACAGTTGTCAGTCATGGTTGTTTTGTTCTTGTAACATGAATATAAACTATATGAATTATGAATCCTGTAGATTACTCATTTATGAGCAAATGGTGTTGAAAAGGAAACTCCTTCAGCCTTCAGGCGTTTTTTAGATGTAGCGTCTTGCTTCATACAGTGAAACACAAACGCATCCATCGGGCTGGGATCTGCAGGAGGGGAAGGTGCTGGTTGTATAAATATCACACAGGGTTGATGCTTTGGCAAAACCTTTTATGATACGAATTAATGAACGGTTTGGTGCTTCTAGAAATTTTGCTGTCAGAGTTCTCGTGCTCGCTGCTTGATATGTCATCAGCTGTTACGCTACAAGAACATAAAATCATAGAAACCTTTAGGTTGGAAAAGGCTCTTAAGATCAGTGAGTCCAACCACGAACCTACTGCTGTCACATCCATCATGTTGCTACAAGCTGTAAGAAAAGATGATCACTTCTGGGGCGAGGAAGTGGGAGACCCACATTCTTGTCCACAGAATCTTGTATCATTCGGATTAAGTCATTCAGGTGTCCAAATGCCGGTAAAACCATACAAACTTCCAGTGATTTCAGTATGACTGAGATAAGCACCTTTGCTCTTTTTGCGGTAATTTCCTGCCTGGAAGATGGGAATGATGCACAGAGGTGTCATAAGGATAAATGTGTGCAAGATGAACTCGGGTACAGCAGCAAATGTTCAGGAAAATACACCAGGCAAGAGCTTCTGTTTCCAAAGGAAACCCCATTGATACACGATAGGAATTGTGTAGAGTCACAGGGGATGAGGGTGGTGATCTTCAAACACTTGGGGGCTGATGCCTGCCTGCATCACTCTGTTTTCATGCTCGTTTAGCTCTATTGATTAAAATGGAATTACACCAGCAGCTGATTACGGTCACGCAGTAATCATGTTTCTTCCTTTTCCTTGACAAGTACAAGCCCATAGCTTGTAAGCAGCACAGAACCTGATAGAATATAAAGCTTTACATTGGTTTTATGCTGGATAAAATTAATTTAGCATACAATTTTTATGTATGTTGGATTTGTTTGACTACTGCGCAAGCTGACTTGATGGCTGCATATGTCGTGTTTTTCCGTACAAGATAATTACTGATGGTGAAAATAAGGGAAGAAGCAGCTAATGAGAAACAGGATGGACAGTCTGGAGGTTGGGATAAATCACAGATTCACAGTAGTTTGGTGCTTTTGTTCAAAAGACAGATACCTCCTCTTTCCTCTGGCCTGGTCTGGAGCTCAGGAGATTTCTAGGTTACCTTTTTGTTTTTACAGATCATGTGCTTTGTTGAGTGATGGTTTCAGATACTCAGAAAGTAGTAAGAAAAATCAAGCAAAGACTTTTGTGAGACTCGAATATCATTTGCAACACAGGTCGATCAGTGCATTAAACTTTATTGTATTATGCATTCTTCTTCCGTTGGACAGCCCTTGTTGATGTTATCATGGTACCAGATGAGCTGGTTTGCCCTCACAGTTGCTGCAGATGGGTGTATGAACAGCCTGTGAAAACTCCTCGTGCTGTTTCAGTTCTTCCCGGCTGTCCAGCGAAGTGAAACTCTTTATACTGTAGTTCCTCACTCGAACTTCTTCTTCCATTCTCTTGATCTTAGTGTGTCCATGCTCTCATGTGAGTAATTCTCATGCTAAGCCAGGATCTTGCTGGCTGCTTGAAAGCTGAAATGTCGGTTGTATGCTATGTGTGAAGGTCATGTCCCATCCACCTTCCTTTTGAGGTTATTGAGGCCAGATGCATGTGACTGAATTCCCCTCCGCTGTATGAAGACCTTCGTCACCAAGCCGCACAAATGCGTTGGGGATCGCCGCTCAGAGTGGTTCAGCGAAAGAACTCACTTCTGTGTGTCTCTTCATTCTTTGTGCCACCCCAATTTCAGCAAGTCACTCAGCACACTTCGTTCTATTAAAAAAAAAAAATCATCTAGACACGGGGATTTTTTTGCTACCCTCTTTTTGAGTGACACCTGAGAGGGCTTCTGAGCAAACATATAGCCAGTGCAGCCCAAGCATTGAGAATTTCCATTTTTTTCTTAAAGCTTCACAGCAGATAGCTTGGTTTGGATATTCTCTCAACTACGGCTGAGGAAAACCCTCAGTGCTGTAGTTTGTCTGGATAGAAACTCAAGAATTAATTCTGGGGTGATTTTGATGTGTGGTCACAAACTAGGTCTGACTCATGGCCTCTGGCAGCAGCTGCTCTCTGTAGCTGTTGCTTATGTCAGATTTGCTAAAAATGTATTTGGGAGTCATGAACTATGCCTCTTGTTCCTGCTGCTGCTTTCTCCTCTCCCTCCCGCTCCCCGTGGGGTGGCTGGTTCCGCACAATCAGGCCTGAAAGTCAAGTACAAACCGAGAGCTTTGCTGCAGACTGACCTGGGGCAGCACTGGGGTTCTGTGGTTGGGAGAGAATTTACCTGGTGTCAGTACATTCCATTTTGTGTCGGGATAGAAGGGGAATGGGGAGCGAATGCATCCCTGTGGGTACCGTGAGGGCAGAAATCGTCTGGTTCTTTATGATGGAGCATGTGTGCCCTCCCTGTGTGTATTTGTACGGGGTGGACGTGTCAGAGAACTCTCTGTTTCTTGCAGACCCTCGAGTGTCGATGAAAAGTAAATAATTGGAAGAATTCTGCCACGTTCATTCATTCTCAATAGTGCCCTGTTCTGCAAATAGTCCTGTGGTTTTCCACAGGGTTTCTCTCGGCGTAATGCACCGTGTGAGCGTGAGACGGGATGGCAGAACCTGACCCCGTCAAGTGCACGAGGGATTCTCCATGTTGCATTTTGGGTTTGCCTCGAGGTCTCGGTGTCTGGGCCACAGTTGTGCTTTGTGCTGCAGAGGTACAAAGAGAAATGACAATCTAATGGCAAAGCAGGGAATAGGAAAAGAGAGACAGTGAAAGGAAGTAATTTGCCACACTGTAGATTTTGGGTTGATTAATTATAAGGGTACAAAAACTTCATATTAGTAAATAGTTATGTTGCCAGTTAGAAGCTTTGCAGGAACTATTCACAAACAGAAAGAAAATCCTGAGCGTTTGTGGGAGATTATATTATGCTCCATAAATATACAGCACAACGATCCAACTCTATGTAGTAATCTTCTCTTTCCTTTAAGATATTTCAGGTGTATTTCATTAAGTTAAATTGTACCAGTAGAGTGTTAAGTAGTAGCTGTAAGAAATGAAAGAATGCAGAAAATTGTTCAGGAAAGTTCATAATAAATTCTGTATATTCTTATTGAGTGTTTGTTGGTTTTCCTCAAGCTATTGCACAAATTTAATGAAACTGTTTTAAATATTCGTACGTATCGTCTGATCCTGCTGTGAAGGACTGTTCTGGGATGGAAACAGCATGTGCTTATTACCGAAGTTTCCAAAATATTTTTGTGTGGGAAACTAATAATAATATCTTATCCAGCTGAAAGGTATAATATGAACTTTTGATTTATCAGGGTTAAAGTGGAGACCGCTGGACTTAATGTCTCACTCTTCCCAGTTTTGAATGGGTACATTGAACTATGAAATAATAGCTCAAATAACTAAATGGGCTTCTGCGTACTACATGAAGGATTCTGATTGGGAAATAAAACATGGTTACAAACAAATGTTCCCGTAAATATTTCTGCCCCAGGGTCTGTCAGGTTCATGCTGTTTCTCACCATTGTTCTCTTGTTGCGTCTGCCCGTAGGCACCAGCAGCTGGTTCTGGTTGTCTGGTGCAGCTCATCTGAACTTTGTCTGAAGCCTGAGAAACTTTGGTCTTAGTGGCGTGTAACTGGGGTTCCTTTGGAAGGCACCACTTCAGGAGGAGACAATTCCAGGTGAATTAGCAGCAGCTTTGATCAGATATTCACATGGCCTGTTTCGGGTTTGACCCAGTTGACGGGTACACGTCAAGAATCATGTTCACGTGGAAGGTTGTGAAGCAGAACGGGGTTATACCACAATATTAAGTAGTAACATTGATGAACGTGTGGGACGGTAGTCCTCTGTTTCATGTCAACATTCACAGGACTGTCCTAATGCTGCTCTTATTACAAAGGAGAGTGATAAGACCTCAAGAGCATGTTGCTATTCTTGGAAACAGAGATTTCTTCTGAGGAGACTGTTTCCTGTCTTTGCAGCCAGGAAAAAAAAAATAACAAGGCTTTTTGCAAATGGAGCTGGGAAAATTGAGGGAAAAAATAGTGTTCTCAAATTTCTGTCTCTTGTTTACTTTTAATCATTGGCCATTGTTTCGAGAATTGCTTGTAACAAAAATGGAGATAGTTTGAATTGAAGGAGGAAGCACGAGGTTGCTAGGACTCTGTTCATCTGGAATATCAGCATGATCTGAGTGCCAGTTAGAGAAGTCAAAGGTAACTTTTTTCAATATGTTGTATTATCTAGTTTGAAAACAGAAAAGAAAATGAAGTGACCTAATCCGGTATCTCTCTTGAAAATTCTTAAAAAATAGGATGTTGTCAAGTGAACCGTATGTATGCATATAAGTGAACTAAGACTTTCTAATATAAACAGACTGTAGATGCGCAAATCTTAAGTTTAACCACGCAATCAATTGCTGTTTACTTCCTTAAGAGAAATAGGACTCTTTCCTTACAGCCTTTCTTAAATAAAACCTTTCCTGAGGTTGGTTTGACACAGCGCAAGCCGTGCTGTCGGGCTGGTGGGCTCTGGGTTTCAGGCAATTCTTTCACTTTGAACTGCCCAGGAATTCCTCAGCAAAATTGTTTGCTGTTTCATAAGATGCTTTTAACTACATCTTGCTTTACTATTCCTCTCAAAAGGTCAGAAGAAGCATCTTCTAACAAGCTTGTGCTGCCTGCTCTGGGAGCCAGGTGCCTGTGCAAACCCCCTTGCATACCAAGAAAGTTTTGCAAAAATATCATGCTGCTACGTATTGTGATGGTGCTGGCAGGAACAGGCGCTGTATTGTAGGTGGCTTACTTGCTGCTCCCACTGTTTTCATCGACACGAGTGAAATGCGAGCCTGACAAAAGTCAATGAGAGTTTTGTCTCTGATTGCGCAGCAGCCAGGATTTCTCCCCAGCTGTTACAGGCACAGCCAGCACGGCAATGGGAGCACACGGGTTGGTGTGAGGTGATTTTAAAAAGGAAAAAAACCTGGTGCATATGGTGTGTCCATATGTAAATTTCCTGCTCTTCCTAAAACTCTTCGTCCTTTACTGTAGCTGAGTGTTCTTGAGCTGGGAGTTTTTAGAATAAAATGAAAGCTGATCTAGTGCACAGTCTTCACATAAGCAACTTAATAGTGTGCTGGAAATTTCTCAAGTCTTAAGAACTCTTGTGAGATCGCCTAAAACTGAGATTATTTGGTTTTATCCTGTGAGCACGGAATGGATGGAGACATCCACTCCAAATGCGGCCAGTTGTGGGTTGTTCAGAGCATCCTGCAACATCCCACCCGTATTGCTCTTTAATACATGGGGGGGAAAGGGCAGTTGTGGTCATGTAGCCACTATGATTTGAAGAATGCTGCTATATTCTAAGTTACTTAGTAGGTCTGAAGCTTGGATAAAATATTTTTCAGGGAAATCTTAAAGTTGGCGTGGTGATTGCTAGCCTAAGATACCAAAATGTAGATGAAAAGGTGATTTAGGGAGGTTGACCAATGAACAATCATAAAAATAAAACTCTCATGGTGTTTTTAATGTGTGTTTTGAATGCTGTGGATATGTCCAGAAAGTCTGGAGGAAATCACAGCATGTGAACAACCAGCGCCGCTGCTGCAAATGTCTTACTGGCACATGTAAAGGGTGATTCATTTAATTCGGTGTCTTGCTCATAATCTGAGCATTTTAAATAGAAAGCATCATTAGGGTGCATTGGTTTGGGAGAAGAGAAAAAAAAAAAGTAATATTCTGCATTGTATCAACTACTCTAAATTTACCACTGTGTGCTGCAGAAACGTGTGTGACTAATTAAGAATTGTAGTTTTCTGTATGATGAGCTAAATCATTTGTCATGCTCCCATTTACTGAATCATCAGGTGTCGAATAACCAATTATCACCTTTGATTAGAAAAATAAATCTTTAGATTAAACTTTTCCTTGATAAGGTTTTGAGATAAAGTTTGATTTTAAAGTTGCTTTTGCTAAATGGGGGGGGAAGCTAAAAGGCATTTGCTATTTCAGACTATTTTAAAGTAAAGGAAATGAGTTTGCGGAAATTGAAGATAGTGCAGGGCTTGAGGAAACTGGAGGCTTCCTGTATGACTTCGAGCAGATCACTTAACCAAACTGTCTTGGTTCCCTTGCGCATAAAATGGGGCTAGTGAAGAAACACAGGTAGTTGGAAGGTACCACTTAGTTGCTTTATATAAAAAAGAATTTTTGGAAAGCAGAAATTATCCTTTGAGGGCAAAAGATTTGTGAAAGCAGAAGTGCTCTCAATACATGCTACAGCTGTTACCATATGTAACTTTATCTCTCATAACAAGGATATATATGGGATAATACAACAAGAATTGGGGATTATAAATATTTAGAAAGTGGTTGAACTAAAAAAAAAAAGGCAATATTGCAGTGAAATCTCCAAAATGTGATGCACCTGTATTTATTGAACTGTCATTCAACATCAGTTCCTCTGTTGACTATTTCATAATCCTCAGCAATGCCCATTTTACACTTCAGTGAACCATTTCTGTAAAAGAGCTTCTCAAAAAAAAAAAAAAAGGCAAAATCTGAGCAGGATGCAGCCATAGTGCTCAGGCTTGCTGCTTCTCTCCTATGTTCTTCCAGCAGCTTCTGGAGTTTATCTTACAGAGAAGGCAAATTTGGAAATAACAGGGCTGGCTTGTGCAAAACTAAAATTATATTATTGATTAATGACAAAGTGGTTTAAAAATATGAGAGCTCAGGGTAGTCCTGTGATCTGATATGCTTTTGATTCAGAGTTCATCCTTCAGCCCCCATATTCAATTGTGTTTTGTTAAGTTAACCTGGCATGTTGTTTCCTGAGGTTTCTGGGTCACTGACAGCATTAGGTTTCATGCAGCCCAGCTGTTCCCAAATCAAATCCCTTCCTGCACTCCAGCAAAGTCAGAGACGCGGGATTGGGAAGCACAGACAAAGGCTGGTGGAGGCTCTAGTGCAGCACCAAGGCAGCTGAGGCGTTTTACTTGCAGCTTCACGGCTAAAAAATTTTACATATTCCATGCTTATTAGCAAAACGTTGAAAAATGCGGTGTTAAATTACAGTTGTTCCTTGGGACCGTTTTCCTAAACTCTCATTACAAAAGCCAGCCTGAAATGTGGAGCGTTTCGAAGCCCTTGGCAAGGGGGATGTGCGATCTGCCACACACAGAGTTGAAAAGAAATGGGGATTGTGATTTTTGATACAAGTCTCTTGGATGTGGCGTGACAGAGAGTTGCAATTTTTTGGGCTTTTTACTGGTGTGTCTGGTGGAGCCAGAAAGCTAGGAAATGGCATTAGCAGGTTTACTCAGAAACCTGCTCCTGACACCAGTTGCTTTAGTGGAAGATGCAGAAAACCAAGTAGCTGCCAATTATGAAGTGCTTGCAGGCACATTTTTCTAACTTGAGCTGTTTGTGGCAGGGTACTGTTTGAAGCTGGAGCCCTTCTACTGTTGATCTCATGTTGCTAAAGATATATTGAATATCTGATTATGCACAGGCCTGAGAATGCACAAATTCTAGTGAGTTGCAGTGGGATTATCTGGTGATACCAGGCCTATATTTTTTTATAGCACGAAGCCATATCTGTATTTGAGTAAAATATCCTAACTGCCAGTAAATAATACAACAGAAAGACATTTTTATTCCTATTTGTACTTTGCTGTATTTATTTTACAGGGTGGTTTGTGAGGGGAATAACCAGCTCTCGCGGTCGCTTGGGGACTGCATTCGTGTTTGTAGCCGGGTCATTGACTCGTGCAATGACCTTGAATGAATTGCTTGTCCTGAGGAAAAGCAACGCATAGAGAAGGTAGAGGGGATAATAGCTAAAGTGTGTTAGATTCTCTGATGAAGAGCATTGTGTGAAGGCTACGAATGGTTATTTAAACCAACTGCAATTAAGAGTCTTGCTCCAAAAGGCACGTCAGGAGAAGTTCCTTGTCATTTAGATTGTAGCTGGCATCTCATATTTAAAATGTGTGTAACGCCTTGGTGTGTGCACATACACACACGCCCCACGTGTGGGAGAGGAGGGTTTCTGCAGGGACCCAAAGAATTTCATGAGCAGCCAGTGACTGGCAAGAAGAGGGTTTTATGTTGAGTCTGAATGAAAATCAGGCCAAACATCACTTGTTAGAATGTGCGAATCAAGGGCATCTTGGTGAATTCCATGTAGAGAGAAATTTGGATTTAGAGCTCATGTTCTGTCAGTAACCAAAGAAATACTCTTCAGATAAAAGTGCTTCAGATTTCCTGGTATGGGAGACCAGTAATTATGAGATACAGTGAACAATACAAGGTAGAATTGCTAAAGGGATTTATTAGCTTCAGTCCAACTAACCGCTATAATTGATGCAAATATACATCTGCAGCCTGCTGAGACATTAGATAGTAATCATACGCCTGCTCAATTCACCAGTGTTGCAGAACGCAGCTGTCAGAATCATTTCTGGCTTTTTTTTTCCTGCAACTCCTTGAGCATAATTGACTGTTCGTTCTTTTGTTGTTCAAAATGTTTTCTTTTTCTCTTTTCTAAACAGCACTTCCATGATGGCAGAAAGGCACAACAACATATTGAAACCTGCTGGAAACAACTTGAAGCAGTAAGTGGAAGCTTCCTCAGATGTGACACTGAAGTCATTTTTATGCTGTTTTCAGAGAGATGGTTCCAAACGTTATATTTGGAAAAAGAAGGGTGTATGGATAAAAGCTCTAGAAACGGGATTTTTAAAACTCTACTGTCTTAAATACACTAGTAGACATGAAAAAGTATGTTTTAATAGTACACTTGGCTTTCTGTGTGATCTGTGTCTTTCATGAGTAGCATTTTATTTGATATGACTTGAAAAGTGTGCTAAGCGCTGCTGGAAGTGTGGAGTCCCTAAGAGTCCCCTTCAGATATTCCATGGTAAGCTGAATAGCTTCATACCACCTGAATAAGTGGAACGGGACCATCTCTGTTTCTCAGAAGTAATTACATTGGAATTGTTGTTCATGTGAGGAATGAAAAGTGAGGCTGCAAGCAGAAGAGAGGATAAATAAAGGGGACATCAGTAAGCGAAAGTCCTACTTGCAAATGTATGATTCTTAGTGACTCCCTTGTTGCGCATTATAAAAATGAAGGAGTTAGTGTTGGAAAGGAGTGGTTTGGTCTACGAGAGCAGAAGAGATGCCAATAGGGAAAAAAATACTGAAACACTAGTGATGTTGGTATAATCAAACAACCTGAAAACACAACAAAAAATCTGTTTCTGGTAACTTTGATTTTTTTTTTTTAAAGTTCTTCAATATGGAAATCTATTCCAGTGTAAACAAGCCAGTCCTAAAATCTGCGACAGTTCTTACAGCAGATCATTTTAGGGGCAGGTATTGATTTTGGGTAGATTTTGATATCGTGCTTCTTTCCCATAACAAAGGCTTCTGTTTCTCCTTTTCAGAGTAAAAGGCGGTTTGAACGTGATTGCAAAGAAGCTGACCGAGCACAGCAGTATTTTGAGAAAATGGATGCTGACATCAATGTAACAAAAGCAGATGTTGAAAAGGTAAGGCAGAGGGTGGGGAGATGGTTTGTAAAGATGGATGTGATGGGTTTAGTTCCTCAATCCTGCTGGCAGGATAAACCCTCTGAGGCTTAATGCTTCGCTTAAGTCAGTCTGTAGTTTAATTAAAAATAGGGAGATCTCTGCAGAGACATATTTGCATAAAAATTCTAAACGGATACAGTCAGTTTTCTTCAGTAAGGTGATATCTGATTTTAAAGTAGATGACATGACTCTAAATGAGTTGCTGCAAAATCAGTTTTAACTAACACCCCAGATTCTGTGACAGTGGAGCTTGTGAGGTCTCCCTGAGGGGTGCTCGCAGTTACCACGCGGTGTTGGTTGCTCTGTGATTCAGGTAGAACTAAAATTCCAGCCTTGCGAGCAACGTTTCAAAGATGTCCTGATGGAATTGGTTGCAATAAAGTATTATCAGGATTGTTGTTCATGGTCCTACCTCCTACAATAGGAGAGCTTTTCATGTTATGCAGAATCCTGGAATCCATGCTTGTCACAGATGGCCCATAACTTTATTTTTGTTTCTCAGTTGCTGTCTGCTTGCAGAGTCATTTGTGGCTTTTACACATTGATTCCCATTCAGTGAAGCTTTTGATCTGATGCTTAATTTTAAACATGAATTTCTGTTTCAGCATAACTGTCTTAAAATATTTTCTTTAGTTTGTGTCAAAATCGGATGTGCAGAAGGATGCTTTAAAGTTTAAATGTCCAAGTCCCGTGATGTATCTGTAACTTAAGGAAGCGATGGAGAAGGAGCGAGCATGTTTAAATTGCTTGGTTTTGATGTTACACATCTGCTCAGAAAATACAGTAATGTAGATCAGAAACACCATATTACAATGTAAGGGCAGTTTTTTCTTCCCTGAGTTTGATTCATAGAGGTAGAAAATAGCCAGAAGACTTGAAAGGGTTTGTTTCTTTTTTTTTTTTTAAAAAAAAAAAAAAAAGAGGAGCAACAAAAGGCAAGAATAAAAAAAGCTGAAGCTCAAAAAATATACGAGATGTTTTGTTGCAGGGTCAGGAAGGGAAACTGAATTATAGGTAAGGAATCTTTCCTGGTCCAAGGTAGGCCTTGTAAAATGTAGCTTTTGTTCCTCAAGAGGTCTGCTTCATTCTGTTCTCAGTTAATTCAGTCCTGGGAAGCTATCAAATACAAATTATTCTTTGTATCTCTGGGATCTTAAGATGCTTCTGGTACACTGAGCATCATGGAGGTTGTCTAGCAGATAGCATCAAGGATGCTATTAGAAATGAGGACAGTAAATGTAAAAGAAGCTCAGAAAATTTCCCTAAAGTGCTATTTCACATCAAAGGAAAAAATAACCTCTGTGCTCTTGTCATTCACTTGGCTCTTAGTTGTAAATTCACCATGCAGATTTGATCCTTTGTTGCCCTCTGGATTTGCCAGGGCACTTTACAGATGAATGCGTGTACAGGATTGTCTGAGATGTAACACCACATGTGGGTCTTTCTGACAGAGAAGGATCATCTCTGCTTTATCTCTATGAAGTGATTTTAGAATACATTTTTTTAATAGATAAAATTAGGACTTGCCCTAGATTTATTTCAAAACTAAGGCTGTGTCAAAGGGATACAAAGACACATGACTTACTATTTGAAATGGAGGGCTGAAACTCCTTGCTTGTACATCCTTTTCTAAGGCATTTTCTGATCAGAATGAAAGGCTGCATGTTGGTGGTTTATCAATCTGAGAAGCATCAGTTAAATTCTGGGAAGCAATCCCTGCCCTGGTGCTCTTTTCCTGTGAAGTGAAGCAGAGGGGCTTCCCTTCGAAATTTCTCTAGCTTTATATTGTATGTATTTGTAAATTATTTATTGCAAAGTGAAGCTCAATGGTATCTTGAAAGGGAGGGGAAAAAAAAAAAATCTGTTGCTGTTGTGTGTGTTGGCCAATCTCAGGAGAAGGCATTAGTCGACTTCTAGTCAGTGGGGTAATGGCAAAGAAAAAGGTTATCAAAACGAGTGGAATGTGAAATAATATTACTGAACAGAGAGCACAGTGTTTTCCAAGTGCTTGTGTTAAACTGGGTTCATCCATGTCAGGCTGTGAATAATGCCCTTTCTTTGCTTCCCCCTGCCCCTGTGACTGGGACCGCTCTTGCGTAATTCCCAAGTGAAAACGAGAGATTGTTGAACCGAGCGCTGCTGTCGGGAGCAGCTCCAGGGAGATGCAGGAACCGCTCCGCTTCAAATGAAGCAGCGTGATGACTTTTACCTTCTTCTAATACAGCAGTTCTGATTTCTCTTGCCCCTTACGGTTTCGCTGCTTCACTCCTAGTCCCAAAAGCTCCCAGAAGCGTGGCCAGGCACGCAGACAATTCGGCTGCGTTCAGAGCCAATGTTGGTCACTTTGGCAGAACAACGTGCTCTTCAAGCAGAGGGATTGGTCGCCCTCTTTTCTTTGGCTTGAGATTGACACCTTGGCTACTTTAGCTTGTACCTGCAGATATGGGCAGACACTGAAGCTATTTTTTGCATTGTGCATTATAAAGTAATGGAATCAAAATTCTGCAGTGATCACAATGACACATGCAATCAAGAATATATAGCTGCAGTTCCCTAATGCATCTAATGCTAAGCTGTATGTGGCTCTGAAATGCTCGAATCTCTCAATCTTTTAGTCATTGTAGCTTTTGACAACTGCAGGAGGAAATTCTGTGGCAGAGCTGCCACTTAACATGGCCTTACCTGAGGGGTAACTCTTGGTATTATTACAGTTTGCTAGGATTAAGTCAACAGAATTGTGACAGGGAAGCAAATTAAGAATTATTTTCCTCCTTGTTTCTCCAGGACTGTTTCACGAAGGGCCTCAGGGCAGGGCTGGATGTGTGGGTGTCCTGTGCGTGGTCCAGCCTCCTCTGCAGGACCAGCTCCGGGTCGATGTGCAGAGGGCACGTGCCTTCAGTGCCACTTCTGTGGCCGCTATGGGCTCGATCACCTTTGCGGCCACCAGTCTGGTCGTTGATCTCGTGGAGAGTGTGGTGTTTGGCTTCGTGTCCTCCCATCTCCTTTCGTGGCAGGAACATGGAGCAAAAGGCTGAGTTCAGTCCCTGCAACGGTCTCAGGCTCTCTTCAGGAATGGAAGGAGAGCAGATTAGGGCCCCTGAGCTCCCTTCTTGTATTTGCACTGAGCTGCTAAGTTACCAGCAGCTGACATGTGCAGAGAGATGTTTCAGCAGCAACACAAAGTGCAGTTTGGCACAAAAGTTTTGTCAGTTTGGTTTAGCAGAGGCAGGGTAGGAACTTAGTGTGTTGCAGAAAGCTGTACTGTAAAAAAAATCCTTATAAACTAAATAAATGGTGCAACACGCTGGTGCTAATACCGGGAAGCCATGTGGTTATCGCTGTAAGCCTTAGTTTCATTTGGATCACAGGGAGATGTGTGCTTTAAAGCAGTTCTCTTTCAAAAACCGCAGTGGAGCTGCTTCAATTTTTTGCCCATTTGGGGAAATGGTCTCTGTCCCCAGCGCAGAGCTGTTGTACATATAAGGAAGCGCTCTATTGTTTGTTCCTTCTCCTTAGAGCTGCAATCACTAAAAAGCTGACATCTTTATGGGATAACGTGGTACCCAGTGGTGCCTTTGCAGATTTCTTGCAATAAAATAAAAAAAAAAATCAACAGGCTTTTCTAAAGGTTCGTTTTTGAATTAGACTTTTCAGAATCTGTTTTTGAAGAGGAAGCGGCTGACACCAACCATGGGAAGGGGCGAGAGCTTTGCTGCTCGTTTTGCGCAGCAGTTGCGGGGGAGGACGGCGGTTTGAGGCCCTCGGTGTCAGGCAGGATCTGTCCCTTTGATGAGCAGCGCAGTCGTATGTTGGCGACCTAGGTAATAATTTTGCCAGAAAACAAATTCAGCCTTGAGCAGTAAAAAGTGAGCTGCGGGTTGCCCAGAACTGCTGTCCTGAAGTCGGGGCTCGTCACCTCATTCAGATTTTTGTTTCATCTGGTTTTTGTTCCTGTTATGTTAGGAGGGTTCTGCCTTAGGCAGTTTTGAGATTAATGTAAATGTGTTGTGGATTTAGAAAGTGGTTTAGAAAAATAGTTCAGCAGTAGCAGATTTAGAAAGACATAAAGTACAAATTTGACCTTGACTCTCATAAGTCAAGAAACTTGTAACACTGGTAAAAACATGGGGTGGCTATTGAGTATTGCGTGGGGTTCTGATTGTCCCTTCAGTAAGTCTTCAAACCTTACCAGAAAGGACAAGTTTGTATTAAGATTTTATTTGCATCCTATGATATTCAGACATCTTTTCTGGGACAGTGGGGTTATCCTATTGAATTTGCTTTCTTATGTGCTTACAGCTGATTGAGCTTGTTGCAAGTCGGCTGTCAGTTTGAAATCAAGATTACTCCAAAATTATTATTAGAGAATTACAGTCTCATTCCTTCCTCTCTTCTTGGCCCAATCCTATGTCATATCTAAAACCAAAATAAGAGGTTGATGGTTCTATTCCTGTGCTATTTGGAGATACTTACAAGTTTGGTATTTACTGGCTGTTGGTTGGGGTGGTTTTTTTTGGTTTTTTGAAGTGGATAAGCTGAGGGAAAATGATGTAATCTCAAGTTTGTTTGAAATCTGTAGGAGCTTTTCCCAGTGCTCTGCAACCTTCAGATCTTATGTCTGCCGTATCCAAGACTTTTGGAGTCCCAGAATAGCTTATGATTTGCATAAAGGCATAAAACCTCATAATACAATATCACCATGACATTAATTTTCTAGGCTGTAAATATAACTACAGAGAGATACTGACATTTCATGTTTGAAGTTTCATTTTCTCTTCTCTTACGCCACATTCCCTGGGTGCTCACCATTGATTTCAGTGCAATGTAAAGAGTCTGTATCTCACCCTTCCTATAGAAGACACATCCACTTACATTGCCTTGGGTGCTCATGAACTGAATCACTGGCAAAGTCTTACTGAACATGGACGTAGAAATACTGCTACTTTGGAGGATTCTTGGACTAAGCTGATCTTCCTGCCTGTGCAAACGCCGTTACGCTGTCAAGCAGTAAACTGCTTTTCCAGCCTGTAGGCTGCTGCGCTGCGGGATGCAAATCTCTTCATTAAGAATTTACACATCCTTACAATGAAGGGTGCACTAAGCTATTTTTACTTGAGCCCTGGAGAAATCTCTGATCTGTGTTTCAGCATTACCCTGCGTACACCGTTTATAGCATGTGTTGTTGGAACAGCAGGCAAGTCCTAATGGGGCTGGATGTGCATCACCCAAACCCACCAACAGACCAGAGAGCAACGTCTCCAGCTCAGTGCTCAATCATTGCAGTGTTCGTCACTGAGGTTCAGTCAGTTAAGACCATCAGCAGTGAGCTCTGCAGCATAACCTGAGATTGTGGGTGCCTGCCTTTTGCAGGTCATAACTACTTAAAGGGCCTGATTTTTCAGGAGATGCTGAGTGACCTGCCCTGTGACAGTGGGGCTGTGGTGTCCCCTCTCTCTCCTGCCCACCTCCAGGCACGTACGGGCATCATGAGCTTCTCAGCATTTTGGAAAAGTAGTGCCATGCAAAAGTAGTGTCAGAAGGTGGGCAAGCTCTCCGGTGTTTGTCATTAATATGCCAATAATACTTATTGTGGTGAATAGTCCCAGAGGCTTTGCTTTTCCCGTACTCTTCTGGGAATTTATAACAGCAGCAGAGTCTCAGTGAAATATGCAGGTAAGGTGCGTATGGCTCAGTCCTGAACATATAATGCAAGAGGGCCTGGCCTGTGCACTTCTGATTTTAGGTATCGCACAAGATTTTCCCATGTACTCTGCATGGTGGTGAGTTTTACATACTTTGATTAGGCAGCTGCTTTTCTTTTGCTCCACAAATGGATCTGGCTAAACCCTTCTGTGTGTTTGCTTGTGATGTGGGTCAAATTTTCCATCAATGCAAGTACAGTCTTTTCTTGGTTATGCATTTAAGGCCATTAGCTTCGCACTAACGTTATTCCTCTGGGTGATGCAGATCCCAGTCCCCTTCCTGAACTGCTTCGTTCCTCATGGTCCGTGTACGGTGTGAATGCTGGGAGTCCCCCAGGACAGGCATTGGCATTTCTGGAAGAGAACACCTTGTTTACAGCCTGCTGTCTGTGACACTCTGTATATAGCAGCTGTTTCCCTTTTGGAATCATGACTAATTCAGGAGTTTTGATTTCTAGTCAATAAAAGAGTTAATGACTGCAGCAGGAGTGGCTGGAAAACTAATAAATATCCGCATGTATCCCCTGTATATGCTGTATTTGGTGTTAAGAGATCAGGGAACAGAAGCAGCAGTCAGTTTTAGTTTAAGATAAGGAAATCCATCTGAATTTATATTTCCTCTTAGCAGTGCTGCTCTGCAGGAACGCTCTACACAGCAATCTGAGTGGGTTTCATTACAATACAGCTCCGTTGGGGGGCAGGTTGCTAAAGGAGTGGACAAGTTGGGGACGGGATGGGGTACGAAAGGGAGGCTTAAGAACAACTTCGGAATTAAGGATCAACTGCAGTTTGAATCAGAAGTGTAATATAACCAGCATTCTTAGCTAATGCAAAGTGCTTGGTTTATGCTATACAGTTGGAAAGCTTGTTTATAGTCATCCTTATTCTGTCAAAATATTGTAACAGGTGTTTTCACCTGTTTAAGAACTAAGGGAAAATAAAGCAGAGAACTCAGAACTTAGCTTATTGTTTGTGAGCTGTTCAGTTTAAGTGAATGTATTGTACCCACAAAGCTGGGCTTTAAGGCTAGCAAATTCATACCAGTAACTTTCTTCAATCCTGCCTGCCCATTCTGCATTGGCTGTGTTTGTAAATTCTTTCTTGGAGAGAGATGGCTGCAGTCGTGCCCAGTATTCAAAGTATGAGCTAAGCAATCTATTCTACAGTCTCGAAATAATTTCCATTATTTATATTCAATACTTATACACTGCAGAATGGAATTGCTTATGTTAGTACAACTAAACAGAGCTCCAGAAATCAAATTTCAAAACCTTTTTCTGCTTGCCAGTTCGGAGAGACCAAACTGGTTATTGTACAATAGTAAACAATGGAGCTTGATTTGGAGGCTATGTAAATCAAAGCCTGAAATCCTGGCCCTGTTTTTCAAGCCCATGGCAGAACTCCCGCTGTTGTTAATGATTCTGCAGATGCTGCCAGCGTTGCTGCTCCCGAGAGGTGCCCGTTGGTGCCGGTGCCCACTCGGAACAGCAAGCGGCTCCGCGACGTTGTCTGTGCAGGGACTGCAGCTGAAAGTCTGCGAGCGATTGAGAGCATTCCTGAAGTTGAAGTGTTTCTGAGTCTGCCTTTATCATTAAGTTATTTTGAAGGGATTTTTGGGTAGTTGGAGGGGGGCAGGGGTGATTTTTTTGTTTGTTTTTTTGTTTTTCTCCCCCCTATGTGTGTGTTTGCATTTTAGTCTGATCTTGGATTTACCAAAGACGGATCTATTTTGGCAGGCAGTGGCCTGGCAGTGATGCATCTCACATGCTGTCTGGGTTTAAAAAAAAAAAAGAGGGGGAGGAATGGGAGAAAAGAAAGAAGAAAGAAAACTACACCCAAGTTTTGACTGGAAACTCTGCCATTCTGGACAAGAACGACTGCTGAGAAGTTGAACTGTTCCACTTAGTGTGGATCAGCTGAATAACAGCCAAAGCTTTTTTTCCTGCCCTTTTCAGTTATTCATATCACTCCCACCATAACAGCCTTGAGGAGCTGCATTTATTGTCTGTGTAAACGCAGAAGACAGTGTGTCTATTGACCCTCTTGCTGTTTCTGGAATGTGTCTTAGAAAATTGTTCTCAGCAAAATATCCTTCATTCTTCTCTGTATTGGAGACTGAAATGGCAGAAAGTGTTGTACTCGTTTTTTAAAATTTCTCCCGTGCTTTGTTACCAATTGCCTTTCATATCAAACTGGATTTGGGGGGGAGAAGCTTTTTGCAGGTAGCACTATACAAGGATTCATTTTTTTTAATTCTCGAAGAGGCAGCATGTATTGCTTAGCAGCTTGCTGTTTCTAATTTCTTATTTTAAAGAGGAAAGAAATACTTCCCTAGGTACTTGCGTCATGAAAGATTTTAGAGCATCAGTGTCCCACACCGGTATCCATCACTGAGCTTGGACCTGCCATCCTGCATTCCATGTGGAGTCGTTTAAACATCTGGAACTAACTTCTGCTGCTGTTTGGAAGTCCGGCTTTTGCAACTTGGTGGTTAGGTAGAGAATCTGCCGGAAATGTGGTTAAAATAATCTTGAGAGAATGTTTTATTCCTGCTACCTTGTAGAAGACATAGAAGCCATAGTGTGTGTTGCCAGTTCGTATGGCTATTGAGTTTAGTGTTGTAAATGCTGTCGAGACCCGAGTTTTCATTTTTTTAAGTGCTGAAGACGCCACAGGTCTACAAATTTTTAAACATCAACACTTTGAAAGTTATTACTGCCCCGCAGTTGGCTGCTACCCTGTGTTCTCCTTTATCAACTAGCAAGGCTGTCGAAAGGAAGGAAAGAAGTTGGCTTTTGATTATGTTTAATGCCGGTTCCGTGTTGGTTCTGTGGGAGAAGAGGTCACGCATAACAAGCCTGACCTGCTGGTAGTGTGCTTCTACCTAGTTCAGTACATCAGAGCTATGCTTCCTTTATCTGGAGTTTTCTTTCGGCGTTACTTATAGAAAACGTTCCTGGTGTGCTTGTGTTCAAATCCGATGGCCGTGGCAGTGGAAACCCGGAGTGTTCCCGTGTGCTGGTTTCCAGGTTAATGGTGCTGCTGGTGCTGCGCTGTTCGTCGATTTTGGGAGAACTGCTCTTGCCGAGACGAGCGTTGGCATATGTGACCTTATGGTTTTGTTGCTGCCGTGAGTTCAGAGAAAAACTACCTTAACAAAACCAGACTTCGCAGAGGAGGATATATGTGTATATAGATAGATATAGATAGATAATCTATACACACACACACATATACACTGTGCATTTTTATTTGAGGACAAACATGTTACAAAGGTGTATTTGGGGTGGAGGGAGTGTACAAAATCTGTGCCTCTCTTGCACATGTGTGCAGAAACACCCATTAAAGCAAACTGCTTTTCTTCTTCTCCCCTCAGATGTACAGACCTTTTTCTGCTTTTTCATGATGCTGAATGGTGACCTCATTCTTTCTTCCTTTCAAAAGGAAAGGCTTGTTGTTGTTGCATTTCGAGTACCCAGTCTTGACATCTCTTACAATCGAGTAATCTGGCAGCCTGTAGAAGATCTGGATTGTGGTTTCACGTGTGGTGCTGGAAACACGAGCTCCTGCTCAGTCATTCCTGTCCAGCTAAAGGAGAGGGGCTATTGACTGAAACCTGCATCACAGTATTAACCTCTTACATCTGAATTCATGGTCTGGTTTTCCAGAGACCAATTATTCCAAAGCCTTTCCTCCTGAAAATACTGTTCAGGGTAAATATTTTAACATTAACTCTTAAGAAACGCAGAGAAATACCTTCTCTGAAGCTGTGTCTATGCACAAGTGAGCAGTAAAGAAGGCAAAAATTTATTTTCTGTGAAGCTCAACTATAAATTACTCCTGAAATAGCTCCTGTGACTCTGTGCAGCTCCAGGCCACTGCATCCATTACTCTGAATGTGAAACTTAATGTCATCAACTCTTTTTTTTTTTTTTTTTTTTTTTTTTTTTTTTACCCTTCTGTGCTTTAGCAGAGTGCAGGAACCTAGCTATAAAATATAATTCTGTTAATACTGGAAGTGATGATGTTAGAGTAAGTGACATACTCAAATGAAGTATTAAAAAAATTCTAGACTTCTAAAAAATATTTTTATTTTAATATCCAGATACCTCATTGGAAAAATATTTAAACTGGTTGAAGCTTGCCAAATGCATTAAATGGCCGGGAGAAACAAAACATCACTGGGGCTCTCGTACAAAAATTATTGGGTTTGGAATGTACCCAATTTTACTTACTTGTCTTCTGCCTCTTATTTAGGGCCAGTTAAGCTAGTTTTGGAAACAGAGCATCTGCTCCTGTGTACATTGAGGTCAGAGTTGCTTTGCTCATATCCAGCCAGTGAGCCTGGCCATGAAGATGAACCCTGATGGCTTCACGTTTGCTGGGTCTGCCCGGAAATGCGTAATAGTGGATTTCTTGTTTTTCTGCTTCAACAACAGAGTCAAGGGACAAATTCCTGAGTTGCACTATTAAAAAAGAGACAGCTGTATGAGTGGGACTGGGGCTGCTGCAGAAGTTGCTCAGACAATGGGTTGCTCTTAGGTAGGTGAAGAGAATGAGCCTCACAAATGGATATTGATCTGCAGCAGCTGGGACTGGGGAAGGGTTGGGGACAAGCAGATGTTGCCTATACAGCTGTCCGCCGTTCCATGCCTGACTTTGTTTTGCTGCTAAATTTGTGTTTGTAGTACAAGGCTATATTGTTTTCACTCATATTTAATGTGGTTGTATGTTAGGGTGTGGATGATGAAGTTGTTAAGCCATATAGCACTTGGGCAGAAAAATTATTGATATGGCTCCTTGGAATTTCACTGCAGCAGGTAAATTTTCAGAAGTTATATGTGGATCCTTTACAGGAGTTAGTGGACAGTTAAAACTCCTGGGGAACAAGCCAAGTTGAAATTATGTCTTGTTTTTATTGGATTTATTTATTTGGTTATAGCCACAGACTTTTCCGTTTGATGCTACTGTTTCATCTCCTATTATGCAGTTAGTGCCCAGCATTTTCTCATTGTGCTTAAATTATTTTAGTAGGAAGAATGTGAAGGAGATCTTGGAAATTCATACAACTGACTGTGCTTGCAAAAGAAATGGCTGAATTGAGATGAAATAAATTATTAGGTGAGATGTGTGAGGTGGACAAATGAGAGGGAACTTTGTCTTTGCAAATTGAGATTTGAAACCTTCTGGCAGAATTTGTTACCTTCCAGTTATGATTACTGAAATATTCCATGATTTGGTATTTCATGGACTTATTGTCAGGAAACTATTGTCTGCTTGGAACAGGGTGAATAACCCCATTCTGAATTGCTTTTAACGGGAGCCTGCTTAGAATGTGTTAAAATAATTTTGTGTTTGTCTTCCCCGAAACACCCTAAAATACTTTTAATTTTTTTTTTTTAAAGCAATCTTTCTTCTTTCTTAAGGGTGTTATTCTGGAATTGAGGGTGTGATTGGAACACAATATTTTGTGGGCACTCGCAGCACTGTTCAAGGCTCGGTCAGCAGCAGCGGGTCAGGAGGCTCCGAGTGCCTGAGAAACAAATGTAAACTCAGGGTAGTTTAGCTTTACAAAGCCAAGTCCTGGGCTTAATCCGATCCATGGCAAAGCTCCCGCTGGAGCAGGTGTTTGGTCCGGAACCGTGGGGTTTTGTGGGAGCAAGGGGAGCAGCAGAGTCAATGCAAACTGGGTGAGAGGGGAACTGGAACCAGTGGGGGCAGGACAGGGAGCGAAGGCAAACGGGTGCAGGGAGCTGGGTAGGAGGGAAGAGACGGAAGAGCTGCTGCGTGAAGGTCAAGAGCAAGGAAGGAAAAGGCAACTAAAACAAACAGATGGGACAGTAGGCAGCAAGGGAATAATTTTGGGCAGCGAAACAGATAACAGAAGGCCTTGGGAGGCAGAATTGTAAGGAGTGGAATCTGAAAATATAAAAGGGTCACTCAGGGACAGATTGTTCTAGGGAAAGAAGTGAGGTTAGTTGCCCAGTGCTGTGCTGGGTAGCAAAGCAAATGATCCGTGTGGGTAAAAATAGGAAGAAGATCGTGTCTTGGCTGCTACTCAGGCTTCCCTTTCCTTGTGCACTTCATGCCAGTGCTATTCGGGGACGTGTAGATAAAGGACTTTGCAGAGGGAGCAGTGAGAGCACAAGTTTTGTCATGATTATGTTGGCTAAAGCATGTGGAATGGGACAAAACTGTATCGTGTGTGTTTTTTGGTCACTTCCCTTTCCTGAAAAAAATACTGCTAAGAAAAGTTGGTGCCAACCAACAGGGAATCTGGTAGAGCAAGAAGGGTGTCCGCAAGCGTGCAGAGAACATGCAGGCCTGTGAACTGGTCTGGTAGAGGGGCAAACTTGTTTCAGTGTTTTACATGCAGTACGAACAGAGGTTGTTCACGGAATGCAAAGTGGTTCATAGAAATAGTGTGTGGTAACACAAGAACAGCAGTGCACACACTGCAGGCTTATGCTCAACGTAGACGGACTTTCACAAAGTATGAGTAAACCAAAAACTGAAGCCTTCAACGACCCATGTCCTCATATTCCTGTCCTGCCTACTGGTAAGGATAGTAAGATAAGGAGTAACAATGCAATTTCTGTCCATGCAGTATAAATCATAAATTTCTTTTGGCATTTTTGTAGGCAAGACAGCAAGCCCAGCTGCGACATCAAATGGCAGAAGACAGCAAAGCAGAATATTCTTCGACTCTACAGAAGTTCAACAGTGAGCAGCATGATCATTACTACACACACATACCAAACATCTTCCAGGTGAGGGTCGCCGATCCAGAGTAGCTCAGAATCTTGTGATGAGAACAGGAGCCTGTTGCATATCACCTCAATTCTATGACCCTGTCTTTTACTTTTTGGTGATTTTGTCACTGTTAGCAAATTTTAGATGCAGTCCGCAACCCAAGACATGGAGAGCTGGGCAGGAGAAATTGTCCCTTTCTCTTAGACTAGATATCAAATGATCAATAACATATAAGGACGGTGACATTGAATTGTCATGAAAATTATGATAGTCTTTGAAATTCTCACAGTCTTGCTCTGTTAAACTCTCATGTCCTTGCAGCTGGGGAATGAGAGCATTATTTACATTGTTGGGGCAGGAGTCGGCTGGGCATTGTTGCATCTGTAAAGCCTCACAGCCCTTTATAACGTGTCTTCAAATCAGACTTCAAGATGTTTAAATTTAAACCACAATAATTCTGCAGTACTGAATGTCAAAGGGTTTAATCAAGCTTACTGATTTTTATCTTAGGGTACCTAAAGAAAGACTGTAGAGAAGGAACAAAGTCATCAGATGTGTAGTGACTGAAGATCTGAGTTTGTGCTTGACTGAGCAAAGAGAGATTAATGTAGTAGAACAGAAGTTCTAGATGACTATTCTATTGTAATGGGTCATAAGCATCAGAAGTGGAAAATATAGCATCTTTAAGAGAGAAAATGTCACATGCTTATCATCTGATGAGAAATAACTGATATTTGCGTAGCAAATATGCATTTTCTTATCCATAGCTGGAACTTCTTGGCTAAAAGGACACCTTCTCTTTTGCTTCATGGTATTTCAAACCAATGTCTTGAGATAAATTATCCCCGGCATCACGTATAAATTTTTTGCAGTGTATTTGTATTTAACACTAGATCTGGTAGGTGCTCTGATTTGTAGGTGAGCATACTTAGAGTGCTGCAGATGTATCCTTTTCACTACCAGTGAACTCTAGTCCTTTCTCATAGATGTCAAAATAAATTATTTACTAAAGAATCTGTATTGCTTGTGGATCAGTCGATGCAATGGGGATTTTTTTTAAGTTGACAACGCTCCACAAGATTCTGGCAGTCTAATGTGAAACAGGCCATTCTGTTCATGCCCTTTTTGTATCGTGTTATAATCTGTCATAATAGCATTATGCCACATCCCTCTGTTGTAAACAAGAGGCCCATGGAATAAACGCTGGAGATCATGGTCCTGAATCCCTTGAGCAACAGGGAGCACATGTTGAAAAGCCCTGGTATGAACAATACATGATGTACAGGGCTGCCCGTAAACCAAAAATTACCTCCTAGGGAAAAGAAAAAGGGGAGGCATCAAGATTTTTGTTTGCTTGGATTCTGCTATGGAATGAGAAGATCTTTTAGAACATGCACAGAAAATGAAGGAATTTATTGTTGCAGAAATTCTCTTAAAAGCCTTAGGAGCCATCCTTACAGAAGTCTAAAGCTGGGGTTTTGACAAATTGGCATTTTTTTTAACATGAAAAGTTAGTTGAAAAATTCCCAGTAAGAGTAACAAAGATTTATTTTAGAATGGCATTTAGATGTTTGAGAGAAGAATATCACTTGGTGCCTTCAGGAGAACAGCTGTCCTAGTTAAACAAATTAAATAATATGCTATATATTATATTTAAACCATAAATTTTAAAGCAGCTGATGTATGCTGGGGTGAAAAGTTGGTTGAAACTGTGAAGTTAATATTCGATCGGAACGAAATGGAATGTTTCAGAAAATACAAGAGATGGAGGAAAGAAGAATCGTGAGGATAGGTGAATCCATGAAAACTTTCGCAGAGGTCGACCGCCAAGTGATCCCCATCATTGGAAAGTGTCTGGATGAAATAACAAAGGCCGCAGAATCAGTTGATCACAAGAGTGTAAGTGTTGTATTGTTCGAATTGTTGATTGTCATCTTTAGTACTGATCGCTTGTATATAGAGACTTAAATCCTGGGCCCGGGCTGCAGCACAAGAGCTTTATAGTCATAGGACTAGAACAAAGAATAGCTTCTTGTCCCAAGCTACTTTGTCTGAGGCAGGATGTGCTGAGATTATTTCCCAAATCTACTTAATACCCAGAAATGCCACTACTGCCGCATTTTTTCTTTTTTCCTTTTAGGAATATTCTCTCCTTTTACTAGGATAGTTACTTTTAAAAATACTGCAATTGAAACATAGACTTCTACGTAGAATAAGGAAGATGCTGGGTGTAATTCCAGATACCTAGTAATCACCAATTCTTTTTCAAACAGGTCCTATGTCTAATAGGCAGAAAACAGAAAGTTAACAGAAATGGTTTAATTCCACTTTTATAAAACTGGAAGTATTTAAAGTATTTGCTACATAAAGGATTGCAAACAACTCTGACAAAATTTCTACTTTACTGTAAAATATTTCTTTGCAGATTTAAGGTTTGCGAGCAATCTGGAAATGAGGTCTCGCTAATCTTGTTTTCTGAACATCACTGTAGGCATAAAAACAAGCCTTCCTGATAAAAAGGCTGATAAAGAGTTTGGTTGAGTTTCCTGATGTACTGTTAGCACAAAGGCAAATGTGTCTTCTATTTTGTTTTCAGAATTATCTGCTCCCTTCACAAATGAACTCTCCGCTTCCTCTTTCAGCCCTTCTCATGGATCGCATTAGCGCTTCAAACACAAACAGCATGTGTCTTGCTGGCTGTTTGAATTTCCCATACGTCTTTTTCGCTGGAACCTCTTCTGAGCTCCTCAGTACCCAGAGCCTGAGAACTGCCATTGACTGGCAGCGTGAGCCTGAGGCTGAAGTTTTGAAATGAATCCACTGCTTTCTGCTCAGCAATTGCTCTCACAGAGAGCAGCTCAGGAAAGCAAGGAATCTGAAAATTACTCTTTCAGGGTGGAGAAGGGATGTTGGGGCACAAATTCAGGTGTTAGAACAATGTATGCCTCTTGACGTGCAGCTTTTGGTGCTGCACAGGGAAATCGTGTTGGGGAGATCTGTATCTAAGCCTACGCTCTGCTTGAATCTTCAAGCGAGGTCCTAGCAAAACACACAAGGCTTAAGCTGGGTGTTTGAGTCGCTGAATTTTATATTCAAGTTAATCTCTTGAACACAGGTAAGTCAGATCAATGGCTCACGTGCACAAGTATGACATTAGAAAATGGTGGCTTTGAACATTGATAACTAAGGGATCTCCTGTAAATACCACACTAACAAAATTTTATTTAACCAAATTTGTTATATCTGAACAATTACAAAGGGTTTATTGTGTTCTATTTGGAAAACAGTTATGTCCATTAAGGTTTCTTTTTTCTTAACTACGTCTAGGATTTTTGTTTTCATCTCTGGAACAGTAGCTTCTAACTTTCTTGATTCTGATAGAAGCGATATGTTTGTTCCTGCCCTTCTGTAGCGTGCAGGTCCCGCTGCTTCGTAAGGGTGGCCATCGGTGCACACAGTAGCAATTGAAAAGCTGTATTTTTGTCACTAATGCAGAGTGTTGCACAGAACTGTCCCATCTCACCCCTTAACGTTCCAGGAAGCCAGTTTGGGGTCTCCTGTGCTCCCATTAGGAGAGATTATTTTTTTCCTCAAAAGATTCAAATTGAAGGTTATCTCTCTTTCAAGCTTGAGAAAGAGATAAAGATGAATCAAACTCTGGATAGGAAAGTCAACTAGATCTGTACTGTAGTCAATTTGGAAAAATGAGGTCAGATTCCAGGAAAGCTGAGTGATAATACAGCGGTGCAATGGGGAGCAAACCCAAGCAGGAAAAGCTTTGTGTGAAAATGGCCCCACACAGACACGTGTTTCCCAGCTGGGAGGGGATCTCCGGGATCTGGTCACCATAAACAAACGTACAGGATCACCCAATGTGAAATGTATAACCTCAGACACTGTGACGCTGACAAAAGGCAGCGATGCACTTGGGGTTCTTTCTTAGCTCTTGGTATCCTTTGGTTTTATTTTCACTTCTTCCACTCAACTATCATGTACAGAGATACTGAAGAAAGGGGGAGCGTAAATAAAAGCTTTGCTCTTTGTGCTGTAACTTCAGTTCAGAAACCAGAGCTTGAAATGGAACAACCACAACTAACATAAAAGATGTACTGGTGAGAAAGAAATTAAAAAAAAAAATAGAAAAAGCACCAGTTCTAGTAATTTACCTTGTATACCGCCTTGTGTTTCAGCTCTAGCTCAAAGGATGGAAGAACCTGCATGTTCTGCAGCTTTTTTGCTGTCAGTAAGATATTACCAGCTGATGGTAAAGCATTGCTGTTTACAAAGGAAAAACAAAATAAAAGCAGCAGAACTTTGCAGTTCATGTAGGCATCTTGGAGCTTTTCAATAATCAGTTTTCAGCTTTGGATAGGTTTATAATAAATACGCTTCTTTTTCATCTCCTGACAGAGCTCATGTTGCCAGGGTAAGCTGTAGTGACTGCTGGGTGAACCTGTGCAGAACTTGCTTCAGAAGGCTCTAGCAGCAGATAAAATTAATTTGTTATGGACTTTGGAGTTCCTGTTATGACATTATCTCTGTGATATACGGAGCATGCTGGTTATTTTTAGCTCCATTGTAGTAGGAGGATGTTTTGACTAAATGGAAGGAACACTGTAAAATTAAGAGCAAAAAACGAAAAGCTTCATGTATAGGATAAAATACCGGTAGGGTATTTAACGTAACCTTGTGTACGTTTATAGTCTCTTCTCTCTTCTTCATCTTGCTTTTATGACTATTATTAAAAATATCTTTGAATGTTTAGGTCTCGAAGTTTTAACGTCAGACTAGGGTGATATAATGGAAAGAGTTGTTCTACCTCCCTAAAAATTGTGTGGGAAGGTCACGGTGCTTGAGGATCTTAAACCTTAATTTTCTTCATAATTCCATGAAGACTTTTGCAAAGCTTTTCCTGTATCTGTGTCTTGCTCACTTGAGCCTGGCCTCTGGATATGTTTATAGCCCCCGAGATTTCTCATGAATAGTGTTTTACCTACAGACATAAGCAGAATCTGTGAAATGCCTTCAAAGCAACAAGTTCATCTTTCTTCTCTGAACAGGATGGTGATGTTCCTCTCTAGGCTACAGGCTAATTAGATATTTGTGTGTGGTGGCACAGTTTCTCTAATGATCTTAAAAGAAAACTGTTGGAACAGTATAACATAAAAAGCTCTTTTCCCAAGAAGTCAAGTACATGAACAGTGTGTTAAAATATTTTTTCTGAGTCCATTAGGTTTAAATGCATTTGGCAAGCTCAAGTCTGAATTTGAGCTTATGTATAATTAATTGTTTGTAGATTTGATTAGGAAAAATGCTGTGTCGTCTTGCTCTAGTTTTTTTCTTTTTCCTCTGTCAAAAATAAATTTAAAAAAAAGGGAGCAAAACTGCCTGCACCAGGGTGTTGGGCTACTTGCATGACCTTGGACTTCTTAGTTGTTCAATAAAGCTCATAAGAGAAACTCCTGCCATTTACTGTATTTGAGTTCACAAGCTCGTCAACTTGGGGCAGTGTGAGCACTGAAGAACTTCTTTATATAGGAATATTTATTGGGATTTTCCACTAGTTTGCTTACAGCTGCATGCCCAGCAATTCTATATGTTAAATCTTGGTTTGAATTCGCTTATCTGTTAAATTACTGAAGTAGCTTTCCTAGTCAGTAGTGTTAATAATAAGCTCTTAGCCATTTTCACCAGTAGGCATTAAAAAGCCTTTCAAAGATGTTTCTATCACAATTTTGATGTTTGTGTTGGAAAGAAAGGGAATGGAAACATGGCTGGACTGTGGTCAGACTCAGCTTGTACAGCTCAGTGGGAGGTTGGAATGAGGAGACCTGAGTTTACTCTTCCTGAGCATCATCTTTAGTTAACGACATTGACCTCTGCTTGAATGATAGTCGTGTGGGTATTATCTTCCTAAACAGACCATCGTCCTCTGCTTTTTATCTGTTAGTATTTTGAGTAATGGATGGTCTCAGTGATACCTTTGCAAAATGCGCTAGAGTTTCATAACAGGAATAATGGATTATTTGAGACTAAAGCTCACCTGCTTTATTTCCATAGATTGTTTATTCAGAGATCTATTATGCAACTGAGATTGTAACCACTTATGTTCCCAGGCCAGAAACTTGTGTTTTGTGTGGGGTGGTTGTGTTCTTAACTGCATTTATCACTTTAGTGTCTGGGAGTATTACATTTTACACATTAGAGTGCCTTATTTTGGTAAGATACAGAAAAGTGCCTTGATCTTGGAGCAGAAGGTGGAGTCGTGTGTTGATCCTGGGCTCTGGAAGGGTGTTTGTTCCCAGGAATGAGCCTGGACACTGCAAGGGTTGGTCCCTGCACAGGGGAACTTTCTTGTCCTCATCCTGTTTTTCTGTGCCACTGATTTGATGACAGCCCTCACCTGAGATCTTTACAGTTGTACTGGATCTGTCCCGTTTCAGGATTCACAGATGGTCATAGAAGCCTTTAAATCGGGGTTTGAGCCTCCGGGAGATATCGACTTTGAGGATTTCACGCAGCCGATGAAGCGGACGATCTCGGAATCCAGCCTGTCCAACTCCAGAGGGGATGGGAAGTCTGAGCCGAAGTTTGGTAGCAAATCCAAGGGCAAGTTATGGCCGTTCATCAAGAAAAATAAGGTACTGACTTGCAAACTTGAGCTTGGTGCTAGTATGTGTGTCGTAAATAACCTCTGTCTTGTCTAGTAATTCTGGCAGTTACAATTTTTTTAAAGAAGATTTTAGACTCAGAAACTTAATAACCGATCTCTTAATATGGTGTTTTGTTGTAGTCTTTGGTTACTTAAGTTTCTTTATATCTTTAATTTTTTTTCTTGTATAATTTCTTTAATTATGTTGCAGTTTTTATATTAATTAAACTTTAGTTGTCACGTTTCTGCCATGGTCCATTTCTGTTCCTAACTCAGAGAAGGAGTTGTATAGCGCTTACCTAGTGCCATGTGTGCTAACTAACATTACTTTTGGGAGGCTTTAATGTGGCATTACTGTTTTGACATTTCTAAAACTCTCCTTGGCTTTTCATTTGCATTATCTTTTCAGTCTGTGCACTGGGTTCAGCAGTTGGGTGGCTGGGAACAAGGAATTGCTGTGATTCATTCTTCTTAAGCACAACTAATGGAGCATAACTAACTGAGCAGTTGACTTTTTAGAAGACCACATTAACTTATGTATCCATTAAACCTTTTTTCATTTCACTGTCATATTTTACACCATAATGCATGGCAGCGTTTGTCTGGGGTTACCAGAATGTGTCAGGGCGACTGGACTGAATCTGTTTTCAGTAACACTGATGGAAGCCCAGAGTAGCTTTGTTGTTTGGATCTCACCCTTGCTCTGACCCCTACTTCTAATTACAGAGTTTAAAAATGTACCTGTTCAAAATGGGTCGTTCCTGTTGTGTGAGTACAGAGAGAACACGCTGTCTGGCGCTTACATCAGTGTAGCCAGAAACAAAACCCAGGACGAACTCCTGAGCAAATTCACAGAATAATTTGTAAAAGTGAAGTGTGCACATTACTAAGGTATGATTTGAAAGCAGGAAGGAATGTGGTTTGTTGTTTTCCAGATAATAGAAACGCTACTGGGCACTAAGGTACCTTCCTTATCTGATCCATTTAAATTCAGGTATTTGAAAGCTCTATCCATACGCATTATTCTGAGCTGTCCACAGAGAGAACAGGGCAGTTTATGGGGATAGCACTGCATGGAAGAGTCTGCATGAGCCTCCTGTCAAAATACTTCTGTTACTCTTCTGTTGCATCACTTACTAAAACTTCCATTTATCACATTCTTCATTTAACACAACTCTTAAAAACTGCTTTCCCCCCTCTTTTGAACCATGGCCTATAATATTTAATTATTTAATTGATTTTTTTTTTTAATCTGGATTTCAAATATTGGTTTTGATGCTTATTTTCGTTTTGTGTTTTATCTTTTTATTTTGGTTTTTATTCTGTCACTTCTCCATCTCTTATACGTAGCTTATGTCCCTTTTAACATCCCCCCATCAGCCCCCTCCTCCTCCCCCTGCCTCTGCCTCACCCTCTGCTGTTCCCAACGGCCCCCAGTCTCCCAAGCAGCAAAAGGAACCCCTCTCCCATCGCTTCAACGAGTTCATGACCTCCAAACCCAAAATCCACTGCTTCAGGAGCCTAAAGCGCGGGGTAAGTTCTCCTCTGGATACCTCTCTCTCTTTCTTTCTCTTTCCTTTCTTTTTTGCGCTTTTATTGCACGTTCTGTTACGTAAAAACTTGTTTTGTTTTGTGAATGAATTCATTGTGTTTTATCATAACATGCAGACAAATCCAAGGAATCCCAACCTGTAAAGCCATTCGTAGTCAAAAACCTCACAATGAAACCACAAAAAGTACAGTTGCTGATGGAAATTATCCAGTTAGGTTTTTTGGGGAGGAGGGATTGTCCAAAGTATGGAAGGAAGAGCTGAACATTAAGTAATTCTGATGTAGAAAGTCATTGATTTAGTAGCCCTGCACATGTTTTGGCAGAGCAGGTTTGGAGGAGCACCCTTCGGAGGTTTGCTCTGATCCCGATGCTGTGTGTTCTCTGCCTTAATGCGGGGAGTTTTCCTCTCTGCAGGGTGGATTCAGCTCGATACGTGTCACAAGGAGGCGAGTAAATTAGGAGGGATTCTAGAAAATAATTCCTCTGATTTGAGTTGGTGCAAGTTCAGGCGTTTCCCTGAAAAGACCCGACACCTCTCGCTGTGGCAGTGGGATGGTGACTTCCCGGTGGTTTATGGCCAAGTACGTGTCTGTGTGCAGTTCTGTGCCAGAAACTCGGCCTCAGCTGGTGCTTCAAGTGCCGCAGTGTTGGCTTGCTTAGTAAGTCTGAGTCTTAAGATAAAAAAAAAAGGCGAGATACGAAAGATGAACTGATTCTAGGTGGTAATAAAGTTGTTTATAGGGTGCGTGTGCTTTAAACCAGGGTTGCCATGTTGGTGGAGAGTGGATGGACTCCGAATTTAATGTTCCCTGCAGCTCTAAATATTTGGAGCTGATGCTTCTCAAGGACCTTAACTGCATCCTGTAACATGAAGTTTCAATAAGATAGGAACGTTTGATTTAATTCCTGTAGAGAGCCTAAGAAACCCTGCTTCCCAACCAGCTTGTTTAGCTTGTCTGCTTTTGGGCATCCTTGAGCAGATGATGTGGCTTAAATAGCTTTTAAAGTGCCCATCGAATAATGTAGAATCCTTCCATGCTCTTTAACTTCTTCTGATTAGTTTAAAATGTTTTTTTCTACAGTTTTTATTCTTGACACTTTAAATATCAATGAAATATCTTTGCAAAGATACCAAGTTGAAAAACTATTTGTAGCAGCCACTAATAGCTGCCATTCTTTCAAACTGTGGAGGAAAGACGTTAGCTGAGAGTTTGATAAACATGATGTGATCAACCATTGCAAAGCTAGGAAAAAAAATTTCAAGTTCTGTGTTTGGCTTGTCCTCGCAGCCTCCCCTGCACACACGAGCATGTGGAACTTTAGGCCAGTGTGTCTTTTTTTAAGCGTTTCCCATTAAGTCCACAGATTTTGTTGTTTTCTGGACTAACTTTCATTCTCAGTGCTGTGACACACAGAGTTTAAAATGATATTCTGTCTGCAAAAGCTTTATCAGTCTAGTGTGCCAGCTCCAAAAGGCAGGTGAGATTTTTTTGAGGGACGAGGGTTTGGGTTTTTCTCTTGCCAGCGGCTGCCGAGCAGCGTGTGAGATGCTGGGTTGTGTTGTACAGCGCAGAGCAGCTGAAAAGCCTCCCTGGCTATCTGGGGATCTACCCGGGTCTAGATCAACCCGGATCAATGTTCTGTGACACATCACCCTGTCACAAGTGCGGTGTCCTTGTCCCCTTTGCTGCCCATAGAGTAGGAAACATGTCCTGAGTTTTTCCCAGGTCAGCCGCTCCATTCCTGTCACTGACAGCAGCTGTGGCTGTATCGATAAACTGATGTCAAAGTGTTTGTGTTAAATTAAATACTCTTGTTGCTGGTCTTCGTTAACCATAAGTAAAATTACAGGTCTCGGAAATAAAACTTTCAATTTTTCAAACAAAAAGATGACTTTATCTTCCCAGAAGCTCGCACGTGGCACAGTTGTGCTGGCAGAGCGTGGCTTTGGCTCCGAGCTTCAGGCCTTTAGAATTATTTCCTCCTGTAAAAACTACAGGAAGAAGACACAAGTGTTCAGTATTTTAAAACATTTTTTAGGGCAGGCTATAGGCTGCGACAGCGGGGAACTGACTACTTTAAAAAGCCCAAATTCTGCTCCAGGGGCTGCACTGACATTTAGGGCTGAGGGCTGGAGTTGTATGAAAGTAGAGATGATTTCAGTGGGAAACTTCAGTGGTTAATTACAGAGAACTGAGAACAGTGCTGTAAACAATATTTTGACTCATCTGGTTGGAGACAGTACATTAAAAAAAAAAAAAAACAAAAACATGTTTTATACAGAATGATTTTCACTTCTTTGCTAGGGAACTGCTATTTAATGGGACATTGAGAACCTGAAAAATCACAGTTCTGGCGCATTTCATTGGGGAAGCGGGAAGTTTCAAAGTTGTCCAAAGGCAGGTTCTGTAAATGTCCCTCTTCTCAGTCGCAGTTTGGCTCAGAACATCTTTTCTCTGTGGCTTTTATGGGGGGAAGCAGGCTTTTGATTCCACTTCTGCAGCAGCAGACCTGGGGCCGTGCCAGGCAGCGGCTGCCTCGGTGGCTCCCAGTCCGCCCAGTACTGGGCAGCACCCGGGCACTGGGGAGAACAAGGCACTGCTGAATGTGAGGGTTGTGATCTGGTGCTCCAACAGTGCCATTCACAGAACAGAAACAGCGCTCTATATTTTAAAATTTGATTTAAAACTACTAGTTTGTAGTTCCGCAGGCACTTCACAAGTTTGTCTTTCCAATGTACAAACTCTTCTTTAGTTGGGATTTGGCTGTATAAGCAATTACAACTAATTGCTTTTAATATTTCCTGAAGAAAAGCCATTGTTTCGTGTTAACTATCTCAGAAGTCCAAGCAAGTCTTACAAATTCTGTGGACCATATTAGTTTTCAGTGCTTTGTGTGAAAGGTGAAATAGTGACAACAATTTCCGATGGTCTTCTCTGGATTCCCTCAAATTTTTGCCGACGCATTCATTAAAAATGTGCAAGGAAAGTCTATTGCTAAATCTTCATTTAAACCTTTCACTGTGTTATCTTTCTATATCGTTTCCTTCCCCTGTTATTAACTACCAGGATGTTTGGATGTAAATACTTTTCCTGCCTGACTCATCCCGCAGGGTCGGAGACCTGTGTTCAGATTGTCTTTTTTTTCCCAAGGGGCAAATTCAGGCCAGTTGGTTCATCTAGAAATAATGAGCAGGAGAGGCTGCAAAGCTCTGGCAGCTTGCTCCATCTGATTTGAAAACTTGTTTTTTAAAAGCTTTTTTTTTGAAAGCTTTTCCCATATTAAATTATAAAATATATTTTGTTAATTCTTTTCCATCCACCTGTTAAGACCAAAAGCAATGATTTTTTGCTCAGGAGCATGAACAGTGATGCTGTGAAAACTGGATCTTATCAAAGAACTTAGGAGGATGGAGGGAAACTCTCCTCTATACAGAAGAAAATCTGATCTGTACAAAAGTACATCAGTGAAGCAACTTCTGGAAAGGCGGTGCAGGGAGCACAATGTAACGGGTGTTTGGCTTTGGACACTGAATAATTTCATTTGCTCTGGATATTGTTTTGTTCAGAGGCCAAATTCCACTCCAGCCAGACACCTTGCAGTGAAGGTGACCGCAAGGCATTTTACATGTTATTTTAGAGTATTCAACCAAATGTCAAGCCAGGTCCTTCCTGGCTTTGTTGATAAACTGTTAACTCCTACAAAAGCCAGGGTAACAATTTGTTTATTTGAGAGGAAACAGGATCATGCTCCTTTTTTGTACTGGCTTAAGGAAGAAGTGCATGAAAAGAACTACTTAGTGTGAACAAGGCTGGTAGATACTGATTGCTTAACAGGATAAATACCAGCAGAACTGCACATTGTAGTTGATCCTTGGAATGCAAGTGAGTGAATGGATTCCCATAAAATTCCTCCATGAAATCTTTGATATCAGAACGTGTCTGGATAGACCATATGTTTTAGTAATTTCCTTATAAAATTTTGGGTTAGCATCTTGTGTCGCATTTGAAAATAGAAATTACGAAACTGAAGTGGAAAAATCGCTGCTGACTGTTAAAATGAATTATATAATTAGTAATGATATGTCCTGTGCCCAGTCTGGTTTTAATACTTCACCCCAACCAAAAATCCAATGATTCTTGTTTCCATGGAAGGAAGCAGATGCCTGAACAATTTACAACAGATGCAAGGTTAATGTAGAGGCGCCAATACCAGTATCGGTGGTCACTGCCAATATGAAATCCTAGTCTGTTCAAAAAAAAAAAAAAAAAATCAGGTGCTGACTTTTGTTAGTGTCTATGGTTTTCTAATCACACTTTTGTATTTTCCTCAAAGTTTCTTTCTTCCAACAGCAGAAATGTCCATTATAGAGAATACCATAAAATAGTTACAGCACTTATCACAGATCAGAATTAGAAGAGGAGGGGGAGAAAAATCTCTTTTTACACAGTTTGAGTGCTGTTTCTAACAACTCTTTAAAAAGGCAGTATGAAAGTAGCCTAACACTTGAAATCAGCTCTGTCTCTTTAGGGAAGTTAAAGCCAGAAGTGAACAAAAAAATGCGGAACCGCTTACATAAGTCATAATTTCATTTATGCTTGCTCTGCTTTTTCTAATTCCATTTTGAGGACAAAGAAAACTCGATATTCCGCTAGTTGATATTAATTTTGTCGTGTTTTGTTGTATTGCTATAGCAGCAGTAACATCAGCACCTTTATTTAAAGAGCAAAACTTCCGAACCAACAGCATCCAGGGGTAGAACTTACACCTCTGAATTGCTCCGTGTGGCTTTATGTGGATTTGCCTTTTCCCTCTTGCCTCGACACCTGGGTTGTGATCGAGCAGAGAGGATCCGGGAGCCGGGATGTGGATATTACTGTTATTATCCAAGTTCCAGCATCCAGACGGTTCCATAAGGCACACGAGGCAACTTTTGTGGTTTCCTTTTTACTGGAAGTTGTTGACTTCGTTACAATGTGATTTGATTTCCATTGCACCGGTTAATGTTTTCCCTTCGCATCCCTCTGTAACACACTGTGCAGTCTCTTCCCTCACCCCTGCGCTGTTGATCGGTGGTTTGTTTTTCTGTGAACAGAAACATCAAGCAAACCACCCTCTCCAACCTGCTCTCTCCCTAGCCCTGGAAATACTCATTATTCTAACACAACTGTATAAATGTGTGCCAAGACCAGGATTTTTTGGCGGGCGGGGTCATTAAAGCCATGGTTTATTCTAGCACAGACAGAGTGAAGTTTTCTGACCTTTCATGTTTAAGCTAGAATTTAAAAATATAACAATTCTTCTTTTTTGTGAGAATGCTAAGCTCTAATATTTGCCTAGTTTCTAGGAAGCTTGCACTTAAAGGCTAGTTCAACGCCAAGCTGTCTTTTGCTGTAGAAGCGGTAAACACAGAGGTGCCGTGCTCGTCTCCAGTGTAACGGATGTGTGTTTTCTCTTGCTGACTCACCAGCAGACACAGTCTTTGTATATTCACAAAGAACTCATGAAGAGGACTTTAGGGACACCCACGTGTGCCATTGAGGCTAGGGAGTATGTTGTAAGTCCGCGCGTATGGTGTGATCAGCCCCATACCGTTGCTACACAGTCGCTAACCCCACTTACAACGCCGTTAGAGTGTGCTGTGGAAATGCGCTTCGTAAAAAATAAAAGGAAAATTTGGTGGGAGGCGAGTTGCAGCTTACTGTGTTATGTGCAGGAAAGATATGTCTGCTGGTTCTGGAAATGCTGAAATTGGCACAACTCAAGTAGCTGGACCTGTGAAATTCAGAGTAAGTACTACAAGCAGGTTCCACACGTTGATTCTAAATTATTTTATGGATGCAGTTGTGAGCATCATGAGCCAACCCCTGATTTCCAGCCGTGCAGCGACACGTTTTGCCTCGGCCATGGAGCACTCCCTCGAGCTTTCTGAACCTTCCCTGAACTATCTGTAACGATGATACTTCATGGAATCAAGATACATGACCTCTAAATCTGACACCTAGATAAAGCAGAGTATGGGGAGATTGTTACTGAACCAGTAAGAAAGAAAATTACCTCTTGGTTGTGATTTATTTCAACTGTGTTTTCTGTAAGTGAGGTTGGTGGCCGTGACTGTCCAATAACACATGGACTTGCTGGCTTTCATGCTCTCTCATGTGTTATTGAAGCTTGTGGCTCTTAGGCTCCTCATATTTTCCCTGCAAGACTAAGCTAGGCTGGTTTTAAATTGACAGCTTGAAACAGATTTGCTCATTTTGAAGAAATGAAGTTTATTTGATCATTTGAGGAAAAATGCCCCTGTTCTCCCAGGAGCTGTGAGCAAGTTTCTAGCTGTGAAAACCCGACAGAACGGGCAACAGTAGTTACTTAGTGTTTAATGCAGATTTATTTTCAGTCTGCTTATATTCGTTTGTAGAAACTGAATCGCTGTTGTGTAAAACTATGAACACATTTCGGAAACGGCAAACCGTGAATATTACTTATTTCAGCATTTCATTGTTTCCAGTCTATGATCTGCTTTATTATTTGTACTGATTATAACAATCTCTGATGTACTAGTTTGAAATGCTATTAATAGAAGTTCTCTATTTTTGTCATGCTTAACAGCATAAGAATTTGGCCTACAGTGTCTAGAATGCCTTTCAAATTTGCTGGATTTACAGCAAAAGAATAGTCTTGATGCAGATGATTCCTTGCAGTAGTATAGTGCCTCTAGAGTGAGTAGCGTTTAGAAACTAGCGCATGTAGCATACATTTGTGCCTTTTATAGAGTGCTTCGTAGGTAAATATTTATTCTGCACCATGAGTCTTGTCTGTATATATGTACAAGGATCTCAATTTGTGCTGATCATGTCTATGCTAAAGTTCACAGGACTGCTAAAGCAATTATGCAAACAAAAGCTGCCTATGCTGAGTTTCTTCAGCAGCTCATTCTTTCTCCTTCCTGTATGATTATTCTCTCAAATGGATTGGGTTTGTTTGCTTTTTTTTTTAATGGCCTTGTAGCTGAGAGCGTGAATTTTTCCTTTGCATTGTGATTATTATCATGTGTTGACTTCCTAATGGACTGAACTTCAGAGGGAAGTTGCTGTGTTGCTGCTGAATGCATCAGCTCACATAGAATATTTCACTGTTTATTTCAAGGCCGTATCTTTTCCTTGGGTGGTTGGCATGCATTACTGTACAAATTCTGGTGACTAATTATAATTGCTATTTTTGAAAAACTTGCATTTCTTAAAACTTGCTGTCCAAAACATCCTAGGTGTGGAGCCACCTTTTTTTTTTTTTTTTTTTAAAATCCAATCCTGAAGAACTGTGCTCTTGCTGAAAACAGAGCATCTGTTTGAGAGCACCATACCTGAGAATGTTGATAATAAAATAACGGAGAACTCTTGAATGGAAAGATGTTTGGAAGGCTGACAGCTTGCTGCCTGGAGCGACAGGCGTTTTCCAGCCTTCCCATTTCAGCTGTCTCTAGGAGAGCACGTGCGTTTTTGCACTTACAAGTTTGTTGCGTAGTTGGAGCATTTCGCAACTGTCCCCAAATTGCTGGCAGGACGTGCCTCGGGCAGGTTGCAGAAGGAGCCTGGGTGTAGTTTTGATTCTCCCTTTAATAACTGGGCTGTATATCTTGCACAGCAGCTGACTTGTGCTCTTTGGCCCAGAGCAGCAAAGCCCTGGAGCACTGTCAGTCTCTGATTGCCTGGAAAACTTGAACTGCAGCTGTCGTAACGTCTTGCAACACTGGAATTTGGTGATTTTGGTGTTTCCTGGCACCCTCCAGCACTGCTGGGAGCTGCATGTGCAGGTGATGGAGGGCAGAGGGGCAAACACGCTGCTGTGCAGGCTCCTTGAGCATGTATTCTTTTTAGTCTTGCTTTGCCAGAGTAGCTAAACGATATTGTTTTGGCTCTGTACCAGGCAATGTGGTAACCTCTGAAGAATTAGATCATGTATATCCTTTAAGGAGCTTGAATAATGCCTTACCATGCTGTCATAGAATCAACTTGGTGTAAAAAGAAGAGATTTTTTTTTTTTCTTCATCCTTCTTCATCCTGACCTTGTCTGACTGTATGGCCAGAGTACATTTGAGACTGGAGTATTTGGTTTTGAATTGTTCAAGGGCATGAAATGACTTTACATGACTGCCCGGAGAGCGCTGTACGCAATCCACAGGGATATTTCAGAGCTGAGAAATCTCTGGGGATCACTGGAGATCCATTTTTGCCGTACCTGGTCGCTCAGTTTCGGGTTGGTGTTACCCCTTCTCTTACCCCCTCGTAAGGGTCTGTGCTCACGGCTGCATTTCAGCACAAAGTATCAAAGACCTAAAGTGACTTGCATACATTTGCAAATCCTGAGGCTTTTTTCCACGTCAGAGATGTTACTGTGATGAGAAAAACCAGTGTTGGTGTAGGTGCTGTAAATAAGGATATCCAGGCCAGATTTTTTTCCACCTGCAGTGCTAAATCACACATGTAGAGGTCCAACGCTCCTCCATCCCTGTTTCTGGCGAGGAGACGGCAGCTGATCGATAACGCTGGCCCATCTTGTGAACTTTTGCACAGATCTGTTAGTGTGACCCATTTTGCCTTCCAACAGCAAGGGGATTATGTGTCATTTTATAGTAACATCAGCCTGAAAAAGTTCCTCTTCTACTGATGCACTGTTGTTTTTTTCTCTTTCTCCCCCCCCACCCTATATCTCTCCAATTTTTACATGAAGCTTTCTCTCAAGCTGGTAAGCACATTTACAGCATGCCTGTCCTGTGTTTTAATCACAATTTTCTGTGTGTTTTAATGTGCACTGTGCCACATATGACATGACACTGAAATTAACTGTTAAATTTGTTTCTTCTTTGTGTTTGCTTTTTTTTTGATATTTATCAGATAACTCTGAATACACAGGTCTGGAATCTAATAGAGGTGATCGGAATTCAGTCTTTCTAATAAGCTGCTAAAAAATTAACTCTAATATTTAGTTTAGTTTTCACTTTTATAATCTAGGGCTATGAAAATGTAGAAAAACAGTATAAAGTAATTCTGCTACTGTACAAGTATACATTAAAACATTTAAAGGAAAAAAAAAAAAATCTTGAGGTCTCTGCTTGCTGGACCTTTACCAGAGAGAAATGCTTGCTTTTGTGTAACATAGCTGCAAAGTTTGCTTTCCATGTCCAGGTATTACTGGAAATCTGCATCATTATCACCTACATTTTACAGCCCTATAGTCCTTCAGAATAACTAATAATGATATTAAAGTTCTTTAAACCATAACCAACAAGGTTAACTCGGTCTGATTTGAATTTGCAAATGGAGAGATACATAGGAATCCTAGATTCTGTCTTGGATGCAGCTGGGAAGGTTTCTAGAACTACGGTAAGATAAATGTTACTGAGTTGGAATGGGAAGGGGTGAACGTAATTGGGAAAGCAAATGATGTGCTGAACTTCATACACAAGGTACTGTATTGGCTGAGATGCTCCACACCTTGATGTGTTCCTGACAGCTTCTCTACATTCCTTTGCCCTTTGTGAGCCCCATCAAAAGGAGAATTTGACCGGTTTGCTGAGCCACTTTGTCCCAGCAGCACAAATAATTGCTATTCTGAGAGCTTCAGAGGATCCACAGCAGTGTCTGAACTGCATTTGCTTGAAAACTTTTGTTCTTCACCAGTCAGTGCCTTTAAGTGCTCTGTCCCCCCTTGGGTACATCACTGTGGACCTGCTCTGTTCATAGCAACTTATTCGAGAAATGTGTGTGCCACCAAAGCCACCTGGTGTGGTTCTGCCAACACGGTGACTTGCTTGGGCTCCATCAGCAATATTGCTTCTCACTGGAGACCTGCGGTGGGCCTGAGGAATGAAGGAGACCTCTACCTTACTTGCAAACCTTGTTCTTTGGGCTGGTGGCCCAATGCATTTTTACCAGGGAGTTTCGTTTGCTCTTTTCCTGGTCCCTTTCCTTCCTGTGCAAGAGCCAAAACTGAGGCTGATCAACCTCGTGCTCTCCCCATTTGTAGCTTCAGCCCAGAAACTGGTCCTAACGCAGCGTCTTTTTTTTTTTTTTCATAGTCTGTCATCTTGGGACAACAGTTCACAATTTGCATCCTGAATCCCAGTATCTTTGTGCAAAGAAATCTAATGAGCACTGGCTCTGCTGGCCCTATGATAGATAGCACATCAAAAATAGCACGTTTTCCCCCCGACACCTCACTGTTGGAGCATTTCTGGAAAACGTAGGCAATATTCACTACTTGAGAGATAGCCCAGGTCGTGTGTTTTTGGTGTTGTGGTTTTTTTTTTTCTTGAGAGCATGAAATGTGCAAAAATTGCTCCTTGATTCTTCGTTTTAGAGGAGGAACTGTAGTGTCTGTTACGATGGGAAGTGATTGAGCATGGAATAACGTCTGAGTGAGATCACCTCCTCGTCTTGGGCACGCTTTTCTATGCAACACTGATGCTTTGGTCTGAAGCATTGTGAACAGAAATACTGAATTTAGCCCAGCCTAGAGCTTTTGCATGGAGTTGTAGTGAAGAATCAAAAAGAAAAAGCTTTTCCAAATTCATTTGACTACATTTATCTCATTCTTCCAACATACAACTTGGAGGTATTTTCAAGCATCTCTGTCTCTTCTGCTTTGAGTTGAGAAGAATATGTTAAAACAGCCTTTCTTGTAACTGCTGGTTTATTTACAAAGCTACATCCAGATGCTTTGCCTTAAAAAGATATGTATAGCTTTAGCGTGTAGATGATCCATACAGTATATTGAATCCTTCTCATGTTTAATGTGATGTGGGAGTTACTGTCAAGCTAAATATTATTATCATTAAAGAACACATTAAAATAGATCTCTTCCGTACCATGCACAACAACTAATGTAAGCACTGCTAGGACTTCATGGGGTTTAAGTTTCAAAATGAGCGTGACTTACTTAGTTGTTTCCTTCATTTGTCTTAAATTTGCTTTCTCATTGTCTCATGAAATGGAACACTAAGTGTATTATTACACAGCTGATCGAGGCTTAACTGGACACATATGCCGTCTTTTACTGAAAATCAGTATGGCAACAATTTCATTAGGTTTGCCTGTTATTTTGCAGTGGCTGGACTGAGGAGATGACCGGTCGGTAGTTGTCCTCCATCCTTCTGACACCCACACATGTTCTTTCGAAACAGCGTGTTCTGCAAGTGCAGAATGAATTGCTTGCTGTCCGAGACACATTCAGTAGAGCTGGAGGGGTCCAACGAGCAGCTTTTGTGGCAACGTGTCCACTAAATCACACTCCTCTGAGAGAGAGACTTGGCATTTCAGTAAGACTGATGTTGCACCCTGCTCCCAAGCTTTCAGTAAGCTGCTGGGCCATTGGATTTGGTTGCTCAGCTCTGGGTTTTTATCCTTCTTTCTCCCATAGACTGGTATTATTCCTCCTTAGGAATGAGATGTGGAATAAGCAGAGACCAAAACAAGAAAAACTTGTGCGAATTCAAGGTCATGTACAAGAACCTCATTCCTTTATGGTGCAACTAATTAGTATTGATGTGTGTGCACTATAGCCCACCCAAACTGTCCCCCTTGCCTCCTTGCAAGACAAAAATAGGTTGTACTTTAAAGAAAATAATATGGATGTATTTTATGTGTCATCTATCTGCTATATTAAATTGAGGCAATCAAGAACACAGGGATAGCAGTTTGAAGGCAGAAAAGGGCTTTGCAAGCAGAGTCACACAAAGGCAACCACTGTGGTCTTCAAGTGTTTTCTTTGGTTATGACTTCAAATTGATTCTATGGCTTGGATATAACTCCTGGTTTTTATGTTAGTAAATGTGAGAGAGGAAGAATTGAGAGACTTTGAGATGGCATGTGGATCCCGGAAAGTATGCAGCACGATTTTAAATTGCAGAACCCCAGAGGAAGCGCTTCTATTGCCTTATGTCAGGGCTCTCCTGAACACACTAAATTAACTGTATGAGACCAACTCTCAGACTATGCAGAACAAGCCAGGAAGTAGTGTATAACACAGGATTAAAAGCAACTTTTATGGGGATGCTGTCTGGAGCAGAGTAGGCAAGGCAGGAAAGATCAGCATAAGAATGAACACTGTTAAATAAAATCCAATTATAACTATGGATAAAAATAGATTTTTGACTTTACCATTGAATTCTGGCATTCTTTAGCTGATCTCCCATTAGCTTTCTGGTATGGAAGTGGGATGTGGTCCTGGGATTATTTCTAGGGCATCCAGGTTGCTAACAGTTAACTCTCAGTACAAATGAGAACAATGCTTCAGACCATTGTGATTCTGCACAGTTTTTTGCGGTATTCTCAAAATGCAGTCCTGAAGGATTCTTTCAGGCTCTGATTTTTCATCTTTTTTTCTTCCATCCCTCTCTGTGCAGGGAGCAGGCCCAGAAGACTTCAGCAATCTCCCACCTGAGCAAAGAAGAAAGAAACTTCAGCAAAAAGTTGATGAACTAAACAAAGACATTCAGAAGGAGATGGATCAAAGGTACATTAACCTCCAATGAAACATGAAATGTAGTCTCACATAGAAGATCCTGAGGTAACTCAGTGTTAAAATCAGATATGAAATTGGAACAGAATGAAGGTATTTTAAATAAAGATAGGATATGATTGAGGAAGTAGCATCAGCGGTTAAATAAGAGTTAAAGAAATAGCGATAATCATGACTCATGTTTTCAATATTGTCCTTTAGGGCTTGAACCACAGAGCAGTCCCACTTCCTTGCCACCCACACTCTTTCCCATTTTCTATGCACACAAAGCAGAGGCAGGCACAGCATTGCAATTGTCAAGAGTTTGGTGGGAAACTCTAAAATATAAAGAGTTTTAACTTGAGTCGTGGGACTCACATTAACCTTTCTCCCCCAAGTAATGCCTGGAGAAAAGCTGAATAGCTGTGCCAGTAATACAGGAAATCAGCTCTTAAGTCCACCCTCTCTAAGCTCTGAAATGTTCATCGTCATGCAGATAATATTTTTCTTTAAGTTCAGCCTCATCTTGCCTCAGATCAAAGGCAGCACATTGCTGTCAGTGAGAGCTCCACAGGCTTTCCTGGGGGAGCTCAGGAAGGCATGTACTACATTTATCTTGGCCTTACAGCACGGCATTTATCATAGCAGGCCTTAAAATTAACAATTCTGAAACCCTGGGTGTTTGGTATCTGGGTCGATACAAAACACAGCCCCCAGAAAGAGTCTAGTGAAAATCCTGGATAGCTTAACAGGATGGAGGGTCATGTTATTTGGCCTCAGGTCCATCTGTCGCTGTGCTGTGACAAATGCAAACCATCTGGATTTAGTTTCATTTTAAACAGTGTGAAATAAATGTCTTACAAATGATTTGGGTTGCAAAAGACAAACTGCAACAGGCAGGGTGAGAATTTCTGGTCAGTGCTCCGTTTTTATTATTTATGTGTCCATGTCCAGCTCTTTGTCCCAGTTTCTCAACCAGATTTCAGCCCATGATGGAGAATTATGATGCAACTGTTTGTCTGCGCCCCAAAAACTGGGATGATACTCATCTAGAAAGCTGAAACTGTCATTCGTTGCAGTAGTTTGCAGAGTAAATTCTCTTCGGGCAAGTGATTTTACTGTTATTTTTTTAATGGCTGGTTCTATAGAGGGCAAAAAACCCTGTCTGGCTGTTCTGTTACCTTTGTAACTGATTAGGCTTGAACCGCAGAGTAAAGAAGAGGCAGATTATTATCCTTTCATTTGCCATCATTTAGAGAAGGGCGTTTCTCCCAAGCCACACTAACACTTCCATATTTTATTTTTCTTCTGTCTCTCAGAGATGCTTTAACGAAGATGAAAGATGTTTATATCAAGAACCCACAGATGGGAGATGCAGCGAGTGTGGACCACAGATTAGCAGAACTCGGACAGAACATTGAAAAGTTACGATTAGAAGTTCAGAAGTTTGAGGTATGGGAAGAGACATTTCACTAAAAAGTATCGCAGCATATGCTCAGTTCTAAGTAGATGCTTCACTGCTTTTTCAGATGTATTGAAGCATTTTCTTACTAAGTATGGGTACTTAAGCATTTGCATTAATTGAGATCTTTGAGCCTATTTGTGTAACATAAGTATTCACCATCTCTTGTGACTGTCAGGCAACAATCCTGCTGTTTTAAGTTGCTACAGAAAACAAATTGTGAGAGAAAATGCGGTGCTCTCTGGACTGCCCAGAGGGTTCAGCTGCTTATTGTATTAATTAAATAATTTGAAGCATCGTGTTACAGCTGTCTGTGGAAAATCAGAGGAACATAAATGCAAAGCACCGTCTATAGCCTAACGGCGAGACAGAAGCCATCAGATGAAATAGGTTTTAAGGAATAGTCTGCCATTAACGGGAAGCTTCTTAGAGATAGAAAATCTCAAGAGCATAAGGAGTATTCTGAATATGTGAAGCCAGTGTAATTACACCAGAAGGAGTGTAGGGCTGAGGAAAGGCTTCACTCTCTAAATTACGCTATGTGCATAAATAGATACAACCTGCTAATTTTAGATGTTTCTTGCAGTTGTTGGCGTTACTATCCATTATTTATCCATTTGAAAATCACTGGCTCTCTTTTTCTCCCTGGCTTTAGTCCTCTTGCATTCAGCAGTCACTGAGGTTGCTGTGTTTCCGGTGTTATTGAGACTACTACAAGCTGCCACACATCTTTTAATTTAATGTGACTGTAGCAGCATCTCCCAACAGCTGTTGTTAACTGTTTCTCTCCATGTTTTCAGCACCCAGTGTCAAAAAAGAATCAAATTTCAGTGTTTGCTTTTTGGCAAGACCGATAGACTTAAAATACACTTAAAACACAGAATCTTTTCCCTCTGACAGCTGCAACCCAAAGGAAAATTTAAAAATGCTTACAAACTGATTTTAGTTCCGTAGTCTGAATGTCAAATACAACACAGCGGAGTAAAAGCAGCTTTTATCCCCTTGTAAGCCGGGCAGGAGGGATGTGTGACGCTGCGTTCCCTTGCAGGGCTGGCTGGCAGAGGTGGAGGGCAGGTTACCCCCGCGGAACGAGCAGGCGCGGCGGCAGAGCGGGCTGTACGAGGCCCAGAACACCTCGGCCGTGAACAGCTGCGCGCAGGACCGGGAGAGGTACAGTATCTGTACAGGCTGGCACCGGCACCCGCTTTCCTCAGCTCATTCGTTGGGAAAACTGGAGCTCTGCAGCGTCCAGAAACTTGTTCTTTAACCAAACGCAGGCACTCTGTGAGGCATCTGATTTTAGTGTATAGAAGATCCCAACTTTGAGCCGCTTTTCTGAATATGAGGAGGGCGACGAAGCTGGTGAGGGGCCTGGAGCCACAAGCGTGATGGGAGCGGCTGAGGGAGCTGGGGGTTCAGCTGGAGAACAGGAGCTGAGGAGAGACCTTCTGATCTCTGAACTGCCTGAAAGGAGCTTGGAGCCAGGGGGGTGTTGGTCTTTTCTCCCAAGTAACAAGTGACAGGATGCGAGGAAATGGCCTCAAGTTGCGCCAGAGGAGGTTCAGATTGGATATTAGGAAAAAATTCTCCCCGGAAAGGGCTGTCAAGCATTGGAACAGGCTGCCCAGAGCAGTGGTGTAGTTACCATCCCTGGAGGGGTTTAAAAGGCACTTAGACGAGGTTCTTAGGGGCATGGTTTGGTGCTAGGCTCAGGTTAGGTTATGGTTGGACTTAATCCTCAGGGTTTCTTCCAACTGAAATGATTCTATGATTCTGTGATTCTATGATGAAATGTTTAGTAGCCCCTACACTCACCGCTGGGAAGGTGAGTGAGGTAGGTGTGTTGTTACAGCTTTTGATGGGGAAAATGACTGGTCTCACCCATCGTTTTGTGATGGCTGCCAGTGGTAACAGCCAGTTCTGAGCACGCTTTGGAATTGCTGAGCTGCGGCAGCTATAGTTGCTCACCTTGCCTTAATGTCTGGTAACCGAGTCGTTTCTCTTGGCTCCTGAGGCTGGTTGCTATAGTTGCTGTGTATTTTCCTCTCTTGAGCAGCCCAGATGGCAGTTACACAGAAGAGCAAAGTCAGGAGACTGAGATGAAAATACCTGCCACGGATTTTGACGATGAATTTGATGATGAAGAACCACTACCCACCATAGGAACATGTAAAGCGCTCTATACATTTGAAGGTATTACTCAACCTTTACTCTCATTTTTCTTACTGTTTTGTTTAATTCATATGCCAAGGACAAGTGGGAAACCTTCACTTAACCCCTGCAGAGCTTAAATAGACAAAAAGAGAGCAAGTGAGGCTCTGGCATGATTATGTCTTGTGGAGGGGCACTAAGACAGTGATTTGTCTCCCATTACGCAGGGACTCTGCAAGAAAAAGAACCAAAACTCTGATGTCAGGATCACATTCAGCTGGTTCTTTGTGTACACACTGTCTGCAGAATCACCTGCTCATGTTCTTGCTGATAGTGATGCAATGAAGGTTGTGTCAGCACGTTGTCCACATGTGCCCAGACAACCCTCCCTTGCATCTGTGCTTCCCATTCTCCAGGACAGCCTAAGCTCTGTGTTACTGTGTCTTTCAGGTCAGAATGAAGGAACAATTTCTGTAGCAGAAGGAGAAATGCTGTATGTAATAGAAGAAGACAAAGGCGATGGGTGGACGCGAATCCGAAGGAATGAAGATGAGGAGGGCTATGTCCCTACGTCGTATGTTGAAGTCTATTTGGACAAAAATGCCAAAGGTGCTATGACTTATATTTAATACTATTATTATTATTTGCTTTCACAGAGATATTCAACCTCGAAACTGCTCTGTGTTGCAGATAGAGCCTTTTTAAAGTCTGTGCAGTGCCATAAGGTGCATTATTTCGTACATGGACTAATATGGCTTGCTGTACTGCAAAATGTGCTTGTTTTTGTTGATCAGAGAAGGGTAGTGTGGTAGACTGTAAACCTGGAGGGGAAATGCAGCCTTCCCTAGGCAGTGCTTGTCCAAGTGTCGCTGCCATTGCACACCCGGCTCAGTGCAGGAAACACAAATCCGTTTGGAATAACGTGGGCTCTCAGACGTCCAGGTGGCATCTCAGACGCATTCACAGGTCAGCTCTTTGTCCCAGTGGAATGTTATATAGGAAATATTTAGACTGCGATTTTGTGTCTCAGTGTGATGGCTTTTCAGAGCCTAATGTGTTCTGTGGAGCTTTTGGCTTGAAACCTGGTTATCATTTAGTTAGTGTGTTTGGAAGGAGAAGGAGAGATCTTGCTAAAACCTGTCTACACAGCACTCTGTGGTCCTCGATAAGTCAGTAAAACATTAAGAAAGATCCTCTATTTCCCATCTTGCTACATTTCAGAAGATGTTATTTGCTGTTTCAGGTGACCATAACTAATGGTTTAATCTTTGGTCACACAAGATCAATGGAGACATTCAGAGCTCAGACTCTGCAATCTTCTGTTCTGTTGTTGCTTTTAACTCCTCACCAACAGGTGTGTTGTGTAAATAGTGGTGCTGCAGGGGAATCCTGGATAGAATATCTGCTGTTACAGCTCTGTGAACACCTGCTAATGTAATAACCCAGAAATCAAAGGATTTTAGTTCTGTTTCAAATCAGGATGTGTTTGAAGTCCGTTGTTAAATAATTGATGTGGGTGTTTTTCAGCCACTTAATCCTTCAGATTATTGTTGTGTTTCCTAGACTTTAGAGTTCTTGGTGTGAAACAAGTTGCCTCATCCAATTTAGAAGAAAACTGAACTCTTCTCATTGGGGTTTAGGGACAATAGGAAGAGAGGGAGGACTGTCTGTAAACAAACACTACAACTTGATCAGTTCAGTCTCAGATTCAGTATCACACAGCGCAGTGCCTTGTCTGCTGCAGATGAAAGTCCAGGATCTTGTTTCATTTTGCCATAATAAGGTAGTTTTATGGGGTTTTTTGGCAAACACAGTCAGTTAAAATGCAGGAGTGTGAAAACCCCTGCCCCTCTGTCAGCTTTTATTCAAAGAGGAATTTGCCTTGTACGTTCTCCTCGCTTCGTGTTCAGAACACGGCAGAAAGCCCAGGATGGGAGATCCCGTCTCTTATCCTGGAGTTCTCTCCTGTGGAGATTGACTCGCTTTGCGTGTGGCAATAGTTGAAAGCAACGTGATTATTCTCCTGGAAAATGTGGTGTTCAGCAGTGTAGGCTGCTTGAAACGGCTGAGATAGTCTGGCATCTAAATCTGTCTTAAGCAATAGGCACGACTCTGCTGCCCTCGATGCGCAGCGTGGTTCACATCCGTGGGATGTTACAGCAAATCGCTTATTTACAAGCAGAGCAGCAGGTTGGATGGGAAATGAAGCAAAACACATCTCTGGGTGGGCTGAGAAACCCCGACAATCCTGCTAACTGAACTCGCCACAGTTTGTCTTTAATTTACCCCTCTGGAGAGAATGTTGCAGGTCTATTGCAATAACCAGGCAGAAAATCGTATTAGTGTGTTAATGGTATTACGCAAGTTATAGGATGATGCTCAATGATGGTGAAGATGCAGTCTGAGCTGGGAGTGAAGGCTGATACAGCTGCAACAAAATCAAATGTATCTGTGAATATCTAATGTAAAGGAACCATAATATTTACCTACTTTATTTCTCAATTCTCTAGTTAAAAAGAAAATCTAAAAGAGAACTTTCCATGAACTGTCCCAGCAGCAGTATAAAGATTTGGGGGAAGTGCTGCTGTGTTGAAAAGACAAACCTTTTTGCAAGCTGCAAATATATCTAATTTGATTTTTAATATATTAGTAGAAGTGACTTTGACTCCTTGAGTATCTAAAATGGAAACTATGACTATCCTGAAAATGACACTGAGTGCTAAAGCATTTACAAACTTTGGTAGTTCTTTCCTGGTTTTGGAAAGCATCTTGAGCATCTCAAGGTTCGTTTTGCGTGAGGGGAGGGAGGATTCGCACCAGCTCCGAGCGCATCTGCGACTCTTTGAGTCCACGGAACCGATTTCTGGCTCAGACGTAGGTTGTGTCTGTGCCGTGAGCCGGAGGCAGCTCTGCCTGCGAAAAGCAGCTGGGAAACGCTTTGTGAAAAGCCGCTGGCGAGCTTTTCCAGTCGGCTGCTGCCGGTGTGGTCAGGGCTTTGCGGCTGAACCAGAGGTGAGCAGGACAGGTAAGTCGTGTGCTGCAGCCAAGCCAGGTCTGCACAGCCCACGCGAGGGCTGCTGGTGAGGTTTCCAGCGGTCCCTCCGCTCAGAGCCTGTTAGCAAACCCTAGCACAAAAACCAACAGTAACATCTATCTTGTTTTGCCCTTTTTTTTTTTTTTTTATTTTCCAGATGTGTACAAATCACTTCAGAAAATCTCTGAGTAGGTTTGCATAGGCCTGTTCATCTTTTATTCTACTGATTTGCTGCTACGGTTGTTTTAAGAGCTCTGTTTCAGAAGGTTTTCTTTAGAAGAGATGAACGCACGTGTTGTTTCTCCAGCAATGACAGACTGTTAGGTACCGTGTGCTCAGCTGCTCTGTAAGTTCACCTTGAAATTTAAAAGTGCGTCGCTACCAATGAGAGTACTGGCCCGACTGTATGAATTTAGTTATAAACAGTGTTATTGTCCTTCCTAATATAAATAAGAGCCAACAGAGTTTGAATTTAGTTGTAAACAGCATTTTTGTCCTTCATAAATGAGAGCCAACACAGTTTGTTCTCTTTGTGATGCGTGTGGGAAACTGTTAAAATACTAAAAAACATGCAGACTGAGAATTGGATCTGTTGGATGTAAACTGATGTTTTGGGGCTTATGCCAACCTCTGATTTTTAGGGATGAGGAAAAAAACTCCTATGCACACCGGGGTGCAGCTTCTTGCAGGGCTGTTCTGCACCTGTCAGGTATCTGGTGCTGACAACTGTCCAATACAAGAACGAGTTGGGTCATTTTGCTCCAGACTGACCATTCTGTGTTATTGAATATGGTACCTCATCATCATCTTGGCGACAAAACCGTCTCTCGCTGAGGGATGTTGTGAAATAGTGCGATACACAAAAGAACTTGCATGAAATAACCAGTTTTTTATATGAATTCTCCATTGCACCCAACAAAAAAATCCCATGTTTGCTTCCCCCAGACAGAGTGGCTGTTTGGGTGCCCGCATGGAATAGAGGCTGTTTTGTGAAGTTAAACTTCCTGAAAAACAAATTTTGGAGCCATGGGCTGATTAGCATTTTGGCTTCTCTGCTGCCGTCGGTCTGTTCCTCCTCCCCTCCGATTATATAAATAAATCCCTATAGACAGCTCTGATTTCAGCGTTGCAGCTCTACTGTTTGTTTGCTGTAACCATTATGCAGAGCTTTGACTTATATAAATAAATAAGCAAAAGTTAACCATGCTGATGCACTTTTTATCTAGGATATATCTGATTATTTAATGCTTGCCAAATTATTTAGGAAACAGTAATTATAAACTGGACTGTGGCTTTTTTAAGATCCTTTGTTAAATACTTGCCCTTAGTTCTCCCAGTATAAAAAAAATTGTATATAACATAACTTAAAAACTAAAGTTACTTGAATTTGAGTTGTTTTTATCCTTTTATATAAGTATAAATGGATTTATAGGCTGTTCTCTTTAACCTAGCTGTTGTCTTGGTGGCTCCTCAGTCCCTCTTATGTCGATAAGTGTGTTTGGTTACTCAGCTGCCTGTATCTGGTTGGACTTGCATAGAAACTCCTGTTTTGTGTTAAGGTTTGTTAAATCTGGCCAGTGTGGTTGTTCTGTTTCTGTTGTTATTTTTTTAAAGAATCATCATCTGTCAGGAATCTCTTTATAGCTTGATGTACCATGGTGTCATCTTCTAATAAACGTTATATTTTCTCATTCCCGTGAGTTTCTTTTAATGGCATTTTATTGAAGTTTCACTTTACTAACGGAAAGCAAGTGGCCCAGAGCTGCTTTTCACCTGCTTCCCACACTAAGTTATAAGTACAATTCTTTTTCAGGAAAAATATTTTGTTGTGGCTCCGCGAAAACTCTTTTGTGCTGTTTTTTATGGAAGTGGGTGCAAGGGAAGTCGGAAGGTTCTTCCCCTGCCCTCTCGAACGCGAGGGAAGTTTGGACTCCTCCTGTATTCCCTGGACATGGTGTCTTTGGCCAAACCACACTTCAGGATTGCAGCTTCGCTTGGCCACAGAGAAAACTCACCCTCGGCCAGGGGGTCCAGGGCTGTCCCAGGCTGGGCTTAGGGGCTGAGACCGTGTCTGCTCACCTGCGTATTTCTCGACTTCCCTTAAGAATGAGGTGTCTTTGCAGCCTGGTGTGTAAGGCACAGCTAGGCAGGGGTTGCCTGCAACATCCTTGGTGCTTTAGCTTCCTGTCGTTGTTCTTCGGTATCATTAATGGTCTCTGGAGCTGTCACTTGAGCAGATACAGTTCTTTGCAGACTGAGAATGAAAAAGCTGTTTGCTTTCTCTGTTGGACACAGCAAGGGCTGGCAGGGCCGCGCTCCTGGGTCTGTCGTCCTGGTGACGCTGGTCCCAGCGATGCTCGGTGCTGGCAGGGCCGAGGGGCAATGGGGACACTGAGTGTCCCCTCCTGACCTGGCAGGTGCTCGGATGCCGCGTTTCCTTTAACCTTCGGCAGGCAGTGCCGCTCGGAAGGGATCCCGGGTTCCCCAGCCTCTTTCTAATCCAGTCTCTTTCTTTTTTTTGTCTTATGTTTTAGATTCCTAAAGGTGTTTGTGCTGGTGCAAGAACCTCGGGGCGAGCTTGTCACAGAAGGAGAAACAAAATGGTCTGTTTACCCTGCAGGCAGTTAACACACGGCCACGGAAAGCCAGACTCCCAGTCGTGTCTGGAGTTCCCACTTGAAAAATTCAGGCCTAAATTCCATCCCAGTCCCGTTCAGATGCTTGCTCTGTTCCATGGCATGCTACTTGTGGCTCGGATTAACTTATCAGCCTCTCCCACCCTTTGCCACGTTGGCAAAGCCCCTCTGGAAAACATAACCAACGCTTTTCCCCCGCCCGATTCCTCCCAACGCCGGTCAAAGAACTGCTGGCTGCCCTTTGGTGCAAAGGGAAACCAGAGAGTCCCACGTGTGTCCTGGTCTGTCTGCTGTCCCCCCTTGTCCCTTGGTCCATCTGAATGTGTGCCCTGGTCCCTCAGCATGTCACACGGTGCCTTTAGCGCGGGTCCTGCGGGTCGTCTCACGGAACAGCGGGAGGGAGCCGGTCGGTGTGGGAGCTGCTCCTGGGAGCAGCGTCACAGCAGCCGGCCTGGCCTCTGAATTTGCAGATATTCAATTTAAACCATTAGTCAATAATCCTGCTTTCCCCAAAAGGTCGCTAATACTTGTCAGCCTTTATATTTTTTTTAAATCTAGGCTGATGCTCATTCCAAGTATTAAACCCCTATGACCTTGCTGTTTCCTGAAAGCCTTCAAGCTCACGTATGTACGCTTGTTTTCCTTCTTGTTCTGTCTGCCCCCTCCCCTTTATCCCTCATTCCTCTCTCCCTCCCCTTCCTCACGCACACACAGACACACACAAACACAGACACCGGCATTTCGGTTTGAAGCCCCATTTTGCTGGTCACCAAGATCTCCGTTTTGCTCTCGTTTCAGTCTGCATGCTCGCCCTGCTGCCTTGCCTGTGCCCACCTTCCCCAGGGCCACGTTATCTTGTGGCTCGTGGTTGTTCATCAATTTGGAGTTTTCTTTTTTTGGTTTTGTTGTTGTTTTTCAGCGTTTCAGACCTGCCTTCTCCTTTTGCATGACCTCTTGTGCGTTGTCATCGGTCAATATTTGAATAACAGAATTTTTTTAGAAAAATAAAAGAAAAAAAGAAACTGCACTCAATTTCGTTCTCCCATCTTGTCATGGACTGGACCTCGACCCAGAAGCCAGACAGGAATTGTGACTTATTCCTCAGCCATCCTGTTCTCACATGGTTTTATTTGAAGCAGAAGTAGCACGATAAGTGATGCTGCACCTGATATCTCCAAATATCTCATGATCTGGACCTCAGCTGCCTAGGAAAAGGTCAATTGCTTTTGAAACTTCTAAATTCTAAGTCTTGGTTTCCCCTGAATCTTTACCATTGCTGGGATTTTACAGTTGTCTTGTCCACGTTTGAGCCCCGTAAGAGTTGGTTGCTACCGAACAGCTCTTGAGGGCCTAATTTACTCATAGATCACCACATTTGGGGAAATCCACTTCTTTTAGGGAACTTTGGCATCTTTTGTAAAAATCCCCAGAATTTGAGGAAATTTACAGGGACACCACTACAGGCAGTGACCCTGAAATGAAACCTCTCAGGTTTAGTTTGCAGAGAAGTGTGTGTGTCTCGTTTTGCTGCCTGCAGTGTTTTGCGCAGGGTCAGCACATGGAAATGTGTCCAGGAACCAAGTTCTCCCCATGGCTGGGGTTTTCCTCGCTCATCTCCATTCTGGATAAAGTAATTTTTGAGTTGGCTTATGCCTTGTGTTCATAACTCTGTCCTTATCTCTCCATTCAAGACACCAACTTTTATTTTTCATAGCGTGGTCCCTCAGTCCTACAGTTTGTGCTGTAGCTCCCGTATTATGGTGCTTAATTAATACCTGCGAGCATCGACCAGCAGAGGCTGCAGTTTTTAATCTCGTAGCTCAGGACGAGCCGCGGGCGATACCGACGCTGGGGCTGTTCGGCTACAGCGTTAGCGGCGTCAAAAGGGTCATAATCGATTAAATCACCGTCCTTATTGTTGCTGCTACTGGCGTCATGTAACCGTTGAGATCCATGAGCCTCCGATAGCAGAATGTGATCCCCACGGTGGCACTTGGGGCTTCGTACTTTGGCCAACGTCCCTCTGTCAGGGGATCAAAGTGGTTGAGCAGTTAACGGGTGTGCAAAAATACCTTCGAAATATTTTTGGCTGCGGTATTTTTATTCTCGTGTCCAATGCACTGTTGAATCAGCAGCTAGAAGAATTCATTTTCACCTATTGTTGTGCCATCTATGTAAAAATTAGATTAAAAGTTTGCTTTTATATATTTAATCTAGGTGGACAGTATATTATTGTCAGCCTCTGTGAAACATTGGAACAATTGCAATGTCTGTGTTGCTAACGAGCGCTTTAGAAGGAGCATTAGCTTTAGCTGACTGATTTTTCTTCAAAAGTTGTATCAAAAGACCGCGTATGGGGTTTTTATAAACTTGGCAACTAGTTCCCAAAATCTCGGATCTTAAAACTTACTGCAAGAGAAAAGTAGTGACAGTCGGGTATTGTAGCCTACACATCTTTGTTCCGCTGCCTTTATTCAGGGTAACGAATGAGTAATTTTTGTAGAATTTGCCTTTTGCAAAATCTTAAAGGACTAAATATGTGACTGGTTTATAAAAACTCTGCTTGAATTTACTAATCTCGCCCAGAAGTGTGGACTGTACATCCTACAAATCTCATTATCCCCAGCAAAAGTCTCTAATGCCCTTTCTTAACACCTGTAAATAGAGAAGAAACATATTTACTGATACTGAAAGTTGTGTTTAATGCTGAATATTTTTCAGAAGCTCATTTAGTTTGATGCATATTGTTCTTTGTTTTTTGGTTTCCTGCCTGAAGAGTCAAAAGACCTAAAAGAAGCCAAATTCTATTTTAACATGATGATGTCGAGCACTTTTTTATTTGTATATGTGTGTGTATGTGTGTTTGAGCACTGATCTCTGGAGTTTTGGTGGCATCTCAGTGTTGTGATTTCATTGCCAATGTAAATGGTTCTGGTGTTACCCGTTCATTTCTGGAGACAGAATTCAACCAAATAAAGTGCTTCCATTTGAAAGCGAATATTGACCTTGTAACAATGAAAGGAAAAGTCATCCACGTATTTAAATAAACACTTAATTCCAGAAATACAGTTTCGGTGGCCCCTTTTCATCATCCAGAGAAGACAAATGGTTTTGTCGCTTCCCAATAAAAAGAGTTTTCCCTCTTTGCTGGTTGTTTGCAGAGTTCGTGGCCGTTGCTCCCAGTGCCACCACCAGTGTTGCCAGCAGGAAGGGGAGCTGAGCTGTGACTGGGTCGGATCAAACGTCACAGCCCGGAACTCCCGGAGCTGCTCTTACACCTCCGTGTTCTCCTTGACTGTGGGATGGATTTGGGTTTCACTTCCAGCTGTAAAATTCACAGCAAATAAGCAGAAACAGCGTGTTCAGGGGGGTGCTTGTGTCTGCTGACACATTAGTGCCATCGGTAAGAATATATTCTCATTTTTTTTAAATTTTGTATGTGAATTTTCAGGTATTTGAAGTACTAATTTGGCTCTGCCTGTACCTTTGAGGGACTGTCCTGCAAGGCTGGTTCCCATCAGGTCACTTCAAGACACAATTTTATCAAACTTCAACTTTTCCAGACGGCACTGAAGAGCGACTGAAGTGGTTGTGTTTTTAATTTGTTCATCTGAGGAGAAAAGAAAAATGCGCAGTTGTGGTTGGAGCCATTGGTGTGCTTGGGAAGGCTGGGTGGTTTTTTTCCCACTTCAGTAGGAACTGGAGCTTGGGGAAGATATTTCCTGTAGTGGAGTTGTACCTTGCAACACCCACAGCGAATGTGCTGCTGTAGTGGAAGACTTGGCATTGGAACAGGCTGCCCAGGGCAGTGGTGGAGCCGCCATCCCTGGAGGGGTTTGAAAGTCTCGTAGGTGAGGTTCTTAGGGACGTGGTTTGGTGACAGCGTTGGGTTAGCGGTTGGACCCGATCTTGATTAACACACCATAGCTGCACGAGTCTGAGAAAGGCACGGGTGCCGTTGGACTTCAAATAAATTACAGATGCAGAACTGAGCTTTGAGTGCTTTAACGGACAGAGGGTAACAACGAGTACAACTCAGGCTTTGCCAGAGCTGTTTGTCTAGACACTGAATAATCTCCTCCCTCAGGGAGGGCGTTTGTTGGTGTGTCCTGGATCGTTTCGTGCTGTTCTGCAGTTGCTGGGGTGACAGCGTTTGTTTGAGAGATGCAAGTTTTGACGGTTGGCTTCAAGTTGCTAAAGAACAAGCTGCATGTTCTTGTTAACCCAACTCGAGCTCCTGGGGCCTCGGGAGTGAAGCTGATCTCTCGTGTTACCCGGGAAGCGGATTATGTTATATGGGGGACAACATCTTTGGCCACACAACAGCCTGGCAGAAAGCTCTCGTCTGGAAATCCAGAACAGCTCAATGAAACTTCAGCTCCTTCCCTTGCAAGTTACTTTCAGAGCAAGGATGGCCACAAACAGCACATGTGTCCAGGCATCTCAGCCTTTCTGAGACAAACTCGGCTGAATTGGGTAAATGAAACATGAAAGTCTATTTAAGCACAGACTGAAAGGCGCAGGCGCCCTCCTCTGATCAAGCACAGTTTGGTTTAGGGGACCTGAGCTACCCCAGCTCACTGCTGCTCAGCAGGATCTGCCACCACAAGGGCTCTTGGCAGCAGGAACTTTGGATTCCTTAACTTTTTCCAACCTTTTAAATATTTTTTCTTAACACCATAAGCCCCCGGAAGCTGTCAGACCCTCTGGCCACACATGGCAGGCACCAAGTCACGCAGCTGCTTGAATGCACATGTATTTATTGTAACACATTTTCAGCGCAAAGTATGACACTGAAGCACAGGAGTGTTCTTAAACAATCTGTACAGCATCCTTGGAACGGCACAGACAACACAGACATGCAGCCTACGGGCTCTGCAGCGGCTAATAAAGCTTAAGACAATGAGAAACCCCAACAGTGGCTCATTCTCTGACCTCCCCTCAGGCCTGGCTGGGTATTTACAAGCATCCAATAAACAGGATAGTAAAATTAACATGCTGATCCATTTACAGATACTTTTCTAAAGAAGAAATTGCTGTTTGCAGCAAACGTTTGGTCTAAAAAAAAAAAAAAAAAAAAAAAATCTGAAGGCCACGTTTTTCTTTCCAACACCCTTTCTTACGTTCTAAGTGAAAGAGCAGCTGCTCCTCCTTCTCTCCTGCATGCGGTGCTCAGGAGGTCCCTGGTACCAAGGCCAGACTCAAAGCTGTGGAATCACTCAGGTTCCAGCACCATGAACACAGTTTGGTTCCCCAGCCCATGAGAGGCCACCTCTGCCTTGCTCTGCTTCCAATAAATTGCAGGGAAACACTTGCAAAGATTTTACTATTTTCTTTCTGGCTTATGAGATGAACAAAGAGCTTTTAAGGATAGCCCTGATGTGAAAAGTAGTGTTTTAGCCTTTTTTGTCTTCATTCCTCTCTTAGCTGCTCCTTGGCTGCGTTAGCAGCAGATTGGGGAGCAAGTAACTTCTCTTCATTAAACGAGCCACCACGTACACAAATGACATCTGTGTTGAGAAGGTGGAATGACCTCAGCACATAGTGGGGTTCTTGTTTGCAGAAAGCAGCTCATTCCTAAAAAGCTGCTTCTGCAGCTTGGGGCTGGCTCAGCTCAGCCTCTGCCCCAGCACAGAATTAACACCCTGCCCAGGCTCTGGGTGAAGAACCAGGCTCCTCCTCGGCCTTCGCACACCCTTTGAATGGGGTTATGAACCAGGAGTCCTCAAGTCTGCACAGTCCTGTGTCCGCTCTAATGAATCCTGCTCATTAACAGCTCTGAGCATGAGCTGCTGGTGTGACCCCCCCTGGGAGCCAAACACCCAGAGCTACAAAGCTTTAGTGGGAAGAGTGGGAAGCCGCTGGGAAGAAGGATTCATCTTCCAGCTTTGAACGGATGAAATCAGATACAAGGAGAAATTAAAAAAATCTGCAAGACTGTGAAGGTGTGGCTTTAGGGACTAGGGAAGAAAGAAACGGCCTCTTTCAAAATTTCTTAGCTGATTGCAACTGAATTTGCAAGAATTAGGTAAAGAGCAAAACTAGGAAGTTGTGACAGCTGTGCCCCACCAGCGCAAAACTACTGGGAGACCTTGTGGCTTAGTCAGCTTTAAATAACAGGTTCCTCACGCTGCAACACTGCCCGCTGGAAACATAAACAACGTTTCTTTATCTTTATACATGAGTTTAAAAGTGCCAACAGCAAGACCTGCAAAGGAGCAGAGACTCGGTTCACTGGGGGCGAGCTGGGAGTGCTGGCTCTTTGTAACCCAACCAAAGGAAGAGGGCTCGGGTCAAACCGTGTCCTGGTGAAGTCGGGCTGCAGGTTCCCACCACAGCAGCATCCCGAGGTGAGTTACGGAGAAGCTGCTTTTCTCCCAGTCTCGCCCAGCACCACCCCTGTCTCCATAGCCCCGTGAAAGGTGAGTGGAGGAACCCGCCGTCCCCAGAACTGGTGGTGGGAGCTGCACCCACCTGCAAGTACCAGACAACGGATGAGGTTTGACTCCTCAGGCTTCCCCAGCCTTCCATCCCCACACGGATCTCTGTGCCATTCCCTTCCCTGCCCTGTCCCACACAGCTCACACAGCCCGTGTCTCCGCTTCAATCTTCTGCTCCCCGTGTAGGCTTTCCAGTTCTTGGACCTGGGCCACGTTCTGTCTGATCGCAATCTCTGGGCCCCCTCCATATAGCGTGCTTAAATAAATCCACGTCTCCTCAGAAATCTGCCCGTAGTCAGCACCTGGAAGGGACAACAGCAGGAATCAGAACTTTGCCAGAAAAGTTACATGGAGGAACACAGGAAGGGCTGTTTTGGGAGACAACTGGGATACAGATGCGATCTTTATCGGCTTGGCAGCAGAGCCCAGTGAGGACAGCACACGGAATGTTATTTAAGAAGCTGGGCTCCAGCAGATGCTGAGTAAAGACCAAGTCAAGAGCAACACAAGATCAAAGCCACACTGCTGGGCAGAGGGGACGGTGGAAGGGGCCAGGGGGACCACAGGCTTCACGGTAACAAGTCATATCAGCACGCTGGTCACACTGGAGCTGCTAGTGGAGAACAGAGATGGCTCATCAGGGCAGCCAGCATGGGGGTGTGCAGAGAACTGTCACCCTCTGCAACACCGTGTCTCTGTGACCGCTTCGCTATAGACAGCCAGAGCCAGGGGAACGTTCTCCTCCACCTTTTAGGGACACGACAGGACAGCGAGCACAAGCCTTACCCTGCTTCACTTGCACGTGGCCACCTGCTTTTGTGAGCGCAATCTTGCTATTGTCAATTGGTCCAGGAGGCTCTGTCAGAGGAGAGCAAACATGTCAAAAACCATTCTGATCGCCACCAGATTCTGCTTGTTTCCCAAGTAGGTCTCTTGTTATTTCTGCCCTGCCCCGCAGGCCGTCTCGCTGGTGTCTGAACTCCGCTCAGCCTCCAGTCACACCAGTCAGGCGCTCACTGGGGAGCTGCACCAACCAGACTTGTTTCCATTCTACCTCTCACCCCCGACAGACACCTGGTCTCGGGCTTCTTACCGTTATCCTTCCCCTTGACAAAGGCTTCCCACTCCCGGAACCACTGCATGCTGATACAGTAGATGACGCTTGGAGACTCCTCTGCCTGGAATGCCTTGTTCAGCTGGGAGAGCAGAGAACAGACACATGCAGGAGGGATTTAGATCAGGAGGAGCCCCTTCTGTTAACTGTAAGGCAGCCTTGCTGCTCTTCAGAGGAAGGCCTTATAATTCTACCACCTTCCTCCCAACCTGTTCCTGCTCAGTAGAGCAGGCAAGAGATCAGGATGGTTTCAGACTTGGTGTGTGTGCAGCCGTGCACGTGTTATCGTGTTCCAGCTGCCCCTGGAACCCCCGATCAACCTCCTGGCCATGCTGCAGATCACGTTCTGGAAAACAGGGGCAAGAGTTTTCCCCTGTCTGTGACAGGTTTCCATCTCCCACCTCCGCCCTTTGCCGTTGCTGCGAGATGCTTCCAGTACAAACCTTGATGAAGGTGTCGATTTCGATTCTCCTGCGTTTGGCCAGTGCTTCGATCTCCACTTGGCAAATGGAGCACACGTACAGATGGTTCACAGCAGGGCCGCCCCCAAACCTGGGCACAGAAATGGAGGGAATGGAGAATTTCAGAATTGAAATGCCTCCCAGCCCCAAATCCTACAATATTGCCCTGGGACAATGCACTGATATTGCTCATTTTGGTTTAGATTAGGAGGCTCTACCAAATACTTGTCTTTGCCAGTCTGCACCAAGTCCTGTGTGTCTTCAAGGTGCCCTGGGAAGGGATTATGTCTCCATCACTGCCCAGGGTATGAAAGAAAAACCAGAACTCTTTGGGAAGAAGAACGAAGAGGCCATATTCACCTGTTGTAGAGATATTCCCACACGTTCTGGGGCAGAATCACAACCAGGTCGTCGATGTAGTGGTACTTGTTAGGAGGGATCCCTGCGGAGGAAAGGAAGAGAGAGAGTTAATCAGGGAACTCATTATTGCTGGGTAAAGACACAAATAAATAAGGGCAGATCTTCCTTGCTGAAAACTCAAGATTCCAGAACCTGCTTCCTCTGCTAATGGAAAACAGTCAAGAGTTCATTAATTGTGGGGGTTTCTCAATTTGCAGCCTTGATTTCTAATCAAGTGCTTCATTTCCAATTGGTGATTTATAAATGCAAGGGCTCCCCAGCATGACAGATCCGTTCCCAGACCCCGCCTCACCTCCGTGGGCGCACAGAAAGGTGTGATTGGTGATGGGACCGGGCTCGGCAAAGGTGTTGAATTTATTGAGCCACTCTCGAGAGATGTAGAACTGCAGTAAACTGTGCTCCTTCATGCTGGCAAGGGACACAACTTTCTGACGCTCTCGCACGGCCTCTTCGCTGCTTTTCCTTTAGCAGGGAAAGGAAGAGAGAATAAGCAATTCCCGAAAACTTAGTTTTCCAAACACATTTCTAGGTATTGTGCAGCCAGCAAGGGACTGCAGCATCACCTGTAGAACAAGACGTAGGCTTCTGCATTCTGTACCACGGTCTCGTGGACTTCAGTGACATACTGGTCATCAAACTCGTACCACTGGCCGTTGATGACATTCTGGCAGTAGGCGATGTAGTGCCCACCTGTAACAGAACATGCAGCGCTGCTGGGATTGGGAGCGCAGAGAGGGGGAGGCCTGGGATAACATCAGCAGCACAAACAGGATTGTCTGAACGGAGAGAGACCAAAAAAAACCAACTCATAATTCCTGTTCAGGCAAGATTTGCAGGAGCTGGGAGCCTGGCACTGCCACCCTGATTTGCCTTCCTTGGAAAGGGCTTCTCAGTGAGACTGAACATCGGGAGAGGGTTTGAGCCAACCCTGTGGTGAGGCTGAAACTGCTGCAGGGGATCAGGGGATCTGTCTGAATCTGCTGGGTTCACTTTTCAAAGGGTGGAGGCTGAGCAAGCCTGGGAATGGAGGGGGCAGGTCTTACACTGCGCTTTACCCCAGAAGAGGGGTTGACTGGTCCTAGAAACACACTTGGCTTTGCTCCTGCTCGTCTCACTCCTGCTCACCTCTGCCTGTGCTCACACAAGCACTTACTGCCTGCTGTGCCGTGGTGACAGATGACGGACAGGAGATCGTAGGTGGTGATCTGGGAGACACACTCCTTGGCCAGGAAAGGTCGCAGATCCAGCCCTTCCAAGGGGAAGGAGACGTGGCTGTTGATCTTGAAGGAATACATCACCTCGTGTCGGAATCGTTTCAAGTGGATGCAAAGAATCTGAAAGATCAAAGACAGAGAACACCAAAGTGCAGTTTTGCCATGGGTATTCTGATTAAACAGCACATCTCATTGCCAGATCTTTGCAAAAGTTCTTCGCCTGTTAGCCATGAATCCTGCTGGCTCATCCATTTAGGATGGGAAAGGCTCTTCTGGTCTAGATACAGGACTTTGACACCACACCAGACTGCTCTTTCTGTTCTAACTCTAGCCTCCTGACCTCCTCAGTGGCTGCTGAAAGAAAACTAGGAAACAAGGTGCTTTTACTCACCTCTGGCAGCCGGAGGACTTTGCAGTACTTTACTCCATTCCGCAGTCTGAGAGAGAAAAAGAAACTGTGAGAAATCTCTAAAGCAAAGGGATGCCAAAAGGGGTCCTGCTTGCTTTGAAATCTAAGACAAATCCTGAATTCCAGCAGCAATAAATTCAGGCTCTTTGCAGCATCGTTCCCAAATGAAGCATGGCATGAGCAGTTTGTGATGTCTCTTCTTCAACAGTTCCATTACTGCCAAGCACATCCCTGTTCTTGTCCCCCCAAACCCAGCACTTTTCCCATCTGCGATCAGTGACTCTCAAGACCAGAACTGTAATGTTAAAGGCAGGGCAGATTTTACTTGCTACTCAGCAGAAGAAATGTCCAGGCAGAGGGCACAGCAAAATGTTTGACAGCAGTCTAGGAAAATAAAATTCCAGAAATGCAACACAATACAGAGAATGCAAACTTACTTTTTACATCGTTCACAGCTGTACATGTTGTCCCCTGTAGATGAAGAGAACAGTCATTATGCAGTTACTCAGAGCACACAACCCAGATTCATAATGAAAAAGCAGCACCCCTGAGCAGGTGGGAAACTCGCTCCTGCTCAGAGATGCTGAACTGCCAACTTTCACTACTGCCAGTCTCTAAGTGAAAGACTGACACAGGATTTCCAGGAGATGTAATCCACCTCCAAACTGCATGTGAAATACCCTTCTATGTGGTTTTCCTTGTTTTGTGCTGTCAGACCCCACTGAAGAAAACTCACCCTTCAACTCATCGGCTGCAAAAAAGGCAGCAAGGCAATCCTCCAGCGTCACAACAGGACCCCAAAACCAGCTAGGGATACAGGACACCACAAATCTGCACAGGAGAGGGGATTTAGAGTTACACATAAAATAATAGCTAGATGCTTTGGCATGCAAATCCCCAAATGGATGATGGCTTTCCTTTTAGCTGTAGGTCCTAAGCTCATCACACATCCCAGAGAAGCAGGTAAAGCAGGATTTCTCTCAGCTGATGTTCCTACTGTGACTGCTCAAACTGGAGATGATTTGGAAAACTACACTAAGAATTAATTTGCTCTAGAGGGCAAGACTGAGCTAAAGGCAGAAGTGAGGGGTTATCAGCTGCACAAGAGATCTCAAGGTGTATGACAGAATGAGAGGAACAGTAGGAACTGGTTGACATGAAAAGGTTCAGAGATCTGCGAGGTACCACTGACTGTCGTCCAGGGAATGGTTACAATTAACGTTCTGCTGTCAACACCGCTGGTTCGGGACAGCTGCCTCCCAGCACTGCCCAGCAAACCCCTGGAAAAAGAGATCCCGCCCAGGGAACCCACCTGCGGATGTACTCCATGATGAAAGCAATCCAGCCCTGCGAGGCGTAGTTGTCCCCACATGCCCCTGTCTTGGCTGGCACGTTTTGGTAGATGGCGGAGTGCAGTTTGGCCAAGTCCTCCTTCCCTGGGATCGGGAGCGACAGGTCCTGGAATGTCTCCACTGTCGTAGAAACCTGGAAATATCCAAGAGGAAGAGGTCTGAGTTTCCTGTGTGTGTAATGGAGCTGGGACCCGACCTTCAGCACCTTTTAGCACTGCTTGGATTTTGTCTAAGCTGGAAACCTGAGCTGGCAGCAAGAGCAACTCACTCTGGGCTAATTACTCTTTACTGCTGTCCGCAGGATGACTTTTGTCATGGGTTTTGTAGCACTGGAATCTGTTTTCTAATGTGAATGTGACATTGCCAGGTCAACTCAGTAACACAGATAAGTAAACAGAACCCTGCAGAGAAATACAACTTCTTGGCAGGCGGGTTTCTCACATCTCCCTCACCATCCACCTATCGTCATTTTAGCAGGGCTACTGCGTCCCACAGCGTTTGAAAATAGGAGCACCATTTCCTACGAGATCTAGGAGTCAGAAGACCGTGCTCTTTGACCGACAGCCGCCAGAAGACTCACTCTGTCGCAGGTGAGGCACTGCACCAGGCTGAGAATGGAGCCGTCGAAGATGTCAGAAATCACACTGCGATAGCGAAGTTCCTTCTTCTTTTTCCCAGAAGCCTGCACCTGAGCTGAAAGACAGACAGGGAAGCCCATCACATAGCAGCTCCTTCCTAGCGTCCCGTCTCAGTAGAATCACGCAGCCACACAAGAAGAATGCAGAACAAGCCACTTTCATGCCGGTGAGACACTGGAGCCCATTCTAAGCTGACAGTGCAGCTCTGGGTGGCACAAGAAAGTGGGAGGTAGCAAACTGAACCAACACCAACATGCTAGCTCTCTGCAGGCAGAAATTGCCTCACTGGAAATCCCATCTCCAACCTCTTACTACACATTCAGAAGTCTGGCCCTGCCATGGACAGTCCTTGCTTTTCTGAGGTCTTGCAACATTTTCCACTAAGCTTTATGCTTCCTCTCCCCCCTCACCTGCCTGTGTACTTTTGTCCAGTTTTTTTTTCCCCTCTGACATTTACCATGTGTCCCCCAAGTGTCTTGCACTGGAGAGGATTCTTCACAGCAGGGACTGGCCAAACACACAGTTCTGTTTAATAACAAACCCTCTCCCCACGCACACGTGCATGGAGACAGAGAGCTTTTTATCCGGCCAGAACATCTGTGGCTGTGCTGACCTCAGCCAAGGGGCTGGGACGCGGTTGAGGAAAGAATGTCATTATTGAGCAGCTGTAGGGACAGCGGTACAAGCACATGCCATTGTGTTTGCAGGCTACGTAACACTGAGGGATTTCATTTTGCAGTTTGCTGGGATGAAGAGCCCAGTTTGATAACAACAGAAGCCTGGCTCTGCTCTGAAGCCTCACAATGCTCCCAGCACTGGACTGACATCTGCAGCCTTAATTCTGTTATTGTGAGCCCAAAATGTCTAAGAGGCAGGAAGCTCTCGCTTGGTAACATCATCTTACAGTTCTTTGGCCCACACACTATGAAATGCAAGTCTGGCAGGCAAATGTTTACACATCTCCACGCTCCACTACAGGGACAGAGCTTGTGCCTGGCACTTCACAGCCATTTTATTAATAACAAACACAGCGTGAAGATGCACACGTGGAAATCATTTAAGGCTCCAATATTAGGACATACTAGAACATCAGTTGTGCCTAGAGCTTGACTTTACCTGCAGGTTTACTGTATTCTTTGCCTAGTGCTATTTTAGAAAGCACTGATGTCCAGGGGAATCAGCACTTCTTACAACTGTTTATCAGGAATCATGACAAATTCCTTCTCTCTTGTGCTCCTCTACGCACTTCCCACTGCTCCCAGCACGCACCCTTGGCACTACCTTTCTTGAGGACGTAGGAAGGTCCGAGCCTGGCGGGGCTGGAGCGAGGAGGGCTGCTGGAGAGCTTGGAGTGCATTTCATGGTGGACTGGACTGCAGGGGCGTGAGGAGCAGCGCACGTAGGCATCGTTGTCAGGTTCTGTTTGGGAAAACAGAGAGGCAGAAAGGCACTGGTGAAAATCCCAGTTACAAAAGGCAATGCTGCTGCGGTCAATGTCAGCCCAGCTCTGCGTTCCAGCATCTTTCCCAATATGCACAGTTCAGTATCTATTAACTGTCCTACTTGTACACGCTGGCAGATACAGCTCAGTGCATGGATAAGAGTGTACTGAACAGCTAATAATTATATTTAAAAAAACCCCAACAACACACACCAACCCAACGCATCATTTTTTCACACTTATGACTAATTGGGTTTTACAGCTTGCTCCTGTATCGCTCATCCACACAAAGAGCATTGCTGCCTTCAGTGCCAGTTGGCACAGTAAGACTCTTACATAAAGAAGTGTTGAAAGATCGGATATGTTCAGTTTGAGGTGACTCCACACCTACATCTTAACTGCTGCTCTTTTCTTTTCCCTTAGACACAGAAATGCACAAATTGTGCATGTCCCTGTTCTCTCTACCAGGCCCACATTTATTTGTTAACAAATATAAACTTCCACAGCTATTTCCCCAGGTCAGTCTATGAGATAAAGCAATGTACACATATAAAACCTTTCCCTTCAATTAGGAAGAGGCATAAATGCAGTGTTTGCGGGTTTGGCAGGGCAGCTATCGCTGCCTTCATGATGTAATCTTTACTCAGCTCCGTAGCGGTTTAGCCTGGCTGAGCAGCTCTGTGGCTCACACATTCTGGTTTCTTACAGGAGCAATTGCACACAAAGGCAGAACCACTGCCAGGGACACGGAAGAAAGTCTTGGATGCAAAATCTCTTGAAACTCATAGAAAGAACAGTCACATTATGTGTTGTTTGCCAGTGCACAACACCACTGTGAAGGATGAGAATGTCTTCTCACAAATAACATGACTGGAAGAGGTTTATACCTGGTGTCCTGCAAGGGCTGGCAGGACGGGGAGCTGGGAGCATCTCGGGGGAGGCTCTGCCATCAACCGGCATCATGGTGGTGTCAACATCTGCATCCTCATCCACCTGCTCCGAGTTGCTGCGCCGATGGCCACAGGAGAACTTTCTGTCCTTCATCCTCTCTTTCTCGGAGATCCCTCTCCCTGCTTCATCCTGGATCAACAACTCTGTCTCTGCCAGGGAGCCGCTGCCTGTGCTTGCTGTGGTCCGGCTCTGCCCGTCTCCTTCGCCCCTGTCACTGCTGGAGTCACAGGAGAGGAACTCGTCCTCCGAGGGACTTCGGTCACCCTCTCGCTTGTCATCTTGGTCACTCGTATCCAAATCTCTCGTCTCTGCAACAACTGGTTCCTTCAGTTCTTCGTGAAGCTGATCCATCAGGCACCGCAGGAACTCCTGAGTGTCCTGAAAAACAGGAGTAACTCCCTGATAGTATCCACCCAGAAACGGGGCAAAAGAAGAGATGGCTCCACTCGCAGCCTCGCAGTGCTGCCCACAAAGGTCAGGTACCTTGGCAACACAGGAGACCCTGCTAAAGCGAAGGTAAATGTTTTATAACTCCTAAATGATAAAAGGCCCAATTTTTATCTGAACATCTTCAGCTGAAAGACACTGAGAAGCCAGAAAGCAGCTGCAGGCAAACCACAAGCTTATTTATCAAGGGTTTACCACTGATAAGAGGTGAGAGACGATGAGAAGCCTAATGAAGACAGCAGGCTGTACAGAACAGACTGTTATCCACTAGACAGATTTCATGGACACTGACTTCTGCTTATGGCAATCTCTCAAATAGGGAAGATTAAAATCTTTAATAAATAGGGAATGGAACCAGAAACCAGAGACTATACAGTCAAGGTGCAAGCTCCTACATGTATAATACGTGGTAAAAGAGCTGCTACGTTGGCTTCAAAGGACCTGCTGGAAAGCAACTTGGTATTTTGACAACTCCAGAAAGTTAATTATGATGTTTCTGTTATTTTATGGAAGTTTGGCTTTTAGCCTGCCCTGTCTTCTTTTCAACTTTATCTCTTTACAGCTGAGAGTTTTCCAATCCAACGTACTTCACATCAAAGATAAATATAAAAGTTGTTTCATTAATCATTATTTTTATCCTCTGTTTTGACTTCCTCTCAGTATCACAGTTTAGATGTACTGTCCTACCATCACTTCTTTTGTAAATTTTCTAATAATAGTTTTGACATTTACATTTTATTCTAAATAGTTAACACATGAGATAGGCTGAAAAAAAACTTCAAAGAAAAAAAGATAGTATCTTTAAATAAGTTTTAGTTTGCTGTAAATCCCCAGAAAAGAATATAGAACACTCATCTATTTAATGTTTTTGGAACAGATGTATCCAGGTTTCCCAGCTCTGACATGAATAAATAACACCTAACTCTCATACAGCACGTATCAATAGATCTCAAAGCCCTTTATAAAGGAGGTGACCATCATCATTTCAGCTGACAGAGGAAAATGCATCGGTTTGGTACCACCAAGCCGGAGACAGAGCCTGGGAGAGAACCCAGGTCTCCTCAATCCCACCCCAGTGCTCTCTCCGATCACTAATACCGACACAGAACAATCCCATTATCTCTGGAATGATGTGTGTTTTTGTTGAGGCCTCACCTGCTGTGCATAACCTCGGAACATGGGGTTGACGAGTTTAATTCCATGGGATAGACTGCTTGGAACAACGTAACTCGGGCTGTTGAGATACGAACAACAAAGAAGAAGTTTGCCTATCAGGCCTGGAGCCAATTTGTCTAATAAGCAACAGAACAGGGTGTGGTAACCAGTTAAAGAAGAGAAAAGATATAACGATTATGCACCTGCAAAGCCTGGGCATGTATTTCTCTACTAGCTGGATGACATACAAATTAAGAGACAGAAAACATCTTGCAGGCCTTTCAGTCTGTCCTTCCAGAGAGAATCTTCCCTAGAGCACATGTAACTTAAAGCTCTGTCCACGCTTTGAATTGTCTCAAGTGATTCTTTCCAGAGCAGGGTTTTGCAATTTGTTAGTTGGTTTGATTTTGCAGCACCATGTCTGTCTCAAAATCTGGGTGGGCTGGCCACCCAGTAAATGAGGTAAACCAAAACCAATATAAAATGACATTATATTGCTTTAAAGGCCACTGCCTTCTCTTCCAGAAAGACACTGTTCATTTTTGCTCTGTATCTTATTTACCCCTTGTTAACAACTAACATAAAACAAATACGCAATGCCGTTTAGATTCCTGAGTTTGAACCGACTGCCTTAGGTGATGCACAGATCTCTGAAGATTAAATTTCCTCTTTGCAGACTTCAGAACTAACCTAAGTATGGAACCTGTCCAGATCAGATTAGAGGGTGACCACTCACCGTTTCTTATGCCAAACCTCAGACACCAACTTCTGGTAACTTTTGCACAGTGCTGGTTTCTTATCTGTACGGACCAGTCCACCACATTCCAGAAAAAACTGTGTGAGAGGTGGGCTACAAGAAAAAAAGAGAAAAATTTAGAGCATAGAAATTTCTCCTCTGCTTCTATTTAAGGGTTTACCAAAACATAAATGCGTGCCTTTTGAAAGCATGCTTAAGATACTGGTTTTAAATCGAGGGCAGAAGTGATTCCAAATGGAGAATTGATTCCTAACTTGAAACAAATGAAAAAGGCAGATCTGAATCTCTTCCCAGTGCAGAGAAGAGACCCTGGAATTAGTTCTCAGCAGGATGTCTAGAGAATATTTTAGGATATGGGTTGTCAGAAGGATATCACTGGGGAGAATAGAAGAGATGTGACATGCCTTCCCATGCAATAAATACATTTCCGTCACAATAGAAATGATGAAGTTTTACTTCCAGCGCTCATCTAAACACGAGTCTTCTATGTGGCCACAAGCTGGCTATTCATTCAGTTTCCTGCTGTAAAATTTCTGTTGCCCTGAACAAACACTAAATTTTTTCTGCACCTGGTCTGGCCAATGTCTCTTTGCAAGACTACGAAGCTCTCAGGCCAGAGGCACCACTTTTGATATTTAGTGAAGTCCAGTAAAGACTCTACTGAAAGGCCCTAGTGCCTACCAGTTAGAGAGAGCCTGAAGCGCTGCATTCATGTAGCAGGAGTTCCCAAGATTTTTCATTCCAGTAAGGCCTAAAGCACAAACAAGACAGGCATGAAACACTTTCCAGAAGTGCCGTTTTCTATATTCCTCCCCAAAGGAGAGGGAATTCAGCCCTTTCTAGGCAGTCTCTGCTCCTGGGAACCTCTCCGTGCAGGTTCTACAGCTCGCAGAGTTACCCTGGCAGCCCTTTCACCAACTCGCGGAGTTACCTCTTGGTTTCAAATCATCATCCTCGGATTCAGATTCGCCTTCATCAGCCACGGCAATTGGAACAGCTTTCAAAGGGTGAGCAGGCAATGGAGAATCCTGGATTCAAGACAGAGAAATAAGCATCGGTGACAGGCCTGCTTTAAAAGATGAGTTGTGAGAGAGATTGTCTTACACATAAATCGAGGCGGCCTTTAAAGAAAGCACTCTGGAGAGAGAACCGGTTGCACTGTCTACCCTTCTCACTAAGGCAAGGACAGAGTGGAAATAGTACCATTGCTGCTTCCAGTGCCCATGGTCCGAGTGGCACCAGGAATATGCAGCAGTGTCACAAGTAAACGTGTTTCTGGTCTGACAGCTAAAATTTCCATGGGGCAAGCACTGAAAATGAAGGTGTGACAGCTGCTGAGGTTCCCCCCAGAAAGAGAAACCCCACGGAAGAAGCTAGAAAACATTAAAAATAAGTCAAAATGGATATTCAAGTTGTCTGGAAGTCTTCTTGCTGGGAGAGCCTATAAGACAAAACTGTTGCTCCTCTGACTACCAGCAGCCCCTTTCAGTGAAAGAGTTCCTTTCACAACAAAAGCCTGGACAACAGCGGAACCGCTTGGCTGATTTTGCAACAGGAAAACAAAAGCCCTGCCAAGCGTTCAACCCTGCCACGCTGCAACACAGACCTACCGGCTCCGCGAACTTCACTGGCGGTGCGTGCACTGCCAGCCGCTGCTCCAGGAACACCTCCTTTTCACAAGCGTAACACCAGACGCGGAACGTCGTCAGATTCACCGTCAGGTTGTGCTTTTTGGCCTAACAATTAAAAGGTGAAATAACGAATCTCATTTGACAGCTGGCTCAAACTGAAGCACCGAACTACCGCAACGGGGTGGAGGAGGATCAGGTAAGGGGGAAAATCCAAGTCTGTCTGTGTTAAGATGGACAACAGAGAAAACCTCACCTGTGCATGAAGTGTGCTGTGGTCAGCAAAGGACTCCCCACAGCCAACATAGGGACAACCGACCTAGTGAGGGAAAAGAACAAAGGTAAAATGGGCACAACAAATTGGACCCTTCACAAAAATCTCTGCAACTCCAGTCCCACCAGCAGCTGCAACTTCAGAATTGATCTTGCCAGTTTTCTAACCTGCTTTTTATTCAGGGCCCAGAATAAGAGGGAAAATGGGAATTGCTTGATTTAAGAAAGAAAACCTGGAACCAGATTTGCACCCACATAAAGGCCCCATTTTAAGGCAATTGCTCCAATGAGCAGCTCATCGGAGCAGTCTCAAAGTGTCTGGGCATTCAAGTGTAAAAATAAACTGCCCCGGCCCGCCCGCGTGTCCCTTGTCATTCCTCTGTGCCTCGCTGCCCTGGGAAACCTCTTCTGAGGTCCCACACGTGCAGCCTCCCTGCCCAGGTGCCAGCAGAGGCCGGACCAGCCAACAGTCAATGCCGGGAATTTTATTCGTTCCTTTTGGGCCTACCAAAGGAATCACCTCCAAGGAGCGAACTGTTACAGCTTAACATATTCTGTCAGCGTTAGCATTTAATCTACGGAGTCCTTTCCTTGGTATCCATCAAAACACAGTAGGTAGTTCTACTGTGAACCCCCTCTTTGCTTCCCACTCTTTTTTTTAATATATATTAAAGAGAAGTCCCACCATATCATGCACACAAATAGCAAGCCATTTTTACCTGAAGACAAGCCCAGAGATTTGGTCCCACAGCTCCACAAGACTGGCAAGTTCCCTGCATATTCATGATAAAAGAAGGTTGGTTTGCTTGTTTGGTTTTTCAGTAACTTAGTCCTCCAAGAGTGGGAAACGTCTCTGTAAAACAGGCCTCGCCAACCTGCAGCTCACGGTATTTCATTTTTTAATACCACACTGCCAATTAAATACACGCTTTGCAGCGTTTTAGATAAGTGACACGTTTGAGCAGGATAAAATGACAGTGAGAAATAGATCAGATGGGATCGACGATGGCCAGTGCAGGGTCCATCAGCAGTGGAAGAGGAGTTTCTGCCTCTCCTCTATGGAGACAGGCACCATTTTCTTGGAAAAACAAACATGCAAACCCATGCACAACAGCTAAAATGGAAAGGGCTGACAACCAGAACAGCCCGTACCTTGGATTTGAGCAGCAGATCATCCCTGGTCACCTCTCCGATGGAATCCAGGTGAGGACAGATGTCTCTTGTATCCCCCATTTTCACCAACGCTCACCTGCCGGGGGTATTCTCCTAGGACAAGATAGTTCCTTTCAGCTGCATGTCTGGTTTGCTCTCACAGATTGTTAAGAAGATAAATGAGCGTGTTTTGTATATTAGAGATTACAATATCCACCTTAGAGGATCAAAGAGATCAAGTGAAATCTAAATGTGGAGCCAGTGGCATTAGCTGGCTCGGTTCTGACCCACTGCTGAGTGGCTGCATTGTGGTCTCATTAGTAAGCAAGGAACACAATGGAAGACTTCAAACGTCTCAGTGACATGTAGCTAGAAAAAGATTAAAAGAGTTTCTGTTTCTTAAGCATGGTTTAAGTAAGTAACATCACTTGTGACTGTTAAAGAAAAAAGAAGACAAGTGATACTAACAACACAGACCAGGATCCAAAATATTACTATTGGCTGGAAACGAAGCAGATATGAAAAGCCCACATCACTGCAAAAAAAGTGGAAAATTCTGATGAACTTCATGTTAAGAACTCCAGCAGCATCATTGCTAAAGTCTGTTGTTTTCACCTTTTGAGGACATTTGAAAGAACTCCCAGTGTTATCTTGTCTGAATCACTGACAGTGGGGAGAGATTTAAAAAAAAAAAAAAAAAAAAAAGGACAAACAAATAAGCTATATCAGCAACACTTATCTTGGGAGCTGAAAAGCTTGCCTAGCACCTTGCTTTGGCAGAAGACAAACCGCAAGGGTAATTTTATGTTTTTCCAGCACTCTTTGGAACTGAATAAACTGAGCTGGAAGAGCAAAGCAAAACGGGAGGGGGAAGGAATCATATTTGCATGCTAGAAAACACAACAGTGGTTGTAACCAGGATCTCAGAACCTGTGAAGAGATGCTTAACAAACAACTGAGCATTTTCATGCAGCTTCACCGAGATGCAAAATAGTCCCATGTAACATATGCTGATTTAAAAGACGAGTGACAAGAGCGCAGTATCTTCGACTAACGTGTAAAACTGGGACACTTTCAGGCTCCCAGTTCCTCCCTCAAAACCGACCCCTTTTCCCAAATGCATCAGCTGGTCCAATTAAAAAAAAAAAAGTATCAATGCCTTGTTTGCCAGTTAACCTTCCCTGATTTCTTATTCCTTTCCCAGCAGAAGTTTCCCAGGAAACCTAATGAACAAAATATTGTTTTAAAATTAACTCCCTTTATCTGCACCTGCTTAAGCTAACTGGCAACCGGTTTTGGAGCACACTTAAGTACAGTCTTGTGGATGTGGACGGTTTTAGTGCATTCCACGGAACCACCCCTCTACTCAAAATTAAAACCATGCCTTTCAGCTTTCCGGCACTGAAATGCTGATCTTCCCACCTAGGGCTTCCCTTTTTGAACAAAACCAGGAAAAGCTCATTTTCACCTCTCCGCCCCGACTGAACGCATCAGAAAAGGTTCAATATTCAATCCCAGCCTTCCCACGAATCTGCCCTAAGAGCTCTAGCTGGCGCACACGGCTCGCAGATGCTGCTCAGGAAACGAGGAATTTAATAAAAGCACTCCCAGAAAGCTTAATGGTGATTCTATAAATGTGCCATGTACGATGGGAAAAAAAGTTACCTTAGAACAAGTCCTTCGGCCTGTCTTTCTCACGCACCGCTGTGGAAGAACAGAACACGAACATGTCAAAACAATTCCACGGTAACTGCAACCTACTTTCAGTTGCTTAAACTGCTGCCAAACCCCGTGTCTCTGCCTTCTACAGGAATGCATTTCTTTGGGTTTGTTTTTTGCTTAGAACAAGTGTGTGGTCTTGTACCAGAGCTAGAGCCAGCTGTCAGGAATTTCTGATACACGTAGATTCACGGTCTGCAGAGTAACTGTTTGTACAAATAAAATAAATCTTTGCACTGTTCATCCACAAAACAACTAGCAGGTCTGCTTGCTCATCTTCCATAACCCACCAAGATAGAGGAGTGTCTGAAGCTGTTATTAGCAACATTTTATACTTGAGATACTGAAGAAAGAAATATTTACTAACTGGCTTACTGACAAGAACCAGAAACCAGGCGCTTCTGACTGTTAGCTGGATGTACCGCATCACGTATTGGAAAGCCAGGTGTTTTATGTAGAACAGGCAACAGAGACCAGGTTTTAACATAGATTTCTTACTGGCTCACTAGTGGCACACCTACAGATTTAGCTTTTAAAAGAAAAACACCTTCGGGAACTCCCCCTTTGCCCTGCCACATCGCTCCTCAGGCACAGCAGACCCCCAAGATACAAGTTGTCTCCCAACAGATGCCACATCTGCCAAGAGTGAGTGAAGTTGAACAAAAATATCCCCCCACGCAGCCGGATTCGGGCAGGACGAGCCACCGGCCGCCCCGCAGCTCCCACTCTGCGGGTCGCAGGAGCCGCTGTCGCCCCGAAAAAACCCCGGGCACCGCGGGACGCCGGGGGGAGCCGGCCCGGTGTGCCCCCCGCCCGCTGCTGCTGCTGCATCATCCCCGGCCCGACGCGGCGGAGCGGCCGTGCCGAGCCCCGGCCCGAGGCCCAACCGCCCCGGGCCCCGCCGCCCCGGGCCCCGCCGCCCCCTCTCACCTGCGGGATGCTCGGGGCGCCGCCGCCCCCGCCGCGGTTGCGCCTCAGGCCGGGCGCCGCGTAGGCCGCGCCCTGCGGCCCGGCGCGGGGGAAGGGCCGCGGCGCCCCGAGCAGCGCGGGGAGGCGGCGGCGGAGCGGCGGGGAGGGGCGGGCCGGGGCGGGGCGGGGCGGAGGCAGGGCCGGGGCGGGCCCCGGGGAGGCCGTTACCCGAGCGGCCGGGGCGCAGCCCGCAGGCACAGCGGGGGCTTCTGGAGGGGCGAGCCGCGGCGGCGGCGACACGGCGGCCGGTGGCCCGGGCACGGCGGGGTCTGGCAGCCGCTCGGTGCGGTGCAGCCGTGTCCTGCGTGACGGGGCGGGTTTTCAAACACGGGTGTGTGACAGGCGCTGCCCACGGCACCTTTTCTCTGTGGTGACTCTGAGACACCCGCGGGCGGTGGAGGCTGCTCGGCCGGGGCTGCCGTGAACACAGCGACCCCCGTCGCTTACACGGGGTCGCATCGGTAACGATGATTCAGGGCACCGGGGCTCTCAGCCCCGCCGGCGGACCGAAGGCCGGGACGAGCGGGGCCCACGGCGCCTGCCCGGCCGCGGTGCTGGCGGACGAACGGCGCCGCCCGGCTTCGTCGCGGGGCTGTGGCGTCATCGCCGCGCGACGCGCCCGGCGCAAGGTTGCTGTGGGGGGGGGCAGCGTGGCGGAGCGCGGCAGCCGGCGCCATGCCGGCCAAGAAGGCCTTCCGGCGGCGGAGGGAGGACGACGAGGAGGACGAGGAGGACGAGCAGGTCGCTGAGGAGGTCAGGTGGGTCGGGAGCCGCTGGAGAGCCCGGCTGGGCCCATCGGTCCCGGGGCGTACGGGCGCGCCCGGCCCTGCGGTGGTCGCTGACGGGACCCGGGTCTGCGTTAGTCCGCTGGCGTCGCGCCGTCGTGTCATGTCGTTGTATCGCCACGTACCGCTGTGGTGCTGCAGCGTTGCGTCACGTCACATCGCCGTGTCGCGCTCCGATGTGTGATTGCGGCGCGTCGCACCTTCTGACGTCACGGTGTCTCCCGCGTGACGTCACGGTGTCTCCCGCGTGACGTCACCCCCGCCGAGTTCCGCCGCAGCCCCGTGGTCTCTCTTGATATTGTTTCATCTCAGCAAAATAGTGTATGATGTGTAATTAATGGTATATAGCGAAAGACGGGCTTAATTAGGAAATGTATAAATATCCAAAGAAATCCAGAATGTCTGTCTGTCTGTACAGAGGGACTGGATGTTTAAACTTGTCACAAACTTTCCTCTGAGTCGCTCATGCCCCGACCTATCGTTATATCCACCTGAGAGCTGCTGCTAATTTTGCTGCAACTTGAGGGCTTCGTTAGTTCCCCCTTCTGAGATGTGACTGTGTTGTTTTAGTAGTTATGGTCAGTTGCTGAAGGAGTAAAGGTGCCCTGCATTAACTCCTGTTAATTAGCAACCCAAACGACAAGTTCAAGGGACATGTCCAGCAGATGCCATGTGCTTTTTGCTGATTGCTTAAATAAATGGAATTACTTAAATATAGTAAACCAGAAAATATCTATCTAATCTGTAACCAGAAATGTGGACCCTGCTATGAAGAACTTTAAGGCTAGAAGATTCCGTCTTAACTGCAGAAAATCAAATTAAGTTAATTAATTCAAACCAAAGCATCAAGTACTAAGTCAAGTAATTTTTCTTCAGGTTAAAACTTGAGGAAGCCAAAGAAGTTCAGAGCCTCAGAAAGCGACCCAATGGGGTGAGGTAAGGGATGGAGCACCAAAAGAGTGAAGTTGGGTTGTGTCCAATGGTGTAATGTGACCATAAATTTCTCTCTTGTCATGTACCTCATTGCAGCAGAAACCATTACATGTCGAATAGTACCAAAAACATGTTCTTGATAGAAGAGTTTCTGTGTTACAGCCTGAGGATGGAAAATAAGGGGAGTTAGGGACAGGCACAGTGTCAGCTCACGGCGAGCAAAGTCTGTTCTGTGACCCAGCCTGGAAGAAAAAGATGAGGGTTGGGATTTATTATGAAATGTATTTTCACCGAATTGCTTGTGTACTGTGCACATGGTTTAAATTGGACACTTGCACACCTCCTCCATCCTAATTTCCCTCTCCCCTCTCATCTAGTGCCATTCATTAGCTGATGAGCTATTTGAAACGTGCACCAGTAATGAACTTGGGTCCTTATTTTGGTGACTCGCTGTAAGGCACTAAAATCTGCCTTAACTCCCCAAAATGGTAACAGTTCCTCTACCCACATGGAGGGATTAGGACGATTGACAATTTAGTGTAAATACAGTGTGTGAGATCATCTGCCGTAATAGATTTAGAGAAGGATAAAGAAATGCAGCATTATTGGTAATATGTCTTCTTCCACTTAATTAACTTTCTTTATGTGCTTGACTAGTGCTGTAGCTCTGCTTGTGGGAGAGAAGGTGCAAGAAGAAGCAACACTTGTGGTAAGTGCTCGACACTTTGATCACCTTGGTGCTAAGATGTAACGATGTGAAAACATCACTGTGGTCCAGCTGATCACCGCGAGTCTGGCCTGGGGTAGGACTGGTGTCCCAGCTCAATACTTAAATGTTTTCTGTGGTTTTGTTGAGATTTTGAAGACTAGCATTGGAAGGAAGCTTCAGGGTTTTTCATTATTTCTTATTTTACAGGATGACCCATTTAAGATGAAATCTGGGGGAATGGTGGACATGAAGAAGCTGAAAGAAAGAGGCAAGGACAGGTGGGTGCACGTGAGCTCTGAAGGTCTCTCCCTGCTTTAGTATCAATTGGCAGCTTGTAATGAAGTAAATAGATGTTGCATTGCTTTGAAGAGCTTAACATAATGCAGCTTGGCTAGTTACTGTTACCTTACCATGTCAAATTAGTTAAAAAAAAAAAAAAAAGGCAAAACTGTAAACATTGTGGCTTCCATTTAGGATTAATGAAGAGGAAGACCTAAACTTGGGAACTTCCTTCTCAGCTGAAACCAACAGGCGGGATGAAGATGCTGACATGTAAGTTGTGCTGCGTTTTCTGTGGTGTTGAATTTGGAGTTGGGTGTCCCCTTACAATTTATTTATTTACTTGTTTATTCTTCTGTCTTGGATATTGAATAGTCCCAGAACATCTTCCCAGTTCTGACTGAACCTCTACTTGCTCTTTCACTTTCTGGCTGCCAAACTTAAAGGCTTTTTCATGGACAAAGGTGGGAGGTGCCAATCAGTCAACCAGTGTGGTGGCTTTAAATACCAGAGGGAACCTTCCCTCCTGGTTGTGAAAGAGCTTGGAGGATCTGATAATTTCTTGGACAATTGCTACTTGCAAGTGATGTTAGCTGAGTTGTTTTGGAGAGATGATTCTTTCCTCTGTCCAAGCTATCAGGACAGTGATGCAGCTGTGCACAGCAGTGCTGGGACAGAGAAAACAGAATTAAATACTGTGTGTCCCTCATGTGCTGCTCTTTAGGATGAAGTACATTGAGACTGAGCTGAAGAAGAGAAAGGGAATTGTGGAGAATGAGGAGCAGAAGGTGAAGCTTAAGAATGCTGAGGACTCCCTGTATGAGCTGCCAGAGAACATCCGTGTCTCCTCTGCCAAGAAGACTGAGGAGATGCTGTCCAACCAGATGCTGAGCGGCATTCCTGAAGTGGACCTGGGAATTGAGTACGTGGTTCACAGATGCGTTGGTTATGGCCTCAATTGCCAGGATGAGCAACCGTTAATTGGCTGAGCAGCGGTGTGGCTGGATTATACAGCCCTGGTTTGACTCTTGCCTTGGAAACAAAGCACCTGTTTCTATAGCAGTGCCTTCTCTCTCAAAAACCACACCAAATACCGTAGCAGTCCTATTACTATCCCCAAAATCCAACCACTTAGCACTTTTATGCCTACTACCCTCTTTAAATAGGAATGAGTATTTTTTAAAATTTGTTTTTCTTCTAGTGCAAAAATAAAAAACATCATCTCAACTGAAGAGGCCAAGGCCAAGCTGCTGGCAGAGCAGCAGAACAAAAAGAAAGACAGCGAAACTTCCTTTGTTCCCACCAACATGGCTGTTAACTACGTCCAGCACAATAGATGTAAGTCTCGCGTAGCTTTCCTGACCCAGGTGGGACTCTCTCCTCTGCTGAAGAAAAGCAGTCAGTTGGGACAGAGTTTGATGCAGGAGAAATTAGTTCTGGTATCAGCATGATCACGTCTGATTCCTTTTTCTGAGATGCTCATACAGACCCCATCTGGCTCAGTCTTTGTCTTCCATCCATCAGCAAGGAGAGGGATGTGTTACTCATGGCTTAACTTTCTGCTGTTGAACTCCCCGCTGACACCGCCTCATAAATTTCAAGACTTTTTCTTTAAATCGTGTCTTGAGCGTGTGCTGGAAATGCTGCCTCATCTGCGATTCTAAATGGTGGTTTATAATTAAGAGAATCCATTTCGTAAGCTGCCAAAGCAGACAGGTGGAGAAGCAAACACAGACCTTACTAGGCAGGAGATGGGGATTAATTTCCAGGAAAGCCTCTGGTAGTGCAGCCATCTGGAGGGAAAGAGCTGCCTGCTGTGTCTGACTGTGCTTACAGGGGAGATTTGGAGTCAGGTTTGTGTGTTCTGAAGGAAATAGAGTCTTTAGGCCACTTCTGAAGAAATGGTGCTACTGAAATGTGCTGTATCTTGCATATATTGATTATCCATAGAAATCAATTACAAGAATATTCGTTCTGAGGTTCTGTTGTTTCTGCTGAAGATCAGTCACAGCAAGTGCTATAGCAATATGTCTGTCTGAATAACATTGTGCCAGGTAATATTCCTTATCCGATGTTTTCCTTCTTTCAGTTTATCATGAGGAGCTAAACGCACCAGTGCGAAGGAACAAAGAAGAGCCAAAGCCCCGTCCACTGAGAGTGGGGGACACAGAGAGGCCAGAACCTGAGCGTAAGTTCCTCATCACAATGTCATAAGGAGAGACGCTGAAACTCTTCGGGGGTCTTGCACAGAGAAATGATTGAGCTCTTCTTACCTCCTCTTCTCTGGGTGCCCTGAGATAGTGGGGAAATCTAAGTCTGTGAGAGGCTGTTGCAGTTGATGTACCCTTAGTAGGTCACACCTGAAGCCCTCTGGATGGGTGATGTCTTCAGAGATGGCCAAGGACGAAAGCTGCAACAGCAAAGGCTGCGAGTTGGGGACCACTTGACAGCTAAAGCAATAACCTTTCCCATAGCACGGGGCTGTGTGAGGGACATGGTGGAGGAGTTAAGGAAGTATCATCTGTGAAAGGACAAGGAAATGATATTTCCTTCTCTTTCTTTTGAAGGGTCTCCTCCAAATCGCAAACGTCCGCTCAATGAAAAAGCAACAGATGATTATCACTATGAGAAATTCAAGAAGATGAACAGACGATACTGATGAACGCGGACTGAAGTCTTTGCCATCGTTTATAGTTTCCACTGTTAAAGGATTTTGTGTCAATGATGTGAAATGGAGTTGAGGAGAGTCACGGCCTTCACGTGCTGGTGTCACCTACAAAGCTTTTCTTGTGATCCTGTCGTGAATCAGTTTGCAGGTGATTGTGAACTCTTTGGTTGGTAAAATCTTACATATAACTTATTTTCAATTATAAAACTTCTTTTATAGGAACGTGACCTTTCACGTTTGGCATTTTTTTTTAGTGAGAAAACAAACTTGCTTTTACAGATTCTTTCACCCTCTTCAAAAATATGAAAAAAATGATCCTTTAAAAGCAGCAGTGCTGTTTGCCTTGTAAATATTAAAGGAAAAGTTTAAAGCTGTTTTGCTTTAATATAACTTTGTAAGAGACTTGTAGTTTGTTCCTAAGGGCTTTTGCTGTGCAGAGTGTGTCAGGCCGAGGTGCTGCAGCAGCGTGTTGCTCCTCAGCCTGGCTTGTAACTGCTCTGGAATAAATAGTAAGTGTTGGCTGTGCCTGGTGCCGGGGATTTTGTATCTTTTCTCCCTGTAGACTTATTTCTGTACCAGTTTGCTGCAGTTTATTTTAGCTGTGAAGAAGAAAATTAGATCAGGTTGTAGCTGATGAATTGGAGGAAAATCTCAATTTCAACAGCTGGTGAGGAGGCCGGAGCCCCCGCAGGTGGTGTCAGCCGGGTCTTCCCGGGAGGTGGGACGTGTGGGAACTTGAAGGAAAGATTTGAAAATAATAAAAGCATTTTTCAGTGATCATAAATGGCATTTTTTCTTCAGGGATCCACACTGATGGTTTCTGGGTGCTGGTGGTAACGATGGCCAGGGTGTCCTGTAGCTGTGTAGGTGTCTGTGTCCTGTCACTTGTGAGTGGAAACTCCCAAGGCGGTGGGATAGCCTTTTTAGTTTTCAGGGATTTTAGTTTAGGGATTTTTTTTTTTTTTTTTTTTTTCCAGAAAAAGGGAAAAATCTCCAGGCCAGGTAACTGTGAGTTTGTTTCGGGGGCTGTGCCCCCGTGCAGGTCTGGGCTGGCATCTCCACCTGCAAACACGGCTCTGCTAATCCAAGTTCCAGCGTTATCGCTGCGGTTTTGATGTTTGATCAACTCCGCCACGCGAGGCCGCCATTTACCCAATTACAGCTGCGGGCGCCCACCCAACATGGCGGCCGCCGTCAGCGCCAGCCCCGCCTCTGCCCGCACCCAAGATGGCGGCGGCGGAAGCGGCGTTCGCGGAGCGGAAGCGGCGGCGAAGCGGCGGGGCCAGGCGGGCCATGAAGCTGCTGCGGGCGGCCCTGGCGCTGCTGCCGCTGCTGCCGCTCCTCAGGCCGGCGGGCGCCGTGGAGCCCATCAGCGTGGGGCTGGCGATCGCAGGCGCAGCCGCTTCGGCCCTTACCGGCATCATCTCCTACCCGCGGCTCTACTGCTACTTCAGGGAGTGCTGCCTTCAGCGGCAGGACCAGCGCGTCGCCGCCGGTGCGGGGCCTGGGCGGGCTGAGGGGATGTTTGGGGCTGAGGGGGTGTTGGGAGCTGAGGTGGGCTGAGGGTGTCCTGGTCACCTGTATTTGTGAATTCAAAGCACAGCGGTCTAGTTCCCTGTTTTTAATATGTAGAATTTTCCCTTATAGATGGTTTCTGTGTAGTCTCTTCTTTGGGAGTCCTTGTAGCCACACAGAATAGATTATGGATAAACTCCTTCAGCCCGCCCCAATGGTCAGGTTCTGTACAGCCGATGTGTGAGCAGACAAAGAGAAAAGCCGCCCATCGCCAACCCCCGCGGGATCACCCCGAGCCGTGGGCTGTGCTCGTGTGACGCTTGTCAGCATAGTGACACTGGGGAACCTTTGGAAATACCAACTCCTTTGCTTCCTTTTCTGCTTAAGTGAGGCTCTATTGTGTGGCTGAGTCTGCCTGATATGGCGTGAGAACTTTTATCTGTCTGTTGTTGCACAACAAAATCTGAATTTAGTTTGTCTCTGTGGGCCTTGATCCAGACTGCTTAAATATGACAAATATGAAAAATGCTGAGGTAAATGTAAACTACTTGTGTAGGTGTGCTAGAACCACTTATATGTCACGTTTTCAGAATACGAATTTTATCTGATTATACAGTGTAGATCAGCAGCTGTCTAACCAGCTATGTGGTTCAGATTTTAGCCCACTCATTTTATTTTACGCCTGTTGTGCAAAGAAATAACTAGAGTGGCAAAATAATGTGAATAAACCAGATAAATGTCACCCCTGGGTGCCAGGGGGGCTGAGGCGACACTGCAGGGGTGGCGGGAGGGCGGTTGGGGGTGCAGAGGACTCCCCGGGGCTGGGGTGCTGGACCCTCTGAGAAGGAAGCAGGAGTCAGTGGGACCCCGTGTCCTTGTTGACGGTGTGTTCTCTCCATCCAGTTCTGCAGGAGAATTTGGACAAGAAGCTGTTCGGGCAGCACCTGGTGGGCAAGGTGGTTGTGAAAGCCGTGAAGGGCTTCTTGAACAACACCAATGCCAAAAAGCCTCTCGCCCTTTCCTTGCACGGGTGGACTGGAACGGGCAAAAACTTTGTCAGTAAGATAATCGCCGAAAGCATTTATAAGAAAGGTCTGCAGAGTAAATATGTCCATCAGTTTGTGGCGACTTTACACTTTCCTCATGCTCACAGCATCAATCTCTACAAGGTAAGAGTGCTGTGGAGCCTGTGCAGCGCAGCTCTGCTGCAGTGGCTGCTGTACTGGTTTGTAAATGTTATGGCGCGATCAATAATAGAAACCTAGGCGTAGGTGTTACTTTGTGCAGTAAAATGTAGCCTGTGTCAGTTTTGGAATCTTCTGTACAGAATCGGTTAATTGCTCACATCTGCCAGGACTGGTTTTCCCATGAATGTACAGTTTTTTGCATATATCTTGAGCATCTCTTTAGGGAAAAATGGTACGGCTGGTTTTTGTTCTACAGTTTGCTTAGAGGTGTAACTGACCTAACAATACGCATGATTCAGCAGGATTCTGGAACGATTTGGAATTGTTCTGCTAGTTTGCTAAGTGTCGATGCAGTCCTGTAGGCCTGCGGATGTCATGTGGAGCAGTAGTTCAGATGCATGTTTTTGGGGTTGATTGGTTTGTTTGTTTTGTTCTAATGTTGTTAACAGCAGAGTCTGAATGAGTACCACTGTCTTTTATAGTCCTGACTTTCATTTGTATACGTTAAAAATGGAAACGGGCCTGATTTCTAAATGGAGGAAATATCCGTTTCCTCTTTTACAGCTTACTTTTCCCCTTCTTGCAACCGAACTGTTTTAAAATAAAATGGATGCTTTTCTGCTTTTGTTTTGAGATGGTTACACTTTAGAAACTTGCTGCCCAAGGCAGTAGGAGGAACTATCACCTCTTATCCACAACATAACCAATGCCACCATCCTGTGCTGCCTCTTCAGTTCAGGGACTGAATAAACAGTGGATATAAAAAAAGTGATGAATTACTGAAAATGGTCAGAACAGTTGCTTCTCGTTCATCTGCCAGCAGATCAACCTTTTTTTTCTGATTACTTCATTATTCGTCTTAAATGTAACAGTTAAGTGAGAGAAAAATACAATGCTCAAGTGAGAGAATATTTAAATACACTAAACCATTAGCGCTTCTGAACAATGTTCTGTTTTAAGAAGGGCTTGTAAATGCCTTCATTTAACTTTTGAATGATTAAAACCCAGGTATGAGAATTAAATTTTGTTTCTACTTCTGCCAGTGCCTACAGGTGCAATTTCTCACTGGTGCTGCTCAGGTAGCAAATTTAATATTGTTTGTAGCTTTGATACCTAAGGATGTTTAGACCAAAGTGCTGCCAAAAGTAATTGTGTTACTTGTTAGGGCTTTGCTCTGTGCTGCTGTTCCTTGGTGATACTTGTCCTTTGTCCTACTGTGCACTTGAATTTTTTTGCTATGTTTACAGGGATATCTTTCTCACAAGGAGATTTCCTGCTTGTCCTGTCGTGTGTCTTGTTATCTTAAATATTTTTTTTCAGAACCAGCATAAGGTTTTGTTTAATTTACAGCTTTTAACCATAATTTAGGCAAAAAGCCAAAGAAGTTAAAATGACACTATTGAAATGACTTTCAGGATAAACGTCAATAAGCAGAAGTGCTATTTTTCTGTCTTTTCAACACAAACTCTTTCAGCATCTTTTTATGCCACTCAGGACCAGTTGCAGTCATGGATTCGGGGAAATGTGAGCATCTGTCCCAGATCACTCTTCATATTTGATGAAATGGATAAAATGCACGCGGGACTCATTGACTCCATCAAGCCATTCCTGGACTATTATGAGTTTCTGGATGGGGTATCTTACCGACAAGCCATCTTCATATTCCTCAGGTAAGAAACAGCTTCTCAGGTTTGTTTTCTGTACACTGGAAGCCTTTTAAAACTACCTGCAGCTACAGGCTTTGTTTTCTCTTTTCTTAGCAATGCAGGAGCTGAAAAGATAACAGAGGTGGCACTAGATTTCTGGCGAAACGGGAGGAGAAGGGAAGATATACAGCTTACAGAGATGCAGAACGCATTGTCTGTGTCTGTCTTCAATAACAAAAATAGTGAGTAAAACTGTGATTACTTTCAAGGGGGTAAAAATTCCTCAAAAGGGGTGGGCTGCATTTAGCTGCATTTTTACAGCTATGGTTTCTACTTGATGTGGCCTCCAGTTTTCCGCTAGCAAGGAGCCACAATGCGGTTTTGGGGCCCACAGATGGCTCTTGAGATGAAACAAAGGTTGAGGAGCTCTATGTGCTCCTTGGCTGCCAGATTGTTTGGGGTCGGTTGGATTGCATGTGTTGGGGGATGTCTACGCTGTGCATTTATTGATGTACTAATGGGCTAACGGGAAAGCAAACAGAAATCCTGACAGCAAGGCTAGATGTTGCAGTAGCTGAAAAATCTTTAACCAATAAAGTGTTGTTTTATGGGGAAGCCGCTTCCTTGGTCCCCAACCCACTTAGCCTGTCTTGCTCTCTCTGTTAAAAGCCTTCAGGCAGTTACTTAGGAGCTATTTATGGGGAAGAAGCTGACATGCCAGCCCTGCTGTGAGCAGTCCAGAGGTTCCTCAGTTTCCTCACACAGGACTTGTGGTGAAAAGGGTTTTTAGTAGAATTACGGTCTAAAATCAGCATTGGAAGCAAACTTACTGCATTTTTTAAAAAGGTTAGATGCAATCTCCAAAAAAAGGAGCAAGACAAGCTGCTCTGGGAAAGCTGCTAAGAGATAGAAAACCTGTTCTTCTCTGAGTGAGAGAGGGAAAGGTGTGAGACTAGCGCCTGGGGAGCGAGGCTTGCATGCATTCAGTCAAGATTCAATCATTGAGCTCCAATGGACCACATTTATGCGTCTGGCCAAACCGTTGTGCACAGTACCATGAGAAGGGGCTTGTGTTTGCACTTACCAGTCTATTATAGGGCCCTAAAAACACAAGTGAATTCTTACTGGTGTGTAGCAGAGAGCTACAATAAGTCTTCCTCCCATCTAACCCATGGTGGTGTTTCACCGGAGGAGTTAAACCCCTTCTCTTGCCCTTTGTAGGTGGATTTTGGCACAGCACCTTGATCGATAGAAATCTCATTGACTACTTTGTCCCCTTCCTGCCCCTGGAATACAAACATGTGAAAATGTGTGTCAGGGTTGAGATTGAATCCCGTGGCTATGTTGTGGATGAAGACATTTTAACCAGGATAGCCGACGAGATGACCTACTTCCCCAGAGAGGAGAGAATTTATTCAGATAAAGGATGTAAAACTGTGGATGCAAAGCTGGATTATTACTATGACTTCTAACACTTTATGGCTGCAACCTGCAAAGAAGGAAATTTAACTTAATTACCGAGTGGAGCACCCAGGACATTTCATTTTTAAGCACTTTTTAAAGGAAGGACCATTACTTTTTAACTGGTGTGTAAATAAGTGGCAGTGCCTCTGCATTTTTATTCTGTCACTAGTTACGGCTCTCAAGTACTTCAGCCTTGTGTTGCCAAGGTAAGAAAGAACTGCGTGGTGAATGCGGGGGTCTGGGGCTCACAGTGCCAAAGATTCCTCTCGGATCGTGTGTTGATCATCAGAACCGTTTGGCAGACTGTTGGCACTTAGAAAAGGACTGAGACTGTGACCTAATTTTAATTGGGTTTTGGTTTGATGTGGATGATCTCTAGACAATAATGAGAGTTTTAATCAAGTTTCCTATGTCTGCGAAAGCCTTCATTCGGCTTGTGTGGGAATATTCCTATAACTGCATTAAAAGTAGGACAAGTGTATTTTTCCTTTGATTCCAGGAAATTTAAAAATTTAAAAAATCCGTGAATTGGCCTCCCGCATGCCCAACCAAGAATATGAAACTCTTCGGTGTGAATCGTGTTGAAAGGACAGACTTAATACTAGAAGAAAATGAGTTAAAATCCTTGACTATCACTTCAGTATAGTTGGTTCCTATTTTTGGCTATTTTTAATGTATAATATTCCCCACAGTGCGCTCTCGCAGGAGTGATCTCAGGAGAGAGAAAAGCGTTTTCTGACTGGTGAGTCAGCTTCATGGAAAGGATAGAACTTAATGGGAAACACAGGTTAAATTTTACACCAAGGAGATGGAAAAGAGGTTTGTCCTCTTCACCTACATGTAGAATTCAGGGGGCAGCTTGCAGGGTTTTCCCTGTTTCCTGTTCTTGCAACACTCTGTGCCTTTGAGGCAGGGATGAAGTCAGAGCCAAAGGCATTTGAAAAAAAAAAATATGTGAAATGTGTCAACTGAAGTTACTGTCGAAGAGTGTCAGACTTGTTTTGAAATGTGAGCACTGCAGAAGCTTCTTTTCACTCCAGTTTCTATTCAAAATAAACTTTTCTCATCAGAAATGTATTTCTTAGCTACCTTCTGGTGTTCTTTGCATCGAGTGATTTGATGTAACTTACTGCTTGTTGAGGAAGAGCATCCTACGGTTCTGGCTGAAGTGTTCAGCTGTGCTTGAATGGAAGGGAAATGAAGTTTAAAGCAGAAACTGCACTTCTAGACCACTGGTGCTAATTGCAGTTTTTGCAGAGGCAGACTTTCTAGATATATGTGTGCTGAACAGTATCATAGAGATGAACTTGTCTTCTAGAGTCTAGTTAAAACCCTGCCTCTCGTCTCCTCCCGCTGTGGCACCACTGACTGAACACCCTGCAGGCTCTGATTGAAGCCACCCACATTTTCAGTGGCAGCGTCTTGAAGTTTTCTCTGTGAGGGGGGAAAAAAAAAGGATCAGTAAGACTTCAGCGGTCCAGTTCCACTGTGGAGTTGTGTATAAACAAATTATCGGTCCTGGTATTTGTCAGCAAATGAGCGCTTTGAACTTGGGTGTTTGCATTTCTTTGACATCCTGATTATAAAAAATGACTGGCTAAAGGAAAAAAGCAGATGTGAAAATTATAAACTTATACTACTGTCTGGTGCCTTCTCTTCAAAAGAAGCAGTTCAACGAAGCAACATTGTGGCTTTTCCAGCATTAACTATGCTCTTAGTTCTGCTTTGTGTGCCACTGCAGCATGGATACTAGTATTTGACATACAGTGGTAGCAAGTATTTAATTATGTCACAGCCCTAGATGGCTTAGAGGGGATGGAAGCTTCCTCTGGAATGATGTAGGAATGATGTTCAAAGGTGGAGGCTGCCCTTGAAAAGGCTGCCCTCTCTTCTGCCCTTGAAAACAGACCTGGCTGGAGAAGTTCATTCCGTAACAAGGAGCATCTCCTGCATCTGGGTGAAAGAAATGTGTGTGCCCAAAGTCGCTGCTGGCTTTGCTCCTGATGTTATTCCACCCCATGAGACTGTGTGGTTTCAAAGCTGAGGTCCTCACTCATTCTTGCTGTAACTGGGTAATTTTGGCCAGTATTATTTTTAATAAGCCACTTGAAACTGAATCAGACAACTCAAAGGAAAATGTCAAACAAGGGGAAAGGTCTGATCCCCACAGAAACAGCCCACTGGCTGGGTGAGAGCAGCTGAGCAGTCACCGACACTGGGTTTTGTTTGTTCTTACCAAAGTCCAGTACAACCTCCTGCAGGAGCATTCCAAGATCTCGTGCTTATAAAATCAGAGGATGTGGTTAAAATACGGCGATGTATTAAGTGCCCCTTTTGACAGAAAAGGGGCAGCATGGCCCTGGAGATGGATCTGCCCGGCGCCCTGGGCTGAGCAGTACAGACGTGGTACAGAGTCCCGGTGAACAAGACACACTTCCCAACACGCTCGGTAATGCATTTCCTTGTGCATCCTTACAGCACAACACATGGATCACAACAGCATGAACAACCGACTGTTCAGTGAGGTGTGAGTTGCTGCCAGCAGCTGTACTTCACTGTAATGAGCCCCTTCTACACACTAGCTTTTTTTCGGCGCTGGGGAGGCTGCACATGCTCTGGCCCACGGAGATGTGGTGAAAGCCCATAGTCCTGTCGTGCCTTTGCTGGCTAGAGGAGAGGTGAAGAGCCATCTGGAATGACAGCTTTCCAGGCACAGTGCAGAGAGAGGATGAGTTAAACAAGGTATCTGAGGTTTATTTATCTTCCAGTGCCTGACAGTTTAGTAGGAGATACCTGTTAACAGGTATGAAGCAGAGCGGGCAGAGGCTTCAAGGTTTTTTTAATAGGTGTTTGTTTCTACTGAGCAGTATTTAATTGCTGAATATCTTACTGTGCAGAATGAAAAAAAAAGAATTCTTGGTTGAGATAAAGACAATTTAATAGGACAGCACAGGAGAACCATAATAATGCTAGAAGAATATACAAAATGCGTGATGCATAGTGCAGTTGCTCACCACCTGGTCATTGGTGCTTAGCCCATCCCTGAGCAGCAGTTCCCCCAGCCAGCTTCCCCCCAAAATATATCCTGGCATGATGTGAAAAGCCGAGAAGTCCCTTGACTACTTAACAACAACTAAAACATCATTGTATTATCAACATTATTCTCTTTCTAAATCCAAAACACAGCACCATAGCAGCTACTAGGAAGAAAATTAACTCTATCCCAGCCAAAACCAGGACAATGATGAAACCAAGAGAGAAAAGTGTTTTAAAATTGCACAAGTATTTTGTATTCAGAGTAACTGAAACTGGATGCAGTATTTACACCTATGAATAAATCAGTTAATAGGCAAAACACTACACATGAGAGGCAACAGTCCAATGTCCCAAGGTTAATGGCTAGCTTGCGTTTGGCTTTGGAGATTGCATCAGCACAAACAGTTTGCCAACATTTGACAAATTCCACCTGGGGTTGTAAAAGGCAATTGACATTTTTAGTCTAGAGCTTAACATAAACGGTAAACTCTGTTGTAATTTGAATTAACATAATAGAGTTGACATCTATAAGTTTTGCAGCACATCTTAAAGCAAGTTTAAGTACAAGTCATGGAGTAGAGCTGCAGCACAAACACAGCCCAGTCCCTCGTATCAGTTTAAAAAACACACTACAATCAACCAAGCGATAGGCACTTCTGTCCTGCACTACAGTACCTGAGGCACAAGTGATGGATGACAAAAGAGTTAAAGCTTGCAGCAGATTTTAAACCCCAGCCTTACCAAATGGGTAAAGGTTAAATCATCTTTCCCAGCTTCCTAACACCTCACTCACCCTTCCCCACAGACATTCTTTAAAAAAGCTACTATAAAACATACTTATCTAGTGAGGTATGGGATTGTCGATTGCTCCCATTTCCCATACTCCCTTTTCTGTGGCTCTCTAGGAAGAGCTTTGTATTGGTGTTGCTTACACTTTCAGTATAAAAATACTCTATTAAAAAATAACTTCTGCCATGAAAGTGTCTTCCAAGCAAGGTGAAAGCAGCATTACCCACTCCTAGGCTGTTAGGTGCACTGGGAGGGACTACGAGAGATCTTGCAGACTTCAGGCGCAGGAGCCCACATGCAGATTAGCCAGACAAGCTCTAACAGTCAAACCTCTCATGAGAGATTTTTCTGATGTAGAACAAGGGACTGGCTTAGGATGTTGTCACAGTCGGATCCCTTGGATGGGTCCCTCTGCTTAGGAAGACAAACACCTTGGAGTTAACCACACAAATTCACTTAACCCCCTTCGTTAGAAGAATATAAAGTTTCTTTTACAATTTCTTTTTCCCAAAGAAGCACAGGGACGAGCAGTTACTTCCCCCACACACCCTTTCTCTACTATTTAATAACAGATTTCTCTGACCTTCCATATTACTGTAGCAGATGTGACATGATGCCACAGCTCAGACATAATCATGTCCTTCTGTCCCTGAATAGCTGATGCTCTTCTGTAGAAGCCACAACAGCATCAATCTGCTGTGAAGGACAGGAAACTCTCCACCATATCATCTTCTTACTGTAACACATCGAGGTATTCACCCTCACAGACACCATCATAGCCCTGAACACACCACAAATCCCTCAATTTCACCAGCCCATGAACAAGACTGTGTACAAGGAAGGGAATATGACTGCCTTGAAGAACTCCTCTGTTCTCCTTTGCTCCAGTCTAGTTTTTGTGGAAAGAGGAATTAAATAATAATCCCAGCACATGGAAGAATAAAGCAGGAGAGGCTGTAACCAGTGCTCTATGTGTCATTCTGAAATTCTCTATAGGTTAAAAAAAAAATAATAAAGGGTTAAACATTTGGGTAGCAGCCAGTTCAGAGATGAACAATGGGGATTTAAGTTAAAAAAAAAGTTTTAAAACCCACACAGCTGACTCTGGTATTTTCACCGTACTCCCTGCAACAGTAAAAAAGCTTAAGTGCAAATACTCAGATTTCCAAAAGCTCTGAAAGTGCTTTGGAGACCTGCAGGGTAATCAACCCTTGGCTTTCGTATCTCTCATCGCAACGTCTTCGTGAATATCCAGCTTGGCCTGTACAGTCTTGCAGCCTTTATCAGAGTAGATTTTCTGGGCTTTTGGGAAAAACGTCATCTCATTGGCCACCGCCTGAACAACCTTCTCATCGATAGCGTAGCCACGAGCGATCATTTCAGCCCTGACGCACATCTTCACATGCTTGTGCTCCAGGGGCAGGAAGGGGACAAAGTAGTCGATGAGGTTCCTGTCGATGAGGCTGCTGTGCCACAGTCCGCCTGGAGGAGTTGGGGAAAGGAAAAAAGCAGGGCAGGGTCAAAAGATGAACCCTGTGGAATGAAGTAAAAGGAATTTTCCATTTTCCGGGGAAAGTAACTTACTGTTCTTGTTATTGAAGACGCCTACAGAGAGTATGGGCTCCAGGTCTTTCAGCTGAATCTCTTCCCTCTGCTTTCCACTTGTCCAGAAGTCAAGGGCTGCTTTATTAATTAAGTCGCCACCCGCATTGCTATTTGTAAAAGAAAAATGTACAGTGGTGAATACAGACACAACTGAATCAGAATTTCTTTTTTAGCCGTTACACATATTGCTAATCTTCTTGACATCAAACAAATCACCAAAACAGAAACCCGTAAACCAAAATTTAGGGAAGGTCTTCAGTTCTTCAAATAGCCATCAGTGCGTGTGGGGTTGGCCCTGGCAGCAGCCAAGCACCTACACAGCCACTTACTCCTTCCCGCCTCAGCGGGATGGAAAGAGAAAACAGGAAGAACAAAAGTGAAAAGACTTGTGGGTCAAGATAAAGACCATTTAATAGGCAATGAAAAGAGAAGGAGAAAACCCCAAGGAAGGCTGAGGAAATCACTCACCACCCCCACAGTCAGACCAATGCCCAGGCAGTCTCCGAAGAACCATCACCTTGGAAGCTGAAACCCCCGCTTCGTTCTCTACCCCGTTTTTTATTGCTGAGTGTGACATGGTATTGAACATTCCCCTGGCCAGTTTGGTTCAGCTGTCCCAGCTGTGCCCCCTCCCATCTTCTTGCCCACCCCAGCCTGCTCGCTGGGACCAGCATGGGAAAAAGAGGCGGCCTTGAGGCTTTGCAGGAAACAGCCAAAACACCGGTGTGTTATCAACACTGTTTTAGCCACAAATCCAAAACATAGTTAAGTCCGTCCCAGCCAGACCCAGAACATGGTGCACTGATCCCAGAGAACTTCCCCAAAACGTAAACTCTCATACAATCTGTGCTCTGGACCAGGCTTGTGAGCCTCATCACATCACACCTGCTCCACAACAGCCACGGGCCACACAATTCCTTACAGTGCTGCTCCCCTCTGTCTTTAGAGAGAGCATCTCCACTCCAGAGCAGTTCTTCAAATGAGATCCCACAGGAACATCATTAGCACCATAAAACCAGGTTAATTTCAGCATCTTAAAATGACTGAAATAGGCGCTACAGACCTGAGGAAGATGAAGATGGCTTTCCTGTACGACACCCCATCAACCTGCTCATAATAGTCCAAGAACGGCTTGATGGCATCAATGAGACCTGGGTGCATTTTGTCCATCTCATCAAAAATGAAGACAGAGTGGGGACAGACACTGACGTTGCCCCGAATCCAGCTCTGCAGTTGTTCCTGGAACAAGAGGTTGAAAAAACACTGAAAAACGAGGTCTCTTGGGGATGTGCTGTAAAATATTTGTATGTGGCAGCCTGTGGGGACACCCTTTTAAATGTCAGCATCACACACTCATTGGTTATACTTTTTCCTGAAGAAAGAACCATAAAATCTGTGACTGATCCCTTTAAAATGTGACACTGAATTTAAATGTGAATTCTTTTCCTGCTCACAGACGAGATTTCCTCATTCTTCCTGCTGGAATAAGGCACAAAAGCCAGACAAGATGGGAAGTCTTGCAGGAGAGAAAGCTGCTTTTTGTTTAAGAAAAAAAAAAAAATCAGCGTTTCCCCTTTCATACAGAAACCACATCTATCAGAACATCAGTTTTGTGTAACTTCAAACAGTAAAACATGAAGATCAGAATTCTGCAATGTCCACGAACGAAGTCACTTGAAAAATCTCTCATACCGGCTACATTTTCTCATTGCATAGCGCGTGATGGGTCGACTCGGCCAGCAGCCAAGCACAGCAACAAGATGGGTGAGAGAGGACAAAGAATAAAAGTGTGAAAATCAATGGATAAAGACAGTTTGACAGGTGATGTAAAGAGGAAAAAAAAAAACCAAGCAAAGGGAATCACCTACGCTGTTGACACATGCAGACCAATGCCCAGCCAGTGTTAGAGCAACGGCCACCTTGGAAGCCAAAACCCCCAGCTTTTTTTTTCTTCTACCCCAGTTTTTATTGCTGATCGTGACAGTATAGATAGCCCTCTGGCCAGTCTGAGTCAGCTGTCCTGGCTGTGTCCCCTCCCAATCTCTTGCCCATCCCTGCTCACTGTGTGGAGAAAAATAAGCATGTTTTGAGGCTATGCCAGTACTGTTCCGTAACAGCCAAAACACCAGTGCGTTATCAATACTGCTTCAGCCACAAATGCAAAACCACAGCACTGGAGGGGAAATCACGTCCACCCCAGCTGGTACAGGCAGTTTTAATGTCGGGATTCTTTCCTAACGGCAAGCGCCGCAGGGATCGGCAGATGGCATCAGTGAGAGCCCAGCGCTTGAGAAATCACTCTCGATTTCTTGGCGTTTCAGTGCCTTTCACTTTCTGAATGCATTTCCTCCTCCATCTCTCCTGAGCACCAACTTTGGAAATACCCAGCTGTACAGCGCCAGCGGTCAGGGGTCTGGGGGACACACACAGCCCTGTACCAGGGGGTTCGGGGACTGGGGGTGACCGAATTACCCCTCGTGTCCCTCCTCACCTTGTAAAGCTTGACTTGCTCATGGTGGGGGAAGTGCAGGGTGGCCAGGAAGAGATGGACGAACTTGCTGCGCAGGCCGGCGGGGTGGACGTGCTCGGCCAGGATCTGGCTGAGGAAGTTCTTGCCAGTGCCGGCCCAGCCGTGGAGCGAGAGCGTCAGCGGCTTCTTGGGGCTGGGGTTGTTGCTGAAGCCCATCACGGCCTTCAGCACCACGTCCTTGGCCAGGTGCTGCCCGAAGAGCTTGGCGTCCAGCTGCATCTTCAGCGCTGCGGGAGAGGGAGAGATCAGCATCGCGGGGCCACCAACGGGTGCCGGTCACTGGCTGCGCACCGGGAGGGCTTGGTATGGCCACCAATGGGTGTTGGTCACCAGCCATGCACTGGGCAGGGTCAACACGGCCACCCATGGGTGCTGGTCACTGGCCACGCACCGGACAAGCCCGGCATGGCCACTGTGGGGCACAGGTCTCAGCACAGCACGGCCCGGGCAGTGCCCGGTTACCGGCCGAGCCCCGGGCAGGGTTGAGGAGCCCAGCGCGCTCCCCCCGGCCCCGCCGTACCGGTGGCGTTGATGCGGTGCCCGGCGCCGGGGCAGCACTCCACGTAGATGCAGTAGAAGTTGGGGTAGGACAAGTAGCCGGTGAGGGCCGAGGCCACGCCGATGGCCAGGCCCACGCTGAGCGGCTCCAGCGCCGCCAGCCCCGGCAGCAGCAGCCAGAGCAGCCGCAGCGCCCGTGGCATGGCGGCCCCGCGCGCCAGCCGCTTCCGGCCGCCACCGGCCGCGCGCCGGCACACCCCTGGCCCGCCCCGCCCCGCCTGCAGCCGCCGCCGCCATCTTTGTGAAGGGCAAAGGCGGCGTTCGCTGATGACGTTGCCCGGCAGTGATGTAGCGGTGCGGGGATGACGTCATGGGCGCTGCGTATCACAGAATCACAGGATGTCAGGGACTGGAAGGGACCTCGAAAGCTCATCCAGTGCAACCCCCCCGCCGGAGCAGGAACACCCAGATGAGGTTACACAGGAAGGTGTCCAGGCGGGTTGGAATGTCTGCAGAGAAGCAGACTCCACAACCCCCCTGGGCAGCCTGGGCCAGGCTCTGCCACCCTCACCATGAAGAAGTTTCTTCTCATATTTAGGTGGAACCTCCTGTGTTCCAGTTTGCACCCACTGCCCCTTGTCCTATCACTGGTTGTCACCCAGAAGAGCCTGGCTCCATCCTCCTGACACTCGCCCTTTCCATATTGATCCCCATGAATGAGGTCGCCCCTCAGTCTCCTCTTCTCCAGCTCCAGAGCCCCAGCTGCTCAGCCTTTCATTAGTGGCCTCAGGCAGCGGCGTGGAGAGGGGCAGGGGGGTCAGGGCGTCCTCATCGCCTCGGGGCGAGCTGGGCGCCCTCAGTCCCCTCAGAGCGAGCTGGGCCTCGTCCCTGCGCCACCTCCCAGCACAACCCTGGCCCCATGCCCTGTCCCCATCTTACGTCATCGAATCATTTTGTTTGGAAGAGACCCTCAAGATCATTGAGTCCAACTCTTAACCTGTCTTCTGTCCCCGTCTCCTGTCCCCATCCCTCCCCTCCACCCCGCCAGCTGTTCTTGCAAGACCCCAGTGCAAATCGTAGAATAGTCTGGGTTGGAGGGACCCGCAAAGCTCATCCAGTCCAACCGCTGCCATGAGCAGGGACATCTTCACCCAGATCAGGTTGCTCAGAAGTCTGGGATGAAACGGGCACAACTAGAAAGGGAGCAGAAGGGTGCTGGGAGCGGAGCAGCAGCTCCCGCCTGTCAGCACCAATGGTGAAAGGCGCCAGGACAAGCCACAGCAACGCAAGGAGAATCCCTCGCTGCTCCTTCAGACTGTGTAGGGCAACCTGGTACAGGAATGGCACATACCTGGGGTCATATCAGTACCAGTGACACGTGGCTCTTTCTGCCACCCATCACAGACAGGAGCCAGCGGACTTCAGCTGGGCTTATTTCACAGTTATGCCGCTCTCTATCCCGTGCCATAAGCAGGAGCCTTCTCTCCATCCTTCCCCACTGGTGGCTGGGGTGGCCACGGCAGCGCACCAAGGGACGTGGTGGTCCCTCAGACCCAGCAAACCTCAGAGGAGCTGCCCACAGCCTGAGGGAGAAATGACGTGGGGACACAGGGTGGAGGTTAGGAGGGGTTTTCCGTGTCTTTTTCATTTACCCATCAGCAGCACTGGCATGTTGGCGTTGCCCCAGGGTGGGGTAACCACATCGGCGGGTGGGTTGGTGAACTGGGACACTGGTGTGGAAAACTGAGTGTCCTCCTTCGTGCTTGGGTTTCCACACCTGTAAAGCAGGAACAGTGGTGCTGGTCTCCTGTGTGATTTCTCTGAGACACACGGGTGACAGCCAGTATAAAACAGACTGATGCTGTTACTGAGAATGTTATTTATTAATAGATTTTATTAATTAGGGTAATGCTAGGACTTAAAGTGCAAACACTCTTGCCACAAAAATGGGACATTTTCCTCTTTGTAATACTTCATTTGAGAATGTTTCTCTGGCAAGGAGAGCAAACCTCATCACCCACATATGTCCCTCTTTCGCTTACTTGATACCACAATTATTGCAGTGTCCTGTGTGTTTATTCAAGGGCTCTACAGAAGGTGTCTCCAAACACCCAAATCGCTTCAAGGAAGGTTTCCGTGTTGCCTGGACTCTGTCAGAGCTCCCTTGGAGACAACTCAAATGATAGTTTTACAAAGGTGGTTTAATACTGCTGGAAAAAAATGCTGGATGTTATCCAGATAACTGTTTCCTTGATGCAGCAGTCCTGTGCATTTGTCTGTGCTGAACACTAGATGGGGTGTCGGACAAAGGTTTTGGTCCAGGATTTACAGGGTAGAACAACTTGTGCAGAAACGAGTCATGCCTGAAACTGGAGAGGAGTGAGTACACATGTGCAGAGCTGACTGCTTGTGTTACGAAATGTGATTTCTTGGGATACCACGCAACCCGGCCCTCACGGCTGCCGAGGGCTCATGGGGAGCAAGAGCCTCACAGGCGATGTCAGCGGGGAACTGAGAACAGCCAAAGTCATCCTGGAAAGGAAGATAGAGTGTGTGAATACAGAGGTGAAGCTGTTTCGCTGGGACCTGCAGGTTCTCTTCTCTGTACATCTGAATTAAAGGTGCAAGCAGATGCGTTGCTCACCTCGCAGGCTTCAGCAGATGTTTCACCGTTCCTCTCTAGAAATGGAGCGTGGTCCCATGAGCTCTGAAATGGATTGTCACCCCTGAGTCTCTCTGGGATAAAGCATAGTTCCAACTTGTGTCTTGCAAAAGGTGAATTGGCTTTACTGTTTGTGGTCCACCCTCTCAAACCTGGGTGGTGTGGAGCCCTTTCTGACTGATGTGTGAAGGGAGCAACGAGATGTCCCTAGTAAATATTTCATTGTGGTCTTGTGTCCTTTCAGAAGGTCTCACCAGCCTCAGAGGGACCGCATCTCCCGTAACACAGATAGGAAATGCAAAGTAATATGCTAGAAACAACAGAGAGAAGGAGAATTACCTCATCTACGCAAAAAGAAGGGGTAGCACAAGACACATCTATAGATCTTCTCCTTTCCATGTGGGAGGGAGGTGGCATATATTTCCTATACAACAATAGGATGTATGCTGCATAACAGGTACCAGATGGGTGTTTAAATAACCTTCAGCTGCAGCATGTCATGCTGTTATCTCATTATCCCTTACAAGTTAAATGGGTTCAAGCTGGGCCCGGACACAGATGAGATGTCTAATAGTGGTGGTGTGGCTGACATTGATGGCAATTTCCTCGAACAGCCATCTGGAAGCTCCAAGTGGAGCACAGACTCCGCAACACACAGTCCATGGCACAACGTCTTGTTGCGTATTGTGTTGTGCTGATGAGCACGTTGTTCTTCTGGTCTTGACACCCTCCCGTGCCATGGGTCCAGAATTAGCATCTTGTCCTGTATTCACACTGGTGCCCCTGCCCAGCACAGGGATGGTGCTTGGCCAGCAGCAGGTCATCTTGGATCAGCTGCCACAATACTGAAAATGCGTAGCAGAGAAGAACTTTCAAAAATCTTTCGGTGGGTGGTAGTTGGTTTAGGGTGTCCATGATTTGCAGTGTTGCTCAGCGGTGGGAGTGTGTGGCGGGAAGGTGAGGGTGTGGGAGAGGTAAGGACGTGGGGGGATTATAGGAAGAGGGAAGGTTTTGGGGAGTGGTGGCATGTGCTGGAGGATATGGGGTGTTTGCAGTAAATCAGAGTGCTAAAGCTATCGTGGCAGGGGAGGTAGTGGAGATGGGATGGGTGTGTTGCACAGGGATGCAGAGGTAAAGCGCTTAAGGCCAAGGGTGAGGAGAGAAGAAAGTCCCGGTTGAGAGCTTTGCCTGGCCTTACTCTGCTTTCGGTGTGTTAAAAGATTCTGTCACCCACCCGCACTTTGATTTGTACGTTGTTGGTTTAAAGTCAGCGTTCTCGGGACTTCGGGCTCGCAGCTCCATGGCAGAGAGCCTGGAGAATTTGGGATACGGCTGGTTAGCGCGACTTTCTGATCACGAGGCCACATACCTCGCTGGAGAGCCAAGAAACAGCGTGTTTCCAGCCAGGGGACAGAGTGCTCAGAGCCCATGTTGCAGCCCTGCCCTGAGTTCACGGAGTGCTAGAGGTTTCCAGGTAAGAATTGTAGGATCAATGAGTCAATGCTTTTCCCAGAAAAAGTCTGTATTTTTGTTGGAGAATGTATAAGGTCCTCAATATTTCCAAGTGCTTTATGAAGGAGGTTTGGTGACATGGCTGCTGTTGTACATGATGTGCTGTGCTGGCAAGAGGTTCTCAATGGAGGTTTCTAATTGGAGAAGTAGGAGACTCATTTTTCCCTACATTCAGTTTAATTTCTACCTAAACACACATCCTCTCTCCCTGCCCTCTGACTCTGGATAGATGTTCTCTAATGCTCAGAGTTTTTCTGAGGGAAGTTTGGTTTATTTTTACCTTTTTTTTTTTCTTTCTTTTTTTTTTTTTTCTCCTGTATGTGTGGTTTGGGTTTGTTTTCTTTCCCTCCTTCAATTTCAGCATCATCCTCCAAGTGCTTCTTATCCTAAACATAGAGATGAGGCAGTGACAGGAAAGGGCTGCCACGCTGACGTACTTTGGGATCTTTTCAGGGTGGGATTGTGGTGGGCTTTATCCAAATACAGAGCCTGGCTAAGCTCTGAGGGCTATGCTAACGCTGTGGGAAGGCTCTGACTCACTGGAATGTGTTCATTGACCTTTCTATAATGTGACAGTAGCAATAACACAAGACACCAAAATCTACATTATTGTTGAGCAAACACTGTCTAATCCTAGCAACACCCAGGGAGTCAAGAGACTGTCATCCTTCTCTTGCAGGTAGGAAAATTGAGGTTTGCAGATGATGAAAGTTCTTCTTAACATGGTATTTCATAGCAAAGGGTTTAGCATTCTGTTCTGTCTCCGAAACCTTTAGTCAAGAGCTTGAGTCATGCTTTGCCTTGGGCAGGGTTAAAAATCCTTGTGTGGGGTATAAAATCACAGGGTCCCTTGGGTCAGTGTGTGCCGCTGTGCTGGGTGAAAAGGGACAGTCCAACAAAGAACAACATGGAGGAGCTTGGGATTTGAGTGAAGTGAAGCATCATACACATGTCCAAATAAATCTATGTGAAATAATTCCTTTGATCATGTCTGTACCCTTTCAAAATTCTGATGTACTGGTTTGGTTTTTTTGATCTGATGCTGTCTCTAAAAAATGCAATAGAGAGGTTCTCCCCTAAAACAGGAGAAAAGGATTTCCCTTCTGGATGCCCAGCCATAAATCGCTTTTGCCTGAGCCCTTCTTGCAGTCGGAGACCAGGGTCTCACTGTGCTGTACAAGCAGAACAAATACGTGTTTGGATGCAGTAGTGGTCCGGACCAGAGCTTTGCCTGGTCTGCACTGCTACGGCAGCCACCCAGAGCAACCTACAGCAGCTGAGCATCAAACAAGGTTTATCAGGGCTGCTGATACCCTTTGGCCACGATGAATGCTGACGGTCTCTGCAGAGGGAGACAAATGTGATTTTTAATCTGATATCAAGTGGTTTTCAGTAGATGGAGCTATGCAGGTCAGGTTACCTGGTAGGGATGGAAGTGAAAGCGGGGGAGAGGAGGTGTTTAAAGCCATGCTTGATCTATAGCACCGGTGTGGGTGAGGGAAGTGGCCGTCTCACATTTCTTTCCTCCCATGGGAACTTCCTTGAAAGGTAATATTTTACAGATAAAAGTGCAAGGTGACAAGCTGGCAGGACATTTCTTTGCTCTTTATATGGTGAGACCTGGTGTTTGATCTTTTGGTCATACCCACTCCATCAAGCAGTGGCGGATGGAGAAGGCCTTTCTCAGAACAACAAGGAGTTATTTAAGTGCCCGGCAGCCAAACGGGCTCTGCTCTTCCACAGACTTTGTGCTCCAGAGGGAGAAGGGACGGAGGGAGGCAGCCCTGTGGCTTTGGGAAAAAGGAGAGGTTCCTGTTCATATGAGCAGGAGATGTCAGGACTACCATAGTGACAGGCCTTGAGGAGAGCAGAGGTTTTTAATCCGTAGCTGGGCGATCTTAACAGGTATCCATTTCTAAAATGGACTTTCATGGCATGGACACGCTCCAGGCTCATGGAGGATTTGGTGCCAAGTTAAGGCATAGCTTGGAGGAAATTTCTGTTAGGAGTTTAAATACCAAAGCTGCAAGGACACTGGGGCTCAGGTGGATGGTTTATGTGCTGGTCTGGGTGTCCCCTGTTGCAGGGTGAGAGGATGCAGCAGCTCGGGGTCTGATGGTACCACCCCAAGCCAGGTGCACGTAAGCAGCAGCCACCTCTGGACCATGCAAATCCACCTGGGCTGGCAGGCTGAGAGAGGCCCCCTCGGGGCAGGAACTGGGGAAAAATAAGCAGGGTGTGGGACGGGTGTTTTACAAGCCTCCCCTTTTCACCCCTCCTGCTGCAGAGCTGGCTCTGCTCCTGCCTAATTGCCTCTGGGTTCTGATTTCAGGTCCTGTGTTGTGCAAGACGGAGATGAATAATGCATGAATTGGTGGCGATAGACCCAGTGGCCGGGCTATCGGGTTGCACTCGCATGCTGGCAGTTAGGCTCTGTTTTGACTTGTAAACTAAACACTCCTGGTGCAGACATCCTCTGTGGTTTAGTGATTAGATCTGGGGACTGCATTGTTCGGGGGTCAGGCCAAGGTGCTGTCATCCAGCTCTGAGCAACATGGGGTAAGTCACATTATCTGTGCTGTAGGCTCCTCATTGGGAAGAAGGGGAATGGGGATGCTATGAGAGTTCAATTTCACCCACCTCAATCCTGCCTTTTGTTTTTTTCCCTTATTTTCAAAATTGAGCTCAGAATCCACAAATGGAGACTGTTCCTGTTTGACGGGTCTCCAGTCTGGGGCTGGGATCCGATTTCTGGATTTGTTCTCTGGGCTGGCTTGGAAGCAGCTGGAGTAGCTCTCGCGTGAGCCCCTGTGCTGTGTGCAGCAATACCTCTCATGGAGAGAACAAGAACTAATGGGCAAACTCTAGCCCATATTCTACCTTAAAACTTGAATTCTGTTGCAAATAATAATTTAGGGATAAAACCCTGTGTGAAAGGGATGAAACCTGAACTTGGTGAAACGCTCTACCTGGCAGGGGAGGATTGCTCCAGCAAGAGGATTATAGGGCATGAGCAATGCTGTGCCCTCACTCCTGTCATGGGCTCTGATGTGGCCAGTGGCTTGTATTTCATCCAAAGTACATAAGGTGGTTATTAAGCAGACATTCCCATCCAACGCTTTGGGACCCTTAGGTGAAAGAGGATTTAAAAGTGCTCAATAGGTTTTGGGCTGGACTAGAATCAGAAGCTGTGTTTGGCTTGGGGTTTGCAAAACTAAACACCCTGCTCTTTCACCCGTCTCCTGTGGTAGAGCCATAAATACAGGTCACTAAAATTAGTCTTGCAAAGCAGCTATTCTGACTGATGCCTCTGTTATCCCTGCTTCTCCGGCTCCAACTCGTGCTTGAGTAAAGACCTCTGCCTGATTTTAATCAGCTTTAGCAGTTGGTGTTGAGGAGCAAGGAGGAGAAAGCAACTAGTTGCTGCTGCAATTGTTCCTCCCTTTGTTTGGGCAGGCCAGGTCTGGCTGCACTTGGAGGGCTGTGGAGGTTAAGGATCTGGGTTCGGTACTTACCAGCTGGTTGCAAAGCAAGAGAAGAGCGCCAAGCAGTTACCCAGTGAAGGCTGCGGGACAGCAATGCTTCTGTAGGCTCCTGGTTTGTGGGAGAGTTTCAGAGGGGATCTGTAACCAGAGAACAGGCAACAGCATCCAGCAAACCTCGGCAACAGTGGTGAGGTCTCCTGAGCATGGAGGGATGTGGTGATTTCTCTGGAGACCACAGTGACGAGGCTTCCTGGAAACTGCACCAGGTCTGTCCATCTCTGTGGTTTGGACATCAGGCTGCCGATGTGGGACAGCCAACGCATCTCTCCTGTTTGGTGACTTGCTGTCAGGAGCTTTCCAGTCCATCTCTGACCTCTGTGTTGTTTCTTCTGCTCCTGGTGCTGGGGACAACTGTGAAGAAATCACCCAGAGTAGCATCTCTTAGACTAGGACTCCAATGCAGAGTGATCCCTGAGATGACAAGCTATTGTGCAGCTGTCACTAGGTCTCAGTGTTCAGAAATGTGTCCCTCTGTTTATGCAGGACCAGATGAGAGGTATTTAATTATTTCATTTCTGCAAAGTCCAGCTGAATTGCTCTATGGGGACCTGTTAATTTATGCCTCATATCTTACTCTGAACAACCTGGGAAGTATCATTGCCATACATTAGATATAGAGACACATTAATTGATGTTAAACAAGGATGGGGAGTTGAGAAGGGATCTGATAATGTGAGGTTCTTTTTCCAGAATAGATGTTATCTAACAGGAAGAAAAACGTATTTTGCTAAAATAAAAGATTGCACAGAAGACTTCAGTTTCCAGCTATTGTTTAAATGTGTGTTTGAGAGCTGGAAACTGCATGGCCAACACCGAGTTGGAATGAGTTGAAAACAGGAGAATGGATGTGCTCTACAAAGAACAATGTTAAGTCCATGTGAATAACACACAGAGAGGGGATACCAGACCGTGCTGGAGGATACAGAAAAGCCCCAGAGGAACAGAGATGAGAAGCCAGATCTGTTGCTGGATAGCTGCGGAGTAAGTGTCCCAGGGCTGTCTTCTGTAAGAACATAACTGGAATTCCTTCAGTTTGGGAGTAGCCTCTCCAGAGTACCAAATAACTTGGTGTGGAGTAATCCTAGACCCCTCAGCAAGGACTCATGGTGTTTAAAAGAAAAGCGAGCTATTAGGAGGCTGAAGTTGGAGTCCAAGGGGTGAGATGAGTTGGCAGCTGTGCTGGTCATCTGCTGGTTTCAGCATTGCAGGGAAATATGAAAGTATGACTGGGATAATCAAAAGCATGGAGGAATCTCCTTTGAAGAGAGATGAAAGTGAACGTGATTGTGGTGAAGCTGAGTAAGAGGTGATTTCACAGCAGTGTATTGAAGGAGTATGCTAGGCAAAGCTGAGCAAGAGATGCTGTTCTTCTTAACCCCACTGCATGTCTCTCCATGACATGAACAAGAGAGGAAGGAGATCCCATAAAAGGATCATTATTATCTTAATCCAAGTTACATTTCATTATGGAACTCATTGTCCCAGGAAGTAATTCAATTTTAGCAGTTTGGACAGCGACTTGATGCATGTAATTATCAAGCATTACCATCATGTATGACAACAAATTTGCAAGAAAAAGAATTAAACCTTGTGATTCAGAGCTTAAGTTAATCTCTGACTTCTGAAAACTGGATGAACCGGGGTTTATGGGGCCAGAGAGCCTCAGCCCATTGCTCACTACCACAGGGGCTTGTCCCACCTTGAAACCAGGGTGAGCTTCAGGGCTGGTACAACCCAGCGAGCTCCCAGCTCCTCGTGCCACAGCTCGAGCCCTGCGAATGTGGCCGCAGTATCGCGTAGCCTCCTGTCCCTACACCCATCCCACGGCTGCCTTCCCACCTGGGTCGAGCTTCTGTCCTGCTAGTGGGGCAGCACTTCGTGTTCTGTTTGGGCTGAGTTGGTGGCACTGTCAACAGAAACGTGCTGTGCTAGGGAGGTGCATTCTGCTGATTTGTAAATATTTGTAATGAGCGTATATCTCCTCGTGGTGGGCTGTGTAGAGCAGTCAGGGTTGGATAAACATGGGATGGAGCAGATTTCTGCACACATATCGTGAATGTGAGGACATAGCCTGCAAATCAGGAGAGTAATCAAAGCATGAGACCCGGGCAGGTTCCTGGAGTCCTGCTGATGGATCATTCAGGAGGGGAAGAAATCTTAGGACAGTTACTCCAAGCATCACTGTATGTGGAGGGGCTTCTCTACTTCCTTGCATCATTCAGGCCAAATTCTGGTCTTGATGAAGTCTGGGAATCAGTTTGGGAGACTGTATGGTCCTACATCCCCTTCCCTTTTCTCACTGTGGGCTTGGGAAATATGCACTGACTGTTTTTAACTTTCAAGTGCAGTAGATGTTGCATTGCACAGGGTATGTAATCCCTGCTCTGATGTCCAGGCAGGGGCCTGTGAGCTTCATTCCCTTCTCCTTATCTCCTGCTCTGCTGCCTTAGGACGTGATCCCAGCCTGGGCCACACTCTGTGAGGGCTCCCACCGCTGTGAGCAAGAGGGCAGCTGAGACAACAGCGCAATAAAAAGCTTCCAGGCAATGGGGGCTGTCAATAATACAGCTAAATTACTTCCTGCTTTCCAGGCTGATTATGAGAAGGACGTTTTTAGCATTGCATGGGGTGGTGTTTATTAAAAACATCAGAGTTGAGGCCTGGATCGCCTTTCTCCTGGCTGCTGAGATGCTGAAGCAAGCCCAAAAGGTGCATCGCGCATTACACAGTCCAGGGAAAAGAAAAGGAAAGTTTTAACATACATCTGAATAGAATAGCTAAGGGCTGACAAGTGACCCAACTCCAAAAACCTCAAACTGCTGAGAAGCTCTGACTTCTGCCTGAGTCAGGTCTCGTGAGAAGGGGACCCTGGTCTGCTCCTCTAGGACACCCAGGACCCTCCCACTGCAGAGGACCTTGCTCGGAGAGGTGAGAGCATTTAGGAGATCAGCATGTGTGATAAAGAGATTTAGAAAACATGACCTATAAGGGAGGGTGGGAGGAATTGCTACTGTTTAGTCTAGGGGTGATGGGGGGTGTGCAGAGAACTTGGGGTCTTAGCAATAAGCTCTGTGTTTTGGAAGGCTTTGTGGTGCGTGAAGCTCTATGGCAAGGTCGTGAAGGAAGGTTCTCCTTACAGTCGGTCTCACCAGGATGCTGTAGCCACTCTCAGCTGGGATTAGGGACAGGCAATGAAGGAATGGCCTTTCCATTACATCTTGTCCTACGTTTCCATGTCTCTGTGACAACTTCAAAATGCCTTTCTGTTGAAAACAGGACTTAAAAGGCTTTAAAATGGGTGATATCTGAAGCATGCTGTTCTTCCTGGGTTTCAGGGCAGGGTTAACAGCTAAGAGGTACCCATCTGCCAAAAGAGGTCCCTGTTCTGAAGCTGGGCACCCTGTTGCACTTCCGAGGGTGAGCAGAGCCCTGTGGATCCGCCCAGCAGGAGATGTGCCCTTGGTCAGGCACTGAAGATGAGAAAAGCCTTCTTGGCTTGTTTTCTACTTTTCTCCTTGAAGCTGCTCATCTGCTGTTGGACGCCAGGTCTCCATAAGGCTGAAATCTGGGACCACATCTGCTTTCTTTACCAGCCCTGTGAGTGAGCCAGTGCTTTTAAGGCTGTAAAACGTGTCCTGATTCCCATTTCTCCATGAAAAAGCATGTGGAGGCAGGACCACGCGGTACCCTTTACCTTTGCTCTTGCTCAAGAGCATCTGTCACGGAGGCACTCCAAAATAAGTTTAGGCGGACAACAAGGTCCAAAACAAACTTTATTCTGGCTGGAAAAATACTGCCGATAAACCAATTAGAAACGGGGTTTATGCAACTAGTTAGCACTCCGATAGCATAAGATACAGATTCGGATATTAGGTTAGGAGATTATTTGGGGTGCAGCGAAATAAGAATAATGAGGATCCACAGCGTGCATATACGCACTCACAAGCGAACAAACCAGAGCCTTCTCTGCCACTTTTTGCCCGTAAGAGATAAACACTAGCCTACTGCGGTCAGGACTTTACACTTGTCTGTCCCAGATGAGGAATTTACGCTTGCCTACCAGGCAAGGAAGTTACACTCATCTGTCCCAGGCAAGGAAGTTACACTCGCCTACCAGGCGAGGACTTATTAAAGCACATATTCAGTAATTTATCACTCACTCACACGTGGAGGTGAGGCGTTCCCAATCCCAGGAGGCTACCTTAGACAGCTTCTCCGTCTGAGGGGAGGGACTCCGGCAGCACGGCAGACCCGCAGCTCCGAGACCACACAAAGGGGGTCTCTGGCGGGAACCCCATTTATAGTCTGCTCAGATCTGGCTGTGGGCATTCGAGAAGCCTCTCGCCTTCTCTGGGCTGTGGGCACGCTTGGCTCCTCCTCTGCTGACGACCCTGTCCACTGACTCCGGGTCTCCACAAAGAGCTGTTTGCTGCCCCATTGAAGGCCCCGGTTCTGAGAGGGAGGGATGGGCAGCTACCAGTGCCACTGCCACACCAGTTCTCAGGGCGTGGCGGGGGGGAAAGTGCAACTGCCACAGCATCCTACCAGGAAATCTGTATTTACTTTGTAGTTTTGCAAATGCTTGAAGCCTAGGAAATATTTTCCAGTTCCGAAATTTTTGGCAGCAGGATTTGTTTCTTTTCTCTCCCAGCCTGGCGGGGAAACTCCCTCTTTTTGGGCAATAGCATAAGTGTTTTTTGCCTGTTGTTTACAGCTGATGGGATCTGGTTCTTGGGAAAAGAAACACATCACGAGTTGCTGCGGTGTGGCAAAGTGAGAGAGACGCTGGCTCCCCGCACACCCCAAGACCTGACCCCTGTGTCCAACCTTTGCCCATGGCATTAATGGCAGGTGCAGTTCTGCCTAAATCCAGCTTTTACACCCACTGGATCAGAAGGAGAAAGCAAGGGAGAGGAGAAAAAACTTCCCTCGGCCCCTCTCGCAGCTGGGTTGCATCCCTGAAGGCACAGAGAGAGCAGCGTGGCCAAGGAATTCTTTCCTCTAAGAGAAAGCCCAGGCGTGAATCCATGTGAGGCTCAGAATAAGAGAAAATAATCTGCCTTCCACATGCTCACAGCCTGATGACCTCTCTTCCAGCATCTCCTCGCTGTCACAGCAGCAGGAGACACAGTGACCCCCCTGCGGCCAGGATGGGTGAGACACTTTGGGGCAGGAGAGCTGGGCAGCAGCCTGGGAGCAGGCAGGAGGGGACGGTGGATGGAGCTGGAAGGAGAAGACAGGAGGACGTGCCACTGCCTCGCTCTTGGCTGTGGGCCTGGTCCCTGTCCTGGGCTGGCTGAGGAACAGCAGCTTCTTCTGCTCCTCCTTGCCTGACACCCGGAGCCGCTGCACCTCTCCCCTTCCCCGGGCCTCTCCTGCTGCAAGCATCTCATCCCCAGAGTGTGCAGGACTATTTGAGAGAGCCTGAACCTGCATTCCTCATGCCTGAGGCCTCTCGGATAGCTCCAGCCAGCACAGTTGCGGGGAAAAATGCTTTAAAATGCAAAACAGGCAAAAATCTGCCTGAATTTGCCAAGGGCTGAAGTGTCCTCTTTGTTTCAGGAGATGCTAATGCTGGTGGTTTCATTGCTGAAGGACTTTGCAGTATCTTTCAGGAGATGCTGGTGGTTTCGTTGCTGAGGGACTTCATAGTATATTTCAGGAGACAGTGGTGGTTTCATTGCTGAGGGACTTTGCAGTATCTTCTGCCATCCCGCCTGATGCAGGGAGCCCTGGGGTGGGGGGACGGGAGCTGCAGGTGGAGCAACGGGATTTAATCCGTCTGGGGGAGAAGGTGCATCACGGGGATGTGACTTTTCCTGCAGGCTTAAGGAATGAATGCAGGTGGAGCACTTTTCTCTTTAATTAATAGCTAAACCGCTCATGCCTTTACTTGAAAATGTGGTTGTGTTTGATGAACCGGCACAGCACAACCTCCCGTGGGCAGCCGGATTTCCCAGGGCTGGGTGCAGCCGAGGGCAAGTGATCTCTGGGGCAGGGCATGTCTGCAGGCTCCAAGGCTTCGTGCTGGGAAAAGTAGGAAGAAATGGTGGGGAAGGAGGGCACCGGTTCCTGCAGGAGCGTGGGAACAAGCCGGGAATATGGCTCAGCACTGCTTGGAGCCCTGGGCAGGAAAGAGCTCAGCTGGGTTCTGCACCCTCTCCAGCAGCACATGGGAGGATGCTGGAGAAGTGCCACCCGCCTGGCTGTCTCCTCTGGGCTGCTCTGTACCCTCGGGCTCTTTGCCTGGCTGGGCTGTGGGATGTAATTGCTTGTTTGGGAAAATTTGGGGGAATCTGAGCTGTAATTGCCCAAAGCGTCAGTTGCTCTTTGAGATCATATTGGAGCCCAGAGTGCCACCCCGGAATGTGTGCTCGTGCTCCATTGACAAGGATTTGTTACACAACCAGCCTTCTCATGTAGCTGCCACCAGGAAATTCCCCAGCATAGCAATAGTGGAAAAATATGTAGTTTCAATACTGACGCGTAATTCAGCTGGTCAAATAAATACCAACCCGTGCAGGAGCTGAGGGTGATTTTTATTCCATAATCCTTCCAAAGCAGGATTGTTATTAGAGGCTTCTATTTTTAAGTGCTTTTCTCAAGCATCTCCCATGAATTTTTCATTCCTTCTGCCTGCTGCTGTTCAGTTTCTCTCTCAGCAAAACCTACCGTCTTTTCCCTACAGCTCCTGGGGTCAGTTTAACCCGATGACTAAATCTTTCAAAGCCTGAGCCTGATTCTTATTAATCATTTCCCAAAAAATGCAGTGTTTTTTGCTAGCAGTGTTGGTTTTGGGTACGTCTTGTCCTGGGCTGAGACCTCTTGTGCTAAAGGCTTTAAGGCACAGCTTGTAGTTTGAAGACGTACTGTCCTTAGGACCTGCTCTCCTTCAGGCAATGGCTCTGTCCTGGCAGGATGCGATCTGTGGAGGAGGATCAAACTGTTAATATTAACAGCCTGTTTCCGCTCGGATTATTGGGACGGTTGAACATGCTCATGGGAGTTGTGTTGCCTTGGCTCAGGAGAGCCAGGAAGGTGCGACTGTGGATCTGTCGTATGTAGTGTGAGACCCCAAAAGTCAATAAATCGAGCAGGAGCTGGGATCACAGGAGCATCAGACCTGCCTGCACAGGCACCTTCTGCCCTCATCCCCATCCGGACACCTGTCCTTCCTGCTGGAGTTCGGGTCTGTGTAACATTGAAAGGGTCTGAAGTGCATAAGCATGCAAAAAAACCCCAACAACAAAAAACCCCTACTTTCTCTGCTCACATGAGTTTTATACTCCATGGAGCCTGCCCAGCACTTACAATGCCCATGCCTGGGTCTGTCCCAGGGGCTTATGCCTAAACAAACTGTGCTTCTTGTTCATTCCATTCAATTTAAATTGTGCCAGTTACTGGTGCGAATTGTCCAGGGCTTCCTGCCAGCGCCTGAATAATGCTGAGAAGGAGAAAGTCTGGCTGGCTGGCAGGAGAAGTCCTGGCTTGTCTGCAGGTGGTACCAAGCTTGTGTGTATTCCTGCTGCTCGGCGAGGTGTGCTGGCTGCCGCGGGAGGGGAAGAAGCTGCCCGAAGGAAAAAGGTCTCGCTGCCAAAGAGCCTGCGGGCTGGATCCTCAGCTGGTAAAAACTCGAGCAGCTCCATGGAGTGTGCGATGTGGTGGTGAAGGGTCTGGCTGCCTGCCCCAGCCTCACGCTCCCGGGAGAGCCGGGGAAGGGGTGGAGGGAGAAAGTCTCATCCTTGCTGTGGGGCTGGTCTGGACCTTGCATCACCCCAACCCTTGGGCACCGAGGTCTTCTCCGCTGCGGGTTTGCTCCCTATCAGCTACGGAGAGGGGAGGAGGGAAGGAACAGTGTTGGGGATGTGGCTTTGCCACCAACTGCTCACGCTTGGCACTGTGGTGTTTATAATACTCTGCCAAACTCCAGGGAGATGTGAGTGGGGTTGGATGCAGTTTGGTGGCAACGCAGGAGTGGGGTTGAGGGTGAACACCCCAGCCCTTACTGCTGTATTTGGCTGCTGCCTGTCCTGGTGTCCCCATTCCCAGCCCTGGGGAAGCACCCGATGGAGACGTTCGCTGCCGAGCTCCATGCTGGGCTCTGCCCGGACTTGTTCTGCAGCCGCCCTGACGCCAGGGTGGTGGTGACCAGCTGCAGGTACCTCTCCCTTGAAACCAAGCATTTGGGGGTTTGCAAAGGCTCTCTGCACACTCAGATGTCATGGGGCTGAGCCTCATCATGATGAGCAGTGCGGCATCTTCGGGTTTGCAGCATTGGGGCAGAAGAACCACAGCAAGGAAGATCCAGAGGCAAAGAATTTGCAGATCTCTGTGCCAGGAGGGAGGTTGTGTACTTTGAGGGTCTTTCTGGCTCTGAGCCCTGCCCTGCCAGGCTGGGAGCAGCACAGGGGCTGGAGCTGGGCAGGCTGGGGTGGAAGGAAGGAAAGATGGACATCTGCTCGATATGGGCAGGGGAAGAACTCAGCCCTTGGCCGGGATGGCCGGAGCACGCAGCTTGTGTCTGAGCTGAGCGTGGCAGGAGCAAAACCTCTTCTGTACCACCTGGACCTAGGGCCTCTGTGCCCCAAGCACGAGGCTGCTTTAAATTCACACCAGCACCCCAGGAAAAAGGCTCCTGTAGCCGGTTCTCTCCGGGGAGTGAGTTGTCACCAGTGTCCCATTGCTGGGGACAAACCTGTCTTTGGGCAACAGGGTCTATAGCGATGGGACCAGAGCCTGGTCCTGGGCTGAGTGCGATGCTCCTCTTGGGTTACTCTGGACTGTCTTGGAAAGGACAGGATTAATTTTGTTCAATAGCAGTTAAAAAGCCCTGAAGAACAAAACCAGTCCTAGAATCACCAATGCTTTGATAGATTGTTTTGTAAGTGACAAACCCTTGTACTCTATTCTTTACTATTGGGGGCTTTTTTGTGGCTTGAAACTTTTTTTTTTTTTTAATTCCAACATGTCAGTGAATTAAAAATCTGCTCACATCCTCAAAGCACTCATTTTCCACTCAATCTCCAATGGTTTCCATTTGCCTGAAACATCTTTTTTTTTTTTTTTTCTTTCTGTATAAAGGAAGCAAACCCTAAGTCCAGCCCTGCAACACTAATAAACTCGGAGAGCTCCAGTCCGCTCTGCGCTGCCGGCTCACTGGAGGTTCGCTGCTGCCTGCGCTGGGGCTGGGGAAGGAGGAGTTAAAGGTTGCTCTGGAAGAGCAGCCCAGCTGCCTGCAGAGGCTGAGATCCTGCTCTTTCTTCACCAGAGCTAGCTGGGGAAAAGCCAGCTCCAAATTCACATACCACTTTCTAGACTGAGGACAAAATTAAACCCAACTGCCCTGATTCACCCTCTCGGAGAAAACCAAGATGAGCTGGTTTCGGGGCTGGGCAGGCTGGAGTTTATTTCTGTTTGCAGGTTTGGGGCTTTGAGGTCAGTGATTTGGCTGGTTGAGCTCCTGGGCTGGTCCCTCCTGGTGCTCCCCTCCCAGCCAGGGGTGCAGCGCAGACCTCCGGCGGATGGTTCGAGGGACAGCTGTGTCCCTTGTCCTCGGGCAGGTGGCTGTGCAGGGCAGGGCTGGCAGGCTCTGCCCGCGCTGGGCGGGACTGGGAGTACTGGGAACGCTGCCACGGAGGGGTGGGCTGTGGGATCGGGACGGAGGGAGCACAGAGCACAGGCTGGATGCGGCTGAGGTAGGTGCCGACGTTCTTCTTAACTTCTCCTTCTTCCCTGGGCTGCTCAGTTCGTATCCGTCGGTGAGCGGTGCCCGGCTGGGCGAGGGATGCTCTGGGCAGCTCTGTCCCTCGGGGCACAAACAGGAGGGGATGTGGGGCTGGGGGATGCTGATGGGCTGTTTTAGGGAGACGAGAGGTCGAGCTGTGGCCCACGAGGTGGAGGGGCCTGTGTCCCAGCGTGGGGCATCGCATCCCCATGGAGCTGGTGGTGGCAGGGAGCGAGGAGCTGCTCCACGTCCCGCTCTGGGGCTCAATCGCCAGCAGCTCTGCCGCTTCATTTACTCCTGCCCGTCCCAAAGGGCCATACGAGGGCTGGGGGCTTTTGCTGAAGAACCAGTCGTGGGTTCTGTGGTGTTTAAACGTGGCTGTTCCTGCCCCTCTCCCGCAGAGCCCTCTCACAGCCCCGGCAAGATCTCCGCTGGCTGGGACTGCAGCAGGCGACCGAGCAGCACCTCCCCCAGAATGATGGAAAATAAAGTGCTTATGTCGTTTGCATTCTACAGCACGATCTTGATTTTAAAAATGTATGTTGTTGCCATCGTTACAGGACAAGTGAGACTCAGAAAGAAGGTAAGTTCTACTTTCCTTTACCCTGTTCTTCTTTTCTGACTTTTTCCTTCGGTTTCTGTGGTTCTTCTTTCTTTTTAATTCCTGTAAAGGCCGACAAAGTTTTCCTGAAGCAAGCTGAGTTTTCTTTGACTTAAGTTGAAAGTAAAACATGTTTCATAGCTGTGGCAGATAAATATCTCGCTTCTCTTTGGCTCCTTTTGTTTGTTTCTACCATCTGTAGCTTGATGTTTATAATTTCTGAATCCCAATCTAAATAGTAATTTCAGATCTAAAGTGCCATGCAGGTGAGCTGCTTCCTCAAAGAGACTGTTTACAGTTAATTTTCCATGTCTGGAAGAAAAGAAGGAAGGGGCAAACGGTTTAAGAACAAATAATTGCAATCGTCCTTTTTCTTGCAATGTAACAGAAGGCTTCTGAGCTTTCGGAGGCTCCAGTATGTGAATGCTCCAGGAGAGCAGAAAGTCATGGGGAATAAAAACAATAGCTGGAGGAAATGGTTCTTGGACACAGGGGAAAATACAGGGAGGACCAGGAACTCAATCTGCTGTCAGGAGACGGGGTTAAACAGACCTTCTATCGCCTGCCACCCAAACTGAACTTGTGGCAAAACTCAGTTGTCTGTGAGACCTGTTTTAAAGCATTTGAGAAGTTTTTGACTACATCAGTGGAGCAGGAGAGAGAGATTTCTGCTCTCAGATAGAACACAAAGGTAGACATCCCTGTGCTGTAGCATCATTGTAATGGGTGATTTGGCTTCCCCCATTTTTTCTAAATGATGCTCCAGCCCTGGGACAGTCCAGGCTTATAATATGATTAAAACAAGCACCAGGGTCCTTTCCAGGCTGCAAAGTGAAGCTGCCACTTGTAACCAGGTCCCTGACGAACAGCTTCTGAGCATAGGTAGGGAGCTCATATAAATCATTTTTATTTGTACGTTTATTAGTGTAGGATCTGATTCCCCTGGGGCAGGTTTCATTCACACAGTATCTCTGCCAAAAAAACCAGCCAGGGAATATCCTTCCTCAGTCGGTTGAACTAGTCTGCCGGTCTCGGTTATCTTGTGGATGCTGCGTTCAGCGACTGCAAGCTCTGTGCCAGCGGTGAGCTCATTTGGTGGTTGGCAAAGTCTGCTTTACGTGGGTTTCACAGCCAGGAATGGACTGGGATCAGGCTGGAGCTCCCTTGAAGCCCCCGGTTTGGGATCTGCTCACTGGGCAGAGTTGGGTTTTTCAGAGGATAAGGAAAACCCACCAGGAGGTGCAAGATTTAACCCCCAGAACAGTGCACATGGGAGTGCAGCTGCTCTTGCACTTCTGAAGGGTGGTGAGAAACTGAGGCTGAAAGCTCTCCTTGGGCAGGAAGAAATCCGCACAGGTCTTAAAGACTGGGAGTAAAGCTTCTACCTGTCAAGATCCAGAAAATGTCACGAGCACATATATTATAGGCCCTCTCTCTTGCAGGCGTTTGCAAACCCGGAGGACGCGCTGCGCAATGGGGGGCTGCAGTACCACCGGGAGGACCCCGACGTGGAGCGGTGCCGCAGGCGAGTACACGGGCCCTGGGAGCTGCTGCAAAGCAGCAGTGGGAAGCTAAAGGGTTCATTAATTAAGTAATTACCTAGATGGGTTAAATGCCTGGAGCTTGGATGTGACACCCCGCACACAAGAGCAGTTTAATACGAGCGTGGCATGTGCTGGAGCAAGGACAGGAGGAAGAAGGCAGATTTGGCATCTGACTCTGGCACAATTAAACTGATTCCTAGATGCTCAAAGTCCCCCAAGTCTTGTCCCGCACCCACACCCGAAGGCTCCTCATGCCCTGCTCTGACAGGACCCCGAATCCCCCCCAGACCCCTGCACAGCTTGGACAGGGAACTGTGTGGCTGGTCCCAGTGTGGCCGCTCTGTTTGGGGCTCTGCAAAGAGGGTGACACGATGACAATAACTTCTGCCTCCCTAACTGGGCAAACTCTGAATCTTTGCCCCTCTTCTGTGAGCCTCACGGTTCCTCAGAGGTAAAACCCGGGGTTATTCAGCCCCAGGCTTGGTTTTCTGTCCCCTTTACCCAGAAGGAGGTGCCTCAAGTGCAGGGCTGGATCATTGGGGACATGCAGGAAAGGGACTGGAGCCGTGTCCTGCTGTCACCGAGGCCTCGGTCGCCAGCTCTGGGTGTGAGACTGTGCTGCTCACCTCTGCTGCCTGCAAGATTTGCTTTAAAAAACATCCTGCGCCACCTAATCCCTGGGCTTCCAGTGGGAGGAGGAGGGGAAACAAGCTGTTCCCTTGCTAAGAAAAAGAAAATAATACTAGAAATAATAATAATAATCCTCATTTGATTAGACAGAAAAGAAACAGTTCCATAAAAATAAATATCCAGAGCTGCTGAAAAGACCTGGGGAAGTCTGGGATCTGACTTGTGCAGTTAAAGCGCTCAGGGTCAGTCCTTGCAGATCTGCTCACAGCCCTGGGGAAGAAAAATTAAACCCAAGGTGTTTCCCCTGAACAAGGGTGATGCAGCTTGTGCAGAAGAGCAGCACAGGCACCTTGGCCTTGTTTCAGGCCAGAAATAGCTTAAATATTCTCTTGGCTTTGTGAATATTCAAACATCCTGGGGCACAGGAAGGGGGAGCAAGGGCAGCTCTTATCAAGGCTTCATCTCTGCTATGCAAACCTTCAGAGATAAGAGGGAAGAGGCAACTGAGCTTCCTGCCTGGGTCACTCTCCAGCCCAGATCTGTCCCCACCCACCCGAGAGTCCCCCCATTGAAGCACTGGGCTCTGCACCGCAGAAAGCAGCTCTCGCATTGCAAGCGAGCAAAAGAAGGAGAAGCAGAGGTGATGGGAGGGTGAGGACAGCTTCAGTACTTCGAAGGCTGGTCTCTGGAGAGGAGGGACAGAGCCTACGCATGGCCAGATCCTGTTTTGGCAGCGATGTGGGTGGTGGCAGATGATGCTGTGACGTGCGCATGTTCAGATGGAGCGCGGGGTTTGGCCTCATCCATGTCACTGTGTCACCACGTGGCCACTGTGGTCCCTCCAGCCTGATTACGCTGCAATGAAGCAGGTGCTGCTGGCACAGCGTGGGGGTGCAGGGGGTGCTCGGGGTGCTCCTCCACGGTCCCATTTGGATGCGCTTAGGAGAGGGGTGAAGCCACGAACCCTTCCGTCCTTTCTTCTCTGGAGAAAGCGTGGTCTGGAAACCACCTCATTAATGTATAACGTGGCCACATCTGGGGCCGTGCCATGCTGGCGCCGCACCAGCTTGGAGCTTTTCACAGCTTTGCAGGGGCTTTGTTTTGCTGTGTTTATTTGAAAGCTTTAACGCCGGAGCTGTCATCCATCACGGCACAGGTGTCCCAGTTACAGAGGGCAAGCATTGGGAGCATCCCACAGGAGAGACACCGGCTGTGAAATCCTGCTGCCTGCATGTGTAGGAGGGATCTGGCTCCTTTGGGGTCTACAGCCACCCTATCCAACAGAACTGCACCCCAGGCTGTGTGCTTTGGCTGGAAGGGATGGGAGACTGCAGGGGTGGGAGATGGCAGAGATGGGAGACAGCAGGGAAGCTTGGTGGGAAGAATCCAACTTATTTCCCTTTCCAGGGCCCACCGCAACGATATGGAGAACATCTTTCCCTTCCTTTTCCTTGGAGCCATCTACTCGCTGCTGGATCCCAGTCCTGCAGTGGCCAGGATCCACTTCTTCATCTTCTGCGTGGGGCGCATCATCCACACTGTCGCCTACCTCCTGAAGCTCAAGGCGCCCACGCGCTCGGTGGCCTACAGCGTGGCACAGCTGCCCTGCTTCTCCATGGCTCTGCAGATCCTCCTGGCCACCACCCCGTACTGGTAACCCCCAGCGAGACCAACCATCCAAACCCCCTCATCCTGCGCTCTGCTGGTTCCCCCGGCTGGACTGGGTGCTGCGTGTGTGAGTGTGAGTGTGCACATGTGTGTGTGTATGGACATGTATGTACATGGCTGCCAGGGAGGCCATGCAGCCTTGATAAAGGTCTCGTGCCACTGAAATTGGGCAGGGAAGTCATCAGAGAGAAGGGGCACGTCTCCCCATGGAGCGGGAAGAGGGTGCAGAGGCAGGTTTCTCTCATTCCTGCTAAGGGCGGGAGGGGGAAAGCACCTGGATTGCCCCTCAAGGAAGGGGTTTACTGAAGAAAATAAGGTTTTCTGGCCCAACTGCATTTGGAACTAGGAGGGGGAAGATGTGCCCTTTCCCCTTGGTCACAAATACCCCATGAATCAGGAAGGGAAAACTGTGAGGGTCTCACAAAGTCTCGTGGTCAGCAGATGTGGGTGGTAGCAAAGTGGGGGGTTATAAAACAGCCGCCCTCCTCCTGCCCAGCTGTGTGAGTCTGTGGAAAGTGGGGGTCCCTTAGGTCCCCTCTCCCCTGAGGAAGACAGGAGGCAGGTACCTGCCAGGCAGCATGACGTGGGAGTCGTCATCTCAGGGGTGATGCTGTGAAGCCACCGAAGCGTTCAGTGCTCCCAGCGCTGCCTCGTCTCACGCCACGGGATGCAGGTCCTGCCGAGGAGCCTCGCTGCAGGCAGGAGCCGCCTGTCCCAGCAAGGACACCCCACGGCCGGTGTTCAGCACCTCCTGGCCAGCAGCAGCTGTGGCTTTTCCATGGTCTCACCGTGGCAAGATGCAGAGGGATGTGCCTGGAGCAGCCGTCAGGAATCGTTTCCCCCATCAAGAGCCAGACACAAAGCTCTGGGACTTACGGAAAGACTGAGATGCTCACACAGAACTGGGGGTGTTGTAGTTTGCAAACAGAGCTTTCTCCCAAGGGTGATATCTGCGTTCACGTGCTGCTGATGGCTGAAAACGCTTCCAGGGCAGCAGGCTGAATTTCTCCCCCTCTGTTTATAGCCTTTCTCTGGCCGCAGAATGGCCATTACTATTTGGGGAATGTGCCGTGACCACTTTGGTGGTGTTTTGTTTCAGCTCTTTCCTGCTGTCCACCGCTGCCGAGCTGTGCGCAGCTGGGATTAGCTGGTGTTTGCAGAAAGCTCTGGAAATGAGCAGAGTGGCTTTGAACCTCCCTGCAGGAGAATACCGCTGCTCTGCAGTGTCACCTGAAAGCCATCATGTTGGAGAGGAGGGGCTGGGACCAGGGTGTCGCAGGATGACAAACCCTCGTGAGCTCCTCTGCTGTGCGGCTGTCCCAAAGTGCCGAGGGCTGGTCGAGGCAGCAGCAGCAAACGATGGAGCATCCCGATGGAGGACAGGGCAGAGAGAGGGCTCTGCTGTTCGGTGCCTTCTCCCTCCATGCAGAGTTTTACTAAGATCACAGGGCAAAACCACAATGAGCAGAAAATAAATTCTCCTTCCACCTGTCCTGAACACTAAAGCTGTTCCCTTAACTCTGCTGTCCTCGGCGATGCTTTTCCCAAAACCTCACTAAGCGTGCACAAATCATGGGGTGAAACACCAGCTCAGACAGATGCTCTGAGCCCTTGCCCAGCTCAGGTAGGAGCTTCTGTGCGAGTAACTCCTGCCTCGGCCTAGATGTGCCCTTAGGTGAAGCTGTTTGCCGAGGTTTGGGGCAGAGTGCTCTGCTCTCCCGCAGGGCATGGGGGGCCCTCAGGCTGTGGAGGGTGGGCAGGGCTGCGGGTTCAGCAGTTTGCTCTTGGCCACTTCTCATTTACGCAGCCCCAGCAGATGTCTGGCTAATATGTTCCCCTCTTAACAAGCCTTTTCTGCCTCAAGGTCCTGAACTCCTGTACTTTTTGCTGCCGCTGCACATGCATCCTGGTGGCAGGAAGCAAATATTCCCAATAAAAACAAATCATTGTGCTCTGATACGTCCTCCCTTCAGGAGCAGCAGATGCAGCTGGGTAGCAGCTGGGTCCAGCCCCAGCAGGATGGCTCCCCAGCTGCAAAGCGCTTTGCTAAACCCCACTGCAGACCCCGGAGAGCCCCAGAACACCTAAAGAGATGTCCCTTTCCTTGGGGCCCACTTGCCCTGCAGAGAAAGCTCTTTTCCAGGTGTGCATTATTTGTGCTGATCCTTTAAATTCAGCAGAGCTGAGCGTTGCTGTGCTCAGTTTTCCTTTGTAGAGCAGCAAGTTGTTGCAAAGCTTGGTGTTCCCCAACTCTCCTCCATCCCTGCTCCCCCAGAGCAGGCTACTGTTACGAGATGCTTTGTCCCAGCAAGTTTTCTTCACTCCCTGCCTGTATTCGGCCAGCTGCTTTCTTACCCCATGGAGCCAAGCTGGTGCTTAAATCCTGGAGGGCTGGAGAAGTTCAGGTAAGATGTGGTTGCTCTCATTTCTGTGCTTACACCTTGCAGAGGAGCTGCCTGTGTTTCTTAAGCTCAGCAATCCCTCCTTTTACTGGTAGCTTACTGGGAAGTGAAAGCCTCATTTCTCTGGTTTTCGCCTATTTTCTTAAACTGTTTGTGTTTGGGAGGTTCTGCCTCATTGGTGTATGTGTTACCTGGTTGAAATGGAAGAAATTACTCCACTTGGTAGGTTTTTTTCTTTCCCTTATGCTTTTTGATTTACAATGAGAAAGGCAGTGGCTTTATAAAATGGACTCTCTCCAGTACATGTTACTGTGGTTAGAAATGTGGCTGGGACTGTGATTTTTTTTTTTTTTTTTTTTGGCATTTGAAGGAAAAAATGGGGCTGCAGAACCAGCCCCTTTCCCGAATCCCCAGAGCTACCAGCTCCTTCAGCCTCCTCCTGCCCGTTTGGTGCCTGGGGCTGATGCCCTGCTCAGGGAAGCTGGGGTTACACGCAGAGCTCTCCTTTCTTCTCTTTTATTTAAAAAAAAAAATAAACCCTGCTGTACTGGCTACAGGGAAAAGCTTGGGAATGTGCACCCTCCTGGCTCCAAAAAAACAAACAGTAAAAGCCCACAAGGCAAACTTCAGAGGCCTGACCATTGTGCTTATTTTGAAAGGCTGCGGAGGTTTGTGGGAGGCAGGACGGAGCCCGGCTCTCAGCTGCTGGTTCAGCCGCGTCACAGCCCTGCCCATGGTGTTTGCTGTGTGCAGGGCAAGTGATGAGCTAAAGCATCCCCTGGCTTTTCCCAAATAGTATCCTGAAGCCTGGAGCTCCCAGATTCCTGCTCCACATCTTCGTGTGGGAAGGATGTGCCCAGGGACCCCTGCAGCTCCAGGAGAGGGGGGACTGTGGTTGCATCTCCCAGTTTCTGGGGTTTGGTGTGTGCATGGTATGTGCCAACAACCTGGTTTTCGCACCTGGCTCAAAGCTTAAATGGTAACACTGCGAAACCCACCTGGGGCTGCAGAACAACAGAGTCTGGTGCCTGAATATTTGAATATGATTCACACTGCCAGTACGTGTCTTCCCTCCACCCTGCTGAGCCCAAGGTGTTTGGAGGTGGGGGAAACCCAAGAGGAAACCCACCACAAGCCACTTCCAGCCAGTCCAGCCGCAGGGTCCCTCCTGGCCCTGAGCTTTGGGGTTGCCCCTTCCTTACCCACCTGCGCTGCTTCCCGGGTCCAGCCCTTCGCCATCCTGGGGTCTGGGGCCAAGATGCCCCTTGGGCATCTCTCCTGTGACACAGGTCACTCTGCCTTCTCTGCCAGCCCAAAATATCCCATTTCTTCTAGCAGATGTAGGACTCTTCCATCTCACCCCACACAAATATCATTAATTCTCTCGAGGAACTAGAATTCCTGTCACTTGTAGGGAGAGCAAGAAGCGTCAGTTCTACAAGTACGGACATCCCTGAAGTTTTGTCCTCTGGGAAAAAGAACGGTGTTTCACTTCTCTGCTCTGGCACGCACGGGGGTGCGGTTGACACAAGGAAAACTTTATTCACTGTGGTTTTTTTTGTTGTTGTTTCTTTTTTTGGTGGTGTTTTGGTGAGTTGGTTTGGGGGGGCTCCGCTCCGCACCCCTCCCTGCGCGGGGCTGCAGCGCCCCCGTGTGGCGGCGGGGGGACCCGGAGCCGCCACGGGGACCCCCCCAACCCATGGAGACCATGGGGTGGATGGAGGGATAGATATATGGATGCTGGGTGCTGTTCTTTGGGGAGCTCGTCTCTGCCCATCAGAGCAGGCAGACGCGATGTTCCGCCTCGCTCCCAGCCGCGCATCTGCGTGCAATAATTCTTCCTTGGCTTTGTAACACCCACTACAAAGCAAACTTTTGCTTCCTCCCTCCTTCCCAAATCGCTACAGAGGGTTACACCCCCAGTGGATAGCTGCCATCCAGCCTGTCGAAAGCTTCACTGCTGCCATAGGTTGCTTCTTTTTGGGGTTTGGAAAAAAGCAGCAGCAAGAAAAAAATATCAGCTGCAGGGAGGAGATGCTCCTTCCAGATGCAACACGGAGTTCGAGATGACCGTCGTATCCCCCAGGACAGGAGGGGCTCAGCTGCCGGGAGATGACATGTTGCTGTCATATGTACATATGTTTCTGTAGCTCGTCGGTGGCGTCAGCAGGACTTGGAGGGTGTCTGGGCCTTCCCGTTGCCACCAGAGGGAGGAGGGCTGAGCACAAGGGTGGCGGGAGAGGAGGATGCTGTAACCGCTGCGTGCCTGTACAGCTCATTCTGGACGGGGATAACCAGGCTGGCATCCTCACGAGCTGGAAAATGTGAGCTCTGTTTTGTCTCGCTGCCGTGGCAGCCGATGCTGATGACAATATAAAATCGTTCTCATTAAAATATTGCGGGGACAAACTTCAACTTTTCATTGGTCAGAAATCCATGCACAAGTGTTGGGCTGTAGGGTCAGAAACAAGGAAAAGGGGGTACAGGGAGGTGCTCCCATGAGCTGAGACTTACCCTTTGGGAGTCAGCTGGTTGAAAACTAACTGCTTTGAGGAAGGAAACATAATTTGCAAATAATGTTCTTGCAACCTTCCCTGCTTGCCTGTCTCCTGGTTTGCAGACCCCTCAGTAGTCCATCAACTCCTGGGACCTGGCAGACCATGCGTTGAGACCTTCTGCTCTAGCGGGAGTTGAACTGAAGCTGGGACAGTTCAGGCAGGAAATAAGTGACATATTTCCAGCAGTTAACAGTAATGAGTCACTAGAAGAATCTGTCCTGGGACCTGCAAGCTCTTAACTTCCAAGGGTCTTTTGACTCTGGGCTGGATGCTCTCCAAAGGGATGCTCTGCACTGGCCGCAAGCTGAGGACACAAGGATGCTGCTTGGGATCTTCTCTGCATGGGGCTGGGCAGGAGATCGGGCAACTGCCTTTAATGATCTACAAGTCGTTTGGTAACAGATGCTCATCCTCATATCTGTGGAGCATCAGTTAGTGTTTACAGGTTTCCACCCCCATTTACAGTGCTGGATTTGACCTGATAACCTGGCAGCAAGGGGCTGCTGCCTGCTCCTGGCCACATCCTATCTCAGCCCATTCCCTTGCTGCTGAGGGCACATGTGAGTGCTGCTCCCAAGGCCACGGGTGTGGGGCCAATGTTAATTTGAGCTGCTGCTTTGTGGGGAATTTGCAAGCTGCCTGGTGCAAACTCTGTAAGCTCTGCCACTGCTGGGGGGATTTTGAAGGGGAAAAGCAAACAGAGTCCTCTTCCCCAACACTCCTTCCTCAATAGCCCACACTCATCATCCCCAGAATGAAATAAGATGGATCTGGCAAGGCACTGCAATTAGCTGTTATGCAGGGACCTTCATTAGGATGTTTTCTGTGCCACTCGAGTTTCCTCTGTCTCCAGGGATCAGCTTGAGGGCCCCCAAGCTGCAGAGAATCCTGGCAGCTCTGCCGTGGGACTGTGGTCCCTCTACCTCATCCCAGCTTCAATGAGGCCTCAAAACGCTCCCCCCTTGCTCCTGCCCCTCTCCTGGAGCATGCGGACCACTTTTGGGAGCCTGGGATGAAATCCAGGTCTTGAGGAGAAGCTGTGAGATGCCACCACCATGCAAGGTGAAGGTGGTCAGATCGTGGCTCTTGTCCCGTATCCAGGTCATCAGTCCCCTGCCTGTGCTGCTTGTCCAGAGCAGGTGGGGAAACTGCTGTGGCCAGTGAGGAAAGAGCCACATCCCCATTATATCCACAGACACAACTTTACTCAGTAAAATATTTATTCCTCCATTATTTCACAAGAGTTGTTTTTACAAAAACCTTACAAAAATTTCCAAAACACAGACATGCAGAAGAAAAAAAAAAAAAATCCACTGTGGATCTTGTTACAAGTAATGGAAATGTACAAATAGAAAGGGCAGGAGGGAGTTTAGATTACAATAATCCCCCCATCCTGCTACCCCTCCATGGGTGCAATTTGTATCTCGTCTCGGTGAGGCTTTGGCGTTGACTGACAAGCTGTGATAAGCTGTCAAGAGCACGGCAAAGGAGGGGCCCTAAGATTAGGAGTGAATGTTTTCAAATATATATATACATATAGATATTTAGTGAAGAAATATTTATTCCCTGCTTTTTTTAGGTTTACAGAAACGGCATCTGCAAACTATTAAATGGGTTTATTTTCATTAATGCTCTCAAAGAGGCAGTGACATTTATATCCCTGTGGTTTCATCTTGTATAACTGAAAAAAGAGCCCCGTGCTTTCCATGGGAATAGGACCCCCCTGGCCCCCTTCTCCTGCCCCAAGCAGAGTTTCTCATGGTGGATGATTTGATCCCCAGTGGGTCCTGGCACATCTCAGCTTTTGTCGTGTCTCTGCACGGTGTCTCACTGGTCAAACTGGGGGAGCTGTGTGCTCCCCTGCTGGCATGGCAAACACGGGGATGCCAGCCCTGGAAATGGGGTTGGGGGTTACATGGTGGGTGTTTAGGATGACTTTGCTCCCTGGATGGGGTGGGCAGTGTTGGTCAGGTTTGAGAAGGAGGTGGTGACTCTTCCTGACCCAGCGGCTGTGTCGAGTGGAACAGAGAAAGCCGCGGCAGGATGGAGGGACCGATTTTCCCCCAGCCGGAGGAGCTGTGCTCCTCTCCTGGTTCTCGCATCAGGTCTCCAGCTGCCCAGGGTGAATTTGAGGGTCCCGGTGTTGCAGCTGCTGGGCACCACGTGCGGCTGCAGAGAGAGCCCTGATGGGAAAGGGAGAGGATGCTCCTGGGAGTAGTGGGGACTTCGGTGGAGTAGCTGGGACGCTTTCAGCCTTGGTGTTGCACACTGCAGGGTGTTTCTCTGGAGGAAGCACCTTAGCACTCGCCATCTTCATCCTTAGATCTACTGTTGCCATCCCCAGGAGGGTTCAGCCCTTCTGGGCAAGTAGGGCTGGTGCCTCCTCTGTCCAGGCCACCCGTCTGAGCTGGTGATGTCCCCGCGCTTGGCTGGTGGCTCTTCACAGTGAGTGAGGAAAGAGTGGTCTGGTTTCCAGAGGGCTTTGTCCACAGGGTAAAACCTCCATCTCTCTGGCTCATCCCCCATCGCTGCAGCATGGGCAGAGGAAGGTGCGGCTGCCTGCGGCTTAGTCCCACGGGCGAAGGACTGGGGTGGCGTAAGCCTGAGGCGGGGCTGCCCACCTTGTGTCCGTCCCCCTGTGCATCCCACCTTGCAACCTCATTAGGCTGCGCGGCAGGGTGGGACGAGGCAGGGAAACCATTTCCTTTCTGCAAAACCAAAAAAGCCCACCCCCACAGAGTCGCCAGCCCCAGACCCCCGCGCACATCTGCGAGCTGCCGGTGGGGAGGCTGTGCCTCCGGAAGGCGAAGCCTGCTTTGCCGTTGGCACGAAGTGCTGGGAGCCACCTACTCAGCTCAAACCCAACAGCTTTTTCCAATTTTCTCTTTTCCCTGGGACGCTTAAATGACCTGGGGCTCTGCAGAATCGCTGGCAAACCCCCTGAGGCAGGGCAGCGGTGCCGGCTTGGCGACCAGCGATGCTCCCCGCAGCTCACAGGCTCCGAGCGAGTCTGTTGAGATGCTCCAGCCCTCCTCGCCCCTCCGGGTAGGGACAAAGCCCGATGCCGTTGGCATAGGCAGCTCCAAACTGCAGGCAGCGTGATGCAGGAGCTTGTTGGGACCCGCTGCGGCAGGGGAGAGCTGTCAGCTTCCCAAAGTCTCCCCCAAGCACCGCAGCTGGGGATGCACAAAGAGGAGAACACGCGGGTCAGCTTTGGCATGCATGTTTGAGTGCCCAGCGGAAAGGGGGACTCGTGATCCTCCCACCGTTGCATGTTGTCCCTGCGGGAGGAGAAGACCCAATAACTCTTTGGCTCTCTGGGCGAGATACCCAAATTGGTCAAATCCAATAGTCCAAGATCCTTCCATGTTTGGAAGCAAATTCTTGTTCCCTTGGCAAGTCTGTTTGTCCTCGAAGAGCGCGTGGGGGGTATGTGTGTGTATATATAGCCTTTATTATAAGGGTGTGCGGAAAAGCAAGTTTCTAACCAAGTTTGCTCCATATGTGGTTATAATTATGTGCCACTTCGGCCTGGGACTGACTCTACCTTCAAAAGGGAAGAGGAGAGGAGAGGTGCTGAGACGTTGGATGAGTGGCACGTGGGTTGGGCGGGTGGTGGATTTGTCCTGGACCGGCACGGGAGCTCCACGCTGGATCCTGGATGAGGCCATGGGGTGGGCTTTGCCCTGCTCAGTTCACGGTCGGCACCTGGTTCTGATGGAGGCTGAACTCTTTGGCTTTGAGGCGCAGGCTGGCGATGCTGTTGGCCATGTTCACCCCTTGGGTGGGTGTCGCAGTCCCACTGGAGCTGTAGGAGGGCACAGTGCTGCGGAGAGGGAGCAGGGGAGGAATGAGCCATGGCCTACGGAGGAGTCCCTGTGCCCCGTGAGGTCCTGCTGTCTTCCCAGGCCAGGCTGGCCGTTCCCTCTTGGACATCTCCCACAAGAGCAGTTGAGGCTTCAGCATTTTTATGTGATTGGATGCATGTGGGAACCCCCCAAACTATGCACCAGGAGGCCCTGCCTTGAGCTTTTGGATGAGATAGCTGGATACGGAGAGCTGAGAACCAGAAGGAACCCGTGCCACCTCCCGTGCCGAGATGTGGGAAGGGTCAGTGTGAGGCCAAGCAAAATCCTTGCAACGACCAGGCCACCACTCCAGCCTCCAAATGCACAGAGGCAGAGCAGCCCACTCAGCAGCAGGCAGGGGATGCTCAGATGAGGCTGAAATGGGTTCCCAAATCAAAGCCAGACGAGTAACTTTTGGCCCCATAATACTCCCCATGTCCCCTACAGTGGCACAAGGACTCCTGTGGTGGTGGGGACAGTCCCTAGGCAGCCTGTCCCATGGCCACCTCCACCCCAGCAACTCTGGTGCCTGCACCTACCTGTACGGGGAGGTGCTGGTCCAGGAGAGATACTCTGGGGTCAGGGCGGTGGGCCTTGGTGCCATGGGCTGCTCAATGGCTGCTTCTTGGCTGTAGGATTTGAGGAGTGATGCCGATCTGTTGGCCAGCATTGCCCTCTCGTTACGGCGAAACTTGGCCCTCCGGTTCTGAAACCAGACCTGCATGGGGAGGGAAGGTGGTCAGCAGGGACCTGGTGCCAACAGAGATGTCCCAAGCATCCGTCCTACTGATCGTGGTCATGTGCAGGATGAAATGAGGGAGGCAATGGCCCTGCTCCCACCTGTTGTCTTTTCCCGCACAAACCTTTGCTCACCTGGACTCTTGCCTCGCTGAGGTTCACCCTTCTCGCCAGCTCCTCCCGCACGAAGGCGTCAGGGTAGTGTGTCCTCTCGAAGACCCTCTCCAGAGCCTGCAGCTGGCTGCTGTTGAAGGTGGTACGGTTCCTCCTCTGCTTCTTCTTCCTCTTGGCTGCCCCACGGCTTGGGCTCAGGCTCTCACCTGTGGGGAAAGCACAGAAGAGGCCACGTGAGAGCCAGACCTGTGTGAGACCCCAAAGACTCCACGTGGGGACCCGACGAGGCTCGAGTCCTCCTAGGGGTCTGCATGACCCTGTTCCATCCCCACCATGCTCCCTGCAGGGAGCGATGTACATACAGCCCTGGGGTCTCCAGGAGGATCAAAACCTATTTTAGCATCTGCTGGCGCATAGGGTTAAACCCAGCTTTTGCAAAGACCTGTGGTGGTTTCACATCTGGCTAAAGTCACCCAGGACCTGACTTTGGATACCAGTCTCAGCGGACTCTTGGGGAGCACTTGGCCCAGACTGCTGGGACTGCACCTGACAGCTCCCCAGCAATGGGGACATGTCCACAGGGTGTCTTGGGCTTGGCTCTTGCTAAGGGTTTAGGTCAAGTTTTCATGGATGGTGATGGAAATTCAGCACCAAAACATCCATGAGATCGGCGTCTCCAGCACCCTCTCAAAACCCTGCTGTGGTGTGTCCCCAAGGTGACACAGGACCACAGATGAGCATCTGCTCATAGAGCTAGGAACTAATGCGTCTTGCAGAGCTCAGCCTCTGCAGTGTTTATTTCTGGCTTTGCTGGCTCATGGAAACATGAAGCTGAGGGTGTAGTTTGGTTTCTCGGTATTGATCTTGGGCTTTCAGCCAGGCTGAGATTAATCTTCTCTTTGTCACTAATATCATCAGGTTTAGGCAAGTTTATGAAGTCTTTTTTTCTGAGATAGTCAGCTGCCGCCTGCGAAGGCTTCACGGGGAACGCGTCTCACTGTCGTTCTTCTATATGGAGGTACTGGTTAATTATTCTTTCTGTTAATAAAGCATCTGGATCCAATCTGTACCTACTGGTGGGAAAGTATTTTGGAATTATTTGAAATGTTACTAGTTTTATGATATTCTGATTCATAGTAGGGTTATACTGGGGTTTTCTGCTCTATATCATTGCAGGGGCCATGATGGCAGGAATTACCGCTCCCTGAATATACTCAAGAAATAAATTCTTGCTAATAAGCTATCTGGATACTTATTAAGTAGGTATGGAGCATTTTCTGATGATACTTGAGCAAGTAACAAAATCTACTGGAAGGGATATTAATTCTCCTGTTTCAAGACACTGCCAAGCTGTTGAGCAGGAGGAAATGATGCCTTCCAAGATCTTTAGGGCCAGAAGAACGTCCTTGGACCTTAATTCTGAATAATTCAAGCCATGAAACCTTCACCAACAAGTTCTCCATCAAGTCCCTAAGGTCCCTTTGTGCCCAAGTGTACTGCTCTCAAGGGCTGTCCCATCCTGAGTTGAGCCATGAAGACCAGAGAAACCCCAATATCTGCTGGCAGGTTGTTTCTGGGACTAATCACCTTCTGCCCAAACCAGGGTCCAAACTTAGAGCTACTGTGGAGCTTCCTTACGCCTTTCTCTGAAAACCCTGCTGCTGGCTGATGCCACCAATAGCATCTCAATGCAAAACACAAGCTGCTCCAAGAGATGTGGCGGAGGAGGAAGGGTTAAATTTATTTCCATTGCTGGCAGTGGCTGCCTGGAAAAAGCAGATTTCTCCTCTGGCACTTTGCTGTAGCGAGGACCAGCAGCAGGGCCAGGGAGCGCTGGGTGCCTCCAACACCTGGATCGGTTAAGGGGTGAAGCATCATGCTGGATGGAGATGCAGGGATGCAGCAGTGGGACCTGGGCACAACCACCGGCCCCATTCTCCATCTCCCAGGTACATGGAAGGACATCACGTCATTTTGACCATGATGTGACCAAACTGCTGGGACTGTGGGGAGAAGGGAGCATCCCTGGATGGGAAGGGAATGAAAAGGAGCTCTGTCCGCCTCCCAGGACCTCGCTGCAGCCACTGGTATTTCTCTGGATCTTTTATTGTGTTCTAGGTGCATTTGGACTTCAGTTGACCATCCCTTGGGCTAGAAACAGCCTGTGCTCTTGTAGATGGGACATGGCCTTCTTGGTGGGGTAAAGGCACGATGGGCTGTGCTGTGCCTGGAATACATGTGGGTTTGAGGCCCTTTCCCCGCCTGGGAAACCACAGGCTGCCCTTCACCGCTGTTCGTGTTTGAAAGCTCACAAATAAAATTCCGCAGATTCCCTCCAGCCCTTGTTCCTGCAGCTTCAAATGTTCTGCCAGTCTCTGGTTCCCAGTTGCCCCTTTTAGTTAAACTCCTTTTTTGGTCCTGTTTTCCTTCAGCAAGCTAATGAGCCGCTGGATTAAAATACATGAAGTCCAGCCATGATTGTCCCTGAGTTTTCTGGGACCTTGGAACTGAAATGGGAACCATCAGGCTGGGAAGGAGCTACATGATGTAACAAGTCGACAGACGTTTCCTTGCGAGTTTATGGCCACCCCGTAGGGCTTCTGGGGAAATTATAGATCCGGGCTTCATTCAAAAAATGCCATCACCAAGGGCACCCACTGCCCCCCACTGAATCAGCAATGATTTCAACAGAACCCTAGTAAATGTATAAATAAAATTTATAAACCTCCTTCAGTTTTGTCCCAATTTAAAATCTGGCTATAGGACTTTTCCATAAGTGATGGCTTCTCTCACCCACCTGAATTTGGCTGAAAGCAAGGAGGAGGTGGAAAGGTTCCTTAAATTAACTCTCAGGCCAGCTCTGTAGGGTCTGGCCCCATTTCTGGCTGCTTTCTATCTACCCAAACCCACAGAGGCAAGACCTAAACACCCATGGGAGCTGCGTGGTGCCCAGCAATTCCCATATAGGACTGGCAGGTGCATCAGGATGGAGCTTTAAGACCAGAGTTGGGCCAGGATGTGTCTGGGTGCTGGGAGTCCCCCAGTGGTTGGAGAGCTGCTGGCCCTGGGTTGAGGCATTTTGTTCAGCCCCTATTGCTAGTTTTAATGGAGAGACCTTTTCCTGCACCACAAAACCTTGTGGGATGCTCCAGGGATTTTCTCAGAGGATGCTGGGGACCAAAACCCCTTCCCCACCTACTCACATCTCCCCTAAAACATGCTGCACCCTGGTGTAGCTCAGAGCTCCTGATCCCTCACAGAAACCTTTGGTTTCCAGCTCAGTTCTTCACTAGGTTGGTTTTTACCCCCATTTTCCACCCCATCTCCATACTGCAGGGAGGCAGCTCGGTGCTTGAGGACCCTGCCTTGGTCCTCTGCTCCAGGTAAGGATGAGCCCTGGTAACAGATCAACATCTTTCCCCCATTACTTCAGGTATTGCAGGCTTGTGGGACCAGATAAATGCCACCCTAATTGCTGGCAGCGTGCGTCTGACAGGTTTACAGTGTGCGAAGTTGGGCTGGATCGCTTCTATCAAAGATGCTTTAATAACCCCAAATCAGCTTTCCAAAACCGAGCATCGCCAAGTGCTCTGTGGTGCTGGAGAGGGAATAGTTTGTTATAATTTGGGGGTTCATTTGTGGCATGGCTGGAGGCATCAGTTTGATTGTCCAAGCCCAAGGTCAGAGGGGACTCCTGAGCTGTCCCCCCAGCCACCTTCATCTTCCATGTATTTATTTTCCACTGATTATAATTTCTGCTAAAGGCAAAAAAAAAAAAAAAAAGCAGGGGAAGGGGGAAAACAGAGAGGATAACATTTCGTGTAATGCAAGATGACAGGGGGAGGATGGAAAAAGGGAGGTGCGGGGGCTTTGCACAGAGTGGGATGGGCATGATGGGCTTCACGAAAAAACAAAACAACAACTTAAATTGCCTCAGTGTGTTAGAAAAGACATGAGTCTTTTTGCCCGTACTGTGGATGAGTTTTGGGGTGCTGGATGCAGCCTGGGTAACCTCCAGCCTCCTCTCTCCCAACCTCAGGGGTGCGGGCTGGGGGTCGCCCCAAAACCCTTCTCCACGTGGAACCACTGATGCTGGCAAGCCTGGACCAAGCTGCCATGCCAGCAGGAACTGGGGAGCAACTGGTCCTACCCTGTTGCCAAGGCGATGGTCCCAGTGCCACCGAGTCCGTGCCATGCTGGTTCAGCTGAGCCGGGACCAAACCCACTTCCCCAGCTCTTGCTTTTTCCCTCGGTGCTTCCATCAGTTTTCTGTAGGAAGGACTCGGTGCTGGGCTTGCCAAGGTGGCCCCCACGCTGGCAGAGTCCCCAGCCTCCCGCCCGGCAGCTGCCGAGTGCTGTAAAGAGGTAATTTTCACTCGATTTCCACCGAGGCTTTGGCTTTGGCTTACGACCTCCATTAGCGAGCGATAAACGACCTCCATGCAGCTGTGAGCCAGACCCAACCAGCGTTTCAAATCCCAGCCGCTCGCACGCCTGAGCCCTGGGGACCGCGACGTCCCCAGCAGGGATGCTCCGGCGGGGCACCTTGTCCCTTGGGATGGTTTTCGGTGATGGGTTCCATCACCAACCATGCTCCGTGTCCTGCTGTGTGCCGGCTGCCCTCTGGATGCCGGGTTTGGGGGGATTCTTAGCAAAATGCTCATCCCAGAGCACAGTGTTCACCCAGCCCTGTGACCGGGGACGGTCACCTCAGCCACAAGCCCGTCTCTCCCTTGGTTAATGCTGCAGAATCCCCGGCTGCACTGCCACGTCCCTGCTCCAGCTCTGCCACTCAGCTTTGGGGTGCAAATACCCCCCCTTTTTGGGGGCCATGCCAGGAGGGAGCGAGTTCAACCCTCTGCTGCACAAAACCCAGGCTACGTCTCCTCCAACGTGTTTCATTTTCCGTTGCACCGCAGACCCCCGAGCCCTGAAGAGTTTTCTGCCGTTAAATTATTTCACGCGTTCCATTTATTTGCAAGCAGTTTGCCAAAGACCTTTTAAGCTTTAAATTTTTCACCCTCCCCCAGCCAAATGATCAAATCTGCCATACCATTTACTTCCCTTCTCTGCTTGGAACGGCATTTTTTTTCCCCTTTTTTCTTCTTGGGTATAATTTAAGGGTTGAAATAGCCTGGAGGGAATTAGCTGTAAATTCTTCCTAAGACAAATAAATTCAGCCCTCTGAGTTTCTACGTTTTTCAAACTGTTGAGAGACGTTTTGGGTTTGTTTTACTTGAAATAATGATCGTGGCATATCTGACCCTCAGGCTGCGGCCAGCTTTAACCAAATAAATAGCTTTTATTAATTAAGGTTTATCCTTAACAAATAAAACCCCAATTTGATCTCGGCCGGCTGAATTAGCAAAAATAAACAACGGGTTCTCTGGGCACTTGATGTGGATTTAACAAATTAACGCTGGGCCTTCATCAGGGAAGCCGCAGGGTGGTGGAGGCCTTTTACAGCCAAGAAATCCCTTGGAAAAACAATGTCTTTCGTTTCTCCCATGGTCTTTCTCGGTAAACATGTGCACTCCCTTCATCCCTTTATATACTCGGGGGAAGCGAGGAGAGCTCCAGCAATGACGTTCGCCAAAGTTTCATGTGCAATTGTTTAACTTGTTCCTCTAAATCATGCGATGGAGAGGAAGCATTTCCCTTTGGATTGCATTGCAAAGTTCTCGGGTTTGGGAATTGCTCCTCTGTGGTGTCCACCCGCTCCGGCTTCTTTTTATCCCATAACCTTCAGTTGAGATAGCCAATGCCAAGGGGTGATTTGGGGGTGCACAGGCAGCCAAGTGCAGCTGAACCCCATTTCCAGCATCTATTGCCAGCACTGCCCTGTCTGGGGACATGGCTGGGGACAGCTTGGGAGCCCATGGAGGGGGTTTACCTGCCTGCACTGGGGATTCGCGGCAAGGACGGATGGCAGGAGGGATGATGCTCTACAGACCAAGGGGGAGCGGGAGTTTGTCCCCGCTCGAGTGCGCAGGCAGCACAGGGCTTGTCACAGAAATGATGGTGGGAGCCGCCTGTGCCACTACAAGTCTGTAATCTCCCCACATCATCTCGGGAAGCCCAGGGAGGCTGAGAAGCAGCCGTGAAGCTGCTGCTCCATGTGTGCTGGGTCGCCCGACTGCGGTGCCTTCCCTGCACCCACCAGTCAGCCCAGCCTGGCTGTGTGGGATCAGCGTAATGTCACAGCTCGGGGACAAAACCACATCAGCACAACCCCATTTTCTAGATGGTTTCACCCCACAACCTGGGGGAAAAGCCACTTAGGGCCACCAACTCCAGCCCACAGGCTGCTGGTCCCAGCTTTGCTTGGAACAATGCTGTGAGGTCCAAAGCCATCCCGGGAACAACCCGTGGGCACAGGGGACAGGGTGCCCCAGGGGAACGGGGGCTGCCAGCCCTTCCCTGGGCTGCCCCGCTGCCAGGACCAGGCTCCAACCTCCTCACCTCGACCCATCACCATCCCCTGCTCCCCATCCAGTCCAGCCCCAGCCCCACAAAGACCCTGGGAATGCCGAAGGCTCTGGTGGTGGGGGGAGATTGAAGCCGGGGGGGTCCAAATGTGCTGAGTCCGAAGGAAACTTTCTCGGCTCAAGTGGCGTACATGAAAAATTTAAGAGAGGGGCAAGTCTCAGCTACTGGAGAAACATTACAGCGAAATGTTTCCGAGGATGTTTCACCTCATTAATTGTGAAAAAACTGAAACGCTGACACGTTTTTACAGGCTGCCAGTTTTGCTGGGGGAAAAGTGTCTCTGTTAAAAAGGAGCAGCTAAAGCCTGGACCAAGAAAGAGGCCAAGGCTGTCCCGGGAGGGCTTTAGCCTGCGCTCACTGACAGGCAGCAGCAGACTGTTTTATGGTTATAGAGCTGCCGCCGCACCAGCCAGAAACCACCCAGCGCCGCGGTTCGCTGCCCTCGGCCGTGGGGATGCCCAGTTTTTGGGAGGCTCCTGCCCAGCGGTGCTGTGACCCCGAAGATGCTCTGTGCACAGCCTGCGCCCCCCAGCCCAGGAGGTTTTTTCCCTCGTGTCACCAGAAGACAAACTTGCCACTCGGTGGCGATGCCGGGGACAGCGTGTGGTGTCTGGTCACCCACCACAGTGTGTCCAGCTAAAAGCCCGAGTGAGCTGGGAAGGTGCTGGAGAGTCAGCTGAGCCAGCAGCATCCACCCCTTCATCCCAGCAGGGATGTGTGCGGCCTGTGCTTGCAACCCAGTGGTGGCACAGAAGCTATATTTTGGCTCATCCCCATCTTTAGTGCAGCAAACACGGTGGGAACGTGATGCTTAGCAGGATTTGGGGATCAGAAGAAACCTGGAAAGGAGGAGACCCATGTCATGGGACACTGCTTCTCTTAGGGATGGCAGCAGCCACCAAATTCACTGGTCAGAGCTGTGAGTGGGTTCAGAGCCGTGTCTCCAGCAAGAGCAGTGGTGATTTATCTGCTGCAAAACCCAAGCTCACAAAGGGACAAGATCGGGATGTCATAGTGGTGGGCAGAGAAAGAGAGGATGAAGAAAGAAGGGGATGAAGAGAGGGGAAACAGATGCTGGAGAAACCAGGAGAGGACTCGGCCAGCCAATCCATGTGCTGTGATTTAAAGAAGACACTCTGAAAGTTGAAAGCTGGTGAGATCCACAGAGCTGCAGTCATCTGCTGCAGGTAAAATCCCGAGGCTTTGACGTGCCAAGTGCTCCCCAAACACTTCACAGCCCTTCCCACTGCAACAGAGGCTCCTGCACTGGCCAGGGGCTCAGGAACAGCCCAGCACAGCACTCGGCCAGCTGGGGTCAGGCCCCGGGAATGGTGTTTTGGCACAGCTGGCTCCTGCGTCAATAGAAATGTTTAATGAATTAATTGCAGCCGGCTCCCCGAAGGAGGAAGCAGGGTCAGTGGGATGCTGACAAGCCTCAGGAAGGGGATGGGGAACGTCTTTGGCCATGAAGCTCCAGTGGGAGAGGGCTGAGTAGCATAAGGAATTTCCCCCCGCTTTCCCAGACAGCTGGGGGAGATGGTGGCATCACCCACCTTTTACCTAAAGTGGGAATCACCTGCCTGTGGACAGACCTTTGGAGAAGGGGACATGGACAGACCCACTGTGGGGCTCACCAGCTCTGGGATGGACCCTGGTACCCTGTCCCTAACCCCGTGGTGGGATCCAGACCACAGAGCCTGGCACTGTCGGCGTCCCCTGAAATGACTGCTCCAGAAACAGCCTTTAAAGATGTGCAATAGCGTTGGCCCCCCAGCACAGGGCTCAGCAAAGCCTCTTGCTGTGCTTTGCCAGCTGCCTGGCTCCCCTGCACCCCAGGAGCCGGAGCCGGGGCCATTGTGCAGAGACACGGGGCTCAGACTGCCTGGCTACGGCTGCCAATGGGTGGCACCAGCCCAGGGCATCCAGCCCAGGACGCCGAGCACATCCCTGGGGCTCGGTGATCTGCAAGTGAAACATTCCCTCCCAGGCCATGCCTGCACGGTGCGGCGGGTGACCCCAGCCTGGCCAAGGGGTTTTGGGAGCTGCCAGGAGCGTCCCGTGCACTCGGAGGGGGTTGCAACCGCAGCCCCACACGATGGGCTGTCCCGGCTCCAGCACCCGCATCGCCTCATTGTGTCAGGTCTCCATGGGGAGCAGAGCAGGGGATGAGCCAGGGAGCTGCTCCCACCGCAATACCCTGGTTTTCCCCCAAGGGATGGCAGGGTGAGAAAAGCCCAGGAGGCTTTTCTTGCCAGAGATGATGGCACTGCAGTGGTCACCAGTGGGGACCCTGGGTGGCTTTTTGTGGCCACGGTCTGGCATCTTCTGTGCTTGGGGCAGGGGAACATGCAGCTCAAGGGGGTTCACTCCCCTCTGGGGTCCCCCTTTGGGGCTGGGGCCACACAGAACCTCCAAAAACTCATCTGGGATGGTGCTGGTCTGGGATGTCCCTGGCAAATGGCAAAGAGGGAGAAGGGGAAATGGGATAGATCCAGGGATGTGTGTCATGTCGTGATTCTGGCTTTGCACAGGGATGCTCGGGGAGTTTGTGGCACAGCAAAGGGCTTCTCAGGTGGATGCGCATGGCCATGGGGCCGGGGGTGGCTGGAGCTGCTCAGCCGGGCAAACCGAATCCCTCAGGGCACAGCCAAGCACCTCGGGAAAGGCACCGTGGTGGTTTTGACGCACCGAGCCAGGCCAAGTACAGAGCGGCACGGAACGACAGGGGAGCAGGAATTTTAATTCTGTTCTCCCGCAAATCTGCCAGCCCCCGCGGTGGAGGCCTGGGGACCAACAAAAGGCGCTGGCTCTCCCCCAGCTGCCGAGGAGGCATTCACCAGGGGGTTTGCTTTCATCTCCCAGCCAGGAGACCTTCTCATGGTGGGACGAGACCAGTGCTCGGGCTGTCCTGCACCTCGCACACTGTGGCACCTCGGGATGGCCCCGGGGACAAAGCCCCCGGGCACCCACTGGGGCCTCAGCCAGCACCGGTTATGTCGTGCGTTAAATATCTGAATGCGGAGAGTGGCAGGACCGGTGATGGTTAACAGATGTGTGAACGGGTTTCTGCGGGGAAACAGCAAAATGCTGCCAAAATGCTGGGGTTTGGGTCAGCCCCGGGCATGGCAGAGGCGACGGCCACAGTGGCTGCCTACAGCCATCGATGAGTGGGATGCCGGGATGGGTGGTGCGGGGGTGGACGGCGCTGGGATGGACAGATCCCACTGTCCTGTGAGGGGCTGAGCATGGCAGATGCTGCTTCTCTTCCACGAACATTTTACGCACCGGTTGCTGCCATCAGGTTGCAGCCACGATGGTGCCAACATCTCTCGCATGCAACCACCTGACGTAACAGGTTACACGGTTTCCCAGCAGGGCACAGGGCACGTGTAATTAATTAACACTAATGAGACCTGTGCAAGCACTGGCTCTGAGAGCAGCACCCATCTGTGCTTGCAAAGCTCCACCAAAAATTCGGCTTTTAACTGCAAAGTGGCTTTCCCTGGGGGCTGGGAAGGGGACGGGGTGGCGGGTGCCTCGGAACACCGCGGTGTCAAGAGCTTGCTGGGACTTTTGCATGGTGTTTAAAAAATAAAAATAATCAGCCAGGGCTGCATAGCAGGAACGCTGTGTAGAGGGCTGGCTCCCAGCCAGGGACCCCCGGCATGGTGATCCCAGCCTTCCTCTCCCTCCCACCCCCCCGAAAAGGTGATTTATTGAAATTTAATATGCAAAAGCCCATAGCAAGCCAGCTCCAATGGCATCTGGCACTGAAACCCAACCCCAGCCTGCCAGGTTCAATCACAGACCCCATCGGATCAGGGTCATTGCCAAGGAGCGGGGAAGAGGATGGGAAGGGACCAGGGTCCCCACACTGTCCCCTCCTGTCACCTGCTTCCACCAACCCGACTCGCCTCTCTTTCTTGAGGCCAATTGGGTGTTTTTCACACCCTGGCCAAGATGTTTTATCAGCAAGCGCCAGCACCTGCCAAGAGCACATCTTGCAGCCACCAGCCACATCCCTGGACCAGGGACACGAGCAGGTTTGGCCAGGGCATGGGATGGGCACAAGCCCCCAGCCGGGACCCCATCCCACCACTGCTCCCAGTACTCCCAGTAGGACCCTTGTGGGCGCCTGCACACACAGACGTCCCGGAAACCCTCGCCAGCGAGCAGCATCGCTGTCCTCCGGTCTGGTTTTCATTTGAGGTCGGTGGCCTCTCGCCAAATTTATTGTAAAACATTCATTTTAATAAGTGGCTCGTATCTTTTTTTTTTTTTTTTTTTTTTTAAATCCAGCCTGGTTAACTGTTTCCAGGTTAAAGCAGAGCAGCAGGGATGGGGGGGATGGCAGAGGCGGCAGGGACAGCGGGCAGGTTGCTGGGGGCAGGTGCCACCCCCGGCAAGGACACCAGGGGACACCTCAGAGATGCCAGGGTGGGGGCAGCTACCTCGAGGTCTCACTTCTGCAAAGCCCGGCGGTGCTGAGACCCTCACCTTGGTCACCCCAAGTTTCGATCCCCTCTGGGTCCCCAGGGAGCCCAAGCACCAGTTTGCCATGCTGAGGACCCCAGCGCCAGGCTGGCTGAGGCCCCAAAACCCAGCCAGGAGCAAAGGGGGAGACAAATTGGCACCTATGTTTGGGGTCCTGGGGTGCGGATCGGGGATCTCCAGGCACTGTCCTACAAATCTCACTAACACTTCACCCCAATGGGAAAGTGGTTTGTGCTGAACATGTGAAGGGCTTTGCAAAGTGGACAGTGCCTGGTAGTTTAGTTTCAACATTTGTTTTAAGTTTCACAAACCTCTAATACTAATAGAAACTCTTTAGTGTCTTTTAATTTAAATGAAAACTTTTTTTTTTTAATTTAAAAATTCCCCTGAGGTATTTACAACCCCCAAATTACAGCCATGTGGCCGGCCCAGCCAAGAAAGTGAAATGGGTGAGGAAGGAGCGTGGCGGCCCCCCCGGCCCGAGCCCAGCATGGCCCCGAGCAGCACCCCACCAGCGGCTGTCCCCATGTCACCTGTGTTCCCTCCACAGCACCCCGTGGATGCTTTGCACCTTTGCTGGGGATGTGGGATCCCAGTCCATGGGGCAAACAGCCCCCCTGAACTGCCGAACACAGCTGTCCCCAGCGGGATAGCATCCTTCTGTCCTTCCTGCCTTCCCTCTGTCCTTCCCTTTTCATCCTTCCCTCTCCTCCTCTCCTTTCCTTCTCTCTTTTCCTCTCCTGGACCAGTATCAAGCTGCTGCCGGTGGGTTTGGAGATGCCCCATCCCACATCCTCCTTGGCCCTGCTGCTGCCGGACCAGGTTCTTTGCTCCCCACCACCCCCCAGCACTGTGTGCAGGGTCGCTCGTGTGCCCCCCCTGCAGCATCGCAGCTACTCCCACCCCAACACACCCCGGCAGCAATGGCAACCCCCCGCCAGCCCCTGCAATGCCCTGCACAGCTCAGGGAGCAATGCAACCCCCCCGAACACACACTGCAATGCCCTGCACAGCTCAGGGTGCAATGCAACCCCCCCCGAGCACACACTGCAATGCCCTGCACAGCTCAGGGTGCAATGCAACCCCCCCGAGCACACACTGCAATGCCCTGCACAGCTCAGGGTGCAATGCAACCCCCCCGAGCACACACTGCAATGCCCTGCACAGCTCAGGGTGCAATGCAACTCCCCCGAACACACACTGCAATGCCCTGCACAGCTCAGGGTGCAATGCAACCCCCCTGAACACACACTGCAATGCCCTGCACAGCTCAGGGTGCAATGCAACCCCCCTGAACACACACTGCAGTGCACTGTGCGCCTTGGGATGCAATGCAATCCCCTCCCACCGAAGAAATGTCCTGCATGACCTGGGGTACAACACAATTCCCCTGTATGACTTGGGGTGCAATGCAACACCCCAAACACACACTGCAATGCCCTGCACAGCTCGGGGGCAATGTAATGCCCACCCAAACAATGCGATGCACGAATAGGGGTACAATGCGATCCCCCCGTGCCACTTGGGGTTCAATGCACACGCCCCCTAAACACATACTGCAATACCCTCTACAGCTCGGGGTGCAACACTCCCCCCCGCAATGCCCTGCATGACTCGGGGTGCAGCCACAGCCCGGGCTGGCACCACAACCTCTGCACCACCCCCCCTGCTCCAGCTTTGTCCCTGGGCTGCACCCCCAGCCCCCCAGCCTTGGCACTGGGGCTGTGCCCCCTCCCCACTCGTGCCCGCGCTGCCATATGCTCCCCGGCGCTCCCCCGGCTCCCCCGCCATGTGCACTCCAGTTTCCTCGCGTGTGAAGCCGGCAGCCTCTCGGATTCGGTGGCTGGAAAGGATGGCGCCTCTCCACATCTGGTTCAACGCGCGAGCCTGGCGCCGGGCTTAGCCACAGTCTCCATCCAGAGACACCCAGACGTTAATAGACTCTTACAATTCCTCCTGATCTATCGCTGCAGCCGCAGCTGAAAAGCTGCTTTATTATCCGCACTCCAAAGGGGGATGAGGAGGGAAGGGGAGGGGGCTGCCGGCTGGCGCGGCCGCTCTCGGAAGGCTCCCAGCCCACCCGGTGTCCCCCCAGGACCTGAGCTGTCCCCCCACGCCAGGTCCTGCCCGGGCTCCCAGGGGCCATTTGCTCCCCAGCCCAGGGTGAAGGAGCAGCACTGTGGCTTCGTTATGCCTCCTGCTAAATTAACGCCTGCGGCCCCCCCAAGCTGCCGTTTGCACCCCGGCAGCGTGCATGGCCCCCAGCAGAGCTGCAGGGGTGGAGGGTGGCAAAGGGGACCCCGTCTGTCCCCGTAATATCCCCAGAAGGCTGTTGCTCCCCGCCAAGCTGTGACAATTGTCCCCAACCCCTCCAACATCAGTGTCACATTTATCCCCCACGTCCCTGCTATGGGATCCACAGCCAGAGCTGCTGGCATGGGTTGCCCATGGGTGAGGGGCTGCCCCACCGGACCCCCCCACGCCCCCAGGGATACCCCAGCAGGTCCCAGCCCTGGGGCTGGTTTTCCTGGGGGGAGTGCAGGGCAGGGAAGCGGCCAGCGAGGGATGCTGAGCACGGATGGGGCGTTTCGTTACGCCATGGGAAGGCTGGAAAACATCGCCCGCAGCCATGTGTCCCTTGGGTGAATGCGATCGCTGGGAATGCCTCAAGGGTGAGGATGGGATTTTTTTTTTAATTCTAGGAAATCTGGGGATGTCCAGTGAAAAATAACCCGGTTTGGCGATACCGCGACAGCACTGGCCAACAGGAGTTGGAAAAATGCCTTGAAACCCCAAATCAATCCTTCCTCACCAGGACTGGTTGTTTTCCCCATCATCCCGGACCCAGCTGGGCATTGTTGTCCCCACACAGGGACCAGGCAGGGGACAGCTGCCTCTGTCCCCACACTTTCACCCCCTTGCCAGTTGCTTTTTCCAGACACAAAAACCAAACATCCAGATTTACATTAACCTTGGTCTAAATCTTTGCCCAGTCCCAGCTCAGCCCAGCAACAACCCGCTGCCCCGGCATTTTGAAGGATGCTCTGAGCCTGCGCGGTGGCTCAGGATCCCATCCTGTGACAATAACTCCTTCCAGCTGCTGCTCGGGCTGCAGGGAGGGGACAGGGTGCCAGCCTGGGGACACCAAGCCTCTGGCAGCCCCAAAGCACCTGGAACCCATCCCACTTCAAATCCCATCCCTTCAGCTCTATGATTTTACAGCTCCGGAGGGGAATTGCCTGTTGCCAGAGGAAATCAGCACCGGGAGAAAGGGTGATCAGCCCCGCTCCCTGGGAGAGAGGAGGGTTTCTAACCAGGCAGCCTCAAAGCCCCAAATCATTTCATCAGCCTCCCAGCTACAGACACACGCCCAGGCCCTCTTAAAATGCTGATTCGTTGAAATTCGCCCATCTTGGCTGCGCGGAGTCGAAATTTCATATTTTTCCTGTGAATCAGCCCCGTTCCCTGAAATAACAGCCCAAAAGGAGAGGGGGAAATAGTCTTGCACTGAGCTGTTCCTGGTCGAGCTAGACATAACAGCCCGGGGTGGGGACGGGCAAGGTGTCCCCGCAGCCCGGCACCCGCCTGGGCTGGGCACAGCTGTGCCGTGGGGTGTTTGAGCTGCTGCGGGGGCTCCAAGCACATCAGTGGGTGCTGCCGGGTGCTCCCTGCACCCAAGGGAGTGGGACAAAGCCCCGTGTCCCCGCCACATGTAGGACGCCGCCACTGTCCCCTCTGGACTCTGTTGGGAGGTGGCTTTTGCAGCTCTGCCCCACACCCCTGCTCCCTTCTCTCGCTGGAAAGGGGGGAGTGGGAGTGAGGAATGAGCATCCTCGGCAGCAATGCCTGCTGAAAACCTGGCTTACTGGGGGTACCGAGGGGAGAAAAATCCCAGCGATGAGGAGTCGGGGGGGGAAGTGATTTTCCTGCCCTGCTGACCCAGACAAGGCTGCTCCAGCTCTTGAGCTATCCCAGCAAGGGTGGACCCATCTCGCCAGGCCTCAGTTTGGGGTTTTTTTCTCTTCACCCTCTGGCAGCGGCTCCCCCAGCACAGATGTGTGTGTGGGGACCCCGCAGAGCCCTGCAAACACTGCAAAAACATGCCGGTATGTATTTCCCTGCGCCCCTGGGAAGGGCTCCGAGTGAGCAGGGCTGCTTCCCGGGGCTGCAAAAACCCCAGCTCTAACCCAGAGCCCCCCGAGCTGGGGTGGGGGGAGCCTGGGGCCCAGGTGGGGGTGTTCAGCCCATTCAGGGGCAAATTTTCCCCAAATTGGAACCCAAGTGTCACCAGTCAGTAAAAGCCTGACTGCACTCCAGGACACAGAGCATCCTCCCAGCAGCAGGGTGGTGAGCGGGTGTCACTCTTTGGGGCTGGAGGGGACAGGGAAGCACGGAGCGGTGGTACCAAGGTTGGTCCCACACCAGAAGCGCCATTAGACCTGTGTCTCCCAGCTGTGACCAAACTCAGCCCCTTGTCCTGCCCACGCCATGGGAAAAGCATCTCTCCCATGGTTTTCAGATGGATGAGACCCAGAGACCAGTTTCCCCTCATCCATGGGGACACCCAGGTAGCCCACATGCAGGACAGGGGGTCTGGTGGCAGTGACACAAGGTGAGAGCCATGGTGGGGGGGGGTCTCCATTTAGGGAGGGGGAAGCCTGGCTGGAGGGGTCAGAGTCATTTTGGGGCTGTCCCTTGTCCTCTGCAGCAGCTCTGGAGGGTGCAGGGTGAGTCCCGCCCCATAGCCCCTGTTTTTTCCTGACTGGGATTCACTGATCTCCCTTCGAGTGGCTGGAAACTGTCTGGGTGAGCTGGGACAGGTCAGGCTCCCTGTCCATCTGTCCATCCAACCCTCACCTGTCAGCAGCATCATGCAAACAAATGTGGCGGGACCAGGGAGCTCCCACCCGGACTAATTGGTGCTTACTCATTCTGCGCTGATGGATGCTGCATCAGGGACCTGCCAGCATCAGGCGCTGGGCAAGTGCTGGTCTTGGGCACAAGGTCCCCAGTGTGCTGTGCCCCCGCTGGGGACTGTTTTGTTCCCACCACCCAGCCATCCCAGGCTGGGGCAAGCAGGTCGCGATGTCACCCCAAGCAGCAGGGACTCCTGCTGTCCCCTCCTTCAGAGGACAAACGCATGAGAGCCTCTCGTTACAGAGCTGCAGCCACATCCATCAGACACTTCTCAAAGCCTCTTTCCCTCCATGGGGGCTGACTTGGGGTCCCGACACCCCCGTCCCTCCCTGAGCAGTCACCCAGAAACCATGGAAAGTCTCCTGGTAAGAAGGGCTCAGGGATGTCCAGCACTTTTGGGGCTTTGGAAAGCAGATGGGTGCTGGAGGGAGGGGTCTGAAGGGTTTGGGGTTATGGGGCAGGGGGACCTCCGTGGCTCCCCATGCCCACAGCCCAGCCCCGCTGGCCCCAGGGGTCTGTATTGCCCTGAGCCAAGCACAAGGTTCAGCCATGAGTTAATGATGCTGATTTTAATTGCAGCCAAGCCATGTATGTGCATGGATGTCCCAGGGAAGGCAGATCCCCGTGGGAACATCCCGGCCCTTTTTCAGCGGTGTTATGGTACAGGGCTGCCTCCTGCCCCCACAGCTGGAGGGACCAAGGTGTCCCTGAGCTGTGTGCTCTGTCCGGTGGGGATGGGTGGCACTTGGGAAGGCAGAGAAGCTCAGCCAAAATGGGCCACCACACGGACATCAGCCCAGTTGGCTCTGCCTCAGGTAAGGTGCCCAATCCCTGGGAGAAGTTTGGGGCTGTTTGGGGCAATCAGCCACTGCTTGACCCCAAAAGCAAATCCCTTCCCCTTTTCCACTCTGTGACCAGGTCCCTGCCCCTCCCCACCTCACTTCTCCCTTTCCAGCTCCCCTCATTTATATAATTAAAACCAATTTGCTGTAACATCATGTTAATCCCCTCAGCCCCCCCAGGTGTAGCCCCTCCTCTCCCTTCATCACTGCTCTGCTCAACATCTGCACAGCTCCAGCCGGAGGGTCCCAGCCCCAGAAGCTGGTCCACAAATGGGGTGCCCAGAGGCCACCACATCTCATCTTGTCATTCAGTCCCACTGGCTACAGCCGAATGGGCAATGCATGACGGAGGATCCCCTTAGAGGGGCCACAGCCCTTTCTCCAAGCCCAGCCACGACAAAAGTGGCTCCTTCTGAGTTTTCAGCCCTGAAGCGGCCGCCAGAGCCAGCGCCCGACTCCTTCTCCCATCCCCAGGCGGCACCAAAAGTAAGTTCATTGTTTGAAAAGCCATCAGTCAAGGCCTGCTGGCTAAAATTACCCTCCTGCTTTATCATCTTGAGAACATTAAGGGCTGTTGTTAACAGATGTTTCGCGTTACACATTATTTGTTAGTCTAATGAAAGGAGGTGAACAAGCTTTCAAGACCTCAGAAGTTGTGCTGAAGGTTTTCGATGGGAGGCTGTTGTACTGCTCCGGGGGAAGGACAGAGATGAAGATGAGGATGGGGACGAGTCCTCACCACCCTGTCGGCATTTCCCTGCTCTTGCCTGGCTTGTAAGATTTCTGCCTCTTAATTTTTGGGTGCCCTGAGAGCAATGTGCTGCACAGATATTTGTACTTGTCCTCCCAAGAGGATGCACTGGGTGCCCTCAGAGCCAGTTTGGGGCTCAGGTCAAAGCAGGAGCTGGCTGGAGAGGGAGGTGGGGACAGCTCTGGTCCCTGGTGCCAGCAGGAAGGGATGTGCCAGCCCTGCAAGGGACTAATGGTGGGCCCACTCTTGGAGCAGAGATGTGTCCAGGACCCCAGACATGGGGCTGTCCCCAGCTCCCCTCCCCAGCTGGAGGCAGTAGGTGAGGGCAGGGAGTTTAATCCCTCTCTGCAAAGAATAAAAACCTTCCTCAAACTGCTCTTCCTCCACCCTGCCGGCGCGATGACCCTGATAACGGCTTCCCAGCCCAAGCACAGAGCTGCATCCCTCAGAGAGACACTCGGGTACCAGGGTCCATTTGCACAGATAATAAACCCACTGCCACCAACCTGTGGGGCTCTAACTTTGCATCTGGCAGAAAAAAAAAAAAAACACAGTGGTGAAGAGAAAGATGAGAGACAATGCTGAGAGGCTGTTTTACTTTAGGATGCCAATAAAAGATAACGTTACCAGTAAAAGTTCCTCTGCTGTCATCACAGTGATGCCGAAAGCATCGCAGATGTGTAGTAAAAGGCTGATGGCTCGCAAAGGCAGGGCATTTGCCTGGTGTTTCGAGTCTCCTCATCTTGATTTAGGATATTGCATCCCAGTTTAGGTAGTGGCAGTGGGTAACGGCTCTCACAAGTCAATGTTTGCATGCACTCTTAGCTCCCGTCCCTCTTGTATTTCTCTCTCCAGGCTGAATCAGGAGGAGAAATTTTTCCACTCCTGGATAGATTGTTGGAGCATCCCAGATCCTGACTGTGTCTTCATCCCTGCAACCTCACTGAAATAGGTGCTAACAGGAAAAATCCCCTGTGGTTCAGCGGTGCTGGGATCAGCAGGCCAAACCCCACAGGGACTATGCTCCAGGAAGAATGGGCTTTTAGGGTGAAAAATGGGCTTGTGTCAGCCCACTTGCTTCTCTCTCTGGTATTTGCATCACCCCCAGCCCCCACCGAGCCTCTCTGGGGTGTGTTAGGAGCTCAGCAGGGTGGTAGTTTCTCTGCTGTTTTGCAAATAGCCCTGTGAGACGCACTGGTTGCTGCAGGCTGGGAGGGGTTTCCAAAAACTCTGCTGACCCCACACATCACACTGTCCCCTGGTATGGTCCCATCAGTGGGTGAAAACCTCCCCGCAGTCCCAAAGGCAATGCAAGAAGTACAAACAAAACTCGAGAGGAGGGAGGATGGCACGCAATGCCAAAAATACCAGATACCATCCCAGAAAGCAGTGCCCAGCCTCACCCAGCCCTCAGCATCCCCCACAGAGGCAGGTTGAGGGGCTCGAAGGGAGTTTCTCCGTGGAGGAAGGAGGTTGTGCAGAGACTGAGATGCAGGCGGGAGAAAGATGCTTCAGACCTGCTCGCAACGCAGGAGCCACTGGAGGGGACACAGAGAGCACCCTGGCATGGATCGCCCTGGGGCCCCCTCACTGCAGGCCTGGGCAGCCCCTGGGATGGGCTGAGCCCCCCTCACCGGCACAGCTTCCCGGGGGGGCTGTGCACCCTGGGCCAGGCACAGGTCATGCCCTCGGTGGGGCCATCAGCACCCCAGGATTGTGGTCCAGGGGCTGCAGAAAACAAGCCTGGGGTACCAAAGCACAGCGGGGGGGCAGGTTTGGGGGATGCCACCCACAGGGTCCCCTCGGGGTGGGCACCACACCCCGAGCTTTGCGGGGGGGGTGTTGCACCTCCACCCTGTGCTCTGTCCCCCCTCTTCTTCTCCATCCCCGTCTCCCCTCTGCCACCTCTGTGCCCCGAGGGGACACCCAGCTCCGGGGGGCTCTGGGGGCCATCGGCTGTCCCCAGACCAGGTCTTTGCCGCAGGGATGGGGCGAATTCTCCTCGCCCCTGCCCCGGGCACCGGAGCCGGGATGCGCCGGGGCCGGCGGAGCGGCGCGGCGGGATGCGCGCAGCGCGGACCGGGCAGCAGCCGCGGAGCCCCCGGGCAGGCAGGGTTATCCCGTTAAAAACGCGGCTCCTGCCAGGACAGAGCGCCACGAAGCCGCGTCCCGGGTCGGTCCCCATCCCCTCTACCAGCCCCGGCTCTGTCCTCGCCGCCCCGTTCGTGTCGGTGCTACCGGCCCGGAGACGCGCTGCGGCAGCCGCCGGGATGGGACCCGCTGGGTCCCGGTGCGCCCGGCCCCGCCGGCCGCTCCGCTCCCCGGGCCCGGAAACCGAGGCGGGGAACCCCGGGGAAGGGGGACCCCGCAGGCCGCGCAGCTCCGGGACGCACCGGCTGCCCGGGACCGTCCCGAGCCCGGCACCTCCGGTGGCGGCGGGGATACAGCCGGTCCCTCCCCTCGGTGCGGGGTCCTTGTACCCCTCGTCCCCGGTGCGGGGTCCCTCCCATCGGTGCGGTGTCTCTCCTCGCCGGTGCGGTGTCCCTGAGCCCTCTGTCCCCCGGTACGATGTCGCTGCCCTTCGATACGATGTCGCTAACCCCCGGTGCGGTGTCCCTGTCCCCCGGTGCGGTGTCCCTCTGTCCCAACCGTCGGGGTGCCGGCACCCCCGCAGCTCGCCCCGACAGGGTCACCCCTCGCCTCCACCCGCCTTCCCGGTCCCCCCAAACCCCGCCGCGAGGGGACACCGACCCCCTTTGTCCGCAGTGCCCGGCGCTGCGCACGGGTCGCCGGTTCCGCTGCCCTGCCCGGAGCGGAGGGGAGACGGCAGGGACACCCCATCCCCACGGCTGCCCCAAACCGTGGGGAGCCCATCCCGAGGCGGCGGGACTCACCGTCCTGGGGCGCTGCCTCGCTGCCGCTGCTGCCTCCCGACGGCTCCGGCATGGCCTTGCCGCCAGCGGCGGGCGGGGGGCCGGCCGGGGGGGTCCCGTTCATCCCGGCTGCTACCTCCTCCAGGTCGAGGAGGTGGCTCACGCTGAAGTTTTTCCGGCTTTGAGGATTTTCGGGCGGCTCCGGGCCTCGCACGGCGCTGGGGGCGAACGGCTTGTCCATGGCGAAGGCTGGCGCCGAATCCATGGTTCCCACCCCCAGCCCACCCCGAGGTGCCGGGATGCTCCCGGCCCCCTTCCCCTTCCCCACTCCCCGCCAAAAAAAATCCCCCAAAAGATAAAAAATATATATTTTTTTTTTTTTTAGAGGATAAAAAAAAATCACGGCTGCCCTGTGAGTCCGGCTCCCTCCCCAGCCCCTGTTCCGCCTTGTGCTGACGTCTGGGGAAAAAACCACGCTCCCAGCCCAAACTTTCTTCCCCTGCTCTTTGCTCTGGAGCTGTTCAAACAAACGCCCCTGCTCCGAGCCGAGCGGGGCGGCCCCTCGCCCCCCCCGGCACGGCGACCTGCCCCCTGCCAGGGGCCGAGCACCGCCGGCAGCCCAGCCGCCCAAAAGGGGGGTGGGGGGCAGAGAGGGAGGGAGACCCGCTTTCCCCCCCCCCCCTTACCCCATTCACATCATCCCCCCCCTCAGCCCTGCTTTAAGTGCTTCTATCAACAAGTGTAAGTGGCTGCGCTCCGTGGGGAGGGATGGCGGGGGGGAGAGGGGCCGGGTTTCCCCAGCCCCAAATGGGGCTGGAGGGAGAGGTGACCCGCAGGTTAGCGGGGGACACAGCCCCCCCTCCACCTCCAGCACCCCCCTCCCCAGTCCCCATCAACCCCGGAGCAAGGTCACCTCTCCTGGGAAAAGCCTGGCTCTCTCGCCTTAATGAGATAATTACGTCCTGCACCACAGTTAAAAACTCATAGGCTGCTTCCCTTGGGGTTAGAAAGAAACCTCCCTAATGAAAACCAGCCACCAGGAGAGGAAAAATGAGTTTTTCCTCTTTAAAAATTATATATATATTTATATACACTGATATGCAGGGAGGAGGTGGTGGAAGTGGGTGGGCAGAGCCAGCGGTTGGGGCTGGTTGCTGGTGTCCTGCAAGGGCTGGGCTCGGAGAGGTGAGCAGAAATTGAAGAGGTTAACGCTTATTATTTCTTTCCCCTTGATTCCAGCGTGTTCTCCTGCCCGCCGCTGCCGGCACATATGGACGGGGCTACACGCACGCAGGGTTCAACGCAAAATCTCCAAGCGAGATCGGCCGCTGCAGCCCAGCTCTGAGCTCATCAACATCCCCGCTCCAGCGCAGCCAAAGGAGGCAAACCCCTGGCTGAGTTATTTTAACATTTGTCGAAAGCTTTTTCTTGCGCTCTCTTCCCCTTCAAGTCGGAGGCGTGCAGATTTTTCAGCCAGCCAGTGCTGCCAAATCTGATCTTCCTGACAGGGAAGCGGCTTCCCAGAGCTCTCCAGCTTGGAAGGGGTGTAGCTGGAGGCATATTTTGGCTCTCTCCGGCTCCGCGGGGGGCTCCCCGAGTGTGCAAAATCAGCCCAACCCCCCCTTCCTCCCTCCTTTTCTTTGGGGAGATCCATTTATTGGCCCTATTGGCCCAATTTATTTGCCCTAGGGCACCTTAGGAGTTGGCTCTGGCGTCCGGTCCTACCTCCTTTGGCCATGTAAATCTCGTGCTGGTGTCACACCACGTTCTGCTCCACTTCCCTGGGGGCTGCTCCCCAGGGACAGGTGTTTTCACTCTGCCCAGCACCCAGCTGGATGAGCTGCTGGCAGTGCATGGTGCCAGGGCGATGCTGTGCACTGCGGTGATGCACTCAATGCGTATATTAGAATATAGATTGCATATATTGCCATCAGCCCTCCTGGCTGCTCCCTGCTCTCAGCAGGTGATGGCTGCATCACCCCTGGGACCACCCGGCCCTGGGGGACCCGGTGCATCCCTGGGCCACCCCTCCTTGGCCGGGTACTTTATCCTGCTTTTTTCCACTATGACTGCAGGGACAGACCCTTCCCGGGATGAGGATGACACCACATCTAAGAAAAACTGCTCGAGGAACAACCTGGGGAACAGAGGCGTCCCCTTGGAGGACAGTGACCCGTGGGCTGGGGCTGGCGGGGGGGCAGTGAGGACCCCCGTCCTTCCCCAAGCATTTCTGCCTTGGCCCTGGGGTCTGGGAACATCTTGCTGTGATTATTTTTTGGGGGGGCTGTGGGCTGGCCTGTCTTGGCCCATGAAGTGGCGAGGGTGGGAGGGGGACAGAGCAGCCCCAGCCCCATTTACAATCCTTTTCCTCCTCCTTGTTTAGGGCCAGACCTTATTCTTGAACTGTCTGGCTTTTCCAGGGGAGACGTCTTTCCCTCAGTTTGTGGCATTAAATAATTAAATAGAGGGAATAATCATCGGCGAAACCCCCTTGGGTTCGCACTTCCTCAGGCCCTGTGATTGCTGATATTTTGGGGGGTGAAATATGACCTTTTTTATGATCAAAGGAGATCCAAGTTCCAAAGGAAAGTTAAAAAAAAAAAAAAGTGAAAAAAAAAAGAAAGAGGGCAAGCATTTTCTTTTTTCCCAATCCTAGTGGTCTGGTAAAGTTTCTTTAGACATGCAAAGATTTACACACCTTTCTGCAGGGTGCCTTAAATTACCCTCTGACTCTTTACACATTTCCATGAGCAGAGCAAGAACACTAAGTCATTGAGAAATTAACTGGCCTTTCAGTAATATCCCCTGTCGGCCTTTCAGAAGGAGAATGTCTAATGACTTTTTTGAAGTAGAGGTCAGGGTTTGCTTTTTTTAAATAAAACAATCTGTATTAATGCAATTTCCTTTTTAGCTGTAGGATTTGCCTTTTTTTTAGCATCTTTTTTTTTCAAGTCCACCAGCCACACAAAGTGAGACCCAGTTGCTTGAAACTCACCCTTCTGGTATTCCTAACTCTTGTGCAAGCTCTTCTTTTTTTGGGGGGTGGGAAATGTGTTTTAAGTGACTAAAACTGGACTTCGGAGTTGGCAAAGTGACTCTTGGCCATGCTCAGGGCAAAGCATGGGTGGCGTGGAGACAAAGCCAAGCAGGTTTGCTTTGCCTGACACCTGGATTTTGCTGAGGGGGGTGTGTGCTCAGAGTCCAGCTTTGCTGGGCCGGGGCTGTTGGGCTGACGAACCAGAGCAGCACCAAATGGGTAGGGCTGTGGCAGGTTCCTCGGGGTGAGGATCCGCCGGGCCAGAGCCTGCCAGGATTGCAGCTTGGAGCCCTTGGGATGAAAGTCTTTGAGTTTGCCAGGCATTCATCTTCCACTCTTTAAGAAAATTTTTTTTGTTGTTTTTTTTTAAAAAAAAATTCTTATTTTTTTTTAATCTTGCTTTGTGTCTTCCTAGGGGTTTCCTTATTTCTCTCATGCTGTGACAACATCTTGTGCTTCTTCCACAGTGTTCACCATGGCACAGATCTGGATGTGCTCCGCCACCCCCATCCCTCCTCCTCGCCCCCGGCCAGTGGCAGTGGCTGGGGTGGGATGGCGCAGCATCCCTGGCTGGGGCTGGTGCTGCTCCCTTCGCTACCTGGCTGCTGGTTCTCCTCAATATTGGCAAAATCTTGCCCTAGAGATATCATCGTGCAGAGGAACCAGGCTGGCTCCCACATTCCCCCGTGGGTGAAAGGGGTTTTCTTTCTATGGAAACGTGCCTCTGCTACACTGTAAGGAGGATGTTCGGAGTAAGGAGATAGTAAATCGCAGAGTATGTGAGATGGTGGGGGCTTGATGGTGCCTGGCCAGGACCCAGTGACGGGCTCTGGGGGCAGACAGCTGGGGATCGGTCCCATCCCCAGCGCCGGGGATGCAGGGCTGGCTGTCCCATCTGTGTCGTGCCTGGGGCTGGGGACCAGAGCACCCTGTCCTGTTCCCAGCACCAGGCAGGGGTCCAGGCAGCGCTGCCCACAGGGGTGACAGCTGGGGGCTCTTGCTGGAGGAGTCCCCCCTGTGCCCAGCCCTGCCGCTCCCAGCAGGAATGGTATTTCTCTATCCACTGAGCAATTCCCATTTCTCCATCCCTGCCAGACCCCGAAAGCACAGCGTGCCCTGGGTGAGCTCCTCTCCTCCTCTCCCCTCCAGCTCTCACGGCTCCCCCCATTCCCCCCGGCTCCTTGTCTCTGTGGTCGGTGGCATTATAAAAACCCCAGCCAGGCGCTTGGTGAAGGTTTTTCTCCCAGCTTTCTTATTCCCTCTGTTTCTGCCTCTTTCTTTCTCTCCCTCTTTCTTTCCCTGCCAGGAATCCCAGTCCCAGATGAACCAATACTCCGTGGCTCTGCTATTTCCCTTTTATTCCCCCCCTTCAACAGTGAGATGGGAAAAGAGTGAACTAAAAAAAAAAAAAAAAGAAAGAAAGAAAAAAAATCAAAGCTGCACATATTGGATCCAGATGTGCTTACAGCCCTTTCCAGCAATTTAATTAAATTCCCCCAGACAGCCAGGAGGATTTCTTAATGATCAAATTTCCCTGGCTTTCCTCCTAAAATGCCCCTCTTTCTTCGGCTGGCTGTTGCTCTGTCTCCCTGATGGATAGCCAACTCGCATTCTTCCTAGTCCGCCCTGCCAAGGCGATGGGGAGGAAGGGGGCAGATCCCAACGCTGTTATTTCAGTCGGGCACTTGAACACCACAGCTGACCACGACAGCGACATCCCTATTTGCAAAACGGATTTTTTTTGCCCAAGAAATGTGGGGATGGGGAGTCACCTCCCCAGAGGCTGTGGCTTGTGGCACGGCTATGGCAGGACCGGGCAGGGATGCTCCTGGGAAGGGCTCCCGTGTGTCCCCGCTGGCCTTGCTGTGCTGATGGCCAGGGAGGGTTTCAGCCCTTGGGTGTCTGGGCTTGACACCTCCCAGGGCTGGTTTTGAGCTGGGTTTGGCTCCACACTGCACCCTCAAAGCCTCCTTTCCAGCGAGGGGGCTTATTGGGGTGGCGACAAAGCCCCTGTGGGGCTCCTGGGGTCATGGCCAGGCTGGCAGGGTCTTTTGGGACAGCCCGGGGTCCCCTCTTGTCCCTGGGGCCAACGTGGCCAGGGTCAGAGGTGGCAATGGGGCAACCCACACTTGCCAGCCCTCCCTTCCCAGCCAACGGTGGGAGTGCAGGCAGGGGTTCCTCTAATAGGGCCAGTAAATGGTCCCCCACCCTGGCACCCTATTTTGTGTGGGGAAGGAAAGGGTGCGAAACAGGGGGGGAGTGTGACGGCATGTCAGAAAAATGCCCAACCAGCGTGGCCTCTTCGCCCCCTCTGCCCCCAGGCCATAGCTGCCTGCTGCAATCTGGAAGCGCTCCACCAGAATAAAATAAATACGTAAATAGGAAACCCAAGGCAGCTTCAGTTATTGCCGGCTCTCCAGAGCTCCCTGTGTCTGGAAATTCCACCAGAATAATAATAAAAATAATGATGATGATAATAATACCAATAAATCCTGGGGTGACACTTCCCCCAGCAGCTCTTTCAGCAGGGGAGAGTCTGGGTGTGCTGCGGGCAGCAGCACTCGAAACCCTGACACCCCAAACCCCCCAATTCCCCAAGCCCTGGGGAGGCAGCAGCCACTCGGTGCCACCTCCCCAGCACCCCCAGCCCTGGGTAGGTGTGAGTGGCCCCGGTGGCAGGTGCTCCCGGGAGGGCAGGGTTCTGGTTGGGGGTCTGGGCTGGTGCGTGGGGTTGCATGGCCACATCACACGCGCACAGCCACACCCACAGCCACGGGTGGCAGAGCTGTCGCCGAAGCCACCAGAGGCGCTGGAGGGGGGATGCAGCTGTGTGTGTGTGTGTGTGTGTGTGTGTGTGTGTGTGTGTGTGCGCGCACCTCCACTTGTGCGTGTGCCTCCGCGTTCGTGGGGGTGCACCCTGGGGGTGCGCCTGTGAGCAGCTGCGCACATCTGGGCTGTTCGCAGGGGTTGCGCTGGCGCGTGTTGGGCGGTTGTGTCCGTGCACGGTGGGGGGTGCCCGTGGGCGTTGGGTGCGGGTTGGGGGGGATGTGCAGGTCCCTGGGTGTGCAAACGCCCCGTGCACACACACACACACACCTGCGCCCGGTGCGCGCACACGGGGCGGAGCGCGCAACTCGTGCGTGCGCGGATGGGCGTGCCACGGGGGCGGGCACCGCGGGGGTGTGCCCGCACCCGGAGGCGCGCACAGGGGTGCACAGCGCGGGGTGGGGTGTACCGGGGGGTGTCCCGGGGATGACTGCACCCACCGCCCGCGCGCTCCCGGTGCGCCGCTCCCGGCTGCCTGCTGCCCCCTGCCGGGCGCGCCGCAGCCCCGCCCCGCCGAGGCCACGCCCCACTGCAGCCACGCCCCACCGAGGCCGCGCCCCACTTCAGCCCCGCCCCGCCGAGGCCACGCCCACTTCAGCCCCGCCCCACCGAGGCCACGCCCCACTGCGACCACCCCAGTTGAGGCCACGCCCACTGAGGCCACGCCCCACTGCAGCTCCGCCCCATATCAGGACCACGCCCCTCCCGGCGCAACCGGCGGCTTCCGCTTCCGGCGGCGGCGCCGAGGCAGGTGAGACGCGGCGGGCACAGCGGCGGCCGCTGTGAGGGGTTGGTGGGCACCGGGGCCTCTGGGGCCTTCCCCGCGGAGCCTGGGGGCCCTGCGAGCACTCCCGGCCTCACTCCGAGGCTCCGCGGGGCCGTTACGGGCCGTCTGCATGGAGTCCCGGGGCTCCTGGCGTTGCCCCTCCCCGGGCTGCTGGGGGTTTTGGGCCTCCGCGCTTCGCCCGTGGGGCGCGGGGAGATTTAGGGGCCGCTCGGTCCCACCCCGGGGGTGCCGCCCTGTGCGATCGGGCGTTGGTGGCCCCTGGGCTGGCTCCCGTGGGTCGCAGGGGGTTACAGGGCCCCTGGGCTGGCGGGTTCTGCCCCAGCCCCGCTCCCCTCCGAAGAGCAGGTGGGGGCTCGGAGCCTCTCTCCATTCTGGCCGCCCTCCCCCTGGCACCCCTTGTGTGTGGGGGCTTGTGGCAGCTCACGGGGTTTGCCCCAAGCCTGGGCTCCGCCTGGCGTGTTTTCTTCCTGCCCCCAGATAACCCCAGTTTGCAGCTCTGCAGGCTGGAGATAATTTCAATACACCTCTGTGGTGTGTGGGAGGAGATCCTTGTGCTGGTCTTTGTTGCCTTTTAGAAATGCATAGGGAGGAAGTGAGGCTGTGGGGTTCTTTTTAAATGCAGAACTGCTAGAAAGGCTTGTTTGTTTTAAAAACAGGGAAAAGTCTTCTGGAAACCAGGCAGCACCGGAGTCTGCCTGCCAGAGTTCTGAGCGGGGGAAGCCGCCACTGCCATGCGGGGGGTGCTGGATGGTCTGTGTGCAAAGCAGAGCACGATGCCTTTCCTGCACGGCTTCCGCAGGATCATCTTCGAGTATCAGCCCCTGGTAGACGAGATCTTGGGGTTGCTGGTGATACAGGATGCAGAACAGCAGAGCGACCTTGAAAGGTAACTGGACAGGGCTGTGAGCAGAGTTCTGGGGTGAAACGCCCACTTGGTGTGTTTGGGGGTGATCGCTGGAGCTCAGGGGTGCAGCCGAGGTCAGACCAGCACTGGTTGGGAGCAAACCCCAGTGCTGGGGAGCAGCTCATCTCACAGACACTCCTCATGCTGCTGTTCTTTGGGAATGTGGGGGTGGAGCACAGCAAACACAGGGGCTCTGTGCCCCCCAGGAACAGCCCTTTCTGCCTGATCCATGGCAATAAAACCTAAACTGGGGTTCACCTGTGACCCTGATGCTGCCCACAGCCAACAGGTTAGACACCTGATAGTTACAAGACAAGAGAGGCCAGGGACTTTTCTTCTTCCCTGGTGCTACTTTGACCCTTGCACACTCCTGAGATTTGTGCTGTTCAGCTGAGTAACTGGTGGTTTCTGTGTCCCAAGCCCTGCCTGTCTGGGCAGTGACAGGAGCCAGCTCTCAGCTGTGAGACGAGTCTTGGAGAGGGAGACCCAGTCCCCATTTTATCGAGAAGGTGTGAGCTATGCCCTGCTGAAGGTCGCTGAGCTGGGGCTTGTTCCTGCTGCTGAAATCCTCCTGGAGTTTGGAGCTGACCTCAGCTTTGAAGGTGAGGCTGGTGGGAAGGGGCTGGGGCTGATCCTTGGCCTGGTGAGAAATTGCTGTGAGGGAGTGACAGTTAGGGCAGGAAGAGGGGGTGCTGCCAGCTCAGACCCCCACTCCTTGCTGGGATGGCATGGATTGTGGCAGCCCTTGGCCAAAACCGGCCACAGAGATGGACTGGGGCATGGCTGGAGGCTTGGGGGTCAGTTTGCAGCTTTAAGGGCTTTTGCCAGAGGTGGAGCCACTGCAAAAGCAGGACCTGGGGTGTCTGTGACAGCCCTGTTTTCATGGGCAACACTGCACTTTCCAGCTGCCCTTTTCCTCTTTCAGTGGGTATCAGGGCTGTTCTGGGGAAGCCCTTAGTTTTCTCTGACTCTGTGTTTTTGTTTTCAGATCCAGTCACCTACTACACCCCCCTGCACATCGCAGTGCTCCGCAACCAGCCAGATATGGTGGAGCTCTTGGTGCACCATGGAGCTGACATCAACCGGAGAGACCGGGTACGGGCTCAGCTGCTGTTGCACGGCCAAGCTGAGCCCCCTTGAGACTCAGCTGCAAGGGACTGGCGTGTGGGGACAGCCCTCCCGGCCTCCCACCTCCCTGGCCTCACTGTGTGCTGCTTTGGTTGAGCAAACCTGCCGTGCCATGGAGCGCTGGGTGGGGGGACACACTGGGGAAGGATCACTTCGATTTTTGGGGGTGGGTTCAAATATGCTCTTATGTTGGCCGTGAGGAAGCCCCAGCAGCAACTCTCCGGATCTCATAAATAGCCTTCAGTGCTGAGCAGTGTTTTGTTTTCTCTTGCTCTGTGCAGATCCATGAGAGCAGTCCCCTTGATCTGGCCAGCGAGGAGCCCGAGCGGCTGCCATGCCTCCAGCGGCTGCTCCAGCTGGGGGCTGATGTCAACGCAGCTGACAAAAACGGTCTGTGTGCTCCATCTGTGCAAACTGGGTGGAAGTTGGGTGTGGGCTGCAGAGCCTCCCCACTGCTCTGTGCTTTCTCCTTGTGCCTCGGCTGTGTCATGTGCAGAAGGGAACTGAAACCAGCTCTGTGCAGTCTGTGGAAGATGGGATGGGACTGTGGCTTCATAGCTCTGTGGTGCCCAGGCACTCTAAACCCCACTCTGCCATGGCACACATGCCCTTTGTGGCCACCACCAGCCCTGCACGTGTGGCCTGTGACTTGTGACCGTGTCCCCACAGCTCTGCACTATCATGGGGACAGCGGGAGCCTGCCAGGAGGGGAAGGGCTGTTTCTCCCCATGTTTGGTTGTCTGGTTGGTGGGTGGAATGTTCTCCTTCCTCTCTTTTGGGGATGTCACCCTATTTTCATCTGACTAATTAATTGCTCTGTTGCAGGAAAGACAGCGCTGTTGCATGCTCTGGCCAGCAGTGACGGTGTCCAGATCCACAACACTGAGAGCATCCGTCTCCTGTTGGAAGGAGGTGGGGACAACCTTCTCCCCTCCCCACGTACAACCCCTCCAGGCCTGGCACTGGCTGATCCCTCATACAGCACCGAGCGCTGTTCTCCTGGCTCCTTTATGTTCCTACCTGAGAATAAAGCCCAGCAGTGCCAGTTAGTGCTGTCCTGGTCTCATGGTCTGCAGTGCCAGTTACGTTCTCTGTCCCTTCCTCCAGGTGCGGATGTCAGGGCCACCACCAAAGATGGTGACACAGTCTTCACTTACATCATCTTCCTGCTGGGTGAGATGGTGTGCAGCAATACAGAGGAGGCACAGGTGATCAGTCGCTTCTGCTTCCGTGTCACGCAGCTGCTGCTGGCCCACGGTGCCAACCCCAGCGAGTGCCCGGCCCCCGAGTCCCTCACCCACCTCTGCTTCAAAAGCTTCAAACGCCACTTCCCGCTGCTGCGTTTCTTGCTGGAGTCAGGTGCTGCCTACAACTGTTCCCTCCATGGTCCCTCGTGCTGGTCGGGCTTCCACATAGTCTTCGAGTGCCTCTGCTCGCACCTCAGTGTCTCGGAAGATGACAGCTTCTCTACAGATCTCATCCAGAAGGGTCAGACTCTGCTGGAGCTCATGATGGCCAGTTCACAAGCCATCCAGCTGCCCAGCAATTTTGAGGTCAACACCAGCAGCTGTAGGTACCATGGGGAGAAGATCAGGAATCTCTTCTCCTCTCTGAAGCAGCTGGAGCGCTCCCCACAGGCATTGAAACATCTCTGCAGGGTGTTTATCCGACAGCGCCTTAAACCATGGCCAGTAGATGTCAAAATCAAGGCTCTACCTCTTCCAGACAGGCTCAAGTGGTACCTTCTCATTGACCACGCTGCTGCCGGGCACGAGGACCTCTGAGCCTGGCTTGTGCCTCTGTTTCCCTGCTCCACAGTCGTGGTGTGTCTACAGCCACCAAATCTCTGCTCTGGGCCAGTTTTCTCAGCAAGAGGTGGGCTGTCCACATGCTGTCCATGTGCCCACAGCTTGGCCAGTGCTGCCCACAGTGTCCTGCTGCTGTATTTGAGGGGGGGCGTGCTTTTTTTGGATGTGATGCTGCATGTGTGTCTGTGGAGGCCTTGTTGCTGTACGGCACATTGTGGGGAGGCGGGCAGAGCCCCTGGGCATTGGGAAGCTGGATACTGGGACAGAGGACTGGTTTGTGTGGATTTTAAGAACAGGCCTGGCAGGCAGGGCTGGTGGGGTGGTTGGGGACAGTGTGACTGGACAGGCAGCATGTCCCCTCTCTCTCCAGCCCTGTGGGTGCAGCGGTGCATTAGGCGAGTGGCGGGGTCATAAGATGCCTCGGGGTGCTGGGAGAAGAGCTGTTCCCTGTGCCGGGAGAGTGCTGGTGTTGTGTCCTGGTGTCCTGCCTCTGTTTCCGCTGGTGGGAGCAGCAGTGGTGGGGGCAGGTCCAGCATCTCCATGCAGATTTGGTTGTGGATGTGATTTCCTTCCTCACTTCTGAAACCAGGCGCATGACAAGGGGCAGCGGGGCTGGCAGCGGTGGCCGGCTGCTCAGCACCCTCTGGATGTACCCTGTCTTCCCGGCACAGATCAGCATCCACCAAGGACATCTCAGAGGTGCTGAGCTCCAAAACAGACAAATGGATTTTTCCTGACTTTTTGGTGTGTTCCCTGTGCACGGATGAGGAATGGGCGATTGACTCTGAGTACCTTGTGCCTCCCTCCCCACTCCTTGGCTCGTTCCCTTGGTGGCTGCTCCCAGGACCTTGGTCTCCAGTGCCTCCTTCTCAGGAACAAGAAATTACAGCAGGACTTGAGGTTTTCTTTCCAAGCTGCTACTGGAAGCTCCAAACTGGGGCTGCATGTGGAGGTCCTGTGACCCAGCTGTGCCACAGCTGTCTGGCTCCCCCTTCTAGGCATCTGCTTCCTTGTGATGTGCCAAAGACTGGCCAGAGAGCTGAGCCCCCCACGTTGTTGTTTTTTGTTTGTCATGGGGAACACATGCAGAAGAGGATGAAAAGAGGGGGGAAAAAATCTATTCTGAGCAGGTGCAGTTTATAGGAGGTGGATCTGGGGTCCATGGGCAGTTTGGCTGCACAAGCGTTGTCTCTCCCCATTGCCCTCCTGTGTTTTACCTTCTCCCACCCTGCGGAACTGCAGCTGTGCACACTGATGAACTGATGTTTAAAAAAAAAAAATATTGTGATCAAATACTCCCCTGGTGTCTGGAATGGGAAATGAGCAATTAAATGAGGCTTTTTGTAGTAATGACAAGGGGCTTGTTTCTTCTGCAGAAGAGATGGGGCAGAGGAGAGGGCTCTGCAGGGAGGGAGGGAATTGTGTGGAGACCTGCTCGTGGCTTTAAAGGAGAGGCCTCCACAAAACCCCAGAACCTGGTGTTGCCTTCCCAAAAGGGTCACACACCCCAGCAAGGAACAGACCCCAGACTGTCACAGAGGTGCAACCTGTGGGTGCCCACGGAGCACATCCCTTACAGGGGAGACTCTCTTGCTCCCGTACGGAGCACCCAAAGGTGGCACCAAGCCAATGCTGCGTCCGACAAAGCCCACGTGCGGAAGTGCAACAGCAGGAAAATGTATTTGGCAAACACCTCTTTTCAGAAACAGCAGCAACTCAGAAGACAAAGCCTCGTCCACACCACCAGCCCCGGAGAGAGGGAGTCACAACACCTTCGCCACTGTCTGTGGCCCCGCAGTGAAGGCAGAGTCCTCACCCCTCCCAGCCTTGGCAGGAACCACCGCGCTGGCCCTGGAGAGACCTCCCACCGCCAGCCATCCTCATCTCATGGCAAAGGTGTAGACGTGGTAGATCTCATCGGGAAAGTTCTCCTGGCGCTCCTCGGCCAGGAGGTGCAGCCCAGCCCGGCGGATGATCTTACGGACCACGTCCAGGTCCCGGCAGACGCTGCTGTCCACATCGTCCATGATCACGCCCTCCTGAGCCATGTTGTCCTTGATGACCACGATCCCGTTGGGCCGCAGGCCGGCCCGGCACCGCTTCAGGAAGTCAGAGAGGTGGTTGTCGGTGAGATGGCCTGGAGGGGCAGAGCAGGTGTTACAGGGCAGGGGGGTGAGCAGGGCAGGACCCCCAGGAAGCACATGGTACAAGGGGAGGAGATGGGGAAGCTGTGGCTGGGATCCCTCCTCATCCAGGCAGCCAAATATTTGTGCCATTTACAGGTGAAAGCTTTAGCTTAGGGGTGTCCAGCTTGTGTGCCACAGGCTCCATCCAACCCACACCTCTGCCCTGGACTCCCAGGGTTTGGGGGAGAAGACCTCACAGTTCAGTGCCCTCGGAGTGCCCCTCCATGGGGCAGGGATGGGGGGCAGGTCCCCAACCCAGCCTCCCACCCATGCTGTGATGTTCATCCTTCATGCAGGCCTCAAGCTGCTCTCCCCAGTGCGTGGGGCACTTGCCCCTTGGGGGAAGCTGGACAGAGAACAGGCTGGGGACACCCAGCGACCCTCACCAATGACCCACTGGATCCAGATGACATCGTAGGAATTTGGCTCGGGGCTGAAGTCCTGGAGGCCGCAGCAGAAGTAGTTGCGCACCCGCCTGCCCTCCTCCCCCAGGTAGCTCTTGGCCTTGGTGAGAAAGTCCTGCGTCACGTCCACCATGTCCACCGTCTTGAAGAGAGGCAGCAGCAGCCGCTTGGTGATCCGGCCAATGCCCGCCCCGCAGTCCAGAGCGCGGGTTGTCCCTGTGCGGTTGGGACCATCCTGGAATGACAAGCGTGAGGGGCTGAATCCCACCACGAGGCACCCATGGATGAGAAATGGGGCAACCACACAGAAAGGGGCTGAGGTTTTGGGAATCCATTGCAAGGCAAAGCTCTCCCAGCCCACACACAAAAGAGGATCCCATGGAGCAACTCAGAAGGAAGAGCCTGGCTTTGCTGGGCAAAGGATGGGGCTTTGGGAGCACAACAGACGGGGCCGCCTACCCGCAGAAACCTCTGCAGGAACTTCCTGGAGCTGTTGATGTCAATGCTGGAGATGTGGCCGTAGCCCCCCAGCATGCCGTCCACCGTAGCGGGTACATCCTTCCAGTACTTCTCTGCCTTGGAGTAAAACTCAAACTCGTTCTCCACCACCTCACTCGTCATTCTGGCCGAGGGGCACGCACCCGTGCAGGACTCGCTGCTCCTCCGAGACAGGAGAAACCACCGGTCAGGTCCGAAAGAGCTGTGAGTGCAAAGCCCCGCCAAACTGGGGAGAAGACAGCTCTGCGAGTACCCCAGTTTCTATTTATTGCCCCTTTCCCCCTCCCCAGGGTTATTTCAAGCCCTAAAAAACCTTCTGGCGAGAGCAAGAAGGAACAATGATCTAAATCCTGGTATTTTCTGGAGACCAACAAGCCCCAAACCCTTTACTGTGGTTTAACCCCAACCAGCATATAAGAACAGGTCAATAAAACAACAATAATAATATACTACTACTACTACTACATATAAAAATATAAATTGACACACAAGGCAATCGCTCACAAATACCAGTCCTCTGTTGCTGATCCCAGAAGAGTGGAAATCCAGACAGCAGCTTGTGCTTGAACAGCCAGTCCCAGAAAAGAGAGCGCCCTGGTCCCCAACAGCCCAGCCCCGGGGAGAGCAAAAAGGCAAAATGCTGAAAAACTGAACTAACACGGAACTAATGTAGAACTAACGTAGAACTCCTGAACAGAACTAACTAGCTGGAAAAGCCAACTCCAGCTCTATACAGAGCACAATTCCATAGGGAATATTTCATTGACCAGCCTGGATGTCAGTCCAGGTGCTGTCCTCTCTGTGCCCTTTGTGCAGCTGCTCTTTGCACCTGCAGCTGGAAAGTTGAAAAAGTCCTGGTTCTCCTTGGCAACAGCCAAAACATCAGTAAGTTCTTATGTTCTTTTCATACCGACTCAAAAACTCAGCCTAGCTACTGGACAGAAAACTTTAACTCAAGGAAAAAGTGTGTTACCATGTTATTCTCACACTAAATCCAAACCAAAAGACTGTGCTAGCTACTAAAATGAAAATATTCTAACTACTATGAAGAAAATTAACTCAATTCCAGCTAAACCAGCACACCCCTTCCTAGGCAGGGATGCCTCACCCAGACCAGTTATCCCAGAACTTTGCTCAGCAATATACCAAATTAGATGATTTTTTTTTTTTTTTTTTTTTAAGGCTGACCCACCCTTTTTACCTGTTCTGCCTCCTCTCTCCCTGTCTTAAGAGCATTAACATTTTACAGATGACATATTTATCTGTGGTGACAGCCCCATCAGTCACCTCCAATTACATCTGGAGTTGCTAAAAGTGATCCTAAGCACCTACCTGAGGATTGTAAATCTCAGCCGTGACCACAAGTTAGATATTTGTAATATAATAAAGTCAAGGTATAATCAGCAATACAAGCTATAAATTCCCTCCAGACATTTCATAATTCAAACCACTGTGGATTTGATTAACTGCGCTGGGGATTAGAAACTAGATTTAAAATGGCCAAAGGGTAAATTCAAGGACTTCAAACACCTTTACAAATAAAGAAATATATAGTGTTCGTGGCTTGAATCTGCTGGCAAATATCCCATTAGACACAAAACCTTTTCTACGGCAGTTTTGGTGGCCCTGCGTGGTCTTGAGGAGCCTGGGGATGGAGCAGGGGGACGCGGCATCTCACCTGACAGATCACCGGTTGAAATCCAGTTTGGCTTGCTGGTGCCAGGAGCCGGTTTGCACTGTGATGTGGGGAAGAAAATACAGGAGTTTAGTCCCAAATCACTGTTTTTAGTCCTGCGAGCATGAGCGACGCTGACCGCAGCCCCAGGGAACCCAAGGTAAGAGCTGCCCAGACCCTGTGGGAACCCTCGTGGGGCAGTTGGGGGGCAGTAGCTGGTGCTGCCCCATCGCTCAGAGGCGGCAGGAGGCTGAGCCACAGGGGTGGCTGGTGCATGGAGGGTTTTGGCCCCACTTTAGGCAACGCTGCCATTTCGTCTCAGGGGTTGGGACCCCAGTTCGCTCTCCTGGCCTTGTCACCCCTTCCTTGCCCCTGCATTCGGCTGGGTGACCCCCTGGTGATGTTTTTCAGGGTGTCACAGGCCACCAGCACAAGTTGAGAGCGCCCAGTGGGACAACTGTACCCACCAGCCTGGACCCCCAGTGTGTCCTTGCTGTCCTGCAAGCCCCCAAAACGCAGCCGCGCCCCAGCTGCTGTGCAGACAGGTGACGGCTGGTCCTCGCCCTGCAGCCCCCGCCCTGGGACCAGCTCACACCTGGGAGAAGGTCACACCCGGGAGAAGTCACACCGGCCCTCCCCGCTTTCGGGGTGGGGGGTCCCCCCAGCGTTGGGGCCCCTTCCCCGACCCCTGGGGCCACTTGTAGACCGGGGGGCAGCAGGGAAAAGGGGTGCGTGGGCTGAGGGTCCCCAGGACGAGCGGGGGGCTGGGGGAACACCCCCACGGGGGACACTGGGGTCCCAGCCCCGGGGTGGGGGTTACACCAGCCCTGCCCGCGGGGGTGCGAGGGGCCGGTTCGAGGCCCAAACCCGCCATTTCCCCGGTACCTCCGGCTCGGGGCTGCGGCACCAGCAGCGCCGCCCGCCGCGGGGCCCGATCCGGCCCGGGCAGCTTCCCCGGCCCCCCCGCCACTGCGGCCCCGGGGACTGGCGGTGCCCGGTCCCGCCCGCTCCCTGGGGCCGGGCGGCCGCGACCCCCGACACCTCCGGTTACCTCCGGCGACGGCCGCGCTCTGTCCCCGCCCCCGCCGTGACGAGCGGCTGCAGCAACCAACCAGATGGCGGCGCTCGCAGTGACGTCAGGATGAGCGCGCCTCGGGGGGCGGGCCCTCCCGGCTCTCCTACCGGCTGTCCGCGGGGGGGCGCTGTGGGCAGACCGGGGCAGAGCGGGAGAGACCGGGACAGACTGGGGCAGACTGGGACAGACTGGGGCAGACTGGGATAGACTGGGGCAGACCGGGACAGACTGGGGCAGACTGGGGCAGATTGGGATAGACTGGGGCAGACCGGGACAGACTGGGGCAGACTGGGGCAGACTGGAGCAGACCGGGACAGACCGGGGCAGACCGGGACAGACTGGGATAGAATGGGGCAGACCGGGGCAGACCGGGACAGACTGGGATAGAATGGGGCAGACCGGGACAGACTGGGGCAGACTGGGCCAGACCGGGCCAGACCGGGGCAGACCGGGGCAGAATGGGGCGACCCGTAGCGGGCCCCGGGGCCGCGGCGGGTGGCGGCTGAGGGCCGGGGGGCCCGTTCTGCCCCGGTGCGGGGCCCGGCGCCCCCGACGTGTGCCCACACTGTGTCACGAACGGCCCCGGCACCGCCCGCGGGCTCCGGCGGAGCTTCGCGCAGCCTCCCCGGCCCGGAGCCCCCGGCCCGGCACCGTGCGGCTGTTGGGGGGCAGGTGGGCGCAGGAGCCCGGCGGCGGTGGCACCGGGATAGCGGGGCCCGGGGCAGGGCGCCCGGGTCGGGGTGACCAGGACAAGGACCACCCGGGTTTGACAGCCGAGGGGGTGTCAGGGTGGGGCTGCCCGTCCCCGTCCCGCCGCCGTCCTTGTCCCGTCCCGGTGCCGTCCCGTCCCCTCCCGCCGTGTCCCGCCGCAGCCGCGCGGGGGCGCTGTTGTCCCGCCGTTGCGCCGCCGCGAAAACTTCGCTGCGTTTTGGGGGGGCGGGAGGAGCGACCGGACCCGCACCCACCCCGATCTGCCACCCCCCTGCCCTGCACCCCGCTCCGGGCACCTGCCCCACACCCCCCCGGCACGCACCATCACCCGCCCACCCGGGGAGCCGAGGCCCGACAGGCTCATCGCAGCCGTGGCTCCCCCCGCACGGCAGCCTCGCAGCCCGGGATGCAGCTGAGAGCGACCCGTCTGGGGAAGCCGCCTCCCTCCCCGCTCCGCTGTGACGGTCTGCGGTGGGGGCAACATCCCACCCATCGTCTCCCATCTGTACCCGCAGCCCGGGCGGACTGGGTTGACACCCCCACACTCCCATGGATGGGAGGGGGTCGCTGTGGGGACAGTGACAAAACTGGGTTCTCTAATGTCTAACACAGCGTGAGCCCCTCCCTCAGCAGGACGCTGGGCTCCCCCTTCACCTTCCCCTGGACACCAACCTGCACAAAACCTGTAGGAACAAAATCTGCTTGAAATCACCCAAAGCGGTCGGAAGGCAGCAGCACCGGGGACCACACTGCACAGGGGGAGTGGGGCCCATTCCCACCCAGCCAGCATCCACGTACATCCCAAAATGTCCTAATGGCCCCAGCGAGAACTCATTGGCCCCAAAACAGAGCTGCTCACCCCAGAGCCATCCAAAAATCCATGGCACAACCAGGATGCAGCCTCAGTGCGGGAGCCCCCTGCCATCTTTCCATGGTGCCGCTGCAGGAAGCGAAGGGGAGCTCCACCTTTGGGTGAGCAGCTGTCACCCCAGGATAGTTTTGGGGACCCTGATCTCCCAAGTCCCTCGAAAAGGGCCCAAGTGACCTGAGGCGGGGGCAGATGGCCGGGGGCCAGGAGCACATGTTTAGTTGGCTGTGGAGTTGGGGATGCAGCAAGAGCATGTCTAAGCACAGAAAGCACTGCTTTTGCCCCATTTTGCTTTCCAGATTTTAAGGAAACAAGGCTCTCTGTCACCGGGGAGGGGACACTGAGTGCAGGGCAGCAGCGTCCCGCTGCTCCTGAGATGGGGTGATGTTTGGGGAGGTGCACGGGTGGGGTTGCACTGGCACTGAGCATCCGCCCATGCACAGGCACCTAAATAGCCCAAACCCACCAGTTTTCTCCTCACTGAAGCCACCAGCAGCCATCGCATCGCTCTGGTTGTCACCTGTGTTCTCAAGTTGGCCATGGGGCAGCCACATCCCACCCATGGGAGCCCATGGTATTTGTCCCCCCTGCTTCCCAAAATAGAGATTTTTTTCTCATTTTTTTCACCATGCTGCACTGAGGCTCCTGCAGACCCTTCCCATTAAGAGCCGCCCCCTCCATCCTTCCCCACCACTGAAGTCCTTTGTGGTGGCAGGGAGGGCACAGTGCTCCTGTCCCCCCTGGGGCTGGGGTTCTGCATCAGCCCCTCAGGTTTCAATGAAATCTACAGTGGTTTCCTTGAACCAGGGGCCAATCTCACTTGCAAAAGTTCCCTTTGAATTTTTTTTTAATTTTTTTTTAATTTTTTTTTTATTAAGGCAATGGAGTGTGGCTTAAAATTAAGAAAGGAAGAAGAAATTGTTTGAGCATCTCTCAGCTCACCGTGGTCCTGAGCCCCACAAAGGGCTGGGGATGAGGGTCCCACCACTGAGGACATTGAGTCTCACTCTCTGCTGGTGACGAGCCCAACCTTGGGGCCAGTTTGTGCAAAGCCAAGTCTGCAAAAAACGTGGCAACAGCTCTGGCCGCACTGCAGAGCCACCCGCTCCCCTCCTCGGCTCAGCTGCCTCCTCGTGGTCGCTGCTGCCGGGAAATGTTTTTCCTCTGACCAGTTTCAATCTTGTCACTCGGTAATTCCTTGTGCGACGAGACAGAAAACACCCCCCAGACCCTCTTCTCCAGCCCATTTGTTTCCCTGCACACTCTCCTGCTCCCGCTCACTCGCCACCTTTCAAGGTAATCACTGGTGCTGCAATTGCTCTTCAGGAATATATATATTTTTTTTCTTTTCCCCAGGTGCCTAATCACCCTTATTACCCTTTTCTGATTAATTAATTCTAATTAATTTTGCACTATCATTTTTGAGAAGAGGTGACCAGGACGGCACATGTTGTTGCAGGTGATTTGCAAGGCAGGTCCTGCAGCACTGGCACAACCCTCCCCTCAGCAGCGGTTAACCCAGGTCTGGGTGGGCGCCTGCTGCCCCATTTGCTGCCATTAATGACAATTAAAAGAGCAACGAAGCCCTCTGAGGCCCTGCAAAGTGCTTCCAGGTACTTTGCTGGGACCCACGCAGTTGCTTCCACCGCCTTTGCTTGGCCATGGGCTTCACCCCGGCCAAACCTGCCCCTGCGCCTGCGTTTGCCCGGCTCCTTCAGCCGCCTCCGCCGCACTATGGCCAAGGCTTGGGAAGTCGGAATTAATTAGGCCAGGCCTTCCCCCCACTCCCTGAGAGCCACCAAGGCGCTCGGAGGGGTGGCAGAGACGTGGGTCCCTTGGCACCAGCCGTGCTCTGCCACCTCCCATCTCCCAGTGCCAGCCCTTCGGCGGTACCAGCACAGGCTTCACCGCCTTCAGAGCCGAAACCCGACGTGGTTTGGGTAACACTGCCCTTAGAATGAACACAGATGTCCTGGGGACAGAGGCCAGCGTCCCTTTGCTGTTTGTCCCCAAAGCAACCCCTAGTCCGTACCTCATCCCCAGCAAGGAGAGGGGACACAGGCTGGGAGGCTGCGGCCGCACTCGTGCCCAGGAGAAGTCTCAGGGTGTCCCATGTCCCTGTCACTGGCCACCAGCTGCTGTCCCCAAATGGAGCCAGTTGGGTACTTCTGTGCAGTTTGGGGCTGGGACCACCCATCCCACCTTGTCCCTCGGCCACTGGCTCTCACCGGGAGGCTGAAGCATCACCAGTGACACTGCTGAATCCCACCAGCAGCCTGAAATATAGAAAAGGTATTTATTTTATATAGCGTAAGATAGGCTATATACTACAAATTGTATGCTATAAACTAGATAGTAGATATAGTGTGTGTATATATATAAAATACACTGCATGTATAATATTGTGAGTACGGTAACTGTGTGTGTGTATGTATATACACATGCATATAGAGTAAATTGACTATTTATGCCTACGTGTATACACATACATATATATATATACAGCATATCATACACACCATACATATATACACATACATTTACACACCAGAAAGATATAGGTATATGTATATAGATATATGAACATGAATATATGCACATATATATGCACACACAAAAATATATATATACACACACACATATAAAACTTTTTTAATACATGTATATGTGGTGTACATGGTATGGTGTGGGTGAGAGAGCATATGTACATGCGTGTAGTGAATGGTCAAGCTGCTCTGGCTCCATGGCTGGTGTGGGGTGGTGGGGAGGAAGAGGAGGAAGAGGAGGAAGAGGAGGGAGACAAGGAGGAAAGTGCACGGCAGGGAGAGAGAAGGAGAATACAAACTGCTCCCAGTTACAGAAGCTCCCCTCTTTGATTAATTGTACTTTCTGTTTGATAAATGTTACGCACGAGTATAAAATATGCAAAGCACTTAGCAAGTTCACACTGTTTGAAGAACTCAACTAACTAAATTAAAATTCGATGATACGAAGGGAGCCGCTGACGAGCAGCGTGGCAGCCCGAGCAGGGACCCCGCGCCACGGCCACGCATCCCCCCCACGCATCCCTCCCCAAACCGAACCGGAGTGGCGGGTACCAGCTCCCTCCTGCCTGCATCTGAGAGGAGAAAGAAGGAGGAAAACCCAGCCTAGATCCAGCCTGCCGAGCTCTTGAGCAAGAAGCCACGGGCAGGGGACGGGTAGGACAGAGGGACTTGAAAAATATATAATTTTTTTTCCAAAGTTAAATCTTCACTGGGCTGACAAATCCTTCTGCAAGGGACGACCCCACACCCACTCAGCCCTGACAGGGAGAGACTAAAACAACCGACGCTTTGCAAAACCTCCTGGAAGTTTTTGCCCACACGGTGCAGCGAGGCACTGCTGGAGAGCCAGCCCTAAGCCCAGCCCTGAGCCCAGCCCTGAGCCCAGCCCTGAGCCCCCATCACATCCCATGGAGGCAGGAGGCAGATCCGATGCCGGGTAACGAGCCAGCTCAGCTTATCCTTGCAGCTTGAGCAATAATTTAGCCCCTCTGAACCCACCCGGCTGTAAATCCTGGCACAGACAAGTCCCAAACATTCATTTCAGGCAATGCAGTTTGTGTCATCTTGGCATTAGCATTTACACTCTTACTAATTAATACTTGTTAAACTGCGACTAAAAATAAAGCACTCGGCTCCTCGTCTCAGCTAATGCTTCTTTGCCCTCGCCCAGCAGCGCGGCTGGGCTGTGGCAGGCTCAGCTCCCTTCTCTGTAGCCAGAAAAGAAGCCGGGGGGAAAAAAAGGGCTGTGTTGAAGCAGGAATCCTGCTAAAGCAAAATTCACGTCTCTCCACACAGCCTTGGTGGAACAAACCGCCGGCTCAGCTGTTGCTCAGGGCATGCGGCAGCGTGAGGTTCGCTCTCGCCTCTGCTCCTCCCCGGGACAAGCTGTGGGGTGACGGGGATGGCGGCACACGCAAGATTTAACCTTTATTTTTCCATTCCAGCTCCTGAACTTGTTTTGCTGCTTTTTTTTTTTCCTCGCTGGACTGGGCCTGGTTGGCTCAGTTGCTCTTCCCGTTGGGAGCTGGTTTTGTCTCACAGGTGGGACACCCTGGCAGGGCTCATGTCCGGGAAGGAAAGGGTTAAACGCGGTGGGCACAGGTGGGCTGTTGTCCCTGCACACAGGCAATTAAACTGGAAGGGCAGCAGCGCTGCAAAATTCCCTTTTCCTTCCCCAGGGCTGCTGCTGCCCATTGGCGTCCCTTCGGCTGCAAAGCTGGTGTCTGCACGTGTGGGTTATTGTTGCTGCCAAGGAGGAAAGGGCCTGAAATGGGGGTGAAAAAGGCTTTTGGGGAACGCCAGGGGTGAAACCGGCTGGGTTTGGTGCTCCTACACTCCCGCCAAACATAAGCCCTGCGAGTCTTCTTGCTTCCTCTCTTCCCAATTGCCAGAGCTCTCGGGGCCCCTTCAGACCCCAGCGAAGCGAAGAAAGCAAGGTCTTGGCACAGGCTGCTTCCCATATAGATTCCATACATTGCCCATGGCTCTATAGCACACAGGCCTGCAGAGCATATAGAGCTGGGGCACACGGCCAGCACGGGGCTGGCTGGGGGAGGCTGTGCCGGCTCCCTGGTGCTATTGCTGGGGAAAGAAGCCTGGTCTGCAATGTTTAATAACATTAAATAATGTTTAATAGTAGATAATAATAATAATAATGATGATGGTGGTGATGATGATGATGACGATGTTTTAAAACCTTTATTAATGAAAGCCCAAAGCCTGCAAATTCATGCAACACTGGGAAAGCCCCAGGTTACCAATCTGCATGACTTCAACCACCGAATCTTGCAAGACTTGGCCGTGACCTTGGCTCCCGGCTTGGATGCTCTTCCCAGAGCTCCTCAACTTTCATTTTCCTGGAAAGCCCAAGCTCCAGCGGAGCTGGGGCAGCCCAGTGTGGAACTGGGGGTGCTGGAGCTGCCGATGCCCAGGTCTCCTCTGAGACAGGTCAGGTACCGGAGCCGGTGGCGCTTGGTGATGCAGCACGGGGGGTGAATGTTAATGGTGCCGAGCTCCTGGGAGAAATGATCAAATTCTCTGTATAAAGCAGGAAGGAGAGGAAGGGGAGGGGGGAGGAAGGGAAAATAACTCCACAAATTAATTCTGCTGATGAAAATTAAAATCAAGCATCGCCAAACCAACCCCAGAACGAGCCGGAGCCACAGCCCCAGCCTGGCCACAGCCACCCTCCAGGGTCGGGTCTGCCCGAGGTTTGCTCCCGTTTGTCTCCAAAAAGCCCCCAGATGTGTTAAGCCAGCAACCCCCAACACAGGTAAAGGTGCTGCAGCCTCTGGAGCAGGATCAGACCAACCCAGCTGAGAGCACCATGGCTCCCAGAGGGTTTATCTTCACCTCTGGTGCCTTCGCTTCACTCAGCTTTGCCTGCCCTGAGGGTGAGCACCCAGAATTGTGAGATTCGTTTCAATGCCAAAGATTTAAAAAATGCAATGTTGAGAGCTTTTTATTTATTTTTATTAACTTCTGGGCTTTGAGCCTTTAAAGATTTACTTTTCCCCCCTGTGCTCTACAGCGAGGACGGCTCTAAAGGTCCTTCTGGCCTGAAACAAAGGCAGAAACTCAGCAGCGATTGCAGGACTCCAGGAGCTGCTGCTTTAAAAAGAAAATAAGAGTTTGGGACTGGGCTGTGCTGCAGGATCCAATCCCCCAGCCTGGAAAACCCTCCCGCCGAGCCTGGGAAGTCCCATGGGAGGGAGGTGGCTCCAGCATTCCTGGGGTGGCTCTGGGGGCACAAGGTCTGGTCTTGGACAGTTCGGATGGCACGGAGGAGGGTGCAGGGCTCTGCACCAGCGGACACCAGGGCTGGGGCCACAGCGATCCCAGGGGGCACCCATGGGTGGGACCTCCCTACACCCCACCTTCCCGCTCCGCTCTGCCACCAGCCGACCCCTCTCCCTGGCTGTGATTTCATTTTGACCCCGGGCTCCTTTCCTCCTCCCTCCATCCCTCCTCCCTCGCTCACTGCTGCCAAGTCCGCAGGTTCCCGCTGTGACCTTGAGCTGGTTCCTGGAGCCGGTTGTGGGTTTCTTAAAGGAGCCGTGGGGGCTCCCACCACCCCCCTCCCGCTCCCCCAAACACCAGCACAGCCACGCACTGGGACCCCGGGGGATGGAGGAACCAGGAACGAGACAAGGGGGTCCCTGAGGGCACAGAAATTGGGAAAAAGTGGCAAAATCTGAGGCCATGGCTCGGCTGCTGTGTTTTCTCTGGGGCCGAACAGCCGCGGGAAGGGGGTTCCCAGCCACCAGACCCAGCGCTGAGCGAGGGGTGGGTGGGCAAAGCTCCCACTTGTGCCTGGTACCCAGCGCTGGCGGGTGCGTGGGGGAAGACAAAAGCCTGCCCGCCATGGAGATCTGCACCTGGAGCCTTGGCAGGGCAGAAACCTCCCAAACTGCCCTTGCCCAATTCCCTAAATACACCTCAAACCCTCCCTGAAAACTCCCCTGGGTTAACCCTGCTTGGCCAGGGGGGAGCCATCTCTTGGGCTGAGACTGAGAAGCCAAAAAGCATCTCAACCTGCAAACAGCTCCGGTGTGGATGTGCACATGGAGACTCTGCTGGGAGCAGAGGTGTCCTGGCGCCTGTGCCATGGAGGTTTTAAGCCACAGCTTGGCTAAGCTGGGAAGACAGAGGTTTCAGCCTTGCTTGGCCAGCCCAGGCCATACTAAAATCTCCATCAGCTGGAGAGGACCCCAATCAATAAGTGCCTTCAAGGCAAGTGATAAAACTTTGAAAGTATGCAGGCAGCAATCAGTGCTCCGCAGTGAAGGTGCTGTTTAATTCATGGGGATGGTCTCGGGGAACCAGGGAGGGGGGTCTTAGGGAGAAAGGACAAGGGGCCACACTGCTGCCATCTGCGCCAGGTGCACCGGTGCTTGGACGAGCTTGGAAGATGCTGTGGTGACAAAGCTACTGCTGAACCTTCCTCACTGCAGTGCCCCAGCACAGCACCTTGTCCAAAACCTGCTGGAGGTTTTGGAGAAACACAAAGGTACCCCAGAGCCCCCGCCTTGTCTAAGCATCTCTTGATTCTCAGGAGCTGCTGCAGCATCGCTCCCTGTGGGTACCTGGATCACAAGATCCCACAGATCAGCCTGGGGACCCCAAAAGCAAGTGAACTGGAAACCAGCAACATATTCTGACCCAGATATGGAGGCCATGATGGCCTGTAGCGGTGTGGGAGGGAGCAGGAGGGGATGTTCTCAGCCTCCTGTGTTACAGATACATATGGGGGAAACTGAGGCACGGTGGGGTTACAGAAGCAGAAGAGGTAGCTGGTAGTTACCAGAGAAACTCAGCAGGGCTCATACCCCAGAATAGACCGGCCTCTCAGGGGATGAAAACCCAGAGATTGCCCTCTGTATTAGTACAAAAATATGGGCCACATTTGGACCACATAAAGGCACCACTTGGCCACCAAAAGTCAGAGCCTGGTAGCCAGGGTGCCCCTGATCCCACTGCAGAGAAAATGTTCCTCTGCCACCTTCATCCCAGCTGCTGGGACTGATGGTCTGCGCGAGGAGCCGGGTCCAGCCGCAGGTGACAAGGACCAAAGGGCTCAGGGGTGCTGAGGCAGTACGGGAGGCTCAGCCATGGCCACCGTCTTGGGGACGGCTGGGGACAGCCCAAGCCCACATCCCACGCGGCACGGGGACACAGCCCTCAGCACAGCCAGCGCCGCTCCGGGAGGAGGAGAGATGGAGCAGGAGAGAGGAAAGAAAAGGAGAAAAATGAGTTTTCCTGCTGCCCCAGCGGTGTGGCCATTGATCGGGTGCAGGCTGGTGTGGAGCGGTGCTGAGAGCCTCATTCCCCACCGCCAGCTCACAATTATTGGAAAAAAACTGGCGCTGCTGCTGCAGTGAAATTAGTTATTGATCTCTTGTCTGGGTGACAGGCGCGGCGCTCAGCCGCGGGGCTGCTCTCCTCCTCCGCGCTCCCCGCCAGGGCTCAGCATCCCCGGGCTGTCCCGCAGGTGGAGGTGACAAGGAGGCGACCAGAGGTCTTGGTGCTCACCCCTGCTCCAAAGCTGCTCCTTGAGGAGGCAATGAAGACATCAGCGGGAGAAAAAAGGGCTCTGCCCCGCGCAGGATGAGACCCCCGAGTGCTGCCAGGCTCCTGCATTTGCCCTTTGCCAAGCTTTGCCCCCAGACCCACAGCCAGCACCCACCCCTGGCAGGGCTCCCATTGGGGTCAGGATGTCGTGGGGCCTTTTCCACCTCCAGATAACCCTTCTATGGCAGAGGGAGCTGCAACCAGGCAGCTTTTATCATCTGGACAGTTTCTGCGCATCCCTGGCTCAGCTGGCTGGAGAGGCTGGACCAGCACGGGCTGCCCGGCCCTGCGGGGACAGGGACACAAAGTGGGATGCAAGGCTGGGGCAAAGAATTTTTGCCCATCCTAGGGACATTTTCACAATTTCAACCAAAAAAAAAGGTAGTTTCTTGTTGAAAGTCCCAGTGCAAGGCAGGAACAACAGGGGACACCTCAAAGGATCCTGTTTTCGTCCAAACGTGGTCACCAGAGAAACGCTTTGCTCAGGGCAAAGTCAGGTTTCGTTTTCCAGCAGGTTCATTTTGAGTCCCACCTTTGCTTTGAGTTAATTCCGGAGTTTCTTTTGCACAGAGCGTTGCTAGCAGGGCCGGTGGTTTGAGGCTGGCACTGGGTTCCCCTCCCTCACATCAGGATTGTTTGACTGTTCGAAGGGTTTTTTTCCACCAACTTTTTGCCCCAGAAAGAAGTTCCCTGGAGCGAACCCTCCCTGGGGTGTGATTAAAGTGGCTTTTGGGATGTAAATGAAAAGCCAGGTGATCGGTTCCAGGGGCAGTGGCTTCTGCAAAACCCACTAACTTTTCATTTGAGTTTTTTCTGTGGGTCCGTGTGAGGGGCGATGCGGCTGGCGCCCCTCTGCCTGTGGGGTCCCATGGGTGCTGGGGGTAGATCAGCATCTGAGGGTGTCCCTGGGCGGGGACAAGCTGGTGGCACTGCCCATGTGTGGGAGCAGGGTGCCAGGAGGGGACACGGTGGGAACAGGATGGACCAGGACCCACCCCATGAGTAGCTCCCAGGGATGGGCAAAAAGTGGCAGGTGAAGGGGACAGTGGTCAGAGGCCACCAAGGGCCACCAAGGTGGCTCATGGGATGTCCCCAAGCCTTGTGGCGAGGGACGCAGCGAGCGTCTCTCACCTCTTGCCTCCCTCTCAGCATCCCAGGCAGCGCAGGACTCTGTCACCATGGGTGTCTGGGGGGCCTGGGGGGTCCCAGCCCCGGACAAAAGCCCGGGAACAAAAGCTGTGGGATGCAGGAAGCAGCTCCTGGGATGCAGGAGGCATCTCCCAGCCACGGGGGTTTATTTAGCCCAGAGGGAGGTGGAGAGCGGAGAGGAAAACTGCATTTCAAAGTTTTTCACCCTTTGTGAACCATTCACAGACCCCCAGTCCTCTCTGCATGGCTCTGGTACCCTGGCAAGAGGGCAATGGGTCCCCTTGGGGCTGTGATGGGGAGGGAAAAAGGAAAAAAAGGGAAAGGGAAAAGAAAAGGGAAAGGGAAAGGAAAATGAAAAGGAAAAGGGAAGGGAAAAGGGAAGGGAAAAGGGAGGGGAAGGGAAAAGGGGAAGGGAAAAGGGGAAGGGGAAGAGGAAGAGGAGAAAGGGAATCCTCCATTTCCCTCACATCCAGGCAGGGAGGGGCTGCCACTGGCATCTTCTCCCAAGAAGCAGCTTCCCAGTTCACAACTGGGCACTTCTCCAGTGAGTTAAGCTCACCCCATCGCTGGCATGGGAAGGCACCGTGCGAGTGAGCCAGTGCAGCTACAAACCCCAGCAAAGCTGGGACGTGGATCCCGACCCCCTGCCCAGAGATGAAGCAGGAGGAAGATGCAGGCGCCGGGGCCGACCCCATCCGCTGCTCTCCTGCCTCCCACTGCCCTCCGGCGCGCTGGCGGGAGCCGAGCCCACGCCGACGGCGGCGGCTGGGCAGATGGAAAGACCAAATGATGGCTTTGCAGGGGGCCTGGGATTTGTTTGAGCCATCGCTGTCTCAGTGAGTGACTTCGAATAACGGATACACTTGAGAAAATCACCATCTGCTCCCGGACAATTCGCAACCAGAGGAAAAGGTGAAATAAATTCAGCGACTTGTATTATCTGCCCGTTCCTGGCTCCGACAGCAGGGTCGGGCTTTGTGCAGTGTCCTGAGAGTGACTGGGAATGAGAGGATGGTTTGCGATGAGCAAAGACTGGAAAGTGGGAAGAGGGTGGAAGCGGTGAGGCCCCGGGATGCTGCGCCCACAGCTGGGCTCTCCTGGCATCCCGGCTTTGGTGAGTTTGGCAGGAAGACAAAATCTCACCAGATCCATTATTTTTTTCTTTCCATCTCTGAGTTTCGAGTGCCTCCTGCTTCCAGCTGGGCTGGAAATACCACAAAACCAGATGCTACAATGCAGCACTTTAGTGCTTTGAAACTGGGAAGAAACCAGACGTGAAAAATAAACGCAGGGGTTTGCAGTGCTGGCCCCACCAGCCAGGCTGGGGATGGGTCTGGGGGCGGCTGGAAGAGCCTTCGCACCCCCAGACCAGCCCTCGGCAGCTCCCAAAATCAAACACCCAACACAGTGTCACAGGGAGCCCCCCAGGTGGGTGACATGGCTGGCAGGGCCCTGTACAAGGTCCTGGGGAGGGCCGGGGGCTCAGCAGCGAGCCCCCACCATAGCCAGGCCCAGGTCACATCCACCGGCACAGCACCCCTGAGCACAGCGCTGCCGGCCAGCAACGGGCAGGATGCTCCAGCACACGCTTCGGCTGCTCCCTGCAGCCGGTCCCCTCCTCGCTGGGGGTGCCGGATCCTCACCGGGACCCCAACCAGCCCCTCACTAAGCAGCATGGGCATGGTGAGGGAAAGCAAGTGCCTGGGGAGGAGGAAGAGGTGGAGGAGGATGGGAATGAGGAACAGGATGAAGATGAGGATGAAGATGGGGAAGAGGATGAGGGTGAGGATAAGGATGAGGAAGAGAAGGATAAGGATAAGGATGGGGATGGGGATGGGGATGGGGAGGAGCAGGATGAGGATAAGGATGAGGATGAGGATAAGGATGGGGAGGAAGATGAGGATGAGGAGGAGCAGGATGAGGATGAAGAGGAGCAGGATGAGGATGAGGAGGAGCAGGATGAGGAGGAGCAGGATGAGAAGCAGGATGAGGATGAAGACAGGAATGAGGATGGGGAGGAAAATTAGGATGAGCAGGATGAGGAGCAGGATGGGGATGGGGATGGGGAGGCAGGCAGGTGGGACGGTGGGGCAGATCGCACCGCCAAGCCGCAGCGAGCGGGAGCGGGAAGGCGAAGGCTGAGCGAGCAAAGGGAGAGGGAGCAGAAATCTGTTGCCCAGGCTGTGTGTGCTTCGCTGTCAGCCGGCTCTGATTAACGGGCTGCCTTCCAGCTCCGCGCCGGCTGCGTTCCTGGCAGGATCGGAGCCCCCCCGGCTTCCTGCCGTAGGAGGGGCTCGCTGAAAGGTTACATTTGCACAATGTGCCGCTGGAAAAGCGGTGCCAGAGGTTGCAGGCGGGGGAGCCGGGCGAGCAGGCAGCTCCGCTCCGCTCTTGTGCTGCCTGTGTAATGGAAAAAACCCTCTGGGGGGAACGCGCAGGAAAATATTAAGTTACGCTCCCCCAGCACGGCAGAGATGGGCCAGGCCGGTTGTGGATGGGGGGAATGAGAGTGAGGAATGGGGCGATGGCGGTGTGCCCCTCCAGATCCTTAGTGCTGCTCCTCCACATCAGCCAAAATGTGGGGAAAAATAAGGCTGTGCCCATGCACCCCATCACCATGGGCTGCAGGGCAGCGAGCCCTTCCTGCGCGATGCCGGGCTCCCCGGTAAGGGTTTGCACTTGCCATAATCAGGATCCTGCGTCTCTGCCGCTTGGTGGGGAAAAGTGAGGTTGTTGAGGGGAAATTTCCCGATCTGGCAAGGAAGAATTTCCTTCGATGGGGCTTCAGTCCACACCGCTGTGATTTATGGAGCTTGGCACAGCCAGAACTACATCCACATCTCATCCCCAGTTTTCCCAGCCCACTGCCCCATAACTTTTGATCTGATAATATTATATTTTGGTGTCTGGAAAGTCCAGCTCCTTGTGGGATTGCTAAGCCCACCATAGCTGCTCTCTGCCCCACAGCATCACCTAAAAACCTTTGCTCGCCTCTTCCATCATCCCTCTTGCACCAAAGCGGCCTCCTGAGCAGCTCAGCACCCTCCAGGGTGAAGCCCTTCATCCCTTCCTGCACAAACCCTTCCTTTCCTCATCTCATTTTTTATTGCATCTCAACCTGGACACCTTTTTGCCCCTCAGCCGCAGAGGAGGGTTCAGGGCAGCACCCACCCTCACCCCTGGGTGCTGGAGCCAGCTTGATCTGCCTTGCAGGAGCCAACATTTTCCTTTTTGTCTCCTTGTTTCCTTGGTTTCAAGGTTTTTCTTCCTCACTGAGCCTGTAATTAAAAAAAAAAAAACAAAACACCAACAAACAAAACCACCACCAACAAACTAAGGAGGATTCTCAGATTTGGAGGGGGACTGCAGCTGCCCCACAGGCTCTCCCTCCCTGGGCACAGGACCCAACAGTGTTGCCCTGATTCCCTAGTTTTGCCCCAAAACTTTTAAATCTCACCCTCCCCCTATGCCGGAGCCGGCCAGACTCCAAACCCCACCAGGTCCCTCGCTCAGCATCGCCCAGCCCCAGCCCCGGTCCCCACCGCGACGGGGTGCGAGTCCTCCCCCTCCACTGGCCCTGGCTTCCCTCTGGGTCTGTTTTCTTTCAGATTTAGAGATAAGCTTCCAAATAAAGGCAGCGTTTTTAACCACATGGCCTTATCAGCCAGCATCCACCAGCATTCGCGGTCCACCCAGCAGGGCTTGGAAGATGCTCTGAGGGAAAAAGGGACCCCAAATATCCAGACCTCTCCTTCTCTAAGGCGCAAACCAGCCCCCCAGCCTGTAGCATGGCTCCGGAGGGCACCAGTGCCTTTGAGAAACTATTTCTCCCATTAATGGTCCCTGCCCAGGAACGGTAGCGTTGAAGCAACCCCATGTGTGAATTCAGCCAAGGACCAGCTTGGCACACCTGGATTTTATTCCTGGTTCTGCCACTGGCCCAGGGATGACCTTCGGCAAGTTGTTTCACTTCCCTGTGCCTCTGTTTCCACTTGCTCTCCCATTATGAGCCCTTTCTAAGCCCGGCAATGCTCTGCCCGGAGAGATACCCACCAGCTCAAGGAGACTCCATCCGGCTTCACATCATATCACCCCAAAAGTGTGTGAATGGCAGCAGCTCTGAGCATCGACGGGTCCTACATCCTCCCAGCTCTTGCCAGAGCCCCCTGGCACCGAGTCCCCTCCCTGCCGGGCTGTCCTGTGGTTCGTTTTTACAGTGCGTGTGCAAACCCCTGAATACACGAACCAGCTGCGGGAGGCTTCCAGCCCCAAAGTGCCCTGGGGAAAATCAGCTCCTTGCATGAGCCTCGCTGGGGGTGTCCCCTGGGATGGGGTTGGAAACAGTCTTGCTCTCTTCCTCTGAGTCTTGGGGACCATGGTAGGGGGAAGAAGTCCTCCAAGAAGCATGGGGGAATAACACCAATGATGGCAGCAAACTTGGCTCCCTAGAGATCCAGCTTTTGGAGGCAGCAAACCAACCCAAACACCCCAGGTAAGCCCTACTGCTGCGCTCAAGGAGCCTCCACCCTGCAGAGGGTCCCCATTACAGACCCGTTACTGGCGATGGAGGGGCATGTCTACCTGGATGGCATGGAGGAAAACACAACCAGCAGCCGTTTCTTTCCCCCACTGGCTCCCAGAAGCCTCCCCTGTGAGCCCCGTTGCAAAGAATCCCAACACCAAACCACAGCCAAGACACGCGGCTCTTTGGGGAATCAGACCTGGCCACAGCGCTCAGCATCTACAGAAACAGACAGCATGGTGGCTTTTGTGGACAAGTGTGTCATGCCAGGAGCTGCTGGGTCCTTTGTCCTGTACTCGCCAGGCCAGAGCCTGTCTCAAGGATGCGGTTGTTTCCTGCTCTTTTCCCAAAAAAGGTCCCGAACCATATTGAAAAACCGTGAGTCCACCGAGCTTGTGGACAGCAGAGATCTGCCTGATTGCCTGCGGTTGGTTTTCTTCCTCCTTTCCAGCTGTTAAGTTGCATTATAGACAGTTAAAAATACATCACATACTTTCCTAATGTGACTTTTCCGTGGTAAACAAGCAGCACGGCCACCACCGAGATGCAGGAGGTCGCGGGGAGAGCTGGTCGCTTGTGTCCACAAACGGCCAAGAGATCCGTTCTGCCGCCTTACAAGTGCCTGACCCCAAGTTTGGGTCCCACAGAGGGGAATCATGTGGCCCCACAGCAGCCTTGGCCTCAGCAGACTAACCCAATGGGCTCACTGCCTCTTGCCTCAGTTTCCCCACTTGTAAAAGCATTTATGGTCCATCCTCTGTGATGAGATCCACATTAACCAGAACCTGGCATTCTGTGTTGGGCTTTACAGAAAAAGGGCCTTTCGCACAGGGATCAGGGGTTAACAGAAGTACAGAGTTGAGCTAGAAATGATCTGCTAACAGCATTGTCGGGGAAAGGCCGATGACTGGCACTGGCGCCGCGACATCCCATGGAAATGCCAGGCACAGTGGCACGGGGCAGCGCCGGGGCGGCCGCGCTCAGCACGAGGCAGCGGCATTGCTGCGAGCTGTGTGTGAGCTGGGATGAATCTCCTCTCCCAGGGGCACGGCAAGCTCTGCTGAGGTCTGGGCTGGGTGGAAAAAACATCTCCTTTGAGTTTGCTGCAGCGGTGGAAGGAGCAACCTATGTCCCCAAAGATGGGTTCCCTTGCAGCCAGGAGACATCATGGTGTGAGGGAGAGCAAAGGTGCTGAGAAGGAGTGGGCATCAGTCCCCTTCACCTCAACCAGGCTGTATTGAATCCAGAACAACCCCGGCAGACACCTCCTCAACCTCTCGCAGGACTGATGCCATGGCCCCAGCACCCCAAAGCAATGGGAGCACCCTGGTCCCCCAGCGAGGGGCTGGGATGGGGAGGAGAACCTGCAAGAGGGTGAGGAAGGAGTTAAATCCCCAGCACAGCCAGCTCCCCCTCCTGCTTATCTGCTAACTTTGGGAGGAAGGGAATAGCATAAAGGTAAGAGTGGAGGAAGGAGAGAGGAGACAGATGAGAGAAGGAGCGAGCGAGGGAGAGGGGAAGCGAGGAACAGACGGCAGAGAGGGAGAGCGTGGGGGGGAAGATGCTGACGCTTCTCCTCCATCTCGGCGAGAGGCAGATAGAGGGGAGCAAGGGGAAAAAAAAAAAAAAAAAAAAAGAAGAAAACGAAAAAGAAGGCAAAGACCAAGGGAACATGGGAGAGGGAGAAGGAAGGAGCCCGAGCGAGGGAGCATGTGTGAAAGTCGCAGTGAGAGAAGGGGCCTCTTTGATTCCCCGTGCCTCATACCAGACAGTGTCTAGACTGCAGCAATTATTGTCAGCTCAGAACACCCAGGCATTGCCATTTCAGCTGAAAGGGAGCTTAACAAAGAGCGAGGAAGAAAAAAAAGAAAAAATACCCTGCCGGCAGAGAGCTGGTCTCCCTCCAGCACAAGGGGCTCTTCGGCGGGTCCCCCATCGCCCCGGGTCCCCATCACCCCCAGCCCCGGGTGCCCTCGCAGTGGGGGGAGCAAAGAGTTTGCAGCGGAGAGAGGTGGCTGCAGGGTGCGAGTGGTTCCCAGCCCAGCCCCGGGGTCCTTCGCTGATTTTGGGGTGCAACCACCAGGCTCAGCTCTCCCTGCAAGCCCAGCTGATGGGGCTCGGGGAAGGGGTGAAGGGCTGGGGGGAAAGGGCCCCCCTGAGAGGTTGGGGCTGGCCTGGCAGAGGAGCAGCTTCCCCAGCGGGCAGCAATTGGCTGTGAGCGCCCATGAGCTGCTCCCCCAGCCAACGGTGGATGGACAGACGGACACCGCAGCCTCACCATGGAGCTGGGGGGATGCGCACACCTCCTCCGGGCAGCTGGGACATGGACCATAGAGCCGGGCACCTTCCTCCTGCTTGGAGACCCTGATGAATGCTGCTCCGGCAGCTCTTTAGCTCCTTTGGGTTTAAGGAAATAATGGGAGGTTACTCATGCAAAAATCACACAAATAAAAATAACGCATCCCATCTCCCCACTGCCGTCGGCAGAGTTACCCTTTCCCCTCTCGAGCCCGTTGCCCTGTGAGGGGCTTTTGTGCCTTTGGAAGTTTGGGATGTGGCCGAGCCTCCCAGGAGGGATTTAATGCTCAGAACTGGCTGAGAGTCAGGAATTCCTGCCGTCCACTGGAAATACCCGCCCCGTGCCCACCCCCGGCTCTCTGGTGAGAGCCAGGTCCAAGTACCTCGGAGGGGAAGAGGTCAGAGGAGAGCTTGTGCGCCCTGTCTGCACCGTGCCTGTCGTTTTGGAGGTGGCAAGGATCCCACTCCACTGTCCGTGGGGCTGCCTGCAGATGTGCCCCTTTGGGAATATCCCCAGCTCCAGGGCTGTGCCACCCGTCTTCAAAATTTGGGTGCAAAGAGCAACACAGCCAAAGGACCTTCTCCACTGCTGGATGGCACTGGGGACTGTCCCCGCGGAGACCAGCGGCCTCTCTGCTGGGAAAGGCGGCCGATCCCTGCAGATGCTGGAGTGTGGCTCAGGTTTAATTAGCACTTTTAATGCTTGGAAAGGAGGCGCAAGGGAATACCGAGCGGGTTGGACACGTTTTCCTCACTAGTGATCTGGGCTGGTGACAGAGAACGTCCCCAGCTCCACCTGTCTTGGCTGGGAGGGCGTGATGTTGCCCTGGAGTCTGAAACATGGCAAATACCCTTGGTGAGCCCCATTTGGACCCCTCAGAGCAGGGACACCTCTGTTGAAAGGGGGTTTTGTAGAAAAACCAAACAGTCAGCACACTGCCAGTGTGGGATGCAGTCTGAGAGGTGCCCGACCCAACAGTAGCTCAGCTGAGCTGTTTGTCCTTGTCCTTCTCTCTGCCTTTGGGGAACGAGATCCATTTTCTGGCCAGGTCTGGTCATGTCTGCTAAATCAATGACTTCTTCTCCCATAGGTACATGGCACTGATTTTGCTGTGTGGATAAAATCAGTCCCACTCAGGATCTGGTTGCTGTGGCAGAACAGAGGAGATGACAGAAGAAGTCCTACAAAGGACTGGGATGGCAAAACCCGGCTGGGGAGGGACTCATCCCTTGGTTTACCTTGTCCGGCCATGGCATGTCTGTGGAGATGATGCTGTTTCCCAGTGCTGGGTTCTCTGGGCGAGGGTCAGAGGAGGAAAGTGCCAGCTTTGCCCATTGCTCACATCTCCCATCACCACCTCATTTGCAGCAGTGCCGGCATCGCTTCTGCATCTCGGAGACAGGGTCTCCAGCTCCCAGTTGCTTTGGCGAAGTCTCACACCTTGGGCTTGCAATGCTTCTGCTGTGGAGGACACTGCATTTCCAACAAGTGTGGGTCCTGCAGTGAAATAAATACCCGGTATGAGCAGTGGTAGGTCTTCACCTTGTGAGCTTGGGCCAGAAAGTGTTTGACCTTCACAGGGAACTTCTGGTGAGCCTGCCCTGAGCCAGGGCTGGACCACGAGGAGCCCAGACCTGCGGCGTGACCCATGGGCTTGGGGAGGTGTTTCCCCGAAGATCTGCCAGCTGCAGGGCTTCGAAACCACCACCCCAGGGCTTTGTACCACAGACCAAACTCAGCCCCGCAATGCGGGGGGGCTGCCGCTGAGGCCTTTCTGCAGTTCTCTGATGCTAGACTCCCGCTGAAGTGTGCTGAAGCAATGGAAGAAGGAAGACCTTGCTTTCTCCTCCTTGATAACTCCAGTGTCCCTCCCTCGGGCAGCCTGGCCTGCCTGCAGGGCAATTTTGGGAGCCCCAGCTCCCCAAGAGAAACCCAGCCCTGCTGAGACACGGGGTCCCACCAGCCCCCCTGAGCCCCCTGCCTCCCCCCAGATCTCTGAAACCACCAGTCCCACCCGGGGTGGGAGACGAGGGATCCGGGAAGCCACAACCGCCGCAGTACGTGTCCTTCTTTGTGTGTGAGCGGGTGGGTGGGAGGGAATCCGGCCGCATCCTGCCCCCTGGCGCGGGGGGCACCGACATGTGCCAGGAGCTGCCGGGGGCGGCGAAGCTGGCAAAGGCGCGAGGCAGCCCAGGCTGCCCGGCCATGGCAGGGGCAGCACCAGCCGGCCTGGCACTCTGTGTCCTGCCCCCCCCCAGCACCAGGGCTGTGCAGGGAGGCGCAGGGGCAGCCCCGGCATCCACACACCACGACCCTCGCCCACCTCCCCTCTGCCATGCTGCCTGCAAATGCCAGCTGACTGTTTTCCACTTCCTCCAGATTTACCCCATTCGTCTTTTTTTTTTTTTTTTTTCCTCTGCTCCCTCCACCACCCCCCCCCCGCCCCCTTCCGTCCTTTCTTCTTCCTGGGTTAAAAATAATCAAGTTTCTGGGAAGCAGCAACTCCTGCTGCGCTGCCTCCCTGCACTCGCCCCGGAGAACCGCTCGGCTCTCGGCTCCGGCCCCTCCTCGCTGCTCGCTCCTTCCTCCTCCCCACCCCCTACAGGGATCTGACTAATATGCTCGGGCTCTGCTTGCCAGCTCAGCTGGAAAGGAATTTAACCATTGCCTGGCCTTGGAGGGAAGGAGCGGAGAGCCCAGACCTCCCCCGGAGAGGAGCGGCCGTCACCCGGGAGCGCTGGGCTGGGCGATGGAGGAGCGCGGATGCGGGGCGCCAGCACCCCACGGAGAGCAGGAGTCACAGCCCCGAGCCCCACGCGGGTACAGGAACCCTTGTGGACTCCCTCAGAGGTCTCCTGCCTTCCCGTAGGGCGGGCAAAACAAAACACAGCACCCCAGGGGCCCTGGTCCCCGTGGCAGCTCCTCATCCAGCCACGGATGCTCCCTGGGCACCCGCACCCCGAGCCTGCAACTCACCACAGGCCTCAGCACCGGGCGAGGGCGGGAGCCGGGGTCCCACGCGGTGCTGCTCGGGGTCGCAGTGGCACTGGCAGCTCCAGCCCCACGGCCCCGAGGTCTGTGGGGGGAGAGTCCCGGGTGCGGGAGCCGCGGCTGAGCCCCGCTGCGGCGCAGGAGCTGGCAGCTCTCCGCCGAGGGCAGGGGGTCAGCTTCTCCTTCAACGCAGTGGGTAGGAAGTGCTGAGCAAAGGCAAAGTCACGCCTGGGTAAAAACCACGCGATGAGAAAGCTCCCCTGTCCCCCAAGACTAAATCCCGGTGCAACCCCAGTGCTAAAAAAGCTGGTGTTTGTGTGACCCCCCTCTGCTCTCCTCTCTTGCCAGCCGGGCTCTGAGCACAAGCGGATTTAGCAGCACAGGAACAAGAGCTGTGGCTCTGCTTTACAGCAGGACAAGGAAAGCACAAAGCCTTGACCAAGGTTATCCCAGAAAGTCTGTTGCAGACTGACCCACCCTCCCAAGGCTCCAGCTCACTGCTGTATTGCAGCATCTCCCTGCTCCGACAAAAACTCCCCTTGAAATCTGCTGGCCGTTGCAGGAGGACTTCAGGGCCAGAAATCCAAAGCCCAGCACCCCAGCGCTGAGCCGAGCCAAGAGGCACCGGCTCGGCCGCCGCTAACCCCCTGTGCTGGCTGGCTTGGTGCGGCTGCTCCAGTGCCAGGGCACAAACCGTCCCGGAGGACACCGGTTTTCCCAGAGCCTGCTGCCGGGAGAGCTGTCAGCACTGCCTCTCCAGAGATGGGGCTGGGGAGGAAGGAGGAAAGGGCACCGGGCACAAAGCAGAGACCCAGAGAGCACAGGAAAGCTGCAGCCAGAGCTTGATCCCTTAGCTGCTGGGATGCTCTGTAAAGCGGGGTCCAGCATATGCCAGGGGAGAGGCGTTGTGCTGGCAAGAAGGAATCTGAAAGAGGAAGATGTCTCCTCTCCAAACCCTCCCTTAAATGGCAGTTCTGCTGTAAAGTAGGGTAGGAGAGAGCTCAGTGTTTGTTTTCTCTGCAAGACCTGAGCGCAGCTCAGCCTGGGAGTGCAGAGTCAGGCTGGGCTCCTCGCTGACGCGGCCCCCCAGGAGCAGCAGCGCTTTCTGCAGCCCCAGCTCGGCTCTCGCAAACGTCCCTGCGGAGCCATCGCTCGGTGCAGGGACTCAGGGCACGGGAGAGGAGGGGAATAAACATCCAGCTCACTCTCACCTCGGCTTTCTGCCCTAGCTGTGGGGGCTCGAGGCAGCAGGGTGGATGCGTGGGGGACCTGTGAGCCCCAGGGATGCGCAGCCAGAGCCCCTGTGGCCCCGCACAGCCCACAGTCAGGGGATGAAGCAAGTAATGGCAGGACACAGAGCAGGACCAGGCTCTGACCATCCCTCAGCGAGCAAGGACACTCCTGTTTGCTCCCCCATCCTAAATTCCCCGCTGCCTCGGGAGCTCCCCCCAGCCCTGCCTGCCCCGCAGCAACCTCAGCAGCCAGGAAACGCTGGCGGGAGCCAAAGGGATTGAGAAACTGCAGGCAGCAGGATGAGACACGAGCCAGCACAAGCAGGATGTGACTCGGGGGTGACGGGGACCGCCAGAGGGGTGTCACCGGGAAGCGGTACCTGGGGCCCATCCTGTCCCCCCCCGCTGTGCTCACAGCCAAGCCCCAGCCCAGCCTCTGCTCCCACACAAGTCACCAGGTCCCGTTTGTGTTTCTCCACCACCACCTAAATTCTCTTTTAACAGCAGAGCCATGTCTTCTCCATCCGTCCACCATACGGTTTTGCACTCCCACCCTTCCCAGGGCTGTCACCCGGGGCTGTCCCTGCCACTGCAGTGCCCAGCTCTGTCACCCCATCTGCGTGACAAACCTGATATTTCCCAGGGTTTTTTCAGCACAGGCTGGATGGCAGTGGTGGGAGGTCCGGGGCAAAGCGGGGCTCAGGCACTGGCTAGACCTTGACCTTGTCCTGCCTCAAACCAGCTCTCGTAGCACTGCGGGGAAGGAGAAAGGAGAGGATGAATGAGGAGAAGCAGAGGAAAACAAAACAAAACAAAACAAAAAACAGGAGGAGACATTTTTTTCCCCATTAAACACCCAAAGCAGCTTTGCTTTTGTTTTCCACCAACTCCCCTGGCTGAAGCTGGCTAATCCTGGGGTGGCCGCTTCCATGGGTGCTGTCTTCCCGTCTCTTTGTCCCTCACCTGCCTGTCCTCTCTGCTTGTTTGGTTCCCTGATGGGGACTCCAGCACATCCTCACCTCTCATAGCTTCAGCATGGCCAGGGAAAGCCAACTCGAATGCCACTCCTGCAAAATTACCTGCCCAGGAGGAGAGATCCAGCCCCAGGCACAAGCCGTGGTACCCAGTGTATTAAAAAGCAAGAAGGGACAAGTAAAGAAGCTGCCTGCCAACCCAAAATGCACTAAAACCATTAAAACCCAAATACCTCGGTGGGCAAGACTGGACACAGACTCACTGGCTTTGTGGCAGTTCACCCCATATCAGCCCCGGCTTTGGCTCACCCCAGTATGAGTGTGGAGAAGGAAGAGGCATGATGGAAAAGACCTCGTTATACAAACAGCTCCGACTCTGGCCCACCGGGCAACAAAATCTCAAGGACTAAAAGATGCTGCAGCTCTGCTTTTCCATCTCTGCATGCAGGCAGGTCAGCAAAGCACAAGGTCACACTCCCAAGGAGAGAAAGCTCCAAAGCTTGGGAGGGAGGAATGGGACTGCAGGCATGCAGTTTGGCCAGAAGGCCAGGAGATCCTCCTGGGACATGTGTCTGAACCCAGGAGGATGCAGGAGCAAACAACCACATCATAGCAACTCCCTGGAACATCACAGTCGTCCTCTGGGCAATACAGTATCTTCAAGGTGGGGTAAAACCTGTACCCTTCATCTGTGATCCAGAAAACATGGGGTGTCTTTCCATGGCCAACTCCAACCCTGGATGGAGGCAGCCGCCGCGGGGCTGTAAGGGGACTTGCTCTACTTACTTGGTCTCTCTCATCTTTCTAAGAGCCGAGGGGGATTTTGTTCGCTTGTTTTTTAAGGAATAGTAGATTTACCAAAAATTGGAAGATTCAAAAAGGCTGAATCATCCTGAAAGTCAGGGTGAAGTTGCAAAATTGTTTGGAATGAAAAAAAAGAAATAAAGAAATATGTATGTTGGGCAGGGGGGAAGGCTTTGAACATGTTAAACCTTCTTCTTCCATCACTCACATGATAAATTATTGTATTTGGGCATTTCTAAAAGAATCTTTTTGACTTTTTAATTCCAACAAATCTATTTTTTTCAGTTCAAAAAATGACCTCAATGTAAAAGAAGACATCTAGTTAAAATCAGGCAATGCCTCAAAATAAAAAAAAACCCAAACTTTCAGGCCGAAACAAATATTCTGGCTTTACCTAAAACAACTATTTGCACTGGTATGGGTTGTTGTTTTGGTTTGGTTTTGGTTTTTTGTTTTTTTTTTTCCTATTCCATTTTGCCAGAAACCACCTGCTAAATCCCCATTCTGGGTCGACACGGTCCAGTTCCCACACCCAAGACACTCCTTTTGGGCACCAACTAACACTCATTTTCCCAGCAACATGGTACTCCATCAATGGGCCAAACCCACTGCAGTAACTGTCTTCTCCAAGGATGAACACTTTGGTTGACCTTGCTCACAGAGCTCTGAGTCTGCCCTGTGCATCCTTCACAGGACCCTCACCCAACCTCGAAACCCTGGTCATTAGAGGAGACTTAAGCCTCCTTAATAATAACTCAACAACCCAACAGCCATCTCCACTCTTACATTGGAGGAACCTCCTCTGGGGAGGAGAAACAGTCTCTCTTCTCAATGGACCAGCTCTCCAACCCAACCCAACCCAACCTGACCCAATCCAGCTCAACTCAACCCAACCCAACCTTCTCCTTGCCGCCACCCATGTCCCCAGCCTCCATTCCCGGCCACCCAGGCCAGGTGACATCATTTCCAACTCCAAGCTCTCCATACAGTCATGGCCAAGAAGAGAGATTTAGCACCCAAAAAAGGCAGGTTTCCTTTAGACTACCATGGAGAAGGTCTTGGGTGGGTGGGGGTTAGACAAAGAGATGCCGGGCTGCATTTCCAGCCCCTGGGTGCAGAGGTGATCAGCTGTGCCCTCCAACCCCAAGCAAAGAGGTGAAACCCCAGGAAAGTAGCAAACAAGTCAAGGTGTAAATACAATACGAATCCATGGCACTTCAGTGTGGCTCGTTATCTCCGCTTAGACTGGAGTTGGTGGAGCCAGGTTTGAGAAGAGCAGAAATATCAGCAATTAAAGATATGTCGTGTCAAAAAACCCCTAAACTGATTAAAGTTGAAGGCTCCGTTTTCTTCTTTTCATCAGAGAACGGAATCAAAACCTGCCTGGAAAGACGCGCTCCCCCCGTTCCCAGCGCTCCGAAGGCAGCGCCTGCATCCGTCCTGCTGTGTCCCTGCATTTTAATTACCACCTTATTAATATTCATGAGGCTAGGCACTCAAGGGGGATTGCAGTCTGTCATTCTCTCTCTCTTTCTCTCTCTCTCTCTCCCCCCACCTCTCTCGGCTGAATCTGTGTTGTTGTGGGTTTTTTTTCCTTCCCCTTCCCAACAGTTGCTGTGCTGCAGATCTGTACGCCGCCGCATGTGCACGCAGCCCCGACGGCACCGAGCGTGCAAGGGACCGTGGGGAGGGTGCCTGTGCTTTGGGGTGCGGTTGGGTGGGTGGGTGCAGAATTGCCCCCACCACACGTGGCAGCCCCGACACCCAGTGATAAAACTCAAGGATGGCAAGCAATGCTCTGGCGTGGAGCGAGCGTGTGTGTTTGCATGTGTGAGTGCTGCACGCTCGGGGAGTGATGCTGGGACATGAGTGGAGTTGGGGAGCAGGACAGCTGGGGTCCAAGGAGGGGGTGCAGGGAGGGAGCACATCTGCGTGTGCTCATGTGCAGAGCTCCTGGCAGCAGCGTCACTTCTGAGCACTGGGGTGATAGTGCAGGACCCATGCGAGAAGACCGTGGCCGTACAGAATGGCGCTGGGTGAATGCAGCTGGCCGCAGTCCCTACCCAAACACCTCTCCTTGGGACCAAGTACCCTTCACCCCAGTTCACCCTGCACCCCAGTTCAGTTCACTCTGCACCCCAGCTCTCCATGCTTGGGGAAGAGCAGCCGCTGCTGAAGCAGGAAAGAGCACCACAACATGGCCAAGGGGCCACTGTGTCCTTGACAAAGCCAAGCGCCATTTGGGTAAAGCGGGACTTGAGGTGTCTCGCACGCAGCCAGCAAGGGGGTGGCCCCCCGGCTGTGCCCTGTTTGTGGGTGCAGCTGGCCGGGTCCCATTGTGCAGCTCCTGGGAGCAGAGAGGGCAGAACACCCGGCTTGAGGGCGCAGGGAAGGAGTGCGTTGTGGATGGAGCTGGAGGTAAATCGATTTTCTCATTCCTAAGATGAGCGATGTGGGGTTCACCCCATCCTCACTGCCATGCTGCATTCAACCCTTTCTGTATTACTGAAACCAGTGGCCAGGTGGGCAGCAGAGAGCTCACCTGGTTCTGCAAACCCTGCTCCTCCCTCACTGGAAGAAACCACAGGAGGGTCAGGCTGTCCCCTCGCAGGTCCCTGTCCCCATCCCGTCCCAAGGGACATGCTAGGGTGATGCAGAGCCCGGCCATGGGCAGATGCCCCCATCACCCCATGCTGCTCAAAGCCGTTGGCAAAGGGCACACGAGTCTGCCCCATCCAAACAGCCACCAGTTGCAGGTTGGAACCCACCTTCATTTTCCAGGCAGCCGGACCACAATCCCACCTTCCCCCCGCATCTTCCTCTTGGCTAACACCACCCAAAGCACCGTCATGAGCCTGAAACCCCTTTTGGGGACAGATCCTGCAGCCCAGAGCTCTGCCTCCCCATCACCAACCACCTGCGAGCAACCTGTCGAGAAACACTCCACCTCGGCGGCTCCCCAACGCCCCACTTGCTCAGCTCCACAAATATTTGAATTAAGGTCCCCTGGGGAGCCGCAGTCAGAGAGTAACTGATTTCTCCTCCTTCATTATATCTCTGTGTAATTTACCGAGGGACGGCGGCGTGTGCCTCCGTTGGAGCGAATTCCCAGCAGGACTCCCGAAAGCTCACAAATCAGGCAAAGGCAAGGCATTAGAATATGAAAGGTGAGGCTGGTCTCCCCACCAAGACTCGTCTCACTCTTCTCCAGTTCTGCCAGCCCCAAATTGTGTTTTATTTCCACCTGCTGCTGCCTCTTGTGTGAGCAGAGAGGTGATGGGTTAGGGACGGGCCATGGGGCTGTGTCCCCGGCTCTGTCTCCAGCTCCTGCTCTGGGCAAGATGAAGAAGAAAAGTGTCACCTCCTTCTTGGCAGCATCTCAAGAGCCAGAGATGCCAAAGAAGCCGATGCAGCAAAGGTTTCTAAGTGCAACTATGTCACCTGGCCATAAAACTTGACTTCTTTTCAGCCAGATAAGTAGCCTGTGCCTCAGTTTCCACATCTACAAAAAGGAGTAATCATTCCCTTCATTTACTAATTTAAGATTCACAACATTTAGATGTTGGAGCTCTATAAAAGCCAACTGGCATTATGGATCCATCTGTGTTGCATCTCCAGCAAGGAGGAGCTGGAAGACAAGTTTGCCAACGTGGCTCTACAGTTACCAGAAAGAGCTCAAAGAGTCACCAAGAAGAAAGAAAAGGGACAAAATGAGAAATTTGGACCACGGATGCAAAACCGAGCTGCTTGGCGTTGTTATTTTGTAAAGTGCGAGGAGGCTGGTTTTCAGTGGACCCATCTCAATCTGAACTCAACCCAACCCAACCCATGGCCAACCTCCACGTCTCAGCCCCGTGCCGAGGGTGGGAGCAGGTCACCCCGAGGGTGGGAAGTGTTTGTTAGTGGCGGCTAATGGAGGATCACCAGACCTCTCACAGGTCTTTGCAGCATCTGTGGGCTGGGTAGGAGTTGTCCCACTCCAAAACACCTGGCCATGGCCACCGCTGGCGATGTTACACCACAGCAAAGCACCGGCCGGGCTTGAACACAGCGAGATCTCTGTTCCAGCTACGCTGCAAACAGCGGAGGGCAACATTTTGCTTCCTGGAAACCCAGAGAAAGAAGTGGGTTTTTTTTTTTGAAGAGCTGCAGCTCCTGTCCATTACAGACAACCTGTAATGGAGATTTCAGAAAACTGGGTGTTCCCCCTTCCAGCCTCCTCTGCAAAGACAAAGACTTGGCAGATGGTGGTGGTGCTTCACAGGGCTACTGCGAGGCTTTTCTTTGGGAGCTGGGTGCATGAACCCTCACTCTCACGCTTCCCCTTAGAGGTGCGAGCAATGCGAAATGCGCCCATCCCAAAATCCCCAGTCCCTGGACTATCTCAACTTCTCAGAGCTCTTTGCACCAGGTGACTTAGAGACCTGGGGCTGTTCAGCCTTTAACAAAGAGCTCCTTTCTCCCCAGCCTTCTCCAGTCGCTGGAGTTAAATAGGCTGTGCTGACACCAAACCAAACAAAGCCCCTGCAAAGCGGTTCCAAATCCCGTCCCCTCGCCAGCGCTCTGGATTTTCCCCCAAGCCTGGCCATGTTCCTCCTTGGCGCTACGGCTCAATCCCCGCTCCGAAAGGCGGGCACGATGGGCTGAAGTGCTGGGGCTGTGTTTGCTCCTGTGCTTCTCACTACCAGGAGGCAATGAGGGGGTGTCTGGGGTGGGGGAAACGTTCCATGGAGCTGCTCCAGCCTCTCTCTGCAATATCCCTGCTCCAGTTTGCTGGGGACCCCGGCCCCGCTGCTGAACCCCCCTGGAGCAGCTGAGGATCAGCCCTCGTGGGCGCCACGTGGCTTTCCCACGCATGGGGACCCCAACGGAACCTTTCCAAACACGCTGCCCAACCCATTCCCTCACAGCCCCCATGGGGCACGTTCATTCATCCTCTCCCATTTTGGGGGGAAGCAGCCCCACCACTGAGCAACGAGCCCTCCTCCTCCCAGCATCGCTGCTACCAATCTGCTGAGGCAGCCGCCTTCCCCGAGCAGGGAGGTGATGGCAGATGGGGGTCTCCATCAACTAGGGGGGGCGGGAGGACAGAATTTTTGGCAATGCTGGCTCCTGGAGGGCCTGCTGGCTCCTGGGCCGCCGTGTCCCAGGCGTGCAAATCGCGGGGGTCCGGGGGGGCTCCCTGTGCAAACAGCTCGTGATCAAAGCTGGGGGCCGGTGGGGGGCAGGCGGTGCGAGATGAAACGGAGCAAAGTTCTCTGGGTTCAGACGCGGGAGTTGGAAAGGATTCGATGGCAGCTTGGAAAAGGAGGAGGAGAGGGCCGGGAGCAGCAGCGTTCAGCAGAAAGGAATGTCCTGATGGGACGGCAGCCTGAACGCTGGCCAGGACCCCCCCTTCCCAAAGCTGTTTAAAAGCCCCGGACCTCTCCAAGCCCTTTAATTGGCGCTTTAAAAAACTTCCTTGTTCCTTGACGCGGCGAGGTTTGCGTTTCATGCCCAAAATGACTCAATTCCCCCTCTCCCCCCATGCAAGAAAAAAAAAATCTCCTTTGAAAGGTTTGCTAGAAGCCGGTTCCGTCCCCTCCCCACCAGCCCCGGTAGCCCCCAGCCCTCACCCCCCCAGCCTCTTGTGTGTATTCTTGTTCTCCCCTAATAATCCACATCCCAGCTGCCTCCCTCTGCCTTCGCCCTCCTCCTCCTCCCTGCCTCTCTCGCTCCCTCTTTCTCTCTCCTCCCCCCTTCCTCCCCCCTTTCCATAACTCAAAAGCTTGTCAGGCTGGTTCCAGACTGCTGGCGCCAGGCTTCACTCCAGGAAAAAAAAATAAAGCAAAAGAGAAAGGCATGCAAGGCAAAACAGCCCCGCCACATGAACACACATCAAACCAGCCCTTTATCTCCCCGGAATGCTCTCCCCGCTGCAGAGCTCCCTACCCCGGCCTGACACACGCGTGTCCCCATCCCCGGACCCCTCCTGCAGCACTGCCAGGCTGCCACCGCACACGCCCCGGCACGGAAAAGCGAAGGAGCAAATACAAGATCTATTATTTATCAGCAATATCAATTATTTAGAGCCCCGGCGCAGGAAAAGGGGTGGGGAGATGAGGCCGTGGCGGAGGCAGCTTTTACCCCGGTAATTCAAGCGAGGGGCTCCTGCCCGGACCCCCCTCTCTGCTGCGCCAGTGGGGAGGTGATGGGGGGTCTCCAACCCCATTCCTTCCATCCCACCCCACCACTATGGGAGTGTTTCTTACCCTGACCCTTCCTGCCTTCCACAGAGCAGGGCTTCCCTCCGCAGCGAGCCCCCATATCCAGCTCCAGGCGCATCCCCATCCTGGAGACATCGGATCCCGTACCCAAACACCACCCCACACGCAGGGTGACAGCCCCAGGGCGAGGGCTGTCACACGTGGGGCCCTGGCACCCTGCCTCCTCACCCAGGGGACCGCTCAGCCCCCGGAAATGTGAGTTTTAGCATCAATACGCACTTCCAACAGCACTCTGCTGGTTTGGCGGTGCTTCCCTCCCAGCAATCCCCACAGCCTGGGGCTGCCCCACACCTGCTGGTCACCACCTCAAATGGCAGCAGGGGCTGGTGCAGGGCTCTGGAGCCCCACGTCACCCCCATCCAGTCAGCCCTGATGGGCAGGAGGGGGAAGGTGTCCATGGCTGTCCGCCTCATGGGGGTTTCAGCTCAGGCCTTGAACTCAAAAGGTCAAAACCAACATCCCAAATCCAAGACCCAGCCTGGGCTGCTGGAAGACGACTACACCAGACTACACAGCCCCTCCCAGCTCTGTTTTCTCTTGGATTTTGGAGCAAGCCCCAGCCCACCATCTTTGAGATGCTGCTGGAAAAGGGTCCCAGTCACCAGGCAGGTGACACCGATGGGCACGGGCTGGTCCATGGGCGATTGCCACAAGCTCGCAGATGGCGACCGCAACCTCCCCGCGAGGTGGTCGCCTTTCAGCGGCAGATCGCACGAAAGCAGCTACAGTGGGAACGTGTGATGAGGTGGGTGTGCTAAGACGATTTTTTTTTGGCAGACTTCAGGATGACTTTATTGCTCACAAGTTCTCGAGTCATGGCTGAGTAACACACTCGGCGCATGTCTGAAATAAAAAAATCCCTTACCCCAGCACAAAATAAACAGCCTGGACAAAGCGTGTTTGCTTTGTCCCCCTTCCACACTACAGCTTAGCACGGCCGGGAGCTGCGAGGCTCTTGCATGGGCTGCAGTAGCCGCTGCACTTGATATTTCCCTGGGGTTTGGGAAGAGAAACAGGCAGCAACTCCCACCAGACGTGCACAGGAGCACCAGCCCCATCCCAAGACGTCCCCCAGCGCGTCCCCTTCCCAGCCGACAGGTCCAGGTACATGAGACAGAGCAGCATCGTCTGCTCTGATGGGATCTCTGTGAAATGACTTTAATTTGGTGGCCGAATTAGTTCGGCTGAGCCCAGAGTTTCGCAGTGGAAGGTGCAACCTCAGCCTGCCATGTCCTCAAATATTTTCTTCTAAGGACCAAGAGGCTCCTGGGCTGGGTCAGGCAAGACCCTCAGATGCACCATGGACAAGAAATTTCTGAAATGCTGCTTCTGGCTACCAAGAGGGTGCAGAGAGTTGTGTTCTCCAAGAACAGAAGTGTCCCCACCTCTGATGCCTTCAAGTCTGAGAAACCAGCAGCTGCTCTTGAAAAGCAACTGAAGTATTTCTAACCTGGAAGGAAAACTACTATCCTCTGCTCCAAGCGAGTCAACGGTGGCTGATCAAATCCCTGCGGCAACTCCAAGCGATCAAAAGGAATTAACCACCGACCTGAGCCCATGGGTGTGAAGAGCGAGGCCACTCGAGGAGAAGGTCAAGGGCATGAACACCTCCAGGTGTTGGCTTTTGGGTGCCCACAGCTTCACAAGTTCCTCTCCAGCCCCAAAGGAAGAACCTCAGCTGGGACAGAAAAATCTTTCCCATGAGTAAAGAAAGAGCAGGAGCTGATTCTGCCGTTTACTGTCCCAGTTCTCCCTCACCAAGGCTAAGGACAGATGAGAACTAGTTGGAAGAAAGGGGAAACAACCAAAAATTATTAATCTAATTCCATTTTAATGCATTCAAAAGGGACATTTTTGTAAAGTTTCTACTACATTTTCCACTGTATTTTCCTCTTTTTTTAATTATAAAAAAACAACACTCCAAAAAAACCAGTCCTTATATTTGCTGTTTCTTCTCCTGAAAGAGCATATCTTGGGGAGGAAAACAGGGCAGCTTAAGGAAGGGAGAAATTGCACTGAAGATTGAGGGGGGAAAAGCAGAAGGACAGGAGGAACCTTTCATTTAGAAATGTCACAGGCACTTTTGCGAAGAAGCGAAAAAAATCCCATTAGATTGAGAACTTTTCATGAAAACTTTGCGTGCGTTTGTTTTCTAAAGGCTGTTTTCTTTCCCGCTAAAAATAAAGCTCCACATGCAAAAATAAAAAAAACCAAACCAAAAAAGTCAGCTGTCCCTGGGCACAGCCGAGAGCGCTTGAAGGGACAGCAGCCACCCTGGGACGGCTTGTGCCGCTTCTCGACAGGCGGCCCTGATGGTGGTGGCACCGCCGGCTCTCGCTACGTGCCGGGGAAGGTTGGAAGGACACGATCTGCCCCGCGATGCCTTTGAACCACGGAGAGCAGCTGGCAGCGCGGTGGCGGATCTGCAGCGAGCCTGAGCTGGTGATCGCTGGATTGGGGCTGCTGCCTTGCAGCCAGCTCCTGGCACAGGGATGTGGATGCCCAAGAGCATCCCTGGTGGCTGCTCGGTGGCTCCTGGACAAGCTCCTGAGCTGCACTGATGAGCATTTGCTGCAATCCCTGATGGGCAGCTTTGGGAGCCCCGGTCTGCTGGGGATGAGCCCTGGCCCTGCCTGTTCCCCCAGCCCATAGAACCATAGAATCATTTTGGTTGGAAGAGACCCTCAAGATCATCGAGTCCAACTGTTAACCCAACACAGGCTCTAACCCGTGTGCCTGAGAACCTCATCTCCACATCTGTCCAACCCCTCCAGGGATGGTGACTCCCCCACTGCCCTGGGCAGCCTGTTCCAATGCCCCACAGCCCTTTGGGGAAGAAATTGTTCCCCAGATCCAACCTCAACCTCCCCCGGTGCAACTTGAGGCCGTTTCCTCTGGTCCTGGCGCTTGTTCCTGGGGAGCAGAGCCCGACCCCCCCTGGCTCCAAGCTCCTTTCAGGCAGGTCAGAGATCAGAAGGTCTCCCCTCAGCTCCTGTTCTCCAGCTGAACCCCCAGCTCCCTCAGCCGCTCCCATCACACTTGTGCTCCAGCCCCTCACCAGCTCCGTTCCTTTCTCTCAACTCGCTCCAGCACTTCAAGGTCCTTCTTGTCATGAGGGGCCCAAAACTGACCCCAGGATTCAAGGTGCGGCCTCACCAGTGCCCAGGACAGGGGGACAAGCAGCAGCGACGCTGCAGGGACAGGAGTCACGGGTGCCGCGGCCGGTCCCAGCTGCATCCTTTTCCCGTTTCCCTTCCGTGCGTGCAGCCGCCCCGCTGAGCTCAGCTCCGGCTATTCTCTCCCGCGTTTCCCCTGCTCCTGCCATGCACTTCCCCTCTCCCTTTGATATTTCACCTTCGCTGCGTCATTCCCCTGTGCCGTTTTGGGGTTCGGTTTCACGGGGACGTGCTGTTCCTGAGCTGAGCCAGGGCTGAGCTGAGCCGTCGGGGACCTCTTGTGCCGGGGAGCAGATGAAATAACCCAGCTCGCACAGGTAAGGGTTCAGCTCAACAAGCACGAGCCCAAAGACTGGGCTTGTACCAACAGCCTTGAGGTGTGCAAGACTAAGAAGGGGAAACACCATGAAAAGTTAGGAGGAAACAAAGGCTGGATGAGATGGAGACCATTTCCAGCAGACGGAGATATTAAAACCCAGTGGTCTGCTCGCAGGGCTGGGCTTAACCAGAGCTGAGCAGGACCTGGCCTGGGTCGGGCAGAGGAGCCGTGTTGGCCACAACACCACTGGATCAAGGGAAAGCCCAACATCTCACATGGGGACAGATCTCCCCCGGGTGTCACAGATGGGACACCCGAGCACCCACCCAGCTGACGCGGGGAGCAGCAATCTGCCGCAGCTCGAGCAGAATCCCCGGCGGGGTTTGGGAGGGAGCAGCTTCCTCATGCTCCCACAAAGCCCCGGGGAATTAAACGCCGAGGAGAGCAGCTGGGCTCTCCCCGGGCAGAGTCACTGTCGTGCTCACACACACCCCGCTTCAGCCAACTGTCCTTTCCACCGAGGAGACCCAATGTTCAACAAAAAACCGTCTCCGCCAGCCCCTAGCAATGCTCCCCTCGTGGCACTGGGCCAAAGTCATTAATAAAAGACAACTGAAACAAGAGCACGCTTTAACTCCATGGTGGATTCCCCTCGGAGGACCCCAGCAAGGAGCATCGTCCACCCCAGCAAGAGCTTCATCCACCCCAGCAAGGAGCATCATCCACCCCAGCAAGGAGCTTCATCCACCCCAGCAAGGAGCTTCATCCACCCCAGCAAGGAGCTTCATCCACCCCAGCAAGGAGCATCGTCCACCCCAGCAAGAGCTTCATCCACCCCAGCAAGGAGCATCATCCACCCCAGCAAGGAGCATCATCCACCCCAGCAAGGAGCATCGTCCACCCCAGCAAGAGCTTCATCCACCCCAGCAAGGAGCTTCATCCACCCCAGCAAGGAGCTTCATCCACCCCAGCAAGGAGCTTCATCCACCCCAGGCCAGCCGAGCCTGGGCAGTAGCACCGGCATAGCTCACCCATCAGGGCAGCTGTGGTGACGGGGTCACTTCGAGCTGCCCAGACCCATTGTGTCCCCAAGACACCACTCCAGCTCTTCACCACCGACAGCTGGTGACCTCCCAGCCACGGGCTACAGCCGAGCTGTGACAGTGAGACGAGATGCTGCACACGGGGGCTGCTCGCTGTGGTTTTAAGGAGGAGGTGGGGGGACTCTCATGACATGAGAGCCTGGAAGAGGGGCCTGAGCCCAGGTTATAGATTTTTTTTTGCCTGTTTCGATGGCAATTGCTGGCAAATGCTCATGAGGACATTTCTTTGGAGCAGCACGAGCTTATTGAGACGAGAGAGCTGAGGGAAAAGCTGGATGTGCTCCCAAACCATCACAGACAGCACTCATCACTTGAAGTCTCTATTGGATATCGTCTGTAGGGAAAAAAAAAATGCTCAATGCCCACTCCACGCTTCTTTCAGCTCTTGGATGCTCAGGACAGGGTTGATGCCTTCAAACTCCAGCACAACCACATCTCAGCCTGGACCTTGGGGGTCCTTCAGGAGCGAGGAGGGGGCTGAGAGATGAGAGATGTAGAAAAGACATAACAGTAATGGTTTGTGGACTTGGCAGCCCCGGAACCTAAACCCAGCTCTGGATGGTGACAGTCTCCCAGCCCATTGCAAGGGGCAGCAGGGAACAGGCACCATTTTGTGTTTTCAGGCTCAAAAATAGAGTGTTCTTGTGAGTCACAGGGATTTTTTTCCCTCTCCTGGAGGCCGTACATTCATTCATTCTTCCTTTCTTTTGTCATTTTTGATAACCTGAAATATTAGTCAGCTGGACTGAATCTGCAGGTTTTACCAACTCCAAAGGAAAATATGTCTAAAATATACCCCAAACCAGCACGGCCAAACCCCGAGCATCCAGAGCCCCTAAAGGTTTCCAGACCATCGAAAAATCAGACATCAGCCTTTAAAATAACAAGATATGCAAGAAAAAGAAGAAAAGAAGGGAGACCAGTTGGCTTGCTCTTATTTCCCTGTTGGCTTTCGAGCCTTTAGGCTGGTCTGACATCACGCTGCTGAGCTCGGCTCTGCAACCGTGAGGTAAGAAACCCTGTAACCAGCAAAAGCCCTGCCAGCGCTCTGCAGCCACACGGCTTCGAAAAAACAGAAGGAAAGGAGGAAACAGTGGGAGCCGAGGGAAATCTCAAGAGGTTTGGAGGACCTGTTGTAGGATCAAGAGGAGCATCAGCGTGCCACGCAGAGCGAGAGGCACCTCGGAAGTCCCTCTCTGCCCACGGGGTCATGGAGAGCTGGGGAAGCGGGTTTTGGGAGCAGGGATGTGAACATCGCCGGGCGCCAGCATGGCCGTGGCACATGGCTGGCTCTCTCTTGGCGGTCAAGGACGGTCCCAGGAACGTGAAAAGACTTCCAGCACATCTCAGCAGTTTCTGCTCCCAAAGGAAGCGTCTTTACTGGAAACCATTTTCTGCATAAATAGCCCTTTCCTGCTGTTCCCACAAACTCAGACTAAAATAATTTCCTGGGCTTGAGGACGCCAACCCACAGCTTCCTAGGTGGATGCACAAAGATTGACCTTGAGCAGGAGACTGAAGACATCCCCAAAATCCTGCCTAGAGCCTGTCTAGCTCTCCCAAAGCTGAGGTTTTACATCCCCTGCCCAGCAGTGCTTGTACCAACTGCTTCAGTGCGTTCCTCCTCCCCAGCACCTTCCTCTGGGGGTCTCAAAATCCTCTGCAACCTCAGCCCCATTCGCCCTCTGCATGCGTCCCAGGAGGGAGCTTTACCCCAAATCACTGCTCAGCACACAAAGAGTGAGGAGCAGCTTGCTCCAAGCTGCTAAACCGTTCTTCAGGGCCCAAAGGACCCATGTGCAAGGGGAACAGCAGAGGTGGAGACAGCCAAGCGACAAGGCTCTCCGTCCCCAGCGCAGGACCGGTATCTGCTGCAGAGCAGGTGTTGGTGGTAGGAACAGGTCCCTGTTCCCACCAGGAGGACGCGGAGGTCTCCTGAAGAGCTGGTGCAGCAGCGCTTTGGGGGCTGCAGGGGAATGCTGCAGAGGGCAAGGACCAAAATGGGGTCCCCTCTCCAACCTCCCCAGGTCTGCAGCCCAGCACAGGGTCCCATCAACTCTCCTCAGCCACATCATCTGGGCTGGGACTTGGCTGGGAGAGGCTGAGCCCCCACAGCACTGTCCCCAGCAACACAAACACTTGAAGACCCTGCCCATGGTGGTGAAAACCATCATGCACATAGCACGACCCTCCCCAGAAAAGCCCTTGCCCTGTCCTCCAAGGCCAAGCAGCCCGTGGACGCTGCACGCCGAGCTGCTGTCCTCAAGGTTAGGGCAGGGAGCAGAAGAGGAGGATTTCGAAATGTGTCTGTTTGAAGCTGTTTGGGGATGAAGGCAGAGGGAGTGCAGCTCTGTGGAGCTGGAAATGGGCAGGACACAGTTAACGCCTGGTTCCTCATGCGGGATCAGGAGGAACTTGGCTTCATATTTCACGTGTGGGATGTTGCAAGAGGACAAGGAGCCCTGAACCCCAGCAGCACGCGTTTTGCCCCCGGCTCGGTCGCAGCCATGGGGAAGAAACCATGACGTGTCCCGGCTCCTTCCCAGCACAGAGGGCATTGCTGGCGAAGGCCAGTGCCACCACACCAAGAGACACCGGAGAAACGCCAAATCCATTCCGACTCCACCGTGGCATCGAGATGCCGACAATTTAATAAACCACAGCCAAGCGGTTGATGCTGCTGGCGAAGTGGCCCCATGTGTGATGGGGAGCTGGGGGCTTCGCACCCCCGGGATCCCCGGCTCTTGAAATCAAAAATACAAAGGGTTGGGCTCCCCCAGCCCCGGCTGATGTTCCCCCAGCCCCGGCGGATGCTCGACCTCTCCGTTGTCCTCGCTGCACGCCTGTCCCAGTTCCAGCAGCTGGTTGCTACAGCAACTGAGCTCTGACTAATCATTTGCGCAATGACCTTTTTTCCCCCCAGAGAGAGGGAGGGAGGAAGATGGAGAGGAGGGAGGGGAGGAGAGGCAAAGCAAGCGGAGGTTAGCGAGAAAAAGCAGCCAGGGAGAATGGGGATTTTTAGGCGATGCGAGATATTCTTTTTGGAGGGGGGGGAAAGGAGGGAGATGCAGGTGGTGGGAGGGGGAGAGGAAAGCGGGTGTTGAATGGGTGTCCCCCCGCCCCCCGTCCGGCTCTGTGCGTGAGAAAGGATGGATGGGGGCAAAGCCAGCAGGCAAAGCGCCTCGCTGGGACCGTTTCCATGGGCGAGGGGGTGGGGGGGACTCCAAACGGGGCTGACACCACAGTCCTCCTCATCCTCCCCACACCGACCCCGGCCACCGCCGAAGGGCCAGAAGTCAAGAAATCGGCTCTGCCTCACCTCCCAGCGCCTGCCCGGCTCAAGCACCCCACGCACGAAACCTCACCGGCGGGTGGTGTTTGGGGGAGCTACACCAGGGCTGAGCAGAGCTAAAAAATCCCATGTCACGGTTACACCAAGGGGGAGCACGGCCGGACTCCGCTGAGCCACGAGAACCAGCGGGGAAGAAACCTGAGCCCAGCTCCAGTGGCTCAAATGGTGTTACTGGGAGGGCTCCGCTCCCACCCTCAGCTCAGAGGGACCAGGGCCAGGTCTGGCTCCGGCTCCAAAATGGAGTAAATAATGCAAAAGCCTCTTTCTGCCCAGCTCTGAGGAGCACAGGTGAGATCGCATCTTACTGACTCGGTAGGAGAAAATGGTTTAGAGGTTGCACGTTGCTCCTCACACCAGTTGGCACTTAGAAAACAGAAGTTGGTGAAACCAAAAAAGCGGCGGCAAGCAGGTCCTCCTCACCGAGGAGTGGGTGGTTGTGCTGCCAGTCCTGAGTTTTCCTGGCAAAAGGATTTGGGCTTTTCTCCAATTGGATCAGAAAACAGTCACATCTGACCTCTACCAACCACAAAGCACTAAGCCGGCTGAGATGGACAATAATGGAGATCTCTGGTGACCAAGAGCAGAAAACTATGGAGATTCACAGAAGAATGGCTTGGCCATTTGGAAAGAAAAGGGTGTTTGAAGAAAACAAAATGTTTTTGTGGACAGATATCCACAGCAGAGCCTGACAAACTGCAGCACTGTTGTGTGAATTGGAGGAGAAGAAGAGGGAGAAGGACTTGGTATGACTAACGAGCAAACCAGGAGAAGAACAAACCATCTCCTGAACGGTGCTGAGCACACACTGCCCACATGCGACTCCTGCCAGTACAGGCTCAGGACAGGGAGGTCTCATTGGGGAGGACAAAATCTCATTCAAAGAGATGTTTTGGTGGCCTTGGCTGCTCCGTCCTTGCCCTGTCCTTCTGCACCAAAGACAGACCCTTTCCTTTAGGCAGCTCAGGCAAATCCTTCCTCCAAACACTTCCAAAAGGTCCTGGAGCCCACCCTCCTCTTTCAGCATACCGTGCTTCCCTCTGCCCATCAAAATATTGCAAAGGACAGGACACTCCTAGCAAGCATTCCCCAGCCAGTTTGTACAGCTAGAAAACGTAAAGCAAGACTCGCTAAATCATCCACGAGTTATTTAAGGCACATAAAGGAGAGGCCAGGTTGTGAGGAATACTCTGCACGCAACATATTTCCCTTATCAGCACGACTTAGCACCTCCAGAAATTCCCATCGCAGCATCTGATCCCAAACTGGGAGAAACCAAGAGGAGGGTTTGCATTGAGCCTGTACCGGTGCCTGCGCTACACCGCGGGCAGCCGCGCTGCTCTGCTTGAGCTGGAGCAGATCAAAGCCACGTCAAGCCCAATGTAATAAGTGCTGCTGAATAGCGAGATATGTGAACTGAGGCTTGGTGCTACGTGGCCACGGTCACAGGGCTCGCAGTCCCAGCCCAAGCTCACGCCTGCCTCCGACCCACATTGTAGCTGAATCCGGGGCTGCAGCAAGCCTGAAATACAGCGTGTAGAAATGAAACTCCTTTTCCACCTCTTTTTGGTTAAATCGCTCTGCAGCTTTGCAGAGCTCCACCAAGGACAATTATTTCCAGCATGTGCCGTGCATGAATGCTGCGAGCAAGATAGGGCTGGAGTTTCATCACAGCGCGGCTTTGTGTGCAGAGTGAAGGAGGGGAAAAAAAAAGAGAGAAAAAAAAAGGGAACTTGGAACTGGAGGCCCCCCGGCCTCACCCTGATCCCGAGGAGGCTCCACTCTGCTCTTGCTCAACCCGACACCGAGAATGAGGAAGCGGAGGAGACAGGCGGGGGAGGCGGAGGAACGGTCAAGCTGAAGACAAACAGCCTCTGAGCTGGGCGGCTCGGAAAGCTGCTGGAGCGAGAGGGCAGGGGAGCAAAGAGCAGGTTGTGTCCTGTGCCAGCCCTGTCCCCAGCTGGGCTGGGGGGCTCTGTGGTCCTGACCCGGAGGATGCTCTGGGTTTTGATAACCCGAGTCCAGGAGATGGTCCGCAGCAGGGAGATCTGCAAAGCCTCGCTGCCTTGCCAGCCCAGATCCTGCTGAGCTGCTCTGCCTGGGTGCCCCTGCGGGATGCAGGGACAGCGGAATCCTCAGTGGGCAGAGCCGTGCCGTGCCATGCCGTGCCATGCCGTGCCAGCTCTCCCCCTTGCTCAGGTTGACCTGGCTTTCTGCACCGGCAGCAGCTCAGCAGCTCGCCTCTGTGCTCTGCAATACCAGGAACTGCATAAAAAATTAAACCCCAGCCAGGTGCGAGATGTTCCAGGCAGCTCCATGTGCCCGAGGCTGGTCCTCTCCCATCACAACGTCCCACCGTCCCGCACCTTATCCCCCCTGGCCCCACACGCCACTGTCCCCTTCCCTGTCCTGTTGTCCCCATCTGTGCACACAGGCTGGTCTCTCCTCCTTGGCTTGCCCTGGAGGAGGAAGAAATCCAGCTGAAGGGACCCCATCATCTGCGCAGTTGGTGACAGATCAGACCCCAGCATGATATTCTCCTGTTGATTTGCCCTTGCACCTCGGTAGGCCAGTAAGAAGGCACCTTGATCTCATCCTCTTACAGCAAAGGACATTGTAGCAGAGACATGAAGGGACGTGCCCGAGGCCAAGGAGGACAGAGAACCAGGCAGAGGAGTTGGTTGGACCCACTTATTTAAATTTCTTTATGACAAGCGATATCAGCTCTACTCCAGCAGGGTTACTGCCCAGGAGGGATGGTTAGAAAACTGTGACTGATCAGTTCAGGACATCCCCAGCGCTCAGGTAGGGCTGTCCCCGAGCATCACAGCGATACAGGCGCCGTATGGGATCCCACCTGGCTTGTCACCCTCCTGCCACACAGCACAGCCAGCCCACACGGTGCAAGGACGGGGAAGAAACATGGCTTACATGGAAAGGAATGAACACATCGGGTTGGGGGGACGCATAAGTCTAATTTCTCTTAAAACCACACCTTGAATTCACCAAGCACAAGGCATGTGTGGAATATCCCTAGGGGGGTTCACATTACTGAAACTCAAAGGTGAGAAATGACCTCTAAGGCGAACCGCACACCCAAGTCTCGAATCTCACTGGGTCCACCAGCAAATGAGAATCAAGACACCAAAATGCATCAGCTCAGTTGTCCGGTTCCTGGAGGTTCACACCAGTGAACCCCAGGGATGGAGCAGTTTGAGGGTCACCACATCCCCCCGAACACATGCTACCCCGGCTGCCCCCCTCCCTGGCACCCCGAGGTGAGAGGGGCTACAGCAGGAGGGAAAGGAGAGGCTGATGAAACCCATCCCAAGGGAAAGGGTTTGCCGTTTCCTGAGAGAAATGGGAAATCCCAAGGGACCAGCCCTTCAGGAGTTGCCAGGGAGGCAACCAAATCTAGAGAGGGACCAGAAAGGAGAGGGAAAACCCAGTAAACTCTGGGGAAAAGAGTTTCATTTCCCTTCTGCAAAACCATCACAAGGCAGGAGCTGGGGGACGAATCCACTACCCCCCTGCCCGGTCCAGGCAGCAGCAGATCCTGCCAGAGGAGATGCCGTGGGCAGGTGGGTGGTCACCTATAGCAAGTGACAATTCCAGTCAGTTTACACCCAACTTGCATTTGGTCCCAGAGATTTTGATTGAGAGCATCCCTGGAAGGGAAAATTTACTGCCAAAAACCCATGAGCTCTGCCTGCCCGGATTTTGGAGGGACAGTGGGTTGTTTGCATTTCCAGTTTGGCTGGGAAACTGGAAAAATACAGACTCGAGAATCCAGTTCACCCCAGCCCATCACCTCCCCCAAAATACACTGGTCTGCAACCCAGGAAGATGCTGGACTGGCACACCAGTGGGGACCAGTGCTCTGTGGCAGGAGACTGGGGACCTTTGGACGTGTGATGGTGGCTCTGCAGTGGGCGGGGACCAGGGGGGGCTTTTGGAAATGGGGCTGAGGGAACAGCAAAGGGGCCAGGATGTGGCCTGGGGGCACCCGCCCCACATCTCTGTCCACCATCGAGTCACCCAAGGGACCCGGCAAGGAATGAGCTCCTCAGAGCAACAGTGCTGGGTTCAAATGAGTAAATACAATTCTGCTGAAAGGGGAAAGGAAAAATTAAAAAAAGGAATAAAGGATGTGCCTCTCCAGCGCCTCCTCCCCTCCTAGAAACCTGTGTGCTATGCAAATATATGCAAATGAGACATGGAGGGGGGGATGAAACTGGCTTTCTAACCAGTGTGGTTTTAGACTGGGAAGCGTTGGAAGCAGCTTGCTGGAAAGTTGAGGCAGAAATAGCTGCGCCATGAAAGGGACGAGCAATGACGACTGGAGGGTACATGTCCCAAAAACGCCTTCGGCAGCGGGATCGGCCCCCACAGAGTCACGCCAGGACACGGCGGCAGCAAACCCTCCCCCTTGACACCCTGGTTCAGCAGCCGATCTTAAAGCACTCCCCAAATCCCACTGCCCTCCAGCCCAGGTCTGGAAAAAAATAAAAATAAAAAGGAGAAAACTCGCTTTGCTGCTGTTTGTGATTCCCCCCCATGATTCCTGTGAAGGGATGGCAAAAAGCACTGCAGTGCGTGGAAGCCCAGGCAGCTCGGTCCAAAGCAGGGGACGGCCAACGTGGGCAGCCCGGGGTGATGCTCCCCAGGGCGGGCACTTTCCCCAGGGGCTCCTTAAGGAGTGACATCTTTCTTAGATGAAGAATGGGATTGTACAAATTCCAGCTCATTTGTTCCAGGCAATTTATCCACCCAAGTATTGCCTCGTTCGGTAACATTTTCTCAGGGGGTTTCTGCAGAGAAGCAGGTGAAATCTAGAAAGTCTGAAGGCTTCGGGGTGTAAACACCATTTGCCTGAGCAATGCTGCTCACGTTGATAGTCAACGCCTGAGTGTTTTTTGCTCAGAAACAGGAGGGGGTTTTGTGTTAAACACTCTCTGCTCAAGAACAGACCTGGCTGGAGCAAAAGCCCCTTTCCTACCTCCTGACCCAGTGCAGAATTATTATAGAAATATCTCAAATGCTGTGAACTCACTGGGAAGTTTGGGATGGACTGCCAATGTCCCGGGCAGCCCTGGACCACAGCAGATTTCTGTTAGCATCCATAGGATGCAGTTGGGAAGTCACCCCCTGACAGTTATTATGGGTTCAGCATCACACGTCCTCCAGACAGAGGTTCATTACCCGTGTGGCTGCAGCATCCTGCAGCCCAGCACCAGCTTATCACCTTCCCTGGACAACGTATGTAAATCTGGCCCATTCCTCTGCCACAAACCCAGCTCCTCTACTTGACCTGGTCTATAGCATAGCGACAAGCTCGAGCATCTCTCTCATTGGTGTTTCTTTGAGGCAACAACGAAGCATCTCTGGCTCTTCCTTGTATTTTTCTCGCCTTTCATCTGCCCTTTTTACTGTATTTCCCTGGCACCTCTCGCGGAGCTGCCCTGCACTGGGGATCCAGCAAGCGTCTGTCAGTGCACGTATGCTCTCCAACCACAGCGGTGTTACGCAAACCTTCGGAGCACCCAACAGCCCACAATGACAGCGTTTTGTGACTCTATATTAAAAATACAGCCTTAACCCACCTCCCTGAAGAGAGAGGTGCTATGAAAGTGCTGTGGGGTGGCGAGTCCAGGAGATGCCTGGCAAAGGGAGAGGAGCTGCTGCTCGCCCGACCCCTTCCCAGTCCCTTCTCCAACTCCTGCTTCTGTCCGAGAGCTGCTCATTTCTTCCTATACCCCACACAGCAAAGCCCTGCGAACCTGAAGAATAAAAGGTGCAGCCTAGCTGGGATTTCTAATGCAGTGATTAAGGAGGGAGGCAATTTCTCCCCTCCCTGGGCTGACAGAGCCGGCAGCGGATGAGGACGGCTTTTTTCGCGTGCTGCCAGCAGCTGCGATAGGCGCCTCTGCCGTCACCAAGCAGAGAGATTATTCTCTGGATCTCCCGGGCTGTTTATCAGAACACTCACTGCTGCAGCCGCTAAACCAGCTTAAATACCAAAATTAAAAAATAATTAAAAAAAAAAAAATCTTTTCTGTAACCTTGGAAGGAGAGAGATTGGGGAAGGGGAGGTAGAAGCACCCAGGAGGCAAGTCAGGGGTCTTAATAAAACAGCCATGGGCACATGCAAAACAGTCTCCACAGCCACCACTGCAGGGACCAGCATTCCCAGCTGGAGGGATGGAGCAGAAAACCCACTGGCAGGGGACAGAGGGACCCGCCTGGAGCAGGCAGCTGCCAGCCGCGGCCAGCGGCACTGCTGGGACACCAGGACAAAGCCAGCGGTGCCTGCGCTGGCTCGTGTCCCCAGCCCTGCCTTCAGCATCACGCGGTGGGGAGACATTGGGAGCACGCGAGGAGCAGCAGCTTCGCACCACGGCCGGGGCGGCTGAGCTCCGGTACCCGAGGAAGAGCGGCAGAGCGATGCTCCCTCCCCACACACTGCACGTGTCAGGGATCACAAATTGCATGAGAGTCCGGATCTGGGGACTGCACGGGAAGAAAAGGCACGAGGTCTGCTCTCCTTGGGCATCGAGAGCCTTTGAAGATCAGAAAGCAGCTAAGTGGAAGGCAGCTTTCAAGCTGGCAGCGCGGGTTGGCGGTGGGCCTGGGACTCCCCGGGGAGCCAGAGCTGGAGGATCCCGGTTGCCGGGTCAGATCCTGATCCCAGCCGCAGACAGGTAAACAGGAACAGCTCGATCGACACCGCAGGAACATGCTCCTTGATGGGCCCTTAATTAGCACGTGGGTGCAAGCTGGGGAGCACGAAGCACCACAATCATCCTGGCACATCCCGCTGCTGCGATCATCTCCCTCGATTCTGCCCAGACATCCCACTGTGCTAGGGATGGTCCCATCCCCTGCTATCAGGTATGATGTCCAGGAGTGCCCTCTTTGGGCAGAGGGGTACCTGCCCCACCTTGGAAACAGAGTCAGAATCTCCAAACCTCCCACTCCCCTGAAATTCAGGACAAACGAGACCCTTCCGAGGGTTTCTGGCAGGCAGGGAACATCCCAGCCACTTGCACGAAAGGTTAAGACCACTTTCCAATTAGAGAGGCAGGAGCCATCGCAATAAAGCTCTTCTGAGGGGATATTAATCAGGGCATCTTCCTCTCGCAGAAATGCAAATCAGCAGAATGGAAACGGGAGTGATTAGAGCCCGGGAGTAACATGGGCACTTCGATCCCAGCTCCCTGAGCAGTGAGGGGCATGAGGTGCAGGAGAGATGCCCTGAGCTCCTGTGCCACCCCCAGGACCAGGTGTCAGGGACCCACGGGCTCCTCCTGGGAATATTCAGCATTAGGTTTTCAAGTCAATGCTACCACCAAAGCCATGGGAATGGCAGCGGTTACAGCAAACCAGTCCCTAGCTCTCGGGCTGGCTGCAGGGTTTTGGTCCGTCCTCTTGCAGCCACCCAGGGAGGCTGGAGGAGATTTGGGCAGCACGGGCACATGGGTCCAGAACCCAGCGGGAGAGATGGAGAAGACAGCAGCGAGGGCAGCAGCATCGGATAAAGGATGTAGAAGGGAAGGTGAGGGGATGAAGAGCAAAAGGCAATGCAGAAAGGGGCCAAAGTGTGGGCCAAGGTGGTGGGTGCACAGAGCATCTCCCTGTCCCTGCCCAGGGAAGAGCCGCACCGGGTCCGGAGACAGCTCTGCTCCTCGTGGCAGGAGGCATTAGATCCAGCTGAGCTGCTTCGACGCAGCGTGCATGTAAATCAGCTGGACAGGCAGAGAGGAAAAAAACAAGGGGGATGAGATAAGAGGATAGAGAGAGAGGCAAGGGGAGGAGGAGAAAAGAGAAAAGCGGAGGGAAGGAGAGGAGCAGGTGTGGAGAGAAAGAGAAGCAAAGAGAGGGCAAAGGGAGAGGGAGGAGGAGGGATGGGGAAGCAGAGAGCAGCAGGAGGGCAGGGCAATGGGCTGGGGTCGGTCTGAGCACCGCGGTCCTGCCCGAGCAGGCACAGGGTGAACGGGGTGGACGTGCCAGACCACGACCCAGCCTGACCAGGGCTTGGGCATCCTGCTCCTGCCCCTTGGCTTCCAAACATGCAGCACCCCTGGGACCCTGCTGGGCTCGGGGATGAACCAGCACCACACAGTCTGTTTTCCAGCCATGGATGTCTAATGGACAAACAAGTAGCTAGAGTCTGCCATCCTGTACTCCCTCACCCACAAACATGATTCCCTCAGATCACCTGTCCTGAAACCTGAGGAGCATTTATGATGGAAGAGTTGGTGGGTACCAACCTGGAGGTGACAAACAACACGGACACGTCACACCTCTAAGTCAGGAATATCTTACAAAGCACAACGAGAGAGTCCAAATAAATAATAACTGGGCCCTGACGCTTTCAATCGGGGAACTCAAAGGCAAAATATGATTGTTAAACTCCTAAGCTGAGGATCAGCAGCTTCCTGAGAAGTTCTTGTCACTGGGCAGAACACAAGGATCTCCTGACATCAACACGAACCAGGCAACCAATGCTGATGCAAATACCATCTGCTGTAATCGTGACATCACCTTTAATTACGTAACAAATGAGGATGTAGCCACATGCAGAGTCCTGACATCACCAGCAAAGCTGGAAAAAGATCTGGAGTAGGATGATAAAAAAAAAAGTAGTCCAAAGGAAGAAGATCTCAGTTTGGAAAAGAAGCAGCTAAAGAGGCACATTTGTGGCCTCAGGAAGGTGAACCGAGATTGATTGCTCACTGCGTCTCCCAATAAAAGAATTAGGAGATATCCAATAACATTAAGAGGCAGCAGGTTCAAAAGAAACGAGAGGAGATGGTTCCTCATGTGGTGCGTGGTTAAGCAGTGGAAGTCCTTACCACAGCTCTCCAGGGATGATTAAAGCTTACGTGTTTACAGAAATCAACTAGACAAATTCATGGGAAATCCATTGAGGGGTATTAAAGACAAAATGCCACTCGGGCTCAGGGAGTCCCTGAGCTGCCACGTGCTTGGGGCTGGGAGATGCTCAAGAGACGTATCGCTGCTGGTCATCGGAGGAGGACGGGCAGGGGACAGGGGACAGCTGGGTCAGGGGACAGCCCTGCACAGCTCCTTATGCTGCACTGAAGACGGCAGATGATGTCTCCATGCCAGCACAGCAATGCCAACATGTTCCACATCACACCCCGGGCAATCCCAAAATCCCAGCAGCTGGGTGCATTTACAGGCCAGTCTTGGGGGACGCTGAACCCCCCCAAGATACAAAGTCCATAAGAGCAGGACCATGCAGTGCCACTATGGATATCACCAGTTTAACGAGACCCAGAGCCACCCTTAACCTCCAGCACTGGGTTACCCTCATGTCGCTTTGCCAAACGCTGCTTCATAGAATCATAGTTTGGGTTGGAAGGGAAGCTCAAAGCTCATCCAGTCCAACACCTGCCATGAGCAGGGACATCTTCACAAGCTCAGGTTGCTCAGAGCCCCGTCCAGCCTGGCCTGGGATGTCACCTCTGGGCAGCCTGGGCCAGTGTTTCACCACCCTCATAATAAAAAATGTCTTCCTCATGCCCAGCCTGAATCTCCTCTCTTTTAGTTTAAAACCGTCACCCCTTGTCCTATCACAACAGACCCCGCTAAAAAGTCTGGCCCCATCTTTCTCATCAGTCCCAGGACCCCAGACACCGCCACAAGCCTGGCTGGGCAGGGGTCCGTCCCTTGGGGTCCTGGCCGCTCGCCTCCCCGCGCGCAGCATCCCTGCCATGCACGCACAGTCCCTGCACGTACCAATCCCAATTAAACCCAACTACATCGCAGAGGGGCCCAGCAGCACCGCATTTATCAGCCTGCCTGGAAGGGGCTTGTGCAAGCTGTCCCCCCGGCTGACGGATTAGACAGCAGACAATTAGGTTTCAGACACACACACACACACACACGCACGCACGAGCACACGCGAGCACACGCAGGCACACAAATCCTTTTTCCTCCATCCATCTGCGGGGCCGAGGCAGCCGAGCCCAGCTGCGCAGCCGGCCGGTGCTTCTGAAGCTGCGTGCAGCTGAATAAGAACGAGCCCCCGCGCCTCGGCTTTCAGCGCCCGCGCTCGCAAAAATGAGCGAGAGGTCCCCAAAGAGATGACACAATTGCAATGGAAATGATTAACCCTTGACGGGCCGGTTTCACCGCCTCCGTAACCGCCGCAGCCAGCCCGGCGGCGAACTCCCACTCTTTGGGTTTCAAGGACAAAGCCGGAGCAAGTTAGTGCTCAGCCAACGTCACAGGGAATGAGCAACCTCCCGCGTTTGTGCTTCGAGGCAAACTGGGCTTTTTTGGAGCTTGGATTATTTCAGATGCATCCCTTTGCTGCTGGGAGAGCCGCAGCTGCTGGAAGCGGGGATGGTGTGTCAACCACTTCTGCAAAGGTTCCACCAAAAACATCCCCTCTCGCTGCCCAAGACCAGAAACTACAATTGCTACGTCCAGACCCTAGGTGCAATGCAAGCCAGTGTTGCTCCTCGGATTGTCCCTTCCAAGGGCTATCCAGAACAATAATTCAATATTTCAAAATTAATCGGAACGTGAAATGGCTGAGATAGAAATGGAACAAGCCTGAGCGGCTTCTGAAAGGCAGAGCCCACATGTCCATTCTGGGAGAGGATTTCTGATGGAATCAACAAAACAACGGATAAAGGGAAATCAGTAGATATAATTTATTTGGATTGTCCTAAAGCCTTTGATAAAATCCCACATGAGACACTATTAAGGAAACAAGCATTACTGGGCAAGAAGTACAATCTCGCTGGGGAGCAGTAAAGTGGCACAAACTGGTGTGGGAGGAGGCGGTCAGTGCCTGGTCGGGAACCGAGACCCCCGAGAAGGCAATGCTGCCGATGCTGGGGACACACCAAAACCTTCACAAAACAGCCCCCACAGTCCGCCCCTCCTCCTTCCTCGCTCCCCACGGTCTGTCTGTCTGTCCCAGGCTGCCTGTCCTCCCATGCGGGCAGGGGTACAGGGCCATGTGTGGCCCCCCCAGCTCCGTCTATTGCTCGCACCTACTTGAGGGAAGATAAGCTGAACATGACACCAAAAAGGACCATGTCAGTCCCCAGCCTTGCTCCTCACACTGCAGCCCTTGATCTCCCCATGTCCTTTCAAGAACATCTTTCAACTGTCCATCTGGAGAGGAGAAAGCCCAAGGAGATAAATCTCCCATCCCGCGTTAGGAGCAGGATGTGCCGGGGGAGGGAGGATCCTCCGGAAACATCACTCTCAGCTGTGCAAAGAGCTTTCTAAAAACAGCGCCATGTTTTAATTTTTTCTTGTAGTTAGTTTTTTAAGAAAGGGAGATCACATGAGAAGAGGCCGTCTCGGTGCCTGGTACCCAGGTTCCTCTGCCAGGCAGAGGATGCAGCCAGCTCCAAGATACCCAGGTTGAAATCACCACAGACGTAACTTAGCCCATCCCTCAAACTAATACCAGCAATTTTTTGAGGTATATTTTCACAAAATACAGACATAAGCCCTCATGTTACAAGTTGCATCATCCACTAAAGTTAGAAGCAGCTCTCCAGATGCACCAAGGAACGTCTAGATGTTTGCCAAGGAAGATTGCTGCTCTCCCTGAGCTCTGATTATGAGCAGCAGCATAATACTGGAGACAGGAGGACGGCCTTGGCCTCACGGAGCACGCCGCACAGGCATTTAGGACTGCCTGGAGCCTGACGCGTTCGTCGCCTGCGAGCAGCCATGTCGTGCAACCGGCTCTGCCCCACACAAGCTGCTCCATCTCCAGACCCACCAGCTTTTGCTTTTCACCTGCTCCCATGGGGCTGGCCCAGAGCCTCATCCCTCCCTTCACCAGAAACCGGCTCCTCAGTTTTCAGCCTGAACTTATTTGCGGGCAGTTTCTAGTCACCTGGTCTCGTGGCAGCGATATCTGTCAGTGAAACAGCTCCTCTCCCGCCCTGGTGCTCCGTGTCTCCTGATCTACCAGATTTGCAAAGCTGAGCTTGCAGGGTCTCGGGAGATGGGCCGTTCACCACTTCTCCTTGGGGACTTCACCGTCATTTTGTGTATCAATCCATAAATCACCCCTCCGGGTTTATCAAGGACCTGTGTTTCCCTCTGCAGCACTAGACAGGGTACCAAGGAGAATTTCCTGATAACTACACTGCATCTTCCTCTCCTCCTTTCATCCCATTATCCATAGTTGTACCCCTCAGACCACTCTAAATAATTGCTCAGCCGGGTGTTTGTGACCTTCAGATATTTGTCCATCCCTGCGTTAAGTGAACTCTTAGCCAAGCTATGCCTAATATTTAGACTGCATAGAGAAACGCTTGTGTTCAAAATACTTCCAGACTGTGCTGGGAAGTTGACAGAAAGGGCTGATCCTGCACCATTTGCCACAGCTCTGGGGCCATTTGTCAACCCCAGGCAGCTTTCTGCTTCCTCAATGTGATGTTTTCCCATTAAAACCCCTCGACACCTGGAAACCTCCCTGCCTGTGCTTCCCCTCCCTCCTTAGCTTAGGGAGAAAGGAGTGAAGGGACAGTTTATACGGGGCAGTTCACACAGAGGTGTGACATCTCCAGATGAAGACACCCAGGCACCTCCTTTGGGAGGAAGAGTTGGGTTGTCTGAAAAAAGCCCTTGGGAATTACAGGGAAGGGAGGAACAGCCCCAGCTGCTTGAGAGAGGAGCCAGCCTCCAAAATAACAGGTGGTGAGGGCGCAGCACTTCTCTTTGTGCCAGGAGTATCACCAGTGTCAGCGGAGACGTCTGTGCCCCCCCGGCCTCGCAGGGACGAGTGCCTGGGGAGGTGAGGGTCAGGGCCACGGCGAGGGATGGCGAGACTGGCCACAGTAACGGAGCTTTACAGCTCCGAGCCCCATTAGCTGGGCCATCTGGACACCAAGCGTCAGCACGAGTTGTGAGAGACCGCAGCCTGATGTCGTACGGGCACAAAGGAGGAGAAGCAGGAGATGCTGCGACAGCCTCTTCCCGTGCTGGAAGATGGTGGGAGCTCTGGGAGGGTTTCTGCTGGACCAAAACCCCAACGAGGGGAAGGAGAAAGGGAAAAGAACACTTGGTTGAGGGTAGTTATGGTGTATCTTCTGCTTTTTGATGATTTAGGGGGTCACGTTTTCCTTCCTTGCTTTTGCTATGGCCACAAAAGATGGAAAGCCTACCTTTACTTTTTTACGAAAGCTGAGATCTTCTCACAGCTACCAGACTCTGTGACCTGGACCTTTGAAGTAAGTATTTGCCATTGATAAAGCAAACAGCATGGGTGGGTGACAGCATTTTGTAGGGCAAAACCCCAAGGACTTGGCATGAGGACATACTCTCTCTTCTCATAGCCAGCCCAGGTTTCTGTTCCTTTGCAACAAGCTTGGTCCCAACGGTTAATCCCAACACATACCCTGCAAGAGGCCCCAGCCTGACTCACAGAGGGGAAATGACTCGCTGTGGTTACAAAACGTGACTTTCCCAAAGAGGAAAACAATCCAGCAAGTGAAAAAAAACCTCTTTTCCTTCCTTAAAACCAGGCATCACCTTTCAGGAGACAACAGACAACCCAACCTGACCCACACACGGACTGGGAAACAAAACCCAGCGTGCATGGGTAGAAGAGTATTTCCACCAAACCTATGTCAGCTCCTGGGACTGATCTCCAGGTACCATCCCAGGTACTCCACCGCCAATGTCTCCCTGCTCCTGGACCCATTTTGGTCCTCTATGGGTGATATAGCTGCCTCCAAACCTCCAGCCCCAAAGGGAGCAGACCTGGCCGCATCCAGCCCTATGGAAGAGCATCCTCCACACGTTCCCTTCAGTCCCCACCCCGATACTGCAGAGAAAGAACCCCCTGGTTGCCCCCTTCTCCTCAATGGCTCTTTAGAGTGCAGGGTGATTCTGGCTCGAGAAAATCGAATAGTACAAGGGGAGGAAAGCAAAAAGAGGGAAAAAGGACAGAAATAGGGCCAGGGATGCGGGGGGCTGCCGGGCCGGGGCTCCTGCAGGTCTCAGCCCAGCATCGGGCTATTTTCCGCCTTTTCCTCTTCCTCACTGCCACGTCGCCATGGCAACCCCATCAGCTGAGCAGCTCTGCTTCCCGCTCCATGGGGATTTTTTGGGTGGTTTTTTTCCGCCCCTTCTTCTCACCCTGATTTCCCGCTCAGGCTCCCACCTTGAGCCCCATCCCAGGAGGCTCCCAGCCGGCGCCTGGCAGTGCCAACCAGAGATTTCCAAGGGCTGCTCATCATTGCCCCCAAGCCACGCTGCACAAGGGGGACATCACCAGCAGGACCTCCCTAGCAGATCCCACCAGCCCCAAGGAGGGGTGATGGTCCCTAGCCCGCTGGGCACAGCACCGGTTTTGGGAGCAGAACCCTGCGCTGAGATGGTCCCCACTCACCCCTGCCCTGGGGAATGTTCTCCCTTGCAGCATCTCCAACCCTGATGCCTCCGAACACCTCCCCGTTGCAAAGAGCAGATGTTGAGTTTTTGGGTGACCATCCCACAGAACGGTGCTGCCCGGGGACGCAGGCATCACCCAGAGAAACCCCGGGAGAAGCCCTGTGCAGGGTGATGGTCTCTGTCTGCTGGGAGAAGTTAGATAAACACCATCTCAGCATAAATCCTCCTGCCATCAGGGTATATCAGATGTCCCCTCCAGCCACATTTTCTAGGACCTAAAATACCTAAATGTCTCATTGAAAAAACTGGCTGAGCCAGAACCATGGGTAACTCAGTGGTTTTAGAATTAAACAGAGGGAAAGAAATGTAGCAAAGCAAAATCATGACAGAGGATACAGAGGAGATGGAAGAGAAGGGAATGGGAGGAAGGAAACAAAAAGCTTTTCCCGCTCTCCGTTCAGACAGCATGTCCAGGTGTGAGAAAAGAGCCCTCCACAAGGAAAAAGGGTTTTGAGGGCAACCCCTGGCATTAGGTACCTTCTTCTCCCCAACATCACTGCTCTCCTTTTGCCCTTTGAAATATCTTAAATACAAAGGGAAGTCCCTGGCCCATTGAAAGCCTGACTTTGAGGAGACCAAATCCATCTCCGCAGTATAATCTCATCTCCCTCGTCTTGCGTTTGGCTCTGCCCAGCACCGGGCTGGCACATCCCCAGAGCACCCCGAGCTCACCCTGTCTGTCCAGCTCCTCGCCAGGACAGAGAAGCCCCTTTGGGGTGTTTTGCTTCAGTTCTGGTGCCTTCAGAATAGCTGTGGTTGGGAATCAGAGACTGGGTTAATCTGACCCTGTCACACGTATCAGATGTGCAGCAGAAACAGCCCTCCAGTAAGTGTTACCACGACATTTGGGGAGGGTTTTTTTTTCTTCTTCTCTTTTTTATAGCAGACATCTGCAGCGGGAGAAGAGGGATAGAGAAGAGAGGAACGAGAAAGAACAGCAATTCTCCTGACAGCCAAACCCCACTGACTCACAGCCCCCTCACCATCCCCAAATCCCAATTTGCTCGGGGTCAGACCAGAACCCCTCTCCGGACACAGCCCCCTGGCACAGAGTTATCCCTGCACCACGTCCACACCAGGCTCCGTGGTTCTTTATACACAGAATCACACCGACTTAAGGTGCAATTTTGCAGCCGCTTGCTGGGCAAACCAAGTTTCTTTCCCTGTGGTTTAAGTCAATTAGGAGCAGGTTGAAGCTGAAGTGAATTAAGGCTTTCAACCCCAAATATGAGTGCCTGCCTGGGGGAAAGCAGGGGGAAGGCAGCTCTGCACCACTTTTGGCTAATGCAGTGCAACTCAAGTGATATAAATCCAAGAACAGACAAGGCAGCATCCTTTCTCCCTCCTCCTCCTCCCTCTTCTCACGTCGTCTTCCCCCTCCTTGCTTCCTGCATCCTTCCCCATCTCCTCCCTGAAGACTTTTTCTCCTGCTGTTCATCTCTTCCCCCCTTTCTCAGCCCCCCTCCCGGTGCCCACATGCGCGAGGGGGACGGGAAGCAGTTGGAGATCAAAATCCTGGCAGCACCGAAGCATCGGCCGTGCCGAGAGCCCAAGACAGCTCCGGAGCAAGGAGGCAAAGGGGTGGGATGAGCAAAAAGCAAGTGGTTTTGGGTGCGAGCAGAGGAACTGCCTGCAGCCTGGGAAGCTCAAGGATGTGAAGTGTCAGGGGAGAGAGTCTGTTGTATAGAACCAAGCACACATGGAGTCGCTGAGGTTTGTCCCCACACAGACCTGCCTGTATCCAGCCCCTGCCAGGATCAGGGCAGAGAGAGCAGGTGTGTCCCAGCGGCTGCTCTGGTGGCACGGGGACAGCTCGGAGGGCTTGAGGAGGGACGTGCTGTGTGGGCATCCCCTGTGGCATCCCTCGCTTCTCTCTTGTCTTCCACAGGGAAACATCAAACAGTGCTTTTGAGCCCGATTGTAGGGTGTTTGGAAGCCTGTAAGGACTTCTGTTGACACAGGGAGATGCATTAGCGTGAATGTCACAGGGTGTTCTTAAAGTTAAGAAGCCCCTAAAGTACCGACTTCCTCTATGCCCCCTAAAAAGTCCTTAATCTCCCCGATTAACAACTGGAAATAAAATGAGCAATGTTTAACTTCTCCTAGACCTCTTTGACAGCTCAGTTGTCAAAGCCGCTGGAATAAGGATGGCTTCTGGCCCCACACCGCCATGGCAAGGGGTGTGCGCAGCCCCTATGCACACCAGGAACCAGCTCCAGCTGCTGTTAGCGGCTTCCCTCGGCACGGGGAAGAGCACAGAGAGGATCAAGCAGCTCCAAGCTTTGGCTTTCGGATGGTATGGGGTTTCTTTGCTGATGCAGAGCATCTGCATCCATCCCCTGGAGCCGCGAGTGGGGTTGTCCCAGGAGGCTGGAGGAGGAGGATGGCAGCCCAACCCCATGGAGCTGCTCAGGGGCTGTTTGGGGGATGCCAAAGCTCCATGCAAAGGCACCTGCCATGCTCTGGCTGCTACCAGGGACTCACACATCACATAAACAACCTGCACAAAGAAAATGCCGCCGGAGTGAAGCCACACATACCCTGCTCTGCACCACAAGCCGAGCTGCAAAATCCTCTTCCCTGGGTGCTCTCTGCTAAAGGGTAAAGACATGAGATATTTCCAGAGATCCCTGCTGCAGGTTGAGCCAGAAGCACTGTGCAGTTAGTCTCCGCGGTTCACGGCATTGGCTGCTGCCAGCAAAGAAAAGGAGGAATTGGTGGGGAGGACAGAGCAAGCACAGCGAGGGGACGGTTAATTAGAAAAGCTGCCTGAGATGTGGGCCTGCCAGACAAACTTTGGGATGTCCCTCTGCACCTCATCAATGCAAATGAAGCAGGAGGACCCAGGGAGACATCCTGGGCTCCCCGTTGGGTTTGTACCCAGGTAACTGGATGGCAAAGCTGGCTCCTGGCAGGCCCGGTGCCCACAGCATCCTCAGACCATTGCTGCAGCCGCTTGGTCTCCACCAAAGCTTGGGCAAAGACGTGGGAGCTGCCACACACCAAACCTGCTGTGCTTGTAAACAAATCGACTCCGAAATGAAACACAGCATGGACAGACTTATATAAATGAGCCCACAACCCACCACAAACGTCTCTCCCCTCCTCACACACACCAATCTGCCGGGGACACGCAGCCCTGGGACCGCTGCTGTGGTCTCCGCAGGCACTAAATGCCTCAAAAATGCCAAATCATTATTTTCTACCTAAATATAGAAGTTTCTCAGCACCCTCTGGTTGAGCACGTGAAGGAAAAGCAGGAGGACGCAGCCCTCCCTGCGTGGGGTCTGTGCTCCCGTTCTGGAGCCATGGGGGCTGGTGCGGACACCCCGGGACCCGGGTGCAGGATTTCGGGAAGCCGCAGCTGGAATGACGTGAGGCAGGCTTGTGCCGAGCGCTGGAGGGGAAGGCTGGACAAGGGGGACAGGAAACCAGATCCCATTCCTGCCTCTGTCCTCCGCTTCCCCCGTGGCCTTGGACAAATTCCAAGGGCATCAGATTTTCAGGCAACTTCTACTCCCGTTTGGACCCGGACTTTCCCAAGCGGAGCCTGGTGTGGACGGAGGATGCTGAGCAGGCTGGAAAGCCAAAGTCTGGTCAGCGCCTCGGTTCCTCACCTTTCTGAAGGGCATCACCAAGGCTGCCTTCCTGCCAGCCCATTTCCAGCCAGTTTTTCAGGGGTATTGGGGTGGGAAGGAGATGCTTCACATTTGTGCAGCTCTCTGGGAGCTGGGGGAAAGCCCTTCTCCTGCAGAATGGCTTGGGGGGTGTCCAGGAAGAGAAGCAATAAAGAAAACCCTCCTTAGAAACCAAACCAAAGCGTTGGGTTTTTGTACAGAGCCAGAACAGAGAGTGGATTCACAAGTCCCATTCTCTCGAGGGACATCAGACACACATTTAGACACAGTAAAAATCTTCTGCGTTGAAACTCTGCAAGGCTTGAGAGGGACTTCGATGTTTCCCTGATGCTCTGGGGTGCCTGGAGCCCAAAACTGCCCCAAAAGGGGCAACGTTTGTGCTCTAAACCACTGATATGGATGCAAGGATTTCGGAAAAAAGCAGCAGCAGTGAGCACTGGATCTGCCGAGCCCCGTCAGGCACACGCTGGGCTGGGCTGGCCCTTGCTCCCCGTTTTGCTGTCCCCAGTAATTATGTTGCTGTCACCTAGCATGGCTTTTTGGACCCTTTGGGGCAGGGCAGGAGGGGCGAGCCAGCACCTCATCCTGCAGCATCAGCTCCAACTGCTCCAGCCCTGACAGCAGCAGCAAGGAGGAATGGAAAAATACAGAAAGGATCTGAAGAAAGCTCCCTCGTAAAAGGGCTCGGACCACATTTTGGACCCTACTTCCCACCCTTGGTCCTTTGCCTTGACAGCTGCACCATGTATCCACAGGGAGAGAGCAGATCCAAGCTGCAAACTTTAAAAAAAAAAAAAGAAAAAGGGAAAGAAAAAAGGAGAGAGAGAGAAAGCGAGCAAGCGAGAGAGTGTCTGACTACAGCCCTAAGGGCTGTCACAACAGATAAAACCTCAGCCAGGCTTCGCAGTTTGAGCTCCTGCACGCTAATGCACAGCAGAGCTAAAAATACCGATGTGTGGAAAAGCAGAGGCTGCTGTTGCTGCCTTTGGAGCTGATCGTGGGCTCCGGCTTCCCAAGCAGCCCCATGCACGGCCACAGATTGGGAACTGGAACCCCAGAGAGGGGCAGGAGCCCACCGGGGTCTCCCCCGCTGCCCGGCTCTGGGGCTGGTTCTGCCCACCCTGTGCCCGGCTAAGGCATCTCATAGAAAGGGCTGGGTTGGGTTTGTGCTGACGTGAAGGAAAATATCTGGGCCATGCGCTTTCTGCTCCGCAGGCGCAGGGAATGGCAGCGGAGGGATGGAGCAGCCCGGGGGAGAGGGGCCGATGTGCAGAGAAAGGGGAGGATGGGGCCCGTGAGGAGGAGGAGGGTGCAGTGACACTTCATGAGGTGGCAAAGAGGCAGGACAGATCCAGAACCCCATCCCTGGGGCTGCAAAACCAGCAGCCTGGTGCTAATCCCCGAAGTCAGCCTCGTGCGAGACGGGAACGAGCTCGTGGCCATGTTGCCACACCATCTCCTGATTTATCCAGCCATCCCCTCTGCAGCAGCCGTTACCCTATCTGAGCCAGGGAATGCAAACGTACTTAACCATGCACTTAAATTCAAGCATGCACTTAAGGTCTGTTCTCTTCAGTGGAGCTGCAGGACGTGCTCAGGGGTCAGCATGTGATCAGCCGCTTGCAGCAAAGGTCAGTTCTCTGAACCGGGGTTTGCTGAGGGCCCCCTTCTCCCAAACCCGGGGAGGGCACCCAGGTGTCCCTGAGCTGTTACATTCCCTCCTGCAAATTCAGACAAAACCCGCCGCTCCTGGGGACGACCGTCCTCCAAAGCACGGATTAACAGCAGCCATCGAGCACTTGTCACGCAGGTTTGTGTTGTCCCCGTTGGACACGGAGCGGAGCAGCCGCCTGCCCAAAGCCCCCGGCTCTGCAGCCCGGGAAGGTCTCAGTCTAATTTTGGAAACCATCGGGATGATGAAGGCTTGGATGGTCTCCCTCAGCTCACAGCCAGGCTGCATCTCTCATGTGCTGTGTGTGCTCCTGCTTGGTACAACAGACACAACCACCTCGGGGTCACTTCACCCCAAGACCTGGAGTACAAACTCAACCTGGGGACACCAAAAATAGAGGCTCCAGTGTCCTGGCTAACACAGCCTGCGCTGCCTTGCTACACCTCGCAGGGATCAAATCCTCACCTGTTCATCAAAATCGGGAGAGAGGGTCACCCTCCCCACTCAGCACCCCCATACCAGCCCCACATCACGCCTCCCGCATCGGCACTGATCCCCCGGCCGAGTTCACAGCCCAATTACCCCCTGCAGCGCCCAAGTCCTTTTTCTACTCGCAATAACATTCAAGGCACCAGCGCAAAGTCCCCGTGGATCTGTTTCAAGCTGCATTATCAGCACATTTGGCATTTTCATCATGCTTAGGACACGGTCCCCTACAAAAGGCCAATTTATCTTGAAAGCAAAGCCCTGCCTCGGAGGCTGCACTTTCCAGCGGGCAGCGGTTGTGCCAGCGCAGCCTCGGGGCAGGGTGGAGAGTCCTGCTAAACCCAACAGCATCGACCCTGCCCTGGGCAGGGGCACACGGCCAGCCCCAGCCCCACCGATAACCCACATTTCCAGCACCTGAACTGGTTACTGTCACCGTACCAGCACAAGCCGTGATAGTAGAGCAGTTCCTGAATAATAACTAGTGCTCAGATTAATTAATTGATGTTACCACGTTGTGTTGAGGAATTAAAAGGAAGGAGAGGGTGAAGAAGGGAGTAAATCAGCAAGAAAAGTGCTACCTAAGCCCAAAGGATGAACGCCATGCAGGAAGAGTGGAGCAGGTTTTTATAGTAATTACAACATCAGTATTGATGGATCAGGCCAAGAACGCCAAAACCTGCCTTGGTCCAAACTCCTAAAGATGCTCTTAAGCCAGCACTGCCTAATGGTGCCGGGGCAGGCTCCCCTCGCACACTCCCATCCCGAATTCATCCGGCCTCTTTGCCAGCTCCGGCCTCTTGAAATTCTGCACACTAATAAAATCCTGACTAATTTACATCCCAAATGGGGAGTGAGTGGCAGCTGTTGCTATAGAAACCCTCTCCAGAGCCCGGGCTCCCGGCTGCAGCTCCGAGATGAGACTGGAAGGCAGGTGGGACCTCAGTCCCGATGGCACTGGGATGTCCCGGGGTAACCGGCTGGTCCTGCATAGGGTGACCCTGGAGCTGCTGCCCAAGGTCCCACTGCAGCACGGCTGGATAGAGGATGCGGTGGCCACCACCACCACCAGTCCCAGGTGTCCTGTGTTCCTCCAGGCCCTGCCTTTTGCACCCTCTGTCACTAAAGTGGCAAGCACACACGTCCCAGGTACGTACTGGTGGAGTGAACGTGCTTCCTCCCCCATGGATGTGTTCCTCAGGTCTTCTCAGGACCAGGATCCAGCCCACAGCACAGATGCTCCCGAGTCAACCCAATTTTCCCTTGGCCAAGATGTCAAGGATGTGTGAAGGTTGCTCAGCGGAGACATCTCCCTCGTCTCCTACATACGTGTGGTGCCACGTGGGCACCACGAGTCTGGGATCGTGGCTGGTGGGAGGCTCCTGGCCCATCACCTTCTCCCCAGGGACAGATGTCCCCATCGTACCTCAGGAGCTATTTATTCCTCCCTCCAGCCCTCAGCTGCCTGCTCCGTCACGCAGGGAAAAACTGACTCAGACCTTCCCAAGATAAGACGACCACATCTGCAGCTCAGCTCCCCAGGAATGCAATCAAAATAGCGACCGGCAGCCCAGGCGAGGGAAGGAGGGGTCAGAGAGTTTTCCACTGCCGACTCCGACCCCCTGATGGACCGTTGCCATGGAAAGCCGGCAGCCAGCAGCCCCAGCTGGGATCCTGCTGAAGGATTTTCCCTGCTCGGCCTGAGGTGAGGGCAAGGGGGAGAAATGCCAGGGAAGTGTTTGCATCTGGTGGCGACAGCCCTCCCCTGCCAGCAGGTGTGGAGCTCACCTCCCTCTTGGCTGGAGCATCTCGAGAGGGTTTGAGATCCAGCAGTGGGCTCAGATGCTGCCGGGCAGCATTTGAAGCCTGGTGCAGGAGTATGGATAATAAACCTAATAAAAGCAGCTCTGTATTGATGACAGAAGGACCAGGGAAGGGGTAGAGAGACGGCTGGAGATGGCACCGAGCTGGGCACTACGTGATGGTTTCTTGCCCCAGTGGAGATGAGGTGGAAGAGGCCAGAACTCGAAGCTGCCTGCGCACATCCGAGCCTGGCTCAGGCACCAGGAGACGTGCTGCCAGCACCCAGAGGAGCCGTCACCCCTCCCGCTGCCTCGCCGGGAGCTGGCAGGAGGGGACGGACAGCTGCTTCTCCATAATCATCTCTCCACCACTGACAACACGCTGGAGCTAGTTTTCGGAAGACACCTTGGGAAGAAGAATGCATTTACAACAGCCGAAACACCAGGATGAGCATCTCCTTCCAGAGAACCAAAGATGTGCAGCAAAATAAAATGTCGCTTCTCGTTAACCCTCGCTGTACCTAAACAAGCAGTATTGAGGGTTGCTGGTCAAATCCTGCACACGTTCCCAGTCCTGTCGCTTTGCCGATTATTTCAGTGAGAGGGGGAAAGCGACTGTCTCTTCAGAAACATCACTGATTGAAAACTCTCCCTGAAGGAGGGACATGCCCCACTTTGGAGCCAAGACTTGCTCTCTCAGATGCCTGCTGAGAGCTGGGTTTCAGCGATCACTGTTCCCGGCTCCGCTCGGCCGTTCCACATGCGTGTGGGACACACAGCAGCTGGGATGAGGGACGAGGTGCAAAATCCACCGTGTACAGACCCTACCCTACTCTGGCTTTGCAAAGCATCCCCAGCCCAGGAGGGGAAAGGAGAGCTGGAGAAGGGGAAGGGTGGGGGAACACCACCTGCCTATTGATCTGACGATATGAAAAGGGTTTTTCTTCTGGTTCCTGAGCTGGAGAAGGGAATCTATTGGATGAAAACCTCAGCTCTCCCGCTGCCCTGGCTTCAGCCACTCCAGGCTGCTGGGTAATTAGATGAGCATCAGCAGAAAGGCAGCTGGGCAGCTGGGAGGGGTCCGGCTTTTTGCACCCCGCGGTCGCCCGCTCAACAGAAAGGTCCCAGCGTCGTCCCAGCATCTCCTGCAGCCAGGCTGGATCGGCTGGGAACTGGGCGAGACCCTGGAGACACTGGGACCCCAGTCACCTCCATGCAACACAATAATTTTTCCCCAAAAATTTCCAGCAGCCATGTGCAAAGCCCAGCGATGGGACAGGGTTTCCTCTTGCATCAGGTTTAGCTCAGTAACGACCTGGGAGCCGCAGAGGCTGGAGTGTGGAGCAGGCATTTTTCCTGCCTGCATCCTATCTGGGAGAAATTACAACAAAGTTGTGAAGGATTTGCAGTTATTTTCACACTCCTTTTCCCAGATTAACACATGGATCCACTTTCTGTTCAGCAGCCTGAGAGCATATTGTTTTGTCTCTGTCACAACCTCGCACTCCTGCGTCCCAGAGCTTTCCAGCACCCCACTGATAGGTATGGGATATCAGTAGGAATGGAGGAGCTCACTTTAATTAGCGTGCACCTCTTAATTGAACTGCAAGTTCCCCGGCAAGTCAGATAGTATTTTACTTCATTTTACAGACCTAGGAGGCAGCAGGAAGATCAAGGGACATGACCAAGGGTGGTCAGCAAGAAGGTGGCAGAGCAATGGAGAGATGCCAGGAGACCTCCCCGTCCCCGTTCCCTGCACTGAACTCAGCAGTGCCATGACCTGGTGACAGCTCAACAAAGCACTCTGTTTGCTAGGAATAATGGGAAGATCCCGTATTACCCGCTTGCATAAATCAGCCTCTCTCCCTTGTTATCAACCGAGCAACACAGATTCAAGGAAACCGGGTTAGATCCACGTTTATATTGGGATGCAACACTCACAGGTTAAGCAAAGCTCCCTTGACTGTCAGACTGATTTCAAATCCCACCAGGGGAAAAACCCTGCCCAGGTGGGGCTTTATGTCAAGGCTTTACCAGAGACACAGGGCAAGCTCTCATTATGTGTTGTAAAATAAACTTTGCAGAAGAGCCAGGATGCAGCTGTTTCAGCTGCTTTCAGCAGAAAACATTATCTGAGGAGCAGATAAACCCAGTTCAGCCGTACCTGCGGCTCCCCAGCAGCGTCAGCACTCAGCTGGCTGCTATCAGCACATCTGCAACGCACCCGTGCCGGAGCAAACTTCTGCCTGCTGCTTTGGAGGGAGAAAGCCAGAGCCTTTGCCTTGTCCTTCTCCCGCAGTGCTCTGGTTGGACTGGTCTGGACCGGTGGTGGTGGGAGCAGGGACACGTTGCATTGGTTTCTCACGCTGCCACTTTTTTGTCCTCAGTTGGGTGAAGGTGCAGCCCACAGTCAGGTTCTCCAGGGCCAGAAGCCAGGGGGGACGAGGGAACAGAGCGTTGGCTTGTGTCTCCTCCTCGCTCTCGTACTGTTCCTCATCGCTCTCCAGGGATGCTGCATCTGCTCAAGGAGAGGTGTTGCTGAGATGCACAACTCACCATGGGAAGCTGCTGTGCCCAGCTCTGGGACCTCCACCAGGTCCAACAAGCTCCAGCCAGACATGAGTTGTGCACCGCTGGGTCTGGAAACCATGCATCTAGCTCAGGAAACAGGTTGACCCATATCTATGAGAAATAAAGGGAATTTGGGAGTGGGGAGACAAAGTGTCGGTGGAGATGGGCAACACCAAACCTGTCAGCTCTGTGATGTGCTGGGATGCCCGGTGTTGGCTCTGGGGGTGGTGGGGAAGGGAGCTCAGGAGCTCTCTCCTTCAGACAAGTCCAAAGGATAAATTTTCTCTGACGTTTCACAAGACCCAGTGCAGCAGCCCGCACGCATGACGCGCTTCGACCGCTGAACCCCGCCACCACGCACATGAGCACCAGAAACCTCGCACTTGCAAAGCATCGAGCGCGTCCCACTGAGCAAAGACGGAGCAAGAGCTGCAGGGAGGATGGTGCCTGCACCTCCGCGCAAGCAACCTGTCGGATCCAAGCAACCCGTCGGATCCAGGCAACAGTCCACAAGCAGAGCGAGAGCTCCAGGCGCCAGCGTTTCCCTCCGGCTCCCAGCGTGACTCACGCCGGTTGCCATGAAGAAGTCAACATTTGCATGCAGCTACCCCACGGTGGAATGAGAAGCTCCCTCAGCTATTTGCCGACTCTCTGGGGGAGGGCAGCAAGTGGTGGGACCTCAGAGGCCAGCATGGTACCAGATGGCAAACTCTGGCATTTCCACAGGCATCTTCAGGCTGCCACTGACACGGTCTGTATGTGCAGCCCGCCCCGGGCAATGCTCCCTGCAGATGAGATGTTCAAAAGAGAGAAGGGAGTTGGGCACACAGCTCCTATTGGATTTAGTTTTCTTTCAGTTTCTTTAAACTCCCACCCTCGCCAAGCACCGTGCAGAATTCGCTACGTGCAGAGCGATCGATGCCGGCAAGGGAGAAGTGGGTGCAGGTTCGCATCCATTCGGCACACACTGCTCAGCACCAAGCGAGCGCAAGCGCACAGACCCAAAGCTGAGCTCTGGCAATACCAAAACCCAACATATCCCCGGGCAGTTTCCCCCACCAAGGTGTTCTCCCGAGCGATGCCCCTGCCCCGCAGCAGGACAGCGGCTCCCGCAGGCATGTGAAAAGCCCCAGCTTGGGAGAGAGGAGGGTAATTATATGCCAGGGGAGCAGCTGATTCAAACCCTTCCTGACCCCAGGCTGAAGAGTTCTCCTGATCGATCACGAAGATGCTCTTTCATTTTCCTCAAGCGTTTCGCTGACGGATGGAAAAATCAATGCCCCACAGAGGAGTCTGGAGGGGGGTGGAGCAAGGGGAAGAAAGGGAGAAAAAGGGAAGGGAGAATGGAAAGGAGGAGAAGGAAGAGGGGAGAGAGGAGTGCGCTGGGGGAGCCAGGGGCTCCTGGAGGGGGTGGTGGGAAGGCAGGTGTGCTGGCGGCACCTACGGCCATCGTCTGCCCCGGGGGTTTGGGATCTGCCCCCCACATGGAGGACTGAGGGCAGAGGGAGGCTCAGGGCCCCGCGGCTCAGAGAGCCCCCACCCGGCTGGCGCCGCCCCACGCCGAGCACTCTGCAGCGCCCAAGGAGACCCCAAATTGCTGGTTTCCATGGAAACGCCTCCCAGTTCCCCACACAGAGACCCACAGTCAGATGTGGGGGATGAAACCCTCAAGGTCCACAAGGCTTTTGGGTGAAAATTCCCCATTACCTTGTTTTTCATGAAAATTGCCCTGCTGAGCTCCCCCAGCTCCGACTCAGTACGTGGGTTCAGTCCAAGCACCGTCTTGGGGTCCCATCCTGCCCACGCAGCTCTGCGGGGTGCCCCGGGCTGGGACAGGGGTCCCTAGTGCCACCAGACCCTGCGATTCCAGCATCTTGCCAGTCCTGCTGTGCAGAGACACTGCCAAAAGGGACTGCATCCCTTCATGAGGAAAAAAAAAAATAAAAAACCTTTGCTAAAGACCAAGCTGAGACCCACACAACTCATCCAACTCCTTGTTTTTGGACTGCTGTGGTTTTCAGAGAGATGGTCGAGCCTCTCTGTTTGCACTCGCTGACACCAGCCACTGGAAAAGACACCCGTGGATGTCCCCTTGGGTCAGGGGAATGCCGAGGCCGTGCTGCACGCAGATGAAGCGGCAGCTTGCCTCCAACAGTTGGGGTTTTCCAGTGTTTTCTTCCCCACATCTTATTAATAATTAACACAGCTGCAATGAGACCGGCTTTTAAGAGGCTTCACTGCCATGGGCTGCGTTAAAAGTCCCTCTTCCAGGAGCAAAGGTTTGTCTGTTACCACTGGAAACTGGGAACACTTCAGTCTCAGCCAGGGATGCCAGAGTTTGGGGGTCGGGGTGGTATCTGCCCACCAAGGCACAACCCCATCCCCTGGCACCTGTGAAACTGCGAGTGAGCAAAGCCAGAGCAGCCCATTTTAGGTCACTCTTGGGGGTGTTTTTCAGGATCTCCCTTTCCAAAGGATAAGGAGCTCCTTCCAGATCACTGCATCTCCCAGCTGTCTGGCTGACCATGCCGTGCCAGGCTGGGGATGATTCTCTGGACCACCCAGGAAGGGAGAACAGGGTTCAAGCCATCTCCTAAGCCTAGGACGAGCCGTCCCCAAAGCCTAGGATTCAGATCAAGCCACCTCCACACCTCCAAACACGCTGCTCCGGAGAAACGCAAACAGAAAACATGGGATGCGACAGAAGCAAAACCCTCAGCCTGACCAGCCCCATCTCCCAGTAATTGTTTTGTCCCCGCTGGGCTGGGGCCCCGTTACCCCCCGGCCCCACGCGGAGCGGCCGCACCGGCCGGGCTGGTTGGGGCGGCCGCGGCGCTGCGGGAGGCAGAGGGGGGCCGGCAGCAGCCCCGGCAATAAACAGCTTCCACATGCTGCCGCGTTGCCTAACCGGCGCTCCCCGCCCCGACATACCAGCACACTTATTCATCGGCATGCCGAGGACCGAAACAGCATCCAGGGCGTGTGGTCCTGGGTGCTGCGGCGCCTGTGAGCTGCAGCCCCTCCTGGGATGAGGTCCCTGGGGGGCGGGTGGTGCGAGGTGCCCATCCCGAGGCCGTGCCACGGCTCCAGGCGTGCTGCGGGACCCCCAGGCTGGCAAACACCAGCCCTAAGTGTGGACACCAGTGCGCAAACCCCCTTGATCCTCCTTTTCATTGGATCCCTAGTTTTCCTCCTTATCCCACACTGTCCGCCTCCCCCCAGGCCATCGTGCCATGCTTCTCCTGCAGTAAGGACCAGATCAAACCCACCAGGCTCAAACTCACATCAGCTTTTCCCTACCATCCCCAGCAACAATGTCCTGACCCCCTTTGTCTTCTGTATGACAAAACCTCTCCAATTAAGGGTTGGAAAAGAGTCTGAGCCCCCAGCCCTGTGGCAGAGTGGGGTCAGAGCTCTACAGAGCCTGCGGCCACAGGGACATCAGGGACACATGGCCCAACAGGATCCCGTTGCTGTCCCACCCCATTTGGGACATCCAGGGATGGGACAATCCCATCCCAGCAGCCTCTGGCAATGATAAACCCCCTTGGAAAGCAGAGAGCAGGCAGGGCTCTGGCTCACCGGCATCTCGGCAGGTTTACGAGATTTTTAGCAGGACCAGGAACAGTCCCCGGATTAGAGCTACAGGCTTCAAAAGGAGCTGCCGAGCGCGAGAGCCGAGGGCTGGAGCCGCTGCGGCTGCGAAGGGAGCACTGCACATTATAAATAGCTGCCTCACTGGCAGCACATCTGTTTCAGGCAGCGGCTCGGGAAGGCTGTGCGTGTTCTGGTTTGGCTATTTTGCGGGCGGGGAAGAGATTTGGAACTCACTGGTTATTACTATTGTTCACCAAGAGATGTGAATGATACCCATTTCTCCTGTGCCTTTTCGAACAGAAAGCAAAAGGAGGCGAGATTGAAAGCGCACTGTAGAGTGGGGTTCCCTGGGAGTCACAGCTCTCGCTGGGAGATGGTACGAGCAGCCCAGTGACATCTGGATTGACGGGTGGTGTCACTAAACAAGGCTGGCCAGGGGACGAGGACAGCACAGCCCTTGTCTCTGCTGAGCCACGAGCCACCCTCCAGCCTTGGGAAGCCATAGAGGGGCAGGGAGAGAGGCAGCTCCCCAAAATGCCATGGGCGCATCTGCAACCACCAGACAGAACAGCCTTGTCCCCACACTGGTGTCACCACCTCCCCCCATGGCTCTGGCCTGTCCCTGCACGGGAGGAGATGCGGGAGCCCGCCTGGGGCAGACCTCGGTGCAGAGGAGCAAGGCGGGGTGGTGGGATGAAGGCCACAGCCCTGGGGATGCTCCAGCACCACCAAGACAGGGGACAGAGACGTCCCAAACCCAGCCGCCCCATCTCTTGAAGGGCCAACATGCCGCAAGAGCCCGCGTGTGCCGAGGAGGTGTGTGGCATCGCCGGATCGAGCGTGCCCGGGGCAAGCTGAGGAGGATGAGGAGGCATCCGAGGTGCGTTGGGGCAGCCCCACGGTGCTCAGCCCAGCCCGAGCACTCCCGTACAGCCCGGCCACAGCTCATTAATCACCCGGCACGGCGGCGGGATGGAGGCCCTCGCCAACCGCCGCCAATCCCCGCGCCGTTACCACAGAAACAACCCTTACCCTGCACAGGCTTCAAAGGGTTTTGTGCGTGTGCCTGTGTGCTGCTCCATCTCCCCCCTCCCGTTGTTGTTTTTTGTGTGTCTGCACGAGAAAGAGGGGGTTTTTTTTGTTGTGTTTTCTTTTTTTTTTTTTCCTCTTCCCCGGGAAGCTCTTGGCACCAGCGCTTGGATCATGTGAAAAGCGAGCGCAGGAGAGACGGACAGACGGACAGAGCGAAGGAGAACTGGGAGAACCAGCCGTGATAGCCACAAAGCTGGGGGGCTTTGGAAAGGAGAAGCGGGGATGGGCGCAAAGGCAGCTGCGGTGCTAACAAGTCAAAAATAAATATTTATATGGGGAGAGTTTTAAACCCCTATTTTGCATCATTATAATAAATTATTCATCTGCCTGTTTCTCCCTGCCCGCCTCTCCTGTGAAGGGGATGGTGCTGCGGGGGGTGGAGGTGGTCACGGCTGACCAGGACCCCCCCAGCACCCCAGGAGAGGAGGAAGGGAGGTTTGGGAAGGGAAGCAGGGACACGGCACAGATGCAGCCAGACCCCGACACAACCGGTGCCAGATGGGGAAGGGCTGGGAGAGGTGGGTGTTGGGAGCAGGCAACTGAAGGTGCCCAGGGGACAAGCGACCCCTGGTCAGAAACAACACGGCTGCTCTCGTGCCGTACGCTGGTTTTGGATGGAGGCCTCTGTGACTCCCAGTTCCCACAACGAAAAATTGTTTTGGCAAAGACAGCAGTTTCCAGCAGGCTGGCTGATGCCCTGCAGTGTCCTTCTGAGGAGGTGGGGATGGGGAGCTCTGCAAGGAGCCCCGTTCCCCTGGCTCCCCCACTGCCCCGGTGCACCCACCGAGGGCAGGAACACACGTACAGGCGGCAATACAGCTGAAGAGCCTTGGTTCTTCCAACTGGGAATCCCAGGACACCAGCTGGGACAACACCTCCAGGAGCCATCCTCACCTTCGCATCCCCACACACACAGGACACATCCCTCTGCAAAGCTGGCAGCAGCTTCCCATCGAGAGCCTGGAACAACTTCTCCGAGGTTGCCCCCAGACTCGGTTCTGACCATTCTGGGTACAGCAAAGTGTTTGTTTCGGTCACTATTGCACATCCTGGTGCTCTGATTGCAGCTGCCATTATGTCCACCAGCATACAAGGTTTGAGAAGAGCCACCAAGCACAAAGGAAAGGTTTGGGGAGGAGAGGCTTGCTGTGAATGTTTCCAGGCTCGCTGCAATTGCGTTTGCCAGAACTGCTGCAATGGAGACAAAAAGCAAGGAGAGAGAAAGGCACGAGCCTGGCTGAGCAAGCCACAAAAAGCCCCTCGCCTAGCTGGAGGCTTCCAGCATATGGAAGGGGAGGTGAGAAGGCTGGAGAGGATGAAAGATGATCTTCTGGATCCCCCCGCTAGCCCCTCGACTCCCATTCAGCCTCTCCTGACAGCTGCTTGTCTGACCTGCCCCTCCTGCAACTCCCCAGCAGCTTCTCCGGGGCTTCACCCCCAGGATATCTGAACATCAAACCTAAATCTCCCTTGTGCTACAGTTTAAGCCCATAATTTCTTGTCCTACCCACCATAGGACACGGAAAATCGTTTATTCCTACCCTGTTTGCAGCAGCTCCTGACATATTTTTGAAGGCTGTTATCACATTTCACCTTCAGTCTTAGACCTTTTCATGAAAGATGGAACAGAAACACAGGTTTGTGATGGGGAGGAAGGACAGAATAACAAAGAGGTTTTTCTGGATCATACGTAGAAACCAGGCAAGGCAGGGAGCCAAGGAACGGGCAAGGCCTGTAACACCAAGAAGAAGCTTAAGTGCCACCAGCGAAGGTCGGGACGTGAGGGGAGATGCTGGAGACACAGGTCAGCAAGGAGGAAAATGATGACGGGAGGGTCATAGTGACATGGTGCAGAGCGCTGGAGAAAAATGGGCCCGGGGTTCCCACGCAGGGGGATGTGGCAGTGCCACAGTGCAAGAGGGAAGAGGACCCAGCTGGCTTTGCTTTTGCTGGTACCATTAGTTATAGCCGGTAATGTGACAATTTAGTCCTAAGGTCCTCTAAGGTGCAACAGAGAACGAGACATGAACAACAGGCACCCAACAGCGCGATCCAATACGCTTATCGCGCCTTTGCACGGCCGCACGTGTCAAAAGTACTTAGAAGAAGGAGATAATCTAATTTGATAAGGGAGAAGGTAGAGGAATAACACTGTGGGCACAGATATCAGGAGCAGAAAACAAAGGAGAGACTGCGGCAGGCATCTGCTACAGACCCCCAGGACTCGAGGAGAGAAAGAAAGAACAAAAAGATTCCTGAACCAACTATCAAAGAGCTCGCGAACACAGGATACTTGTACTCAGGGGGCACTTTAACCACCCAGACATCTGTTGGGCGACAAACACATCAAAACGTAGTCAGAACGGTTTCTTCGTTATGTGGAGGACAATTTACAGATGAAGGAACTAGAAAGGCTCCACAAATCTACTTGCCAATAAAAAGACACTGTTAAAAAAGCAGCCGTAATAAGGGAAGTTTGGAGCCTGTGATCACAAGTGACACAAACCCACCGGAGCGAGGACACGGCAGCACGAGATATTTACTTCTCAGCAAGAAGAGATATTTACTTCTCACAAACAAGGGGAACTCAGGCAAGAGCAGCAGAGCTCTGTGTGCAGCTCTGCACTTGCCCCTCCAACAACGCGACTGTTGCTGAGGGTCGGGATAAACCTCCCAAACGTGACGGAATGAAAAGCAGCAGAAGGAACAGCCCCTTGCATCAGAGACAGGCCCAGCCGTGGACTGTGGACCCAGCAGCCCGTGATCGCGCCCCAGTGAGCAGCTACAGCACGTCTCAAAATCGCCAAAGTCAGGCTTTTTCCCAGAGCACTGAGCAGATAACGGAGGAGCAGGCACCCTGCAAGAGCTCATTCCCAAACAGCGAGACTTTCTGTGCCTTTTGCATGAATAAAACCAGCTCTTGCACATCCCCGCAGGAGCTGAGCGCTTCCAAACACCAGGTCCCTCTTGAACATCAGCCCTTGATCCCTCTGTGCCAAATGCACAAAGGTCTGAGTTTTACGGACCAGAGCCCCAGCACGAGGTCTGTGCGCTGCCGCGGCTCCAGGGGCAGGAACACAGCTGCAATACCGCGTGGAAAGGGGTTTCACAACATCCAGCGCTAGAGACACAAAAACACTCTTGCAAAACTTGGAAATGCAAAAGTAAACACATCTGACAAGTCCGTACCGCAGCAGAGGGGGCTTTCCCAGCACGCAAAGCCCTTTGGCTTCTAGAAAGGAAAGTAACTTTTGTCTGTGAATTCCGGGAAGAGTTTGGAAAAGATCTGGCTTCAGCCGTGCTGTGTGTGCCCCAGGGAGAGCCCCAGGCTCGGGGGGCAGAGCAGCAGGAGGCTGCTCGTGGGTACCCCCCACCCCAACCCTGCATCCCCCCCAGCCACGGCAGCACGGTGAGTTGAGGCTTTGGCGCTCTATAGCGGGGTTCAAAACTAGCCAGGTTTTAAAGGGGTTTTGTGTTTAAAGATTAAAAAAAGGAGCGATGTGAAGTGCCTGAAACACACCTGAAAATCTGGCTCTTTGGCACTGAAAGGACCTAAATCTCACTGAAGCGGGTAGGATGCAGCATGAGCCCCCGTTTCCCCTCCAGAATCACCCGGGCGCTGAAGGGACATGTCATCCCCTGCTTCCCACACCAGGAGCCACGACCTCCTCAGCCTTCGCGGTTACCTCCAAGCAGGTGCAAAACTGGAGATCTGCAACTTCAAACAGCGTAACTTCAAAAAATACCATCACTGGGGACAGGAAAAACTCCCCTACTTCTGGCCACCTTTCTAAAGGTGTTTCCCACATTTTGGCCTTAGCTGGAGCACATAGTTTCCAATTTTACTTATACAAAAGTAGCTCTGGGTATACAAGTGACCAAGTTTCGTGGGTGTTGGTTTTGAAGTGCTCTGGAAAAACACAGCTATTTTAAAAAGAAGGGAAATAAAGTAGCAGCAACCATAGACTGCTCCTTTGCAGGGAACTACTCTTGCTCCTTATTTATTAAAAGAAAAAAACCCCCAGCATTGTTTCCAGGCCTGAAACTCTGACTTCAGTTACGACACGTGTCTATTTATCAGGAGAAAAGCTGAATATTTCCGCTATCACGAGATTATTGCCAGTGCTTGGATTTTTCCCTAACCTCCAGCTAAAAATCCTCTGAGCTGACGCTCTGAAAATGGAACGGCATACAAAATACGCTCCCCGACTCGCAGAGTTGGAGCCTCCCCCCCTTTCTCCCAATAAACAATTTTGCATATATTTAAACCTCCTTCCTCTGGTTTCCCCAAATCCTCCATCCTCCCCAGCAAAGAAATTACGAAAATCCGTCATTTCTCTCTTTTTCCCTTGCACCTCCATCTATCAGCGTTTCAAAGGCAGTCTCCTCGAATGCAGAGCGGAGCAGGAGATGGGCAGCAGTAATGGGAATGTGCTCCTGACTGTGCAAACCCACACAGAGAGTGAGGACAGGAGAGACTGCATTTGCATACATATTAAACGAGAGCAGTAAAAAATGCAGACGTGCAAACCATTTGGACATGGCTCGCCTCGGCGATGCGCCCTGCAAGGGAATCAATCTTCTGCATTCTTAAAGGGAAAAACCTGTTACGGAGCAAAAAAGCAAAGGCAGAGCGATGTCCGCTTGCAAACACGGTCAAGGTTTTGAGACAGTCTGACCTTCTGCTTTTGCTGTGCAAAGGCTGTTGCGTAGTGAGGGTGAAACCCCCCGTGGGAGTTTCCACCTCCAGCTGCTCCCCCTGCCCTGGTTTCAGCCTCTGGTCCTCCCACCGTGACCAAAGGGAGGAGAACTGGTGGGACCCCCATCCTCAGCCAAGCTCGTGGCTCCCTGCTTTAGCTGGAGCAAAATATTCTCACATCGACCAAGCCCTCAGGTGAGGGAAGCACAGAGACCTCCCTGAAGTAGCCTGAGCTCCACAGAAGAAATAAGTGACACCTGGGTGTCCTGAAGAAGCTCAACCTCTGCATCCCAGCACCTTCACCACCCGAACTAAGCGTCACGTTCAGCTTTGGCCCTGGGCAGGATCCCAGTTGTGGTGAGCTCCAGAAAGCAGGGCAACGAGCCTGCAGACTGTGACTCCCCAAAATGGCTTTGGTCCAAAGTCTTGAGGAGTCTCTTTGCTGGCCTCATGGAGCTTTGCATCCACCAGCTGACTGCACCCACAGGGCAGAACATCATTGCACCCACGAGCATCTCCCACACTCAGGATCTACCTGGCCCCAGAAAGACCCAACACCACCTCACCTCCACTTGTCCCGATGTCCTGGTTGAAGACGTTCCTAAGATAGGATGTTATACCCCAGAAAACAAGTACGTACAGTGGAGCTTATAGAGCAGATCATTCCTAGGTGCCTGCAAGGGTACTGATCTAACAAGGCAAATCACGCAGGCAAACCTACTGATTTCAAAGTCTGCAGGTTCAGATGCATGAAAAGTGCAAAATCAGTAACTTTTATATTGCCACTCAAGGAACCACAAAGATAAAAGCAATATTCTGGGAGTGAAGATACCATGAATATTTCTCATCTGCACTTATAAGGGATATTGGGGACCAACGGCTTGATTCCACGTTAGCCTTGTTCAAATGAGATAATTTACATTCCCTGCCAGCTGAAAACAGGCTGTCAACATATTTACTTGTGTCAAGGTTTCACTTCCCCACCACGGCACTAAAAACCATTAGGTGTGTGTGGAGATTAGAGGTGGGCAGCAGACAGGTCCAGGACCAGAAGGATTGGCGAGGATGGGGTCCAGTGCGGACACCTCGGTACGCTCCAAGCCAGCAAAGCATAAAAGCCCTGCTGGGAGGGACACCAGGATGCATTAGTAGTGGATGTTTTGCACCATGTCCTCCCAGATTCACCTATAGCCCAAAGGACACCAAGGGGAACATGCTGCCAGCATCTGCCTGGCTTTCAGTGGACCTGCCCCACCACCACCCAGAAACATCACTTCTTCCAGGTCCACCAAGCCCGGGGTAGCGAGTCAGTGTTTAACTGTCCTCTGCTTCTCTACCACCCTCCAAACAGGGCAGTTTTGGGGTGGGAAGACAAACAAAACACGGTTCCCAGTAGCCTTTCCAATGTGGATTCTCTGGTGTCTCGTAAGGGTTGAGTTCCCATGCAGCTCTTGAGCACTTGAGTCTGTCCTCGTTACCCACCCCCCCATTTTCACAAGACCTGTGGGAGCCGTACTAGAGCTCTTACCCTTCAGCCAAATGCAGCTGAAACTCGTCACCGGGTAAATAATGGGGAGGCGGGAACAAATGGAGAGAGAAAGAAAGAAAGAGAGACACATATGCACACATGCACAGACTGGATCACGGAGGCCCTATTCCCTTAAAGGCAAAAAAAGAAAAAAACAAAGTAAGACCACGGTGGCAACGTGCACTGGTGGAGCTGTTGGTTTGCCTGGACGCTGTGCAATCCCACCCTCCACCTCAGTCATTTAGCAAGTATAAATATATTAGTGATTGTGTTGATATCAGGCTCATATCAAAGATTAATTTGATAATTGCCGGCACAGAGCAAGAAAAAAGAAAAAACACAATCAGGTCTATTGCCACTGGCATCCAAAACACCTTCCTTCATTAAATCATTTTCTCTTTTTAACTTGAGTTAGTAAGAAAGTTACGGTGTAGCCATTATCCAAAAATACCCACCCCAAACATTTATTCCCTTTTTGACCAATCTTATTTTGGCATCAGCCTGATAGTCCAGAGCAACCGAGGGCCAAGGACTATTTGTCAGTTTGGTATAGTTTAAGAGACGGTAGAAAAATTGAATTTCTTCTGCTGAGAAACTTGTCCGTGAGCTTCGGCAGCACCGCAGCGCGACCTCCCGCGTGCGCTCGCTCCTCCGGCGGGACCCGCAGCCAGCGATGTCAAACTCGCCCCGCAAACGGCCCCAAATGACATTTTTAGAGAGGCTCCGTTATCTGAGACTACAAAATTAGCACCGTATGACAGCCTTGGGTCTGCAAGATGGTTCCTGCCAACGTCAATGGTGGTGCTGTGCGGAGATCAAAGGTAAAGCACAGTCCTTCAGCGGCAGCAAACGTTTCGGCTGGTGGGAGAGCGTAGGGGCAGCACGGCAAAGCCAGCAGGAATCCCTGCACAAAAAGCCCCCTTGAACCTCAAAAAAAGCTCCAGAGTGAAAAAATTATCCCTGCCATTTGCCTAAATTAGGGAACCCGCATGCACAATTCTTCAGGAATATCCAGAAGTCATTTATCTGAAAATTTAACAATTAAAGCATTGCCCTTCTGCCAAAGAGTTAACAGCCCTGAGAGCGAATCGGGGGTCTCACTCTTGCTGTGGGATTTCTCCCAGTGACACCACGTTCCCACCTGGAGACAAGTTTCTTTGTTTGCTTTTCCCCAGTTATACAAGGGACATAAATTTTTGTCGCAGAGAGAGAACTCCAGGCAATCTGCATCTCCCTCCAAGTCCGCGTCTCCCTCCAAGGCTTCTCACCATGTTTCAGCTTGAACACCGCTGCTGGTGCTGCAATTTCCCAGCTCCTGCCTGCGTCTGCACTAAACCCTCTCCCCCGCCCCGGGAAGCAGGAACCTGCCCAAAACACAGCTCGCCGGCAGGTCTAACCCCGTGGGAGCAGCCAAAGCCCTTTGCCACCCACCCGTGGCATCGCAGGAGCAAAGACATGAGCACAGATGAGCTACAAAACCTTGGCCCGGCACAAGGACGTGCCCAGAGACGCTCCCCTGTGCAAGAGCATCTTGGACAAGCTCAGGCTGCTGCTTTGCAGCTCAAATCGTTTCTGACCGGTCTCCTCCAGCCCCTGGTTTTTCCCTGACCCCCAGCCCCATCACCGGGTGCCAAAGGAAGGAGCCGGGAGGGGAGGCCATGCCGGGAAGGCTCTCGGGGTGCTGGGGCGAGGGCTGGGTGCTCTGGGCTGGCCGGCGCCGCATTGCACACATACCAGCAAACCTCAGCCCAGCAGCCCCGGATGGGGAATGCAGCAGCCAGCAGCAGCTCCCAGGCCAGCGATGAAGCCTTAACCCCTTCCCCGCTACGGCCCAGGGGCTGCTCCAGCGCCAGGAGGCAGTGGGAGAGAGGAATCCACCCCCAGGCCAAGCATACTGCTGCATCGCTCCCTCCCTAAAAAAAATACATTCCGACACTACCCTAAAAAATCCCTGGGAACGCAGCCCTCCTCTTCCCCTTCCCATGGCCCGATGGAAGGCAGGGGACAATCCTCACCCGCAGCCAAAAGTCATAACCGCTCCCAGCAGCCAGCACAGCCCCTGGTGCCATGGAGGGGGTGCCTGGGGTACCCCTGCACTTGGGGTCAGCCCCTGGAAGATGGTCGCAGCAGGGTCCCGTAGGGAACCCGGGGACAGCCACAGCCCGACGAGGTTTATTCTGCACCCCAGGGAGCGAGCACTTCGGGCTTCTCCGTCTGCAGCACTTAAAATCGTGGTGGCAAGAAGGGTTTTTCTCATCAACACTGCTGGAGGGGAAACCCCTCAAGGTGAGGTTCTGCTCTCAGGTCCATGGGTGTGAATCCCGCTGCGACTCGAAGGCAGGACTTCGCACATGGGTGCTTGCACCCACCAAGAGCCAGTTGACACCCTTAGGTGCCCAGGGAAAGCCCGGCTGTCCCCGCTCTCCCCAGCCCCTTTCTCAGCCTGGTTTCTCTCGATCTCTCCCCCTGAAGGCGCTCGGGCTCTGCTTGCCCAGCAAGGCACAACCGGCACATCGGTCCCCAAGAGTCAGGGCAGGAGGAGGTGGCACGTCACCTCCGGAGCAGGTACCAGCACACCTCACCTCCGAGAAAACAGCAACCAGGTGTTACTGCAACCCATGCGAATGGACTAAAAATGCCCCAGGCGAGGCTGTGCCACCCCAGTTGGAAATCAGCTTGGTCTGAGCAGTCTCCAGACACAGTTGCAACAGCTTAAAAAAAAAAAAAAAAAAAAAAAAAAAATCACATTTATGGATCCGACAGGACAGCAAACACTTTTTTTTTTTTTTTTTAATATTTGGATTAGGTGGAAAAACCAGACAAAGCCCTTCCCAGCCTAGGTAGGATCACTAAAACCCAGCCCCGCTGCCCTCCCAGCAGGGATCGGATCTCCCACACCGATATTCAGCTCTGCTCAGCTCCCTCCAGCTCCAGTCCGATCAGATCAGGCCCGACAGGATTAACCACATAACGCAGCGCCAGCGGAAGGCAGATTTGCTATTTTAAAAGAAACACACACGCACACACCCCAAAGTCCGTGTTAAAGAAACTGCCTCGGTTCAAAAGTTGCCTCCAAATTTAGGGTTTCTAAAATTAAGATTTCGTATTTTTTTATAAAATAGAATTAGAGCCTTCATAATAAATTAATAATCAAAGGCCCACAGAAACCTTTCCATAAACTATTTTTTTTAATTCCAAAGGAAACCATTTGTTTAAAAGAAGCAAGTGTTCCTCTGCAGAGCTGGCACTCCAGTAATTGCAGCATGATGATAGAAAATGGGGCTGGATAGCAAAAATAACTTAAAACTGTTCTAAACAACCATGAAGCTGAGTCATCTGTTTCAAAGTCCAAGTGGAGATATCCCAGTGACAGGGCCCACAGAAAATGCTAAGGTGCATAGTTAAAAGGGGAGGGGAGAAACAAAAACAAACAGTAAAAATAGTCCAAATTCCTTCAGATACTATTTGTGACAAGAGATGAAAGCTGGGATTTCCACCCTCTTCCCAGCATCTCGACTGCAGTGAAGCTCAGGGTTTCATTGCACCAGGCACCTCTAATGCAACCGTCCCACAAGTAAAACCAACAGCAAATACTGGAGCTTAGTGTTCCTCTAAAAGAAAAAAATCAAGGAAAAATAAATGCACCCTCTCCCCAGGTGGTATCAGCCAGTGCAACCCCACTAAGAACAGGGGAAGGAAAGGCCAAACCCTGATCTCTCAGTCTTTTGTACTCCAGCCTCGTCGGTATACACTGCTATCACATTACAAAATGTGTAAGTCGCTGTATGAATGGCAAGGTGCCACCGGCATAAATACATTCATATCTGGACAAAGGATCTGTCCACACGTCAGGATCTTCATTAAAAATGAGTTTCTAAGCACTTCCCCTCATTCTTTTGGTTCATTTCCACAAAAAACAAAAATGCAGCATTGCGTCAAAGCTGCAAGAACGCCCAACACGAAACCGGACCAAGCGCTTGGTGCTTCGGACCAAGCCCGTTGTGCTTCCGCAGACCTCCCAGCTTTCCCAGGCATGGGTTTAAAGTGGTGGCGGTTGATCCTGGTACTTGGCTTGATCTAGCAAGGGGTCGATCTAGAGCACAGCCCGGTGTGGGTGCAGCGAGGCTATGGGTAGAGCACGGTGGGGAAATGCGAAGCGAGAAGCTGGAGACACGCTGTGCAGGACGGCGAGGGCTGCACCACACCGTGGGCTGTGGGAAGCAGGTGCCACAGCCACCAAGAACAAAACCAGCACGGTTATTTAAACACAACGTGGCCAGTATGGCACCTTGCTCTGGAGGTTTCTCGGTGGATGTTGCTGGGGATGGGCAATCACAGAAGGAAGATCCTCAGCACGTTGTGAACACGTGTTCCCTCAAAGAAAGGCAGACCTTGGCAGACCTGGTCTTAACCAATGCGGCCAGTCCTTTACGCCATGTTACCAAGACTAATTTAAAGCTAGTTCAGGTAGATGTGGGCACACTAGACCACAGGGATTGCCCACATCCAGCTCACAGTGTGGCATTTCAAAGTCAACTGGAAGGTGCTGCAAACCAGATCGCCATGAACAGCGGTGGTTCTGGAGCTGCTTTGTGAGCCGTTCAGCCCTCCGGTGTGAGCAGCCAAGGAGACAGCAGAGCAGGAGCCTCCTCCACTGTCACTACCTTGTGGTTGGGGCTCCAGGGACTATTCACTTCCCCTGGGGATTTCACAACCAGTCGACAAAAGCAGGAACTCCAGAAGGAGGTGACAAAATGATGGCAAAAACAAGCAGCCTGTTACAACCGATGGACAAGTGACAGTGACCAACCTTTCCTTGCACGTGCTCAACAAAGGCACGCTAGAAAGCCGGTGCCATTCCTGCTGCCGGCACCTCTCTCTCCAAAAAACATTTCAGACTTCCCTTCTCCTCCTCCGAAAGATCCGACCGTCTTTAAGTTCTGCCTTGCGCTGCTGTAACGAGGGAAGGGCTCTTGCTTTCTGCTTACAGATGAGGAACCAACATCCAAAAAACAAGCACGGATCAGAGGCAAACAGGGTTCGCAGGGAGAGGCCATAGCTTTTATCAGGCCAGCTGACAGAGCTGGAAAAACAACAGGCTGAATTTTGGGCACAACTGGCTTTCTTCAAGGTCTGTCTATGTTGTATGCAGACGACTGTAGTTCAGACAGGGTGTTCCAGTTTTCTTTTTTCCTAGGCTGCACCCTCAGTTAAAAACACTACTGGATGAAGGGCTGGAAAAAACACAATGAGTTCAAACAGGAAGGCATCTAAGAGGGGGATTTCCAAAAAGGTGGAGAAGAAACCATCAAAGCAAGAGTTCCAAAGAGTTCAGTGCGTGGGATGCTCTTTGGGCAGGGAAAGTTTTCCAAGACCTGACTCCAGGACAGCTGCAAGACAACGATACCGTCCATGTGTGAAGCTGCCTGAGTCCCCACTCCAACACAGGTCCAGGTAGGCAGGTGACTCAGCTGGAGTTAAGAACAAAGCACGATGGCTGATCTGAACCTCATGTCCCTTTTACACAACACTCTCATTGTAAAGTAGTCATAAAGCAGAACTTCCCCTAAGCTGATGTACATCTATTTTAACTCCTTTTCAGTAGACAGAGGCATGAAAGGGACTCAACACATGGAGACTCAAGCCTTAACCATCACAGTTCAACCCTCCACCTCCCAACAGCCAGGCAGAAAGACCATGGGCTTTGTCCCAGGTCATTGCTGGAGCACACAAGCACCTTCCACATCTGATGTTGTAGCATCTCCCAGGCTTTGCAGAGTCTCTAGCAGTGCTGCCTTTGGGGGCCAGATACCTGCTGGATTCGATGCCTGGCCGGAGGGATGAAGGTCCCTTCATTTGCTAAAAGAGCGTGCAGAAGCAGATGGGTTGTTCCCTAATGTCAACCACCATGTAGATTTGCCCAGCCTCAGCCAGAAGACTGTTCCCACTTGTGCCTAAAGTACATTCTGGGCCATCACCAGATTCACAGGTCGTGCAGTCTCCAAGATACTTGTCCTCTAACTGCCCCAAGAAGCAAGGCAGCATTTATCTGTTCTTCACAGATGGGTCACTAGAGACAGAGAGACAAAGCCCCAGCCTCCCTCTGCGTAAACTCCTCAAAGCACCAGGTCTGAGGATTTCATGGTGTTCAGACACCTCAGTCTGGGTCCAATGTCACCCAGAGCAAAGAACCAACCCCAAAATCCCAGAATCTGGGCCAAGAGCCCTGACCACTGGCCACCCTTGCCATGTCCTGGCCAACTGAGATTGCTCTCCTACGCTTCATCCCAGCCGTCGCACTCTGGACTGTCTCAGAGGAGCAGCTTGTGCTGCTCACAGAACAAAATTCAGCCTTTGATGCCATTGGCACTTTCTCCATTAGTTGCTTTGAAGATTAGGGCCAGAGCCTTAAATTGGATTCAGCAGCTGATGGGGAGCCAATGGAGCAGCTTGAGCTCCGGTGGCCCAGCCCTTGGGGAGGTGAGCAGTCGTGCTCTGCACCAGCTGGCCCCACCACCCTGGTTCTACTGCAGCTTCTGCTACCAGGCACAGAAGTACAGTCAGCTTGAGCTAAGCAATGACGTTGATACAGTGGACAAAATTTTCCCCAAGCTTGAGGGAAGAAGGCAGCGTTTTTGGAAACATGCATTGTCTACTCATCACAGCCAGCAAAGAGACCAGAAAAATTGGGATTCTCCAAACCACATCCATAGTTCAAGGCAGCACAATGACAGCAGTAGGCAGGGTGTCAACACGGGCTTCAAAGCCTCATGTTTTCCAATCTGCGTCCCCTCCATCCTCAGCTCGACTCAAGTGCTCATACCCACATCCCACAGCAGCACCAGCTCTAATGGTTGTGCCAGCTGGGAACAGGAAACACGTCCGTGGCATCTCCATCTCCCCTCCTGGTGGGACTCCCTCTCCTCCCACCACCACACATCCCGAGTGCTCCTGCCTGGTCCAGGGATGATGGGCAGCAGCAAGAGCGAGGTCTTCTGGGGGTGAGCAACCAGCATCGAGGCCAAGAGCATCAGGAACGCTGACAGGAGACCACAGTGGGAGCGTACAGGCATGTTTTTCATTCTTCTATGAGTTTTTCACCAGACCAGTTCTGCACTCACAGTGCCAGGCACTGACACCCACAGACACGCACTAAGGGACCATCTTGGCTCTAATCTGTACAAATTTCAGCTCTGAATAGTGCCTGCGGGGTTCTGCACACAGAGCTCAGGCTCCAGGCTCTCAACAAAACATCCGTCCCCCTGACCACGTCCCCTCCCTGGCCTCCCAGCTGTGAGCCACGGAGCAGCACAGCTGGATTTCACCTGCACCCACCACCCAACCCCACAGCATCCCCTTGGACAAGCTCTTTTGCCCAAATTCCTTCAACTCCTTTGGAGACTGCCAGCTCGGAGGATGCTAAGGACACGGGTGGACCACAAAAAGCCACAGCTCACGCTGAATCCCCAAATGAGGGAGGAGATCCACACATGCCAAACTTGCTTCCAAATCATCTCGCCCCTCCGGGAGCCAGGGCACAGGGGCAGCAAGGCGCTCTGTGCCGTGAAGTGACACACACCGAAGTAACATGTGGCGCAGTCACAGCAACTCTATTAATTTAAGTTAATTTCCTGCAGTTCTGTCTTAGTTTTCCTGCAGATTCAGGACTTAAAGGTTAAAGCGTAACCTTGTCTCAGTAGCTTGCTATTCGCTCCATGCAAATGTCTACCTACAGCCTGGTAATTACATGCATTTCCAAAGAGCCAATCCGCCGTCAGCCTGACAGATACTGATCTTCCCGTTTTATTTTTAGCTCTGTGCTTCCCCCTCTAGATGCAAAAAAAAATTCTGTTTGTTCCATCTTTTGCTGCAGCCTCTTTTTTTTTCCTCAGCTCACCAGCCAGCTCCCGTCTCAGCCGGGCTGGAGCAGCGAGCAGCAGGCTGGCCAGGCGCTGGGGTCCCGCTGGGTGTCCCGCACAGGTCCCCACCACGGCAAAAACGACCAGACAGGTCCTTTGGGGCCACCCGGGGAATTTGTCCTCTCTGACAGAGAGAGGTGTTTAAATGGGAAACTCTCAAGTGAGACATAAAGAGCTACACCAGCCCTTTGCAGGGGAGCGGGATGCTTTCTCTTGGGGACATCTCCAGGTCATGTGCATCCAACCAGGACCCAGCTGAGAGACAAGGGGCCAAATCTGGCAAAATTCAGCTGCATGCTGGTGGCTCTGCAAGTCTGGGGTTTGTCATCCCGCAGAGGTGAGTGGCTTCCCCCGTTAGCCATGGGGGGATCACCCAGAAAGAGAAGGCAATGCCAGGAGGGTGGGCAGCAGAGGCACGTCAGCCACACCGTGACAAAGCTTGGTTACCCAGAGAGGTGGTGGCTGAACCATCCCTGGAGACATCCCAGGCCAGGCTGGACGGGGCTCTGAGCAACCTGAGCTGGTGCAGATGTCCCTGCTCATGGCAGGGGGGGCACTGGGTGAAATGTAAAGGTCCCTTCCAACCCAAACTATTCTGTGATTCTGTACTATGACACTTTCAACCCCTAAAACGAGCACACGTGAGACTAAATCTGCCTGGTACCACCAAGGCCAATATGCTGTCCTCCTCCATGAGCTGCTCTGGTGGCTTTGGGGAAGAGGTAAGGTGTGCAAACCACTAGAAATCTTTGTCCTCCACAAGTTTAGCCCCATGGGGCAGCCCAGTACCAAAGACCAGCCCGAGGGGCTGGTTGTAAATTATGAGACTTGGAAGAAACAGAAATCAGGTTCTTCTTCTTCACCTTTCCCTTTGGAAGGAGTCTGGGAGAGGGGATAGGCTGGGCTTTGAGGGGTGAGGTCTGCATGCCTCTCTCCCCCTCTGTCTCTCAAATGCATATTTTAGATTTAAACCAGAACAGATTGTCACAAACTTCTGTTACGTGGTGGAAAGAAAAGGACGCTGAGCCTCAGAAGTGACACGTGAGGAAAGGGCTGGCTGTTGTCACCACAGCACGGACACCAGAGTCACCATGGTCAACACCGACTGTGCGCTGCAGGGTGCAGCTTGGGGTCATTAAGGGGGTGAAAAGTGTTTGCACAGAGGAGAGCAAGGCAACTTGCATGCAGGGAAGCCACATAATAAAATGTATTAAACAAATAGCTGAAGAGAAACAAGAAAGAGGAGCAGAGATGGGATAAAGCAGAGGGAAGGGTTGAGTGTGGCAGTTGCAACCTCTACAAGACTGCGGTAAAAACCAGCAGAGCTGGGGCTGAGGCATCTCCCCAACACCATGGACACCTGGACGTGTTTTGGGTTGGAAGGGACCTTTACATTTCACCCAGTGCCCCCCCTGCCATGAGCAGGGACATCTGCACCAGCTCAGGGTGCTCAGAGCCCCGTCCAGCCTGGCCCGGGATGTCTCCAGGGATGGGGCATCCACCACCATCCCGTTACAGAGCTGGGAGAGCCGAGGGACAGAGATTTCAGAATGTACTTAACAGCCCAGAAGATCCCCAAAGCCCATCCTTCTGCACCAAAATCAATAAATAAACCAACCAACCAACCTGTCATGCATCAAGGAGGACTTGGGGAACTGCAGGGAAGCTTTTCCACCCTCTGCACAGACGCGAGCCCTGGCTGAGGAACCAATTCCTCCAACGCCAACAAGTTCAGCCAAAGGAATTCAGGTCAAGCAATGAGAAATGGCTGGTGCAAACCTACCCCTTTACCATGTTTCTGCAAAGCATCTTTAAATCTGAGAGCTTCGCAGAATCATGTTTTAAACAATTCCAACCTGGCACTGCCAGCCCTTCATTTGAGAGTCGCTTTCTTGCTGCTGGTTCATTTGGCTGGGGTTTTTTTACCACTATTCAGTCTACATTCTCCTTTGTGCAATTCAAACGTGTCATTCCCACCTTAGCTTGAAATTTGAAAGCCTAGGTACCCCCAAGCCTCTTCCCTTGTGTTTACACCCTTCTTTTGTAGAGAACAGTGGCAGTCTCTGCCACACATCACCCAACCAAGGACTGCACCCACGGTGGGGACGTCTTCAACTTGCCGGCACAACATCCCAGTGCCAGATACATGGACTCAACGGGAGCCTTTCCTCCAGCTTCATTCCGCTACTCCTCCTCGCCTCTGTATTCCCTCATGGGCTGCTTTTCTATTTGGGAGCCCATGATTGTATCTGACAAGGTCTCCTAATTGTCTCCACTGATTTTACCGGAGACTGATTTTAAAAGCAGCTCAGTAACTTAGTCACTTCAATATCATTGCTGAATTCAGCTCCCTCATTTATTAATGGGCCTACTTTTGCTCTTTCTCCCCTGATATGTTTGCAAAATCCCTTTTTATTTCTCTTAACCCCTTTGGCTAACGTTAACAAGCAAAAACTCAGTAATATTTGATATTATATGTGTATAAATAAAAGCAGGAAAAGATCTTATTCACTCCTGTTATAGCTACTAAAGCAGGCCTAGGGCTCTGGAATAGCAGCTTTACTGCATACATTAAATATCTCCATCACTATTAATGTGCAGCGTTGGAATTATATTGGATAGTTTGGGTTATTTACCTTATAAAGTAACACGAGCATCACAAACCATGAAAAGAGGATATTTAGTACCTTCTCCTCAAGTCTGCATCTCCCACAAAGCAAGGGAACACAGGACTGCAAAAACAGAATCCCATGTGTACGTGTTCGTTCTTTTATGAGATGGGGAGAGGGGAGACCAGCACTTATCCTGGCACCGACAACATCGCACATTTTTGCTCAGGAGGAATTGGGACAAGCAGTTTGCAATCAGCAACCCCAGCCTGTTTTTACAGCCATGAAGGCAACCGGCAAGTGCAAAAAAACACTTGTACGGCTAGAGAGAGGTTTTGGGGTGCCCCTTCCTCACAGCCCAAATCCGGAGATGACAGGAAAGAGGGGAAAAAAAAAAAAAAACAACAACAAAACTAAAACCAAAAGACACAGAGGACTTTCCAAAAGGGAATTTTCCATCTTCGATATTTTCATTGACTTCTCAAATATTGTTCAAATGACACCCTAAACCATCAGCAAAATTATTATAATCAGAACCACTCAGCAAAGTTACCAAAAAATAAAAACCACTTCTAAAAGTGGTTTAGAATTAAAATAGTCTGGATAAATCAAGTCAGCCCTGATGAGAGGCCAGCTTCCTAACTCTGCAGGCTGGATGGACTTTCGTTTATCTGCCTTTAAATCGCTGCCTCAAAGACTCCACAACCTGGGCACCCAGAGATCGGCTCCGGTTCCCTGCAGGGAGAAGACAAGCGGTGGAACACAGGGGAGCACTTGAAAATGCTGCTCCAGGCGCCTGTCCCCGAATCTCAGCGTTACAGCTCCTCGAGGCCCCGGTACAAAAGGGGTTCCATGGGAGCAGCAATGGGGCTGGGTGACACCAGCTGAGGCGAGTGTGTTTTGGAGCCGTGGGACATCCGTCCTGGATGCCCCATGCAGAAATTCAGAGCGATTTCTTTTCCGATTTAAAGCTGTGGTGGGGGGAGAAAAAAAAAAAAAAAATCCTAGAAAACAGAGCAACACTTGAGCCTTCGCAAGGCAAGGCTGAGCTCATGTCCCAGTGTCTGCCACCCTCATCTCCTGCGAGCCATTGTCACCCTATTTCTTTGCTGCCTGCCCCTCTGTTCTCAGCAGATGCTGCTACTGAAGAGGGGGAGAAAATGCTAAGTGAGAAGTCAAAAACAGGGACATAGGACACAACATCTCCTTTGGTTTCCCCCACTCCAGCCAGTGCTGGTCCCCAGGGACACCAGGAGACAATAGGGTGGCTGGCACGAGATGGCTTTTGCCACACAAAACCCTTCACGGGGGCCGAGGATGCAGTGATGGGATGAGCCGGAGGATGAAGGATGCTCGGACCCACCTCTGCCAGGTGCACGGTGTCTACAGGGTGAAATCCTGCCCGGCACCACGGCGATGGGCAATTTGGGGCGAGCCCAGGTCACCCCCAGCAGAGCTGAGGTGACGAGTGACAACATTGTCCCTGCAAACACTTCCCGCCCACTTTTTTGAGGTGCAAAACCACAAGAACCCAGACTTTCCCCATCAGCCTCTGCCGTGCTCCTGTCTTTAAGCACAAAACTTCCCCATACCACCTATTTTTAAACCCAGCCCAGTCCAAGCAGGGGCTGGGATCTTCTGGTTTTTTCTTCTTTTTCTTTTTTTTTTTTTTTTTTTTTTTCCTGAGGGCTGTGATTTTAGGCAGCGGCAGGGGGGCAGAAGCACCTGCTGCCAGCCACCCCGCAGACCGCAGGCAGCGGCGGAGAGGGAGGGCGAGCAGGCTCCCCTCGCAAAGTCTGTCCTGTGCTGTCTAATAACACAAGGTGTCATTGTATACCCAAATCAGTGCCTGGAGCTTTATTTATAACAGCTGAAACACAAAACCCAGCAGGCCAGAAACGGTGACGGGGAGCGAGAGATCGGGGAGGGCAGGGAAGCAGCCGGGCGAAATCTCCCTATTTAGCAGGATTTGCCTTGAGATTTTCAAGCTGGATTGAGGCTGGGGAGGGACGCGGGGGGGGCAAGGGAGGAGGGAAGAGATGAAAGGGAAGGAAGAGGGAGCTGGCAGAGCAGCGATGCCTCCCTGGCTGTGCGGGACGAGGATGCTGGCTCCACGGGGAGCGATATGGGGAGCGATGCGGGTGCTTCGCTTGCACCCCCCACCAGCCAGCAAAAGCTCCAGCTCCCCTGGGACTCTCTGGCTTTTACAACTATTCTTTTTTTATTGGCTATTTGTGGCTTCTTAGCCACCCCTTCCATCCCAGGAAGAGCTTTGCAGCTCAGCAGCTGGCTCCAGTGGGCTCCCTCTTGCATTGGAACAGGCTATATCTGCAAATTTGGCAGGAGCCACCCCAAGGGACTCGCCCAGCCCGGCGGGCAGCAGTCCCAGAGCGCTCCCTCGGGCACGGCTCCCATCAAACCCAACGCCGGCGGTTTGCACGACCCCGCTCCTGCCGGAGCACCCCAAACTCTCACTGAACTCAGAGGGAGCAGAGGCAGCTCGGCAGTGAAAAGTCCCAACCCTGCACTTACAGCACGGGGAGATGCGCTCTGCTCGGGTGGCTCCAGATGTTATCACCACCGCTGCCACCCCCGGCACCTTGTTCGGCTGCTCCCTTGTGCCGGAGGCTCCCGCTGCCGGCGCGGCATCGGTGGAACAGCTCTCGGGCTCTTCTCCATGGCTCCTGGGCAAAGGCTGGCAGCATTGCCGAAAATCCCCTTTCCCCAGCAGCTGGAAGGAAGCCGCTGCCAGACTTTGTACCGAAGCGGCTCAGGTGGGAGCATTCATGCCCCATCCTCCTGACTCACCGTGGAGGATGGTAGACAGTGGCAGGAGGGAAATAATAAATAGCTGGAGGGGGTAAAGAGGGAGGGAATGTCTTAAGGAGTTGCAGGTAGGGATGCCATTTGGTGTTCACCTCCCCTGCAGACAGATATTTAAATCTCCAGGTGCAAAAGCCACTGAAAGTTCAGGCTGACTCAGAGCTCGAAAATTTGACCCACTAACAGGCAATAGAACAGGCCCATTAAGAGATAAAGCTGAATCCTGAGCCTGTCTTGCACCAAGAGCCGCTTTGGTCCAGCTTTGCTTCTGCTGAAGCCAGTGGGAGCCAAACCGTGTTTCCTTCAAACAAACCAGAGCCAAGCTACAGAAGCAAATCCATAATCCATAAAGGAAAAGACTCCCGTTAACTTGACCAAGACTTTAAAATCTCCCTTTCCTCCCACTCTATTCCAGTATTAGTCTCAGATGTTTTCTGACTCTTCATTTGAAGAGGGAAAACAAAACAACCCCAAACCCACAAGGCACAGGGGGAAGCAGCTTTCGTGTTCCTTCGCCAGCAAGAGCTCGTCCCAGCTGCACCCTCGGCCTCCCAAAGCCTACCTGCAGAATTACATTTGCAAAACTGTTGCCCAGGAAATGTGCAGCTAAAATCTGTGAAATAAGCATGCCTGGAATCAGCCGTTCCCAGTGTAGTTAAACAACCGTGCCTTGAAATCTGCCTCTGCATTTAGCCACGCTGCCATGTACAGAGCTACAAAACAAAACGCTTGGCTTGTTTCACATCCCGGCCTCGGCATCGGGACTCTTGTTCCCTGCAAACATGGAGCCCAAACTCCTTCCCTCGAGGGCTTTAGGAGTGTGGCAGCAAGAAGAACGGAGACATTGGGGCCCTACGCTCATGTACAAAATCAGTCTGAGGGCTCAAAGCACAAGGTATTGCCCGTGCAACGAGCTGCAGCTGCTTGGGAAATAAAACCCCAGTTGTCTCCAAGCAGAGGAAACAGAGAACCAAGAGACTGGGATTCCCCATCTCTTCCACCATGTGTTCCTCTTTGCGATGGACGGAGCCAGTGGGGACAATGTGACCCCAGCTGCGTTGTTTCAGCACGATGAAAACGAGGTTTGGTGGGGAACGGCAGGACCCCAGAAACATCCACCGAGGTCTGCCCGGGGCAGGATGGAGCCGTCAGGGCAAACAAACCACGTCGTGGAGCATCAACGGGGTGAAACTCTGGTCCCCTCAGCCCACACAAGAGCTGTCGTCACCGGTTATTCCAGAAAAGGGCTCAAAAAGCCTGAGCCCTGCTGGAAATTTTGACAGGTTATTTCAGAAGGGTTTGTCCTATGCAGTAGGAGGGCAGGATTTTTTTTTTTTTTAAAAAAAGATTTTTGTGGACAGGAAAACCTCTTTCCTTCCCCTCTCCGAGCTCGCCGTTCCAGTCTTACATCCCGCTAGAGTAAACCACAGGACGCAGCCTTTCCCACTCGCCTCTTTTCCCAGCAGCAAACAGGTTTTTACTCCATTTTTCCTTCCTGCGGAGACTGAGTGGCACAGGAAGGTTGGCAGCAGAAAGGCACAGCCCCAACATGAACCCACAGCCCCGCTGCTGCCCCCAGCCCCTCGCTGGGTGGAGATTGCGGGGTTGGGAGCCCCCCCAAGCTCAGCTGCTTCCCAGGTTTCACACAGCACTGACACCTGCGAGGAGACACCGCACAATCCAGAGGGTATTGCCTTCCCAAGACAATTAGATTGTGTTCGAACCACAACCTCGAGGAATCGGATTAATTACAGTGATGCTGAGCTTGACTTCGTCTACAGGGACAAGTCACATTTGACATCCCTGCCAGCAGGTTACAGGAGGATGAGTGAAACCTGAGCGGTCCCTCCCCAGGCTGGTTTATTGGCACACACATTCGGTGACGGTGCAGGTTTTGGGGAGAACAGCCTGGCTGAAAGCCTCAAGCAGGGAAAACCTCACACCAGAGCATCCAGACAGACAGAAGCCACGTTGCAGTGTCACGCTGACACATGCAAAGCAGTGGCCAGGTAGAAAGCCAGGATCTTCCAGCATCAATAGTCAAGTTTCACGGAGCATCCAAGCAAGGGATGGCTTAAACTGTTGTTTTAACACACAGATCAGGAGGTCTCCTCGGGGAAAGGCAACAGTTCTCACCCATGTTCCCCAGCCTGATCCTCGGGTTCCAGCTAGCATGCAAATATCTGATATTATTTCTCACCTGCTGCTGGGTCCTGACTATGGGAGGATTATACACAGAGTTACAGACAGACCTACAGGCTGGAGCAAGGTGTCCCCAAAGGGTCAGCATCTCCCTTCCCTCTGCCTGCACTGCCCTCGCTCCAGGGCTGCCCACGTCCTCCCACCAGGCGAGACTCTGCCTCCAGAAGTCTAGAACAGTAACAACGAAAAAAAAAAAAAAAGGAGAAAAACCCAAGCTGATCTTTGAGGCCAAAAAAGGGTTTTGAAGCAAAGGGGAAGAGGGGGAGGTGGGGAAGGAATCTGAAGTTGCATCATTTGGAAATACCCAAGCGCTTTGGAGATGTATGTACATGTTCAGCTTCTTACTGTTTCTTCAGGAACCTACTTAGGAACAGCAAAGTGACACCAAAAGGAGCCCAATGACATTTGCCTGAAGCAAATAAAAACAGCCTTGAATTTAACCCAAATTAGCCCATGTGCAAAATATTCCCTTCCTTGGAGCTATGCACTTTGGGGGTTTGGAGCTCCAGGCAGATGAGTGGGGTGAGAGAGGTTCGAAATATAAATCAGTCAAGAGCTTTTGCCCTTTGGCTGGGCTCAAAACCAATCCAGAGACGTTCTCCACGGTATTTCAAAGATTTCTCAGAACATGGAACTAAAGCTAGGTTTCATTTCCTTCGACAGAAATTGCCGCGGCTCCTTCATGACAAGGAAAATAGATTGGAGGATAAAGTCTTATTTTCAGTAAAAGTTTTGTTCTTTCAGAAAACCAGACTAATTTCCAGGCAGCTTTCCTGCAGACAGAAGACCCCTACACTTCTCCCAGAGTTTGGTCCTGCTGCCACCCACGCAGACACCAAGGAAAGCACATGGACAGTGTTGCAGGTGTGATCCCGTTCAGGGAATGTGATGCCCCCCAAGGAGGACAGTTTTGCTGTCCAGCCAGGACACATCTCTTACAGGGACCAGTCTGGGTCTGGCTTAGCCGAGGAGACACGAGCCCTTCGATGTGCTGGGCCAGGAGCGGACCTGGCGCTGCTCACCCAGCCCCAGGGGTGTCAAAGCCTTTGCTCCTGCCCGGCGCAGGCAGGTCTGCCTGCTACCCCCCCTCCCAGAGAGACCCAGCTCTCAGGGGCTCCCTTCTGCAAGGCGTAAGGCAGGAGGAGGGGAAATATGAAAACTATGAGCCTGACGCTCCGTTTCCAAAGGCCACCGCGATCCAGACTGGGAGTGTCTCTACCTGATGCCTGCAGCTGCAGGAGGCTCCTCGCTGGGGCCGTTCCCTCTCCCCAAAGCATCCCCCAGCCCCTGCTCCCCCGCACCCCCCGGGATGCTGCCCACGCCGCCGCACGCTGCTCCTGCCCACTTGCACAAAAGGGTTAACACGGCAGGCGGGCCAGGTGGCTCAGGTGTGCATGCCGAGCAGCTCCATCTCACCTGCAGCGACTTGTCGAGGGGGAGCTGCATCTGCCCTTTCTTGTCTGGCTTTAATCTGCCCGGGGAAAAGGGAGAAAAGGGATCGGGGAAGGGTAAACACAGCTTAGGCAGCTGCAAGTCCCGACAACCAAAGGGCTGAGCAGGTGATTCAGAGAGCTGGGGGCCTGCAGACACCCTGTCCTCTGCCTCCCGCCAACATCTCCGGCGATGGCAGCAGCCTGGAAATTGCTGGGGTAACGCGCTGGCTGCTGGGGCCACGGTTTTCATTGTTAGCCCAGCCAAGGCAGGACAAGGAGTCCGTGCTGCAGGGTTTGGGTTAAATTCCTGCCTCTTGCTCTGCCTTCACCGCCTCCCTGCAAAGACTGATCCCACCCAAAGGACACAGGACCCAAGATGAGTGAAGCAGAACGTTGGTCCCGTACCAGCAAAGCATCGAGTACTGCTGCAGATGCTGCGACCTCCCCTCAGACACCTCCATGGCGTTGCCCCTATAGAAACATGGCTGTACTATCACCCCAGCCACAGCTCCAGCTTCCTCGGGACCACACTACTTCCATGAGCCCCTCTGCTCAACAGCCTTCTGCCTTGGTAGAAGAAAAGAGAGTAGGCTCAATCAAGTGGAAGGTTATTTCTGCCTTTGCTCCCATCAGCCTTTCCACAACCCGAAAAAAAAATCCCAGTGAATGAAGAAAAAAAGACCCTTTTGCCCCAAAAGGTGGCTGACGGCTTTTGGTACGCGAGCTGATGACTTTTGACGCGGGGTTCTTACGCAGTTCCCAGTGCTGCTGCTCCTGCTCCATCCCTTTCTCCACCCCAGAGGCTCAGGGTTACAAACACCCCTGTGTACAAGACAGGACGCAGTTTCCTGGCTTTGCGGGGATTTTTTTGCAGCTAGCCAGCCCTGCAAAGAGCCAAAACCCCACGAATGCTTCCCCTGCCTGCCCTCTGCTCGCAGACGCCCATAACCCATCACGACTCTTCTCCTGACAGCCGCAGCGCTCGGAGCTGCCCCGGGGAGACGGGAGAGCCGGTCTGACTGGCTCGGGGCTCACCCATTGCTCCCTGGACAAGCAGCCGTCCTCACCTGGGAAGCACAGGGAGACCTGTGCTCCTAGTTACCTCCCAAGCAGGTCAGGACGAGGGCCCTTCATCACCCAAGCCTTTGGCCTGATTATTTTCATTCCTGTCCCCACACTCTGCCCATAACAGCAGGGATCAGGATGCCTATTACAGCACACACGTTTCGGAGGTGCTGCCAGCAGTTTAGAGGAGGTGAAGTGGCTGAGCCAGAAAAAAAAGGCTTTGCAAGACCAGCCTAAGAGGTCGAATCCAATTTTTTAGGTACTATATGTATTTGGGGTGGGGCAGATGAGAGGATGGGGCAGGAAGGTCCCCGACTGCAGATGCAAACACTCAAATGGGTTTGCACCCAGGCAGACACCTTGGTGCTCATGTCCATCATGAGGACACCAGCACAGCCACAGCAGCAAGGCTGTGATGGGGAAAAACTCTGCCAAAACAGTCCCTTCGTTTCCCAAGTGGCAGCTACACTGCACAAGGTGAGGGTAAAAGTGCCTGAAACTTTTAGCTTAACCAATGAGAGGGGGATACATAGGAATGGGGAGGAAACCTGCGCGTGTAGGGAGGGAAATATCAGGATAAAAACCCCTAGAAGAATTAAATAAGAGGAAAGAAGGGCTGGGAGAAAACAAATGTGGGTAGAATAGTCAGGCTCTGGCAGCAATCAAAACTTCCATGTGTTTAGATCCGTGAATCAATGGTTAGAGATGCTGCAACAAATGTCACCTTCATGTGAGCACCAGAACTGCAATTTTCTCATCATCCTTTTTTTTTTTTTTTTCCCCTCCACTCATTTGATTCCTGTTTGAAGCCTGTTCAGAGGATAACCTGTTGGGGGCAACCCCAGTACCCAGCAGAAGCCAGGTTTTTCCTCCTGGGTTCCTTTCTCTCCCTCTCTTCTCTCTTTGTCCTGCACTCCGTCGCTCCCGCACACACCAACTCCCTGACAAGTTTCTGGCTGATCCAGAGGGAGACGTCGGTCCTGCCAGCTCCAGTATCCAACTGCTCTTCACCAGGCCCGGGAGCTGCAGTAACCATAGAAACTGCATCCAACGCGCAGGCTCGAATGGGGGGGCCGATAGGATGCTCACACACATGCACAGGCAGGTAGGGACCAGCCAAGGCTCCGCCAAAACACCTCCAAATGATGCCCAGGCTGGGGAGAGGTATGAGGCAGAGCAGGGAAAAAAAAAAGAAATCAAGGCTTCTCTCCCCGAAACCTCACAGAACAGCTCGGAGCGATGTCAGGAGGTGTTTCATCTCCGGGCTAAGCGCTGGCTAGCCAGTTGCAGAGCTGACGGTGCATTTTACGGCACGCGGGGAGATCGGTGAGGTAATTGGGAGGATTCTGTTGCAAAGCTTTGTCTTGGTCTGCCCTGCATTTTATCTGCAGACTAGATGGGTACCCAGGGCTCCTGCTGGCCCGAGAAGTAATCAGTCATTAATCCTTCGGTCCTTTTTGCACTGTGAATATAAACAGGCCAAATCCTATCCCTGACTGTGCCGGGGAGAGTATGTTGATGGCGCTGGCAGCAACATACGTGCCTCCCAGGGCAAGATTTGGACCAGCACAGTTAGTGTGCTGATCCAAACATTGCATTGATTTTACAGCCCTCCCAACACAGACATAACCCCCGCTTTCAGCAGCACAACTCGGAACGGGCTCGAACCACAACCACCCCTTCTCGCACCTCACGTCGAGCCCTTAAATCCACGCGCGGCTACGGAAGAGGCGCGATTTTCGTAGTCGGTGGGCACAGCAGATGCTCAGTGTCTACAAGAGCCAGACAGCATCCATCTGAGCACCAGGAAAGCAGACTGGAAGGGGTCTGGGGAGGCAGGACGGGGAAGCGCTATCTGCAGACATCCACGCACACCCCATGGGACAGGAGGTGGCTCTGGGACCAGTGACCAGGACACGGCACATGGTGATGGGCAAACCCTTATAACGGGGACAGCTTAGTGGCTTCACCAGCTCTTGGTGGCATCTCTCCATCCTTCTTATCCACTATGGACGAGGGCTTTTGGGAGTGCTGTGATGGCACCACGGGGTTTTCCTCCTCTCTGCCCCTCGTCCCCATCACCCAGCCATCGTGGTGGTTGGCGGAACGAGCCTCTGGCTCTTGTACCCGGACAGAGGTGCCCGGCTTGCGAGGCAGCGTAAGCACCTACGGGAAGGTGTAGGGCAGGGATGAAAATACCAGCAGCCCTGCCTTTTTAGCACCAAAACAACAAATAAAAATAAGTCCACGCAACTGCCAGGCTCCCTCCTTCCTTCTCCCTCTCCGAGCCATAAATACTCCACAAAATCCTCACGCACAAACAAGCCGTGGCCTCTGGACAAAGAGGCCCAGCCTCCAAATGGCCACCGGGCACCTATTTTGGGCCGTAACTCGTCCGGGGTGGAACAAGCGGGCTCAGCTGTCCTCCCCATCCGCAGCCCGCAGCCGGGCCGGCCGAGCTCAGCCCCGGCCCCAGCCCCTCAATGGCCCCATTGTTCGGGGCCGGGAGCTCAGCTGCGACCGGGGCAGCCCCGTCTGGCTCCCAGACATCCGGCGTGGTCCGGGGCCGCAGCCGGTAACGGGGCTCGGCCGTGGCGGGGGGGACGCCAGCCCCCGGCTCGAGGTACTCGCAGCCCCCCGAAGGGAAGGGACAGGAGGGGGCTGCGTCCTGGCGGGCAGAGCCAGGTTGGGGTCTCTCCCTTCCCAGGGATGTCATCAGGAGAGCACAGGGTGAGAAGCGGCTCCTGCTTCCTTTGGGGGCTTTTGCGGGGGGAAGGAGGAACACGGCAAAATGAGGAATATAGGAGGGGAGCTTTCCTCTCCCACCCCTGAGACATGGCTGAAAATCTCCCCGTTTCCCCAGCCATCTCCCCTTGTCTTGCTCCCCCACGCTGAACTGGGGGTGAAAGCAACCTCACGGGTATCTCCCATCTCCGAAACAGGCCAAGGGATCACCGGGCACACAAACCGTCCGAGCAGCCAAGAGCAGACCCGGTCACCGGCCGGCGTCGCGGCAGACACACTCCAGCGGATCCCAGATCCACAGGAGATACCGGCACCCACGGAGCCTTCCCGCGGTTCGGCACCCCGCCAGCCCGGCGCTGCCGAAAATCAGAGCCCTGGAGCTATGGCATGGAGAGGATCCAGCACCCTCCGCCCAGCCGGCGGCTGCCAGAGCTCTGCTCGACACGCAGACACCTCTGCCAGGAGCTGAAATTTTCCGAAAGGAAGGTCAGTGCCGACATTTCTTTTTAAACTCCCAGGAGTTTCCTCCTGAAAGATGCAAGAGAAGGGCTGAAAAAAAATCTCTTCCTTGTGCAGAGCGAGGGCAGCATCCTCAGCAAGCTTCAAACACCACCCAAGGAAAAATGTTAAAGAGCCTAAAGAAGCCCAAAAAGCTGCCTAAGGCATCTTTACGCCGTTGTTCTTTCTGGGCCAGAAGGGGTGAAAATGCCCTGGGAGCATTTGGACATCGCTTTAAACACCAACAAGACACACAAGGGACTGCATCCTCTGCTGTGTCACATCGTGGTGTCTTGTTCTGTCCCTGTTGCAAGTCATCGCTGCAGCATCCACCCCGGGCCAGTCACACCAGTTTAACCACAGCAGCCAGGGCGATTCTCTGTCGACAGCAGCACGGTCCAAAGGGTCGCTCGCATCAAACACATCCCCGTATCAAACCTCCCGAGCCAGCCCCGTGCAGCAGCACCATCACGTACTGGTTGAACTGGCAGGCGATGCCTATCAATACGAGACGTGCCTTCTTTTTGCACAGCTCATTTCTCTCTCCTGAATGAGAATAGCTTTCCTGGCAGCGACAGGAGCCCACGCGCAGGAACAGCTTGCTGTTTGTACTCGAAGCGGTGAAGTCGCAGAGCAGCCCGGCACAGGCGAGAGCTGCTTAACGTTACTGGTGTTTAAATAGCAGTGGTACTGGTGCGAGGCTGGGCAGACCTGAGCAGGAACCAGTGAAGCAAAGTGGGGTTTGGATTTTCCCCTCAAACACATGCCCCCATGGGGGCAGGGGGGGCCAGCCTGTGCTGATTTATTGGAGGAAAATACAATTTAAATCCATTTTCCCTTCCAGTAATTCTACAGCTTTGCAAACAGAGCATCTGCAGCTCTCATGCTGTCCACACAGACTCTCTCCAGTGATCCCAAATGAAGAATTCAGCCAAGCAATCCTCAAGACCAGCTACAGATGACACGTGGCTCCCCAAAACAAGGGAGAGGGGCAGCATGTCCCTCTTCTTCACAGTATGTCCCCAAGACCAGACCTGGGAGAAGACAACCCATCGCTGCAGCATCATGGAGGCTGCACAGTCCTCTCCCTCCCACCATACTCTTCTTGCAACATAAGACAGTTTTTCACGTCTGTTCCCTGCTTTGGAAGAGCCTCTGTGATGGATTTAAAAGCCAAGAAAAAAAGAAAATCTAACCGGACCATCTCCTTCGCAGGCTTTCCTTGTAGGATTTCTCGCATATGAGCCTGACACCTCCCTGTGTCACACAGGTTCTTCAGCATCTTCCATAAAGGTCATTTAGCAAGTGGCTCCTTCTCCTGTATTGACCTCTTCTATCTTTTCAGCTGCCAGTGACCTAGTGCTCAGCTCACAGAGGAGGATCTAGTGGAACAGCCATGTGCTGCTGAAGACCTGGGAGAGCCCTGCAATGGGCCTTGCAAACTCAGGAGATGCTTTTGCAAAGTGAGTTTTTGCAGCTGGTCTCTCCCAAGCTCTGCTGGAGACAGCGGCAATCAGAGCACACTCCTGCCAAAACCTCTCTGGTTGCCGCTTCCACAGTAAACCCCAGCCCAGGCCATCCCAGAAGGACTTTGCTGGTGCTGAATTCAAGCATCCAGGAAACAGAGCTGGATGATGCTATTTATGCATCTTCTTCAAGTGGTTTTGCCCGAACAGCCTGGGAGCAATGTCACCTCCAGCAGCTAGTCAGACGCAGGGAGAACCCCGTGCCAGATCTCTGCTCTGACAGCTCCAGAAGATGATTCACCGAAGAAATATTCAACCCAGGGTCTCCCTGTCCAGAGGGAATACCCAGTGATCTGATCTCTCAGGCACTATATTTTACTCAGCATTTAACGCTGGCAAAACACTTGATAGGACCCAGAGGGATTTCCACATCAGCTGATCCGCTGCCTATTCTCTCTGTTCCTCTCCAAGTTTTCATTGTTGCCTTGAATTTGACTTCAGCTTCCCTCTTTTATGGTAGGATGCTGATACAATCACAACCTATCTCCCCAGAACTTTTAAACCTACTGACCCGCTTCCAGCCAAGTTTATCGGGACAGGTGGAGACCTGAGAGATAACATTCCTGCAGCCACAGAGAGCGAACAAGGGATGGGCTGGGGTGCAAACTCTGCTTAGACATCAGACGATGCACACAGAGCAAGACACTACGATTATTTTTCCCTAACCACAGGGAAACGAAACAGAACACGCTTCAGAATTAGAGCTCGTGTTTTAAAAGCCAACTGCTAGACAAAGCCAGAGGAATCGGATAGATTTAGTAGCAGAGAGCTGGGTGATGTTACAGTCACTGTAGATACATAACCCAACCCAGAATATACCACCACACGCTTTCCCAAGAGCTGCCAAATGAAAATCAACCAAGAACCCCAGTGAACAAGCCCCAGGTACAGAGCAGGAGAGATCAAGGACATGGCAAACATCTCATGTTACTGCCAGAGCAAGGTAAAATTCCCTGGAGATCCTGAGAAAGGGATCATGCCCCACACTACAGAACAGCTTTCCTGTCAGCGTGGCCAGGTTCAGAATCAGAAGGCTCAAGCCTCAGGACAACAACCCCACAAACAGGCATCCCAGAGATGTGACACCCCCGAGGAGCACCAGCACCTCCCTCCCGTTACAGCACGCTTCTCGTTGTGCCCAATCTCCCCATTTAGCAGACGGCAGAAACAATTTGAGGTGTCACCTTGATACATCGAAGGCTGCAAATAAAAAAATAAAAATCCTCTCTTGCAGGAAGCCTGTAGAAGGCTGGAAGCATGAGCTTAACAATGCAAGATCATCCCAGGTTCCTCTCGTTCTTCTACCAGGAGGGACAGTACCTGACTCACACCCCGTCCTAGCTACCAGACCATCATTGCCACCAGTCCGTTACTGGACATCCCATTTCATTAGGGACGAGCCGCCAGCCCTCCGGCTCACACAGCCTCACCCAGCTGGCTGCCCAATTTACTCCACCTGCCCCAACTCGGGGACACGAATCTATGTCAGACAATCTGCAGTTATTATCTGATTAAGCCTATTTGGTATTGCGGTGCCTGATTCAATACCCATTGAAATCAAAGGTCCCTTGATCTCAACAGGCACTAAATCAAGCTCCAGTTCCCTCCAGCCGAGCACAACCATCCCGTCTTCACCGGTTACTCTCGCAGCCTAGGCCACGGCTACATAATTAGAGGGCATAATGCTGGGATTAACCCGGTGCGCCAACATGGCTTTTCTTATCAGTTCTGAATTTCCCCTTGCTTTGGACTTCTGTTCCAGAGGAGTTAAGTGCCATTAAAAGCTTCTGTAACCACTCGCATCTGAGGATCTCAAAGCACTGCAGAGACACCAGTGAGGGATGTTAGCAACTCTCCTAGGAGCGTTTGAGCAGGGTTTAATTCAAGGCAGAAAGGGAAGCACCAGGAGACTAAATTGGGTCTATCCCAAAATGTCCCTATGCCCAATTACCATCTTACACCACAGATGCAAGTCAGAAGTAACTACCCCGAGTCACAAAGCTAGAAAGAGAGCAGAAACCTGGCCCGTTGCACACAAGCTGCAATTTGAGAGGCTATTTATTTTTCTTTTGCTCATTCAGGAGCAGAGCTGCCCGTGTTAGCAGCCACGTCAGTTCTTGGCTCCACGGCACCCGGGTTGAAAGATGAAGCAGCAAAGGGAAGAGCAAACCGGAGACCACTCCACGCTGCGTAAACGAGCCAGGGATCGTTTCTGGGAACCTGACACTTGTGCCCGACGTATTCTGGAGTGAAAGGGGACATGAGCTCCCAGCCTTGCCATCCCCTGGAGATGTGTTCCTCAGCTCAGCTTTTTGCAAAACGCCTTTGAGGCGGCAGGAAGACATCCACCAGGATTTGGCCACGTATCGCTGAGCCTCAGAGTCTGTCTGATCCCAGGAACCCCATAGGGTGGCGACGGGGATAAAAGGGGGACTCAGAGCTCCCCTCTAACTACATCCCCCTGTCCCAGGCTGTCCTAGAGCAGGGGCTGGGAGGTGGCACAGGGAGGGAGCGCTCCTGCCTCCAGCACAGGAGATTCACCGTTTGCTGCTCCAGCAACAGCAGCTGAGATGGCAAAAACTGTTGCCTGAGCAGAAAGGAGAGAGGGATGGGGCTGGGCAGCAGGAGGGATACAGCCTCCCTTGCCAGAGCTATCGCTTCCCGTTCCACTCTGCCAAGAGCAGGAAAATCCCTTCCGTAAATAAAACAAACAAATAAATAAAATAAAACCTCGGGGTTGGGGGAAAGGAGAAAAATCCAGCACTAAACCAAGGCAGCACGTTGGCCGAGCAACAAACAGCGGAGTTCACAGCAACGGGCACTGGGAGCTGTGGGGTGGGTGGTTTATAGACCAAAAAGTGGCTTTATAAAACTGGATCTTTAAATATTTGCTCCGACGTGCCTCGAGTCCCATCTGCTGTGGTGGTTAAAGGCTCATGGTCCTCGCACATGTCCAGCTCTCACAGTAATTTTGGGAGGGCAGCTCCAGCACGGCAGCGATTCCCTGCCCAGACCCAAGGGGCATTTCCATGTAAACCCAGCCCCTTCCTCCCCAATCTGGAAAAGAAACTGATGTGAAAACCAGTTGTTCCTTTCCCACCTCTCAAAGAGGAATGATAAAAGTTAGCCAGAAACCCCAGATCAGTTCGTTTTAGTGATGAGGGAAAGATTACCGTCTGAACAAGCTGCTCCAGGATTAAGAATTAGGGGATGGTGAACTGAACAAGCAACATGAGAGCCAGCACTGCTCTCTGCCTTGGCGCTCTGCATTTTGGACACAAGGACTCCCCAGGCCACCTACAGCCACCCTCTCCCCAGGCTGCTATGGGGCAGAAGAGCCGCATTTCTCTCAAATGACCATCCACCACCACAGCTCCAGCCGCAGGCTGGAGGACAAGGGGACCTTCTCCCTGCAAACAGGGCTCAGTCCTGCCTGCGGCACAGCTGAGGCTGCGGGCTGCGAACTCGAAAGGAGCCCAAAAACTTTCAGAAACGTTTGCCACACGAGCAGTACCTTTCCCACAGGTCCCATCCATGGCACACACGTCCAGCACCACAAGGTGCTCAGCACAATCGGCAGGTCTGGAAGCCACGTGTCACCGTGCACGGGAAGCACAGAGCCTGGGAGAAGAGCTCATGCACCAGCCATTGCTGCTGACTCCTTAGCAAAGGCTTTTTGCTGCGTTTTCCACCTCCAACCTCCATCCCTCCCTGTACTTGGGGACTCTGCTCCTCCCCAGCACAGAAACTCCCCCAGTGTTTTCACAAAAGCAGCAGCTGCCAGCATCAGAGAGTCCCAGGACACCCATGCTCGCTCCAGGATGGGATTTTAGGGTGACCCAAGTCATTCTGTCCACAGTCCCCCACCGCCCCTCTTGTCCAAGGATAGCGTTCAGCATTTTGCCTGCATGGGGCTGGGAGAAGGCACCGGACCAAGCACTTGTGGGGCATCAACCTCGGCAGAAATCTCTCCTCGATGCCTGGAGCAGGCGGGCAGTGCAGGCAGGAGGGTCCCCGGAACGGGGTGGGCACCAGGGAGGGAGCAAAGCAGCACGATTCAGGCACAATTTCTGGCTCAGGAACCACCTGAGCATGCCCACGTCCAAGCTCTTTCCTGAGCTCAAATCACAGGGTTTCTGAAACTCCTGCACTCCAGAAGCAGCAAACAGCTGCAGCAAGCTGGGTTTCTGACCGCGCTGCTGTAAGACCTTCATTTCCCAACAACCGCCCCTCTCCAACTGAGAAACACGGGCTGACCTTCCCCACGCAGCACCCAGCCTCGCCGTGCCGAGCTGCCATCCCTCCCCAGCACCCTCCTGCCTCCCCCACCATCCTCCAGCCCCTCCAGGACCAAACATGCTCATTTGCTTATGAAGAGTCTGAAGGTGCATTTCCAGCACAGGGGAGCAGCATCCAGGCTGGTTCATTTTTCTGCTTTTCTCCTCTCCAGCTCTTTGCTGAAGCACAAGAGCTTCTCCTCGGCACCCTGTGCTGCTGAGCTGCCTCCACCTCCCCAGCTGGAGGAGAAGTCTTTCCTCTCCCTCCCTTTGCATTGGGTCTGCTGAGCCGCTCGGAAGCAGCCTGCATGAAAGGTACTGACAAAAATAAAGTTGGATTGTACTGCATTATTGAAAAAGTGACCTCCAGTGGTCAATAAAGCCTTTGCCCACCGTTTCCAGGCAGCGGTGCCTGTTGTCAAGCTCTGCCTCAGATCAGCAGGACGGCAGTTCGTCTCTCCCAGTCCCAGCTCCCATGGGTGGCTCGTTAAAACTCAGAGGCTGCACTTTGGTAACGAGGAGCTCAAAGCACTTTAATGCACGGATGCAATCATGAATGCAAACAGGCTGCAGGCGAGAGCGCAGCGTAACAGCAGTCTGCTCCCTGCAGCTCCATCCTCACAGCTACTGACTTTAGGCAAAAGCACGGGGTCTGATAAAAAAAGTTGGCAGGAGGCACAGCTCTAGGATGAGGCATTTTTTGGTTTTGCTGCAAACCCTCAGCCACACTGCATGGGGAGAGGAAGGGGGTGTCCAAGGAACGTCATTCCCTGCGTCTCAGCAGTGCCGAGCTCAGCGTCCGGACCGGGAGGATGCTGACGGACCCCGCACAGGCCGCACACAGGTTCCCCTTGAAGATGCCCTCCTCTGCGCCACCACGTTCCCACTCCTTTCATCTTTGGTTTCTATGAACAATTGCACAACTTGCTCCCTCCTTCCCTCCCCTACCCCAGCTGCAGAAGGCAGATCTGTCCCGGCCACGTGAGATGCTGCTGGAGGAGGATGACCTTGGCATGGAGGGGGAGCAGCCCACCAGCAGCCATCCCCTCCAGGTCCCGCACCATCTGAGGGACGATGTCCTCCCACCTTGCCTGGGATCTGAGCCCAGGGAACAGCCCCGACACCTTCACAAGCCAGGCCAGGCTGGGAAGAGCTCCCCACGCCTTGGCAAGACACTCGTGATGGGAGCTGGAGCCTTTGCAGCATCACCTCCCCTTCTCGCCAGGGAAATCTGTGCAGGGCAGATAACAAGCTTCACAGACACGTTGCAGAGGGGGTCACCAGCCAGCGGGGTCCGTGAAACACGGGCAGCAAGTAGCGGGGGGAGAAGGGGCTAATTAACCATCTCCTTCCCCAAGGGGACTGGTTTAGACAGCATGAAAGATTAAAGGTTTCAAGGATGCAAGGGGAGGTGGAGGGGAAGGATGTCCTCCCATACAGGCACCACAAAGCTCATCGGTATGGGCAGGGCCAGGCTATGAGCCGGGGACATGATCTAGCACACCAGGCGAGGAGATAACCAACAAAACGGTGCCCTCCTAAATTTAGCAGCCACCATGTATATCATCTCTCAACCCTTCACCCCCACAGCCCACCCCCAGAGCTGTGCAAGAGTAATTTCCATCAAGGGTTGTCTTGGAAGAGACTCTTTCCATTTCAATCCATCTGCCAAGTGCGGGCAGCCTTCTCCAGATCAGCTCCCCTCTTCTGCAGCACAGACCACGCTCCTCTCCACCTAAAGCAACGTACCCACGGCACCCGGACAGCGGTTGCCTACAAACCACCTGCAAAGCAGCCTCCCCTCACATGGAAACGTGCAAAGCATGGGTGTTTAACAGCAGGATCGTAGGACATTTATTGTATCCTGTTGGTGGAACCGCCATCTTCCTCCTTCCGTTATTGTGCGGTTCACAGCCCTGGGATTGAGAACGAGAACAAAGCTCAGTGTTCCCCCCATCGCTGCCTTTGCAGGTGTCATTTGGAGCTGCACCAGCACAACCCTCCACAAATGGGCATCACGTCCGCCCTCAGGTCCACCACTCCATCCCTGGCAGATCGGGTCTATCAGACAAATCTGTGCTCAAGTTACAGCTTTGCAGCTTCAAGCTTTAGAAGTTTTAAATAATAGTAAGTCGCAGTCTCGCATCTCAGATCAAGCTCCCTTTTGGATCATTCAAGGCCCAGCTGGAGTGCTAAACCAGACAGGCAGGACCAGAAAACCTTCCCATCCTACCTCTGCAAAGAGGAGCCTCCACTCCACACCCTCCCCGTCTGCCCCTGGGGTATCTGCCTGACAGGCAGAGCAAAGCTTTGTTGTTTAAGGCAGCCTAATCCTGCAACCCTTACATCAGCGGGGCCAGATCCTGGCTCTCTTAATTCACCCAATGTTGGGTCCTTCTTGATTCACTCAAGGTTGGGATGCAGCTGGGGAAGCGGGGAATGACTGCAAGGGACAAGAGAGGGGACACGATTTGGGGCCATCACACTCCAAGCAGCCAAGCACAAGCTGCGACAGCTCTTCCCTTTTCTCCGCTTCCCTCCTGCCTCCGCAAACCCCTCTCGGCTTTGCCTGGTGAGCGATGCTCAACCCGAAACCGAGCTGCACGTGTCAGTGAGTCAGAGCTGCCTGGACAGACAGACATGCACCAAACCTTCCCCTACAGCCCCTTTTAACTCCTGCCTCCCTGACATGCCCTCACCAGCAGCTTAAAGAGGGCTTTTTTTTTTTTCCCCCTCCCCTCTTCTCTCTTTTTTTTTTTGTAATTTTCTGCTCTTTTTTGTCTCCAGTCCTCCTAGTGGGTGGGGAAACTCCCAGGTGTCAAACTTCAAAAGGGAAGCGTTGAGTTCACATCGCATCCACGTCCAACGCAGCGCTGAACCACCAGCTCCCACCCGCGGGGCCGCTCGGGCAGGAGTCGGGCACTCGCCAAGGATGCGCCAACGCCGCTGCCTCCCCTCCCTGCAGCCCCGTTCAGCTGGGTACGTCTGTTTGTCCGTCCATGGCTTGATGCAGAGGCAAGAAGAGGGTTTGGATGTCAAGCCCTGCTCAGCAGGGTTGCAGAGCTGGGATTTAGCCCCCTGCCAACAAGCCCACTCCAAAAGAGCTCCTGGAAACCAGCTCTGCAAGAAGGAGAGAGAACCTGTCATTTTCTTCTCCCTGCTCAGCACCACATCCCTGACGGCAGCTTTGTGGCACAACGTAGCCCTGCAACCCACCCCGTGAGGCATCTCCATGCCACGCTGCGGCCCTAGGATGCTTCACACCAAATATTTTGCTTTGTGCATTTGAATTTCACTCTTGGCCCGGATGATTTTTGCCAGAGACTGTGCCCAGCTGAACAGAGTGGCTAGGCCAAGGAAGAAGCAGAGCACGGACAGGCACAGAGGCACAAGATGTGCTCTGTGCTGTATGGCCAAAAACCAGGAGGCACGAGGAGACAACCTGTCCTCTGCAAAGGCTTTGGTGGGGATGAATGGCTGGATGAAGCCATCCGCAACAAACCCCCGTGCCCTGCTGAGCTCAGGTGCTCTCTGCTCACTGCAAAGCCTTCAGCCTCACATTGATCCCACATACAGCAGCCCTGGCCCACCCAAACCACCTCCTTCCCATCTCCTGGTTTCCAAATTAACAGAGCAGGGCAGTTTGGACCTGATGCTTTCATAACAAACCTATTTTCTTTCCCCCAGTCACCTGCAACAAAGAAAACCAGGCACACAGACAGTCGAAGGAGATGTAGCAGCTATTTGATTTTCTATTGTACTCCTGAATAGTAAGTTAAAGCCTATTCACTGCTGATTTGGTTCTGGTTTTGGTGGCATTTGAGACCCTCAGGCTTCCTGGGGAGAGGAGCTCACCCACAGAAGAGCGGGCAGGAGCCAGACTTGCAGAGTTAGGAGCTGGGTCAGTCCTGGGAAGTGAGTCAAAAACCCCACAAAGAGGGGAAAAGAGGGATTCTTGAAGCAGGGGAACCCAGACCTGCGAGCCTACACCAGGAGCCCCATGGTTAGAGAATGGAAACAGCTTCACTCCCTGCCAGGAGCAGAGAGAAACATCAGAGTGGCATTTTGTTGAAAGAGGATGAGCAGGAATGTGGGAGGATGTGTTGATGTTCCCTCCCCGGAGGAAAGGGCACAGTTTTCAGTGAGAAAAGGCTGTCTTGGCTCCGTAGCTGTGCCAGGGAGGACGGGGAGCACTGGACGGGCAGTGCTGCAGCCTCCCCTGATGCCCAGGGATATGTCAGGACAGCTCTGACACCCACGGTGACCCACAGCATCTCTGGCATCTCACCTCTGCCAGCTACCGCCTTGCAAGCACCCTGTTGCAATGGAATAAGCCAGTGCTCTAGGATTGCTGGGATGAACCTTGATTTTAAGAAAGGGCTCAAACATCCTGGAGTTGCAGGGAGGCTCAAGAGGAGGAACATCCTTGCAGCGAGGTAGCTAAATAGCAGCAACCACATTTCCCACCCTGAGCCCTTCCTGAGGAGAGGGGCAGCAGGAGGTCCCCAGCATCCCCCCAGAGTTTCCCCCAGCAAACCCTTGAGCCTCAAATTCCCCTTCAAAGGGGTTTCCACTGTGGAACCCAGACAGGAGGCCAGGAGCAGAGGGAAGGGGGCTGCCTTTCCTCCAGCCTGCAAGCCAAGGGGGACGCACATGACCAGGTGTTAGCTTGGATTTCCAAACCCTGCGACAGCACCAGCTGCTTCTGCCCATCCCTCTCCCTCCAGAGAGGCCCACAGATCAGGTTTCCCGGGCTGCCACATCCAGGTAAGTCCCCACAGACCTGACTGACATCCCCTTCTCTGCAGCCATTCCACAAAGACATCAGACCAACCCTTCGGCAGGTGAGCGCTGGAGCATCCCTGTGGGCTCCGGCCAGCAGCTCAGCGAGGGACACCAGCGGGTGTCACCTCCCGTGAGCCCAGGGGATGCATGAGCAGGGATTCACCCCAGCAGAAACCAGATCCGAGCCGTTCCAGAACCAAAAATAACCCACCAGCTGCCTGGGAAGAGAGGAGAGCCAAGTGTGCACAGATCATGCACATGTCAGGAGAGGAGTCATCTGCACCCATCTTCAGGGATAACAGCGGACAGCATTGTTTTCAGTGTAATTCAATGGATAATGGCAGAGTGGCAGCGTAAAACAGTCTCCAGGTCTTTTGGGGCAGCAAAGCAGCAGACGGCTGACACCCCCAGGGCCTCATCCTCCATCTGGGGAAGAGCTGCCATGCCCGAGAGCTGCAGAGAGCCCCAGTGCAGCTGTGCCGAGGAGCAGAGACCCCACTGCATCTCTCCTCTCCTTCTCCAAGAGGCAGCAGCAGCACCAGAGCAGCTGGGAGCTCCAAGAACTTGCAAACTCTTCTTGCATGGGAGGGTGTTCTCCCACCCCTGGTGCTTGGAGCAGGCTGGAAAAACAGGGAAGAAAATCCAGATGCACAAACCAGAAGTAAGGGGGCACCGGGGCGGCCAGCTGGGGCTCGGGAGTGATGGGGCAGCAAATCCAGAGCTGCCTTTGGGTGGAATGCAGCAACCGACCCCCCAAAACAGCAGCCCTTTGGGTAGACACAAGGTTACCAGGGCCAACATGTGCCACGAACAAAGGAGCAGAAAACAAGATGCTCACTCACCAAACCCCTTCACTACCAGCACTGGAAATGTGCGGTCCCCTCTCCAGGACATTTTGGTGCTTTGCCAGTCAAAGACGCTTTTCCTGGGACATATTCCCAAGCAAGGCCATAGATTTTCCACATCAGAAAAATACGGTTTTCCAAATTCCATAATTACACACTGATCACTACCAGGACTGGAGCATAATATTAGGCTGAACTAGAGAAGCAGCAAGTAGCATTTCAGGATCAACACATACTTCAAAGAGTCACTTTTCCCTGATGGTCCACTTTTCTTAGTTCTTCCTGCCAGCAAGGCACTCACAACCTGACAAGTTTCAGGACCTGCCACCTCAGAGCAGGTCAATACCTGCCCCAAAACCCAGGCAAAGAGCAGAAAGGAGCAGAAAGACCTGGTACGACTCACTCAGCAACCCAACTTCATCAATGTCCCGAAGGCACCGGCGTTGCTCATCTCCAAGCACTGTTACCACAGCCCAAGGGAGGGCATTCACAGGGCACATCTCATGGGAAAAGCTCCATAAAACAGGGCTGAGCCCTCAGTGGGTAAAAGCCGACTTCAGAGAGCTGAGCTGACCTCAAGGGGAAGGCAGGAACATTTCCATCCAGACCTGGGAGCAGAGCTGACAGGGACGATACAAGGGTGCAGCGTTGGAGGATGCCAGCGCTCACATTCGCCCATGGGATCAGGGCTGCTCCTGCTTCCCCTGGACACGAGGAGACAAGCAAGAGCTCGGTGCTCCTAAAGCCTCTATCCTCCCTGCTCCCAGCAGGAGCAGAAAGCAACATCAAACAAATCCACAAGTCTTGGGCTGTCGGTTTCCCGGCACCCTCAGCAGCACTGCCCATGCCAGCACGGCGCTCCTCCACCTCCTGCCCTCCTCAGCATCGCTGTGTCTGCAGAGAGAGAAGGAGCAGCTTTGCTTCCCAGCCCAGGGAAGGATGGAGCTCGTTCCTCCCCATTTCCCAGCTCTGACTGCACCAGCCAGAGGGAAGCGTCTCCTCCCTGCTGCCCCACTCCTGCGGCAACAGGGGCCAGGTAGGAAACCCCAGCACGGGGCTGTCGCTTCCCCGAGAAAGGCTCATCTGTGCAGGATGGAAGAAGCCCTGGCACTTCCCAGCTCCATCATCATCTCCCTGCAATGGTTTGGGGGCAGAGCTGCTCCATGCAGGTCTTCCTGCTCTTTGCTGGAGCAGGGGAGACACTCACACACCTCTCACACCCAGACTCTGCTTCATCAGGAGAACCTCCATGTGGTTTTGGACCAGAATCTCTGGTTGACATCAATGAGTCTTCTGGGCAGGAGGTTTTAGAGCCTGGCACTGCTCACTCTGCTCAACCGGCGTGGGGAAAAACCCGTAACTCTGCTCTCCAATGTGGGTCCTCAAAGCACCCACTAGGGATTAAGATGCTGCTGTCCTGACCCTCAGCATCTCGAAGGATGGAGCTCTAACTCAGACGCACAAAGAAGAAAGAAGCTCCACATTGGTGCTCTGCACCATCTAAAAGCCTTTTATTTCATTTCACTTGCTCTCTCATTTTAAGCTAGCCGCCAATACCTTGGGAAACGCAGGCTAGAGAGACTTAGGATTTATTTTTGAGAGCTTAACATCCATTATGCTCTTAAAAAATTTATGCCCTTAAGCATCTCCACAGTGGCTGCTGAACACCCATTAAAAAAATTTCAACCATTGCTTAAGCCTGACAAGTCTCACCATTGAGAGATACCTGGTAAAGACCTGGCAAGACACTCAGCTTGAGCCCTGGGCTCCTAAGACTTGACCAGAGCACAAACAGCCCTGGGAAAGACGTTATCCCCCCAAGAGAGTGAGACACCAGCAATGAGGTTTATATCCCGGAGCAACCACTACGCACTGACTTTGCTGCAGACGACCGTGGCAGGACAGCTTGATGTGTCAGTTGGAAATGCAATTAACTTTGATATGCAAGGGGCTAAGGGAAGAACTGAGGTTCCTATGGATGCAGTTGCTTGGCTCTTAATTCCTCTAGCAACGCTAGCCTAGCGATGTTATCCATGTTTCATTTCTACCCTTTCTAGAGCAGGAAAAGGTCCCTTCAGCCTTGGGAACGGCTGTGTGCGTGGGAACGGCTATGTGCGTGGGAAAGCCGTGCAGCGTGCAGGGCGGCATTGCTGTTTGCAAACAGCTTAACCTCCTGGACCGCCAACCCACAGCTCCTGCTGCCTCCTCCAGCAGCTGCATTTCACCCTTTGAGGCTTTGTCTCCAACAAGGAGCTTCAAGGACTCCAAGGGTCTGGGCTTGATGTGGGTCCCAGTGGGACTGTGCCAGAAGCAACGAGCTCAGGGGGATATGGAGGGGTGTTCAGGGCTCCTCCAAGGCACCTGCTGCGACACAACCATCACAATGTGTTAGGCAGCCATGAAGCTGCTGGTACAAGGCTTCTGAATGGCAGGCAAGGGATGAAAAAGCAAAAAGGAGCAAGCAACAGAGCTCAACAGGCCTGCAGGGGAGCTTTCCTGTGCTCTCCTCCACCAGACAACTTCACCAGGTTCCCATGCAGCTCCTGAACCCCCCCAAATGCTGTATCAGGGCTCACACAGCCTCGCAGGCCAGTCCCCAGGCACAGCACGCACGCATACAGGAGCTGTTTGCAAGACAGCGAGTGTCAGCATCGCAGCACCAAGGAGCACAGGGAGTGAGTGACTGGACCGAGGCTGAGCTGGGCAGCTCAGCACAGACCAAACGCCACCTCACCTGGCCCCCAAGCAGCCAGGCACAGCAGGAGGTGTCACACTGAGCCCCCACCCTCTCCCCTGCATCCAGGAGAGATGAATTTGTTTCCTGCAACAGGATCATCTCTGTTCACACCTCCCCATAAAGGATGCCCTGGTCACTGTGCTCCCGCACGCTGCTGCAGGCTGGCCACTGCCGAGCAAGGACCCCCCAGGCTTCTCATTTCAGCATCCATGAGACAGGAGCCTGGCTGCCCCTGCAGCACAGAAGCAGCATGGGCTCCCTGTGCCTTGGGCACCACAGGCTTCTCGCTCAATGCAGCAGCCGGCAGCTCGCCACAGGCAGCCTCTCCCGTTCCACTGCTTTCTTCTGCACAGAAAAGGACCCGGTGCAGACCCCCAGAAGGGTCTTTCCACAGCCCTCAATGCTCCCAGAAGGTCAGAGCTGCACAGGTTGTGATCCAGCATCCAACCACACGAGTCCCTGCATGCTGGATCGTGGCATCACAGCCACAAGCTCTGATGGGCTCCAGCCCTTCTGTTCCCACTGTGCCACACATGCACCAGGAGCTTTCTGCACCCTGGGGAAGAGTTCGTCTGCTCTGGGTAAGAATTTCACCTAGAAAACACCAAATCCAAGCAAGATTAGCAACTCTGCCTGCTGCCAGCTGTGCTGGAAGCAGTATGGACATGAGCCTGAACTCACGGCACGGACCAGATGGAGCCCAGTTCCAGGCAGGATCAGGCATGCCCGATGCTCTCTCCAACACCTGAACCCATGAGCAAAAAAGAATAGACTGTGGCCCCTCAGCAGCCAAGCTCCCAATCCCTGGGCTGCGAGGAGGCTGAGCTGCACCCAACAGCCCAAGAGAGAAAGACTTGGCCGAGAGCACCGGGTTCAGCCCTGCCACCCAAGCCCTGGCCGTCACACCGATGGCAACCCACGGGTGAGCCATGGCACGTGACCATGGGCAGCGCAGGCAGGTCTGGGTCATCTGCCCCAGAGAATTACCCAGCACCAGCCAGCTGAGCTGCCGGCTCCCTGCAGCATCACAGCCCTCCCCGCCAGTTGCGATTCAGTGGTTATTCCTGCTTTTCCAGTCAGTGAGGTTCCCGTGCTGCACTCCAGCAGCCCTTCTCCAGTGCATTTGCCTTCCAGAGGGATTTCATCCCCCTCCACCAGGGCCCAGAGGGGCAGGGAGGCAAGGAGAGCCAGGACAGGGCAGCAGGGACAATTTGAGGCAGCCAGATACCAGCCCACGCCGGCTGGCTCTTCTGGGGCAGACACTTCACAGACATCCCCATCACGGTCCCAACACAGGGTCGCTCGCTCGGCTGCAGCTCCCACCCCGTCCCCAAGCCAGCCCCGCGGCAGGCAGGAGCTGCTGGGGGGCTGGATGCTTCGCTGTCGTCTCCCTCCAGGTTTGCACAAGCTGTCTAGAGGTAGCTGCCGGCAAGGGGCCAGGCGAGCCGTGGTGCCTTTGATGTGGGTGTCTGCTGGGCACATGCCAGGGCCAGGTCAGGGGTTTGGTTGGAGGCACCGGGTGCCAGACTGAATTACGCCAGGAGAGGGGGGAAGAAATCCCCAGGTCACGGCTGTGCCACCATGCCCACACCATCGCGGCTCCACGCTTCGCTCCAGAGCTCTTTATCTGCGGGGCTCACAAGCAGGGATGTCTCCCCTGCGAGGAAACAGTCACGGCGCTAATTTTCCATGGCACAGAGAGCGATGGATGGTTCGGCACCCACCTCCTGGCAGCACCAGGCTCCCGGGCACCGAGCAGCAGCAGGAGGATGCTCTGGAGGGGATGCAGGACCAGAGGTGGTCCAGCACCGCGGCGAGGCAGGCCCGGGGCTGCCGATCCGGGCTGCTGGTGCCCAGGCGCCGAAGGAGTTACTGAGCGCGGAAGATGTCATTAATAACAAAGACCATGCGAGTGATTTTTATCTTTAAAAAGCCCACAGCCCAGGTTGCGTGGCTCCGCTAGGGAGCTGTCTCGGGCACAACCACTGCTCCTTTAAGGTATTTAACAACAAAGTGGGTGAACACGCTGGCTCCTCCCCGAGACTGTACATTCCCTCCGGGTCCCCCCGCCCCAGCCACGAGTGGCAGCCGGGACCCCCACGCCAGGTCCTGGACTACCAGTCCCAGCATCCCCAGTACCCCTGGGGGTTTGCTCCCTGCTAGGGACCGTAAGTCCTCCTGCCACCGTCCATCCATCAGTCCACAGGGCATTGCAAGGCCACGCTCCTCCCCGGCTGAAGAGCTCTGCTCAGAGAAAGCTGCAGTTTCCATCGCTGACAGGCAGCAATTAACCATTTCGGAGCCCTGCGTCAGCTGGCAGCACTAATCGTACGTGTTCCGAAAAAGTTTTAACAACAAAAGGGACCCCCAGCATGGCTGGAGCTGGGAGCCCAGGCAGGTCCAACAAAATATCCTGGCATTTATTCCCCATCTGAGCCACAGCCCCAACTTTAATTCGATTTTTGCCCCAACTGTCCTCCCTCCAGACTTGACGAGCACAGGGAAAGAGGGAGGATCTGCTGCTTTGGTTGCCGTCGATGCCAAGCATCACCACGAGCCCTGGGAGGGTGGTCTCACTGGAGACGGGCAATTCCTACCACAGGAGTTGCCCAAGGGCCCCCCGTGCCAGACGCTACCTGTGCAGTAAGACAGGCTCTGCCCTGCACAGATTAGCATCTAGAAACCACAGGACAAGGTAGGTGGGAGGGAAACAGAGGAAGAGAGACACGATTAGCCCCAGATCCCATCATAACATCTTGCTGCCCATATTCTTCTGAGAGCCTGCTGGTCCCATCAGCAGCAGGGACCACGGCTGCAAATCCCACTTGGTCCCCAGCAAGTCCCATCTGCTCCACCAGGGACAGGAGGGAAAGTGATCTGCACGTAACGTGTTTCATTCACACTGGTGCTGGAGACAGACTTGCCAGTTAGCATAAGGACTATGCTCCAGCACAGCCACATTTACAGCTATAACACGGGGTCAGATCAAGCCCAGGGATCGACCCTTGGCTATGCAGCATTAAAGACTTTGGGATATTTGACCTAGCAATTAAACAGTGTCGCTATCAGATACCACAGCCCAACAAACAGCCCTGGCTGCACAGGGCATCTCATCCCTCCTGGAAGTAATGCTCTGGGGAGGCAGCAGCGAGACCCTAAAGCAAGCTCCAGGCATTCACCACTGATGGCTGTGCCTGCCCTGCACCAGGATCCCTCACGTCCCTGGGAGGGCGAGCACCATGTCCATCCAGGAGCTGTGACAAGCTCCCTGGGGTGGCAGGGTCCAGGGGACCACCCAGTCCAAGGTGCAAAATGCTATCACAGCGGAGGGAGCGGACACCAGCTTCATCCCCTCTTCCCAAAAGAGCCGCTCCTAAACTTGCTGCACCCAGGTTATGTTGCAGCTTTAGCATCCCACAATCGTTTTGCGGGAAATCCATGTGCTCCAAATGCCAGAAAGAAGGAGACAAGGCACCATCAGAGACCAGGACAGTCAGACAGGCTCGCTACAGACCGGGGGAAGCACCTGTGCCAGAAGCTTTACAATGCTTACAGAAAAAATTTCTTCGTGGAAAGCGTTGTCAGGCGTTGGAACAGGCTGCCCAGGGAAGCGGTTGAGTCACCATCCCTGGAGGGGTTTAAAAGATGCATAGATGAGGTTCTGAGGGACACGGTTCAGAGGTGGACTTGACAGTGTTAGGTTAACGGTTGGACTTAAAGGTCTTTTCCAACCAAAATGATTCTATGCTGCCACTGCAGAGCATCACCTCAGCGTCTCTGGGGGCCAGGTGAGCCAAACAAATCACACCGAGACCAACCAAGACACTGCGACATCCCCATGAACACCCACAGCTCTGCTCAAACCATTGGCAGCTCATTCTCCCCCAGCTCTAGCAAGGAACAGATCTGCAGCTGCAGGCCGACCTGTGAGAATAGCGAGCCAGCAGCAAAAGCATGCACGGGCTAAAAAACACTGGTGCAGGCAGAGGCCCCCTTGGCTTTTGGGTCATGTCACCAGCTGGCCAACACAGCCAGCGTTTGCCTGCTCATGGTAGAACAAGCAGAGCCCATTGTGGAGAGGATCAGCTATAAGATCCTGGTAGCAATCACCTTCTCAGTTCTACTGTCCCAGGATTAATCAAAGCAACAGTCACAAAATTGTCATCCAAGGGGAACTCGCAGCAGTTTGGTGGGAGTGCAGAAAGCATCCTGGGCACAGGGTAGGTTAGGCTGGGCTTTGCCAGGCTGCGCCACGAGGTCGTGCAGCAGTGGCAGGGAAGCTTAGTGGTTGCACCCATACCCTGTACGGCAGTGCCCAGGGCACAAGAAATGTCTGAAATGAGTCAGTGAAGTTAGGTAGGAACAGAGACCAGATGAAAGTACTGAGCACTTCACCCGTGCCCCGTGCTGCAGTGGTGCTCAGGAGGCGTTACACAGCTCCCCAGCTACAAAGAAGGAGGAACAACAATTAAATAGATGATTTTTCCATATGGTTTTGTCCTTATTTTCTCCAGGGTTTTTATACAACATATTTGACTGTGGTACCAGAGCTGCAAGAAAGAGCCAACAGCTACAACAGAGGAGTGACGGCCTTACCCACAGCCCCCTCAATCAGGACTGACGGACACGCCGCTCCGAGGGCTGCTGGCCTCTGCAGCCAAGTGCCCCGTCCCCCCCTTGCTCCTGTGGACCCTGTGGGTCCGTGCTGCACGTCTCCCCAAACTGGGGAGCAGCCTGGGGGGCCAGGCAACATCGTGCCTGCCCAGCACGGGGAGGGGATGGCAGAGGCCAGCCCTGCTCCCAGAGCTCAGCCTGAAAACCTTGTTCTGGCTTGTTTTCCCACTAGCTTTGGGTGCCTGACTTGTAATAAGTAAGCCTGAAAAGCAGGCTCCTTTTCCAACTCGCAGACGCGTCTCCGGGGAGTCGAGTTCCAGGTGCACCCAAAAAAACTCGTGTTTCAGCCAATACCCAAATGCCTCCGCTTCCCTGTCTGAGAAAAGCTGGGCAATGCCCAGGCCCAGGACTCTAAGGCTCAAGGGGAAATTGCTCTATAGCAGCCAGTCTAATTGCACTGAAATTATGAGATCAAGCAGTAAATTCACGTCTGTGTTCGTTGCTCTGGGTGGCAAAGCTGCACCGGCAAGCACCTGATCTCCGATCGCTGCAACTTCACGTTTCATTGGGAAGGGAAGGAGGGGGTTAAGGAAGGAGAGCATTGCCAGTTGGAAGTGCTACCTAAAAAGGGTTTCTCCTACTAGCTGAAGCAAAATGGTTTCTCTTGCCAGCTTGTTTACTCTGCAGCTGAGAGCAGTGGATCGCCAGGTTTTGCTGCTGGAGCCCGCTGCAGGATCGACGGCTGCGAAACCGTCCCTGGCACCAGGACATCGGCGAGGCTGGGCCGACTGTGGTCCAGCTGCACCATCCCCAGCCCAGGGCCAGCCCCACGGTGCCCGCACCACAACCTGGCCCTCAGAACCAGCAGCTTCTACACCGGGAAATGTGCAGCTACAACCCTCCAGACAGCAAGTCTTGGACCCATCCTCCCTTCCTTGGGGGAAATAATGGTACTCGCCATTTAATGGCCAGTTAAAAGCTGCAATTATGTTTAATCAAGATGGCTTTAGACCAACTGTCCCCTATAGCAGTAGAGTCCTTAGGGCCCTTTCCCATGGGAAGGGCCCACAAACCCCAGCAGAGACCATGGAATAGGGATGCTGAACAGGATACAGAGATTTTCCTGCAAAAGGCAAGTACCAAATAAACCCATCCTGCCCCAGCTTGCTGCTGCAGAGCCAGAGAACAGACAGGACTCGTTATCCGCTTTTAGAAAAGCAGAGTTTGCAGTCATGCCAAGACAGGTATCAGCCAGATTCCTGTCTCTGGGAGATTTCGGAGTCCACAGGCCAAACTGAAGCAGTGCAGCTTTTGCAGCACACAGCCCGTCCCGGCTCCAGGATTAAAGCCACCGTGTCTGCAAACAAAACACTCGCACCTGCCGGGAGAGCCAGCCAGGGAGGAGAGACAGCAGCAGCCAGCGCCAGCCTCGCCAGGCGCAGCGCGGAGCCCGGCAGTCAGCGGGAGGATCAGACCCATGTTTTATAGCCTTTATATTAATTACCCAGAGTCTAAATAAGATTAAAGTTTTAATTCCATCTTCATCTCCTAGAGGCTCCTGCTGTGCTCTTGGGTTTTCCCTGTGCCACGAAGCTTCTCAGGCAGCTACAGCAGAGGGCACTTCTCTGGCAGCCAGAGATGGCAGCATCTCCAGCATCAGGGTTGCCCCACGATGCCCAGACTACCCCGAGGATGCACCTCCACCAGCCCAGCACTGCTGCAGGCAGGGCCCTGCAAAGTCCACCTGGTTCTTCAGCTAAAACCATGACCCAAGGCCAGTGGGGCCACACGATGATTAAAGAGCATAGGGCCAGCACTGGGCAGTGTCCACGCTGCGAGTCTGAGCCGAGGTGGGATGGATGGCGAGCAGGAGCTCAAAGTGGAGGATGTCTGCCAGGGTGATGCTTTGCAGCTGGCATCCTCCACGCTGCCCAAGCCGCCCCATAGCAGCCGGCTGACGGGCAATTCAAGCTCTTAGCCTGGACCACCATGGCTAGAGTTTTACAGCTGGAGACGGGCCAGTGAGCAGCAAACGCCAGCTGAGCAAGAGAGGCGATCGCTGCCTACACTGGCTGGGTGGAAGATGTGGCACAGGCTGGCAGCAGCAGCACTCACTGCCCTGGTTCCCCAGTGCCCAGGAGGCCACAGAAAATACTGCAGAGCCACAGCTGGGGCTCAGTCCACGAGAACCAACACCCCATGAGGGCAGAGCCTTTGAGCTCACAGAGCGGGAGCAAGGCCACCAAAGCACCCAAAGCTCAGCACTGTTTTGCATGATGTGTCCCAAACCCCAGCCCTGCTGTACTCCGTATTATCTGTGCTGACCAGCCCTGGGTATGACCTCCCAGATCTCCAGCTGCAACACAGTCCCAGCCTTGGAAAAGTCAACGTGCAGCCAGGAAGAGTCGCAAGTGAGGGAGATCAGAGGAGAAGAGAAAGGAGACGGTGCAATCCCCCACCTCAGATACTGCCTGTACTGCCTTGAGCTACAGCCACTCTCTAGACAGGGTTGTAGTTGTTTTCCACACTATGGACAAGGAACAGAGTCAAGAGCATCCTACAAGAGCCTGGGAATGCAGAGTGTCATTGACTCCAGTTTGCATGGCTGAGGGCAGATTATGGGGAAGGTTGCTCCACAAACAAGGCTGCACAAACAAGGAGGACTTAGCCCACTGCCGCTCAGGGGACAACGAGCTGCCCCAGCCCAGCTGCTATCCCAAGAGCCTTTCCACAGGGAGAAAATCCTCTGTGGTGCTGGGCCTGCTCCCCTTCGCTTGGGTGAAAGACATGGGTGAGCTGAGCCAGCAGAGCCCAGCCAGACTGGGAATTAAGCAAAGCCCCCAGCCCTCAGAGCACGTCCCCATGGCTCCAGCTTTTGCACAGTGCCCCCAAAGCTGACAAGCCCAGTGACCACCTTACACAGCTGTCCCTGTGGACTGGAGGTTGGGCTGCACCAGTGGGAACAAGGGCTTTGGAGGTTTGATATCAAGTGGGCTCCCCACAACCTGCAGACGCGAGGCTGCCTGTAGTCACCACTAAGACACACACACCAGCACATCCCCCAGTTCAGGCACCCAGCATGGAGAACCTCCCCAGTCAGCAGGGAAGCCCCCTCCTCTCTCCCCTGCCTTCTGCTTTTTACAAAAGATGCCATTTCAGAAGCAGCTCTGCAGCTCCCGTTGCCCCACCACCACAGTCCCTCCAGGGCTCCCCCACTTGTGATCCCTTTTACCCCCAAAACACCACAACCCCCTGCCCTGAGCCCTCCAGCCACACACCCAACACCAGCTCTTACCTGCTGGCCAAGGGCTGCTCCTCTGCAGCAATACTGGCTTCCCTGAGTAATGCTGCTCCCTGGGCAGATGGCTGTGGCCCTCGGCAGCCAGGTCCTTCAAGCAACAAGCACAGGGTCAGCCCTGAGCCCCTGCACCCCCCTAACTTCATCCATCCCACAAGGGCCTGCCCAGAACCCACCCCCATCACATGCACCCCATATGAGGGAGCACCCAGCAGAGCAGAGACCCCCGCTGCCCGGCAGATTCAAAACATCTGTGTGCAACGAGGTGGGATGGGAGCCCTTAATTAGCAACAACCCGTGCAAGGTCCTACTCCCACTTCGGGGGAAAAAGTGCTGTGATTGGGGTCAATTTCTGAGCAGTGACTGATGCACAGTCCTGCTCCCACGTGGGGGAAACACCCGACTCCCGTCTGCCACGCGTGGGGTGCAGGTGGGTGCTTGCAGGGTGGGAGATGGGGCTGTTCCTGCCGGGGGCTGCGGGAGGAACCAGCAGTGGCAGCCGCTCACAGCCCTTGACGCCGCAGGGCTGGGGAGCAGCGGAGGGGACGCCCCGGGGGCTGCAGAGGGGACAAGCGGCTGCGTCCAGCCGGGACGGGGCAGCCCCTCCAGCACGCCCCCGAGGGCTGCCGGGGCCACCATAAGTGCCGGGGACAGGCAGTGCCCCGGGGGCGTCACTGTGAGAGCGGCGTAAGGAGCCCGGTGCCCCCGGAGAGCTGATCGGGGCGGCCCGGGGTGCGCCCCCGCCCCCGCTCGGGGCCGCCCACTGAGGCGGGAGCCGCCCCCCGCTCACCTGTGCGAGGGGAGCGGCGCAGGCTGCCGGCGTCCCGGCCCTGCCCGCTGCCGCGGGACCGCGCTGCCCGGCACAACCCGCCGCCCCCGGCCGGCCTGGCCGAGCCCCGGCCGGGTCCCGCCGCCTTTCCCGGGCCGGGCGCGCCTGGCAGCATTTGAACGGCGCGAGGAACCCGCCTAGCCCCTATTGGCCGCCGCGCCCGCCCGTCAAGCCGCCCGCCGCCGCCCCGTTGGCAGCCCGCGCCGGGGGGGCGGGGCGGGGCCGGCGCAGTGCTATAAAAGGCGGGGGCTGGGCGGGCGGGCGCTCAGTGCCGCTGCGCGACAGGTACCGGCCGGCGGGGGCGGGGGGGGGAGGAGTGGGCGGGGCGTGGAGGGAGCGCGAGCGAGGGGGCGGGGCAGGCGCGCGCGCGAGAAGGGCGGGCGGGGGCGGCGCGCGGGGAGGGCGGGGGCGCGCGCGGCGCTGGTGGCGCTGGCTGCACGCGCCTGTCCCCGCACGGCTCGCGGCAGCGGCAGCAGCGGAGCCACCGGCGCGCACGGCGATGCCCGCTCTGCTCCCGCCGCTGGCCGCCCCCTGAAGACACCCCTCTCTATTTCCCCCCCTTCTCCAGCGACCTCAGGTTCTTTCCCCCCCTTTTCCTCCTTTCCCCCCCTTCTATTTCCCTCCCCCCCCCCTCCCCCGCCTCTTTATCCTTTTTTTTGCGACCCTCCGCACCCTTCCCGGTCGCCGTGTGGATGCGGCCCGGGGTGCCTGGCTGCGCGGGTGGCGAGAGCAGATGCTGAGGGGCCGGAGGAGGATGGAGTGCACCCTCGATGCGCAGAGTTTGATCAGTATTTCCCTGCGGAAGATCCACAGCTCCCGCACTCAACGAGGCGGCATCAAGCTCCACAAGAACCTGCTCGTCTCCTATGTGCTCCGCAACGCCCGGCAGCTCTACCTGAGCGAGCGCTACGCCGAGCTCTACCGCCGCCAGCAGCACTACCCCGACGGCGCCCCGCTCCTCGCCATGCCCGCCTGCCCGCCGCCCGCCGCCGCCCCGCCGGAGCTGGCGGTGCTCCCGCTGCCCGCCGACACGCAGGACCGCGAGGCGCGGAGCTGCGCGGTGGTGCGGGGCGGTGCGGAGCTGCTGGAGGTGCCGGTATGCGCGGCGCCCCCGGAGCTGCAGCGAGCGCCTTGCAGAGACTCGTCCCCGGGCTTCTACCGGGCTACCGGCAGTGCCGGTCCCGGCGGCGGCAGCAGCAGCGCGGCCCCGGGGCTGCTTTACGCCGCCGGTTGTGACTTCGGGAGCGGCGGGGCGCCGCACTGTAGCAGCCGCACCACGGTGCTGGATTTGGACACTCACGTCGTGACCACGGTGGAGAACGGGTACTTGCACCAGGACTGCTGCTCGCAGTGCCCCTGCTGCTGCCAGCCGGCACCGGGGCTCGCCTCCCCGCCGCCCACGCCGGGCACCAAGCGCAAGTATTACCCGGGGCAGGAGGAGGAAGAGGAGGGGGTGGAGGAAGGGGAGCCGGGGGGAGGCGGGGTGGCGGGCGGCCCCCCCTTCGCCCCGTGCACCAAACGCGCCCGTTTCGAGGAGTACAGCGCCGAGCACCCCCAGGACTCTTCTAACATCTCCAACTTGATCTCCATCTTCGGCTCCGGTTTCACGGGGCTGGTGAGCCGGCAGCAGGCGGACTCGGAGCAGCCCCTCAACGGGCAGCTGTGCAGCAAGCAGGCGCTGGCGAGCCTGGGAGCCTGGACTCGGGCCATCGTCGCGTTTTAGAGAGGAGCGGGGAGCGAAGAGGGGAGGGGGGGGTTGCAAAACGGGGGTGCGATCCGAGGGACAGCGGCTCCGGAGAGGGGGGACCCTGAAACAAAGGCGAGGGGGGGGTTAGGGCGAGGGGAGGGGGGGTGGGGGGTGCTGAGGGGTGCGCAGGGGAGGTGGGAGGGCAGAGCCACGCTAGTGTTTTATAAATTGTACAATAAAGAAAAAAATAATTAAGATCTTGGGACTTTATTTTTGCAGAGATGAGAGAAAAAAAACAACAAAAAAATAAGCAAACAAACGAAAACAAAGCAAAAAAACAACAACGAAGCACCTATTTAAATAATCCTCTTTGTGTCCGCTCGGGTTCTCTGCCGCGGGTTTCCCGGGGCCGGTTCTGGCGGCGGGGAAGCGCCACGTGAGAGCCGGGCCCCGCCGCACCGGCCCCGGGACCCCCGGCGGGAGCGGCCCCCGCCCGTCCGGGCTGCCCCGCGGGGCCGCGCCGGCTCCGGTAGTTTTGGGGTGCAGGGAGGAGCAAAGTACCCGCTGCCGGTTCGCTTTTGTGCGTTTCTTTATATATTTAAAAGAAAAAAAAACCACATTAAAAAGAGGCAGAAATGAAAACATTTCAACTTTCCTCCCAGAAGAAACGTGTGCGATGTGACTTCTTCCTACCGTTTGTGCCGGGGTAACGCTGGAGGGTTACAAGAGCTGAATTTTGGGGGGGGGGGGAGGGAGGGGGTGAAGCAGGGGCCGGGGGTCCCTCCGGGCTGCTCCCCGCCGGGAAGGGGCGAACCGCCCCCGGGCAGCCCGGAGCCTCCACCTCGGTGTGTGTTTGTGATGCCGCAGGTAACCGTGTAACGCTACTCACGTCTCCGGTGTGCTGTGTTGGGTCTCTTTTTTTTTTTTTTTTTTTCTTTTTTTTTTCTTAAGTTCCAACTGTTCTGGTTTCAGCCTTCCAAATCATAAAACCAGCATTGTTTGGTCTTGTGAAGAGATCTGTCTCCTGTAGAGTCTCTCGGGTTGTTTTCATATTTTTTTTCTAAAAAAGGAAAGAAAAACCTTTTGTTGTAAAAAGGTGGGTTTTCTTGTCGTGTCCCCCCTCTCCTTGTTTATTTTTTTTTGCAGCCTGCCCACTCCCAACTTCACGGTATCAGCACTATGTGTAACTGAGGATGCTTTGCCAAATGGTCTGTTGGGGTCTTTTTTTTTTTTTTTTCCTCCTTTTTCTTTGTTTGTAAGCCTGTAATTTTGTGCATATGGAATTGTATATCACCGGGTAAAACTGTTCAGATTTGTTTAAATTTATAATCTTAATAAAAAGTCGATTATAAAGTTGCTGTGCCCTCACTTTCCTTCACACCGCAGCCCGCGGAAGCCCCTCTCCTGAGCCGCCCCTTCCCCTCTGCACCGGGGAACCTTTGCGGAGGCTCCGACCCCCCCCCGCCCATGCACTCCCCCCCGGCCCCGCAAACCCCCTTTGTCCCCATCCCAACACCATCCAGCTTCACTCTCTCCCCCCCGCCGCCCCCTCGGCTGGCAGGAGGCAACAAAAGCCCCCGGTGGGTCTGGAGGTGTCGCGCAAAGCGAGTTCCAGGTGGAGAAGGGGCCGGGGTTGGTGTCCCCTCCCCGCTGCGCTGGGCGGGGGGAGCCGAGGGACCCCCCGGCGCTGCCTGTACCTGCGCGGCCCGGCCCCCCGGCACCTGGGCAGCGCCGCCGCCTCCGCGCTCCCCGATGCGCTCGGGAAGTTTTTTTTTGAGTTGGAGTTTGTTCTCACCGCGCGGGGCCGCTCGGTGGTGCGTGCGGGTTCCTCCTTTATTTATTTATTTGTTTTCCACCCTTCTCTCCTTTTTGTGTATCCCCCCCCCCCTTTACAGCAAACGAACGTACCCGCGGGCGCTCCTCACCCCCCACCGGTCGACCTCAGCAGGGGATTTTTTTTAAAAAATTTTTTTAAATCCCATGCAAAACGCGTAGTTTCCAGCATCCAGCGAAAATCTCGCAGCTGGCCCCGTTCCTCCGCGCCTCACACCCCCAGCAATCCCAGTACCCCTCCGCCCAGACTAACACCCGGACAAACCCCCAACCCCGCGCATCACCGCGGGAGCGCAGCTTTCCCATCTCCCGGAGAGAGAGAGACCCAAAACACGGGATTGCGGAGCAGGGTGGGGGGCTCGGCGAGTGCGTTCCAGCCGCAGAGGAGCCGAAGAGCGGAGCGCTCCCCCCGCCCGGCTCCGCTCCGCGCCCGCTCCGCACCCGCGCCCCGCTCCGCACCCACAGCGCCCCCTGGCGTCTGCCGCGGGAGCCGCAGCGCCCCACCGGGGCTGGAGGGCGGGGGCGGGACGGCCCGACCCCGCGGGGGGCAGAAGAAGGGACAGGGGCGGCTGCGTTGTCCCCCCTCCCATTCCCTTTGGGCAGCAGGACCCGGCTGCGGGGCTGAGCCACGCACCCCTCTCCTGCTGCGCCTCCAAATAGCCTCAGAAAATAGATTAAAATTAAAAATATAAAACCTGGAACCTGCCCGTCCAGGTGCAGCAGTGCTGGCAGGAGCACTGCTGAGCACACAAGTGCTCTGTGAACCCCAGGAGCTGGATGCTCTGACCAGGGGACATTCACCCGCAGAGCCAAGGAGAAGCCCCTGTCTCTGCCTCAGGCCCTGGGGCCAGGACCCCGGGGCCACCCCGAGGCCTCTCCCAGCCCCATCCTGCTCCCCTGCCCTGGGACTCCCAGCTCCCCAGCACGGAGGGGGCTGCAGCAGGGGGTTCCAGCAGCGGGATCTGCAGAAGTAGCAACTCCTGCATGCGTAGCCCTGGTTGGGAATCCGCAGCTACACACTATTTGGGGGATGTTTTAAAAACCAGGTACCCAGAGGTCAGCACATTCGGGTGCTGAAACCCCAGCCGTGCATCCCTTCCTGTCCCGCAGCCCTCGCTCCAGGCTGGAGGGGGGCAGAGGTTGTTTTAGCTGAGCAGCCACATGCACCCACTCATCAGCCTCCCAAACCACTCCCCATCTCCCAGACCTTGGGGTTTCCAGTGCTAAAGAGACAGTCGCCAAGAGAACCCCCTGTTCCTACAGGACTCGATGCCCCAGGCACACCCATCTCTCCAAAACTCCCTTCTCCCGGGGGAGCCTAAACCTCACCGCCACTCAATAGTGGAAGTTTCTGGGGCTTCAGTCAAGGTTTCAAAGGCTGGAATCAGCAAAGACACCTCTGCATGACCAGGAACCAAAAAGGGTGGGGGACACGGGGTGCATATGCCCCGGGGACACTCATAGAAATCCCTGACACCAAGGGACGAGGAAATCCCACAGCTCCACGGAGCCGCTGAGACCCAGCCACTCTCAGCAGCGCAGTTATTTATCTATTTTAAACCCCGGTACATGACATTTCTCTTCTTACGAAGGCAGCAGCAGCAGTAAGCCCATCACACAGCCTCTCTCCTGAAAGCAGAGCCTGGAAACCAGAGTCTCATCTGCATATTCATAAGTACCTGATAAATTAATCATGATGGCAGAAGCATTCAGGCTAGAAGGGAGGTGACAGGGGAAGGTTGCACCCCCCCCAACACAAGCCCATCCTCACTCTCGCACACACTCGTCTTCCAGGCACAAAATGTTTTGATCCCTTCACAACTCGGCTGAACCCCCTGGGTGCTCGCAGGGAAGGGGGCTGTGCCCTGTGCACCCCATTTGGCACCCACCTCATCAGCCCTCCACCCCTCCAGTCCCTACCCGCGGTGGGAGATGCTGAACAGATGGGCTGGAGCAGGAGGTCTCCAAGTCTGGGGGAGCTCAGCTGTCACCCCTAGATGCCCCCAGCCCAGCCGTGAGCTCTGCTCCCACATCAGCGCCCATCCCCACCCCAGATCTGCCCCCCGGCATGGTTCAACCTGCCCCAGTGCTGCCCGACCTTGGTGTTGCTGATGGCAAAGAGTTTGACCCTAAAAGTCCTCCCATGTTCCTTTTCCTGTTAGTGCCCCCTCAGCAGGGAGTGAACGGGCATCACCGTGATTTTGTGCCCAGCAGAGCAGGGCAAGGCACAGGGGGTCCTGCGGAGGGGATGGGTGTAGTTTGGCTGGCAAAGAGCTGTGAGAGATGGGGGGAGCAAGGGGAGTTGGGGGGATCCTGCAGTGCCACAACAGAGGGAACCACCTCTGTGCGCACACCGTTCGCTCTGCCAGCTGCGAGGCAGCTGTACCCTTCTCTGCACCCTGCAAAATGCTCTGGAGCCAGGCACCTGTTCCCAGGTGCTGACCCATGGCTGGAGCTGATCCATGTCCTCCGAAACCACGAGGGCCAAGCACAAGACTGCACCGAGTCCCACCAGCACGGCCCCAGAACAGCAGCTCCGTGCTCTGCCCATCCCCGTGCAGGATCTGGCCTTCCTTCAATCCATGGGCTGTGACTCAGATCCCTCCCATCTCATCTCATCTCATTTCATCTCATCATCTCGCCAGTTCAAATATGAACGAGCAAAAGTATGTTTGGGGATCTGCACGAGTTAGCAGATATTTGGAGGAGTCCCCCACAGAAAGAGCAGTAGGGAAGCTATGGGGGGCACAACAATGTGGTCAGAGGCTGCTCCCGTTGATGGTGTGTTGAACATGTTGGGTTTGGTCTGGGCTTGGGTAATTAGCATCTGAGCAGTAATTATTCACACTTGGCCTTTCTATATCCTGCTTATAGATTTGATGATTAATGTTGCTCCTTGAGTTAAGCCTACCCTGGATTTACCAGTGCGCATTGGGAAAGTTAAGAGGAGCTGTCGTGTGACAGGAGATGCTGTCCCTTATATCTACCAGCAAAAACAATACAGCAGAAAAATTAGAGTAAAAAGTGCTTTGCACAGAAGCATCAGACATTAAGCACAAAGCAGCCACCTCAGCAGCACCACCACCATCAACGCACGAGTATTTTGGTTGTATGGTAGGAGAAGCAAAAACCTCCCCCAACATTTGGAAGATGCCGATGCTGGATGCTTTGGGGGTTCACTGGCACCACAGAGGCACAAGCAGGGCAGATCCCAGCAAAGTGCAGCGCACAGACCCCCTCGTCTGCCTTCCCACCGCAAAAAGCCAAGGAGGGGTCTCCAGAGAAGGACCTGTGACTCCCCACAAGGTTGGAAACGGAGAGACCCAGCTGCTAACACCTCCAAACTGGGACTAATGCAGATCAACCACGCAAAATCCATAACCCAGGCAAGGGCTCATCTGCTCTCCTGGCACTGGCTCCCCTGTGTCACTGCTGGCCCTGGTGAGGAGGCTGCACTGCCCATGACAGTCCCAGTCCCCCAGCAGAGGGACCTGGGTCAGGTTTGCAGCACTGCTGGCTGGAAGGGGAGTGTTTTCCCCCTGCTCCTGCCATGCCAAATTCATGGGGACTTACCCAGCATCTGTACCCTGTCCCCTGCTCCTGCCTCTCTGATGTGGGAAATGGGGATGGTGGCCGCAGTGCGAAGTCAGAGGCACTTCTGAAATCGGTCCTGGCCAACGCTGCTTTACACCTCCCCAAGCTGGGTAAAGGAAAAGTTGCATCTTTTAAGGCCGGGGCTGGACTCCAGTGGCCACTTCCCAGCCCCGCTCGAGCTCAGCCCCGCACGTGCAGCCACATCTGCCTCAGGTCTCTGAATATTTCTACAGTTTCTTTTTGGGGGCTTGGTTTTTTAATAAACTACCACCAAAGCAGTGCTTTCCCCCTCTTCTCCTCACCAAAATAAGGCTTTTGCATTTAAACGTGTGCAGCTGCTTTTTTTTTTTTTTTTCTTTTTTCCCCAGGTTTTACGACATGAAAGTGGATGTTGATGTGAATGGAATTTTGAAATTGGAGACAGGGAAGTTCTGCTCCGAGAGGCAACTGTTTGCTCGCAAAATTGCCTCTTTTCAAGCTCCCCGATGAAATTCTACACAATTATGTTTTCCTTGTCCTTGCCCAGCCAGCTCCGTGCCCTGCACTGCTCCAGCTTTTGTTTCGCCCCTGCTCCCTGGCGAGGATGAACAAACCACCACCATGACACGATGAACAAACCATCGCCACGACACGATGAACAAACCATCGCCACGACACGATGAACAAACCATCACCAGGACACGCCGTGCCCCCGTGCCCACTTCTCCTCGCGCTGCTGCCTACAGTGGCTGCCACACACAGCCTGGAGCTGCTCAGCGGCGTTTGGAGCTGCAAATCCCAAATAGGAACCTGCTCCTCCTCCTAAGCCATTTGCAAACGGGGTGCCAGGGTGTTCAAGATTCAGGATTTTCCTATGAACTCACCCCGAGCAGACAGCCAGGGCTCAGCGTTTTAGAAACCTGCCGGTTCATTTGTTTTGGTGCTGGAGAGCAAACACCAGCCCCAAATCCGTGCGTGAAGTGACAGGTTTTGCCTTCATCAGCCCCACACTGGTGCAAGGCAGGGGGAGCTTTGCAGCAGCTTCCCGCAGGACTCGGGTCGGGATGTGGGATGACCCCGTGCAAGGGCAAAGCAGAACCCTGGGTCTTGTCCTGCCAAAGCCTGGGACAACCCCCACGTCCCAGCTGCTCTCCTCCATCACTGATCACCCCCAGCAAAGACCACGCTGCTGGTCCCCACGGCACCACAAGCAGCTCTTCCCCTCCCGTGTGAACCAGAAGGAAACAACATGGTTAAAAAGCCCCAAAAGCCAAGATGCAAAGACCTCGGGCTCTGCGGCGCTGTGCGCTGGGCTCGGTCCTCAGGCTCGGTGACATGGAGAGATTAGGGCCCTCAGTTTGTCCCCCCGGAGCTAGTGCTGGATTAACTCAGCCTAACGTTGTTTGAGAAGTATTTACATGCCGAGCTTCTTCAGCTTGGCCGTCCAGTGCCTGCTGGGTTAGGCAATGCCTCTGGTTTATACCTTGGCTCGGGATCTGTTGACTCTGGAAAAGACCCAGGTTTTGGAGCACGTCTATTAGAACAAGCAGCTCTGTGGTCACCCGGGCTCTTCCCCTTCTGCCCATGGACCACGGGGACCATGTGCTCTGGTCCGGCGTGAGAAACGGAGGAGCCGACTGCCAGCCGGGCGGCTCGGCGGTTCCCGGCGTGGTGATTCTCACCGGCCATGATCTCCGCGGCCTCACCACGAATTTATTTGTCCCACGGTCCTTCAACACCAGTGGGCAGCAACTGGAGCATCCCAGAGCTGGACGGTCGGGACAGGCAGGACAAAGGGCTCCAGCAAGAGCAGTGTGTGGAAACACCGAGAGATGGAGGAAACCTGGTCCCTCTGACCCCAATTTCAAATTTACCTTTATTTTCTGGTATCTTAGGTTGCAGTAACCAGGGCCACACCACCCGTCTGCGCTGCGCAGAAGCGTCAGGAACTGCTGGAAGTCGTGAGATGCTCCAGCCGGGCAGTGCAACATGCAGAGAAAGCAACCCATGCTCCAGCTCCCTGGATTTCATGTTACTGATTTATTTATGTCGCCTCACGCCCAGATTTACCAGGTCTATAAAGCAGGGCAGTGCTTTTATTCCTGGTCTCCAGGTGGGAAAGCGAGGCCACGTCCTCAGTTACGGTGACAGGGGCTGTGGGAGAGGACGCAACTGAACCCACTTCTGAATCCATCCCAACCAGTGGGCAGCTCGCTCTTTTATATGCAATTTATGTTCAACTCTCTCCCCAGAGACACATCTTCTATCTTCCCCCTTTAATTATAAAAATTAGTAGGTTTGAGGTACATTTGAGGGGTTTTCTTTGCCTGTGTTGACAAAGCGCAATACTTGATGACTCTAACCCCAAATTCTCTGTGACACGGATACCCTGGCAATTATAAAATACTTCCAAGCTTGCTCCATAAACCCCTTTGCTGTTGCTATTAGTATGCATTAACATTTTATTGGTGTTACAGGATGAAACATCCAGTCTTGCAGCTCCAGTGGGCTTGGGGATTTCCAGCATCCTGCAATATGTATCCGTGCAGAGGAAATTAAAATGTGGATGGATCAGCAAGATACAGTCAAATCCTCCACAGTAATTTGGAGAAGACTAAACTCTGGTGCTAGTGGAGCATATTCCCAGCTATCTAATAGAGAGCTGATGATCTCTGTAACAGCCTTTTTGTAAGTTTTATTCTAGCCTACAAGGGAATTTTTTCGAAGCAGATGTGTAATACCTAAACTAATATTTTTAAAGGTATATGCTCTGAACGTGGAAGAGTGAGACCCTTTGCAGAGCAGTCGCTTTCGTTGCTCCAGTCTCTCTCAATCTAGCTGGAATTTCCTTCTAACCACCACACCAAGTCAATTTTATACAGTTTGTAGCCATTATAGGATGTATCGACTCTTAGGAACATGGGCAGGCTTTGCTCTTTTAGCAATAGCACAACGTATCTTCCCTTTAGCAGCATTAGCACCAGCAACCGAAGCATTGTGTCTAACGGAGGTGCAGCTGGTGGGTCTCAATGACTCTGTGTACATGAAATGCTCCACAGCCACACAACCATTCACCAGGCTGGGGTCCAGCACTGGAGACCTCACCATCTCCAAAGAAAAAGTTTCCACACGTAAAACTGGGAGGAATTCATGTTAAAAGAGGTAATTTGGGTACTGTGACTTGTGCGGTGCAGCCTCCTGGGATTTATCTCTCCCAGGTGTCTTAGGAACAGAAGAACTGACAGGGAACTGCTCCTCTGCTTTCTCTCCTTCCTCCATTCGTAGGCTCAGCAAATCCATATCCCTAAATCTATTTTTATAAAAGCAAGTATGTGCTTAGGAGAACTCAAACACACACCTCCGTGCCGCTGGATCGGTGCCCCCAGCACAAGACCCCATTTCCATGGGTTTGCACACCTGAAGCATTAAGGAGCCCGAATTCTGATGAGGGATTTCCATGTTATTTATTTTCTGTGTTACACTTGCAACCAGGAGCATGCGGAGTGATTCGTTTCCATTTTAGCCATGACTGTTCTTACACCCCGTGCAGAGCCGGCCGATGCAGACTTTCCCACGTCCAGGCTTTTTATAGCAGCAGAAGCACCCACTCCACCCCTTCCAAAACCTTCCCTAACCCCCAAAGCCTCCTCGTGCACTCGTGCTCTTCGGAACAAGCATATCTCCAAGCTGAAGATGCCCGTCACGGTTCAGCCCTCGCTAAATCTGACATGGAGACAGCCCTTTTTCAATCTGGCTCATCCTAGTTTGAAGTTTGGCACAGATTTTACAAGATCAGCCCAGTGAAAGATGCGTCTGTCCCCAGGACGCTACAGGAGTTTGTCCCAATGTCAATGGGAAGATCGCTTGTCCACCGAAGGGGAAGCAACGTTAAAGGATGAAGATCTCTCCTCTTGGCTATTAGAACACGAAACAGCCTCCAAAAGCCCCGTTAAATTCTATATCTGAGCCAGGAGAGCCCTTGCTGAAGCAGCAACGAGATCCCCACAAGCTTCTCAAGCATCGAAGGCTCCTCCAGCACATTGGCAGCAGGAGAGTCCAGGTTACGTTAGCAGTTATCGCTAACCACCAATTCCACCTTCTCCCACCCATTTCTGCCTCCTTCCCTCCCTTGGGACGCGGTTGCAGGGACACAACGTGGCATCCAGGGCTCGTTGGGGTTCCACACCAGCTCCTCGGGGTACAGAGCACATCTTCATCCTGGAAACCGCCCGCTCAGATGTTGCTGCTCAACCAATGCTGGTCCTGCAGCGGGGATTTCTTTGTTTATTTAATAGCAGGAACCCAGCACTACGTAATGGAACCGAGCCGCACACCAGGGACAAGTTAATACAGCAACAATGGCATGAAACAGTTCTATTTTTTATTCTTTTACTACTATCACCGCACGAGGCTGCTTCTCTTAACTCTTACTTCATTTATTACTGGCTGCCACGAACGATCATTTATAAAGGAGGGCTGCAAAGAAAGAGACGGGGAAAGGTTGACGGCGATTCGCGAAATGCGCCCCATGTAAAGACAACAGCTGCTAAACAGAAACACCAACCAGCCCACGTACTGCAACCGCAAAAGGATCCAGTTCTGAAAACTGCATTTAGAAAACCCTGGCTTGGTCAGGGGGCTGCGCGGGAAGATGGTGAGAAACCCACATGACGTCTGCTTCCCCTTCACCGCGTGTCACGTTCACCAAGGGACACGTTCAAGACGAATTAGAGTGCCTTCAAAGAAAACATCTGTGATCCGAGATGACATTTCTGCTCCCCATCCATCCCTCCACGCTGCTGCCGCTTTTAGCAGCACGCACTCACGCAGTTGGCCTGCACCGACGGAGAAGATATAACCCAGCGACAAGAAAACTGGCATTTGCTAAGCACATCTACGTGAGCTCCAACCACTCCTGAGAAGGTCCAGGTATAATTTGCTCTATAAATCCAACAAAGCTGCTGAGCTAAACTGATGCTGGAAGTCCTGAGTCAGCCCCTGCGGCAGGGCAGGAAAAACAGCTGAAGAACAAGGTTCCAGTTCTCCCCCTGCCTCAGAAAAAGGCTCGAACCTCCTCGGGTTGGGAGCATCTCTGGGCTCCAGGAGGGATTTGCTGGCCTGGGAACAGGCTGCGCACATCACCTGCCTGCCACATCCAAGCTGGGGGAGAACGGGGTGGACATAGCGAAGTTAAATAAATAAATAGAATATTCTATATGAGAGAAATACACCTAGGAAGGCTACAGACTGGATATATCCACTTCATGCAGTTAAATAACGAGCCAATTTTGTGCAAGCAAGAGCTCGACCACCAGCAGAGCCGGTGCCTCCGCAGCCTCTGCCCTGTGCCCAAGGCTCCAGCTGTCGCCCTCACTGGCTCCGCTCCCAAAGCGCGAGCAAACCCCCAGCTGAGAGGGACCAACACAGTCACTGCTGCAAATCACGGAGACTTTAATTAAAACCACGATGTAGGACGAAGTGCCGGAGTTGCTGCTTCAGCAAGGAGCAGAGAACCTGGGATGGACATTGGTGGGAGCCAGAGGAAGGCGAGCAGCCGACTGATACGCGACGAGGGCACGTGCCAAGCCAGGTGATACGATTTAAACAAGAATTAGATGCTTGAAGTCCAAAAATCCCCAGCAGGACAGCGGTGCAGACTGAGGAATCAAGCAGCACAGAGCTCTGAGTGAGCCTCCTTGGTGGGTCCCAAGCCCAGGGAGCAGCAGCTGCCGGGGAAGGAGGCACCTCCCCACCCTTTGCTGCTGTATTTCTCATTCTTGGTGTCCCTCCACGCGTGGATGTCAACATTTCCACCCATCCTTTTGCATGGAAGCCCTATTTCCATCAGATGACCAGGAAAGGTACGTTCCTGACCCTTGGGCGGCTTTGGGAAACCAGGAGCTTTAGCTCAGCCATTGCTGGCCCCACACTTCACAGCCACATACAGCACGGTGACACCTGACAAAAGCCACCCAGCGATACAAGGGGACACAGGGAGATGCCCAGGGTCTCTGATTCAGGCGCTGGCTGCTAAACTGCTCCATTGGAGACAGACTCATCGCATCCCAGCAACCACAGAGACCTCCAGGAGCAATCCCTTTGGGAAGGCAAGACAAAACACACGTCCCATTTAGGGGTAAAACAAGACTAAACTCCAGTCTTCTGTTTTCATTTAAAATGCATATTTATAGAGTTGTTTCAGGCAGGTCAAAAGATTCTAGTCCTCTCCTGCCCAGAGCTGAGCCAGGAGCAGCACTGGGAAGCTCTGCTTTAGCTCTGCATTTCGCTGCCTCTTCATTTGGACTCTTCTTGCTCTCCTTCCTCTGAGCGACTGCAAGAACCTTTACAAGAGGGACCAGGTAGGTCTGGCAAAAGGGAAAAAAATTCACGAGCAGGTTTTTTTTTACTTTCCCCAACAGTAAGGCAGTGCGGCGGCAAAAGCCGAGCAGCCTGTCTGGGGACAGCCCCTCCGCGGGCTGTGGGGATGGCAGACAAAGGATCACGACTGCCCCGACCCCCACCAAACACCAGACCGGAGCCCCTGTCCCCCCACGCCCAGCCTGGGAACCCAAAGAAGACACATCCCCTCTCCAGCTGCAAAGTTGTGGACCACCTGGGTCAAGACCTGTAGACGTGGCAGCTCATCTCAAACCCAGCACCAGCTGCTCCTGCCCTCCCAGTGACGCTGCTGGTGTGACCCAGACCACGTCCCCAATTCAGTCACCTGCCTTGGAGACATGGCTGCTGGTGGCACTGGGAGTGCAGTCCCTCCACTCGAGGTCCAGCACAGCAACACCAGCAGGGAATGACAACAGGAAATATCCCAGGTATATCGCGCTGTCCTGGGCCAGTTATGCTGTTTGTTTCCAGCACAAGTATATAAGCGCGTGTAAAGCTGCATGCTTGCCCCCCATGCTGCCTTTGCTCAGGCGATGCCTCCCTAAAAGCACTGGGGAAGATGCTGCTTCGTGGGGAAATCCCTTTGCTATGGGGCTGTTGCTACAATTTATGACCAAGCAGCAGCAACCACGGTCACCTTGTGCCACCAAGGCCAGCGCGGCCCCGGAACAGGAAAGCACGGAGGAGAAAACAGGAGTGAAGAAGGCAGGTTGGACCCAGCGATGAATGTGTGCGAATATGTGAGGTTTTGTGCCCATGAAGAGGGAGCCTGAGGATGCACCGCTCGAGCAGTGTCCTTGCATAGCTGTTCCCACAGAGCCGGGTCCCTCCGGGGACCTTGTCTCCGGCTCCAGAGCCAGCTCAGACCCCCGCAGCCCAGCGAGTTCCCAGCTTCGCCCAAGAGAAGAGGCAGGACGGGAAAAGGAAGACCCGGGAACCTCGCGGAAGAGATGGAGCGAGGAGGGGCTTTCCTTACCCAGAATAAGGGACAGATGGTACCCTGGGCTTTCAGCAACCCACAGACCTTCCCTACAACTCCCTTTACCCGTTTCAGACCCCCCCGTGCAAGCAGAGGCGGCTGCCCACAGCCACGCGCAGGCTCACGCCTCACCCCTCGCAGTGGTTTCCCAAACCAAACAGCAACAGGAAACTTCAATGAAATTCAAAAGGGAAATTGCAGTTACCACTGCTCAACACATACACACGTGCCTTCCTCCCATCCGCACCCCCTTCCTCCCGGGAAGGGAAGCGAGGCAGCCCCAACTCAAACCCCATTCCCAGAGCCGTTCACAGCCGTCACGCTGCCCGCGGACGTGAGGAGCGCAGAAGCACAGCCCCGGCGTGGCCGCTGGCGAGACATCCCCGTGCTGGGGACATGCAGGAGGAGCTGCTGCGGGTCCCGTCTCCTGTGCAAGGCCAGCGAGTCACTTTGGATCTGTGGTTGCCGATGAGGATGTGCAGGAATGAATGGGCTGCGTGTGACGGGCGAGGTGATGAGGAGGGGGTGAGGGGAGGAGGAAGAGCGTCGCTCTACGTCTTCCGCTGCCTCGACTCCTCCCGTGGCCTCCTTAGGACGTCACAGGCTGGATGGGGAGCAGGCTGCCGAACTTAAAGTGCTGGATCACGGGAAACTTCTCCAGGCACTGCGGGAGGGGAGATAAAGAGGGGTGAATTCAGGAGATGTTTCTACCGTACACAGGCAGCCAGAGCTACATCCCGTCCCTGGGGTCAGGAGATAGCGAGCTCGGGGCCAGGCAGCTCAGCTGCAAACAGGGGGGTCAGTCCCAGGATTTCCCCCCATTTCCATGAGGTTCCTCAGCCCAGTGACACTCCAGAACCCACTTCCCTTCAGCCAGAGCCTTCCACTTGCTGAGATTCAGGCCTGGAGCATGAGCGGAAGAGGCATGTTTATGTCAGCAGCTTTCTCTCACACCACCCCTCCTTGCTCAAGCTGATCTTTGAAGAGCTTCACCCTACAAACCCTTTGAGAACAGCAGAACCCCCCTGGGGAAGAGCCTCCCCCTCCCCAGGACAGCGGGGAAGCTCAGAAGCCCAGACCTATGGTAATTCCTTTGGAGCCAGAGGTCAGACAACTGGTTCCAGCACAAATGAACTGCTCACAAGCACACCGGAGCCATAGCAAGTTGAGAGGTGGTGAAAGTATCTGCTCCTGGGGAATAACAGCCATGCAGAAAACCACCAGCTCCATGGCAAGGCACCAAGGAGAAAGAAGTCCTGTGAGCACCAGGGCACATCACCTTCAAACCTTCCTAACGTGTGGGATGCTCAGAGCTGCCACCATCTCCCAGCACGGCCACTTAGACAAATCCTCCGAGGAAGCAGCGCTGGATGGCAGTGACGTGATAGAGGAACAGAGAAAAATGAATACTGGAGATGGTGACAGCTAGAAATGTCAGCCCAGCCAGCTCCAAGGGGTCCCATGGAAGATCAGACTGGTTTGGGCTCTGGATGAAGAGACTTTGCCATCAGTGGGAAGAATGGGTATCCATTCCACTTAACACATTGTCAGCCCAAAAAGAGACAAGTAGAGAAACTTCTATGTCCAGCAGGATTAGCACAAATGTCCTGGATTATTAGAAGTACCAAGAGACAGGACCCTCCTTGCATCACATGTGGGTGAAACTTGGCCAACACCAGCTCAGTGGAGGAGATAAGCTTATTTTCTTCTTGCCATCACCTTGTTCACCTTGAAGATCTGCTCAAGACTCAACTGGGGAGTAGAAACGTGCATCAGGTCCAACCTTTAAAGATGGAACTAGGACTAGATTAGTTACAATGGAAACTATTTCCTGACTGACTGCAGCAGAGAAGGAAAGGTCAGGAGACTCAAAAGCAGGCTCAGGGGAAAAACATCAAGGCTGCTGCTTTAACCACACTCTATTCTGTCGACTTCTCCACTTGCCTTTGATGGTGAGAATAAGAAAAGCCGTTGCACTTCCAAGCGAGCACGTCTTCACCCATTATATTTATATTATAAATAGACACATTTGAGATTTCATAAACACACACAGGGCTGAAGACACATGGTCTTCAGTCTGCTGCCCATGGCAGACCCTACAGCAAGCACCCGAGAGCGCCTGAGCGCAGACAAGAGCTCCCAGCCACACAGCCACACCTCAGCTTTCTGTTGGCTGTTTGAAGTCATCCCGTGGAGGGGACAGAGAAGAGACAGAGCATCCAGAGTGCTTTTCAAATGAACCAGATCTGGGGACTGCCCTGCTCCTGCCAAGTGAGAGCTGGTTCTGAGTGAGCATTTGATTTCTCCTGCTCTGCTTCTACCAAGTGACCCCTTCGCCCTGCTGCTGCCTCCAACCAAAGCCGGTCACGGTCAGCGCCGCCCGGCACCGAGCACTTCTCAGCCACCCCAGACGTGTCAAGGAGCCGGAGCTTCCATCCGAGTGTTTGATTTCACCTGATCTAATTGCAACGGGTGATCGGAGGGGCAGGGAGAAGGGAGGGGGTGGGGGGGGGGAAAAAAAAACAAGGAAATCTTGCTTTCACCTTATCCAGTCAGACAAAACCCTACACCACAACTCCAAACCTTCTGTCTCTTCACTACCACAGACTGACCTCAGCCTCAGGGGCTGCCTGCCTCGAGCTGGACAAAGACCCACGTCAGCACCCAGGGCTGCTGGCTCACACATCTTCTGCTAACGCTGGCAGTGGCTCATTGGAGCAGGGCTGCAATGGGGGAGGCTGCGCAGCTGGGTACCTCGAGCAGAAACTTGCTCCGGGAACGAGCAGCAAACAGATCAGATCTTCAGTAGCGGCTGTGGGTGCCCAGCCTGAAACACCTGGGACTCGGTTTGCAAAGAATGAAGCCTCAGCGACTCCTGAACATTGTGTCACTCCCAGAAAATCAGTAAGAGACCCTCTAGTTGGAAATGTCGGTAAAATCCGCACAATCAGGCACGCCATAACTGAAAGCTCTGCCCAGCCACACTGCTGCGTCCGTGCTCTGCTCATCTCCCAGGCCAGGCAGGAGCGGCTGAGCAACCAGCGGGCTGGGAGACCCCCAGAGCAGATAGAAAGAACCAGTGAGGACTTCGTCCCCCTCTCCTCACCCACCCAGGTGAACACAGACACCACGCAGAGCCAGGAGAGGACACTGCTGCCTGAGGATAATGCACTTAGGAATATTCCTTTAAAATCTACAAATGTTCTTTGAGGAAAAAACTAAATTCAAAGTGCTGTGTTTGACTCAATGTTTTCTACACCTTAGCCTAAATCTGTGTCATTATCATAGCAGTTTTTGCATTCTCCCCTTGACACAGCTACATCTCTAGATACTTCTAGAAACGCACCGGTATTGGATCCAGCATTTCCACACAGAATGTCATCTATTCAAAACACATCAAGGACTCCAGAGAAGCCCATGTCTTGGGTGCACCTAAAAGAGTCAGACAATCTCCCAGTCTCTGGAGGGTCCCCCCGCTGCCCTGTCCCCAGCACGTGGTGGCCCCAAGACATCAGTGCACACGCACATTGCACCGTGGGCACGTCCCTGTCACCTCCAGCCACATATGTGGTACACTAGGTGGGAGCATCCACAGGGCACATGGGGGACCAGGCAGGAGCACCCAAACAGCGTGGGGCACGTGGGGTGCCAGAGGAGCACCTGAACAGCGTGAGAAGGAACTGGTCCAAAGGAAAGGAAGGGCTGTCAAGGCAGCAGCAGATGATGCTCAGGCTTGAGGTTTTAGGGGACGCACGTTTCACTTTAACAGCTCTCCCAGGGCTGGGGTCTTCCCTCCAGACCCCCCCAGCCCCTTCGGATCTCACTCCAGAGGCTCCAGCTCAGGGTTTCCCAGCACACAGCATCTCCAGCCCCGTGATGGAGCTGTGAGCGGGAGCAGTCCCGGAGGGGCAGCCCAGGGACACCTCTCCGAGCAGCAGCCAGCTGAGGGGGTCGACCCCCAGCCCCGCTTGCTTCTCCTCTTCCGAGGGCGGGAGGAAAGCTGAGCTGGGGGCAGAAGGAGCCAGCGGGCCTGGGAGTGACACCTCGAAGATTAGAGAGGTATGTGGCCTGGAACCTAAACACAGGATGTGCAGCAGAGGAAGGGCTGGGGGAGGGAGCGGCGAGTTCGGCACAGTTAACCCCTTTGTGCGCTGGGCCTGAGCGGAGCTGCCCGAGGAGCCCCTGCCATATGTCCCAGCAACAGGAGCCTGGTTGACATGAGCAGAGACCACAAGGTGTAGGATTAACTCTTTCAAGCCCCAGCAGTCTCCCTGGGTGCACCATGCAGCTGCACCATCCCCGCTCCTCCAGCATCTTCAGCGCAGCCCATACAGTCCCATCCTGCCCAGTAAGAGATGCCGCCTGTCGGCTGTTCCCTCCAAAGGCCCAGATGTGACAGTTCCTGTCCTGCTTCCTCAAGCTCGGGGTTAGCTTGAGCAGGAAGGAGAGATAAGGGAGAGCCAAAACTGCCCAGTTCCCGGTTCCCCAGGTCAGGGCTCGCCAGGAAAGCGTGGCTGGGGCAGCGCCAGCAGAGCCCCGGCACGTGGAGGACGGCCAAGCTGGAGAGGCTGCTGCAGCCTTGCTGGTCCGGCACACGGAACGTATGAGACTGGAAGTGAGGGAAGATAGGTAGGAAGCGTTCAGCCTGCTCCGGGGCTCTTGAAACATGCCTTGATAATTTAAACTAAGTCTCCTCCGGCTGGTAAAATAGCAGTGTGGGGATCAGAAGGATGAGCAGGTTGAGACATCGGCCCTAATTTGAAGACCTGCAACTTGCACTATGGGAAGACAAAAGTCATGTCTGCAAGGAACGGCCACTTTGGGACTGGTTTGGGGGCAGGAGCTTCTTTCCAACCAGCAGCACCTGAACTGCCAAGGGCTCCCAAGGCACATCCAGCATGGGGGAGCAGCACCTGCAACGTGACCCCCACCCAAGGAGCAGCAGAGTTGACCCGCAGTGAAGTGGAAGCGGGGAGCCTCCCCCTGCCCGGGGCGCTCACCTCGGCCTTGTACATGCGGATGAGGCCTTGGTTGACCTTGGACCAGGAGGGGACAGCGCTGATGTTCCAGAGCTGGTTGGAGTGCTCGGCAAAGGGACCCGTCTTCATCTGCAAGAGAGACGCGAGCGCGGGATGAGGGAGCGGGGCCGGCTCGGGAGCTCCTGCGCTCGCCGTGACTCACGCTCGCGCTCTCTCCCAGTAAACATTCCCACCAAGCCCTGTGACCCACGCACCAGCCCCCTCGCTGCGCCCTCCCCGCCACGGCCACATCACACGAAGCCGTGGCAACCCAGCTCCCCCCTTCCCCGAGAAAATCAAGCTTTTTCCTGCCACGCACCTCCCTCTGCACACCTCCCTTCTAATGACTGCATTAAAAAAGCCCCATGTAAATCCTGTTCTTCCCCCCCTCCAAGTAAAGCTTGGCTCAATGCTGTTCCTATTCTACCCAGAACCCTCCCAGTGCAGCACTGCTGGGCTTTCCAAGAAAATGACTCATTCCCCATTCAGATCAACAACAAGCAGCCGCGACAAACCGCCGCTGCCTGCCCTGAACGCGGAGGGCAGCGCAGGTTGGCAGCAGCTCCGGTGTCCGCAGCCCGTTCCACACCTGCCTCTGGCACAGGAGGGTCCGGGGGAGGCAGGAGCAGGGGGGACACGCTCCAATCCCGCTCTCCAAACCGGCTCCGGAGCTGCGAGTAGCTAGCTTGCAGCAGATGCTTTACATTTATTTTATTTTTTTTACACTCCAGTGTTTCTCCTGCCAGGGTGAGGGGTTTGGAGGAGGGAGGGCAGGGGAGAAGCTATGATCAGGGACAGTTGCATGTAGATTCCCTGGGTAGTTGTCTCTCCTTCTCCATGAACAAAAACAGACCCTCAGGGAGAAAAAGAAACACAAGGCAGCCGCTCTGCCTGAGCGAAGTTCCCATGACATCAGAAACCACAAGGCCGAAGCTCACGCTAAAAAGGAGCGTGGGGAGAGAGGAATCTCTTGGACTCTCATTCTCGACTCAGGGCTCAAAAACTAACCCCTTCCCTCCATACACGCACAGGCCTGGAGCGAGGGTGGGAAAAGAGCCTCCAAAATCACCTCTCTGTCCATTTGAAAAACAAGCAAGGCCGAGCAATCTGCTTTGGGAAATTGGTGCCGCCCTTCTGCAAGGTCTGTGTGGCACCAGCATGCTGCAGAGAAAGAAAGAGAGAGGGGAATGGCTGGAGGGAACCCAAAAAAACCTCCCTGCTTGGAGGATGACGTGTTTCAAACCTGCTGACCTCAGGGCTGAGCACCGGGAGAAGCGGGTGGGTAGTTTTTCCCGCTGCCCGGAGAGCACAGACGCGTCCCCGCTTCCCCTCGGCGCTTCTCGAGAGCCGGAGGATGACGGATGAGCCTCTCAGCCCTTCCCGCTCCCCTCCGCCGTGTGCGCTTTCCTTGCGGACACAAGATAAAATGCACAGATACGCAAAGCACGACGTTACCCGGCAGAGCCAGCACGTTATTAAAGTGCGAGGACTTGGCACCGGCGGGCACCCGAGTTAAAGGCCGCCGGGAGCTCAGCATCAGGCGGTTCGCTCGGAGCGTCCCCATCCCCGTACGAGAGGTTTGGCTGAGCATGTTTTGACACCAAACCTTCCTCCAGTGTTGCCGCCCCTTGTGGGGGCACAGTTTGCATCGGCCACCACCTGGGCCCTCCTCACCTGGGGTGCCCGGCGAGGGACGGCTTGGCTACGGTTTTGAACTGGGGAGAGAGGAAAATAAAGGGCAAACAAAAAAAGTCATCTCCTTCCAGCCACAAAGGGCAAGAGGGAGAGCTGTGGGGGGAGAGCGAGAGGCGGCGAGCGCTGCAGTCCCGCAGTGACCCCAGGGGAATGGAGTGAGTCAGAGCAGCCATATTGAGCAGGAAATTACTCACAGACGCGGCGTTCCTGCCTCTCGGTTCCCAAGAGAATCGGCCTTTTGTAAATGGTTCCTCTGTCAGTGCCGGGGGGAGGGGGACGGCTGAGGCCGTGCTTTCCTGTCAGCTCCTTCCCTTCCAGCAGAAACCCGAGCCCTCCCTTCCCAAACCTCCAAATTTAGAAGCCAGACTGAAGCTGAAATTCCTGCTGCCTGGGCTCTCGGAGCAGCATCTGGGCCATCGCGCCGATCGTACCCGGCACCCCTGTCCTGCAAAAACGCACACAGCCCCGCCACCGCCGCTGTCCACAGCGACGCTCCCAAATGCTCCTCATCCTCACGGGTACCACACGCACACCCCGCAGCGTGTTTTGGCCAGCAAGGCGGCAAGGGGACCTCTTGAGTCCCAGCCGGCTCCATAAACCTCGTCCTCTTCCAGAACCACGCGTTCAGGTCCAAAACCACCCCGCGGATTTCCCAACAACAGCCCAGCTTACACGAGGCTCGCTGACGGTGCTGCTGTAAGGAGGATGAGGAAGATGCCGTGGCGGGTTCAGCCTGGACATCGTCTCGCTGCTACTTTAAGAACCTGAGGTTTAAATATATGCATGGCAAACACCACAACGGTGTATATTCATGTCCCAGGGGCTGCAAAAAATACCTGCTCAAGAGAGTATTCTCTTGCTTGAAAGAAAACAACCGGCCTCGGTTGTAGGTCGCTGAAACAAAACCTGTTCTCATGTCGGTGAGACGTATCAGACCCTCTATGGGAACCGCTGCGGTGTTTGCTACGTGTTTAACACTTTTAAAGGAGAGCTGTTTCCAGCTGAAAAGCTCAGAAGAAAATAGTATCGTTCATTTATTAAAGTCTTTTAATCCCTTCTATCTTTTTCCTTGCTATTTTGTTCTGTTGTTGATTTTGGAGAGGAAGCGTTTGGAGGTACTGGAGGCTGGCTCAGCCCCCTCTAGTGGCAGTACCAGCCTTCCCAGGCATTTGGGTGAGAAAAATCAAATTTTATAAGCAAAATCTTTACAAAAAAAAAAAAAAAAAGTGTTTGCATAAAGACGGATTGAAAATGCCATGGAGTTGATAATGTGGGTTATTGCCATCCCTCAGCGGCTCAGGCCAGGAGGGCTCCCTGCCACCAGGTGGCACTGAGGAACGCAGCAGAAACACCGAATTCCACGATTCTGAACAAACGTATTGAAAATTAAGTGAAATCACTTGTTTTAAATCTACTAAAAAGCGAAGTTTCCGCAGGCAAAAGCAGCATGAGCTGAAGAAGCAGAATGGTGCCGTGTGAGTTAAACTTCACGTGTCACCTGTGTACTGCAGAATTTTCTACACACGTGTCAACAGTTGCAGGTTTAAATGTTTTTAACAGGTTAGTGCACTGTCTGAATATTCCAGAGGCACAAATTAAAATAAATCTTAGAGTATCTTGGCTCCTGTTTTCCTGTCCTTCTCTTGATCTCTTCCGCCAGTGCCTCTTTACTACCCATGGCGTGATTTAGTTCTGTTTTAAGGGTTAAACCCGTGCGGTGCTAAGTACCAACAAACTCTACTAGATTCAGCAGTACCTGACTCAGCACCTCCTGGGGTTTGGGCCAAAGGCTCCTATGAAAATTCCCAACGTGAAAGGCTAAGTTCATACTCTGTAACCTCCCTTCTCATCTAATCACTAAATTAGAGAGGCGAGGAAAGGGGAAAGCAAACAGAACAAAGGGAAGAACCGTACTTTGTCCTTCAAAATTAATCCCATCAACTCTCTCTTGCCAGAGACATGAAATCCCTCACCACAACAGAGCGGGTGGTTCTTGCTCTCCTTGCCCAGACCGTGCAGCACGAGGGACGGCAGAAACACAGCAGCTGAGGACAGAAAGCCGCGAGCTCCCTCGTGGAGAAACGCTGTTCACGGTCGGCAACACGCTGAGCATCGCCAGCCCCTCACCCAAGGGCCACAGAGTCCTTGAGCAGAAACACGATCCCAACAGCATTGCCAGCTGGGGGAACCTCAGCACCATCTCCGCTCTGGATCACTTGCAAATAAGGCACGTTTAATGGGCAGAGCTTTTGGCGGAATCTGGAGGAGACCAAGCCGCATGGAGGTCTGGGAGCCTGCGCTAAAGCCCAGGGCCTGCCAGGCAGCACCCAACGGCTGGAGGGAAGGGAGGGTTTCTTGGCAAGCCCAGACATTCTGCAGCTCCTACTTCATCTTCTGAGCACACTTGCAGGCACCAGCCTTCTCCATCCAAGTTCCCACTGACTGATCCACGTGATGATCCAAGGTTATTTGTTTGCTCTTGTTACAGCTCCCTTCAACTGCAATCCACACCCCGTCCAGCTTAACTATACTTTCCTCTTGATACCCCTGTCTTGACTCATTCAAGGAGAGCGCCTCAGACATGCAACAACAATTTGTCCACACGGTTCCATGAGAGCAAACAAACAAGCAAAGGAGGAAGAGAAAACCGCAGCCAGAGCCAAGTATCTAATGTCAAAAGAACTTCCCTGCGGGACAAACCTCCCAGCCCTCACCTCTGTAATGAAGAGGATGCACTCCAGGAACATGAAGTCTTTATGGTTTTCGTTTACCACCTTCTCGTCAACAAAGTGTCGAGGCTCCAGATTTGGATGGTCTAAAAAGAGACAACAGAAAGTAACCTGCATGGCACCCCTGCTTCTGTGATCAAATTCAATCAGGCCTTGTCCTGCCCCTCTTCCACAAGAAACATAATCAGCCCAGAGCTGCTCCCTTCAGTCTCATCTCCCACTCCAGTGCCTCAGCAGTGAGGGCAACTGGTAAACTCTCCAGGGCAGAAAATATGTTTTCTAGCACCAGAAACAAGACTCGCCTTTCAAAAAGCTTGTAGTCATTTCAATAAAGACAGATGTACTGTACAATGAAGCCTTCCAGCTCCCAGCCGAAGCAACTAGCTTTATTCGGAAAGCTGAGGGAAAAAAAAAATCTCCAAGCAAACTATTCTGCTGTATTATACACAAATTTGACATATTTGCATTTAAAAGTCAGTCCCAAGCTTCACTGTCTTTGCAACCTAGACGGACGGGACAGGGGGCAGGCTGGGACATGAGAAGATTTTTCTTAGTACCTATCAGCTGGGAACTGCCCCATATGAAAGGCAGAAATTGGAAGTCATCCAGGCCCCACACGCCCTGGCTGCCAGCAGGTTCCATTCTGTAGGTCTTCTGAAGTTTTCGCATCACTTCGAGGTACCTGAGACCAAAGAGAGAAAGAAGGGTTAAGACAAGGACGTCTTCTGTCTTCTTTGACTTACATGAGGACAAGGACAACCAGTTTGTGGAGGACACAACCTCCATTGCTTTGCAGCAGAAAGCAGCCTGATGGTACGTATAATAACAAACACCAGTACCTTTTAAAAATTGTTGGGGTTTTTTTTGACACCAAATTCACTAAGAAATCAAATGGCAGAGGTTTATTTTATCTGCAATGCCTTATGCTGGTGCAAATCTTTCCCCATCCTCACTGTTATTACAAAACATTGATACCTCACTCTACTTCAACAACTTCCAAAAGAGCTCAGCAAGCTTTCCACCGTACAGCAACCGCTACTTCCACTTTTTGGGTGGAAAACTAAAGCTGGAAGTACTATTGAAGGAAACCATTTACATGCCACCAGTGATACAGCTGGGATTAGATCTCTGGGCTCCAAACACTCATTGCACCAGTTTCATCACTACCAACTCCACCTCCTGGACTGGAAACACATCTCGAGGAGCCATGGAGCCACTTTCACAGATATCTTTTTTTTAATGCCTGAGGAGATGCTAGATCCCCTGACCAGATATTCCTGTGCATCCGAAAGCACAGAGCTTCACCCACACACCTCTGCAGAACTCAGTAACTTGTGCTCAACTGGAGTCACTTTCCAGAAAGACGTTCGGCCTCTAGCAGACAACGTGCTGTCTCCTCTTTTGGAAATTATAAGGGGTTACCATACAATCCATTAAAAAGTTCATTTGCCTCTTAATTTTGTCTAAATTTGTCTTCAGATTTCTCATTCTGCCCTTTCTCTCTAGGCCAGCAGGCCCTTCAGCACTCATGTTCTCTAATTATGTACCCGTCTTTGTAGAAGGCCCTCGGCTTGCCCAGCTCACACCCCAGGAGGAGGCTCTTCTTACAATTTCTCACTCCCAAATGTGTGCAGATGAGGGGAAAGAAAGGGAACACAATCAGCCCAGACTACAGGAGGAATCTGGTGTACAGAATAGGCAGTAACATCTCACGTATCTCAGGCACCAGGAGGTGGACTCTGTCAGGGATCTGCCCCCAAACAGCCCAACGCTTCCAGCCCTTCTCCTGCCGTTACCTCACCTGTTAAATACTTTAAAGACGATGGCCATCTGGTCATCCACTCTGAGCACACCGATTTTGCAGAGGCAGCAGAGAAAGGCTGCAAATGCAGCTTCGTGCCCTGGTTAAAAGAGATAAAGAGATGTGACACTGGTGTCCCTGGTCCCCAGGACAGCCTCTCTGTGGGCACCACAACAGCTCTTCAGAAATCACAGCCAGCTGTCCCCAAGGTGCTCCCTCGTCCTGCTGATGACATGAGTTGGCAATATTTCATCCCCACACAGCACCCCCAAAAAGTATAACTTCTAGACATTCATGAGGTGATTATTAACCCTGAGGAAAGAGGAAAAAAGGAAAAAAGTTATTGAGGAAAACCAGCTCTGGCACTGGGTGTGCTGGGAGCAAGGCAGGGCGTTTCCCGGGAGCTTGGCACAGCAGGGGAAGTGGAACACTGCAGAGTTGTCTGCTTGGGGTATGCAAAAGAACCTCACATCTACAAATAAACAGATTTCCTCCTGCTTCAAAAGTATCTGTGTCGGAAGGACGCAGATCCCAGGACGCTGCTGGGAACAGTCCGTCTCAGAAGGTGCTGGGATCTCAGGTGGAGGCTCTGCAGCTCAGTCCTCCAGTTAACAGCAAGGAAAAAAGAAACAACCAGCAAAACCAGAGCCATGTCTTTTAGTGGAAGGGACCACAGAAGAAGGGAGGGTACAAGATCATCAGCTCCACGCCCCAAAGAAATGCAGCTCCCACTGTAGGAACAAAGAGCACCTGTGGTCCAGCCACTGTGAGCCAGGACATGAGCCACTGGCTCAGGACACAGAGGACAGGGGGAAAGGCTGAATTTCCCTCCCTGAGCTGACCAAACCCCAGGCAGCAGGTCCCTTTCCAAAGACAACATCTCCCCCTGGTGCCGGCAAGCTGCAGCTCTGCTGGCAAGCACCGCTCAGCCTCTTCATCCTTGTACCCACCATCCTCCTCCTCTCCCTGACCAGATGCGGTTTCTTTGCCCCCGCAGCATCTTGCTCTCCTGCCTTTTGGGGGGGATGCTCTCCTCGGCACATCTCCTGTCCTCCAAACAGAGGAGCAGAGCATGTTGACAATTCTGGATTTAAGTCTAACCGAAGCCAGTGCAGTTACTCCAACCTGCAATTCAGTGTCTCCTTAGGTGGAAAATGCTTCTACCTTCAGATTTCAAACCTCTCTGTAACCTCTGATGTCACTTCTAGGGAGCACCAGACTTCAAGCCACCTCCCACTGAACACAAACTTGAACTGGAACTAGAATGGGAACCAAGTAATTGTATTTTATCCCTCTGAACTGCCTATTGCAGATCAGCCATGCAGGACTGCTGTATCCTACAGCTTATCCCAGAACAGTTTGGACAGCTCGGTTCACATCTCCTCGGCTGAGACATGAGAAGGGTGTTTTAGCTCTGGCACAGCCCTGCTGCCAGCCCCAGCTCCCTCAGTCACAGCCCACGGTGGGCGCAGGGCTGAGGAGACCTGAGAATTAAGGTGTTTGTATCAAGCTGGCACTAAAACAAAAAAAAAACCACCACCACCAAACAAAAAGTGGCACTAACATATTTAAATAAATGTGGCACCAGGCTCCAAAGGATCACTACCCAAGGAAATCAAGCCACACCAGGACGGACGCCCCGGTACCTGTGCCATAGTCAATGCGGGTAGAGTTCCCCACGGATTCCTTCAGGTACACGGCCACTTCTGGTGCAGCGTCAGCCAAATGCTTGGGGATCACTGTTGCCACCAACTTTTCTGCTTCCTGAAAGACACAAGAGGCTCCCTTGGACCAGACGCTCTCACAACTGGAGAAGACGGCACCAGATGAGGGGTGATGCACATCCAGAGGAGAATCCTTCACAGCTTATCTGAGCAATTCCTCTGCAGGCTGCTTGGCTGTCACACAATGATGGAGCCGTTCTGCCGCCCCCGCTGGGCATGCTGCCCTTCCACGGGAGCTGCATCGCACACTACACATGAAAGACATGCTCACCTGGTCTAGTTTGGCGTACCAGGTCCTGAAGGCTTTGTTCCCAAAGCGAGAAGGTTGATCCACTGGTGGGGTTTCATCGATCCATCTGTCAAGGGTGTTCAGAAGAGCCACCAGCTTTTCAATGGGCTGCAGAGACAAAGAAAATGGGGGGTCACAGTGACATAAAACAGAGCAGTCCCTCAGGCTCTGACATCTCTGCCCTGGATTTGAGTTGTTAAAGCCCGTGCCGTCCTTCCCAAGGGTGGCAAAGGCAAATGGGATGCGCCAACCCCCCCTGAAATGCAGAGAGGCAGAGAAAACCGTCCTTCCCCTCAGAAGATCAGTCCAGTACAAAGCCCAGCCCGAGGCAGGCTCTCCAGTCACCCACACAGTCTTTCATGAGCTGTAACAGCTCTCTGCTGCAAAACCTCTGGGAGAAGAGGGACAGTAAGCTCTGAGCTGGAGGGCACAGGGACTGAGAAGGGAAGAGCTGCACAATTCAGGGATCTACAACACAAAACTGAGGCTCTGCATCCTGAGTGTGGGACACAGCACAGCATGCACCATACATCCTCACCAGCAGCTGATGGTGAGACTGAGAGACCCTTCTCAAGGCCTCTAATCTTAGTCCTGAAGAGTGTCTTAGGAGCCAGGATTAGCAGGGATGGTCTTAGCATTTGTACAGCTAAGCGCAGCAGGGCCTAAGCACAAATCGACCTTCTCAGCATGATTTCTGTTGCTTTGAACTCATACCGGCCAGAATACGGCAGCTCCAACCTAGCGATACCCAGCGCACATGGCAAAATACAACCCAGCCAGTGCGAGAGGCAGTCTGGCTTGCCCACCAGCGGTCTCATCAGAGAAAGCAGAAGAAACTCTTGGCTCTCAGAGGAACATTTCAACACAAACACAAAGCTGATGGGAAGACAAATGCAACAGTGAGACAACAGAGCCATCTTTCTGACACCTAGTGCGGGACAGAGAAAGTGAGAAGCCTGTGTAGGATGGAGGGGAGTAATTGGAGGAAGCACTGCTGTGGCCAGGAAGGAAAAGAAGAGAGGTTCAGCAGGCAATGCAGCACGATGTCTCGGGCTGTGCTGTAAGGATCAGGGTTTGCCAGTGGACACAGCCTTGCTGGGGAATGGCTACATCCTGCGCACCAAGAGGCAGCACCGCAGGCGGCACTTTAAGCAGCTCCAAACAGTTTTAGGAGGCTCTGCCGACAACTGGTCAAGCCTGCCAGAGGCTCTGGGATTCTCCTCACCCAACTCCAGGCAGCCGGAGAGCCGACAGCCACCGCAGCAGCTGGCCAGGCCCCGGGCAATGTAGGCTCCTCTGTCTCGAGAGGGGATTCCTCCTTCAAGGGGACAAAGAGGACGGCAGAAGCGGCGGCTGTTTTGACTTTGCTGGAGGCATCGACCGTGTGAAGCTGGCTGGTCTCCTGGGCTGCGGTTCAATTCTTCACGCTGCCTGCTGGGAGGACAAGGAAACGGCCGAGCCCAGCAAGTTTCCAGCCCTTGAAGTGCCACTCAAAGGGGACGGGTGGAGAGAAGGGAACGGCAGAGCTGCGCTGGGGATCGCTCCCCGTAGGAAGGGTCTCAGGGCAGACACGGCCTCCCACAGACAACGGCTCCTGCGGGGCTGAGGACATGGGGGGATAAGCCAGTGGAAAGCAGGATCGGGCAGAGGAAGAATCCACCCACCCCACAGGACTTTGACACTTGGCCACTGAGCCACAGAGGACAAGACATAGAATCATAGAACAGTTTGGGTTGGAAGGGACTTTCAATCCACACCTAGTGCCAGCTCTGCCCTGAGTAGGGACATCTTCACCAGCTCAGGTTGCTCAGAGCCCCGTCCAGCCTGCACTGGGATGTCTCCAGGGATGGTTCATCCCCCACCTCTCTGGGCAGCCTGGGCCAGGCTCTCACCATCCTCACTAAAAAAATTCCTTCCTCATGTCCAGCCTGAATCTCCCCTCCTTTACTTTAAAGCCATTACCCCTTGTCCTACCATAACAGGCCCTGCTAAGAAGTCTGTGCCCATCTTTCTTATAGACCTGAGCAACACAGAAGACCCCAGTGCCAAGGGACACGAGGGCCAGAAGCTCTGGGTGTCGTGGTGAGGCTGCAGCTGGAGCCACTAACACCTGGTGCCCCAGATCCCGTGGACCGAGGCAGCACAATCCTCTCTGCTCCAGCTCCCTGCTGCCCAAAACACTGCAGAAACCCAGTGTCTCCCCACTGCACTGGTCCAGGTTTGGACTCAGCTCTACTCCTTCCCAGCTATTGCATTCCCCTCCAATTAAGCAACAGTGTCCCCAGCACTGGGTTGCATAAAATAATTAAATCATGCTGGTGATTTATCCGCTGGCACCAGCAGCTCATTACGAGCAGCTACCGTATTTCAAACCCCTCTCAGCGAGCGCTCAGTGCTGCTGGATAAATGGAGGCGAGGACGGGCTCCTTCCCCCTCCCCAGATCTGCCCGCAGGCCTCGGGGAGCGCGAGAGTCCAACTGCCCCTTCCCCACTCGCTTGCTTTAAAGGGATTAAAAAGCCCAACCCCACAGAACACGGGAGAGCAGGACCCAGCTGCTGCTCAGCCATGCCAATAAATAATTAAAGAGATGTGGCTCGTTTGGGGCTCAAGGCCCTTTGAAAAAGGGGTTACTAAAAAGCAGCAGCTTCCCATTGTCCAGCAAAGGAAGCTTGCGCATCTAGGGCTGAGCCCAGCAGGGGAGAAGGAGGGAAAAGCTGAGCTTAGGCAAACACAACCATCAGCACCACTGCAGCCTTGTTTTGCCTGGCTGGTTTTCTAAGCTCTATTTTTGCTCTACCTTTCCAGTGATCAAAGCAAGGGCAGCCTCCCCTCCCAGCTCCCCGCTCTCCTTGCTCTTCTCGTCGTGCTGATTCTGCATCCCCTTGACCCTGAGTCCGCCATCGGTCCCAAAGGCAAAGCACGGAGCCTCCGACGGAGCAGAGACCTGTCAGTACCTCTGAGGAGCAGGGGAGGTGCTGAGAAAGCATCACGGCAGCCAGAGCTGCCTGCGGGAACCAAGCCTGTCTCTGTGGGCTCCTCAGGCCCTGTCAGAGGGGGGAATTGCTAAAATCGCGGCATTTGCTGCTTCTCCCACTTCCCTCCTGGAACCAGAGCAAGCTACAAGACCGGCCAATCTCCCCCAGTGCAGTGAACGGTTTGAAGGGCATGACTGCTCCTTGCACGGACAAAATTAACCTCCTCCTTGCTGCGCTGCTCCTCTGAGCAAAGTCGCAGCTTTGCAAAACCGCTGCAGGCTGCAGCCCCAGCTGTCGCGGCCCGGATCCCCGCGTGAGAAGAGTTCCCTCCTGCAGAAGGCAGGTCACAGCCTATCAGTCACACAACCTTGCGCCAGACACAGCGCCTACGCCAGAGTCCTGAACAACAGCTCAGCTATCGCTGCTTGTCAGATGGCTCCAGCAAAACCCCAGACAGCTCCACGCAGCTTTTCCGTAAGAGCAGAGCAAGCTCAGCAAGTCTCGGAGGGGGCTCAGCCCCCAAAGGATCCAGCTCTCGCTCCAGCAGGCAGTTTGGTATCGACACACACTACTCTGGAAACCATTAAGCTGCCTCTTTCAAAGCAGAGCAGACTATACCTCCATACCTCTTTTTTTTTTTTTCTTTTCTTTTTTTTTTTCCCCCCACAGCAAAGCAATACCAGTAAGTCACGGAGAGGATACACGTTCAGCAGAAAGGATTCCAGGAGGTCATTTGCCAAAGAAAGGCGTCCCCAGCATTTGATCAGGGAGGAAGATGAGACGGCACAAAAGCACATCAGCAGCAGGAACAGCAAAAGAGAAGAAAGCGGAGCGGAGATGCAAGCAGAGGCCACGAGAGGCTGAGCCTTTAAAAGCACAGATAAGCAGTTTGATCTACAAACGAACAGGCAACCTCATCAACAAGGCGACCCTGGGGATGCTCCACCTGCGCCTCGAGTCACGGGCCCCCGCTCTCCTCAGCGCGTGGGGAATGAGACGACGTGTTCCTGCTGCTTCCTGAGCAGGATTGTGTCTCTTGTTTGTCACCTGGCCTGGGACTGCAGATGGAGAAACATTCACTCCAAGAGCGATCACGGACACAGCCCTGATACAGCTTTTCCTAGACAGCCGGCAGCTCAAAGCGGTTGGTGGAAGAGGGTTTGGGTTTTTTTTTTCCTCTGTTGTTTGGCTCATTTTTAATGCTTTGTTTCCCTAGAACTGCTCAGTGAATGGCTGGGAATGAGCGAGATCACGACAAAGGCAAAACTCAAAGGTGAAATGCAAAGAGTGGGAAGCAAGAGCAGCATTTGACAGCAGTTTCTGCTGAACTGAAGGAACAAAAGGTGGACACAAAGCTTGTGAGGGAGGGACTCATTATCCCTGATCCCCCCCATGAACTACAAGCAAGTTCTCATTCACACACTGGCTTCTAGAAGGGAGGGCTGGACTTAACACGCCAGCTTCAAACACAAATGATGAAATTAAAGATCACCGTAGGCTGCCTTCCCACACCAGAATGCAGCTATAAACAGAGTGCCCATTCTGCTTAGGTCTTTTTAGACTATTCCCGGCTTTCTTGCACAGCCGTGACAAGTTCGAACAATACCAATGTACCCAAGAATCTCCCCATTGCAATGCAGAACCAGGGAGGGGGATCCAGCGAGCAACACGGAGGTGAAGCTGGTGGCCACCAGCACATGTTCTGCAGGTGGCGGCAGCACCCAGAGAAACCTCAGGCCAAGGAGTCGCACCACCGAGGGTGCCTGCCCCTCCCCTTCTCTGCCTCCAAACCATCTTCCCGTGCCCTGACAAGGCGAACAGGCATTAAAACCGGTCACCCGGTCCCACCGAGAGGCAGCGGGAGAGCAGGAACCGTACAGACATCTCAGCCTTCTGCCTGCAACCAGAAAGGAGCAGCACATCTTCAAAACATCACTGGTTGAAGCCAGATTGTGAAAACAGGGTTAAAACATCCTTTCTGTACCCTCCTTTTCACCATCAGCTTCTGTCCACTTGTAACCTGCCTAGTTTCCCATCCAGCGAGCACACACCAGGGAGGATTGTGGCTGACATCTGCATCCCCAAGCATAACCCAACTGCATTTATTCTCCCTGGCATGCAGATAAGCTGCCAGCTCATTCCTCACCTAGGAAATATTCACTATAGAGCCCCTCCAAAATAATAAAATGAATTAAAAAAAGAAAAAAGTAAAAAAAAAAAGGCAGAAAAGGAGAAATGAGAGCATCCAAACTCTTCTCCTACCTCTGAAACTTTGTACTCGCAGGTCAGCTTCTTGCCCCTGACACCTTCATTCAGAGTGAGGATGAAGCCCATGTAATCTGCGTATGCCTGCAAACACAACCAAAAGAGCAGGACATCAGTGAACACCCGCAGTCTGTTTGAACAAGCACTCCCGCACACCCGGAGAACCATTCCCAACACACAGCGCTGCTTTCCCAGAGACACCCAGGGTGCGGGGCTGGCTGAGAGGTTGCTGCTATTTTTGGCAGACCTCAGAGGCAGATGGCGATTGCACTGAGAACTCTGCATCACTGTAAAAATGACAGAGCGGAGAATCCTAAAAAAAGCTCGCGTTGCCCTGAAATCCTTCCCTCAACTCCCTCCTACCAGGTCAAAATTCAAACTCCTCAGCTCTGCAGAGTCTCAGCTGTGCCTGGACACCCCACTCTGTGCTGCTCTCCCCCAGACCTGTGTCATCTTGTCCCCTCTTCTCCTTCTGCTCTTCTCCCGTGATGGAGAAGCAGGAGACACTCCAGGCTCCCCACCACTCTCCTCTTTAAATTTTCTGCTTTTGAAGCATCATACCCCACGCAGCTCCACAGCTCTAAGGCTCTGAGAACACCAGAGCAGTCCCCTGCCACCGCTCCCTCCTCAGGCCCCTCTTGCACAGAAATCCTGACCAGGAGCAAAACCTTAAACCCAGGAGACTTAACAAAGGAAGCTGCACTCAGGTTTGCTTGAGACCTGGCTAGAACTTAAGCTTCTCTTAAGACATGACAGATCGGTCATCAAGCAAGAACTTGCTCCTAAGAGGTGGGACAGGTTTGGGCTGACACGCCAATCCCTCGAAGGCAGAGAGGGTAGAACTCACCTGTTCCACCAGCTCCACACATACTGTCAACAAAAACAACCCAGAAAATTGAAGGCTTGAGAGCCCTTTCCAGCCCAACAAGGCCCCAGGAACCAACCCAGCCTAATGCTATTAAAGGGCAGCAGGACCACGTTCAAGCTGAGCTCAAACAGCACTGGGTAAATCCAGTTTTGATATAACATACAGGTGAGGCAGGATGAGTTACAGTTCCTTGTTTAGCTTGTTAAGAGAGGGTAGTAATAATTTTTAAGCACCTCTGGTCTCCCTGGCTCGCTCCTTTGTCAGAGCATTTGGCTGCCAGACTCCACACCTCACTGCCAACTCATTTTCCTACAAACGGGTAGCGACTCTTTTGCTCTAACACACAAATGCATTAATTTCCCATTACTTGCCCAAGCCTGCTTTACCTCATGGCTGTTCCCAGCCCACACCTGGCTGCCACTGAAGCACAATTAGCACCTACCAGAGCCCCAGAGCCATACCTGAGAGCGCTTCCACTTGGCCATGTCGGAAACCATGTTTATCTCCTTTTTGGGGATCATGAAGTTCTGCTGGAGGGGAGGAGTCACCTCCTCAGAGGTGCCTGGAAGATGCAAAAAAGAGGTAAAATAGAGGCAGCAGAACAGAAGAAATCCTCTGTCTTCCTTTCTCACAAATCAACACTCATTTCTCCAGAGACAGAAAAGCAAACGATCCATCCCAGCTTGCGCCATTGTCTCACCAAGTCCTCCTCACCAAAAAATATCCTCTCGATCCCCAGAAAACACACTCCTAAGGACACTGCAAGGCTTCAGAAAGCAGCGTTGTGTTTGTTTTCACTCCTAAAGGGGCATTTCCCACCCAGACAGATGGTGCAGGAGTTGACCAAGACACCATCCAGCCAGTTTATTTATTTCTGTGTAACGAAGACAAGCCTCAGGTCGCGCTGAAGCACTGAGCTCCCCGACCAACTAACCATGCCTTGTTTTTCGGGTGTTAAGCCTGAACTGCATTGCCCTGAACAGGACAACTCCAGCAAAGACCAAGCTGGAGCAATTCAATAGATGGCAGCCCAGAGCTGCAGCCTCACGCTCAGGGGATGCCGGGACGCAGCCTCTTCCAGATGAAAGCTACAAAGATCATTTAATTTTAAAGCTCTCTCAGAGCCCGGGATGTAATATTTAATGCGAATGCAAACTGTTACGCATTAGATCAAGCTCTTCCCCCGGTCATCGGAACCAAGGACCCAGCCCTGTGGGAAGGGTCGCTCTGTCCCCACTCTCCAGAGCTCTTATCCCAACCAGCAGCCCCACACCAGGACACTGCGGAGCCAGAAACGCTCCGCAAACTTAGAGGCAACTTCCATTATACTCCTGTAAGTGCAACTTCTAATAGCAAGAGGCAGTGCCGCAGAGCACTGTTAAGGAAACCAGGTGCCAATGTGAATTTATGAATTCTGTTAGAGTCACCCAGCTCATCTTTTTAATCCTAGAAAACCTGTTCAGCCCCAGCCACTCTGGCAACACTTTAGCGACTGCTCTCCATGCTACAGCAAGCTCAGGCACTGGCTGCCCACCATCTGCCATCAAACTCCAAGTCCTTTACATATTATTAGCTGCATTTACATAGAAAATACTACCCAACGGTGTCAGCAGCCTTTTCTGCAGCAGAGCAGTGCTGTCTAGCAGGCAGATCAAGGAACAAGGAATCCACAGTTGCAGGAACAACACAGAGTCTCCTACAGACTTGTCACGTAACCTCAGAAAGTCATTTAACTTCTGTGCCTTTCAAGTTGCCCATCTACAGAACAAGCGCAGCCTCATCGCCTGCCGAGGGGGTTTCGGTGTTGGGTTCGTTCCTCCACACAAGTGACAGCGAAACTCCCACGTACAAGGTGGAGAGGAACAACACACGAGGAATTTAAATGAAAGACTCGTGTGCCTCTCTTCTGAGAATTCAGCACACAGTTCTCAGCGACCAGCACCATAATAATGGAGCTCTTGCTTTAAAATAACTCGTAACGTGAAAACAACGAAAAACTCCTGAGCGGCGGTGCAAAAAGGCAAACGCTGACGTGTTCATTAACACGGGTGACACATATAGACCAGGGCAGTGTCCTGGACCAGGGTGGGGGGATCCAGGTGTTGGCCCAACATCTGTCTCACCACAGAACTTGTTTCACCTCTTTGCATTTGTTTCTCAACCACCACTTCTTCCGACACGCGCTTTGTGCTTTTCCTCTTGAGGAGGAGAACACAGATACTCCAGGAAGGAAACACAGCGAGGTTTGGGGGTTACAAACTATAAAATTAATAAATAAGCGAATGTCCAAAACCAATAACGTGATGGAGACGGAAGCAGAACGGGTTAGTTTTATGATGAGAAGAAACCTGGACAGTCTTACTCTTGTGGTGTGAGGAGAGGGAGTCAAACGCAGCCAAGAGATGGGCTCTGCACCCGCAAACACCCCCCTCAGCAAGGGAGCCACGGAGAACGCGCTGCAGCTGCCGGAGTCCCGGCTGCCCGGCGCAGCCCCAACCTCCGCCGCCCGCCCCCGCTGCGGGTGCAGCCCCGGGGACCAGCCCCGGACCGGCAGCTCAGGGCCCAGCCCGGGGGGGCCGGGGATCAGGGGCTCCAGGGCGCCTTGGTAACCTCAGCAGAGCCTCTTCCCTCCTGCCGCCCCGCAGGCCCCGGCACCCGCTGCTGCCGCCGCCCCCCGCAGCGCGGGGCCTGGAGCGCCCGGGCAGAGACCCCGTGCAGGATGAGGCCCAGCACCCCATCCCGGCCCCCAAGACACCGCTCAAGGGCTCCCGGCGCAGCCCCCAGCCCGGAAGGCCCCGGAGCCGCCCCCGGCCCCTCACCTACCTGCCCGCCGCTCGCTCTCTGCCATCTTCCCGGAGCCCGGCCACCGCCGCCACCCCTCACCCCTCACCTCCGGACACGCCGAAGCCGCCGGCGGCCATCTTTGAGCAGGGCACGGCGCCCGGCCTTGTCGCGCCTGAGGCTGTGGGCGGGCGGCGTGGCTCCTCCCGGCCACCGTCGTGGCTCACGCCGCCATGTTTGTGCGGGGCACGGCCTGCTCTGCCCACGCGGGGCGGCCATGTTTGTGCGGGGTGCTGCGGCGCCGCGAGGAGCGGGTGTGCGCGGAGGAGAGAGGGGGCGCGCCCCGGCGAGCAGGGCGGCTCTTCTGACCAGCTCCCGGAGAAGGCACCGGACAGAGGGGCCGCATCGCCGTTCCGACACCAACCGCAGCGCACCCTTCCCTTACCGCGGGACTCTGCCCTTCCCCAAGATGGCGGCGCGGGCTTCGCCCCGCTCCAAGATGGCGGCGGGGTGGCCCCGCCCCCTAGCGGCCGTTGGGGGCGGCGGCGCCCGGTGTCGCCGGTGTCCTTGCGGCGGGCGGCGGCCGGGGGAGCGAGCGGAGCCATGCTGGCCTTGGTGGCGAGGGCTGCGGTGAGTGCCGGCCGCGCTCCCAGCGCCGGGACACCGGGGGGGAACCTCTAGCGGGCCCGGGACGGGGCTTGGGGGGCGAGATGGCGGCCAGGCCGCGCCACCCGCCGCGGGGCGACAGCGGCCGGGAGGGGCCGGGCGGGTGACACACGGCGCCCGGGCAGCCACGAGTACGGGCGGTCAGCAGCGGCCTGGGCCCGGCGTGGCGGGCGGTTGTGCCGCGGGGCCTCCCCGGGGCCGGGGCCGGTGTGCAGGCCGCGGTTGGAGCCCCGCTCCCTCAGCCCGGGGGAGCGGCGGGGCCGTGGGGCCTGTGGGTCCCTCAGAGGAGGCTCCGGGCGTGAGGAGGGCGGACGGGGCCTGGCCCGGTGACCCCACTGGAATCACCGCTCCGGGCTGGTTCGGTTCCTTCAGCAGGGATGGAGCTTGGGCCCGGGGGATGATGGTCACCAGCCGTGGCTGGTCAGGGCGGGGAAGCCCAAGGAGCAGCCATCTGAGGCTTCTACCTGTAAAACTCGCCTCTCCCCGCAGAGAGAGGGAAGGCCACACATGCAGCAGAGCTGTCAGCCCTGCGCCAGCTCTTAGTAACTGTTTATTGCAAACACCGGCAGTTCCCAGGGAGGACGAGGCAGACGGGCGACAGCAGCTCCGTGATGGATCCACTCAGGGGACAGGCAGGGTCGGTTGTCTCTGGGCTTGAGGGGGCGTCTCCAGCTTCAAATTTAAAAATAAAAGACAAACCTCTGTCATCTGACACCGTGCTGGGAATCAGACACTGCTCTGAAATTCTTCCTGCCCCCCGGCCCGCAGGTGGATTTCCCTCTGGAAAAGGTCACCTGCTGCTGGAACATGGATGGGAGCGACGCCAGCGAGCTGGCCCGTCCGCACGCTCTGCTGGTGTTCGCTTTCCCTGGGGCTTGTGGGGAAAGGTGGAGGGTTTGCTCTGTCCGCTGCCAGCTGCCTCCTCTGTTCAGCTGCAATCGCTGTTCCTCCTCCCACCAAACGCTTGAGTTTGACCTCAGACAAGCAGAGGACATAAAAGAGGAAGGATACAAATCCACTCCACGTGTAACACGCAGTGTGTTCAGTTAATTTGGTTTGGGATTTTAGGGAAAATCTGAAACAGTTTGAAATCATTCTACTTGATCTTATCCATGTATAAGACTGTGCTTGTCTGCCCTTTGATAGACCAGACAGACACAAAGGAGGGGGTGACATTCCTTGCGACTGCACAGTTCTTTTGTTGCTCTGCTTTGGAGATACCTATTTATTTTTTAAGGGCTGAAACTCCCTAAGGTCTCCGCTTGCAATAATGACCACACATGCATGGGGCATAAGGGCAGTTATCCACCTTTAGCCTCAAACTGAATTCTCTCCCATCTCCAACTAATCCTACATCACCCCCAGTGATGTGGGGTCACTGTCCCATTCCTGTGAGAGAACTGTCCTTATCCAGCACCCTCTGGCCACCTTTGCCTGACCAAAGGGACCAAATTCCCCATATTCTGCAGAAATGCTCCCAGCAGCAGTTTGTCCCATACGGTGGCAGCCCATGGTGTCACCGCCAGTTCATAAACTGGGGTCTCTCCTGCCCAGAGATGTTCAGGCTTTTCCCAACAGCTGCTGTGGTTTCACGGTCCAGGCAAAGGCTATGGGGACGATGTCCCCAGCACCTTCACTTGTGCCATGGCTGGAAGCCCAGAGCGATCGACCAGGCAACACCAGGCTGAGGGTCAGTGGCCATGGGAGGGCTCCCCAGAATGTCACCTTCACGGCAGTTGGTGCAGCCCAATGGTCTGATCCGCCCCCCGCCTCTCCCGGGCCGGTGTCTGGCCTTGGACCCTCTGGTCAGAGCAACCACGTGGCAGTTTGCTAACGAGGTGACGCCCTGTGTGGGCAGCACGTTGTCAGGTGGAAGAGGAAACCGAGACAGGCCGAGGGAGAGGTTTCCCATCTTTTCTGTCCTCCCAGCCATGGATAGGAAGCAGAAGCAAGCAGAGAAGGTACAGTATGCCCACGCTGCCATGATTAACACCCTGCATTTCTCCCCAGCCCCACTCTCTTTTCATGCTTCACAAATTCCCCCTTCTCTTGTTTTTAACGTTCCTTCTCCAGACCTTGATGCCATAGTTCTTGCCAGGTCCTACAAAGAGCACAGAGCATCTTCTCTGGGGGCTCAGTGCCACACGGAGGCTTTGTCACCTTGCAGATTTTGCTTGCTTGCTTGCTTTTTCTTCTTCATGCTTAACTCCCGGGCAGAGTTGTGGGGACAGCTATTTTCTCATTGCCTTGGAAATCAAAGGGCACGTTCTCTTTGGCTTTGCAAAGTCCAGAGTCCTGTAGGAGAGTGTCTGATTCAGCAGATCCAACAGAGGTGGGGGAGCAGAGGGAACTGAAAACCTTTAGAGTACAATTTAAACATCTTCAAGCCAAAGGATGTCCAACCCTGTTCACCCAAGAGAATGTTGTTGTTTTGGGGGAAAACTGGCAAGTTCATTTCCTGGTTAGCAACGGCGTTTGCTCCGTTTTATTTCTCCACCAAGGAAAATGCAACGGTGCTTTCTAAGGCTTTCACTCCCACATGACCCCATCGGACCCCAGGAGCTTGTTGGCATCACCCACAGTTTCCTGGAAAGCTCTTGTTCTTCCCTCTCCAAAGGCTCCTGTAATTTGGCCAGTCCCTTACTGGTACAATTGGATGGAAGTGGTTCCAATATAGCTGTGTCCTCCAGTAACTGGGAGGTTCAGCAGCATAACGGAGCATTGCCCCAGGGCCGGTCATTCCTTGCCCAATGTACCATCCCTGGGCAGTCATAGAAGAGCTGTTCCCTAAATTCGATCTCCTCAAAGCCCAAAGGGTAGTTTGATTTGGCACAAGGGTTCTGTGAAACAGCTTCTGACAGTAGGCAAGATGAATATTTCTTTCATGACTTACTTTCTTCCCACTTAGCATGCAATGGAAACGTTTGACTTTGTCAAATGCCTGGAGACTTTCAGCTGGAAGGTGCCCAGAGGGTTGGGGATGTATTGTTATCCTGGCAGCATGTCTTCTGACAAGCTGAGAATCAGTATCTTGGGGGACCAGGTTTCTTTTTTGCAGCTTTTCTGGATGTCCTACAACCATCTCTAGCGCGCAGTCGGTAGACCTGTGCCTTGCGTTTGCGCTTCGTGTGCTCTGCTTCCGTGCTGAAATACCTGTGCACCCTCAGAGGGGCTGGGATGGAGACTCCCAGCTCCAGGTTATTTGTTACCTCCTGCGCATCAGGGGGAAGTTGTGTCTCGACATTTGCTCTGTGCTTTGCAGGCCAGGCCCTACGGCCTGCTGAAGCCGGCAGCGTTAGGCAAGATCCCAGGCAGATTCCAACTTCATCAGGAAGCGCTGCCCCATCTCCCCGTGCCGCCGCTCCAGCAAACACTGGACCGTTACCTGCTGGCTCTGCAGCCTATCATCAGCGAGGAGGAGCTGAACCACACGCAGGAGCTGGTGACTGAGTTCCGCAAGCCGGGAGGCGTCGGGGAAAGGCTGCAGAAGGGCCTGGAGAGAAGAGCCAAGAAAACAGAGAACTGGGTAGGTCGACACGCTGGCCCCAGGCTCTGGTCAGGGAGGGTGGAGGTTTGATGCCCGCCTCTCCAGTGTCCTGGCTGCATCTGCTGCATGTGTGTTTTTATGGCATCACCTTTGCGATGAGCCTGCTGCTGACCTCCCCGAACTGTGCCAACTCCTCACCAGGACAGGTGAGCAGAGAGATTCACGGCAGAACAGGGAGTCCCAGACTCTGTCTGTAGCCGCTGAAGCCTCTAAACTGTTAGCATCATACAGCTGCCCTCTAAAGTTGAAGGAAACGCTCTGCTCGAGCCCTGCACCTAGCGCCCATGCTGCCTTTCTCAAATCCTTCTATCCTTCCACATGCGCAACATCAAACCCAAACAGTTTGTTTGCAAAGCGTGGGACAGAACTGGGGGCAGGATGCTGAGGCCATTCAGCTGGGCTGGGGTCAAACAGCAGCAGATGTTGTAGCTGCATGTTGCCTTTCTCCGTCCCAGCTCTCGGACTGGTGGCTGAAGACTGCATACCTGGAGTATCGCCTGCCCGTCGTGGTCCACTCCAGCCCAGGTGTGGTTTTACCTAAGCAGGATTTTCAGGATCGACAAGGTCAGCTCAGGTAAAGTCCTTTTTTTTACCTTCCCCTCGGTTTCACATGGGATGAGCTATCTCTGCTGGACAGGAAGGAGGGTATTCAGGCTGACTGGGGAAGAGAGCAATTAGCACATGGTCCCCAAGTTTGATAGCTGTCTGTGCTGTGCAAGAGGGCTGTACAGATAAGGAAAGGCTGCCAGGCTGTAAGGAGACTCCTGCTTGCACCAGACTAAATATTTCATCAAGAAGGAAAATCAAAGAGTCTAGTGGTTCAGGTACTAAACTGGGACTAAAAACCTAGGTTCTGGTCTTTGCTCTAGCACAGATCTCCATTGTGAGATGGCCACATTGCTGGCTGGAGCCATTGTGAGGATCCATCTGACACACTAAAGACTACAAGGCACTGAGATTGTATGTGCAGTTAAAGGAGGCACAAAAACTAGCCCAGGCATGTAAAAGAGACCAACCAGCAAGACCTCGGAGTTCACTAGTTTAAGGGGATGGGAAAGCTGCTGCAGGAACCATCACTCCATCTGTTCCTGCAGGAGACTGTCCCCTCTTTTGGATTGATGGTTTAGAAAACTTAAGTCACCAGCCTCTCCACTCCCAGTTCTTCCTCACAATCAAACCCTGCCTCTCTCCCGTGTGGGCTCCCTTTGATTTTTAACCACCACTATGGCTGTGTTAAATCCACCTGCAGATCTTCAGCATTGACCTTTATGCAGGGTTACCTTTGCCACAGTCATCAGTGCTCTGGCAGATCAAAAGTACCGGCCCCGGAGCCACATGGGTGAGAACAAATCCTCCCTTCCACTTCCCTGGATACACCCGAGCAGGGGTGCAGAGCATGAGCTTTACAGGGACAGTGCCAGACTAGACAAACGCTTTCAAAAGCTCTTCCTTATGTTACTCCGTCTTAAGTTATCCAAAAGAAGATAAGATGTGGAACACTAGCAATGCCCTAGCCAGTGGAAGCGAGCAGCTGCATGAGAATCTGGACTCCCTTGTAAAATACAATTGAAACATGCGTTTGTATAGTTTGTGGCTGCAGAAAGAAGTTTGATGGTGTGGCTTGAGACCAAAGCTTCAGAAACCAGAAGGCAAGTTTAGAAAGCGGAGGTGTCTCCATTCTTCAATCTGGCAACACTGCTGGCTGGACACAAGGCAGCTGCCGTCTCCTCCGTCTTCCCCTTGAGCCCTAACTCCACTCCTGGGCTGTTTGCTCTCTGGAAGGAGCACAAACCCTCTCACTGTTGTTTCCCAGCTCTTTTACTTCCTCAGCTTTTGCTATAAGGCTGGGAAATTTTCATTAAAAACTACTTTGCAGGATGTTGCCCTTAGGTTCTCGCAGTTACGCCCTTTGATCATTACTAGGGATGGGCAGGCTGAGCAAATCCAGATGACACTGCCTGCAAATGCCAAATACACCATTTTAAAACCTTAGACGGTTTGACTGCAACCTCTTGCCACAGTGACCTCCTACCTCCCGTGCGTGGGTGGGAGCTCCCGGGTCAGAGAAGGCCAAACTTGTCACTCCTGAGCCAAACAGTCTGTTGTGGCTTGTCACAGCCTCCCTCCCTGCTGGGAGTTGGCATTGGCAGTGGCTACATTGATCCTGGTAAACACAACACCTCTGTGTCAGCATGCAGCGTGCCTGTATTTTTTTCAGATCCCGCAATGCCAGAGGAATGCTCTTGAGAGTTGCATTAGCAGCAGAACATTCCTCGGGTAGGAATTAAGTCAGCAGTGGTGAGTTTTGGATGCAGGGAGATACAGCTGCACCTTGGCTGGAAACTCAGAGGTGGCTCCTGGCCAGAGAAAAGCAGAAATCCCCTCTTCTTGGTGCTGTTTTTATGCTAAGACTCAGACTTGGGATGTCATAAAAAAAATCACAACACATCAGTTAAAAATGCTGCTGTTAAAGGGTCATTTATGCATCTGGACTGAACCCTGCTTTCCTGAAAGCTGTCCAGAGTTCCTTGGTTATACAGTAAGATACATTTTAAAAGTGCTATGTGGACTATCCAGCAATCTTAGATCACAGCCCCAGAGATGGGCACAACAGGGGCTCGGCAGAAAGGCTGAACGTTCTAAGGAGCAGAGGGAGGCTCTGCTGGCCCTGCTCAGCCATTCCTCAGCCCCAGATGTTCTGTCTTTGAATCTCAACTTGCTACATTTGATATTTTTCCAGGTTTGCTGCCAAGCTGATCGAGGGCATCCTGGATTTCAAGACCATGATCGACAAGTGAGTTAGTGACCCTCCTGGCTTCTCACGTGTTCCTTACTGTCCTAGAGAGGCTGAGCCCAGTCAGTAAATCTCCCAAATCAAAAAGCAAGAGAAGACAGCACATATTTGGAAAGAGATACTGTAATCAACATCGCTGCTCACTGCCAAAGTCACCACCACTGGAAAAAAGCAAATTTACTTTTCTTTCTTTATGCTCTTTGTTTACCTTAATACTTTCCTTGGCACATGTACATGCTCAGAGGGAGCAAGCCTGACTGACAGTCCTGTGGAGCTCCATACTTCTGTTTGCCTGCAGAACAAGTTACAGCTCAGGCAGCAGGAATTTGTTTCTCTCCTTTTGTGTTTCTGGTGTTTCTCATCTTCCAGTTAGACGGGATGAGCTCTAGAGAAACTTGTTGCTCCCTACCCCTTTTCTTCTGACCACCAAACCTCTGCTCAACATGCCTTATTTATTATATATTCCAAAAATATGTTTACCAACATCACACCTTTACAATCAAATTCAGCTGAGGCTCAGAGCCAGTCACGAGAAGGGGAGTTGGAATGTGACTGTTCAAATGATCGATCGAGTCCCAGTCTGGTTCGTGAGTCATGCGTAGCACATTGGACACTCACCACTCAAAATTACAGCCAAAAACCTCTTTCTGACACTTCACTGGAAACAATACATCTCCCAGTATATTGTGCCCTGGATTTTTCTCTGCAGACAGCATGACATATGCTACGCTATATAGTAGGTCCAGAGATCTTTTTTTCTGGTGTTACAGAGAAGATTGCTTTTTTCTCCTTCCCAAATAAAATGCCAGCAAACAGACTCTTTAGTCCCTACTAAGAATGCTGGTGGGAATGGGGAAGGATGGTCCATTTTTTATACCACCAGCATCAAAACATTTCGGTTTTGCTGGAGTGAGTGAGAGCTGCTGCATGGCTGAGCCTGTGCCTGTCCAGTGTGGGGAGCACAGGCTTTTTCACTGACGTTTTCTCTCCCCTTTCCTCCTCACCTTGCTGTGTCTGCAGTGAGACCCTCCCGGTGGAGTACATGGGTGGGAAGCCCCTCTGCATGAACCAGTACTACCAGATCCTCTCATCCTGCCGCATCCCCGGGCCCAAGCGGGATTCCATCGTCAACTACGCCAAAGGCAAAAAGCAGTCCAGACACATAACGGTGGTTCACAACTTCCAGGTACGGCAGCTCCTGAGCTTTCTAAGAGGTTCGTTTAGGTGCAGGTGGCCCTTTCAGGTGGCTGTGGTCCAGAGGAAAGGGAACAACAGAAAGTCTCTGCCCACAAAGTTTCCCTCACTAGGAATTCGCTCCTGCTTCTTTTATCCCCTTCGGCCTTAGCTGGCCAGCTGGGATTGTGAGCAACAGACTACGAGGCAGAAGAGTGTTCTCTTCCTCTGTTTCTTCTCCCTGCAACTCCTTTCTCTCAGACAAAACCCAGAGATCATGTCTGGAATTGGAAATAGCAAGTGGCAACTGGATAACAAACCCTACCGCCACAGCTGAGTCTCAGAAATAAGAACTCCCCGTGTGTTTTGGCCCTCATTACCACAGCTTCCGAGCTTAAAACCTGGCCTGTATTTATGCCCTACAAGAGAAGCTGGACTCAGGTCTCTCAATTCTGAGCATCCTTCAAAGGTCTGCTTGCAAGCTGAGTTCTTAGGTCAGGTCTTACTCCTCAAAGAATGTTTCTGGGGCTGGACAATAAAGATCTTCTCTCATGTTCTGTCTCTGTCCCTGTCTGCTCTTCTCACCGTCAGTTCTTTGAGCTGGATGTTTACAACAGTGACGGAAGTCCCCTCACCACTGACCAGCTCTTCACTCAGCTGGAGAAGATATGGAACACCTCCCTCCAAACAAACAAGGAACCTGTTGGGATCCTCACGACGAACCACCGAAACAGCTGGGCAAAAGCCTACAACAACCTGCTGAAAGGTCTGTAGAGCCCCCAACATGCGAGTGCCAAAAAACACCACAAACACTTGAACTACCAACCTCAGCGCTGTGCTCTGCTCAGTTCTTTCCATTGGAAGCTTGTTCTGGACGGATAACATGAGCTTTAGGCCTCAAAGAAGCAACTTGATTTCATTGCAGAGTATTGTTATCTCTGGTGTGGAAGGCAGAGAGGTGAAGTCTGAAGCTTGGTTTGTTAGATCTGAAATCCTAGCTTGTTGCCTTACAAATAGGTGGGATGTAAGAAACATGAAAAAAGGAGGGTGAACACAGCACACCCACATCTGTAACAACCCAGCTGGCTGCAATTTTAGTAACCAAATACACCCCTAAATGACCAGTACTGCACTGAGGTACAACGGGAATCCAACACTGCGTCCTTCAAAACCGCTCTTTCAAATATTCAATCTCCCTGCAATTAAAGTGCAAGTTTTTCCAACTCCTCTTCCTTATTTGCTGTTTGTTTCTCTCCCAGATAAGACCAACAAGGAATCTGTGCGTACAATTGAGAAAAGCATTTGCACCATCTGCCTCGACGCGCCTATGCCGCGGGTGTCCGACGACATCTACAAGAGCCGCGTGGCCGCCCAGATGCTGCATGGCGGAGGCAGTCGCTGGAACAGTGGGAACCGATGGTTTGACAAAACCCTTCAGGTAAGTGCTGATGGTCTAAACATACTGGAGGAGCTGCTTTTTCATGAGAATACAAAGGTCCAAGAAATCCCAGAAAACTTTTGCAGGAGGTTTTTCCTCGTATCAAGAGAGTGGAGAAATAGGAGAGACAAAGCGTGGTGGGTGACAGCGTGAGATCCTACGGCTTCCCGTGCAGTCACCACAAGCACTCATTCCTGCCTCAGGGACTTTTGTTTCTTTTACTGCCTCTGCCCACGCTTATTCAGTGTAGCAGCTCTTTGTGTTCCTTGTAAATCAATTTTCTGCCTGCAGTGAACAATGCCTCGTCTGCTTGGAGACAGCCCAACCGCAGGGAGGTCTGTTCCTTGTATCTCCCCCAGGCTTGTCACTTTTCCTGTTTCTGCCAGAGGCTGCCCAGTGGCTTTTTTGTTTTGTTTCTTTTCTTTTTTCAAACATAAGCTGCCATCCCACAGCATCCCTCTGATCTCTTCTCCATTCAGTCTTGTCAAGAGCCTTCAACAGCTGCTGCTATTCAAACTTCTCCTTCATTAGTTGGTGTATCCTGGTTCATGGATAGTAGCAATGGTGCTTTAAAAGATCCTTCTCATATCTGCTGGACTCTTCATAAATCTTTTCAGCTATTTTATTCCAATTTAGAACTCTACATTGAAGTGATAAAGCTTAGATCTTCCAGCTAATTGACAAGTAAGGGTAAGGCAACACATGGTGATATTATTCCTGTATTATGTGTGCATTTAAGTACATCAAACCCATTGAACCACTCTGTATTGCCAGGACACTGGGCACACCTATCTATCTATCAGGCACATTCTTACACTCTTACCCAGTTAATTTTGCAAACCTGTAACAGTGCTACCAGATCTTCTAGGCCTGCTGAAAGGCTTCCATTGCTGTTCTGGTAAATGCAACCTTTGTGTTACCTTCCCAGTGCACAAGGACGGGACCACTGTCTGTCTGTCTTCACCACTGTCCTCTCGTGCTTCTCTCATAGTTCATCATCGCTGAAGATGGCTCCTGTGGTCTCGTATACGAACATGCTCCTGCAGAAGGCCCACCTATTGTTGCTCTTCTGGATCACATCGTAGAGTACACGTGAGTCCTGCCTCCTCTGCTTTTCCTCAGCTTTGGAGATGGGGAGCAGGTGGTTTAAAGCCTAAGAACGTGCCTCTTCACAGCTCAGCCCCTAGAAATTTGTTCTGGAGGAAGGGCAGTGGTATGCTAACTAAGTATTGCAGTTCTTGTATTCATGATGAGAACTGAGTGACCAGCTACTCTAATAAGTTTTACTGCTGCTTCCATTCTCGGGGAATTACACTGTTCAGAGTTAACAGGACTTTTGCCTGGGAGAAGTGTTTATTTTGGGCAGAAGGCACAGAGGATATTTCATTCATCCCCTTCAAAAAACACTGTAATGGCACTGTGAAGAATTTTTCAGCCTGCGACTAAGTGTCACAAGATGTTGGGGAGGATCTCCTGTGCATTTCTGCCCAGGTTCTGGTGTCCTTAGCTGGAGCGTCATGTTAAAGATCTGGTTCAACATAATCATTTCTCTGTGCAGAAAGAAACCTGAGTTGGTAAGATCGCCTATGATTCCTTTGCCAATGCCCAAAAAGCTGAGGTTTAACATCACCCCAGAAATCAAGAGTGACATAGAGAGAGCAAAGCAGAACCTCAACATGTAAGTATGAGGCGGTGGAGAGATGTGAGTGACTGAGGGAGTAATAATAACTGCCCAGACAACTCTGTGGGAGGGAGCTCTTTGTCCCTGCACAGATCAGATCCAAATAGCCTGTTCTCTCTGTGCTTCATGAAAGGAAAGTCCATAGCTTTATGTTGCAACAAGCAGCAACAGGTGAAGGAACACATCCTCTCTCTTTCTTTGCAGAATGGTCGAAGACCTGGATGTCATCGTCACGGTTTTTCATCAATTTGGGAAAACCTACCCCAAATCAGAGAAGATAAGTCCTGATGCCTTTATCCAGCTGGCCTTGCAGCTGGCATATTACAGGTGAGACCACCAGCAGATTGCTTCTCGCCATCTTCACCGTCAGACTCAAATATGTGAGCATGATAAAGGTGTCACAGACAAGTGTCACGCAGGCTGCTATGGCCTGTGTCCCAAATCAGCAGATCTCACTTGTGGCAGCTGCCAAACAGGCGAGATTAACCCCTCTGTATGTGTACAATCATAGTAAGGAAGCATCGGAGATCAGCTGTCAATGGGACTCACTCACATAAAGTCTTCCCCATCCATCCCCTCAGCTCTTCTGCTTCACAAGAGGCCATTCCTCTCAGGACAAACTCACTTCTGTGACTTTTTTCTCCACCTTCCAGAATGTATGGCCACTCCTGTGCCACGTACGAGAGCGCATCGCTAAGGATGTTCCGCCTGGGCCGCACAGACACCATCCGCTCCACTTCTGTAGAATCTCATAAGTTTGTGCAATCAATGGACAGCCCAGACAAATCGGTGAGGCTCTCAAAGAAGTGGAGTAAGAGGTCTCCACTCCAGAAAAAAGAGGAAAGCTGCTTATTTGGCCAACTCAGTGTCAGCTGGTTTCAGTTAAGCAGAGCTGCACCTGATATGATGTTGAGCTGAAACATACCTCTGATTATATAGTTAGACGTCTTGGGTTTCATTTGGCTTTCCTTTCACATGTATTGAAAGCCTGAGAAACAATATGTGGGCATTTCTAATCCCATCAAGAAGTTACGTCCCTTCGGAAAGTCCATTTAGCTACTCAAACTAAGTCCTGCCACTGATGGATGGAGAACTCCATTCAGAATGAAGTAACGCAGCCAAACAAAACAATTTTAAAATTAAATCTAGTAACTCTAAAAATGAGTCTAGTGTAAGCACACAAAGCAGAAATGCCCTCCATCCTTAAGAACAGCCAAAGTGAGGTTTTCCGTTCTGCAGAAAAACTTACAGACAGATCTGTGTGTTCTCAGGACCAGGAGAAAGCAGACTTGCTGCGGAGAGCTACCCAGGCCCACAGGGAATACACCGATATGGTGAGTGTCCAGAGTGGGGAGTTTACACAGCAAATGAGGATTCTGGTGAAAGACGAGACCTTAAGAGCTTTCTCTGCTGCCACAGCGATGTGGCCACTGGTGCTGTTGCACAGGGCTGGCTCTGATCTGACAGTGCTCTAGGGCACGGACTGAACACTTTCTCTCTAGCTCGTGGTTTGTGTCCCTTGTGACCAGCCAAAAGGAGAGAATCAAATCTGAAAATAGCTTCAGTTCTCACTGTCATTGTTGCTGATAAATGCCAAAGTTGCATGAGGACCTCTTAAACCAGAGTGAGCCTGTAGGCTGGAACTGTAAGGTTAGTTCTACCCGTGTGCTGAATTTCACAGTCCTTACAAGATTGACTATTGGTCCTGAAGGCGAGAACTATATTCCTTCTAACTTTTAACATTTAGAGATTTTTAGAAGTGTTTTTTTCTTTAACCTAAAGAAACTGATAGTTTTGCTTGCTTGCCTGCTGGACAGGCTTTCATCTAGTCATCCTTCCTTCCAGGCAATACGGGGCAACGCGATAGATCGCCACCTCTTAGGCTTGAAGCTTCAAGCCATCGAGGACCTAGTGAGCATACCTGAGCTGTTCATGGACACGGCTTACGCTGTTGCAATGCACTTCAACCTCTCAACCAGCCAGGTAGGACCCACCTGAGCAAAGATGGAAATGCTCTTTTCATTTTCATTGCCTTTCTTCTCTGTATTTCTCCTTAATTTCCTTTTGTTTGAAACTAATCTTCATTTGTGGACAAAAATTTTTAAGCCTGCTATCAATCCCATAAAGCTGCCAATCTGATCTTATAGCTGCCACAGTCCCTCTCACCCTGGTAAAACACCAGCAGAACCAAGGCCAAGATCACCGGTCGTGTTTGGTGTCTACCTGCATCAACTGAAGTTAGCTGCCAGAATAGCTTTACATTCACCTGCTGCGCTCCAATTCTTACTGATACAGTTCTGCTTGTGACTTACTGCAAGCTTATCTTGGAGAAAAATCCCCCTCCTTTGCAAATGCAAAGGAAAACACATTGCTACTATATGGCAGAATCCAGTGTGTGTGTGTGGTGGTAGGTGGGTCTGACCAAAAAGTCCCTTTTCTAGAGCATTTTCACAAGACAGCAGTTTCTTCTGCTGTTGACAGAGCTGTTAGCATTTGATGGCTCCATTTCTCTCTGGCTGGTTAGAAATTTTTAATCACATTGTCTCCACAGGTCCCAGCAAAGACAGACTGCGTGATGTGTTTTGGTCCCGTGGTTCCAGATGGCTACGGAATCTGTTACAACCCCATGGATGAACACATCAACTTTGCCATTTCAGCCTTCAACAGCTGTGCTGACACAAACGCAGCCCGCATGTCACATTATCTTGAGAAAGCACTGCTAGACATGAGGAGCCTGCTCCAGTCCACTCCCAAATCCAAACTGTAAGAGGCAAACGTGATGCAAAACCCCCAGCTAAAGGGGCTGCTCCTCTTGAGGGCACAGCTGGCCCTGGAACCTTGGAGGGAATCTATCATTTGTTTTCAGCAAGAGGATAAAGAATAGTCATCTGCAGATATTACTGGTAAGAGGAAACGCTGTCTTTAGCTGAAGTAGAACTGACTGGTCCTCTCCCATCAATGCAAAGCGCACCCTCCTGTCCTCAAAGAGGACTGAAATATTATTTTTATGGAACTTACTGTAAAGGATTACAGAAAGCACAGTCCTTACCAGTATCTAAATCCATTTGGTGAGGAAGGTAGTTCTTCTCCAGGAAAAGCAGGGAACGTTTATAATGCGATGGAACTACTGTAAGACCAAGTCTTTTTGCTGGTTTCTGAAGAGTGCAGCATCTGTCAAATTTGACTGAAGATTCTTCTGCTGCTCCAGCAAAATGTCACCATTGAAGTTTGGCAAGGGGAGAAAGAAGTTCTTAAGTGGGAGCAGATCCAGGCTCGTTACAGTGCCCTGCACTACTTATCCCAGGCACTCCAACCATCACATGCTTTACAGGCCTGGGAACATTCCCTTTGCTCATTTTAGGATGCTGGTATCTCCTTTCTGTTGCACTGACCCTATCAACAACGGAACATCATTTGCTACAAACTAAGGTGTTTTTTGTTGTTGTTTTTGTTGTTCTGAGTTTTTTTGTTAAGCTTGCTGTTGTGTTCCTAGCCACAGATCTTCAGGCTCAGCATAAAGATTTTTTTCCCCACAAAACTCCTCTCACACAGGTTTTGCCAGGTTTGGCTTTATGTACCTTAATGTTTGGAGAGATGAGAAGGAGTTGCCTATACATTTCGCAGGACACTTGCTTCATCATACCTTTCTTTGGAACTGAGGAAAAGAACAGATGCTGCCCTTCTGTTTACCACCCAGGGAGCCACATGTTAACTCAACACCATTGTATACTTCACCTTCAGAAACAACGTATTTGTACATAATGTGTTATGTCTAAGTTGTGGACAAATAAGAATGTTTCTGATGAGGAACTCCAGAACGTACTTCCATTTCTGGCTCACAGAGATCAAATCTGTTCGAACCAAAGGAAAAAAAGCTGTAGAATCACATCACTCTGCTCTGACAAGACAGAAAATCTTGAAAAGCAGGAAGAAAGTTGAGAACACACGGGCACTGAAGATGTTTGTCCACTGTGGCAGCTGTTGTTCCTGCAGTAACGCTACAGCACCTTTTGTGCCACTCTTGCAGTTTTCTCTTACTGCCGCATTACTCAGATTTGTACCAGCTCTATTCTGCAAGAGAATGATGTCATGACAGTGTTTTTATGTTCAGTTGACAAACTCGAGACAGTAAGAGGTTTATATATAAACATTAACATACAATTGTAGCATAGGAATTTTTGTAAGTGCTACCAATGAATCTGCCAGAATCCAAGCTCCTGACTATACTTTTTTTTTTTTTAGTAAAACCATATGGTAATGAAGAATTCTAGTACTATTTCTGCAACAGGAATTTAATATTTAAATTGCACACCTAAGATGTGGCTGCTGGGACATCACCGTAAACAAGAAGCATTAGGAGTCTGATGGCCTGTTTACAGGGAAGTACTTGATCATAATTGCTACTTTTCTGATCCTAGAACAGCAAGGGGCATGATCGAAGTGCCTTAGTGAACACCTATGAAGAAATTTGCACGAAACTTATTTAAGCTAAAAGAAAAAAAAATCATTCTAATTTGCTTCTTGAAGACACAAGCCAGCGCAACTGCCTTTTTTTTTCCTAAAAGGTTGTTATTTCAAAGCTTCTATCTTGTACCTAAATAAATCTTTGAAAGGAAAATGTAACTGAAACTCACCTGCACAGCCAGTGATTGTATGAACTGCCACTTTCACATCATCTACATGGATTTAGTTGATCTTTTAGAGGAATCCTGAAGGGAGTGAGATAGTCTGAAAAAAAACAATAGGAGCCCTACAAGCCTGTGAGCACCCATTGCTGCTCTGTTGGCCCCTCTGCATGAATTACAATGAAAACTGCAGGAGGATACTCAGTATTATCATGACATAAGTGATTGTGTAAACACTACATAAAAGACCAAACCTTGCTGGAATAACATCTGGGCTAATTGAACCTTTTACATTGAAAAAAATATTCCTTTTGCCAAAGTAATCCTCTCCCCTTACGGAATCAACGTCTTTTGCTAGAGGACGATTGCTAGAGGACGAGTTATTTTTCCCTGTCTGCAATGCCTTCAACCACCGATGCTACAGTATTGCCGCAAGTATTTGAGACTGGCCCTTTTCTACTCTGTCTCGTTGAAAGGGGAGGCTCTCAAAGGAAAGTGCCTATTAAAGATTAAGCAGAAGTACAGGCTGCTGTGACTATATCTCCGAAGGTTGGTCTGTTCTGGATATCCCACTGGCTTCAGCAGAGTGCAGCTGCAAGCAGCAGACTATTGCACTGAAAGATACAAGATTCATAAACCACTTAATGTGTCCTTAATGATACATACAGCTGAAATTCAGATGAATTAAGCCAATTTTTGAAGTGCTTGAAAGGACACTAAAATCATTACAAGGTTTTTCCTTTTAAAAGTCCTTTCTTATTGTACAAATTCTAAACTGTGATGTCCTGATTCATACCTGCTTGATTTTTTCAGTGTTGACTTACCAAATACTATTCTCTGTTTCCAATTGTCTGATTGTTTTATCTTTTGTGTTAAAGACACATGAAGTACAAGAAACTTAAGTTCCACGAAAACTACCCATTTGGAACAAATCATTTATGAAACGCACAGACTGAAAATATTCAGATAACTCCTGGGGTATGAGTGCAATTTATGACACAGCCGGGTGGTGTTGCATGCTTTACTGCTTAGCTGTGTTAAATACTGTTTCGGTCATGTAATCCATGTCATACAAAGTTTTGAAATGTTCTTTGAATAAACTGAAACACAATAAACAGATAAGCACTACAAAAAGGCTTAAATCTCCTTTGACACTACAGAAGTGACAAAACGACCTTTATGGGAGGATGTTTGTGTGGGGACACCAAGAACAGCGAACCACAGCGTTCTGTCACCTTCCTTTTATTGTCTTGGCATCTCCATCCAGCCCCTCAAGTACAGGGGAGGAACAGAAAGCATCTGCTTGCAAAGCCACATATTCCAAAGAAAATATCCCATTTCAGAAAACTAGTGGCAGAAGACTTCATACAGGTGTAAGATAATAAGGCAGAGCTCCAATCTTTTCTGCACAGCACCATTTAGTTAAGAAAATCCATGGGATCACTAAGGAATTTCTACTATATCAAGTATTGCAAAGATTTCTGGAAAGGTACAGCAAAAGTAGGGAGAAGGTGCAGATTACAAACAACTCGCAGAGAACAGAGGAGAGTTTATTATAGTGTCTTACAAGAGTACTTTTTCCTGTCCCTTCCTCCTAAGAATTACTGTAGGAAGCTTGGGTTGGAAGGCAACACAAAATGGAACAGGTTTTTTACACTACGCTGCTCTCCGTGAGATGAAACTTCTTCCCTGTGCTCTAGTTCTCAACAGATGCTTCCACACAGTTTTTCCAGCAGTCTGTCGTAACTGCTCGCCCCTCTTGAAACAATCCACTCTTCCAGCCTTGTCCTTGGGGAAGAGAGCTGTGATCTCCCTTCTGGCTTTGTAAGTTGACTTACAAGAGATAGGAAAAAAAAATGGTTTTGCAAAAAATAAGTTATAGTACCAGCTTTCAAACTGAAACATACAGTACCACCATACCCTGTGGCCTATCTGATGTCCTGTCTCATTTTAATAGAGCTTTTGTAAGTCAGATCCAATGTCCTTGTGAAAGCTGCAAGATGCTGCTTTATTCTGATGCACCTTCAAAGCAGATCCAGTGCTCAGGTCCTTCAGATGGTAACAGAATTACTCACGTTACGCAAATACTGAACAGTTCTTAAAAAATATATATATTTGCCATGGCAACTGAACACGGGTGGTTTACTACCCACAGCTACTTAAACGCAGAAATTTAAACAGCCTTTATTCCTGATATCCTAGATGAGGATCACTGCTTTCTACAGTTAACACTCTGGTTGTCCAGCAGTTTCTACAGCAGCTCCCACTCCATATGAACACAAACTCCTATGGCAACAGGCACAGATGAAAAGTTAAAAAAATAAAAATAATCAAGATGGACAGAAAGGTCTCACTTCAAGCAGCTTTATAATGCAGGAGTCTGATTAGAGTGGAGATTGTAAAACAGGCAGCAAGACCGAGATGTGCCAGTCATTTTACCTCTGCTTATGATGGCATCGAAGGCACATGATTACTTCTGAGCCCGTTCAGCAGCTGTCCTTCATCTCTGAAAGTTCAGGTCAATTGTGCTTTGAATAAACACTTCTCTGGCATTACACCTGAACTGCTGCATTGTATACTAGAGATACAGAAAGTGTCCATGCACAGCCCTGAAGCACTTTGAGCTGAGCCCTTGCCCCGTGAACTCCGGGATCACACAAGTCAGAGGCATCACCAGCCACAGATGGCAGGAACATCCCCCTAGGGATGCAGCATCCAGAGAGCTGACTGCCTGGGTGAAGAATCAGAATGGGAGAAGGATGGAAAGCAAAATTTGCTTGGAGGAGCTCGGCATTCGAGGTTGCTACTACAGAACCCCAACCAAGCCAGTAACCAGCAGGAGTCTCTGCCAGGACAAGCTCACTACTCAAGTTCACAGCTGGATTCTAACAGGATTCCTCAAGAAATAATTCAGACAGCAGCTAAGCTAGTTATTAGTCATTTGCCTTGTTATTCATTTATGGTTGCCACTTTGTTCGTTCTTAAGAAGCCCTCCCTTGAGTTTTAACAGAAAAAAAAAAAATCCAGTGCTTAAGACAGAGACTAGCAACTGAATTTTGTAAGGCTTTGGGCTGACTCTTATATATAACCCATGGGCTTCCTAGTGCCATCAGCATCCCACTCAGTACACCACCAGAAGCTGTACAGATCACAGCAACCCTGAGGTAATAAAATTATAATATAAAGGAAGAGATGGAGTAAACATGAGATATGTATGATAATCTTGCCACCTAGAAGAGATTCTGAGAAAGACACTCTTGCTCATTACACAACAGGAGCAGCAGTGGAAAAAAAAAAAAAAAGGTCAGTATATTTCAGTTTTTCCTTTGTTTTACACACACGCTCCCCTTAATGGTACCCGTGCAGGCTTCCCTGCAGAACCGTCACTAGTGTTAAAAATCAGATCTTCAGTCTTTCTATCTGTACAAAGTGCAGTTGGAATTGATTTTGATCTCCCAAACTGGTTGCAGAAAGGACAGAAAGTTTTCCTCTCCCTTCTGCTTAGCTCACCCCATCCTAGTTCCCCTCCCTCCTAAGAAGTTTTTAAAAATTAAAAGCCCTACTTAAGCATGATCAACTTGAGATTAGTTTTGTCATCATCTTCCAAACAAAAGAACCAAAACACACAGTCAATACCTCACCCACCCCAAAAACAATAGTTCCATTTAAAAAAATAAATAAATAGTGTGTATATTTCATGCTGAAAAAAAAAGAAAAGTCACAGAAAGGATTCATTTTTGGTTTTCCCTCCCCCAAACATGACACCAGGCATTTTCTCCCCCCGCCCTTGACGTAGACACGATGGTACATTCCAACCGGCAATGTGCATCTGTGTTAAAAAATGAGTTTCTAACTCCTGCACGGTCCCACATGCATCAGGGAGCATCCAGCTAGCTGCTAAAGCAGAGCAAAGGCTTTCAGGTTTGGGGAATGGTCCCTGCCTGTTCCTTTGGTCCGTCTGGTAAAAGGCTCCTCGCTGCTCCCAGGTCTCTGCTCTTGTCTCCGTTAAAACGTGCGCTCTGGTCCCCGCACTTCCCGTGTCACTGGAGCTTCGTACCCAGCTTGCGCTGTCTGTTTCTGCAACGGCAACATGGAAGGTCAGCACGGTGGCCCCAACACCGTCGCGGGGTATTGCAGCAAACCAGGGGGTAAAATAGGAGGATTAAAGTAAGGCTCTGCTTAGCTCCACATAAAAATAAAGCTGCCCCCACCAGTCGACAGGAGATTGGTCCTTCCTACTCTTTATAATCCTAGAACATCTACTGTGTCTTAAGTGTGCACAAACTCACATGTGGATGCAAGATTATGAAGATTTCTGCCCCTCTGCTCTGGTGAGACCCCTGCATCCAGCTCTGGGGTCCTCAATGCCTGTCAGAGAAGGGCCAGAGAATGATCTGAGGGCTGGAGCAGCTCTCCTATGAGGACAGGCTGAGAGAGTTGGGGTGTTCAGCCTGAAGAAGGCTCCAGGGAGACCTTATGGCGGCCGATAAGAAAGATGGGGACAGACTTTTCACCAGGGCCTGTTGTGACAGGACAAGGGGTGATGGTTTTAAATTAAAAGAGGGGAGATTCAGGCCAGATATGAGAAAGAAATTCTTTTTACAGTGAGGGTGCTGAGAGCCTGGCCCAGGTTGCCCAGAGAGGTGGTGGATGAACCACCCCTGGAGACATCCCAGGCCAGGCTGGACGGGGCTCTGAGCAACCTGAGCTGGTGCAGATGTCCCTGCTCATGGCAGGGGTGGCACTGGATGAGCTTCAAAGTCCCTTCCAACCCAAACTGTTCTATGATTCTATAAACAATTGCTTGCAAAAAACATGGGCTAGGGAGCCAAAACGTTATTTAAATGAAACACTTTTTTTAATCTCACAATCCCCAGATTCACATTCTAGATACAGTAGTTAACCCACAACTCGGTATTTCTTTACTCTGCACCATCCTACCCACATGCTAGAAAATAAATTAATAACTACATCTGACAAGCCACCTACAGCTCCCCCACTCCCCAGTAAAACTTACCTTGCCTCTGCTCTCGTGACTGTGTATTCAAACCACAGGATGTTAGGAATGAGGCTGGTGTCCCGGATTAAAAAAAACTCTGAAATTGGCCTGAAAATGGACAAGGTGGTGGAAAGGGACAAATAATTAGACTTTTTCTCCACCACAATTTTGACTAAAAAAAAAAAAAGGCACAAAAACTGCTCCAGACTTAACATTACTATTCTATCACCCTTCAGGCTGCCAAAACAGCTCCTTGATACATTTAATCAAAAAAAACACACAACTCTTCTCTTTTCTTTCCTTATACAATGTTTCCAGACTATATTACATTTAAATGGCTTTAGGAATTTCACTAGGTCATCAGATGTTCATTAAAGGTCTGTTCTGCCTGACAAGCTTCTTCAGCACTCTGCCACACCTCGCAATGTTACTAGGGCTTTACAAACGTAGCAGTTTAATAAACTTCTCTCTCCCCCACCCACATCAGACAAAGATATATGATCCTTTGTATATGCGTGAGGAACAAGCAGGTTACACAACAGTCAGTATGCAAAACTGGGACAGAACCCAGGAATTCTTGTTTCTAACATCTGTAACTCAGGCGGCTCACAGAAGTTTGAGCAGCCCGTTTACAGTCAGGGCTCACACAGCTATAACTAAAATTTTAGAGACTGAAGTGTGCTTTGCTTCAGATGCAAGGTACAATTTTGATACTGATTGATCAGGAAAATATTCTTTTGCCAAGTAATTTGACTACACCTGTGCTACCAGCCCATTGCAAAGGACTCATTAAATGAGGAAAAAGCAATCCACAGACTCGCAGGAATAAAACCTCCACAAATAAAGAGACTTACCATGCAGCTATCCTTGGGAAGAGAGGAGTTAATATCTCTTGTGTGAAGGCAAACCAGGCTATGGCCATAATGCTTCCTGCCACACCTCCATATAAGACTTGGCTCCAGGTGTGGTAAAGCAAATAAACCCTGTGGTGGGAGAGAAGAGTCACCAGACAGGCTTTAAAACAAGAGGACATGACTCAAGGGCTGAGGTTTCACTGGATCCTCAGACTTTCTGACCAAGTTATCCTCCAGATGTTAAAAGTGGTTACTTTTTTTTTTTAAGCTAAAAAAAAAAAAAGGGGAAAAAACAGTCTTCCTTCGTACAGCAATTTTGGCTTAGAGTGCTTCTAGTTTGAGCTTAACTCAATAACCCTCCACATTCTTCTTCATATATCTCTGGATTACCTGAGGAACTATTACTGTTGGTTCCCACAAGAGACTTTTCCAAAGTCAGCAACAGAACAAGTCCCCTCCAAGCCGCCAAAGCTGGGGTTTAAAGGCTTTTAAGAAAACAGACAGCATTTTTGTTGTGATTCTGTTGCTCTCAAATGTGACAGCACGAAGGCTGCACTACCACAGCGTTTTTACTGGGACTGCGGCCATTCAGAAGGCTGTGTGAATGGTCTGGTAAGTTATCTATGCACATCAGCTACATGAGTCACATTCAAAATTCTTTTCAGCCATATATCATAAAGCCACTAAGATCATCTTATCTGACCCTCTGCCTCACACAGGCCACTAGATTTCCTTAAATTTGCATTTTAATTAGACCATATATCTCTTATGAAATTGTCCTGTCAGAATTTTAAAAATAACCAGCAATAAGGAATCAGCTCTAGTGTACAGTCAACTGTGCCAACAGGTTATTACTTTCCTGTGGAAAACATGGCCTTATTTCTAGCCTGAATTTGTCTAGTTTCCAATCACTGGAGCTCATTTTATATGCATGCGTATATTTTTTTTAATCTACTAACAAGAAAAAAATTGTTACCAAAGTTTCATTTTCTTTATTCATCTTAATAGAACTAAATCTCGCAAGTCAAACAGCTATAAATGTTTTTATCAACTAATGCTCAAGCAAAACAATCAGTCCGATCAAATGTCGCAAGGCACATGCTGCAGAGGCCAGTGTGCCGAGGCACAGCGCAGGGCTGTCACGGTTAGTGAGGCGGCGAGGCTGGAGCATGGCAATGGATCTGATGTGCGTTTGGGGCAGGCTCAGCCAATTTCGGCTTTTATAAATGTGAAGCACCACACACGCAGCACCTTTGCTTATTTGAAGGGTCTCGTGGCAACACAGCAGCTTCCGCAAAGCTCTGACTCATACAACACAGTTGAGTTAGGTCAGAAACGCAGGATAAGGAACGACAAGTCTCACGGCTGTCAAAGGCCGCGAGACTGTATGAGAGCATAAGACAAACAATTGCTCCATACCTACTATATGAGACTAGCAAAGCCACTGTGACGAGGCAGATGGACAGCACATGTCGCCATAGTAAATCCAGAAACCTTGCATTGTTTGTTTGGTGCATTCTGAAAGAGATGGAGAGCCATTAGCACTGTGGCAGGGAGCTGAGCGGTCCTTACCTCTGTCCTCACTACCTCCGAAACCCCCGTCAACGCTCTACTCCAGTGGGGTCATGGGCAGCTCGATACCATCCCAGCAGCAACCTGCCCCACTGGCAGCAGTTACAGAGAAGCCAGAAAGCCACACACCACTCTCTCTCTCTCCAACTGTTAACGGGGATTGCTGTGATGGAAGGCAGAATGCTCACAATTACTGCATTTGATGCGAAAGGCACGTGCTGAGCATATGCAACAGGGAGCCAAGACATCAGAATCCCTCCATCGTCCACAAAGCTAGGAGGAACCATGAGTTTTGTCTTCCTCCACACACGGAGCCACAAGACAGAGCCATGCCCCAGCGAGAATTTCAGAAAAGCACAGCACAGCGTACAAAACCAGTACTTGCTAAGAGAGATGAACTAAAAAGTCATGCAAGTGGGCGACAGGAATCACCTAAAAGATTGCAGACAACCCCACTGATAAAACTGAGTAGACACATGAGAAAGCAGCTCTTCTTTCCTCCTCCCTGTTCCCCCCCTCTTCCCTCACACTGGTGGATCATCCTGGCTTAGAAAAAGCAAATCAGGAGAGCTGGACCCAGATAGGCAGAGACCCACCCATACGCTGCGGTTTTCAGCAATGGTAACTACCGTCCTACATTCAGATGGAGATAGACATGCTTCATCCACCCTCGCCACAGCAAATTGTGCAGTTCCTTGGATTTAATTCCGTTATGCCACTGAAGTGGCACGCAACAAGGGAGCCATCTGTTTCAGGTGTTTCAACATATTAACAGCCAAAACCTGACATTGAATTTTTACCTTAAATAAAGGAACAGAAAGGAATAGACAGAGAAAAACCACATGAATTGGGAGTGGCTGGACGGCATCCCATATTTTGTGGTCACTGTTGAATGGGCTTCTGGGAAGAGAAGAAGAAAGAGTATGGTCAAGGTCTACTCTGTGCATAGCAGCTGGAATGCTCCAGATGTGAAGCCAGACCACTCTGCTGGAGTGTGTGCACATGAGTTCACAGGACACATCTCTGCTCAGATGGCTCTGCCAGCCTTCTTACACCCAAACATCCAAAGCCAACATGAGGCAAAGGGGGAAAATACCCTCCGACCCCCCACAGTTAGCATTCCGCTCCAAACTCAACCGACACCGTGGGCCATACCGTACCTTCGCAGGGCCGAGGCTCCCGGATTACATTTTTTATTAACCAGTTCACTCCCTCGTTGAATGCCAGCCCTCCCAAGAAAGAGATCTGTGAAGGCAAGACATGTCATCCTAACTCAAAGATCCACCTACTTACCAGGCTCTCTCTGGTGGCAAAACCCCAAACCATATGTTTCTAGTTTTCTTTTTTGACTACTTAAAACCAATGGCTTCAAAATCGTTTAGCTGCAGAAGAAAATAATTTCCTTTTCAGCTCATTTTGGGTATTTGGAAACACATTGTGTATAGGCAGCTTTTCAGCAGATGATACACGGAAAGAGACAAAAATGACACCGTAAGGGAATTACGTTAGCATACTTCGGCCAGCAAGTGTAGAAAGCGACATTTTTTAACAGGGCACATTTTAAGTAATTATTTTTCCTTGACGACCAACAGGGGGAGTGCACACACCATTATTTGGGTAAACAGGTGGCTTTTTAGGATTTCTGGCTATTCTCTCTATGAATATTTTCATCCTGAAGTTGCTGTCTTCAGTCTAAAACGAAGTCACATTCTGGACTGAGCTAGACTGGTAGCCTTTCTTTTTACTCTTTAATTCAACAGTCTGTACACCTCCCCTAAATTAGCCCTGCTGCTTTGACCGAATTCCCAGCTGGTGACGATACTCTGCCTCTTCACACTCCATCCCATTCCAGATGATGAAGCAATTTTTCATGCTGTGTCCTGAGCTACGGGTCAGGCTGCTGCAAAGCATCGCTCTCCAGCTCAGCAGTGACCTCCCACATAAAAAACTGGGAATCAGCCTCAAAACTTGCCTCATTACCAATACCTAGTGAGCCCTTCTACTAAAAAAAAAAAACAAGCCTATGGATTTGTGCAACAGTTACTCTAGATTATTCCCCCTTTTGGGTCAACAAGAAACTTTCAGGTTGCCAAAAATTAACAGCTGCCTCTCCTAGCTGTCATCGGTTTAATAACCGAGAAGTCCCATTCCCAGGTCCCTTGAGCCGCTGGTTCCCATGACACCATGGCCCTGTATTAGAAATGTGCTGCCAAAATCCTTTCACCGGCCCCATTTTATCTGTTTACTAAGGGCAAATGTTATAAGAGGTTTATACCTCCTAAAGGGAATTTATCCATGACACTGATTCACAGTTACCTGTCAGAGCAGACAGAAAGCATTACGTATTACAAAAACATCCCTTGTTGGTCATTTGGGCAGAAGCAAGTCTCTTTTAACTCTGGTATTTGATGCACAGCTGGGAAGTGACCCTTACAGACAGATGTGCTCCCTTGGGAGTCTGTAGATTTTATTTCGTACGCTATTTCTGCCTCAGTACTGTTCAAAGCAACTCCATCCTACTGAGTTACAGACACCACCTCCTGCACACGCTGCCCATCTTGCAGGAACCCACTAGTGCCACAATCCTGCTGGATCTCGGGGGCGTTCCCACTCAGCAACAGCATTCTTTGGCTCCTTGGACACCTCCCTCGATGTTTTTGGACAGATAATGCCCAAAACATACCAGAGACTAACAGAAAAGTCAGTAAAGGCCAAGCGGCTTTTAACCTGGTACAGGTGATAAGTGTCTCCTGCTGTTCTTTGACAGGAAGATCACCTTACCTGAGCTTGCTCTTTATAGACAGAAAAAGAAATGTGAACACAGAAGCACCAGGTGACAAAGAAAAACACTTTTGTCATAAGGAGAAGCTGGGAAGGGAGAGAAGGACTCACCGTGTGAAGCTCTCTCTTGAATATGATGAGTGTTACAAAGCCAACAATAATGAATATTGGACCAAGACTCAAATAAGCTAAGAGCTGCCCAGAGAAATCACCTAGGAAAACAAACAAGAGAAACAAATCAGCTAGAACTTCACAGGTACTTGCCTGTCCCCAGAGCGCGGGTCAGTCGGTGCCCTGAATCGCGATGAGCAGAGCGGCAAACTCAGCACTGCAGCAAATCTCCATTTTGCAGACCGGAGGAGGAGCCGAGGCAAAGGCAGCAGCGCTCATGTGCAGGTTCCAAAGCAGGGATGAGGAGCTCAGCATCCTTCAGGAAACATCCCTGCCAGCCAATTTACAACAACCACCATGGGTGTGGGCCCAGAGTCACTTTAATCCCACATCAGCACAGGCTGCTGCTGCAAGAAGCAGCATCTTTCCCTCCCCCTCATTTCTGTGACCTCCCTGTGCCAGCAGTTACCAGCAACCGCCCCCCAAACAAATCCTTTCCCGCTCCCTTACAAAAATGGGTTAGTTTTCAGCTGGATCAGCTCCTTAATCTGTCTCACCATGGGTCTGCACGAACACTAGCATTAGCAAAATGAGCAGGAAATAAATGGCTTAACATAGCGGGAGATGAAGGGGAAAAAAGGAGACGCTGCTTTTTAATCAGTAGCCCACTTGTGTGACACAGAAGTGACCTCCACCCTGCAGAGCCACCAGTCTGGTCTTCCCCCAGGGAGAGTCAGGGAGCAGCGACAGGACCTCACACAAGGTCATAAGGTACCTCAAAACCATCAGCTTTATCCTGAACTATCACAGACACAGGAGTGGGCAGATCAAAGAATAATATATTTCAGTCTAAGTTTCTCTTGGACACAGAAAAGTATTTGGAGAGAAGGTGTCAGCATAAACTCCAAGGAAACAAAAAAATTAAGAGTAATTTTGCTCCAAGACCAGCAACTAGCATCAGGAGAGCAAGAATTATCTACTACAGAATCTTTAACAACAGCAGTCACTGCAAAAATATGGCGTGAACCTCAGCAGCAGCTTAAGAGACAGGGTGCTTTCTATATTGGTTCTCAGAGACTCAATCTTCTCCATCTCGTCACTGAACACAAAAGAATCAGCCCCCCATTTATCCTTCCTCCCTCCTCTCAGAAGGAAACAAGATGCTTCTGGCAGGCTCAGCATTGGACTCATTCCGGGATCAATGCGACTGCAATATACTGAGTCTCCCCAGCCCATGCGCCCACATTTTAAAACAGCACTTGGTAAAACGGACTTTAACCATTAGCCTCTGAACACTGGAACTGGGGAAAAAAATAAAGCTACTGCACCACTACAAAGTTCACGCTGCTGATGCTGTTGCCAGATAGTTGTGGTTACATCAGGTACAGTGCACAGATACCTCTCGAATTCCAGACCCTGGGTTAGATTTGGGAACCAGCAACACCATCAGCAAGGATTACTTACAGGACTTAGTTTGCAACACCAGCGAAATAAGGAGGAGTTGGAGAACAAAGCCCCCAAAAATACTGGGTTTTCACTGGAGTGAGCTTCTGTTTGTTTTTAAGGTGAAAAGCATTAGAAGACACTGAATTTGAAAGTTTCCTTGCACCATATGGCAGATTAGCCTTGCACCAGGTGGGTTCCAATGTATTGTGGTAACACAAAGTGGATGTAGGTGACAGTATCGGTTACCTGGCAATGGCAAATCAAGCCCCTTATGGCTTTACATAAATCTCAAACTCTCCACGAAACTAATCCTGTCTTAAATGATGACAGAATTCACGAGATGAGCCACCAGACAACCAAAACTACCCCGAAAGCCACAGGAATACTTCCCAATGGTTTCAATTCCAGCGTCACCTCAAGGAATCACCGCGTTTCAGGACACTCACTTTGTTAATCCACGGCACATAAAGGCTTAGCACTTCAAGACTAAAAGCAGTAATTTTGTCAAGTAGAAACCAAAACAGATTTTTTGTCTTCTCAGGTAGGGTCTATTTCTTGTGCAGATGGTAGAAGAATACTTCAGGAAGTAGTCTTTAATTTAAATAGCAGCAACCTCAAGATCTTCCATTATGTTCCATAATAATAAATCAAGACACCCAGACTTCAATAGCACACAACCCACCCTGAACCTTGAAACAATTGCTCCCAGATGCTGCTGCAGGCAGAGGACCGAGTCCTTTAATCAGACAACCTTAACACAAACATTCCAACTGCTCATTTAAAATACAACAGACACAGTAATAATAATATTTCGTATTACTGTGGCTAACAGCAATCAAGCAGAATCACATTTTGAAGCTGCTCTTTCAAGGGGAGGAGATAAATAAATAAATAGCTGTGCAGTGAAGGCAGCACTTTTGCTGTGCCCTGGGAGTTACACCAGAACTCCCTAATGCCATCAGAAATGTATTCGCTAGATGAGCAGTTTAAGGCAGAGCTGCACTAACTAAACCAGCCCAGAAACAATGGGAAATCCCCAGTGAAGAAGGCAAGAAAGCTCCGAGAGAAAGGCCAGCGCTGATCCCCAGGTGCAGAGCGTGATTGCTTGTGTCGCTCCTACCTATTGTCGCACTCCAGCATGCTCGGAGATTTATTCCCAGGGAATTGCAGGAAAGCTGACAGTTTGAAGTCCAGCCAGATGTAGCAAACTGGTCCCGACCCCTACCTCTTAATAAAAATTAAGTTTTCTTCATTTTACTAAATTTGGGAATTTTGAAGCAATTCCTCCTATCAGTAAAAACTGAGACAAAACCTCCGGAAAAAAATGCGAAAGGAAAACCTATTTAATACATAGCTTGGGTTTTGGTTTAAATCCTGCTTTTTAAAAGTCCAGCCTTCCCTGGACATCATTTGTGGCTCAAGATGCAAAAATAAAGAAACCAACTACCTCGTTTTTAGGCACCCAAGAGATAAATAGGTGAAACGCTCCTCATAGCTCAGAAGCACGCTGGGTTTACAGCCTTCATTCAGCATCTACTTCTGCTCTGATTCAACATCTTACCCAGCATTCTTTCAGTGGAAATATCCAAGCTTTACCACAATAGCTTAACCTGTATATCATGTAAAAATGTGAATCAACAGCACCCTAACCACATCCTACCGCAAAATCTAGCTTTACCACCACTGCTTCCTATTGAAGCGCCTATTTGTGGTGCTGCTGCTGGTCGTATGCTCTTCACTAGATGTATGTGTGCAAGTTGCACAGACAACACGCAGCATATTGTGTGTCACATGCGTTTACACCAGTAAATATTCATGATGGATTGCCATTTCCTCCACTCGCACATAGCCTGATATCACAAGCTGTGCGACAGTAAAAATATCTTCAAGAGGTTTTAAATTACGGCATAAAAGGCACATATCAGACATGAAACTTCTGCAGGAAGATTAAACATAAAACCCTACATTAAAGCAGCCAGGCAACTGAGAAATATCTGCTTCTCTCAACAGCTATTACTTAGTTATGAAATGAGCCCTGACTGGCAAGTTACCACCCTAAACAGAAATCACAGCAAGGGTTATCAGAACAAACATTCCTATAGGAGCAACACGGGCTGATACCGAATAACGACGAGAATCGCTGGGCCAAAGTAACACCCGGTGGGTTAATCCTGCACATTTGCCCCTCTGGCTCTGCCTGACTGTAGTAAACACCCTTCACAAGTGAGGAAACAGGAACTCTGTGTCATTCTGCAGAGAAAGGGTTTGGCACACCAGGTTTCTCTCCTTAAAGAACTTGTCTGACGTGAGACGAAGAGGTCCAGAAAGTCCCAGAGCTTTAAGCAGCCCAGCTGCACTGAAGAGAGGAAGTTTGTTTTTATTTTCTTTTCTCCAAATAATAATAAAAAAGCCAAAGAAACCAGGACTTCGATGTTTCTCCAGTGCAACTCACCCTACAGGCAGGAAGTCCCTGAAGATGAGTTTTAAGTCTGCAACACAAAGTCATCCCATGCAAAGCAATGCACACGGGAAAAAACAACCCTAATTATACACACAACATCACAGGATTATGTTTAGTTGTTATCAAACAAGAAACCCTCAGACTTAGTGTGAGCCAACACCTTCAGAGTCGTATTCAATGCTCTGCAGCAATCAAAAAGGCAAGAACAACATTTTTAAGAGCGACACAAGTTACTCTCACGGCACTACAAAAATTTCTCAATGAGATTCTGGTGTCACCACCTAAAAAGGGATAGTAAAGAAAAGGCAAATAGAAAGGGGGCAAAGATAACAAGAATGAAACAGTAGACACTCAGAAAATACCAGATAACTCAGATTTGCAGCTGAAAAAGGAAAACAGAGGATACGAGTGTTCTATAAAGTCATGAATAATACGGAGAAACACAGCAAACATTTGTTACCTCTCACTGGACATGACAGAGTGTTTGATGAAATTACTGAGCAGTGGACTTAAAAGCAGAAAAGAAACAATAACCACATTAAGTTACAAAGTTCAGTGCCAAAACCACTTTGAAATCTAAAGCAGAAATGGGTTCAAAGAGCAATTAGACATATTTAGAGTATGGTTTTTACATATCTATCCCAGGAATGACAATCCTGATGTCATCACAGCTGACTACTGGACAGACATACAGAGGGAGGATCATTCCTGCCTACCTGCCAGCAACCCCGCACTGCCCCATCGTTCCCCGGTCTCACCAAAGTACAGTGGCTGATATGAAAAGCTCCAGGACCAAACATTTCTGAAAGCAACACCAGGACAATATTTTTCAAGACTGTCCTCTTCAGCAGCAGGCTTTAACAGGCTGCCAACACGGCCATCGATGGTTTCTTTGCTCTACGTTTGATCTTGACATTTATTATACTATGGGAAATATACTGATGTATATTATATTATGGGCAACACCTCAGGCCTCCAGACTCCATTACTCAAATCACCTCACAGCTGACAATGTTCATCCACTGCTTCTCATTTGATCTTGACATCACAGAAAGCCCCAGATAACTGAGCAGCCACACAGGCAGTAAGGCTGAGGGTTTGGTGTTTGCACTGTATCACTATTGATAAAGAAACATTAGATAAAGACAGGGAGGGTGAGCAGCCCTCTGGAGATACTTCTCCCCTTCACAATAACAAGCAGAAGCCCAAGAATGGGCTCCCTCTGCCAGACAGAAATCAGCAGTGGCTGCTTCTCGCCTGGTCACAGCAAGAGGGACCATCGCTCTTGGCAGCTGAAAGCTGGGACGGCAGCAGTTCTGCACTTCAAGTCTTTAAAAACATGAGATTGTTTTAAGAGGAGGCTGCACCCTGGACCAGCAGCCTCTGGGGTTGACCGAGAGCAAAAGACAATGTTTGCCACACAACAAGGCAGCTTAATAATTCATGTTGGTAAAAGCAGGATCTATTCCTCACTCTGGCCCCGCTCTATCAGCACAAGGCTACATTAACTCCATGTGCTGTGCATACCGCCAACATCACCATTTTATAAATCTACTTTATCCAGAAGCTTTATGGACCTGGACTTAAGCTGCACACAGACAGAACATAAAGAGCTTTCTAAATAAAGTCTGAGCACTTTCCCCAAATCCAGGTGAAAGTATCAGACCTGTCACCCTACTGCAGAGCATTTTTCTAGACCAAAATAAGTTAAGAAACTCTTGTACCTCCAGCTGGTTTAATGTTTTATTCCTTTGTCTCACTTTATAGGCTTCCATAATTACACGTTTTATCCAAGACAAGCACAGTGTTCATCTCCTCAATACATAACCCAAATTTCGGTGGCGATTTACCCCCTTCACACAATCACCTTCTCCATTTGCCTGTTTAAAAGCACTCAATGCAGAGAGAAAATAATCACATTATGTCCTATTCTTTAAGATCTGACAGATAATCCTTGTGCAGAAATTTCAACCACCTTTTCCAAAGCAATCCAACAAATAGCGCAGAGGACATGCTGTGTATACTGCCAGGTTCAGATAAGGAGATAAGATACAAAGATAAATATATCAGTAAAACTGGGAAGATTATTCCCCTGTCTCCCCCAAACTGTCACAATAATACATTTAACAAGGAGGATGGCAGAAGAATGCACAGGGTGAAGGAAAATGTAAGACAGAAAAGGAAATGCCGATGTTTCACATAAAGTGTCACAGAAAAACATACAAAACAGCCACATTAGGGGAGCAGTGGGGAGAAATAATATATTTCCAGCACCAGATCTTTTCAGTGCCGTCACATTTCAAGTCTCCTGGCTCAATGGGTAATTTCAACCGAGAAGATCCGTAAGCACTTTAAAAGCTTTAGGCATTGCACTAGTAAGAGGAGCTTTCATCAGAACTAAACCCAGCTGTCGAAACAGGACACACAGCAACACTTCATGGCAAGTTAGGGACTTGCCAGGAGAACTAGCAATATTGAGGACAGCATTAGCACCAAATTTGGATTTTGATGACAATCAGCTGCCAAAAAGTATATTTTTTTCTGCCTCATCCAAAACCAGCATAGCACAAAGCACCTGGAGAGGAGCTCCTGAAGACCACGGTTACTGAGACACTGCTTAGACAGCCATGATCTGAACACAGACCCACTTGCTCCTGCACGCTGGCAGATCAGGGATTCATCCTGCTCCACCAGGTCCCCAGCAGAGCCACAGATGCCACCAGGCAGCCGAGCCCAGCCCAGGGACAAGGCCACCCCACAGATCACAGAATGTCAGGGATTGGAAGGGACCTCAAAAGCTCATCCAGTGCAACCCCCCCGCCGGAGCAGGAACACCCAGATGAGGTTACACAGGAAGGTGTCTAGGCGGGCTGGAATGTCTGCAGAGAAGGAGACTCCACAACCCCCCTGGGCAGCCTGGGCCAGGCTCTGCCACCCTCACTGAGAAGTTCCTTCTCATATTTAAGTGGAACCTCCTGTGTTCCAGTTTGTATCCATTGCCCCTTGTCCTATCATTGGTTGTCACCAAGAAGAGCCTGGCTCCATCCTCCTGACACTCACCCTTTACATATTTATAAACATTAATGAGGTCGCCCCTCAGTCTCCTCTTCTCCAGCTCCAGAGCCCCAGCTGCTCAGCCTTTCCTCACACGGGAGATGCTCCACTCCCTTCAGCATCTTCACGGCTGCGCTGGACTCTCTCCAGCAGTTCCCTGTCCTGCTGGAACCGAGGGCCCAAAACTGGACACAATATTCCAGATGCGGTCTCACCAGGGCAGAGCAGAGGGGCAGGAGAACCTCTCTGACCTACGACCACCCCGCCATGGTGTGGCTCCCGCCGGCTGTGCCACACCAAGGCACAGACCTCCAGCACCGAGCCGGCTGCCCGGCACGGGGGGGACACCGGCCGCACGGGGCTGTGGGGAAGGGGGACACCCCGGGGGTGGCACCGGGGCCCCCCTGGGTGGGGCCCACACCTGGAGGCCCAGGGGCAGCCGCACATGGCCCGGCACACCACACTGCGGGGGGGGGGAAGCTGTATGGAGAGGAGGCAACGACAAGAGAGGGTGGGCCCGACCCCGGGGGGGCCTCCCGGCGGCGGGACAGGCCCGCATTCCGCTCCCCGTCCGGGCTGGCAGCCCCCGGAGCCCGGCGCTCGCCAGGGCGCATGCGCAGCACCGAGTCCCCCCCCGCCGCTCACTCTCCGGCAGCGAGTCCCACCGCCCCCAGCGCGCAGGCGCCGCCCGCCGCCTCAGGGCGGCCGCTCAATGGCTCAGTATCTCGCAGCCGCCAGCCCGGCCCTCGGGGGTGCCCCGGAGCGGCGGGCGGGTCCCGCCGGGGAGAAGCGGCGCGGCGGGGAGGCCGGGCGGAGGCGAAGCGAAGCGTTACCTGCGGGATACTCGACGTGAGTGAGGGAGACCGGCCGCCACGGCGCGGGGAGCGAGCACTCGCCGACTGCGGCCATCTTACCCGGATACCGGGTCGGGCCGCCGCGGCCAATCGGAACGCACTTAAGGGGCGGTGCGACCAATGGGCGGGGACGCGGAGAGCCGCGGCCCAATGACGCCGCGCGGCAGGTGAGGCGCCGGCCAACCCGCAGCCACCCAATTAAAAATCCAACCCGGGGAGCGGCAAAGCCAATGGGCTACTAGTAGCGTCGCCCAATAGGAGTAGGACGCAGGTAGCGGGGAAACCAATCAGAAGAAAGGCGGGCGTCATGACCCTTCGTCATTGGCGGACGGAGAGATGCAGATTAACCAATCACCGGCTTCCATTGCCGCCTGTTCTTAGCCAATCAGCGGCGCCGCTGGGTGGCCGGCCCGGGGGGCTGAGGAAGGGGCGGGTGAAACGGCCCCGCGGGGCTGGAGCGGCGCCGCCTCACAACCCCCGGGACGGGGATCCGGGGAGGCCCCGCTGCCAGGGAATAAAAAACCAAACCGTCCTTAGGCCACCTTTTCCAAGGGTGAAAATAGACGTTTTTAAAAAGGGATTCTTTATCAATGGCATCACTAGAGGTACTGTGTAACAAGATTATTTCACGAGCCTAAACATAACATTTCCACTTGCTCCTAGCACGGGAGTGATGAAGTGACAAGGGCTAAGCTGTGCTGAAAATGCCTCTTTTTTTTTTTTTTTAACTTTTCCTTTTTGTTTAAAACTAGGAAGACAATGAATTTTTATAGCCACATCTCCTTCAGAGCTCTGTAAAGGACGAGCAGCTCCTGTGTGAACATAAAATTCCTGTTCCTGTGTAAACACGTGAAAATAAAGCCTGAAATGAAGAATAAAGTCCTTGCAGAACCTGACATGAAAGCAGGACGATGATGATGATGCTGCTGCTACTCTGCACCTTTAAAAGGTCCTACAGAGCCCAGGCGACACCTGGTCCAGGTAATACCTTTTTTTTTTTCCTCTCCAAATACCTTTGACTACTGAAATCACCCATTTTGAAGACCCAACTGAAATGAATGTTCCCATATGTGACCCCAGAGAATAACACTTACCTGGGGAGCCTGAGGAAAAGCGGAACACAAACAGTGCAGCCCTTCAAAAGTGGATACACGAGCAGCATCACACAGTAACGCCTGCAGAAGGCAAATACACCCCCAAACCAAACCACCCAAGTTAATTCAATCAAAAAAAAAAATAGACCACTTACACAAAAATAAATAACCAAGGGCAGGACAAGAAGTGATAAATTTCTTCAGTAAAGGGTTGCCTTTAATTTTTATATGTCAGGAAAGCACATGGACCAGGATTTCTATCCCTTAACATGTTCCCTGTGAAGTAAAGATTTAGGAACAGGGAGAAAACTCGATTTCCTGCAGTTGTAATATGCCTGTTTTCAGATAGCAGTTATGATTATATACCATTAATTTCAACAGGCTCTTCAAAGCTGACACACTCTCTGGCATCACAAGAAGAAAAATAGCATTCAAACCTTATTATTTGCAAAGAAGGAGCAAATATTTACTGCAGAAGTTCAGTTCATTGCAGAAGACTGCTACGAGGTAGCATGAGTGATTTACTGCTTTCATTATTCAAGTTAAATAAATCTCCTCCCTTCCAGGCTGTTGAATATAGAGCTGTGCTGGCAGAGTGGATTACATTTGATCTATGTACCATGACAAGTACTGAAAATTGTGGGCTTCATTGCTGCGTTCACCCACTCCTTCCTGAGCAGCAGAATAAAGTGTCAATACACGGAACAGCCTTTGCTCTGTTCCTGCAGCGTAAGAAAGCACAAAGCTGCTCTGGAGATGGAATATACAGTCTGACACCGTGGAAACCAAGAGAAATTCCTTTTAACTCCTTCAACTAACGTTCAGGGTGTGGCATGAGACAAAATTTTCCTATTCATGAACATTTGCGTATATCAGAGTTCATGACAGGCTCACATTAATGCTAACCAAGGCTTATGTTTTTTAAGTGCATGGATGAAATCGTTAATCGCTGTGGAAGCAAACAGCCTATCTGATTGAGTCTGGTTTCTGTATCATGTGAAAAAGAAAGTATTTAAATATACTGTAATTGCTTCAGAAGAAGGAGAAGAGTTTTCTGCGTTGCTCAGCAGATGGGCAGCTCTGATACCAACCCACAGTCCTCACCCGAGGTTTCTCTCCCATCGTTTGGGAGGCTGGTAAGTAGGCTACAAAAACCTGGACAATGTTTAAGAGATTCTGCTCCTTACTGGGATTTCTGTTATCACTTTATCAGTGTCTGCCACCCAAACACAATCAAAACACCATGGAAAAAAGAGAAAAAAAAAATCTGGAAAATGAAACTCCAGAGTTTGCAACCACTGCTCAGAGGACAAGGAGTTGCTGTGTTTATTTTATAGCCTGCTTAATCTACAGACTTGTCTTCAGTAGAACTGGGAAGACTCCCCACGCAAACAAATCCCTGAAGTTTACTTGTTGTAACTTTAGGATTTTGCATCTAGGAAGAGCAATCCTTGTTTTATACTACCATTCTAGCACCAGAGGTGTCACTGCAACTGCCACCTAAATCAGAAACCAAAGGCTTGAGTTTCTAGTGAGGAAATTTAGATACAAAAACCACAATAATGAAGGAAAGTTTTATTTGACTTGGAATGCCCACATCCTAAGATTAAAGGTATTTTTAAAAAAATAGCCGCAAAGAAAAAGAAAGAAGCAAAACAAGAACAGATTTTTTACACCTTTAGGAAATAAAGAAAAAACAGGCACAAGTTTACATTCATTAGTTTCAGATATGGCAGAGGTATGTTCTACTGGAGAGGGGTAAATAAAATCCTGCTTTCCCACCTCCTCCTATGAGACAGCTCCTCAAAGCCACACTGATCTCATAGATACAACAAGGCAGATTTTTCCTCATATTTTTTTATTAACGTATTTGTGCTTTAAAGATCATAAAGACCCTCCTAGAGCCATGTGGTATAGTCTCTACATACATACTAAAGTACTGAGTATGTACTTTAACCACTGGTGAAGCTTGTTACAACCACCACATAAAAACTGAAAGTCATGCATATTTGAAATTTCTGTTTAAGCATTGGAAACTATTGGAGGATTTTATTTCATAGCTGTTAAGCTACTTTAAATCCCCATCAGTGCTAAAATCTCACAAGTGTCAACCCAGAATGATTTAACCCCTTGAGAATAAGGGTTCATTATAGAAAAAGGCAAATATCTCTAGAGACTCTACCTGAATGTGTATTTCATCTGCTACTGAAGAATTTCCTTTGCTAAATACAATATGCTGGGGAAAAAAAGATTTTCTAGCGGTCTCATAGGAAGCCAGAGGACAGGCAGTTGTTCCATCGTAACCTTTTACTCTAAAATAGATGAGTACGAGGTGGTGGCCGTTTGGGCCAAGCCCTGCTCTGGATGGGATGGGTGGCAGCAGCCCCAGCCCCTGCTCGATGTCGCATCCACATGTTTAACATCTTCCCCAGCAAAGAGAAAATGAGTTTGTCTCACACCCCCTTGGCTTGTGCAGGAGTGAGTGTTGGTGGGTGGAGGGGAGAACTCAGCCTTCGAGAAGCTGCGGATGCTCTCCAGGAAGACCCCTCTTTACCTTCGCCCCGTTCGCAATAACGGCTAACAAAATCATAAAGCTGCAATGAAACTGGTTGTCTTCCATTGGATCGATTAAGAATTTACAATTTCTTTGCTTCAAAAGCCGCAATGCAAGTTAGTGTTTGATCCACAGGGACCCTGTTTCAGTGTCCTCTCCCACCAGGATGTGAAAACCATACACAAAGCAGACAGGCTGTCACAAGCACTGAGGCCAAAATACACTCAAAGTAGTAAATAAATACACATAAAATAACTCTAAAAATCTGAAATTAACAGCACTGATTGTTTAGAATTACAATCCATCTTATTACATTAATCTTCACATTTTAGCATCTTTTTAACCACTATACAAAGCTGCTGAAGTTACTCTTCTAAACCAGCCATCAGCCATACAAGAGCACAAAGCACTATAATTCTTTTTTTTTTTTATTTTCTTTTTTTTTTTTGGCAAAGTAACTTGCTTTCAGAATATAACACACTTTCAAATCACAGTTTACACATAGCAGGTGTGTCGTGCTAATACAACATCCTCTGTTTCTTCTCTCACTGCATGCTACCAGGAGCAAGACACCTCAGAGACCTTCCCTAGTTTCAATTGCTCTCTCTTAAATCCTTCCCATAACAGTGTATTCCTCGCAGCCTCACTGGGGTCAGCTGCTCCTCACTTCTGCCTCAGCACTCGCATGTTTATTGCATTAATCAGGTCTTCAGGATAAGCCACATCAGTCTGCTGTGCTTATAGAGCAACAGATGTTACGTGCTCTACACTTAGCCTCTTGCAAGCATCTCAGGAGCATTTATCTGCTCCTTTTACATCCTCCTGTTTACTCTTTCCCTGTTTACTTCCTTCCTGCTTTTATCAGCAGAATCCACATTAGATATCTGAAGACGAAGAAAGACAACATTTGTATTCTCCAAGCCCATGCACTGACTTTCCACTCCTATGGAAACTCCAGATTCTTCCCTCCCTCCCCGCCTTGCGAAAATATGGCTCAGTAAGACTTGTACATGGAACAGACACAAAGGGGAACCTAATCAGTCTACAGAAAAAACAGCAAAGCCTGTGTTTTTGTGAAAGTCCCCATTTTCTTCTCCCTGAAGACCTCCTTGTTTGGAGGCTGGGACTTGGAGCCGTATGTGGACTGAAACAGGAGGGAGGACAGGCTGGACCTCACTGCACCCACAGAGGACTCAGCAAACCTCTGCAAACCCCACACAAAAGCCAGGACTGCCTCAAGTCCAGCGCATTCCACTGCCACTGCCCCACGCCAGTACCAAACTCAGCACAAGTCCCAAAGCAGCCGGAGTTCAGGCACCGCTGTGCAGTCAGGATCACTACAAAGACAGATAATACACCCACGTGCGTTTGGTCTATACCCAAAACTACGCGATGTTTCTTAGGATTAACAGCCTAAAGAGTCGTTTCCTCTCTAGCAGCTTGACCCAGCTCTCCAGCTACCTGCACACGTAATCGCTTTCGTACACCACATCCAACACCTTATTGCTTTGCGCATCGCAGGAACAGGCACCACGTTATACCAGTTCTTGTGCACACCCCACACCTCCTACACAGCCAAAACTGCTGCTGGCTCATTCTGAAATACAGCAAGGCACTTCGATGGACGTTTAAGACCTTGTGCATGCACAGGCTGGATGCAAATCCACCCTCTCCTCACACCAGCTTGCAAAAGTGGACCTCAGCAATCTCCTAAGCGAGGATAACCATGGCACAGAGCCCATCATCTGGCCTGCAAAGAGCAGCAACACAGAGGGAACAGACCAACTTCCTTAGAGCTTCAGAACAGTTACAAAAGTCTGCATTTTACTTCAGTGCTTTACAGAAGTATTTCTTCCTCTCTGGGAAAGAAATCTTTGCTAGTCACATTGCACATGTTAAAACGTGCAAGGTAAAAATCAGCAGTAACGTCTGTAGGAACACAGCAGAGAAAGAACAATAAGAAAAATCCCAAAGCGAACAAGTCCTCCTTGAGTAGCTAAGGGTCAAGTCAAGAATTTACCAACAATGTTCCCACTCCCACACACAATCGTAAACGTCAGGGATCATCTCCCAGAAAACGCACAGGCAAAACAGGTACATATGTTGCTCTATTCAAGAGAATTGAGCAAAAATCTGGGCCCAGGCAGTTCGTGGTTTATATGACACATTAAAAATAATAATAATAAAAAGAACAGAAAGGTGGAACAAAGAAGAAATGCAAACCATAAGCTGGCAAGTGGTCCTGGATCCATCCCAGCAAACACCACTGGCTACAAAAAGCAGAAGGTCCCACCAGGTTGCTGTGCGTTGAGATAGTCTTGCTGCCAGCGCTGAGCATTGCAGGTAGTTTTATCCATCTCTGGGAGGAAAAAGGTCCTTGTACAAAGCTGTTTTCCTCCCTGGACATCAGATGAGCTCCTTCAGTGGCTCGTTTTCACCAGGCAGCGTTCCGTTCATCTCGGGGGAAGTCTCGGTGCCCAGATATCCCAAGAGGATCTCACTGCGTCGCCGCGACAGCTGCAAAATGTCTTCTGCCAACGACTGCACTGTTGTGTATCTCACGTTGTCCAGATCAAACATGTCCTTCAGATACTGTACTATCTGGTGCTGAGAAGAAAAAAGGAAGGTTTACAGTAGTGTGACCTCCTGCCTGCCAACACCAGCTGCTCAGACTGCAGCAAGCAGAGAACCCCAGAAGGAATTTAGCATGTCTGCCATCCAAGCAAAGATCTGCTTTAGGCTGGGTATTACTTTTGCAGCTAAATCCCCTCATGCCTCTGAAACACGACAGCGGAGCTCCCAAGTTAGAAATGCATTGCTGATGTCCATGGCAATATCCAGGCAAACATTTACTGAATGAAAACAGCCTCTCATAATATTATCTACAAGAATAAGAGGATTTAGGCTTTCAGATCAAAAATGTAACCTGTAAGATCCCATGTACTCTTAGACAACATATTCTTTCAGCGTAGGCACCCGTAATCTTTTCTGCTACTGATGGTATAAACTGATCTCATCACACAGTCTTGCTGTCATCTACAGTAAATTGTGCTGGGAATTCTTACCAATCTGCATCTTAAAAACCAGTGATTTTTAGAAAGTTTTTGTACAGAGCCAAGTTTCTTAATGCCACATCAGTCGCCAAAAGCACACATCTGCAGCTTTAAACCAGAAGACAGCAGATTATGTACAGAAAATCCATCTTACCTTGAAGAAACTGCAGACTTCAGATAGCTGCTGCTTGGGCCCCAGAAAACCAAAGGCTAGAACAGGACTGACATGCTCCGATACGGAGTAGAAATGAGAGATAAAGCCATCTGGTACCTGCCACAGGGAACGGAAGAACCGGTCGTTTTGGTTCCCAGACAGAATTAGCAGCTTGTTCCATATCAACTACCAAATTGCATGCCAGAAAGCACCGTGCAGCAGTACCTGAAGTTAAGAGCTACTTAAGAACATCTCTTCCTGCAGAATTACATTATCTTTCAGATACCTTGAAGGATGACTAGAGCTTCCTATCATCATGTTTCTAAACTACTGTTTCAGAAGGAAAATAAAGGGAAGAAAATGAAAGGCAGCCATCAGGCAGTCTTTACAGACTATTTATAATCTCCCGACCAAGCTAGGAAAGCGCATGCAAATATCCAAGACAGAGCTCCCAATGCTCTCATTTCCCTTTGTCCCATCTCACAAGGGAAACCCAGTTGTACCAGCTGGTTGTGGGACAGGAATTGAAAACTTGCCAGAGGCCACAGACCCTGTGGCAGAACTGGGGCTGTGAAGTGGCAGCTTCCTGTTCCCCAGGTCCGTGAACTCATGTGCTGCGGTATTTTACAAAGCCACAGATTTCAGGGAAATGCACCAAGTAGTAGCTGGTCAGCATTCAGCACTGGGAACTGGAGAAGCGTGTGAGCCACTCACTGTGCTGCCCGCAGGGAAACTACAATTCACCTTGTTGCGCGGTGTCTGTGACCACTCCTACACTATTGTGAGCAGGGAGAGGGAATACTAGACAGGCAATGTTGCCTTTTGAATCCTCACATTAAGAAAAAGGGAGAATAAACTCAGACCAATTCAATAAAACACCGGCATGGCACTGGAGCAATGGCAGCAGGACCCCAGAGGTCTAAAGCGTCACAAATAATTCAGTTCAGTCTCATAACACTCAGATTTTGTATTTTGTCAAGATCTAGCTGTTATCTTTTCAGCTTCAAATACATTAGATTCTTCCCCTTTTAATTAATTTTGCTTACCATCAAAAGCCTCCTTTTTGCTTTCAGGACTGACCAGCAGGCAGTTGCTAGAGCCTATGATTAATGAAGAGAAACCATCAGTTACTGGGATTACTTAAAAACAACCAAAAAGCCCCCCCCAAAAAACAGAAACAAACAAACAAACAACCACACACACACAAAAAACCCCACCACACCAACACAAAAAACAGTTTACCAACGCATTGCCATCACGATATCTAAGCAGTGGCCCTTTCGTGCCAACAACTCTAAAATTACTGACAAAACTAAAAACTAAGTGAACTGGAAGCAGATTTGGACACTCTAGACCTGTTCCAGAGAAGCCAAAGTGTTTTTGAAGATTGCTAATATGATCCAGCATCGTTGCCAACCACCCCAGCATGCCGACGGTGGGCAGACAGCTGTTAAAAGGTGCCTCCCAACCACCCTCTTCTCAGTCTATGAAACCAATCAGTCTTAAATGCTAAGGCGCTGTTCTTTGAGCCTCCGTGTCTGCTGAGGTACCACCAGAATGAATGGCCAGGTGCAAAAAAAACCTCCACACGTTTTTCCCTACATTTTGATCCTCTTATTCTCATTCATGAAAATATGTGCTGCCATCTTTTAACATCTCCGTGGCATTGCTGATAAAGGCCACTAGAGAAATAAGTCTGTTGAAGCTAACCAGCTGCTTTCAAAATAAGGAAAGCTTGCCTGTAAACCATTTACATGTACCAAAAGATTGTTGTTTAGAACTTCAGGAAAGCATGGTATTTCTAAAGAGAAAATTCAGCTCAGCCAGGACAGCCGAGGTTAAACTCTTTCTGAGCCTTAGCACCGAGATCTCAGGCTCGGCACAAGGGCTCCCCGCTGAACGCACCGTCTCCTTGAAGCTGTCGGAGAGCCAGCGGTTGCGCAGCACGGCCAGCACGGAGGACGGTGGGTTCTCCAGGTCCTCAAAAGCATCCATGAGGATGAAGTCCAGCACAATATCAAAGAAACTCATGCACACCACCTGTCAGAGAGCAGAACAGTCTGTGAAGGGAACAGGTTTAAAATAAAAAAAGGAGAAGGGCTTTACTCTTTTGCTTTGAAGCGACACAACGTAATGAGCTGAAGTTTGTCACCGAGGCAGGAGGACTGAGATGTGTATGCTCAGTTCCTGGCCAAGAGACTTATTAATCCTGCATCCAGGAAAAGCCCAGTCAAAAGGCAAACAAATCGTACAGACCTACAGGCAGTAGCTTGTGCCCTCTAGAAAAAGTTGGGGGTTTGGGTTTTGTGTGCTTGTTCGTTTTTGTTGGTTTTGTTTTTAGCCATAGTAGTGCTGATGGCAAGATTTGCCACGAAGTTTAAACACACCAACAGCCACTTTTACCCTCGCCCTCCCCAACAATATACTTTTGCAAAATAATCATATTTCAGCAGCAGTTTTTTCACTCCTGGGCTGTTCCTACATATTCATTAACTCCCAGCTCCTCTGCAACTTTCTAGAGAGAACGTCTTTACCAACCCCTCTTCCCTCCAGCTCCTGCTGAGTGGTCGGCCAGGTCTCTTGCTTCAGTGCGTAACGCAGCATCTCCTCGTAGCTTTCCAGAAAAGCTTTGGGATTCTGAAAAAGCAGAGAAACAAAACACTTCAGAAGGTACAGCAAACAGTTGCGGGCACATTTCACCAGAGTTTGACTGCTCTGTTTTGAGCTAACATCAATGCATGCATCTGGCTCAAGTTTTCAGCCAAAATACTCGTTGTGCAGAAAGAGAGAATTTCTTTCTGGGGGCGTGGATGGCCTCCGGTTCAGCCGTGACTCAAAGCACCTACGTTGCTCCTCTTTCTTCAAGGAAGTAGCTAGAGACACCCGTAAACGGAGCCAGTGAGCAACTAATGCTGTGCAAGCAACAATCTCCCTGTTTAGGAGATGACCAGAGACTAAGCCAGTGATCTGAGAGCTGGTATGTGGTTGATGCAAAGGTTCGATTCTCTTTTGCCTTTCCTATATTCCTTGAGACAATGCCACCACTGACCCACAGCCTGTTTGCTCTGTTTGCTCCAGTGAGGCACAGTATCAACCTGTGGACAGGAGCTGCACAGAGAGGTTCTTTCAAGACAATTTGGTTAAATAAGATCAAAAGCACAGGCATTTTATTTCTCAAATAGTCACAGGCATACAGATTCATTTTCTTCTTCCAAGACACTGGAAAAATCTCTAGGTTGGGATGGAGGAATGAGTTTCTCTGGGCTCACAAGATGCAGCCAAGTTGTTACACAAATGTCCTACCTTTTGAGCTTTTGTCATCAGTCCTATCACCATTTGCTTCCCAACCTCCCCAAAAAAGAGTTGATTGCTTTCATCCTCCAGCAGCTCCTGTAAAGGGAACACAAGAAGTCTCCGGTGAACGCCTACACCCACATGAATTCTGACGTGGAAGAAAAAAGGACAGGACGCAAAGCAGTGCAGTGCTGCATACATCAGTATCATTAACCTTTAATAAGCTGGAGTCCAGAAAACAAAACTGCTCTCTTCAGGAAGTTTAAAATTAGGCTGAAAGACTGGAAGCAGCAAGAACAGAGGTGCAGGAGCCACGGAGTGGCAATGGGGCCAGGCACTCAAGCTGCTGTTCGGACTCTAGACACACATTGCCAGGATGTGGGTCACGGTATGGAGAAGGAAACCTTGCCCTCCCACTTCAGAGGTTTGACTCCAGCCCAGTGAAGAGCTCTTAAATGGGGGCAGGAGCTCCTGGGCAGCTTTGAAATTACCAGACTTTCACTTCCCAGAACTAATCCAGCATCAGTGACCATGGAACAACCACTCAAGCTGGGCACGGGGCCCAGGGGATCCTCCCCCTGTCCAAATCAAATCAATCAGAATGGGATTACAGAGTTCAGCGAGGGGAGCTTGAGCTGCTGCTGCAGTTATTTGCTCTGGAGGGGCAAAGACTTTACCCCTGTGCAGGCAGAGAACAACGTGCTACTGGCAGCAACGTGCAGGAACCCAGGAGCCTTGAGCCGTTCTCACCTGGAAGGCCTGCCTGACACAATGCAGCTTCGCGAGGAAATCCTGGTCGCTGTAGCAGCCCAGGAGCTCTGTCCTAGAGGGGAAGGGCAAGGATTGTATAAGTTTTCGTTCTCCTGATGTCTGTGCTCCTCTAAAAAAATAATTCCCAGTCTGTGCCTAAGAGAAAGTAATAACTGCATCCCCTTCACACAGCTCCCTGGGGACCCCAGCACCTCAGTAAAGGCTGTTACAGCACAGGACGATGCCAGCCACACAGAACAGCCACATTCCTGATTTCCTGGGACAATTACCCTTTCTTAACATGTGTCCTGAAATCTGGGGTTAGTGCCCTGGGAAGTCCGAACCAGTGAGAAGGGGCCTAAGGGTTTCCATCCCCAAAGGTTTATTCTGGTTATAGGGCTGCTCAAAGGCAAATAATGTGTTCATGCTGCTCAAAGGAGCTTCGACACAAGGACCCACAACTCCAGGTGGTGCTTCACCTCAGCGTCCGGCACGCAACTTTCCCTTCTTTCACTAACTGCAGAGCTTCTTCGTATGCTGCTACTGGCTTAGAGAGGTGGAATGGCATTTCCTCAAACTGGAGAGAGTCAAAGAGCTGTAGAGGTGGCAAGAGGCATGGGAAGAACAAAATGGTCTTGTGAAATATTTGCAAATACTCAGAAACTGCATACAAGCATGACGGACCCTCTTTAGCTGGCCAGCTTTTGTCAGCCCTGATTATTTCACACTAAGATATTTCTTTTCCCGCCAGTTTCAGAGCTGTCTCAGCTCTGATACAGCTCAATATCCCCTAAAATTTACTCAACCAAGCCACACTACATTAGATTTACAGTACTTTCCCAGCTGTTATGCCACATTATCTACAGTAGACAGGAAAATTACATGGAAATGCTGGTTGGAAAGGGCTGCACCATGCCCCTAATGAAACAGCTTTTCCTAATATCCATCATGAACCTCCCAAATTGGGGCTGTTGCTCCATGTCGTATCATCTTCCTTTGCCAAGATGTGTTTGGCTCCCCTGCCTTTGCGGCTCCCTTCCAAGCAGCTGGACTGCTACACACAGCTGAAACTTGTCACCTCTGCTGCAGAGAAGAAGGAATCCTCAGAAATTGAGCTGTCTTCATCATCCGTCCGAAGCCGCAACGACCCGTCCGTCAGTGGAAGCATTAAAGCCTTCTCTGGAGGAGAGGAAGAAGCTGCATGTGTTGGCGTTTATGGACTCCTAGCCAACATGTTCTCCCTCCCACCCCAAAACCAGCACCTTGTCACCTCTTCATTGCCTAGCTTACAGAAAAGACATAAAATCAGAAAATAAACTGGCCTTCTAATGCATTTCTAAGCTAGCTGCCTTACCCAGATCCAGCAGCATGCTGTCCGACGGCAGCGAAGACCCGAACTCCTCCTGGAGGTGGTAAGCTCGGTGCAAGAGGGACTCCAGCTTCTCGGCGAACTCCCTTTTCTGGGACTCCTCCTTGAACACACAGAAATGCCGCCCTGAGTTAGCCAGCTGGGCAGAGGCGGACTGACAGCACAAATGTGGAAGGAAATTTTCAGTAAAATGGGATTTACAGTTTGCAGGTTAAATAATTAAAAAAAAGATAGAGAGGAGTCATTAATCCTACAATGCAGCTAATGCAAGGGGAGGAAAGCTTCTACACAACCTATTCAAACCTTCTGGCTTTTTAGCTTTACAATTTTGTTTTCCTGTTGAAAAAGGAAGAAAGAATTTAGGAACTTTAACCTGCCATCCAGAAAAACAGGTATTTTAATGAGTTAGAGATCACTTAATTCTCCTGGTTTGTGACTTTAGCCTAATTTCAAGAGGGAATCACATCAGAAAACCTGTGTTGAATACAAGAGTATCCAGAACTGGATAACAGAGTCAGAGTCCTTGGATTAAGGTGCCAGGCATAAGCAAAGTTTACTGTAAGCAGCACAGGAGGATTTAAAAAAGGGAGGAAAAATGAGACTTACACAGCCTCTTGCGTTCATGCCCCTGTATCTGCATGGATATCTCACCCAGAAGACAGAAGCATTAACGAGAAGCATAAAATCTATTTTGATAATGAATCAACTGTTTTTAAGTCAGTTTTAGAAATACCCTAAGACTCTTCAAGGAGAGACAAACAAGAGAATCCAGGTTGACTTGGATAAATATTACCTGCCACAGAAAATAAATATCCCACACACTTACTATGCCAGGCCCTGTTTATAAGAGGCTGGGAACACTTTACCAGCGAGAACTCCTGCAGAGTTGGGAGTTTAGCTCCTTTGACAGTCCTGAGCTACAGCTGCTCTCTTTAGCTTTGTGATTGTCAGTAAGCCTTCCAGTCTGATCTCCTCTTATGAGAGGCCTTCCCTGCACAGTCCTCAAGTCCAAGCCAACAAGGTGGTGTTCTGAAATACTTGTTTCTGTAGCTGTAGGCAGAACAAGTTACATGTCTCCCTGCCTCACCTGCTCAGTGAGCACAGGCATACATAGCTCCTACCGAGTTACCATGTCACTTTACTCATTAATACAAGCCGGCAGCCAGCCTCTGCTTCTCCAGCTCCCTGGGACGTGACAGTGACCATCAAGATCTCTACTTTCGCACGTGTTAGAAAGTTACAGACACAACACTGCCAGGCAAAATGCTATTTTTTAACTCTGCGGTGCTGTATTTGTTACAGCCTTTTCCTACCTCTGCTGCTGCTGGAGAACTTGCGTGACAGTGACTGACACGATGCTGGAAGGTGGGTTGAAAAGCTGGGGAATGAGGGGGCGAGACTTATTTAAAAGAAAAAAGATTAAAAACACCCGCTCACATTGCATAAGGAAGCCACAGATATAGACAGCTCTTAAACAGAGTCTGGCCCAACTCTGCCCTTAATTTCCAATTCTTTTAACTTCCTACTTACTGCTTCCAGCACCCAGGCTGCTCTTTCAGCATGTTCCCCAGCTGCCAAATGCAAGGGAAAAGAAGGGACCTACCTCTGGGATGTTCTCGGCCATGCTCTCCTGCTGTTTCTTGCTGTCCCAGGGCACAGGGGTGCTGGTACTGGCACTGTCCCTCTGCCTGATGGTCAGCGCCTGCTCCCACTTCTGCAGCGCCTCCTCAAACAGCTCCATGCCTGGCAACGCAACCAAATACACGCTGTGAGGGTTCCAGGCTACTAACGTACAAAGAGATATAGCACGAGTCTTTGCTCACTCAGACAATCTAGCGAAGAGGAAAGCCTCACCCCAACTGACAAGGAAGAATAAATGTATTCTATTTCTTTCCCATTTAAATACGGTTTAATTTGGATTCAAAGGTAAGAAGAACATCCCCAAACTGGTTAAAACATCAGCCATGTTATTCCAAAACACTGTTCTCTGCACAAGGTGAGCCTGTCACTCAAAGAACAGTATTTTGGAAGTAAATTATTCACTGAGAAAACAGAAATGTATCTTTAGGAGAAGATGGGATTTTTACAACTAGCAAGTGACTGAGTTTAAGTTGAGAATGGGAGAGAGCTTTCTGCTAGAGCTCTCCACTGAGCTGCAGACGCTCTGTATCAATCTACACCCTCTTTTTGCTCTCACAGGGATAAACACCCCCCCATCAAGGGCGATGTTACCCTTGTGCTTTTTTTACCTTGAATGTAGAGGCTTTCTGCGCTGCAGTCACCAATGGCTCCAGCATCCCCCATCGCCTGGGCCTCCCACATCCCCGCTGATGCTGGCGTTGGACTCGAAGAGTTGACTGCTACCATCTGCAGGAAAGGCGCAGAGAACAGCAAACGCTCTCCAAGGGCAGCAGCGTTAAGAGCACACAAACACCACCAGCAGTTAAATCTGAATGATCAGCAGTTTCCCTGCCCCGTGTTTGCCCTTGTGCTCTCCCGTATGGGTATCCCCCTGCCTGGGAAGGGATCAAGGGTTACTGGCCCCCTCCCAGCTGGGTTCACACCAGCAGGGTGCTGAGAGGGGAGGCGAGGTGAGAAGTCCTCTCCTCTACCCAGCACCACAGCAGCATCTCTTCCCAACCAACTCACACCGAGGCTTCATTAGGAAAGGGCAAGCTGTACAACAGTGAGTGCTAGGAGAGCACGGGTGGAAGCAACAGCTCAAGAAAGCTCTAAAGCAATCACTACAAAGGCACAAGGATTTTGATAGAAAAATTCACATCAGCCTCAGCTGCCTCTGCAAAAACTCCTGGAAGTGGGCGGAAGTGACCATAATCCAAACAAAGGAACAGATTAGCAGCAAAAACACAGCTGAGGACTTTGGCCAGGAGGATCCCTGCTCTTCTCTTTGTAACCAAACCCTCTCCTGGGAGGGCTGAGCACTCAGATCCACATGGTGAATTGTCAGCTTTCTCCAATTTCACACTAGTGCATAAATGTCTTTTAAAGTCAGACCCAATAAAGTGCTGGGTTCAAACGCTATCAATGACCAGTGTTTTCATATTAGAGAAAGACATCCAAACGTGAACCTGATGCTAGGAAAAAAAACTACCATAATCATCTGACAGACAAATTCTTGCCCTGCCTCCATTGATTAATCTTGGTGGAGTGAGATCGAGAACTGCTGATTTATTTCCTAGAGGGCAGAGAAGAACCCTAGGAAGCAGACAAGAGAACACGCAAAAACTGCCACTGTGCAAAGGATGAGCTGTTTTCCCATCAAGTAACGTGAAAGCGGTGAGTACGGTGTCACAGACGCAACCAAGAGGGTAGGGGAACAGATCCTTCTCTGTGTGGATATCCCTACCCATGCACCAGCAGTAGAAAAAGGAATTCAGATATTTTTAAAATCAAAAGAGAAACAGATCTCAGCAATACAAAACCCAGAGAGCATCTGTGGGAAGGAAGAAGCCACAGAGGAATTAAATGAGAGTCCCTGCAGGGGGGTAGAGGCCAGAGCAGGACATAGCTTGGCCCACACTGACACGTCCCATCATATCCCAGTTACCCCAGGGGAATACTGGTGCAGGGCTGCCAGGCCGGCACTGCCGCCTGCTGGAGACACACTTTGGCCAACACAGATTTTTGGCAACTTTTTGGTGCTTTAACCATACACGACAAGCGAAAATACAGCAATGCCTGCACACACTGCAGGGTGTTGCTGGCCAAAGGGCTGATTTTTCCCTCTTGTTGCCCCAGCAGCACTAACCAGCCGCAGAGCCCAAGTGGGTTATGCGGAGGGATGTTTTGCAGTGAGTTGCAGTGCACAAAACTGCAGAGCTTCACTTGCGCTGCCCGCTGCTCCAACAGCGGCACGCGAGGCTTTGAGCAATGCGGGATGTCAAACAGGTCTTGAAGCCACAAACGCTCCCCAGTCTTCTGTGTTTGGCCTCACAAGAGGTGGATACAAGCAGTGATGGCTTCTCCTGGCTGGTTAAGCCTGAATTACCTGTGTTTGTAGGCTGCTTTTGGCTTTGGAGGAGGTAGAATGACTAGGCTGTTTCCTGATAGGATCTATCCGATTTTGGTAGTTAACTCGATTTTAACAACCAAACAGCCTGTGAGCAGCCCCAGCACAGGAGCTGCTGGGCCACCCAAACCTGCACCACGGAGGGAAGCAAACGAGCTCCCCATTGCTACCAGACCCTGCGGCAACCCAGCCTTGCTCCTTGAGGGGGACAGAGAGAGCCCCGAGGAATCACAGCCATGTCCCACACATGAGTCCCTCCTGCAGCACCTCGTTGGCCAAAGATGCAGGATTTACCCTGGGGCTCTCAGCCACGTGAAAATACTGAGTTCAAGCAGGCAACTCCAGACAGTTACTGCGAGGTTAATAGCAGAACTTGCCCTAAGATTACACCATAACCTGTTCTGCTCCAAAAGTTTGGTGTTACCAATTGACGAGCACAAGCCCAAGGACCTGGTGATCTTGTTACACGTATATGCACTCACATCTCCCATTGCCCAGCCCAGCTGATAAGGTCCTTACCGAGACGAGGCTGTGGGAGGAACTGGAATGTTTGCTGGGCTCGATGGAGGAAATCCCGCTGAGCGTGTCATTGCTCTTGCTGCCAGGACTCTGGACTCTCTTGCTGGAGTATCCTGCAGTTGGAAAGGTCACACAAAACCAGGATTTTAGGCCCGGTTCATTGCAGCTGTGAATATGGAGGGGAACATCGCCCTGTCGAGTGTGACTGCAGATGGGCAAAGCAGCATCCAATACCTTGAAATGAGTCATAGATCTCCTGTATGCTCTATTTTACTCTGAGACACTAAGAAACCTAGTATCAGTGGGGATCTGAGGCTGAGGAATGAATATTTATTCACTGCTTACGGATCACAGGAGGCAAGCAAAAGTGGAAAGCGTCAAGGAGAAACTCCTCCAGCTTCCCTCAGGCCAGGCAGAACACAGATGTTGCTCCCTTAGTTATTACTAAAAACGCTTAAAGATTTTCATATGTTTCATAAAACAAATGCTTAAGCCCCAAAATGCTTTTCTGACGATCTGGGTCAGTCTTACCCTAAAAAAATCAATACAATCAGGTGAAGAAGCTGCCCGAGGCCCAGGAGCAGAGCTGGACGGACACTCCCGACTCCCCCCACTCCCCTCCGTGTGCAGGACCCCTGGGTCAGGCATCATATTTGCATCACCGAGATCAATACGCAACCAGGTCACCACGTGCCCCGGGCTGTCATTATCGGGGGACGCATAGAGTGGCAGGTCCACAGCTGCACTACACAAATGGCTTTGCTTTCCTCTCCCCGCAGCTGTCAGGACCTTCCCATCGCTCCCTGTACACCCTCTTTGCTTCCTCACAAAAGGCTTTTGGGGATTTTGTCCCTTTTGAGCAAGGCCAACCTTTTTTCACAGAGGAGACCCTTCTGGTTGGCAGAATGGGCACTGTGATCCCTCCAGGCTTAAAGCTGCACTTCTCCGGAGCAATCTGCTTCTTTCGACGGCGACGACGCTTCAGCTGATGAGCTGCAAGAGCCAATGCGACTGTCCCAAGAGCTGTAGCAAACAGCACCTTACGCAGGCCTGGAGAGAGCCGCAGCTGAGAGAAGACAGACTTTAAACACAAAAGATATGAAAGAGCGACAATGAAAAACCACTTCCACCACCCTTATTTGTTTTTGTTTTAGTTTTTTTTAAAGCAGTCTTGAACATAAGACACTTTGGCATTCCCCCTCCCACCCATAAAACACAGCCCCTGCTACACAACTAAGACTTGGCAGTGGAGAAAGTGTGGAGCATCATTTTGACAGAACCTGGAGAACTTGGTCTCAGTCCTCATTACCAGAACACGCTGTCAAATTCGTATACAGCCTGTAACAAATGCGATCCAGGTTACCCAAACTCAGCTCTGAAACCCTGGTATGTAGCTGAGCTTTATTGCTCCAAGTGTTGCATTGCTACAAGTGGGCAATATTGCTCTTATTTATTGCTCTTATTTAATTATTGCTCTTATTTAAGACAAGTCTTTTTTTCAGCACCTTTGATGAAGAGAAAGGTTGAATCTGAGCATTCTCCTGGGGAGGGATGTGGGAAGCCCTTCTCTCCCCTCTCCAAGCCCACCCCGAGTAGCTCTCTCCCACCACCGCAAACTCTCCATGCAATTCTTACAAACCCTCAAATTACCCAGGTCCTCCAGCAACACCCTGTCATGCCTCCGTCCCTCACAACTAACACAGACAACCCCCAAAGAGAAAACCCAAGGAACCCAACAGAAATTCGCTTCGCGCTTGTTGTACCTGCCCGAACGTTGTGTAAACAAACACGGGGATCTCCGCCACAGTCATTGCCAAGGCCTGGATGATGGACATTCCCTCTGTCCTTCTAAACGCCATGTCTGCACGAGGATCTCGGCACCTCCAGGAGCCGTGAAGGGGAAGGGCACTTGTGGATGCTGCGTGAGCTGCTCACAAAGAAATTCAACTTTTCTCTGACATCTGACTCAGAGTCCTGGGGCTGCCCTTCATCCAGCAATCCTCATCCTGCAAAAAGAGGAGAAAAATCAGCTGAGCAAAGGGAACGCCTAACTTGTGCCTTCTTGTACTGCACTTCATAAACCACACACCAGGTCACTTGGAGCAGCAACGTTGCTAGAGCCAAGCAGCAGATCTAAAGCACATTCTCAGCAATGGCAGCAATTTTTTCGCCTGCCCTACGAACTGAAGGGGCAAATTTCCAAACTGCTCTACAGCAGCAGCATCCTTGGACTCAATAGCAGCCAGAGATTTCCACATGCACCAGAAATGGCTGCACGTGGTCAGAGAGATTTTATTTGCAGTCCACATACAAAAAAAATAGTACAAATAACCACATGTACGCCTTCATTGTCAAAACTCTTCTTTCATACAGTGCATCAAAGATCAGCCAAAAGGGGTTTGCCCAGGAGGTTTCAACACTGCTTGAGTTTATGCAGAGCTTTGCTGGGAGCCGGGGAGGAGGGATGTACTTCATGTCAAGGACAGAGCTCCAGAAGAACGCACTGAAACCAGATGGGGTTGTCTTTTAAATGCCACGAAGTTATAAACCCTTCGGTCCCGCTCCCTTCCAGGCCAACCTTCGCAGCGAGCTGACCCTGTCACACGACAAGATGCTGCTCTTACCTGCTGTCCGGCCACGCTGGGCTCTGGCATCTCCCCACAGCAACAAGATAATCCCACCGTGGGTGTTACAGCCAAGTGGCAACCCCCCCATTCCTGGCTGACAGGAGCCTCACACCCCACAGCCCGTGGGCTGGTGTCACCCCCTGGGCTGGTGTCACCCCGTCCGGGAGCCACATTTGAAACGGTCTCCCGGCAGCCGCAGGGACCAGGTGCGGGTGACAGGCTCTCCCCACAAGGTTAAATGTAACGTTGAGGCCAGAGCGGGGACGAGGAGAGCAAAGGGCATGAAATTTTGAGCTCAGAAAACAGTCCGGGGGTTACTAGACTTGCCGTGGGGGTTCAGGCAGCAAGGTGCCAGGGAAACCCCCCTGTTTGGGGCACCTCACCACAGCCCTGGGCAAGGCAGCCCGGGCACGGGGGTTAAACCCACCAGCCTGGCAGGCCCCAGGCCGGCAGCTCCCCCTGGGACCCCCCGCACCGGCGCTGCAGCAAGTCGGGAGCCTGTGAACAGGGCTCCCCGGGCCCGCTGCACCCCCGGGGCATCCCCATCCCCCTGTACCCCTGAGCACCGCCGTACACCTGTGTCCTGGGGTCCCTCGGGCCCTTCGCGCTCCCAGGGCATCCTCCAGCTATCCTGCACTTATGCACCCCAGGGCAGCACCCGCACCCCAGGCATCTCCGAGCCTCCCGCACCCGGTGCGTCCCTCCATCCCCAGGCCCGGCTCCACCCGGGGGTCCCCGTCTTCCCCCCCCGCCCCAGTGATGGTACGGCCCGCCCGGTCCGGTCCGGTCCCCGCGAGTGAGCGCGGGCGACACTACTCACCGTAGCGGGGGGGCGCGCGGCCCCGCTCGGCGCCCTGTCCCCGCGCCGCGCGCCATGGCCGCGGAAGGGCAGCGTCTCCTTCCCCCGCACCGCAGCCTACCCTATGTGGGGGCGGGGCCCACCGCGGCGGAGCAAAACCACCCCTCCCGGCGCCCCTCCAGCCAATAGGAGCGCCAAGCTGCTGTCGGCCCACCAATCGGGGCGCTTTCCCGGGCCTGGCTCGATGATGCAGCAGCGAGGGGAAGGGGCGGGAGGGCGGTGCGAGCGCCTATTCGATGGCAGCTAACAGCATCCCCCGGCGCGGCTGCCCCGCTTAAAGGGGCTGCGCCCGCTACCGGCGACGCCGCGGCCCGAGGCGCTTCCCGGGGCGGCCGGACCCCCGCAGGCTGCTGCTACGTCTCGGTGCTCCCCTGCCGCCAAGGCACCGCCCGGCCGGCTGCCTCGCCGCCGGGACGCCCCGCCGGTGACCTCACAGCCCTTTTAAGAGGCCGCGAGGGGGTGGTTCGGGGAGGGCACCGATCGGCGCTATAAAGGGCGGGCGCACGGCGGCCGCGGTGAGAGTGGGGGCGCGGCGCGGCGGAGGAGCCTTACGGCGCCGCCATGGACTTCAACGTGAAGAAGCTGGCGTCGGACGCGGGGGTGTTCTTCTCCCGCGCCATGCAGGTGAGTGGGGCGGGCAGGGCCGCAGCGCGTCGCCATGGCAACCGCGCCCGCCTGAGGGGAGCGGGCCTCGGGCCTGCCCGGCCCGCGGGCCTTCCTTCCCGCGCTGCCTGCCTCCCTCCATCCCGCCCATCGCACGGAGGGTCCTGCGCCGCACCCGCGGATCCAGGCCACAGCGGAGCCCTGGGGCGGTTTTTCCCCCGTTGGGTTTTTTGGGGGGCTGCTTGACTGAGCCGCAGCGCCGGGAGCGGCCGCCTCGGGGCTCTGGGTCCTGCTGGGTGACCCCGAGCAGCAGCTGAGCTAAGCCGAGGTGTTGCGCTGAGACTGGTAAAGGTTAATAAGGAAAACGGCTCCAGAGATGCTTCTGACCCATTGATTGTGGCAAAGCAGTGAGTGAGTGTGGAGTTGTTGTTCTTAAAGAAAAGCCTGGCTTGCAATCAGCTGTGCCCAGACCCCTGGGGGATTGTTCCCTCTCGCCAGAGAGATGTGACAGAGGTGGCTTTGCTGCCCGTCTGTAGCCTGAGGAGGTCGGGCAGCAGTAGCTCCCAGCCCCTGAGAAAACACAGTGCTGGTAAAGCGATGGGGAGGAGCTGCTGAGACTGAGCAGTAGTGTCTGGGTGGGCTTAAGGTGGCATCAAGACCACCCTTCCCAAACCTGAGATCAGGGGATGCAGTGACCCCCTAGAGCTGCGGAGTGAAGAAACAGGGCTGCCCGGGAGGTGCAAAGTGTAGCAGGTGGGGAGATGTGGCTGCTGGGTCTGGCCACTTCTTGGGCATAATAACTGGAAAACTGCTCTCGCTTGGGCAGGAGAGAGACAAGTGAGAATTGGTTGGGATCCTCCCTGAGGAGTGAAGTCTAGCTGGTGACTCTGGGACTGGGTTTCTTGTTCTACCTATTGTGTGGGGGTTGATAAACAAACAGAGCAGTGCTGTCTCGTTCCAGACCTTCTGTGCAGTGGAGTAAATCTGGCTCTTTTAGGAACTGGTCTCCTGTAAGCAGATATCACCTCCTGTAACTGTGCCAATGAGTCATATGTTATGAAAAAGAGAGATATTAACTACAAGTGCAAAATAAGGAGCAGATGGAAAGCTTAAAGATGCTGTTCTCATGCAAATGACCTTGGTAGCAGAAGAAAAGAAGAAATGCTGTAAAGAAATCTTATGTTTAGAAGCCTTATTGTAAGTCTCTGATAAGTGGTTTTTAGCTTCAAGGCGTAGGAAGGAGACAGGCATGGGAACAGTGTCTGCACACAGCAATTCTAGAGCAAGGAGGCGTTTATAAATAGTGGCTTCTGCCTGCTACACCTACTCCACATAATCTCATATGTGAGTATTCATATGACTCATTACAGTAGTAATTTCTTGAAACAAAATGGGCACTAGTACTTGTGGACAACATGCAGATGTTTGCGTAAGGAGGGGAGACTGGAAGGAAACGGATCACTGAAGCTGAACACTTTCTGAAATGTAACTGGGGGGGAGGAATTAGGCATTATTTGGACTGTTCCCATAGAGTCCTGCTGCTGGTGTGGGTGAATATTGCCCTGTCCCCACCACGAGCCAGAAATGACAGTTGAGATCTGCTCTTGGCAACGAGGGTTGGGTTTGTAGCACTCTTCAGCACAGCAGATCTTCCAGGAAGGGAATAAGACCTGCCTAGAAAAAGCTCCGTTTTCAATAGCTTTGGAGATGCTTTCTTTGGCTCCAGGCATTTAACAAAGTGATGTTTTACTGGAACTGCAGTGACTGGGAGATAAATGGACTGGCCATTATGTGCTGTGCCACTCAGACAGCATTAGCTATTGGTGTCTGGCTGAGATGCCTGGCCAACATGCGAGAGCTCAACTCCAACTGGAAGAAGAGCTGTAGCACTGCTCAGGGAGGGTGAAGGAGGTAAACATGGCCAAGACACCACTTCTGGGGTGGTTTCCTGAGGTTTAGGGCAGGATCAGTCCTGGTTTGAAATCTGTCAAATATAACCTAGTGTAAATGCTGACTGGAGGATTTTGGACTAGGCTTGACCTTAATCATGACCAAAAAAACCCCCTCAACAAACCACTCTCTTCTTTATATGGCTTGTCTTAGTTCAGGCACTGGTTAGCAAGACTCCTACCTGCGGAGAAGTGAGGTAGCTTGAAGGGCTTGTGTGCTCCTGGGTGAGGAATCCTGTACCGATCTGCAGCAGGACTGAGATGGCCATGACAAAGATGCTGTACAAACAGTAACTATCTTAGCAGGCTTGCGTATGCTTCTCCCTGACCTGGTAGTGCCCTGCGGGCTTCATGGCACCTCTGATGTTCTTTGGAAAAACAGAACAGGTAGTAGGAGTAGATGAGGTAGAGGAGGGGAGTGCTGGTCAGCATTGCTGCCTTTGGAGTAGAGAAAAAGCTTCTAGGCTTGGGCAGCTGCAAGAATAAAGAGCTTTTGTAGGATTTAGCATCACACTGGAGGATGTGCTGCATTGACACTTGCACCACCAGGCACAGCCACGGAGTAAGTGTCTTCAGAGGGGCTGCAGCCCCTGACAGCTCTGGCACCTGCAGACAGACCTGCAAACAGGTCACGCTCTGCATCTTCACTGAAGAAGAATAAGGCCCTTCCCCTCGATCAGCTGCACCTTCCAGTTTCCAATAAGTGGGTTTGATCCCGAATCTCTGCAGAGGAAGCTATGCTGATAGCTCCAGCTTCCATACAGAACTGGCATCTCTCCTTCCAAAGGTAACACATTGGATGTCTCTGTTCTAGACAGGCTGCAAGCCAGGCTCTCTCAGGGATGTCTGGAAATAATTGTAGGTGTCTGTCTTTTGTCAGTTCTGATGTAAACTCTATGGATGAAATTGCCTAAGCATGAGTACAGCTTTTGGGTGCTTATCCCAGTGGTAATGGAATTACTACTAGCAGCTAGAGGTTGACTTTATCTTGAAGCTCCTGAAGAGAGACTCCTCCATCTCCTTGAACTCTGCTGATAAAATAGACTTTTCCCCACTGCTTGCTGACCTAGCTGGGGTTGATAGCTTGGTTGCTGGACACCTAAAAAGTAAAGAGAACAGAGGTGACTTAAGAAAAGGGTTTTGAAGGCTAAAGATATGGGCCAGAGCATGTTTCCATTTGAAACACACCTGTGAATCCACAAGGGCAGTATTTTTTCCTCTCCTAAATGCCTTGCTCATGAGTTAACCAAGCTGTCCTGTTAATGGCTTCCTTCTGTCCTCTAGCACAGTTTCACTTGGCTCACAGCCTCGCTTTCCTGACTCCTGGTGACCAAATACTTGAAGCATGTTCTGTGTCCGGTCCAGAGCTGTTGAAATTCAGGTGGTTTTTAGATAATGAGCGGCTATGGCTTCTCGCCTAATGTGACCTTTCAAAAGCTGGGAGGTAGATTTGCCTGTACTGATTTTGTTGTGCCTCCGATCATCAAAAGAGCAAAGGTTACCATAGTCTGGGCACTATGGGCTGTTCGGAGGCTTCAGAAAATCCAACAGCCCAAATCTACTGGCAGATACAGGAGACTATTCCTGGTTTAAGATCCTAGTTGTATCTTTGTGATTTAAGGTGAAAAGTCATAAGTAATGTCCAGCTGGAAAAACTGTGGACCCTGCAAGTGGTGCAAGGGCCCGAACTCTGCCACCAGATCATCCTCAAGGGGCCTAAAGCTTCCCTCTCGGAGCTCACAGCACCCAGGTCTGGGCTGCTGGACGGGAGAGATGGAAAAAATCACTCAAGCCTGGAAGAGACACAAGTCAACTCGTGGTGCATTGTGCAAAACAGCTGTGGCATTGGCATAACTCGATGGGAACACTGGGATTTTATTCCCCTCGCTTTAAAGGGGAGAAAGGTGCTAATGCTTTCAGCAAAGAGAACGTGCTATTTTAAAACCCAGCCTTGGTGGCCTTAAGTCTCCAGAGCTGTAGGCACAGCCTCTTTGATATTGTAGCTGCAGCACAGAGGGCCCCATCCAGCTCTATTTGCTCACCCTCCTGACATCCCAGTAGCGCCTCTACCAAATCACTTGGGGAAAGGAGAGTTTTTCCCCAAGCAGGCAGCTGCCCAAACTGCAGTCCAGCAGGTTCTTGCTTCTTTTGGGCTTGTCACCCAAGTGCTGCTCTCCTGATCGGCCAGCCTGCTTGTCCACATGGGCCCTGATAATGCATCTGGCGTTCCTGCTGGCCAGCCGAGCCTCCCTGCCTGAATTATTGATGCCCTGGAATGCAGCACGACTCTCCTCTTCTTGGAGAGCGAGAGTGGCACTTGACAAAAGGCTGCCCTGCATTATTAATCACCTCCTCAGGTTCCCTGCGCAGAGACGGGCCTGGTGCTCAGCTGGGTCAGCTGCGGGGACGCTGCCTGCAGGGCAGGATCTGTGGAGCCCCTCAGCGTCATGACCTGGCACATGATCCCAGGATTTAGACCCTGGAATTGGTTCAGGGCAAGACTGCTGGCCCAGCCACCAGGTTCTAGAAAACAAATGGGAGTAGTTCTGCTGCAGCAGGATGGAGGAGCTCAGAGTTCTCACCAGGCATTGCAATAGCAAGTGCTCTGACTGCCCTGACCTCTCCCAGCTGGAAATGCACCAAGTCTGTAGGTCAACTTGATACAACCAAATAACACTCCAGTTTGTGGCAGTCTGGAGTATTTGGTGCTGCAAAAGACACTGATGCCTCTAGTCCAGGAGCAGCAAGACACAAAATATTTTTAATGTGTCTTTTTGCAATCAGGGGGCATGAGTGTATGATCAGCTTGTCTGTTCTCCTGCATCTCTTGGCCTCACAGTGAAATCTTTGTTCAATGGGAAGGAAAAATAATGAAATTTCTGTTATAAAAATAAATTCCTAGGAACAGAAATCCTTTGTGTGGCAGTTCTGCCTGAAATGCTTGAGTAGCCATACTTCATGAACTGCGGTTGTTTTGTCCCGCTTTTCACTGCGGATACTGACTTGGGCAGCCACATAAGAGGGGATCAGCAGCTGAGACCTGTTGCCACCTGAAAGCTCAGATCTGCACTTGTACTAGCCGTGAGAAAGAACCAGCTCATGGCGTAAGGTAGTGTAACTTACCTCTAATCTCCTTCGCTGGCCGGGCTTTCATGAGGAGCTTTATTCGATCTCACTGCAAGCTGCTCCTGCGAGAGGTGGTCCTGCACTAAAATTCGTGTTGAAGGTTAAGTTGAGCTGGATCGGTGACTCCCCATGCACAGACAAGGAGAAGTGTGTTACAGAGGAGGAAAAGAGCACCCTCGGCAGCCACCTGCAGTGCGATGGTACCGACTGCCCCAAAGCTGTGCCTGGGTCTGGACTTTGCAGTGTAGCTGACTGCTGGGCAGGGAGACATGAAGGGAATTAGGTCAAAATGGAGTAACAGCCTCCTGTGCCTTTGCACCCACCTCATGACATTCATGCCCTGCTTTCCAACCCTAAAGCAAGCCTGAATAAGAGCTTGTTTTCTGGCCTGACCCTTTGGAGCCACGGTTACAGAAAATAGCCACAAAGGACAGTGATGGAGATGCCGCTTGTGAATATTGCAAAAGACCTCAGAGCAGGAGAGATTTGAGAGGGCAGCAGCACTGTGGAGATGCTGGAGGGCTTCAGCAGTGATCTGACTGCAGCAATGCTGTAGCAACCTGACCAGAAACTGGGTTTAGGGCTGCTCCCAGGCAGATGCTGGTGCAGGATGCGTCTAAACTGCAGGGAGAAGAGCTAGAATTGAAAGTGAGATCTCAAAAAGCTGTCTGGGAAAGGGGGGCGAGGGAGACTCTTATACTTGCATCAAAGAGTCTTGGCTTGTTTAAGAAAGCTCTTAAACAGATGACTCAAAAACTGGTGCCAAATACCTGGGAAGCCCCAGTTTGCTGCATGGCCGTGACTCAGCCCAGCCTGGCAGCGCCTGAAAACAGCCCTGGGCTTCCAACAGCGACAGAGGGAGGGAGGCTCAGTCGCTCATGCATGGTTGATAGTTGCGTGTGTCCCCAAAGACCATCACAGACCTTGGGTACAAAGCAATACAAACACTCATCTTGAATCTGCTTTTAGCCGGTAAGCAGGGGCTGCTGGTCCCAAGGAAGAGACTAGTGAAGCAACCCCTGGTCACGCACGGCTGCGAGTCCTCTGTCCCCGCGGGGCTGCCGGAGGGACCGTGACTGTCCCTGCGGTTCGGTAGCTGTCACCACCAACATCAGGCTGAGCGGTTCACCGGCTCCAGCTCAATCTTGCCCAAACAGGTCACTGTGTAAACATACCTGCAGGGCTTCTGTATCTCAGACATCTAATAACATTTGTGCAGGGCTGGTAACAGGACTCCTAAAGGCTATTAACCTACCTCGCGTGCTGGTTCTGGGTTTGCTCCTTATCTCAATTTGTTCCCAGCATTGTACTGGATGTGAAAGCAGCTGGGGCTGCTGGGCAGCCACTGATCTTGCCAGATTATCTTTCTGGAACAGCAGACAGCAGACCTAGACCCATGAAAAGGGTATCTTGGCCCATCTAGAGCTGAGCTGTGGGACAGAGGAGGAGGAAGGAGAAGGTACAAGTGGCAGAATAGACAGGAGCTGTATTTCTCCTAAGGGTTTTAGCCAGGCTTTAATCTCTTGGCACCTGACTCTACCAGGTATTGTACAGTACCATGTCCTGATAACAGTGGCACCAGAGGCCAGCAACAAGGGCTCAAAGGACAGCTGCAACCTCCCAAGTGCCACAGCTGTCTAAAGAGGTCTTTTAGTATACTCCAACAAGATGCTGGTTCCACCAAGAGCAGCAAATTGTGCTTAAAAATACGCTAAAGTTGGCCAACTTCACTGAGAGGAGCAAGTGGAAAATGGGGATGAGATGACAGGGAATGGACTCTCAGAAATCCCCCAAGGAAGCAATGGGGGTGTCCAGGCCACCTGGTGCTGTACCTCCAGACTGACAAATCTTGCTTGTCAGATGTCACTTCCCAGTATGAAAACACTGAAGACTTGAACAGCCTGAATTTCCTTGCTACTAATTTTAAACTTACAAGGAATCCCAGAGGGAAGGAGAATCTATTGCCAGTATGAATCCAAGTACTGAGAGAAGTCAGACACGGTTGTATTTCTCTCAATACCCTGCTTCAGAGCATGTCCTAGAGAAAGAGTCACTTGCTGGAAGCATTTTCATCTAAATCCTGAGTCTGGGCCTCCTTAAGCCTCAGATGCTCAGTTGCCAGCAAGGCAGGAGGTGAGTTGGGAGGCAGCGCTCAGACACTGTTGGTCTGACGACTGTCAGAGGACACTCTCAAGCGCTGTAGCAAAACCTGTGTTGTGTGCATGCTTGTCAACTAAGAAGAGAAGAAAGCGTGACTTGTGAGGTGGACGTGGCATTCCTGATCCCGTTGGGTTTACTGGAGTTGGTTAGGAGAAGGTGAAGGAAGCTGGCATGCTGCATGAAATACTGCAATCTATGCGCACTTAAAATTGATTACTCACAACTACAGTATTTTTGCATCAGATCTTACTAAAAGTTATTTATTCTGGACCACCTCTCAAACATGGACTCTATTTTTAGCTCCGTGCTTTTTCCACTCTTGAGCAAATTTTTGCCCTTTTCCCCTGAAAGATGCCTGGGAACAAAGAATGACACCTTGAAGGCTTTTTAGCTCCACTCCAAGATAAATGCATGAGACAGAACAAGCCTTAGTGTCTCTTAATAGCTCTATAGCACGCTATAATTTTGCTTTAATAGAACAGACCTTCTAACAACTACTGCTCCTTCTTGCAGTTTACTGAAGAAAAGTTGGGCCAGGCTGAGAAAACCGAACTAGACGCCCACTTTGAAAGCCTTCTGGCCAGGGCAGACTGCACAAAGAACTGGACAGAGAAGATCTTGCGTCAGACTGAGGTTCTGCTACAGCCAAACCCTAGTAAGTCCAGCTTCTGATGTTTGAAGGACAAATATCACTTGCAGCTCAAACAATGTTAAAAGACGTGCCCTCTGGCAGGCAGCCCTGTTGCATTGAGTTTGTGGGGGTTGGAAGAAACCTGTCTTTGTGGGGCCTCTCCTTCCTTCACTGCATAGCCGAAAAATGGCTGGCTGCTGCCTCCCCGAGCCTGGCAGCGTTCCTGAGGACTGGGACATGGTTGGAAGGGAGGTGACACCTACCCAGTGCATGGTCGAGGAGTGCATGGGGTGTGCCACCATGAATACCAGCTTCAGGGGCCCCTTCTTCATCATGTAACCACCGGTGACATCCTCATTCCAGGTGCCAGAGTAGAAGAATTCCTTTATGAGAAGCTTGACCGGAAGGTGCCTTCCCGGGTCACCAACGGGGAGCTGCTGGCACAGTACATGACAGAAGCAGCTAATGACTTTGGGCCAGGAACACCTTATGGTAAGTAAGCCTGGCTAATTAAACTCCCCTGGGAACCCATCCCTTCCTAAGACAGGATCCCCACTACTGTTTTGGTTTAAAATTTTTGCAGCACGCCTCCTTGAAGGGGGCAGGGTGTCCTGCTCCCCCCATGGCAATCTGCCTGTTAGTGTGTCCAAGCTGATGCCAGAGAAGGATCTTCTCTAGCACAGAATCAAACAGCCACCTGGAGCAGGAAGGCAAGTCTTACTGCACAGCAAAACGTGCTCTGTACTGTGGGGAAAAGGGGCTGAGGTCTCCCTATTCCTAAACCAATCCTCAAGTCCAGCAGAGCTAGAGAAGAAACAAAGACACGCAGATCCAGGGTAGTTCACAGAACTGGTTACAGGACACAGAAACTATTCTGTGCTATTTCTGTGTCTTTCTAAACCCAGCCTGAACAGGGAGTTGCAGTGAATGGCTTTAGCTTTGTGCAGTTTTAGTCTAAGGTGATGTCTAACTGCATGGGGCTTCTCTAAACTCTGAACAGGAGAACCATCCTTTAACTGTGTCCTGCAGATGGAGGGTGAAAATCTTTCTCCAGCAGAAAGAGAACAGAAAAACAGACTTGGGAACATGGGTGCTTGGCTACAAGCCTCAACAGGCCCCTTCCTGACCGCGCAGAGCATCCTTCTGCTCCTAAATCCTAACAGTTGCCCCTTCCTGAGGGAATTTTGGGCTTCTTTAAGCAGCAGACCTGCACAGAAGCACAGCCTTAACTTCCAGCTGCCCTTGCCTCTGCCATGAGCTTTGTACTGCTCTCCGAATCAATAGTTGTTCAATACTGAGTCCTGCAGAACAGCTGTAACTGCATCTATAGCCAGCACTGCCTAATCAACTCTTTTTTTTTTTTTCTGCTCTGGTGCTTTTTAATTTGCTGCTCTGTTCCTGTGCCTCTGTTTTATGAGACAAACAAAAATCATTCTGCGCAAGCAGGTGTAGCAGTAAAAGGACATCAGTGGAGTAAGTGCCTCAGCAGATAGATAAGATCAAAGCTGCACTGGGAGCAGCTGAGAAGAGGCCTCAAGCTAAAAGCAGATTGTAGTGGGGAATGAAGCTGATGTGGTATAGGCATGGTCACCTTGGCCAGGCAGGGTACACTGTGCCTTTGTCCCCCAACACTGGAGCCTGGTAGCTCTGGGCGAGTTGGCTGAAGCCAACACGATGTTAATTGGTTTCTCTTGGAGTTGAAGGCTCCTGTTATTGCAGGGAAGACCTTGATCAAAGTTGGAGAGACTCAAAGGCGCTTGGGTGCAGCAGAACGGGACTTCATCCACTGCGCCTCCATCAACTTCCTGACCCCGCTGCGCAACTTCCTGGAAGGGGATTGGCGAACCATCTCTGTGAGTATGGTGGCAGGGAAGGGGAAGCGTGTCATCTCACCAGAGACAAGGAGGGCAGGGACAGAGGGAGACAGTGCTAGAAGAGCACATTTTCCTTCTCTATGAGAAGGGAGGACTCCATACCTCTCCCCTCAAAGAATGCTAAGATAGGGGAATGCCCATCCTAGGTCTGCTCAGGGCCACCTCTGCAGCAGAGAAGAGTTGCCAGTTGATGTGCATGAAGAACGTAACTCCTTTCCCGCCTCCTGCAACCCACAGGCTGCTCTGTTTCCAGCAGGTTAGCCTGTGTCCCTGGCAGCCAGGCCCAAAACTCTTGCTAATGAGATGAGTGTAGCAACTGCTTCTTCCACACTAGCACTTTTTTGTTAAGGAAATAAATGTGATTCCTAGATGATACCTTGTTCCTTTCCCTCCCCAAAAGCTCCTAAGCAGTCTGCTCTCATCCTATTTTCTATCCCTTCCAGAAAGAGCGGAGGATCCTGCAGAACCGCCGCCTGGATCTGGATGCCTGCAAAGCCAGGTTGAAGAAAGCCAAAGCTGCCGAGGCAAAAGCAGCGGTAACTTTTTCCCTCATTCCCCTTGCTGTCCTTCTGGCCCCAGGGATTGGCTCACATGAGCAGTGCCACATGCTCTCTGGACAAAAATTAGGCTGTCTGACAACGTCCTGGCTCTGGCAGCCATGGATGGGGATATTCCATGTCTGGTATGCAAGGGAACTGGGAGCAGGAGCCACGTGCCTGTTCCTCGGATGTTCTCCCATGGGGGAGTTGTTGAAACAAATGGTTCTGAACTTCCAAAATCTGCCAACTTCTACTTGACCCAGGCTCCTGTCTCCTGACTGACAGTAGTTGCTGGATGATTTGTGCTAATAACTAAAAGGCTGTGTCTTCTGAGGACTTGCTAAGTTTCCCTGGGGATCTCAAAGCAAGGCAAGAGAGAGCTGAGCTGGGAAGTGCACAAGGGGAGAGCATGCAGGGGCTCTGCAGCAGCCCCAGGCTTTCAGACTCATTAGGGTTCTGCCAACTCAATCTTCCCCAGGCAGGAGCACCAGGGGAGCCTGTGAGAGGTAGCCGGGGTCAGACTGGCTACCAAGAGACCCTTCCTTCAGCCTCTCTAGTCACTTAATTCATGGTGCTGTCTAGTTACAGGCTAATCTTGCCCTCTGGCTTTGGCAAAATCATGGCAAGTAAACTAGCAAAGCTCCCAGCTCAGAGCAGTGCAGAAGGGACTAGTAAGTCAGCCATCAGCAGGTCTAGCAGAGTGCTCAGAGTGCTATGTGGGAAAGCCCCAAATAAACCTTTGGGTGAACAAAAGCAATAGCTGCCCTTTAAAGGTCCCTTCCAACCCAAACTATTCTATGATTAAAAGAGCCTTCTCTCATTAGTCAGGTCAGCCAGATCCACCAAAGGTAACTTCAGGGATGGTGCTCCCAGTCTCAGTGGGAAATGGTATCTTAAGCTCCAATCAGAGCAGGAGTTCACTTACCTCCTGTGCTTCCTCCCTTTCTATCCTCTTTACCTTGCTTCCTATGTGAAGTGATCCCAGGGCCTCTCACCTGCACCCAGACACTTGGGTGAGGGACTTCCCTGTAGCCAGAAAAGTTTTTATTTTCCCACTGGAACTGCTGGGCTGGGCTGCCCCAGGCAGGATGCAGAGCCAGCCCAGGCTTTCCAGTGTATTTGCCCCAAGCCATGTTTCAGCCCCTTTGCTTCTTTGAAACAGAGATCACACAACAGAACAGCAACCTCAGCTGCTGTTGTGGGCACCCATCTCTTACCCAGCTTAGCGTGAAGGGGGTTCCCTGGGCTCTGGGTGCCTCCCTGACTACTAGAGGACAAGACACAGGGGGAAGCTCCCAGCATGGGGGGCAGAACTGCTGCCTCTGCTCTAGGCATATTAACTCATCATTAGACCACAACGTTCCCTGTAACATGTCTGGAGTCCTGTGTCACCCTCCTCCCATCCAACCTGGCCTGAAGTATCGCACCTCTCCCAGCTCACCACTCTCTTGCTGCTCTTCCCCTCTGTGGTGCAAACGTGTATTCCCACAGCTGCTGTCTCGTGGCTGACCCTCTGAGTGCGCTGCTGCCCAGACCTGTCAGCTGCTCTTCCAGTGTCTGGGCTTGTGTATTTTCCTCTGACTTCGTGCTTTGTCCTTCCCGTTGATGCTGTTTTGTTCACTAACCTTTTTGTTTTGTTTCTTTGTGATTTGCTCAGTGTGAGGGAGATGTGAGTATTGACTGTGCTAACAGTGCTGTGATTTTTATTTTTTTTTTCTTTAACACCTCTCATTGTCTCTTTCCCATTTTAAATGAAAATTTGTATCTCCCTTGTCCCATTGGGACTGGCCCTAGAGCATGTATTGAGTGTGGTCAGGGCTGTGGCTGCCTGGGGAAGGTGCCCCCAAAAGATGGGAGCATCTCTTGCTGCCTACAGCCCCTCTGGAGCATGCACTCGGTTCCATCAACGCCGCCTGCAAGCAGTGCTCAAGAGCGGCATGGGCTCCTGTCAAAACCCATGCAGACTCCTCCAGCTGCAGGCAGGAGGGGGTCAGGTTGGGTGGCAAGTCCCTCTCCTGGAAGGGAGGCAGCCCAGAGACAATGACAGGCAGGTCAATCTGGTTGTGGTGCTGTTCTGTCCTCCAGGCTCCTGGGTTCTGCCTGTTTTCCCCATTACAAGAGCAGAATGGGGAGGGAGGTGGGTCCCTTCTGATCACTGCTTGCAAATACAACTCGTCCATGCATAGGAGTGCAAGAGGAGCTTGCCTCCTTCATCCCATGTGCTGTGACTAGTTTTGGGACTCTCTGGAGACCAGGGAATGGGAGGAGAGTTTTCTTCAGTTGTACTCGATAATTAAAAACAAAACAAAAAGCATAAGAAGCTATTTGTGAAACATCTCCTCTTCCCACAGGGAGGAGTCAAGCCTAGTTGCTGTGCTGGCCTCAAATCTCATTTGTGCATTTTTCTCCCTATATTCAGATTTGACTTGTAAAAGGAATCACTCCTCCTTATTCCTTCATCTAGCCACCCCCAAAACTCCTAGATGGTTAAAAAAAGAAAAAACCCTCTTATTGTTGGGATTGCCTGATTGCTCTTCCACACACTGGTCACTCATTCTGACAGGCTGCTCGGGGCCCAGCAAATTGGGTCAGTGTGTATAAGCAGATCTGGGTGAGCTGCAAAGAGATTAACCTGGGAAAGGAAACATGGGGCCTGAGAGGATTAATGACATAGCTGGGTTACACCAGATCGTGTGCCAGCCTTGCACACCAGCCCAAGGCTGACCAGGAGGATGCCCTGGTCCACCACACCAGTGTGACGGTCCTGATGTAAGCTAGCTAGCTGGCTTATCTCTTTGGGTGATGCTACAGCCAAAGGCCATCCTAGGAAACTTAGTCTTAGCTGAACAGAGAGACCATGCTATGTGGAGGCTAGTGAGCCCACACCTGTGTGGGGGTGGACTGGATCCCTTGCATTCCCGATGAGGAAAACCTCCAGAGTGCTTGAGTCTTTCTGCCTCAGGGCAGAGGTTTAGCTATGGAGAAGATGGCTCGGAGGTTTGCTGACCTCTGGACTGAAAACTCGTGTGCTACCTTTGGCAACAGCAAGGCTTTGGACCAGATCTACTTTGGCTAAGTCATGCTCCTTACTGAGAATAGCAGATCTGAGGAGGAAACATGCCCAGAGGCTTGGTGAGAGTAAGAACAAATAGACGTGTTTCTTTAAAAGGCACTGTGGAAAGGATGCTCTGATGCTAGTGAACACAGCCACTTTGAGGACAAGGCCCCGTACAGGGACACATCTAGGACTGTAGGTGGGAAGCAAGGAGAAATAAGGTCCTGCCCGCTGGACCGAGCCAACATGAGCAACCTGCTGGCTGCCAGGGCATGGGAAATGCATTTGAGATTGTGCCATCTCATCTCCACTCCAACTGGCCACTGTGTGAGCAGATAGCTGTAAGTACAGGCAGAGTTTCTAACAGTAGAAACATCTGCTGTTCAGGTACCAGGTGTGACTGCATGAGCCAGTCCACCTCCTCTTGCACAAGCCTGGCTCCCACACACCACCGCCCAGACTGCTGGGAGACCTCCCTCCTGCCATCCCATATGAATTTGAACTAAGCTCCCAGCACAAACAGGAAAAAAACACCAGTCCCTTCTTCCATCCATTGCCCAACTGACTCCTATCGACTCCTCTGCGTGACTTGTACATGAAACTCTATTCCCCCCACTAGGCTGTGCCTGACTTTCAGGAGACTAGACCTCGTAATTACATTCTCTCCGCCAGCGCATCTGCGGTAAGATTGCCTCCCCCTAGATGTTGCCTCTCCAACCTCTTCCTGCCCCTCTCTTCACCCAACTTATACTCGGACCTAGTGCTCTGCTGTTTTCAACATTTTAATGTGACATGGGCTGCCCAGGGTTCTTCTGGCTCAACCTGAAGTATGCAGATCACCCCTGTGAGGGTGCACAGTCAGGGTCTGGCACTTTTGCTGCTTGGTTTGCTTTCCAGTTTCTCTGCCAATCCTTTTCCACATTTCTAGTGGGAATCTTCTGGGTTTTATTGCTAGTAGAGCAATTTAAAGGAAAAAACCTCAAAGGTTAGCCTTTCTGGCTGGTTCCAGCTGTACGCTGGCTGTGTCACACGCGTGACTGCCTGATCAGTACGGTGGTGTCAGTGCTCAGAGGATTTGTAGCTGGTCAAGAGAAGCAAAGGTGAAGGAATCTGCCACCCATCATGTATGTAATGCAGGAGGCTGAGAGTGTAGGCTTGTTTATTCTGCAAATAGAGGTCAATTTTTTTTTCCCTTTCATCTCAGGGCCTGTCTGGTGGCTGTTACGCAGTCAGATGCGCTGGGGGTGGGTGAAGAGCCCGTTGCATCTCTGCTGTGTTCCACTGAGTGCCTGTGGTCAAGCAATTGACTTTCTGTGCTGTGTTCATGGCTCCCCATTGCACAATGTCACATTTCTCGTTAAAATGTTGAAAACTGATCATCTTGCTTCCTAAATAGCGTTCAAAACAACACTGATGCCTGTTAATAGAATAATCTGAGAGTGGAAGGGCTGGGAAGGGGGATCTGTAGATATGAAAAAGGACAGCCCAGCCTTCTAGCAAACAAAAACCATCATGGAAACAAGGTGGATTTGGTTAACAGGTAACCCATCCCATTTGGAGAAAGGTATGTGAGAGCTGATAGCATCAGTGTTAGTTCCCAGGGGGATCTGTCCTGACCTTCTTGGAGAGTGATGCTGGGATCAGAAATAGCTTTGTACCCAAGCTAGAAAACTATTTCCATAGATAACCGGCCTGGTGACAAGGGTGCTTAGGAAGAAGGTGATGCTGTAGCAATTGCTCAGTTCCCACCTCTCCTAGTGCAGCTGTGGACCTGTGGCTCTGGCTTCTCCCTTGGAAGGGTTTGTTCCAAGGACAGCACAAGTATTGCAATAATGGACTAAGACTGAGCACTAAGAGAATTAGAGGAGAGAAGCTGGACTTTCCCTGCCTCTGAACAGCTCAGGTTAGACCAGGGTATCATTATTCCCCAAGGCTTTCCAAAGCAGACCTGGAGACAAGCGTTTGTGTAACAGGTATTAGCATGTCAGAATGCCCAGATGCTTGGTCCAACAGGTCATCACCAAGCCACAAGCTGATCTGCTTTTGCTGTATGGCGAAGTTGCTCTGGGGAGCAGATGCCAAGCACAACAAAATGATGGGAGAAATAGATTTGGGGGGTTTTTAGTCCACAGATGTCTACCCTGGCACATCTCTGCCTAGTTCAGTGGTCCCTCCTCAGAGCTCTGCAAGAGAAGCTCTGACAGCAGGACAATGACATAGGACAGAGCAGGGCTCTCGGTGAGCAGCCAGCACGGACCTCGATCACTCCATTGTGTTTGATGGTTGCACATGGGGGCATCCCAGCAGGAGTGCCTGTAGCAAACACGCAGGCCTGGCCAGCAGTGATCCTACTGCCTTCCAAAACTAGTTCAGAGATTGCAGTTGGTGGCTGAAGTGCCACCTGAAGTCCAGCTGCACTTGACTCACTTGAATAACAATTGGCATCTTTAATTAGCAAAACACAGGCTGAGCCCAGACTGCTCCCCAGCTCTGTGCAGGTAGAACTACTTTATACCAAGCTCTCTGATCCCAGCATCCACCCCGAGGGGTCAGGCACTGCAGCCAGGTAGGAGCTCTTCATGCTGTTGCTCTGCTTTTCTTCCAGGCCAGAGTCCTCCTGCTACTTTAGCCTTAGCGTGCGCTGACAGCACAGAGCAGTGGCTGCTGCTCACCTTGCTGCTGGGCTCTGCTCCCTTCTGGGGGGAGGGATTGCTCATGCCCAGGTAACAACTTTGTCTTACAGGTGAGCAAACAGGTCAGCTCTCTCCTGGACGCTATGCCCTCAGCAGGGCTCTGATTTGGATTCTAAATTTATGTTGGTTTTTTGGAGACATGGATAACGCGGTGCTTTTATTTTTCCCCTTCCATAATGGGAAGGCTTAGCTGGAATTAGATCCACCAGGAGAGAAGCACCTCCCTTGTTTTGTACGAGTTGGAGGCTAAGGAGCCATTTCTCCTCTCTCCCACACTGACCTTTTGTTTTTGTGTAAGAAGGTGTACGTGGGCTGTGTAAACCTAAATATCCCTTTCTCCCAGATCCTGCCACTTGCCTTCTGCTTACTCCTAGGAACGATTCCAAGAAAAACACACTGAGTACCTTAAAGGGGGTTCCTCTGGCTTGAGCTGGGGTGGAGGAAGAGAGGGGCAAATCATGGGCTTCTGTCTGAAGCGCTTCTGACTAGAACCGTGTAGTGCTTGAGCCCAGGGACAGGTCTGGGCAAAGCTGGCCTGCCCCAGAGCACCACAGGGTCAGAGCTGGAGACTGCACAGCAAGGCCAACAGAAGAGAAACAAATTTGTCTATTGAGAATTGCAATGATTAAATGGGCCTGAAATGGCTTAAGTACTGTCTACAGCATCTAAGTAGAAGGAGTGAGAGCTTCCCATTGCCTCTACAGTAAACCTTGCTCCAAAAACACAAGTCTTGTGCCAGAGCAGCAGCTCAGGCTGGGACCTGCTTCTCAGCTGCCTACAAGGTGCTTCCCACCATCTGCCTTCCAGAACAGGAGCTCCTAGACCAAGAAGGAAAAAGGCCTCATGTTCCCACACATGGCTGAAATTGCCCAGGCCTTAATAGAACCTGTTCCTCACCTGCAGTAGCAAATAAAGGTCAGAGAAACCACCCAGCCCCAGCACACTGAGCATAGCCCAGGGACAGCCTGTGACTGTAAGAGGACCCGCTACAATAACTCCACACAAGTAAGAAAAGGTGCCAATCAGGCTACATACTATGGAACAGGAACTGAGCCACAGGCCATGGGATGAAAGCCAGAGCAGGCAGCAAGCCAAGGAGCTGCTGTAACACCTTCCTGCTCCAGTTCTTCACCAGGTGCTCCTCATATTGCCTGGTGAAGTTGTCTCTGCCCCCGGGGCTACCACAGCCCAGGTGAGCAAACCTCAGCAAGGTTCAGCTGGGAGACCCCAGGTCTAAACAGAGCGTGCTGTCCCTGTGACACGGCAGCATCCAGCACAGAGCCCTCAGGTACGTGCGGTGCCAATTCAGCCGTGCTGTGGTGAACTTCCTTGATCTGCAAAGGTGACATCAGAGGGTGAAGCTGAGGGTCTCAGAGGCTGTTTGTCTCCTGGCCCCACCAGTGTGGGGTGTTGCCAAAAGGCTGGTGTGCTCCAGTTGATGCAGAGTGATTTCTCTTCGTGTTGCCAGGGCTATAGGAGTAATTTCTGCTGAGGAAAGGCCAAGCCAAGAACCTCTGGGAAGGATCAATGTGTTTTTCTACCTCTTCTCTCCCTTTCCCATCGCTGTGCGTGACTTCTGTTGTCCATTGTTTCATGTCCTGGAGCCAGATCCCAGCAGCAGCTGGCAGTTGTGCTGCCCCAGATGTGCCCCCGGGGGTGAGGGGAGCAGGAAGGAGCCGTGTGATATTTTGCCTGGCTCAAAGGCAACATCCAGCCTTGCGTCCTTCCCAGAGCTGATCATGCCTGTTGGTAGCTCAGGCTGGATCGTGGTCCTACTAACCCGAGCTCTCTAGACCAGTGGGTGAGGAACTCTGGCCTCTGTGTGCCTTGAGCTCATGGCAGCTCCCAGGCCCTGTTTGTGGGCTCAAGCAGCTCACCTGCCTTCTCCACAACCCTAAAACAAGGGCTGTCCTTCAACACCAGCCTCCGCAGGCTGCAGCAAAGTGGCCCTTGTTCAGAGGACTCAGCTGCTTAATCCATTTCTTCCTGGAGCCCATTGAATGCAGTTTTAACAGCCCTGGCATAGAGCAGAGTGGGAGCGCTGCCAGCTCAGGTGGTGTGGACTTGCTCTCCCATTGCGAAACTGAGATCGAGGGTGCAAAAATGAGGGGAAGGGACATGGATCTGGCAGCTGCTGCTGGGTGAAAGGCGAGCTTGTCCCCAGAGCTGCCCCGCTGTGTCCATGGAGCGTCCTTGCCCATTGCTGTTAACGCAGAGTGCTTCTCGACGTCTCCAACACTGATCTCCTTTCCTGTTGCTCTGTGGCCCCTACAGCTTTGGAGCGACGAGGTGGAAAAAGTAAGTACCCAGCTGAAATTGTACTCAAACTTTTTTGGGGTGGGGGGTGCTGCGGATTCCTTCCTGCTCCACACGTGCAGGGGAGGATCAGTGGGACGCTGCTGTTGTCAGCTCCTGATCCCGCAGCTCTGTGGTTCAAGTGCGACTCTGCCAGCGGCTTGGGAAGAGCTTGCCCCGTGGGCCAGTTGGCTGTACCCGGCGTGCGTGGGTTCGACTGTACGTGATAAAAAACAGCTCTGAGAGCCCTGCGCTGGTGTCATAGGAGCAGAGGTGACGCGCTGGGCTGCGATTCAGCTCTGCTCCTGTGGCAAAGGCCCTGCCTGCTCCCATTTTTGCATGTGCTGTGCATTAGCCTCTAGTAGCCCCTCGCCTGTTTCTGGGGTCTGAGCAGGAGCTCTCGGCAGAGCTGGAGCCAGGACAGAGGGGTTCCCTGTGACCAGCCCCAGCTGCTGGAGGGAACAGCCCTCTCAGGAGGGCAGGGTGGGAAGTTTGGAGTCCGTCACAGAGGTGACTCTGTCTGGGTGAGCTGCACTTACCCTTCTGAGTGGATCCGTGGTGGCAAAGTCCCAGATCTTGTTTATTTTCTGGGTGCCCCAAGACGAGCACAACTCGTCCATGAAAATGGATGGAGGGCTGCTAGTGGACTAGAGACCGGGATGAGCTCTGTGTGGAGCTCCAGCATGGTATGGAGCTTCCTGAGACGCCTCCTGGGATCCCGTTGCCTTTCACGCCTCAAACACCCCCAGCAGACGTTAGCCTGAAGCCTGAACTGCAAGGCGGTGGAATGGCACGTTCCTGCATGCTGTGCATGATAGCAGCCTCTGACTGCCTTCCTCAAAACGCATTAGCAGAGCAGACTGGCTGTTTCTGAACCAGCTCATCCTGGACTTCAGATCCTTCAGTCCCTCAAACAAACAAGCTGACTGCAGTCAGCTATCAGCATGCGCGGCTCTTTTCCTCTATCTTTGCTCTATCCTGGTTGGATAGACCAAGGTATGTCAGTAAACTTCAAAGTTCTTTGTGTCTTGGAGAAGCACAAGACTGGAAGGGACGTCCCAGGTCACAGTCTGTGCTGGCTTTATGGGAAAATACATCCTGCAACTGCTCGGAGCTCGCAGGGAGAGGCAATGGGGCAAATCCCAGGCGGTGCCAAATGCAGCTGGATCTGCCTGTCACACGTTTCAAATGGCTCTGCTGTCACTGAGGTCTCTGTGCAGCTCACTGGAGCAAGAATCTCTTGGTGCTTAGTGAGGCATCGCACTGGTAGTTCCTGTTACATTCCCCCTTTTCCTTTAGATAATCCCTTTCAGACAGAGGATGCAAGAAAATAGATCAGTTGTAGCTTAAAATAGACAAATCTGATTAAAAGACAGTCAAAGCATTGCTTTGTTCTGGCCTCGCTGCACAACAGTCCTTGGTCATGTGTTAGCAGATGAGGAGGCTGGGTGGCCCCTGGGGTGACCCTGCTCAGAAACACCAGCGATGTGGCCTCTGCTCTGAGACCGTCATCCTGTCCGGATTCGCTCTCTGGGGTCAATTCCAGACAAGTTGCTCCTGTGCCAGAATAATCGGAGCATTTACAAAGCAGCAGAAGAACGACAGAACTGGTGCCGTGCAGGAACTGCCGCGCCAAGGCGGGCACCTCCGATTGCTGCACCTTGCTGGAGAAGGGGACACTGAACCATGCTTCTCTCCTTCCAGCAAGCTGTAGCCCAGAGAACATCACTCTAAGAGGCAACTGGCATGTTCCACTCTGTGTTAAGGAGTAATGCACATAACAGAGAGCAAACGTGCTGCTTGTCACCCCCTTGCCCGGCAACAGGAAGGGGAGAGCAGGGACAGGAGCTCCCAACTGCTCCGACACTTCAGGAACTCTTCTTTTTGCAAAGACCCACCTGGGTACTCCGGTACTGCCAAACCGTCCTGGTGTAAATACGCTGTTTGCTGGTGGGGGAGAGATGTTCTATCTGTTCAGTAAACGGGGCCTCCAGTATCAGCCTGTCTTTGAATTCCCGTTGACTGCTGCAGAGCTGTCTTCTACTCACCATTGCTGAATTCCTCCTGGCTCAAAATAACTGATGAGCTTCCAAGGAGACCCTTGAGTAGAAGTTTGATTGCGTTGTTCATCTCCGTTGCGGAGAGATGTAGCTGAGAAACAGCAATTTGGTAGGTGCTCCATGGCCTCAGCTTTTGTTCTGTGATGATAAAAGGATACTGGCAAAAGTTGCACTTCTGGAGAGAAACTTCGGGAGATTGTTGCATTCCTATGCCTGTAGGCTTGGAGAGGCGTTTAACAGCTGTATTTTGCAGCAGACTCAGCCATGCTGACCACAGGCACTGTCCTGTTTCCAGTGTTCCCTTTGCAGAGGACAGATACTGATGAGCAACATCAGCTGCCCAGTTCTGAGTCCTACAACAGGCAACAGAGGGAGAGGTGCTGGCATGGGACTGGCTTTCCACGCAGCTCAGGATTAGCAAAGACTTTCCATCTTCATGTTCTGGTCTTGTGGGAGCAGGAGCTTCCTAGCTTGATGCATCAGTCTTGAGCTGCCATTCCATGACCTGCAGTGATCCAGTGTAGGATCAAGCAGGAATCAAGTCGAAATACAGACAGAAGTCTCTGGATTCCTCACCCTGAGTGTCTGGTCCCAGGTGCACGTGGATCCCGCTGAGTCAGCAGCGCACATGTCAGTGCCAGAAGGGGCTGGTGGAGGAGGTGGGTGCTGCCTCTCTCTGGAAGAGGCAGAACAGGGTCCTTGCCTGGTGCTGTCTCCAACACCCTGTCCTGTCTTGCAGGCAGAACACGAGCTGAGGCTCACACAGACAGAGTTCGATCGACAGGCGGAGGTGACGCGTCTCCTGCTGGAGGGGATCAGCAGCACACATGTGAGTCTTCCTCGGTAACGGGGGTGACAGGGACAACAGAGACTCTTGGCTCCTTTCTTGAAGAATGCCAGCAGGGTGCTGGAGCCCTGCGCTGGGCACAGAGGTAAAAGAGGTCATTAACTTGGAGGCTACAGCAACCTCCTCATAAAACCTGGAATGTTCAAAGTAAAAACATCGTGAAGCATGGGCAGGCAGTGCCACAGTGCCTGCAGTCCTTGAAACGCTTCTGAGCCAGAAAGACTGTGTTCTTCCCTCACTAGAGCTGTGGACGAGCCACATGGGCATGGCCAGAGTGCCAGGAGCAGCCTCCTCTCTGAGATCACCCTTGGGCCTATGCAAATTAACAAATTAGTGTAGTCAAGCCAACCAAATAACTCTTAAATACTGGCCTGCACAAGTCTGCTTCCCATGGAGTAGATCATGGCTGCAGGGAGAGGGTTCCTGTGCCTGGCACCCAAACTCACAGACTGGCCTATGGTCCTTCTCCTTCCAGGTGAATCATCTCCGCTGTCTCCACGAGTTTGTGGAGTCTCAGACCAACTACTATGCTCAGTGTTACCAATACATGCTTGACCTGCAGAAGCAACTGGGCAGGTGAGACAAGACACTGTTTTTACTTCTCTAAGGGTTACTCACCCGGTTGCCCCTGGCTCAGGCCTCCTTCCTCATCCTATGTCATCATGTTGGGTAGTTTTAAAGCCCCTTCCAAGCTCTGACAGAGCTTCTTTGCTTACAGAATGGTGACCAATCCTGGTGGCGATGCATTTAGAGCAGGCTTTGCCATGGGATTCATCAGGGGCTTATCAATTCATCTCAAAGCACAAGGGCCATCAGAGTTCCTCTAAATTCGTTAAATCGCATGGGACACAAATTCCCGTTGCCAAGCAGCAATCCTGAGCGTACTCTGCTGCAGCAGTAGCTAATTCGGCGCTGCCGGCTGCACGTCCTGCGGGTGCGGGCAGGGCTGTTTTGTCTGTTACCTGTCACAGCAGCGCGGTGGCCTGACCCCCAGAGGGGCTGTTGCTTCTGTGTGATCACTCACTACTCCTGTTCCCTTCTTTTCCATGCTTGCAGCTCCAAAGGAGAAATGTAAGTAAGATGTTTTGCAGGACTGGCTCTCAGAGCTCTCAACTCAAACTCTGGAGTCTCTGCAGACTCACTATTAAGGCCAGAGCTGCACTCCCTGAGTGTGTGTGGGGGGATATTTACAGATAAACGAGTCCAAGCTCTGTTACCGTCTCTATCTGTAGAGCCCAGCAAGCCTGGGAGCTTCCAGTCATGGCATCCAGTTTAACAGCAACAATGACTGTCCCTTTCCTGAAGAACTAGCAGACTAAACGGGTAGCACAGACCAGGTGAGAGCAGGGCAAGGACACAGCACGAGCCAGTAAAACAGCTGCAGAGCCCAGAACAGCGCCTGCCCAGACCCAGCTCTAGGGCCACGCTTCCCTCTCATGCTCTGCAAGTCAGGTGCCAGTTCTGGAATGGGACACGGGGATCAAAGTCAGCAGATATGTTACCTGTCACCGTCCCAGCACCCAAGAACCGAGTGCATTTCCCCACCCGAAGGGCAGCGTAGGTGTTACTGCCGTTAGCTGAAACTCCTGAGCGTCATCTCTGCAGTATAACTACTGAAAGAACAAGCTCGTTCTTGGTTCCTTGTATTAGAGCCTTACTGAACTCTGCTTTTCTTTTTTTTTTTTCTCCTGTGTAAGATTTTCAGGCACATTCATAGGCAACGCAGAATCCACGTCTCCTCCCCCAGCTGCTGCCTCTCCTCCAGCTGTTGCTGCTGCCACACTCCCTGCTGTGCCTACAATTCCAGTTGTGCCCACGATTGTTGGGGTGCCTAATTCTGTGGCAGAGAGTGTCCTGAACCCCAATGAAGTCAAACCTCCCGCCAGCGGGACGCGGAAGGCCCGAGTCCTCTATGATTATGAAGCAGCTGACAGCACCGAGCTGGCACTCCTTGCGGATGAGGTTGGTAGCTTTTCTTTGCTTAGTATTGCATGCTCAGCAAGGTCTTGGTTACTTTTCCTGACCCTAAACCCCCTGTTTTATGGAACTGCTAATAGAGATTTTTCCTTGACACTGGTATCTGCTGAACTGCAGTGAGCTTTTGTTCATGGCCATTTGCTATTTCAGAATATCACCCCAATAACTCTCCTTTTCTGGCTGGGGGCCTGGTCTAATCATGCTGAGGAAAAAAAGGAAATTCAGCAACCTGCAAACTCCTTTATTGACTAGACTGAACATTTGCATTCAGAAGGGATGACATGGCAATATCATGCCACCCTGTATGCAAAAATAATCTTAAGTCAATTTGGAGAATGAAAAGGCAACAGGGACATCAGTGAGCAGATTTCTGTAAATGTTCTATTAAAGCTGCAGATGGCTCCAGGGAAAGGGCACAAAGGTTCCTGCTAAATGAGCTCAGGAATTGTTGTTCTTTCAGTTCTTGGCAGTCTCTGCAGAGTAAGGTCCTGGCTAACGCCATCCTCTCTCCCCAGATGATCACTGTGTACAGCCTGCCAGGCATGGATCCCGACTGGCTCATCGGGGAAAGAGGGAACCAGAAAGGGAAAGTTCCTGTCACTTACTTGGAACTGTTAAGTTAAATGTTTCCAGGAAGAAGAATGTACAAGTAGAATGCACCCCTCATCTCCTGGCACTTCTAACGCGGATTTCTTCATCCGAGACCATTGCTCTCTTCAGGGTTGACACTCCATTGCTAATACAGTAATTGTGGAAAAGTGGTTACTGGAAGGTTTTGGGAAAGGGCTGATGGCACCCGAGACTGAATTCATTACCTACCAGTGCAGCCTGCTTTGAGGTTAGTCTTGATGGTGCAAGGTTCCTTGATTATTTTTTCTACCCTCCCCTTGTCTTGTTTCTCGCAGTGGCTCTCCCAAGGCCAGCGAGCTGCCTCCCTCAGCGGCTGCTCACCGAGTTTAACTTACATCCCCTCGTGTCTGGTGTGAGTTAGTGCCTGTCTGCCGCTCCCGTCCTCTCTGTCCTTCAGCAGAATTGCCCAAGTCAAACCATCAAGTGTTTGGAACCCTCTGACATATTCTAGCTCTTAAGGCAAGGAAGTTGAATTTCAGAATTAAGAGCTTGTTAAGCCCACCCACCTTGCTCACCTGTGGGAGAACAGTAAGGCAAGGCTCGAGAAGAGCCGCGCTTACTATCATGGTGCCTGATAGCTTCAATCTATTAATAGAACCGTCCTCTGAAGCTGGAAGGAAATTTCTTTGTGAAGATCAGCCTAATAACGTAGGGTCTTTATGTCGAAAATCAAACCTCAGTGCAAGGGACCATGCATCTTGCTTGCATTTCTCTGAGAAACTGCTCTTGGACTGCAAAGAGTTTACAAGCCTTTTTACAAGCTTTGCTCCCTGTGTTAATTGTCCAGGCTTTTATTTCGGTGTGTCTGTTCCAGGCATGGTTGAGCCTGACTTTATTTTCACCCTAGATGACAGATTAACGCTTCCCCTCCCCTCCCAGCAGTGACCAGACTTGGTGCATGTCAGTACAGTGAGGGATGGTCCCGCTTGCTGGTACCTCCAACAACGAGCCTGTTCTGAACAATCCAGGCTGCCCTTGGCATATGTGGTGGTTTAGCTCGAAGGGAGCACTCAGGCCTATATGCTTTTTAATCCCGTAATGAGCTTTTTAGCCAGAGCTCACCTGAAGGACTCCTGCTGCTGTAACTAGTGTTCCACTCAAGCTGGATGGAAGAGAAACTCACCTGCGCCAAGCTCTCGGTTCACTCCCTTCCCCTCGGTATGTCACAACTAACTTTGCTTGTTTATTGATCTTTTGCACTTTCCCCAATGGTATCGTGACCACTCTAATGTAACAGGGCACTGAGCACCTGTGGTATGTAGGGCTCGTGGTTTTCAGCACTTATTTGCCAATAAATGAACTGCCTGACCTGCTGCCTCAGCGTCGTGTGTGGGCTCAGGGCGCCACAGCGCTGGCTCAGGTGGGAGCCGTGTCCTCCTGTTGTCCCAGTCTCACTGTAAAAGCAAAACAAAGCTGCTCATCCTGCCTGTTCCAGCTGAAACTCTCAACATGCCTTAAGGTCGCTAATGTCTTGCAGTTCCCAGTACATCTTGGTTGTACTACAGATTCGGGAACTCTAAGAAACAACAGCTCCTCCTTAACCTGAAGCAGAAATAGAGCAGCAGTCTGACTGTAGCTGCTGAGGGACTGGAAATGCTCTTCTGGGTCTAACAGACTTTTTTTGTTGTTATGGAAACTAGATCTGCTGCTAATCTAAAATCCTAACGCCTTGTCCCGAGCACCCGGCTTGGGAAGGACGCCTGGGAAAAGCAGCTGTTGAAATGCTCCGTAGTGCAGCAATAGCGCTCAGTTTTTCTAGTTAAATGACAGGGAATGGGGAAATCACATCACACTGCCGTTTTTGTTACAATTGCCATGATTACCACTGCCACAGTTCTACCTCAGCCTATTTCCCTGCCAGTACCTGTACCTCTTCCTCAGGCCAGTGATGTCCTTGTTTCCCTGTTATTCCTCTCCTGGTGCATTAAAGAAAGAAGAACAGCTTTAGCAAAAACAGCAGCAGCTTAATGATGCAGAAAATGGTGTCTCTTCCCTCAGAAGAGCCAGAAGGAATTCTGTTCCTGGCAGCAGCATTCCCTTTCCTCTGCGTTAGAGAGGAACACACAGAAAAATCTAGTGCTGCTTCTAACAGGCTCTTTACACAATGATCACAGTCTCATGCTGCTTATTTCCAGATGTCAGCTGAGGGCTGTTCTGCATTGCTCTGGCTGAGGGGCAGGTCAAGGTGCAACTCAAATCTCAAATGTTGTGCTCTAAGGCAAAGCTGTAGCCAACAGCATCCACTCTTCTTTGCTGTCTGGCTCCAAGGACTCCTGCCCAGCGCCGTGAACTCTCACTCTAGTGCTTGGGCACTAAAGAGCGTGTTACTTCTCCCTAAATTCTCACTCTGTTCTTTTTGAGCACTAATAAAGCAATTAGCACACTGCCTGGAACTTCAAAAGGTGTAACAAAAGGAAAGGCACCTACCAAAGTTATCAAAGAACAGCTCTGACTGCAGCTGCTGAGCTGTACCCAACTCTGGCTTTACTTCCCCTCCCCAGAGCTGCCTGTCGCCAATTTGCCACCTTTTCTGCAGTTCTTCACCTTCGAACCTCTGTGTTCACACCTGGGGTTCCCTGTGGCAGAACGTGTTAACGGTGACAGACAGCCCCGGCTGAACAGGACCAGGCTTGGGACCGTCACCCCACATCCCTCCTGTCAGAGCAGCTCACCTCAGCTTTGGGAAGGTAATCAAACCCCTTTCCCGTCTACTTTAAGATCACTTTGCTCCAGCCAGCAAGTTCAGATCTCTCCAAAGCCTTCACGGCCAGTAAAACTAGATCCAAAAATTGTACTAGAATATCACGATCACATAAGCTTACATGGAAAAAAAAGAAAAAAAACCTCAAAGCATGATAATTTAATTTTCTCGCTCTAGTCTCTTAAAACCATCGAGATTAAAAAGGTTCTGACTGGTAAAGCAATCAAGTGTCTCTTGAGGAAAGAACTGGTAGGCTACTGGCTCACAGCTACATTGAAGTTTTATTTCTTAGCTTAGGAAAGTCCGCCTAGATTTCAGGCTTTATTTTAAGCAATAATCACTGACATTCTCTTAGTGCCTCCACCACACATTGAGCCTTGGAACTTTAAAGAGTTTGTTGATCTACTTGAGAGAGCAATACCAGCACAATGCAACCTCGCCACAGAGTCTTTTTTTGTAGCTTGAGCCTCCGCCCTCCCCTGCTGCTGCAGAGTAACCCGTGCATGCGGCCCGCACCAGCGTGTGCAGAATCATTCCTGAGTATTTCATAGTGACGCTTGTTTAAAACCTCCTACAAGTTCCCCAGCGTGAGAGTAAGAGAAAGGGAGTGGGTGTGGGGAAGCCGAGGGAATCAACCTTTGACTACAATCGCTTCAAACAGTACCCGGATTGTCGCTCACAAGCCACAACTCGCATCACCGTTTGCTGGGAATTCAGCCCAGTTGACGCCGCAGAATGATGACACGGGAAATGCAGAACCGGTGCTGCCGTGTCCAGTACAAAACCACCAACCCAGCTGCTGTCTATAAAGGTTTTAATATCAGTATAAATAGGGCACAGTTACAAAAAACTGCAAGACTGGAGCAATGGAATTTTGATTTACAAATGCTGAGTCAAGCCTTTGCTCTTCAGAAACACACACAACACGCAGAACACGGGGTGAAGGGGAGGTGTGAGCACACATACACTGTCTTGCCTTGAACCATTCCGTACAAAAATAGCGGTAGAAAGATGGTCTCTGAATTGCTGGCTGATCCCTTGGTTGTGCCTCAACTGGACTCTGGCTGTGAGGGAGAGGCAAATTGCACCTTGAGAGCAGAGTTACCGCCCAGTGGAAAGTTGGTCTCTCTCCATCCAGCCACAGCTTCCCCAGCTGAGGTACAAGCTATAAAAATAAAGGTTTTGAGTGTTCAGCACTAGAACCCAGCCAGGACGCACCGGCAGATGGAGCGAGTAGGCTGCGCACGCGGGCTGATCACCGAAGAGCCGCTCTCGGCTTTCCTTACATTCACGCTGCTACTTGGGTTGCAAGAGTTGAAGGGGATCGTGCTGCTGCCGCCACAGCTCGGTTTGCAGCCCTGCCCACACCCGGCCTCCCTCCCGTTACCATCTCTGCAAAGGTGCTGCCTCCTGTGGTGTTCATGAATCGTTCTGCTGCAAGTCCTGAAAAGGGAGGCAGGGGCCGGACAGGATCTATCTCTGCACATGCCGGACAAAGGCCTGCACGAGCTGAAACAAAGGCTCCTGCCCCTCCGGACCCAGCTTGGAGGCAGATTTTCCTTGGGGAGAGGGAAGAACCCCGCTGGCCGGTGAAGAGGGGCCACCGCGGCGGAAGTAACGAGACAGGCTGGAGAGCAGCGTACTCTGAAATGAGAAGCAGGGAATGAGTGAGCTTCTTCCAAACATGTGCCCCTCCACCTCCCCCAACAAGGTGCGAGTGGCACAGGAAAAGGCACCGGTTTGTGCAACCCAAGGTGCCTACAGCTGTTGGCTCACGCTGGGGAACAGCTCCACGGCAGCCAGAGACAAATGACCTTCTCCCACAAGACACGTTTAGCACGCAGAGCGAGGCAGGATGGTACAAGCTGCTTACCAGCTCAGAGCTGAGCTCTTGCTTCATCCGCTGCTTGTCACGGGGATGCACAGCTGGGTCTCTCAAGTACCGAACAGCCTGGGAGATGAGCAGGTAGAAACAGTTTTCCATTGTAAACATGAGCAGAGACCTGTGCAAAGAAACGCAGATCAGCAGGAGCCAAAAAGGTCAGCACACTCTAGTTGCAAGGTCAAAGACTCTCAGAAAGGCTTCACATTCTGTTCAAGTAGCTATGCCCAAAAGCTGTGGTCTGCAGAGCAGAAACCCCTGTTGGCCATCAGGGATGTCCGATTTAAAAGTCTTGGTAAATATGCATCAAACAAGGCTTTACCTGCATCTTCAAAGGTTGATGCGATGGTTTCACACACCCTCCCCCAAAAAATCCCTGCTTGCTTTGGAGAGCTTCTGCCGGGCCATCTGAACCCCATGGACTCAGAGTGAGCAGCTCTGAAGCTCAGCTCTGAGCCGAGAAGCATGAGGTTCTGCTCCTTGGCCACGACTAAATCAAACAGCTGGAAACTTACTTGAGGGTTTTGGTTCCCTCTTGCATATTCAGTCCTGCAGCCTGAGGGAAAGGTTCCTTCTTCTTATCCAGCTTAAAGGGAAAAAAGACAGGCATTAGAGATAGGAGACACAAAAGAGGAAACACTTGCACTCTTCAAAGTATCAGCCAAACAAGTGCTCTGAGATCGCCAGCTGCTGTCATCTCCCCACCACGGGAATGGCTGTTACCTCTCCCAACATGTTAAGGGCCACGTTGACTGTGGCAAGGAGGGTCCCAAAGGAAGGTGCGACATCCGAGTCAAAGGCTGGTGTGGTGAAACTCAAAACGAAGAGCAAGTTGTACTCAGCAAGGTCTAGTGACTGTGGAGAAGCAGAAAGACGAGTGAGGCCATGAGTGTGCTGTCGTCATAGTAACAGGAACACCTAGTCCCTGTATCACACTTTTTGTATGGAGAACTAGAAGCACTGAGATCATTTCCCAAATCCCAGGTGTACAGACGGAGCAGCAGAGAGTGCTCTGTAGGATACTGCACAATCAGACTACACGGCTCTTCTCACATGAATGAACCTTCTCAACTCCCAAGCCGTACAGCTTGCCACCAAGCGGCAAGCAAAAGTAATGACTGTTGCCAAGTTGTTTTCAAACGCCCAGGGACAAAGGCACAGGAAAAGGATTTTAACTGTCCAAAAGTCAGCAGCAGGACGTTGCCGGAATCAAGGATTAAACCCTCCTTCTCTGAACTTGGAGACCAGCCACTGGGTCACACCGACACAGAAGGATAACAAGAGGGTGTAATTTCTGCAGAGCCGCACACTGAGGATACAAACCCAACTGGGTTTAGTCTGCTCCGGTGAGGTTACACATACACAGCACTGTGCAGACCACACAAAGCTCAGCCCGGCCTTCATTTCACACCCAGCACTCCCCGATTCCTACAGGGAATTCCTTGTGTCCTGCCTTCCCGCTCTGTGTAGTCACTGTCTCAAGCAGGACAGACCATGCCTTGCTAAATACCCCCAGAACATCACTTGAAATACTGGAAACTCCCCCCGCAGGGAGCAGCATCTCTCCTCTCTCTCTACCTGATCCAGGAGGATCTGGCAGACATCAGGGGTGAAGTGGCGCAGGGCGGCAAGAGATTTGCTGAGGATTTTCAAGAGGCTGTACTGCACCGTAAGCAGCGCCTTCTGCTCCGCTGCCTCTGACTCAGGACTGGGATGTTTGGAGGAGGCTTGGGGGTTACGCTGCACTCGTGGAGTCACGCTTGATGGAAGGGAATCGCCATTTTTTGTCTGTGGAGAAAGAAAAAAGAAAGTCTTGAATGCATATATGATTATTTTGCACTAAGATTAATACTTAGGGGGGAAAAAAAATGCTACGAACAAAAGGAATGAGGAAATAAGGCACCCAAAGTCTGTCACCTGCTAGAAGCACAAGAATCTACACTCGGTGTGCAGCGGGGGAAGCACTGCATTGCAGGGAGCAGCTGCAGAGGCTATTTAGATTCCACATTCCAGAAAAATAATCTCTAATCAACACACTGAGCCTTAGCCATGATGAAACAACACATCAGGAGCAATGCATCATCTCCACCTCATGAATTTAAGGATTCCCCAAGAACAAGAGCTATCTCTTTTGAACAAATTAAATCAGATCAAGGACACCAGGTCAACAGTGGCTTAATTAACGGCACTACAGAATACTACAGCAAGGCAACCTTCATGCTGCAGAGTGGGCAACTATAAAATGATAACAGCACCATTCAAACACAGGCTGCTGTTTCTCTAGGACTGGCTTTACACAGGCCAGGATTTTTGGAGTCCAGACTACTCTTTGCACATTTTTTTGCTGTGGAGAAATGCGAATCCTAACTATTGATGGTTGCCAGCAATCACCATTAGGATTACTGACAATTCAGTATCCAGAAGCCTGCATATTGAAAAATATTTGCCTTTTAACAGGGAGCGTGGGCATGCAACACTCTGACCTCACAGTTTGGTTCAGGGTCCCCATCCTCACCTGCAGGTAGTGCTGGAGCATTTTGCGGCTGTGCAGGAGGGAGGTACAGGCCTGACACAAATAACACAGATTCACCTGAAATAAATAACATGAGAAACTGAGAATAAGACATTGAATTCCTCAAGTTATTTTTCTAAGCTATCTTCTCTCTGTCCCCAACAATTTTTTTTCCTCACTCAATTCAGACAAGGTACTGACAGCACAGACATTTAAATGACCTCAGGAGTAGTTCCTATTAAAAGAGCAGTAATAAAAAGGTGATACAGCGCCATTTTCTATTAACACATCCACGTCCCTGCGCTCCAAGGCAATGCATTATCCACAGCAATAACCGGATTCTTACCTGCATGTCCCTCATAAGCTGCGGCAGGTGGAAATGCCACTCCTTGGTGAAATTTGAGAGCTGAAGAATGAAGCCAACGGTGTGATCGGCCTCTTCCAGACAGGCCAAGCTCTGTACTGTCCGTACTGCGTTCAGGCACTGGAGAGAGAAGTAAATCAGGGCAATGGCTGTTACATCACTAAAATCCCACTCCCTCCTCTAGAAGAAAAAGCTGAAGATGCAGAGGACCTGCCCTTAGGGACTGAAAATGCACTGATGAAGGCAGCTGCACGGCACATGGGTCAGACCCAGAGAACTTTGTATTCTTAGTCAGAGGTCGATGCACTTCACGAGCTGTGCTTCCACACAGAAGGCAGCTGTTTGTCCAGGGAACATGCTACAAACTGGAATTCAGCACCTGTGTGCAAACAGGACTGTTCAGCCTGTCTGCACTGACACAATCCAGCCAGTGCAGGTATTTCAGTATTGCAGGACACGAGAGCTTGCTGACCCGAGTGGGGACTGAACCCTGACCACAGCATTGTCGTTACTGGAGCAAGGCTGAGCCGAAGCCATCTCCAAGACAGCTCTCATACTTTTATTTCCCGAGCAGACAACCACAGAGTGAGTTCCCATCAAAACTCTCGCTTCTGCTGCTGGGTTATGCAGGTACATCAAACACCTGTAGCAAAGTTATAACCCCAAGAGTGAAGAGGATGAACAGATGGTAGCTGCCCAGCTCTAACAAGTATCGTAACAGTTATCGCTGCCCAACTGCACAGCTTGAATATTCTTTCCTCCTTTCCGCACAATGGAATTATTTCTACTGTAAATCTTTCTGAAGCAGGAGCCTCTTTTCAATGCTTCTGCACTTCCTGACATGTTTCCACTCCTGTTGCAACACAGAAGCCAAGGAACCATCACAGGGGAAGTATGTGACATACCTGAAGAATCCTCTCTTGATGGACACCAACAAAGTCCAATGCTTCCGTCAGGAAGTTGTATCTGAGTGTTTTAAGAAGGCGTTCCATCAGCGACATGGAGAGACGATAGACCCCAGGCCAAGAGGGGGCATCCAACGACTTCCGAGATGAAGCGGATGTCTGAACAAATCAGATACAAAAATAAACTACCTATTTACGCTGCTGCCCAGTGTGGCACATGCCACAAACCCTCCACCCCGTGTGGGAAGTCTCCAGTCCCCAGGGGTGGGCTCTGCTCAACCACAGCCCCAGGGCAGGGCAGGACATGGCACATGCTCCTGGTGCGTTCCCACCCAAAAGGAGCAGCACCCACCTGAATGGTTCCGTTAGTGCTGAGCTGGTACACGCTCAAGAGGGGCAGGCAGACGCTCTGTGTGACACCAGCTCCAGCCACTGCTGCTGCTCCCTACAAGACACGGAATGAGCCACTGTTAAAATCGGCACTTCTATGTTGTTAAAAAATTGGTATCAAGAAAAGCAACACTATTCTTCCAGTGAAATCTAACCTGCATAGCTGTACTATGAATTCCACTTCGATTATCACCTGGTTTGGTACATACATAACCTTTGAAAAGGGCTGGCTTTGGAACAACCCTGCTTTCACCTAAAGCCCCACACAAGTTGAATTTCTGCTAGATAAATAATGCTTTATTGCAACTAATGAAGAAGTAGGTTCTGACACTTAAATGCTGTTTTAACTAGGAGGGGATAATTTGCATTGCAGAAGAATACATTTGGCGAAAGTTCCTGCTCTAAATTACAGGTTTGCTCAGGCTGGCTCAGCTCTTCCATCCAAGACATCCCATTATCGAGAAGAACGAGGAAAACTAAGCAGGCATACGCACAGGACCTATGGCTTGCCAGCCTTTAAAAAAAAATCCTTTATCTACAGATCATCGTTCAGCTGCATCACAGGCAGAATAATAAGATAGACAGTTCCTATTAAAAATGTATAGCTATATGCTTTCATTTCTCTGCATCTCTCACCTGTTGAGTCCTCGCTAAGGTCAGCAGTAAATGTAACGAGGCCTCTGTGAAGTGAAGGTTTTGTTTAACTCTCAGGCTGATCTCCAGTGCGGCAAAGATAGTGGGAAGCACAGGGACTTTCCTGGTCACCTGTAGCCAGTAGTCTCCATCTTCATCAACTTCACAGAGCTCTTTGGCCAGATGCAGACCCAGAACACACACCTGCAGGGACAAGAGAACAAGGTGTAGGCTTGACACGGGTACCAAGAAAATCCTGAAAGCATTTACTAACACAACCTGAAGTTCAGTCATTCTCAGAATCATAAATTAAGGCACCTGCTATCCCTCACATTACACTCTGCACACTTCCTGCCTAATTAGCAGTTGTGACAACATGTTTTAGGATAGATCTGCAAGATGGGCAGCAATGGCCAATTTCCCAGACTGATGTGTGCCAAAGCAACAAGGAGTAATTCTGAAATAGAAACTGCTGAAACTTCTTTTGGAGGCAACAGGCTGCAAGTGGAAGTTGTTCCAAACATACATGGAACCTTTGACTAGAGACAAGAACCACGGCTGCAAAGCAGACGAACAGGTCCCTTACCCCATCTCGCTGGTCTTTGTGTTTCACTCGGGAGGCATCATCCGTCTCCATGCTGTCCTTGTCATCTGTAGCATCTCCCAAAGTCAGGCTGTGTCGCGTCTGATCAAAAAGCGCAATGACCTCGTCTTGGAGTGTTTCACACACACTCAGCACCAGCTGGGAGTACTGGGGGATCTCATTCACTGTGGCACACACAGAACAAACCGTTAACACACGATCCGTGTACTCAGGTGTCCAGTTTAACTGCTAACATCACTGGGCCACATTTCTTGGAGTTAGTATTCATTCTGTTTTCATTTAAAAACCTACAGAACAGAATGTGAGGAACTGTGACTAAGTGACATGATTAAGTCTAGGAGGATGTAATAAGGGATTAGATGGTCATCTGGATAACAAAAATACGTAGGTTTACTGAGAAGTCATATAAACTCATGACATTTCAAAGCACAAATCGAACACTACTATGGACAGATTATTCCTTAATTGCTCACTACAGCATTTCCTACCCAGTTCTCCAGACTGCTGGGACTGGCCCAGGCAGATTGGGTGCAGTCTATGTTTGTGAGTCCCTATAAATACTACATTCTTATCAAAACCATGATGATAAATCACACCACCTTGTACCAGCCTGACTGGAAACTCAAATTGAACAGCAAAGAAAAGCATTTAAAACCAACCCAACCCTCTACTTCCTATTTATTTTCTAAAATATATAGGTTCACAGGGCCCAGGCAGCGGCAGAAGGAAGACATGGAAAGGTAAACTGATACACGTCTCAACACTATGGTTGCCTTTGTATGTGTTGTACAGAGAAATCGTGCCCAGATTCCACCGAGCGTCTCCAAGTGCCACTGCAATGTAAGACGCCCCACAAGTGCCAGCAGTAACAACCAGACTAGTTTCTCTGGTTTGTAACAAAATGCCCCCTCAGACAACTTTCTTGTGTTTGGGTCTTTTTTTATCTCTAACTAGAAATTCATGTCAGAATCCAAGCTCTAGTGTGACTGTGAGATTGTGTCACCAGGGTGTCCCTCCCACACCTGCTGAGCTATTTTCAAAAACACATGGGAAGCCCATCTTGTCTCTGTCAAACTGTTCAAATACAGAGGTTATTGTTGGGGAAAGACAAGAGAAGGGAAGACGCAGACATACTGTGAATGACAAACTTCATGTTTTTCTAAAAATAACTAAAACAGGTAAAAAAGGCAGAGAAGTCCCACAGGCTGGTGACTATATTCAGCATCCTGTACTATGACTGACAACAAAAACATTTTTATCTTTAGAACATTAGGGCATATTTAGCCCTGCTCTTGACACTTGTATGTACACCACCTCACCTTTCATCTCCTTCATTTGCAGCACAGTGATAAGAGCTGAGAACACTTTGGCTTTGGTTTTCTCCATCATCTGCTGATCTGCCTGTAGCACTCCCTCCAGAATCTGCGTCAAGGAGTTTATGATTTTATCCACAGAACCCAACTCGCTGACAACAAAAAGGGAGAGCTCTTCAGATTAGACAAGATCCCTCGGTAAATATATTGGCTTGACTGAGCTGTGTGGATCATAAGTCATACGATCCACACAAATAAATCCAGTTGTTTTAGGTAAAGTTTAAGTCACCACCTGGATCTCACTACAGACATTCCACAGCACAGTGAAAATGCAGGACTGACTATCACAAAAGCTTTTTTGATAAACTTTCCACCAGCAGGCAGGAAGCCAAACCATAAATGTATTACTACAAGAGATTTCAGCAACAGACGTTTGCCCTCCCAAAAGAGAATTTTATGATAAGGTTTCAGTTTCCTCCCCAGATCACTACGAGAATCTCACTAGAGCAAATCACTTAAACATAACCTCCCAAGTTTTTCTGTTTAGCAGTGACTAATAATTATCCAAATAAAATACCTACCTCTTCCACTGTTTGAGCAGGATGAGAAGAAGGGTGCACAGCATAGAGCCCAGCTGCAGACAGGACACTGACATGGGAACTAGAAGCTAAAAAGAAATACTGCAAGAGTTAGAGTTGCAATACTCACATGTAGGAACGCTTAAGAATTTCACAGCGTCTAAAAAAACCTATGATGGCAAGGAGTTGCAGAAATAGGACTAGAAATAGCACCTACCAAAACCTTGGTCCCATTTAGCACATCCAGGAACAACTGCTGATGAACTGCAGAATCAGTCAGATGCATTATTTCTGCCTAAGATCCACAAAGACAGACATCAATCAAGCACAACAAAACATGCACGTTCTTAACAGCCTAACATCAGTCCACTGTTTTGTTAAAGAATTCACCAAATTTTATAGCTGCTGAGTGATGCAGGTTTATAGAAATCCCTGAAGTATTACGCTAACAGTTGACAAAAAGTTGGCAATGACTCATTTCCCTAATGGTGCATCCCTGCCTCACTTGACTCAGCAAAATCTCTTCAGGATTCCAGAATTACTTAAAATTGCTATAAAAATTATTTTTCTACCTCCCTCCTCTGCTCAGACAATACGCTCATTTTGTTCAAACAGCAAAATGCCACCTACTCTAATCTCTTGTACCATGTTCATGCCAACTGGTGTTGTAAACTTATATACAGCAAAATTGAAAGAAAAACCAGTGAATTCTTCGTTATGGCTCAGCTGGCCCTGAGAAGTTGACACTGGATTATTCAAAACGTTAATTTCAGATTAACATGAAGACGAGAGGCAGCTCTTACATGGCTAGTAGAGATTATCAGCAGCATCCGCCAGGCTGAGATGAGCATTTGATACTCGGTGACGGAGGCACAGCTGCTCCCCTCGGTCTCTGCCACGTGATACGCCAGTAACTTCACGTATTCTGACCAGTAGGCAAAGCGCTTTTTGGTGGAGAAATTCTTCAGTGTGTCTTTCAGGGACTGATCCAGTGAGCCCCTGACCAAATCAAGAGGAGAAGTTATCTTCATTTATTCTTTGGTCAGAAAACATACTTCTTCTGAGATTCAGGTAGGAAAGCCGACACAGCTTGCAAGTGAAGGTTATTCCACATATTAGACCTGTGCGAGGAATCCCACTTTTTGCATCACACATGAAGGAAAAACATGATCCCTGAAGAAAATCTACGATTTACTTTTAATTTAAGCAGAGATTTTAGTTAATCCTGACTTTTCAACATATTAAATGGCAGTTCTGTTCAGGAAAACAAAATGAGTGGGAGAAACCTACTAATATGTTATTCAGCAGTCACTAGAGTAGGTATACTGAACTTAGTTCACATTTTGTTTTAATAAATACTGTATATTCTCATTCCAGGATACAAGGAAAATACTAACGTTCTCATCTACAGACTACAGAAAGACTGTAACATCTTTTTGTGCAATTGGTGATTGCAAGAAATGCATGTTTGTGATTTCTTTATAAATCACTGTTCCTCCCACATTTTCACAAAATTACATGTACTTTGTCCCTCAAAGCCTGCGTGGTCTATCAAGATTCAGCAGACACGGTTTAGATAATTAAAAAGCACAGGGATGAATGAAAGACTACCAGAGACTCACTTGACAACATAGTAGATCTCCAAACAGATGATTTTCATTATTAAGGCACAGGTATCCAAGACGCTGAGCTATAAAGACACAAAAAAAGCAAAATCTGAGCACATAGCTCTGCAGCGTGAGTGGAATTCTGATTTAGCCCTACCCATACCCTTGCACTAACCGATGCTCCGGTTTTGCAGGACACTCGTTTTTCCCACAATAGCAATAGTTATATCATTTGACCACGGACTGGTGATAACAAGGGAAGAATGCTGTGTGCAAAGCTGCACAGGACTTTCATAGAGAAGGGGAAAACCCCACAGAAAGGAAGAATAACAAGAACATAATCAATTCCTCCATGATACTGGTCGGCCTGAGCTATGCCAAAAAAATCAAAAGCTTCTTTTGCCAAACAGCACCCAAGGTACAGTACGGCTGCACTACAGACAGTGCACCTTCCAGAGTACGTGTTACCACAAATGCTGGGTGACATCCAGTTTTGTTTCGTATGTGAATAAAGAGCAGAGAATTGCAAAAGACAGTTCACGGCTGTACAGCCTCTGCAAAGCCAGAAAACATTCACTTCATCTCCCGCCTGAGTTCAAACCACTAGATAATACTTCCAAAAACTGCAAGCAGAGGGAAGAGCCACCTACATCATTTGGAAACCCTTTCTGAGAAGTACATAACTACCTTCATTTTGTTTGGATGTAACTCACCTCTGACGATTCTGAAGGCGGAGGAAGGGTCCCAAAAAGGGGATTGGTTAAATTTTCCCAGAACTTTGGCCTAAAATACATATACAGAAGTAAAAATCAGCTATCTCCCCAAAGCCACATGCCTAGCAGCATTTTGACTGTTCCAAATTTCATAGAAAATATGTTTTGGTAAATACAAGCTTATCTAGCTTTGTATAAAAATAACAGAACAAAACATATTTGCTTCTGAACAAGCACAGATGGGCTTCTCATCTTTGTTCCCAACAGACCACATTCAAAGCCCACACACTGCAAACCCTTAACAGAGCACACAAAGACTAGGATGCAAATGTCCCTGGAAAGTCTGATGAACCAAAGAAAAAGTGTTTGGGGAAAAAAGGAAGGAAAATGGATTGTGGAAAAACAACAACTCACTTTGTCCTCAGAACCAGCATGGCGCTGTCTCGACGGTCCTGCCACAGCGCGTGCAGGAAGGCGATGGCAGCACGATGCAGGAGGGGAGGGCACCAGTACCTCTCCTGTTGTTTGGAGTCTATCAGCTCCAAGACTACTTGGAGGCAACTCCACTCCCCTAAGCTGAACTCCTAAAGCAAAAGGAAACGAGAGAGGTTACATCGCCACAGAACCACTACCTAGGCATCTATTAAAGCAGAATGTGTTTGATTCCACTTGAACAATACACAGACAAATAAATCATGATGCTGTCATATATTTTGTATATAACTACAAGGAATGTAGTCATAACACATGAGATTAAAAAAATATATTTTTAGGTGAATAAAAATTGAACTAAGCTAAGACTTGGTAGAACCAAGTGCCTTCAGAAGGTCCCAACGCAAGAAGATCTTGCACTGCAAAGCACCAGATGGTGTATTCTGGAAAACTGATAGTGTCCACTGTACATCTGGAAGCTGAAATCTTTAGCTTTCTCACTGTCTGGCCGCTGTCAGAGTCAAGAGAGTGGGTCACAGGGATCTCTGGTCTGAGCCAGTGGATGTTTGTATGTTAACTCAGTATCTGCCTCAGAAACATTGGGGAAAGTTTCTCTTTGGTTATAGGGAGAAGTGAAAGTGGGATAGCAGCATATCCACTAACTGCAAGCACCAGCTGCATTTATCTCTCCATTGAGCACTTCAGGTCACATGTAAGAACTACGTGATTTTAGAGGCTAGTGCCGTAAGACTGCTGTGAATGCTGCAATAAAAGACTAGTGAGTCCTTGAGCAAATTTCTGCTGTTCTACCTTTGACCCGTCACTGCCATCCTTCACTTCCAAGTTCAGGAACAGCTCAATGAGCCCAGGTTGTGTCTCCACCGCAACCGTGAGGAACTCCAGTATCATGACCTTAATCCGCATGTCCTCAATCCTGCTCTGCAGGCGGGTGAGGAAGGCGTCGCGGATGGCGGCAGCGTCGCTACCGAGGCAGGCGTAAACAGACATGGGAGCAACCTGCAAAGCGCAAGAAACATCAGGAGCAGGAAGAACCAAACCCTACAGAACGCTGCTTCTCTACATAAAAGGTGATTTGCACTTCAAAATGAAACTGCAAAATATTTGATATTGGATCTATAAACAGATGTGAGGGAACTCAAAAGGAAGTTGTTGTCATTAAGTGAGAAGCAACCTGCAAAGTGATCCAAATTTTCCTCTTTGGCAATTCTGCTCTATCCCTCACCTACTTCTCAAGGGCTATGACAAAACTGGAAAAGACAAAACCAGTTTTGGAATAATGTTTCTTGAAATAACCAAACCCAGAACTGGACTTATACGCTTTAATAAAACTGCCAACACATTCTCAGAAGTGTAGTAGTCAAAAAGAGTTAAGTCTAAAAGGCAAAGATGAAAGCTCCCAATAAAAACTCAAAAAGGATCCTCTTCTCGGTAAGATGTAAAAGTTCCAGTTAAGGTGGTGTAGGAAATGTAATTTAGAGTGTGACTTAAGAAAGCTGGTCAAAAAGTGGAAACAGATCAACTGGAGGTACAAATACTTTGCAGAAAACACTCCACTCATGTGAAACCTCTCGTCAGATGCTGAGCAAGTTCTGAAACAGCAGAGGATTATCTTAAAAAACTAAGGGTCTTCTATGTGATTTTTAACATGCTTAGAGCTTTCAGTCCACGCTGCCTTCAACTGAAAAAGCCTGAAGTAATTATCTTGAAAGAATTTCAGTGGTGGAATCAACCACGAGAGAAGAAGCAAAGCAGCATTTGTATGAGTGTCATCTTACCGTAGCCAGTCGTTTGAGCAACTGGATGGCTAGGCGTGGAAGTGCTGGGTCATGCTTGTGGTAGATGTATTTGGCCAAGACCGCAATAAGATTGTTTCCGTGAGCACCTGGAGAGAATGCAATTAAAATCAAAGAGAAGAAAAGAGCAATAAGATGTAACTATTTACCAAATAATGATTTCCATAGCAGAAAGTGAAAACTAGGTCAGTCTTCCAGGAGAACAAGGCAAAGGTACGAATGGCAGCTGATTTACTGTATTCTGTAATTGCACCCAGCTCATTACAAAGCAGCAAACAAGCAGCCACGTTTGCTTAATACTTAAGAAGCTGTCCCAGAGGAGAAGAATCCCTTAGAGGAGGGAGAACAGCTCTTCTCCCATCACTAGAAACCACTTCTTGGAACCCTGAAATCTTTACTACTGTTTGTAATGAGACCCACACTGATTATTTACAAATAACAAAACCCACAGCTTCCCAGGCTGCCCCCACAGAGAAATACATACCGTGCTGAGTGAGCGCCTGTTCTAATGGGGACACCACGCTGGAGGGGGGTTTCAACCGGATGACATTATTGGTAACTGAGAATGCCAGCTTAACAGTCTGGATCAGCAGCTGACCTTGGCCTTGTGACTCATCACTGTGTTTCCAAAAAGGAACCAAAGTAAGTAACCGTGTTGAAAACCAACATTTATCATTTGCACAACATTCAAAAAGGAAATTCTATACTCTGTCCATCGGGGGTTATAAGACATTTTTATTCAGACTGTCATGTCACCATGTAACAGCTGCTGAAATACAAACCCACATATATCCACAAAATATAGTCTACCCAGCCCCAAGTTCTCAGCATCAAACAAAAAAAAGAAAAAGCCTGACAGCTTATTGTCACTTTTTTTCCCCTCTTTGGCACACTAGGATTTAAAATGTATTAAGACAGAGGGAGAAACATTTACAGAACCAGTCTCGCAGAAATTACAGTGAAAACTGGATGAAGAGATAAAACCGGCTCTAAGGCTGGTATTTTCCTAGGATTTTCCTTATCGGATAAACATTCTGGCCTTCAGAGAGCCACATAGGGAGGTTAAGGCACTCAACACTGAAGATATCTTCAGTTCTTCCAGAGTACTTCGAGCTGCCTTGAGAACCATCTGATCAGCCCTACCACTTCCAAAATCACAGTTCAAGCTTTATTACAATTTATTCATGAGCATAGCTTGATTTAAACTCTGCTGATACCTGAAGACACAGAACTTCTAACACTGGCTGCAATCCTCTCACTTCTAATTTAGTCATTCAGTCTTGAGTTCGAGACTCATAACTGAGCTCAAGTGAATTCTTTAAAAAAAATGTAAATGCTAGCAAATGTTAAACAATTGAACACATTTACACCCACTGGCATGCTCCAAGTGCCATTTAGAAATATAAAATTAAAACAAGGGCATGAAATGGTTAGCGTACAAAAAAGATGATACACAGATCCGGAACAAACACAGCTTGTTCGTCCAGCAAACGCAAGGTGGGCTGTCATGGTGAGCTGTTATGTTGATCCCCCGTTAAATGCCATCGGTTAAAGCTCCATTTCAAATATTATCATCTGCTTCTTTCCTCACACTACCAAAAGGAAACGCACCACTCACCTGCTGGACTGCGAGGCCATCACCATATCGATAGTGTCCACGCCGATGCTCATGATGTTGATGACAGCTTGTCCGGCCTCCGTGTTGGCCAGGCTGAAGACGCACAAGGACTGCAGGCTGGGGCCATTGCTGCGAGACAGCACGGCACAGCACATCAGCACTGGGAGCACTTGTGGTATTTTCTCACCTCACACTTAGAAAACTACCACAAAGTAATCTCTTAATTTCTACATCCCCACTCACCCTTACTTTATTCTCCCTTCTACTTTCTTCAGGGTGCATACATCAAATAGGAAAGTGGGTGGCAGTCAGTCCTAGGAAACCTACTTACTGTTTTTCTTCACCAGGTGTTCTAAAAAACAAGGTCCCTAATCTTCTGCCTTTCCTGTACTCAGTAGCACTGGAAAGAGCAGAAACCAGCACTACACAACCATGCCAGTTCATTCCTAGTCATTTACGTTCAAAAACTGAAAAAAAAAACAGCAACAGGACCCTCCTGCACTGTAAGCCAGGCTAGCGCAGATCTGAAATCCGTCACCCGTCTTACCTGCTGCAAGGATCCATTTCGGGGCATAAATTCAGTATAGCGTGGATCAGCTGCAGAATAAGGCATCCTGAAACAGAGATGAAATGGACTGCTCAGTTCAAGAAGATCTGTTCTCTCGCTCCTAATATTTTGAAACAAATCACAGCATCTAGCTATACTGGCAGACATACAAAGCAAATCCCAAATGGCTGCTAGAAAAGGTATGATAAAAAAGAAGTAAAAATTCACACATCCTCTCTGAGAAAAGAGGTGATCCTTTTTAACCCTCCTCCTCCTCCTTCTCCCCTCTCAACATCCTTACCAATTTTCTCTCTCACTCCATGAGAGTTATAACGCCATTTGTGGTAATTTGGTAACATCTCCTTCAGGACAAACACGATGCAAGGGACAAGTCCTTGGCTCTGGGTGCTACCAAGTTGTCCCTAGGAGAAACAGAAATGTTATTGTCCCCCTTCTGGGTAAAAGGACAAGAAACCTTTTGCAGGAAGATATGCCTTATGTCTTTAAAGTGTGAGAAAACTATTGAGCATTGGGACTTAGATTTACAAGAGACTTCCATTCTTTTGTAGATCGGATGAGTCAAAACATTTTTTTTGAAAGAATCAAACTACAGAGAAAGCACAACCAGTGGCACAGAAGGGAGTGTCAACCTATGATTACTCATAGAGACCCATTGCGCAGGATCTCAGACACGGCTGGATTTCACTTTCCTATCGTAACAGCCCACAGGTACTTCACAGGCAAAGCGTACCAGAAACACTCACCCGAACAAGAGTCGTGATCAGGTTCAGGAAGGAGACAGTAACACTGTACTCGCCTTGAGGTTGTTCTATGCTCATCAACAGGTTTCCATAACCCCCAGCGTTCATTCCCTCTGCACTGTGAAGTGAGCAAGAGGGTTTCTTACATGAACAGCAGGACTCTGACGTGAGTGAGAGATGTCAGATGCACAGATTTCATGCTGGCAAAAAGTTCTTATGGCAGGTTATGAATAGGTTAGGCAAAAAATTGAAAAAAAGGGGGCTGCGGGATGATGAGTACCTAATCATGTGATTCATACTGGACACTGGATTGGCAACAAACGGTAAGAACCCTGTGTGGTGAAGGTCAGTCCAAACCTGCAAGAGAAGAAGTAGAGATATTCGGTCTCATTCACATATACACATCTGCTCAAATCCAGCAAACCCAGGTCATTTCCTCACCTTGGCTGGCATCCGAGCAGCCAGTACTGTCAAACAATTGACACAAGAAGCAATAACATCCACAGGGGGAGAGATTACAGTTGTTAGCCTAGGAAAACAAATATTATGCATAAAAAGCATTGCCATCTGTGGTCTGGCCTATATACTCCTGTTTTGATCATAAAAGCTTCTCTCTCACTGAAGTACACAAGTATAAAAGCTCAGCAGGTAAATACAGACACCAGAGTCAGCACTTTCAGTCTAGACTTGCGACCTCCCCCTCACACCTGAGTCACGTCAATTTACTGGAAGAGGCAAGGCTGGCAAGACAGCAGACTGTCACAGCGAACAGTCATTATGCAGCAGAACATCAACTCCCAGGCAATTAACACTGAGAGAAGAGTTAAGAAGTACAACTGTTTTAACACCTGGAAGTTACTGCACTAATGATATGCTCTATTCCCCTTTCATGTAAACATAGCTACCCATAAAAAATGCCTTTAAATGGATAAAATTGCACGACATTCAGGAAGGAAGCCGAAGAGGGGCCATTCTGCCGCATCAAAGCATTAAACTGTGTGTAGCCAGACCAGTTTTGAGAACTGAACACCAGTCTTGGGGAGTTCAAGCACTGAGACACAGTTCTTGCAAAGCTCTTGGCAAAATTAGTAACCAGCCGTTCTTCCAGGTCATTATATCTTCTCAGGCACCTCCGCTGTTAGTGACTTCATGCTGGTCGGTGACTTACCTCTGCAGGAGCATGTAGATTCGCGACGTGATTGGCAGAAGGCAATCTGCTATCGATACATCAGTGCTGATGACCTTATGAACCAGATCAATTATTGGCTTGACCCTCTGGCAATGCTGAATCACATCTGGGTAAAGAAAACTAATACTGGAATGCGAAATCATACTTAAGCAGTAATCAAATCTGGAACGATGCACATAAATCTTACCACACATCCCCATGGTCATTCCCCATACCAAAAAAACATTTATTTTATCTATCTCAACTTTTCCTTCATCTAAAATTTATCTCATCTCACTACATGCTCTGGGCCTTTTAGAGTGAATTTCATAATATTATAATAATAATTAAAAAATAAGGTTTCTGGGAAAGTATTCCATGCTCTTTCAAAAGTATCCAGAGCGGTTCAGTCCTACTGTTAACCTCAAATTGATACAGGTCAACAATTATTTATTCTCTTTTGTACTCCAGCCTATCTCACCTGCTGTCGATACAACTTGGAGCAGCATCTCAATCTCGCAGGTGAACAGTGTCCAGCTGCTGTAGGAATATTCCCATCGTACCAAATAAGCCCGATCATCCAGCATCACTTGGCCCACTGTTCCCTGGGGTATCCGCAGATTTGTTTGACCTAGTGCTAAAGATTGAAGAAGCGGGTGAAATAAAGTCACAAATTTCCCCTTGAGTTAGAAGCCAGATAAAGAACTAAATTCCCCAAAGCATTTCAACGAGAAAAGGTTAAATATAGTTTCCTTACCAAGAGGATAGAGGAGCTTTGCAGCCTGTCTTCGCCAAAGTGTGCCGTCTTCATGAGAGATCACGTCAGGAGGTCTGTGTTTGTACAGTTCGATATAGAAGGACATTTTATCCAGGAAACTGTATACCTGCACACAGAGAGAGCTTCAACAACACAGCCGAAGAGCCAGACCTCCTTAAAAATTAATCGACCGAGTCATTTTCAGGAATAGGCAAATTTTCTTGACGTGGACAATATCCTTCTAATATGTCAACCACAGCAAAACATAATTAGACAGGCCACACATCCAGACAAGTCTCGTCTAATGAAGCAGGAACTTCTTATGAGTAAAGCACAACCTGAAAAACTAGGCAGTATCTTAAACTTCAGCCATTAGAGTTGAAAAGTCTCCTAGAAGCAAGAAAACAATGTCCTGCAACAGCGTGGGACTAAAAAGGAGCCATGTCCACTGTTCTTTGACAAAAGCTTCATGTCTGGTACCTAAGATTACAAATGAGATAAGCACAAGTAATGGAAAGAAGGAATCACACAGCATTATCACACAGCATGTTATCTCTGCCTTGAAATAACTCATCTCCCAAACACCAAGAGAGATCCTCTACCTTTTTTGCAGTAGATTTATCAGACACAAGGGCTTGAAGCAGCTGAAGGAGAGGAGTAAGTAGATGGGGGAACATCCCACAGACACTGTCCAGGATAATACCCAGACCCGCAGTGGGTTCCTGATGGTGGAAACAGAAAACAAATGTCTTATTACTAAAAAGAAACGCTAAAATGGTCTCGGTAGAGCACAAGGATCCAGTTCCTTTTAAAATTGTACATTTAACATTAATCATGCACAAAAGCATCACTCCAGTCCTTGCACAGATGAAAGCATGAGGCAGTGTGCAAGTATAAGGCAGGATAAGACTATAACGCATTTCTTATCATCCTAATTCTGTGACAACAAAAAAACAAGCATGATGCTTTTGCAAGCAGTTAGTTCAATCCTTGCAACCCCAGCCCTGGTTTAAACTATCACCTATATTAAAACTTATTCCAGTATCCTTCAAGAGTAAAGCCAAGGCTGTACCTAAAAGGCAGGAAAGGGCAAAAGTAAATCAAAGATAGATACAAATGAATACTGGTTCCTCAGGCCCTCATAGAAACTAACTAAATAAACACAATTAGTCCGTTCCTCTCCTAAAAGGGGATCTTTTATCAGGTTTTAGTTATAAGCAAGGTAGGTCAAAGCAGTTGCCAACATACTCACCGTCTTCCAGAAGAGCTGAGGAATGCTGGAAGCTGCCAGAACTTCACAGGCAGCATCAATTATATCCTTCAAAGGAAGAGAGAATGGAGAAAATAAAAGTTACTTTACACAGGAAGATTTCATCCCAAGCAAGTTCTGCCACATCTTTAGAATTTAAGTTTCCATGTTTACCAGCCAAGCTGTAAGTAATTCCTCCAGTCAAAACAGAAAGAAACAGCCAACACACCCAAACCCAGAACACACAGCCAGCCTAAAACCATGGTCCTTATCACAAATGGACTGGGCAGGATAAATTTGTCCCCTATATCTGCAAAGGGCTATATGATGTCTTCTGAAACTTGGAATTGGAGTGTGTATTATTTCCATTGCTTTGGAAATAACACATCAAAATTAGGTTCAAATCCATAGGACTTCAAGTGCAAAATATGCTCTTTTGTTATTAATCAGCCAGTCTGCAGAGGTGTTTACTACATTTGCATTGTGTAAATGCAGCAGGAAAACCAGCAAATTACTCTTTTAGATGTAACTCACATAAAGTTTGCAGTCTCAAATGCAGGACTACAATTTCACAAAAGTAATTAGCATGAGTTATGACAGGTTATTTTAAATTAGGCAACAGAGGCAATGAGCCTTGGACGCTTACCTGCTGATTGCCCAACGTATGTAATTCCAGTGATGTCAGGACAAAAGAAAGAAGTCCATAAATACACATACATGCCGTGCTGGCTGTACACTGGAAAAAAGAATACACAGGCCATTATAGGAAAGACTACGAATTACAGAGCACACAGTAACTGTACTCAGTCTGCTTTACAAAGCAGTATATTCTCATACACAGTACTCTCTAATGAAACCACATACAGAGAATAGTGCAGAGTTAAATCATCTCATACTCAAGATCCACAACGGCAAGTACACTTATGGAGGCAAATCAACAAATGTGATATAATGCAGTCTATTTGCTCAAAAGAGATGTAGTTCTTCAATTTACAAAAGCTTTTTTTTAATTATTTGAGCATAAAAATCTGTTTCATTTCAACTTGATTTCTGATCTTCAATGAAAGAAGGTAAGATGATAAAACCTGCTTTACTGCATACTCTGCTTAAAACCAGATATAGTTTGAAAGGACGTTTGTTCAAAATCATCCACTTCCCATCACACCTTTACATCAGTAGCAGTTAAAAACCTTCAAGAGCTTACATACATGATAGTAAGAAACTCACATTCTTCCCCCCACTGCTCAGCGATCGCAGAAGCTTTGTCAGATACTGGAAAACGTTCAGCTGGATAGCGGTGCTGCCCATTCTCCTGATAATGTTTGCTGACTCCTCTGGGTTTATGGTATGACGGAGCAGAGCCCAGGCCAAAAGCACCGGAGCGTGATGCGAGACATCCCCTAACTGCAGCAGCTGATTGTCCATCTCCTGCACAGAGATAAGACAAAAGCAAAATAACTGAGATGTTCTGAAAGAAGCTCATACTCGACTGATTGCATCTGCTTGCTAACAGTCACCTTTCCCTTGCAGATAATTATTTCAAACATGCAGCTGACCAAATTATATACTTGCAGCCTTGGTCTGGTTTTCTGCAGTTTACTGACTTATAGCTGGTGTAACCTCAGACAATCTCTGTCCTAAAAACCCTGACACTACAAATCCTGTGTTTCATTCCCTTCTGGAAAGTTCACACAGCCTATTTCTTTGCACACACCTTTCTTTAGAGAAAGGTCCAAGATAACCAAAGAAATATAAGTGGAAGAGGAAATAATTTTGTTCTTATTTGCCCCAGAATGTTATGCAGATGGTAGCTCTTACACTTGGTCAACAAACCCAAGAATTAGAAACTTCCAGGCATAACCTTTAAAAAGCACAGCTTGGGTAAAACAGTAAGTTCTGTACTGTTAGGCCTGACCAGGGGTTACTCTGCCAGTGCTTTACCTGGTGGATGCGCTCAGTATTCGCTAACTTGTGCTCCCCCGTCCTGTCATCCAGAGCACGCTCATGGAGGGAATCAATTTCCATGCCTTCCACCAGAATAAGAGCACTAAAGTAGCTGCAAGCAGAAAAAGAATTTAAAAAATAGGTCAGAAACTTTATTTAAGAATTCGGGTGGGGTTTGTTTAAATTATAAGTAGTCAGAAAACAACCCTTCATCTGCTTTTGTTCAGCACTAAGGTATTACATGAAATTAACAGCAGGTAATCCAAATTTTGCCTTGAAATGCTAGTATCTGACAGATTACAATCTTCAGAACTACCATTTCCAGTTGAACAGACAAGAAAAGGTACTAAAATATGAAGACAGCTTTTCCACCTTTGTAACTCTCTGCCACCTGGCAGGATTTTCATTCCCACCAGCACAGGACTGTAAAGACACAATTTCACTTCACCCACTAGTCCATCCAGGGAGAAGCAGCACTGTGTCCTCACTGACATTTTTACCAGAGGTAAGATTATATACTAGATGAGAGCCAGTATATGGATAACTCTCTCTTTTTCAATCGCACTTTAATTTTGCCACAAATCTCCCATGTGACCAGAAAAGCTATTTTGCCTTCATCACAATAAGCTTAACTTGAAATTGTGGTGATTTTAAGAGACAGCAGCAAGAATTATAAATGCTTTTTTCCTGAAGAAAACAATGTTTCACTCTGTACTCACAAATATACATGATACTCACCCGATACGGTCAACCAGATGATCCATGCTCTCATCTACCAAGTGTCTGTTGGTTTGTCTAGTGCCAAATCCCTGTTCTTTGAACATCTTGGCAAATGCCAGAAGCTCCTCAGGTGCCATTTCAAAGTACGCATAATAGAGGAAGATGACTTCCAGGAGCATGGACTGTTCGCGGAGGCATTGCACAAACCAACGGGAAACTTGACGTTCTGTCTGCACAAGGAAAAATCCTACCATTTATGTTGAGGCTCATAGGTCAGCCAAAGCAGTCAAAAAATGAGAAGCGTGAATATTTCAACAGCTTGTGTAGGCAGCAGTTTGTACTGATGGCAAGGAAAGCCACTGTAAATATGGAGTGTGCTGATGCAAAGAGATTATGAACAACCACATATAAATGGATCTGTTAGCCTAGGGCTGTCAATGGATTTATCACGAGGAACAGTATGTTCCATACAACTCTGTTTCTGAGCAAAAGTGTGTTCTGCTAGAGAGAAAACAGTTTCTGCACATGTGCGTTTTCCAACACACTACATATAAGGAAAGACTCTACAAATTTGATAAAAAATAGAAAGAAATAAAATACCATGAGATTTCCATGTGTTTCCCATGTAGGAGCTTCTGCTTTGTACAGCTCTTCAAACTGTTTCCGGTAATTAGGAACTAATTCCTTGTCCAACTTTTCGACGCACTGGAAGTATTGTGCCTTAAATAAACAAATGATTAAATTAACTTCTCACACGCACATTCACATGCTTTTTATCATCACAAGTGGACAACTACTACACAACTTATGTATTTAGCTTATTTCAATGACATGACAGCCAGGAAGAGGTTCCAGTACTCACTGTGTAAGGGTGCCTCTCATCCTGAAAATAAGTGAGTAGATGGAGGACGCAGCGCAAAATGCAGATCCTCTCTTCGTAGTAATAGTCAGCAAGCTGTGAATATACAGTTATATCGACATCAGTTTGCTATAGTGTCCAACTCCATACACTTTCCTCTCCCATACACTGCCATGGCCTTCATCACAATGTATAGCACTCAAACGTTACTACAGATGGAGTTTCAACTCAACAGTTTAAAAGTTATCTTAAAAAAAAAAGACTTAATTAACTTCACAGAACTCAATAAAATATGCCCATAGGGACATGTCTATAATTACGCTGCTAAGTGAGAAAACTTGGAAAAGAAAGGCAAAAAGAGAGAAGTGATCTCTCATTGCTCATCCCTATTATCCTGTGTCAGATATGATCATCAGTCTCCAATTCAGAGTTGTCGCTTCAGACAGTAACACATAAACCTATCGGCTTTGGAAAACACGTGAGCATACACCTGCCCAGCTAAATTCCCTGATATTGAGCCTAAAATTTCCTTCCTGTAGCAACTATTAACGCTGTTCAAATCTTTATGCACATCCATCTATTTTAGAAGCATCTTCTAAAATCTGTTCCTTATATGAAAGAATACTTCAATTATTCCAAGATTTCCTGGATCCAGAGAAATAACGTTGGTTCTCTGTTCAAAGAGATCTTTTCAACAGAAAATAAAAATGGAAATTACTAACCTTCAGCATCAGAGCCTGACTCTGCCTTTCATCCTGAAGAACTGTCTGTAAGCAAATCACAACAAAATAAAGAATTATTCACTGCAGAAAATACCTACCGACAAAATACATACTCGCAAAAAAAAGACTGAATTCTTTCAATTTCTTTTGGAAAGACAGATTCCAATAGTACAAAGTCAAAACACTCATTGGTAACTACACATTTGTTCTTCATCTCCACTCACTCTCCTTCGTAAATCTGTAGCTTTCCTGTGTTCTTGCAATAGAGGAGGACTGGAGCAGGAAGACGTACAAGAAAATTTCGCTTGGATATCTGTGATCACATTTCCTTATGGTGGTACTACCGGTATTAAGGAAAGATGTGGAGTAAGTAGAAAATAAGTGGGAGCTACGGACCTTCAGGGAGTCCCTTGTTCCTCTGTAATCCTCTTGAAGATAACACTGTAACAGCTGCACACTCTGCTCTTCATCCAGACCCTAAAAAACAGAGAGATGCTCTGAAATGAATAAAAAGCAACTGAATTCACGAAAGATGAAGATTCTCTCCAAATATTCGGGCAGTTCTCTTCAAAACATGTAATTTCCAGAATATGCCAAAAGGTTTTTTTGCATCAGGCAGATGCTTGCTTTAGTCAGCACTTCTGTTTAAAGCAAAATACATAAGCTTTGATGTCACTCAGACATATCCAGTTTAACTTCAGCAAACGGAACATAACAGTGATTTTAAAAAAAGGTACTGCCACCAGTCACCGAGTTCCAGCGTGTGGCTTGAAGGAACATAACCTTGCAGGAAAACTGACACTATTTGCAAACATGGCAACTGATTTAAGGGACATCAATTTTTAGCTGAGCAGTTTTGGATGTCTTGAAAGAAACCAAGAAAAACCAAAAGTGGGTGACAGCTTCTGAAAAGCAGGGCCCTTTGCAACAGGGGGGCGTGTTAACCAGGAGAACTGAGGCACCTCAAGGTCACTAAGCACTTTTTAAAATTCTCATCTACAACTCCAACATGTACTTCTAACATCCTTTAGACTATTCTGAACTGAAAGTAATTTTTAAGTTTGCCTCTATTCAACATCAAGAAGCTTACTCAAATAAAAGAATTCCAATAACAATGCATTCCAAGTGCAGGGACAAAAAATCATCAGAATAACACCTTCACTCACCAAAAATTTGCTGACCCTCAGACCCAACTCTTTTAGCGGAGCAGCTACATCTTTATCAGCTTTTATTTTTTCTGCAGAAGTTGTACTAAACAAAAGAGAAATTTTAGTCACAAAAAATGCAGCAATCATTTAGAATGAACTAAAGAGGCTTAATTCCGAAGTCCTATCAGTTTAAACTGAACATTTGCTTTTTCCTCAACGGCCTTTCAATGTTTCATACAACAATATTCTGTAACCTCCCCACCAGAGAAAACTGAACGTTTTTCACAATTATTACTATAATAAACATGGGCTATATTCATTCCACCTTCTCCAATGAGGGAATCTGGATATCCTTCTGGAACGACTGAGTGTCAAGAGGAGTCACTTCTCCACAGGCTGCACACCTGCACATGATCATGCAGCTCAGCAGAGACAGGATTAAGAGCTACCTAACATCAGTAATGACAGCAAGAACTGCTGTCTCTTCTTTCTGCTCTGTATTTCATGCCCAAAAATGTGGATTAAGTACTTTCTCTTGACACTTTGCTCCTGAAATCTCAGGTCATGCAAGACAGCAAAAATCTATTTTTAAGTAACCAGAGAGAAACATTCAACATGCTCCTCTGCTTATCAGAAAATCTCATTTAGAGGGTAATATCTAAACTCAAGCAACTACTATACCTTGGCGGTTTATAGTATGAAAGACCCTCTAACAATCTCTGCCAGTGCTTGTTCAATTCTGTCGCAATCTGTGCCTAAAAAAAAGAACCAAATACTACTGAACAGATTCCTCAACGTACACTGTGGAGTATCAGATTTGTCAAATTTAAGCAAAGCAAAGAAATTCCACCACCACAAAGAGACAAGAACGACACAAGACAAGCGTCTATGATTCAGACTGATTCAAGGTGCATATTGTATGAGACAGCTCGCTGCCTTGCCTAATCACGGGAAGGGAGAGGAAACAGGAGGCAATGGACTAGATTCAGAAATATTTGGATTTCCAACCTCTGGGCAAATTCTTGAAAGCAGGGGCTCCATCCCAGAAAATAAGGAAGCGGGCTGTACCGCTCATGAATACCCCAGGCCAGCCAGTCTAGAAAGCAGCACTTGTGTCCGCTCCAGAAAGGGAACCACCTTTTCACACACACCCTTCCAGGCAGTTCATGAAGCAGCTATAAATAAGGAGTGGAAGAATGAACAAGTAGTGGAGACAGAGGAACAAAAATCGCACCAAGGGAGAAGCAGCAAAACACATTTTCGCTAATATTCAGAGAGATGTACAAACGATATATTTGGCCATGAAGTCCACTCAGTGACAGACAAACCTGCTCAGCAAGACACGGACTTACTGGTTCTCTTAAAGCTGATCTGCCCAGAAGAATTGTCCATAATTCTCTGCTGCTCCTGTAAACACAGGGAAAAGGTGAACAGTATTTTAATGATGAACATGATGTCAGGCTTCCATTTAGCTTACACCTTTTCAAACCTGCAATTAACGCAGAACAGATCATATTGCAATATAAGAAAAATTATGTAAGAAACATTCGTTTTTAGCTGACTGGTTTAGATGTCCTGGAAGACCCAGGAAAGAACCAAAGAGGGTGACAATGGATATAGTAAGACTTGCACATTTATATCACATTACTAGCTCGATTTGTTACTTGGACGTTTAAGGTTAATAAAAAGAAACCTTATGAAAGTATAGAGCAACATTCTATTCATTTACACTTGAAGCTCTCCTCCAAACAAATTCTTCCGTAACAGTTTCACCCTTCACTTTAAGTGGAACATAAAACTGGGTGAAGTGAAAAATTGCAACAGCTTTACATAAGGTAGAATATTTTGCCGCAGGTCTTCGGAACGTTTACCCTTGCCTTCTTTTTCCTTCCTGGGAGCTCTGTAGAGAAGCCAGTCTGCACCATGAGGTATTACAGATCAGATCCTGACTCTGGCACAAGCACCCACAAAAACAAGTGTCCCTACAACTGCTCTGAAAATGTATGTTTGTCAAAAAGAATATTTCAGGAACTCAGACAAATGCTGAATCGATAGCAACGTAATCCAAATCAGGAGTTAAACACCACAGCTCCCCACGCAAAGACTATCTACAGAAGCAAGAACGCTCATTAACTTATTTTTAGAACATCATCATCCAAATAACTCACTGTGGCAGTGAAAGTTGTCTGCAACTCCTGACACATGGTGCCATGTAAATTACAAGATCTATTATTTCCCATACACTTATCAACGTAATGTCTACCTGCTAATTCCTGGATAGCCGGGTGCGCCTCCCTGTGTATAAACTAACGAACCTCCCCGTGACTTGCTCGGCAACCGGCTGTGGGTGCAGCCTCTCCAGAGCACCGAAAGGCCACAGTTCTACCAAGAAAATAATGTCTTTGTAGAACTGGGCACCAGCCTTGCACAGCCAACCCTTCTACTTTTCATTCCCTCTGAATCTCTTCTGCAAATAAAACAGACCGCAGTTTGTTGTCAGTTCGTTAATTACAGGCTCCAAGAGAGCTAAGGAAGGAAAGCTCTTTTTATGCGATCACACGTAACAGCGGTGTTCTTGTCCCCATTAGGGCTTATAGACACTAATTTAATAAAAAATAGACACCTAGGAACCCTCCAGAGGATAAAAACGTTCCAATAAAAGTCAAAAAACATGCTCAGGACAAATGACAGAACCAGTCTAAGGTGATCACTGAGCCTGGGATTCACTGAACAGCCTCCCTTCTGCACCTTCCACATCTCTATTTTGATTTTTATGTTTGCAAAGAGCTGTCCGAGAGGCGGAACCAGCCCCTGAGCGCTCGGCTCGTCCAGAGGCGCCTCAGGGACGGGGCCGCTCCGACAGACACCTCGGGCGGCAGCGCCAACCGCGACCCAGCGCCGCAAACCCAGCAGCTTAGCGAACGTTCCACCTTTCACAACGAGGAAGAAAAATAAAAATAATAAAAAAAAAAACACCTCCACAAAATCACTAAAAAGTGGCTGCTAACACCCGAACGAGCCGCCCGGGGGGTCCTGCCGGGCCCCTCAGTGAGGGGCGGGGCCTCGCCGCGCGCGCGGGGGGCGGGGCCAGGCCGGCGCGGGCCCCGCTGCCGTTAACCCTCCCCGCCGCGCTCCCCCCGCCCCGCGGGCTCCGCTCTGCCCCCCGCCCCGCCGAGGGGGCCCCGCGCCCAGCGGGACCCGGGGCCGCCCCCGCCTTCGAGCCCCGCCCGCAGCCCCGCCCGGAGCGGCCGCCGCGGTCGCGCACCTCGCGCACAGCCCGCCCGCCGCCATCTTCGCTCCGCTCTCACGTGACCCGCCGCGCGGAGCCGCTCGCCCCGCCCCCTCCTGCCCACGCCGGCGTCACGTGGTGGCGCCGCCGCCCCGCCCCCTCCCCGGCGGGCTGGGTCATGTGACAAGCGGCAGCGCCAAGATGGCGGCGGCCCGGGGGGCGGGTACCGGGTAACGGGCTCGGCTGCCGGGCCACGGGCGGGAGCTGCCGCGGCCCCTCGGCGGGAGCCGGGGCTCACCCGGGAACAGCCTCCGAGACCTTCCCCTTGCGGCCCGAGCCCCGCCGCAGCTTCCCGGTAGCGAAGGTTGGGCTGCGGGGGGCGGCGGCGGCGGCGGCGGGACGGGACGGGGCGAGGCGAGGGGAGGACACGGGGCAGGGAGGGACGAGGCGGGTGCTGCAGGAGGCGATTTGGAACAGGTCAGGGGGAGGTTTCCCGGGATGCGGATGGCGGCAGGGGAGCGCTGGGGCCCGTCCGGTGTGTGCCCGAGCGCTGCGGAGCTTCGCGTTACCTGCGGGAGGATGCGGGGCGCCGAGCCGCCGCAGGCACCGGGACAATTCCGCGGTGAAACACGTCGCGTTGCGGATCCGAAGCCGCTCGTGGCCCAGCTGGCCGGCTGCCTGCGGGGGGAGCTGCCGCGGGCCGTTACTGATGCAAGAGCTGGGTTGCAACCTTAAAATTGCCAGAATTTTCAGTCTTTGGCCACCCTGCATCTTCCTAAATAAGCCTTGAGCTTCCTCCTCCCTTGTGCTCAGAAACACCAAGGAGTGGGACCCCAAAACCTCTATTGGTCGTGGGTAGATATTTATTGCCCATACCAATTCTGTTTGGTTGACTACATGAGTAATTTGTCTGTTTAAAAATGAATTGTGATGGCAAAAAGGTTACAGTAAACATAACGAAGTTGCATGGAAATCAAGTACTTAGGATGCCAAAAAGTAATCTTTTAATAAGAGTTTTCAGTACAAAGTCATAAATAACTAAATGCTCCAGACCTACCCTGTGAGGGAGTTTGACACCACAAACTTTAACAGTTACCCAGTACTATTACTAATGAGATCTCTATCAGCTTTATAACCTGGTGACACCATTCAACACGGAATGAAAACCCAAACTGGAACCTTAAATAAACTTCCAGCCTTTCATGAGGGAGCTTATGTAGATATTAGTAAGGAGACTGGGGGAGCAGAATTTAATGAGAGTTCACTACTAATTGGCTTAAGGGTGGGCCAGAAAGAGTGAATCAGTCCAAAGCTTCAGCTGGAGATACCAAATCCAGCAGGGACACATGCAGCTGGGTCAGCAATTCTATTACTGACAGAAATACAGAAATTGATAGCTTCAAAGAACCAAAAGAGCTGCCAGTATAATGGCGTTGGCTTAGACTCAATATCAGATTGTGGATAAGGAGATACAAAGGTTTTCAGGAAGCCATAAATGCTGGTGAGAATTGCACGATGTCGTGAATGCTCACAATACCCCAAAGAAGATAAAGATACGATTTAACCTAATAGAGCCATTATGTGCATTGCTGATTATCTCAGCTATTTATCATATAGTCCAAAAGTTTAAAGGCAAGTTTAGTTTGCAGTGCAGCCGTCTTGGGGTGTGAGCCTGGATTCAGAGAAGGTGAAGTGCGGTAAGTGCAATATCAGTGAGACGAGAGCAAGGGGATATAGAACACGGCGACAGCTTTAGATCGTGATGAAGAATGTCTTAAAATATTTAGTGACTCCTGAAAAATGTGAGCAAAATAGCGCATCCAGAGGTTAAACAAATCACTTATAAAATAATTATGCATTTTTGGGATGGGACTTGCTAATATTTGTCTAGTGTCCTTAATGACTGACTAACATTAAAATAGTTCACTTATTTATACAGAACTACAGTCTATGAAAAATAGGTTCGCACTCAGAAAACACGAATCAAGGTAGCTGACACGGGAAGAGACGGTCTCAGGGGGTAAAGAGGATTAAGCCAATACCTTTCTTTAAAAATAAATCAAATTCATTTACTGGCATGTGAAACTGTATAATAGTTAAGTTATACAGCCACAACACATCCTAAAGTTAAACAGAATATCACCACTATGTCAATATGGACTAGAAACATATTTTAGAATAGATCTCTTTGTAACAAATATGACCCAAAATTGTAGAAACAAAAAAATTAAGCTGCTTAATGCTAAGACATGATGAGATGAATGTCCTTTCATGGTCACAGGCAAGTTGAGGTCTGTTCATTCCATTTTTCTGTCCTCAGATCTCCAACTTAGCTTATCCTGACAGTTCTGGTAATAGATCAAAATTAGATAAAGTACACCATCTGATATTTTTTTTTTTTAATGCTTGTGATGTTTTCTTTCCCACTTCTATTGTAAATATGATGTAGCATCATAAAAGATCTGCTGCAGTGGAACTATTCAATCGTAACACCAGTAACAGAAGGAGAGGGAGGTACGTAGGGGGTTTTGCACAGCAGTGGGAAGAGAAATATTTAATGAAAGTAGGAACATTCTGTAAAATTACAGTGAAAACCACATACAACATTAGGTTCTAAAGTTACCTTTAAACTTTTAAATTAACTGTATTTCAAATTCACACCACAATGAAAACTTCTGGGAATCTTTATGGCCCATTTGCTTCACATTTCAATTCAAAGATACTGCAGCAGAAATATTTAAAACTGTATCTCAAAGTGCCAATATTTCTGCCACTGCAGGCTGACTTGTCTGATTCTCAGAGGGGGTTAACAGTTTTGGCTGATTTATTACCTCACTTTTTATTATATTTTTTTATTTGCCTGTGTGTTGACATTAACAATTGGCACATAACTGTCAGTTTAAATTGAGCTTAAGAACAAAACAGCTATGTGAAACCTTCAGCTTTTTAGTAGTTATTTTAATTATTTGCCCTTTTTTTCTTTTTTAACAGGAATTGCAGTAGCATGAAAGGGAATTCTTCCTAGCAGACAGCTATTGAGCACATCGGGACTCCTGAGAAAGATTTTTGTAAGCCTGAGCCACTTTGAGTTGGAATCATGTTAAACAAGCCGGTGCTGGTGGAATCCCTGATCGTGTTCATCATCGTTCTCTCTGTGCACGCGGTGGTGTGGGACCGGTATTCCTGGTGCGCCGTCGCTCTCGCCGTCCAGGCTTTTTACGTCCAGTTCAAGTGGGACCGTTTGCTGCAGGCGGGGGGGGCCGTGTTCCAGTTCCGCGCGGCAGCCAACAGCGGGCTCCTGCCGGCCAGCGTGGTCGTCCCCTTGCTGGGGATAGCGATGAAGGAGAGGTGCAAGTCGGCTGGCATCGTGTACTTCGAACGTTTCGGCATAGTGGTGGCTTCCACGGGCATGCTGGTTGCTCTCTTTTTATCTGTAATAGCAGTTGGCATCACAAAACCCGTGCCAACCAACACTTGCATCCTGACCGGTGTTGCTGGCAGTATAATTATCTATACCATGAAGCATTCTCTGACTGTTTCAGAAGTGATAGAGGTCCTGGAAGTGCTGCTAATTTTTGTCTACCTCAGTATGATCTTGCTGTATTTGTTGCCTCGATGTTTTACTCCTGGAGAAGCATTGCTGGTTCTCGGAGGTATAAGTTTTGTCCTCAATCAGCTCATTAAACGCTCACTGAATGTAATCGAGGGCAGAGGTGATCCCATAGACTTTTTGCTTCTGGTAGCAGTCGTTGGAGTTGTTCTTCTTGGGCTTTTTTTCACTGTCCTCTTCATTTTCATGGATTCGGGTACGTGGATCTCCTCCCTGTTTTTCCACATGATGACGGCAGTGCTGGGCTTAGGGGTCATCATGCCCTGGCTCTACCGCCTGATCCAGAGGAACCCTTTGTTCTGGCTATTCCAGTTTCTCTTTCAGACACAGACAAGAATTTACCTTCTTGTATATTGGACCTTTTTGGCTGCTTCAGCATGTGGCGTAGTTTTCTACCAGAACGCTAAGAGATCATCTGAATCTAAAAAACACCAGGCCTCGACTATAACCAGGAAATATTTCCATTTCATTGTTGTAGCTACTTATGTTCCTGGACTAATTTATGACCGCCAGCTTCTCTACATTGCTTCAGTGCTGTGTCTGGCAGTGTTTATCTTCTTAGAGTATATTCGGTACTTCAGGATCAAGCCATTTGGCCAAACCCTTAGGCATTTGCTGTCTCTCTTTTTGGACGAAAGAGACAGCGGACCTCTAATCTTGACTCATATTTATCTCCTCCTTGGCATGTCCCTCCCAGTATGGTTGTTCCCCAGATCTTGTGCTCCTAAAGGCACCTTGTCTGGGGCAGGAGCTCTGGTCCCCTACTCGGGGGTACTGGCAGTGGGGGTAGGAGACTCGATTGCCTCTGTTTTCGGCAGTACAATGGGGGAAATCAAGTGGCCAGGAACCAAGAAGACCTTTGAAGGGACAATGACAGCTATTTTTGCTCAGATCATTGCTGTGGCTCTTATTCTGATCTTTGACAGCAGCGTGAATCTGAACTCCAGCTACGTCTGGATTCTGGCGTCCGTGAGCTTAGTTTCTCTTTTGGAAGCTTATACCACCCAGATCGATAATCTGCTGTTGCCTCTCTACCTCCAGATAATGTTTATGGTATGAAGCACTTCCAGGAACAGAGATTTTCCCTTTCTAAAGAAAAGTGGTAACAGAATATGCACCCTAATCAGAGCTCAATGGTGATCTAAACACTGCTTTTGGTACACCAAATACAATTGTTAAAGACAGAAATGAAAAAGACCTATTTAAAATAAAGGTTTTGGTTTGGTCTTTTTTTTTTCCCTTGTTTAAAACAGCATGAGTTGCTTTCTTTTCTCACAGGAACACAAATATGACTGACTAAAAAAAGCACTTGTGTTTAAGAATCAAATTTAAAGTTTCTGGGTGCCCAGAAGCAAAGGAAGTAGAGGAAGAAGAGGTAAGTCAATGAGAAGAAAAAAAATAACTAAGAAAACCTTCAGTTTAGGACACAAGCCTGAGCTTGCCTCAGATCTAACTTACATTTCTTAACATTCCTTAATTTTCACCTTGCTGTAAGTTGGTTTGGGTTTTTTGAGTTTTGGGGTCAGTTATTGTTCTTGTGCACATTGAGGGTTCAAACAGGTCATCAGACAACTTAGCGCTGGCCCCATCTGTTGGAAGAAGGTCACATTGTGTCTTCCTCAAAGAAAAGATGAGGGAGATGAAAAGGAGAATTTCAGGTTTTTTTATTTAAATGTTAGAAGTTTGGGGTTTTTCATTTTCGTAATTTCAACATGAATCTTTAATATTTTAAATCAACACACTCAGAGATCAAATGCACAGCTACAGTTTGCTAGAAATACTTAGAAGACTGATTATAAAAGTACACTTCCTGCTTCATTTTGCCCACAATTGAATAACAGTGATTTAAAATAATTCTAACAATAGGACAGAGACCAAAAGGTAGAAGTCGGCCACCTTCACATGACACGCTCACCTGCATTGCTGGGATTGACAGAACCATAAAATGCACTAGAGAAGCTCTTGACTTAAAAAAGAAGAAAACACTAAGTATCTGCAAGAAGAAACGTTTCTTAAGTGGTCCCAGTCAAGGTGCAATGGCCCTTAGTGGTCTGTTCTCAAAACTGAGGAAGTTTCTGCGCTGAAAGGACTGGGTGACTATTTTCCCACTAGTAGGGCTTGTGCTGTAGCAGAAGCCCCTGTGTAAGTGCAGGTGTATTCAGCTGTGTCAAGGGTCCTCGTTCTGAAAAGACGATAAAGCTCATCTCGAGAGCTGATCTAGTGAAAGTTATATTTAAAGGGAACATGGACAAATGGTCAGAAAGAAATGTTGATCAGCTATCGACTCCAGAAGCCGATCACTACCTTCAAGCGTAGAGCGACGGAAAAGGCAGCTCAGGAGTGGGCTGGAGCCTAAGGAAGAAATAAAAACAAAACTTCAGAGGCTGTTCAGCTCTACAGGTATGAAATCAGCACCGAGGTAGTACCAAGAGAAAACGTGTGACATGCGAGACCACCAATAAAAGTTTATCCTGGCTGTTGCAAGGAATAGGCTCCGGTTTCCCCAGCTGCTTGTCGGGACGGTGACCTTACCAGTTCTCTTTGCTCCAGCTGGTGTCTTTGGCTTCCATCACATGGAAGGTGAACGCGTGGCGAGAAGACTCCGAGCTGTTCAGTTCACTCTTATGGACGACCTCACCGTGGATGAGGATGAGTCCACCTGTTTGAAAGAAACATCCATGCTGCTTTCTTTTCAAATTGTCAGTGCCAGCATTAAAACGCAAGGGAAGATGAAAGTGTTAAAATGCAATTTTAGCTCTCTTGTTGCTCTTATCTGTAGACACATTCGTTTGGGGGCTGTTTTACCTTTATTTATAGGCAGAGGTATGAACTGGCTGTCGTCGTAGGCCGGCTCCGACCCTACAAACTCGACACACGTTGAGGAACCTGACGCTGCACGGACCATTCTCCGGGAAATGCCACCTGCAAATCCACATAAGCAGCAAACACACAAAAATTGAACAGCTAGCTATGTTTTACACAACAAAGGAACAATATCTGTGATTTCTCTTGGAAATTATAAGAACTTTATTATTATGGTATATTCACTTTTTTTCCTTAATAATTTAGATGGGTTTTTTAATTAAGCAAAGACTTGGGATTTTCCAGCTGTAGCAGAAACTAATAAAAACTTGTGGAGGTTTAACCTCACTTTCAGTCGAACCAGCACACAACTGTCTTATTTTTGCTTTTCTGGCTCATTCTGTGCGTTGCAACATAGCCCCTTAGGAACACAGTCGTACACTTGGCAAAGCCAACCTTTGGCCCATATCTCCTTTCTATAAGAACAAAAGTGCAATCAGAGTGCAGCTGACTCCAGAATTTGAGGGCTGAGTGCCTTAAAAATCTTAAGAGCACTGTGATTGCACTGAGTGAATGCTTAGCTGAGCAGCAGCTTAAAAAAGCTGAATTGTGTGCCCTGGAGGGAGTGAAAAATAGAAAATCATGCTGGTAATCCAATAGCGGTTACACACGCACAGCAACTACCATCGGTCACAACAGCCGTTACGTGAGTCTGCGCTGATCTGGGTTTGTCTGTGTGTCCCCATAGGAAGGTTTGGATGGTGTCCAAGTGATCCTTGCATGGACTTGGAGCCTTTCCTTTTTCACTGAAATTCAGACCAATTTCTGATAGTTGCATGCGTGTGGAAGAGGATTTTTATTCTCATTGCATAGGGCGGTCAGGACTAAAAATTTTGTCAGCCAGGGGAAAAAAAGGGGATCTTTGTGAAGGGGATGCAACCTGGAAAAGAAACAGTTTTGTGAGTGGATGGGGGAAAAAATTAAAAGGAAAACAAACAAAAAAGTTATTTCTTAGTGTATTCCTACTCTGGGAGGGGGATTATGACTCTTTGCAATCCAGATCAGACTTGTTGAATATTTTCAAGGCTACAGTCAAAACTCTGGAAGGAGCACCGACATACAGCAATGGCCTGTTTCACTGCAAGAAGAAAGGATCCAGTGGTTTAAGACCTTCTTTGCTTTAAAGTCTTTAATCTCAGCAGCCTGGCAAGGCAGAATCTGAATCTTGCAGGGGAAGATCCTGAAATAATACCAAAGTTAAAAGAAAAGATTCAGGAGCAGTTTTAATGGGCCTCCCCTTAGCAGGTTCTGGAGTAAATAAAATTCAGGCTGGCTGTCCTTCCTTTCCCTGGTGCCCTGATTCTTTGTTTCTAGGCTAGATATCAACTTAAAACTAAATAGTGTCAGTCATGTACAGTACCTATTTTTATTTAAAAATATTGTTCTATTAGCCTCATGTGATGGGCTGGTGGTCAAGAGCAAAGCGAAGCAGTTAATGACCTGCTGGAAAATTTGGTTGTAGATTTGACAACGGCACAGAGGGAGGACTTTGTGGGGAACGAATCATCCTTTCAACATAGGAGAACCGTAGCGTGTTTCTGCGGGCACCGCGCGACGCAGGGAGCGCGACGCGGTCCGTGTTACCTCCACCCTTAAGCAAGACGAGGGAGCGCGTTGCGCGGCACGCAGCGGGCGACCGCGACTCGTACCGGTGTGGGAGCCGGGGATGAACCACAAGCAGCCGTTCTCCCGCGTGGCGTCTTCCAGGGCGATCCAGAACCCCAGGATCCTGCCCAGAGGCTCCGTGTGCAGGAAGGTGGCGTCTTGGTGCGGGGTCACTGCAACGAGACACGGTCGTTGGGGGCTTTTAATGCCTGAGGAATTTGGTCCTGCTGGAAGGACGACAGGCTTGTTCTCCCCGATTTCTTGCCCTGACCTACCCTTCCCACCCATCTGTCATACACGTTGCATCTTACGTGAAAAGGCCAGGTTTCCACTTGTTGCAAATGTAAAAGTAGCTCTTTTTTCAAGTTGCAAATAACGTAGAAACTTTTCTGGAAAACGTGGATGCTTTTAAATAATTTTAAGAAGGTTCGAAACACAAAACTCACAAGCTTAAGTCTGATTCTGAGCCTTTTTCATGGTAATATTCCTTTCCTGAAAGAATATTTTCTGCAGTATGATACAGAGAGAATATAAATCTCACCTTCACCGCCAATGCCAGGTTGCTGCAAAGAAAGAAAGGTGATGTGTGAAGAGTTTCACAGCTTCCCACCCAACAGGGTCTTATTTCTTGAGTGAAAAGATGGCTTAAATTACTGTACCTTGAAGATATACATGCTTTGCACAACTACTGGTCTCTCAAGGCCCAGTTTTCTTCCCAATTCCTGCAAGAAACGTTCCAAGATTTATGTTTGCTGTTTTCTGCGTCCCATAAAGCATTATTCTTTCAAGATATTTAAATTTCATTTTACAGACAAAATGACTAGACTTGCGATTCTAAAAAATTAAGATTAACTACCCCATAACATATTTTTTCCCCAGACCATTCTAGGAAACAGTCACAGCTCACCTGCACCTTGGTGGAGTGGGTGATTTGCTTGAAGATGGGATCATAAGCATGTAACGCTAAGGGGAAAGAAAAGACTCAGTCTGAAGATTTCATTAACAGAAGGGAACTCGGCAGCTCTCAGTGACGAGCTGCAGAGACGACAGCCAAGCAAGACAAATTGCAGCCAGAAACTTTCATCCCTCCCAAGACTGGGTACGTGCAGCTTATCACAGCTAAGGTGATACAACTTGTAGATTTGTACAATAATCTTTAGAGACCAAAAATATAATCAGTGGCCACAAATGACAGCTATGTAAAAAACAATGCATAACAGAGTGAAAAAGAATTGTTGTGTGATTAAGTACTATATTATGCAAATGCTAATGTAACAACCACTATACATGACCCTGAGGCAGACAGGTGAATTCACCCTTTAAAACACAGCTCTTAAGACCTACCAAAAAAAAAAAAAAAAAAAAAAAAAAAAGTAACTGCTGCAAAAATCATCTAGGGCTTGGTTTTGGTGCCTTTCGCAGAGACCAAGAGCCCGCAGGTCAGAGCTGTTTGTGCACAGACACTCGCGGCAGCGCCGCTCTGACAAAACCGTAGAGCAAAGACTCGGATTTGTGCCTCTATCTCTACCGTGAGAAAACTTGCCAAGAGGACACACAACCGAGTTCAGCAGGGGCTGCTCCCAAGCAAGGGGTAAGGCAAGACTCAACTAAAAGGAGTAATTATAAAAAATAAGTCTTGTTAAGTTGCAGAGTCAGCAGGCATCTGCAGTTGTTTTCACTTCCCCTGGGGAAAAGCTGAAGTACAACAGAATGGCAGGGGGGCAAGGGGGGAAGAGTGTGTTTTTCTGAGAAAACCGAAAAACCAAGTACTCTCAGTTTCCAAGTTTAGTGAAGTTTATTCTGAACAAAGTTCATATGTTTGGAGATGCTGTGAAACCTGCTCTCGTTTTCCATTTACTGTTTGAAAACAAAAGGGATCAAAATGCAAGTTTGGCAGCTTGGAGAGAGGAAATAGGTCAAACTGAAATCAGTCAGAGTAAAGAAAAGGTGCTGGTGACACCAAAGGAGGGGGGACAGCTTCGGCATGGGCGACCCACCGCTGCACAGGACACAGAAGACACAGTTTGATCTGTACTGAATGTGACCAGTCTTAGGTGGTAAATTCACTGGAGCAATCTCTTACATAAAAGAGACAAGGGCTGAAGTCCAGACTCTCACATGTCAGTGACTCTGAGCTATGCATCACTGAAAAACGTCCTAGAAAGGTTTTTTGAAAAGGATTGTAATGAAGATTTTTTTAAGTCCTTTGACAGCAGAGAGTGAGGGGCAGTGCAGAGAAAATTGCAGAGACAGTGACAGAGCGACGTGGGGAAATCGAGTTGAAGAATTCAGTGTGGAAACTCAGAGTAAAACAGCCGGGGCTTGCAAAGACAGGAGATGTGTGGCCACAATGGCAAGAGGGGGTGAAGTTTGAGATGTTTGTAGTCCCTAGAGAAGCAATAGATGAGGGAAGAAGTGGTTTCTCTGCTTAGAAAGGTTTCAACTCAGCTGGCCAAGGTTATTTATAGTGAGTAGATCTGGAGAAGTCCCCACATCTGAAAACCACATCCCTTTTTTCCATCCCTCTCAAAACCCCATCCTCTAAACATACCGTGGCCAATCTTGCTGATGGATTTCTCCTTTGGAATTAGAAAGTTACCTATGAAACAAACCCAGAATTTAATGTTGTTTGCAAAGCAGAAATCATCCCTAAAGCTGGGAACTGGCCCCTGACCCCTCACTCAGCCTCCCCCGTCCCCTCCCCGTGGCAAACTCAGGCCAGGACTTACCTCTCTCATCCAAAACGCCTTTCTCAAAGAAGAATCTAATCTTGTCTCCACTGGTTAGGAAATAATCCGAGCTACCCTGCCAGGGATAAGAGCCCGGTAAAGATAGTATCCTTGTAAAAACACAAATGAACCTTTGATCAAAGCGTTAACACTCACCTGCATCTTTTTCACATCAAGCCGCAGCATAAACAAAACACGGGCAAGAGAAGTTACTCGTAAAAAGGCTTTTCACAAGGCTAAATGTCATGACATTGATTAGGACTTTACAAGAACCTCTTGCATAAAGCCTACTCTTGCTTTTCTTTTGCTGGCTGCCTGGAAAATAACCTATTTTCTGTCTGCAGAACAAATACAAAGTGATCTGTGAAGGCTGCTTGTGGCTACCAGGGACAAGAGCTGGGGGGGCTGACAGCACAGCAGAGCCACACGCAGCCCCTCCTTCAGCCTCTGCTAAGGCCACCACCACACTTTTGCAGAAACCTGGAGAGCAAATGCCTCGGAGTGTTATGTTCAGTTAGAAGAAAGAGTCATATTCCCCCGGAGTGAAGCCTGAGCAGCTATTTTTCCCTTTCCCCATCCAGTGCTCTGATGGGGACATCCCGCTCTTCTGGGTACCTGTGCCTGGAGCTGCTCCTCTTCCTTGGTGGAGAACTCGGTGCGGCAGTGCGGTGGCACTTCCATCTCCGCTACGATCCTCCCAATCTGGTTCCTCATGCTGTCACACTCCTCTGCGGTGAAAAAGTTCTCTAGGACAAGGAAGCCGTCCTCGTGGAACTGGAAGAGACAGGGTGGTGGCTGCTCTTCTCCAGAGTCCTCGGGGGAAGCAGCACGAAGCAAAAGAAAACAGTCCTGGCCCTTCGCTGTGCCTCAGAGCAGTGTGAAAAACATCCCAACTTCAGCTCTGCAGCTGGACAACGTGCTCTTAATTTTTAATTTCAGGAGGGATTTCTATTGTAAAAAAAAATAGTTTGTTAACAGGCTCAGGTCCCATACAGTTCAGGACAACATATCTCAGCCCCTCTGTCCACAAAGCAGAGAAGATATCATCGCTAGAGCCTTTGTGGTTTAAGGTTATCTTATCTAAGATGCGTGACCAGCAACTATTAAACTACAAAGCCTGCTAACTCGATCAGAACGGGCACACCTGGGCTCCAAATAAGAATGAGATTCCTTTACAAGCTGCAAAGCATTGTTTCCTCTAAGGGAAAAATCCCTGGGTGATTTCTCACAGTTGACTACACAATCCCTTCCAAAATGAAGTGAACTCTGCTGACATTGCTGTTTCTTTATATAGAATACCCTGGAGATTATCCTTTCACAGACAGATTTCGGCTTCGGGGATGAGAGCTGAGCAGCAGAGACAGAAAGGGCACGAGAGAAATTCCTTCCAGAGCTCTGCAGAATAAGTTGAAGGGTTTGTAGCCACGACAGGGTCCTCACGCAGCCAAAATTAAGGCAATACAAGCAGCTGAGAAGAATACAAAGTGTTGTAAAGGAGATCTGATCTCCTAGACCTGATCACGGGTTAACTAGTAGTGACTGTGTCTTACAAGCGGCGTCACCCACCTGCACGCCGGACACGCTCCTTCCCCGGGGGGGCACGTCCTCACCTTTTGGATCTGCTGCTGGGTCACAGACGCCATCGGAGGCAGAGGCTCCCAGGTGCCACCAGTGACACCCCGACGCGCCCGGGCTCTGCGGGGCCGATTCCTCCTCTCCACGTGATCCGTCTCCCAGCCTGCGATAAAAGCGAGCGCTGGGCGGCCGGACGGTTGCACAGCCAGCGCAGCTGCCTCGCGGAGTTCTGTCCCCGTCTCGGGCCGTTTGTCCCTGGCAGGGACATGCGGGGACACGGAGTTTTTGCTTTGGCTCTCGGTGCTGCTTAAAGCACAAAAAAATATTCCACTCCAGTGCGATCACAAAGTTGCTTCGCTTAGCTCCAAGGAGGAATCACTGTTTTAATTAATAACCCAGATTAAAAAAGCTCAGCAATTAAGGTTGTAAACACAGTGGTAAAATAAGGGAGGTAAAATAAGATTCAAGCGGGATTAAAAGACCTAAAAGTTTGAATCACCACTTTAAATTAGTTTCAGAACTCCCACAGAGCCCTTTTTGCTCAGTCAGCCTTTTTTTGCTGCAGCACCTGAAAGGGACCCCAGTGACAAAGATAGCAAATGTCACACTAAGGGTGTTAACGCTGAAGAGCTTTCACGAAGGGTTTGGTAAAATCATAGCGAACAGATTTGTGTTTTTATTCACGGCTGCTCTTTGGTGATTTACACCTTCACTTGCGCAGTTCACTCTCCTGCGGCTCAGTATGTGCACATGAAGAGCTGAAGCCAAAGCCACAGTTCAAACCAGAGAGGAAAAAAAAAAGCAGAAAGTGGGTCTAAAAGGCAGAAGAGAGCAAAAAATAGCTGGCACCCGGCGGTGGCGCTCCCCGCCAACACACCCGGCCCATCGCACTGCGAACGCTGCCCAGGACTTTTCTCTCCAGAGGGAAAAAAAAGTGTTCGGCTCTTGCGGAAAACACTGAAAACATCCTTTCAGCAGCACTCCACAAAGAAACAACATCATGGGGCAGGCTTATAGATCACCCAGCCAAAAAACAGCAGAACAAACCCAAAGAAAACCAAGGAAAGGGTTCAAAAGGCTCATGGGAAGGTGTTCACTTCCAAGTATGTTTGTTAGCAACTGAATATCCATCTTAACAATTTGTTGTTTGAAAAAATAAAGTCCTCCATTGGGTAAGGGAATCAACTCCAGACAAAAATTCGTCCCCATCTTGTTCACCTTTTTCCCTTTTTTTTTTTTTAATAGAAAGGGAATTCAGTGCTTTCACTGGAAAACATTTTTGAGCATTTCCAACTTGTTTTCAAGCTTTTCCCTGCACCCAAGAGGATATGAATCTGGTAGTTTAAAAAGCTAAAATTTGCAAGAGGATTTAATCACCTGGCTGTAAATGTGGAGGGGAAACAATCAGCCTCCAACACTGCAAAAGTAAAAAAAAAATAATCAAGTAGTTCCTTCTTCCTGTCAACAAACTCTCACCAACCGATGGAGCTGATGTGTTTTTAAGGAAGATGAGTAACCAGGGGAGAAAATCCCTGCTGTAGCTATTGGCCGTGAGTGGATCTGGTGAGGAGCCACCTCACCCCTCACCGGGAGGCAGCAACCCCAGAGAAACACCCCACGTCACTGTGTTACCGCTGTCACTCGTCGTGTCGCGTATTTCTTATTCTCAGTCGTTTTTTTCGAGCAATTTCACACGTCATCTTCTCCAGTCCCCACCTTACGCACACATGACGACTTCAGAAGCTGGTTTAGCTCACACGCACGACAGCAAACCACAGCTTTCCTGTTCTATGGATTTTTTTAAGCAATATAACCAGCAGATTGCAGCACACAACACAGCGAGCAGCAGAGAATAAGTGACTGCATAAACCAGGAGAGACGGCCCATCTCGGCTCTTTGCCACTCCAGACGTGCCCCTATTTTGAGGCTCAGAAAGACCTTTCCAGCAAGAAGAAAACCACCCCACCACATAATGCCCCCAAAAATGCAAAGAGAAGGATGTCACCTTTGTAAACACCTTCTCTTCCAGTAAGTTTAAATAAGGAAGGCAGAAAGTACACGGACAAAACTGGGAAATGGCCCCTTTTCCTTCCCTTCCTCCCCCTCCAAGAGCTGTTTTGCAGATTAATAACAACATTTTCTCCTGCCAGCTCCGCAAGAAAACTGCACTTGCAGCCAACTCCATCGGAGGCTGCGAAAGCCCATCCTGGGTCTGTGTGCAAGATGCAGGAGTGAGGGGCACCTGGAACATGAACAAACCTGCAGCAGGCAAAGCACAAGAGTTTCAAATACCTTTTTGACTGGCACTACTATCCTAATTTCCTCCTCAATAAAAGCTCCCGTTGAAAGCATCGGGAGCCAAGCCAGCTTGCCAGATCTCCAGAGCCAGTTTAAGCAGCTCGGCACTCTCGCCAAAACTGCTGCTGTTGGCACGTAAGCAAAAATTTCACCCCCATCTCTCACTGCCTCTCCTGAAGTCTTTGAGATGATTGGCAATGAGTGACAGATTATTTAGTGAGAAACAAGGAGCACAGGAACAATAATAGCCATAATGAGCATTTAAACTGTATTAAATAGTATATTAGTATTTAAAATGGTATAGATACTTGAATACTTTTTTCCCCCCTGTATCAGCAGTCCCTTCTTTCAAGTTACCAGAAGCCTCAGAAATGCTGTAGTTTTCCATCAAGAGAATTCTCATTCTCATCAACAGGTAGAACTAAGATTGTCATTTTCTTCAAAAATCAGCAAGCCAAAAAGCTTATGGCACAGCCGGGCTAGAGGATTTACTGGAATGAAACCAATTTAATAGTTCCAGCTGCCTCTACTGCATCTTCACCCTATGCTTTTCAGTGAGCTACACGGAACACTTGGAATTATCAGGATTAAAAATCTTTTTCCAACGACGGTAAGTTCTTTACAGTTGGGCTCTTTCCCCATCGCTGTATTAAAGTCCTGCAGGAGTCCAGGAAGCACCAGTTTTCTTTGATTGTACCTTTCGTCTGCTCCTTTTGCTCAGCTGTGCAAAGAGCTGGTAAATCCTCACCAGAAGGAGCTGCAGTCCAAGCGAGCCTGAGATGACACAGGGTGTTTTGCCCTCTCCTGTCTTGGTTCAGTCCTGCTAATAATTTAATTAAAACTCATCAGTGCCAATAAGCAGCACCACAGACCTTTCACCTCTTTGACCATCTGTTCACACTTTCTGTCACTGAAGTGGGACTGATGTCACTGTGGTCAAGTAGTCTGGGAAAAGGGAAGCAAGGGAAGGCAAAACAGAAGAGAAAAACCTTTTTGTGCAATAAATGAGCTGTGCAGGAACTCAAACTGCCTTTGAAAGTTACAGGCGGATTCTCCGTAACACATCGTGAACATGCTGGCTTAGGAAAGACACAACCTGCCAACATTTTCACTTGAAAAAGCGGAGCGTGGGGTGGGCAGACAGCTAGGAAACACACTGCAGCCTGTTGGTACCACTAGCTGGCTGAAGACACGATTTCTATAGCAACAGGCAGTTTCCTCCATTGACTTCGGTCCCCGTCTCTTCCCTGGGGAGGGAGAGAACAACTTGCATTTTGAAAACCCAACTGAGCTTCTATTGGACTATGCAGACGATATTCCAACAGTGTTATATTTGGCAACAACAACGGCATCAGCCATTTTTTAAAGTGATGGTGAAATCCATAAGGCAGCCCAGGCTTATCACCAAGCAGCATCTCTTTTGCTGTACATCTACTTCTTGCTTATTCATATAGGAATGTCACAATCCATAAGGACTCATGTGATGAGTAAAAAGGCCAATAATCCTACGCAATAGCTGGAATTATTAACATCTGTCTTCTGAAAAGCGAGATTGTGAAAAGCTAAGTGTCTTAGCATACAGCAAACTTACAAGAAAGCAGACATAAAAGGAAAACGCAAATTAAAAATTAAAACTTTTATTCCGTTGAAGTGTCCAGTCTTACAAGTCTTTCAGAGAAAACAACAGCAGCCCTCGGTGCTCAAGGTGGAGGTGCAGTCGATCGGCTGCCCGAACAATCCCACATGCAAAGTGAGTGTCGCGATTCTGAAATGTTACAGCAAGTCGCGGGTCTCCGATGCCAAACCACAACCCTGCTCGGACATGTACAAAATGGGAGTGAACAATGTTTAAGCCATGAGTAGCGTCTTACTTACATGGATACATTTGTCAGCTGTAAGAGATGACTCAGGCCCATTAGCCCCCTTCTCATTAAGTCTCCTCTTAAAAAAAAAATTCCCTCATTGTTCAATAAAATTCCTGTAAAGGAGACAAAGGAAGGGAAGGGTAGATCCAGAAATCCCAAATTTAACCTTCCTTTGTGTGAACTCGCACAAAGTTCACTTTTGTTGTTGGGTTCCAGCAATTCAAACGCAGCTACTTTTGAAAAGGGATTTTGGAGATGAGATTTCTGGAGGATCACACACTGCTCAGCCAACCGAACATGAACCTGCAGCTGGAGAGATGGAGGGAGAAAGGGCCGAGTTAAAGAATTCTCTTGTCCAGTTCTGCTTCATGCACTGTTAGAACGCAGGTAGGACAGAAAACTCACTGTTTTGGCACGTGCTTAGTAAAACTGCAGGATCCACTGCGCAGCCAAACAGTGGGAGAAAAAATCAGTTTTAAAATGCGGTAAGAAAAAGTGAAGTTTAAGCAATAGTTTTACTAGTTCCCATTCACACAGCCTTACCTTAGGTAACATTTCAGAGGTGACTCTACTGTTTACAGTATGACAATATTATTTGTCAGTGAGAAGTCACATCAGAAGTTAAGAAATCTCTCCATGGTTGAAAGGGAAAATCAGAGGGAACAGCTGGCTGCAGGCAGGGACTCGTGCAAAGACACCTGAAGGAGCAAGTGTCTCCGTGGAGAAGTTACATTAAAGCATCTTTAGAGAAGGTATAGCTATTAATGAGAAAAAAAAAATAATCCTCCCCTGAAAGACTAAAAAAAAAAATTAAAAATCCAAAGAGCTCGAACCATGCAAGTCCCTTTCCAAAGCAGAGAAAGGAAACATTGTCACAGCTGTTGAATCAATAATATTTGAAACTTTTTTTCCCATATACCTCATCCCCTGCAAAGGATGTGTTATTGTTCTCAAAATTTCTAGAATCATTTGTCAGAGAAGGGGGGAAAAAAAAAAAAAAGAGGGGATTTCAATGCAGTTCAGCAACAGAAAGCCACTTAATACTATTTATGGTAGTGAACACCAAGAACTTTAATTAAAGTGAGCTAAGTAGAGTGTATAAATGGTAATAAGAAAAAATAAGAAATGAGGTAGGATTATTATCAGGAAGTAACAATGAATACCAAAAAACACCATGTCGTGAAAGATACCTGTAACAGCCATTTAACCAGACTGGCAGAGTAAATTAAATTCCAGCTGCTAAATTAACTGGGGACCAAATAATAGAACATCTTAAACAAAGAACAACTTCAGCTAACATTCCAGTGCATAGTTTCAGAGATACAGTGAGATTTCACATATTTAGTACGTTTGGTATTCCTTAGTTGCAATTTAGTACTTTTTTGGAGTATTTAGCAGGAAAGGTAGAGTTCCATGTCACTAACCTCCAGTCCTAACACGGGATGAGCGTGTGCGTGTTCTACAGGGGCTCCGAGAACTCATTCAGCTCAGAAGTGCTATTAAGGGAACAGCTGGTTTTAAGTTGTTGCATGGTTTAGCAGCTAATAAATAATCTAGTTTGCTACTACTAGAGTGCTTTGAAAAGCCCCTCAGGAAAACAATACACTGACCGGACTGTTGATTGTCTGCTTATTTTTTTTTTCCTGAATGCACAGATCAGTGTCAGAAATAAACCCCTTAAACTTCAGTTTGATGGAAATTTAAAGGAAAAAATATACACTAATTGAATACTTGCAAATGAGGAAGGATTGTTGATGCAAGTTCATCTCTCAAAGCCTGAGCAATGCAGACAAGTTTGGGAGGTGAATGACTCATTCTGCTGTGGGTTGAGTTTTGCAGGAGTCCTGAGCAACAAACACATTCAGGACCTCATGGTTTAGACCCCATCCTTGACATTTTAAAGCTTCTTTCATCTCATCACGCGAGACTTATACTCTAAAATCAGTATCTATTTGAGGGAAGACCAAGAAGCACGTATCAGGAGTAAATAATACATATTGCTGTCTTCTAGAGCAGCCATGTATTTTTGTGCCACCCGTATTTCTGGTACAAGAAATTATCAGGCTGCTCATCCCAATTTTGCCACGCAGGAAGCTATCTCAAGCCCTAGCAGCCATGGCTGAAAAAAGTTGAGCTTGGAATATTGTAAAAGGAGCACAAAGCTAGTGTTTTCATGCACAATCAATACTGGCCTCTCTTAAAAATGCTTTGCAGACCTCAGGCACAGAGCAGTGTCTACTCAGCAAGCAGCAGCATAGCTCTGTTATTTGATCAGAAGTTAGAGACAGATGTGACTTTTACCAGAACAGGCTGTTGTCCACTTGTCCCATGGACTCAGCACTGAGAAAAACAGCAGTTCAGGCTTGCAAGCTTCTAGAAGCACTGCAGCATACTTTCAGAGGCCGCTTATATAAACTTCTAACGTGGCTGTGTAAAGTTCCATTTGTATGACTAAGACCACAACTAGAATCAAGAGTCAAAGCACTCGTGTACAGCGATCTGGACACACAGAAGGAATCTCTCCTCCTCTAAACCAGGTGAAAATCCTGAGGTGCTTTGCCCTTTCAGCCCTGCCTGGTCTAAAATACATGTGTTGTAAACCAGCCACCCAGTGGCCTTGAATACAAAATGAAGTTCAAGCCACTATTCAGTAGCTGTTACTCTCCAGCACTACCTTTTGGCACAGCATAAGGGAAAAAAAAAAGTTTTCTTCACAATCCAAACAGCCCCCACACCCACCACAAGGAACTGACTGGAAAACAGTTATTACTGAAGCCTGGAACCATTCCTGCTTTACTTCAGAAGCATTAGGCCCACCCAGCAACTCCTGTCCTCTCTGTTGATCCAAAATGCTCGTGCAAATAGAACACGTACAATCTAAGCAGCATCAATGCCTCCCCATCTTTTCAGCGGTGGCCCCAACTCTAATACAATTTCAAGACACTAACCCTGTTAGAAAGAAGAGCTTTTACAGTACCTTGCTTTCCAGATAAAGAGATTTAATTATATTATTTCCCTGGACTGTTTAAACTTTTTATAATGAATGGACTAAGGGAGGCAGAATTTACATCTTTCTCAAAAGTAGTTTTATAAACATATCTCCTGGATTTTAATGTAGCTTTATTTAAGCATCTGAACATCAACAAATCCAGAGCCCAGTTAACATCGTTTGTGTTTTCAGCATGATTAGTGTATATATTTCATATCTTACATCTGATAAAGAAAGCCACAGCGTGCCTTATTGCCCCAGCATCCAAGGGATCACCACAATTCCCCAGGCCAGGGCACTCCCTGGGAGCTCACCAGGAATCGTTTTGGAGGAGGCTGCAGCTCCGTGCTTTTGTACACATGGGAGGCCTCCAAAGTTGTCACGGCCCAGCTCGCAGCACTGCACCTTGGGGCTGACCTGTTGGTCTAATGCAGAGTGTTACAACCAGGAGCTGGAGGTCCTTGAGCCTCCTCTTCCTTCTGATGGGAAAGAACAGACTTGGGGTGTATCATAAGCACACCTTAACCACCCCACCTTAAGGACATGATTATCAGTAGCTATTACAAGTTATCTACCTCTGCCAGTGCAGACAGTTGTGGTTTTTATTTTTTCTGTCAAACAATACCAAACAGGTCAGACTTGTTTCAATTAAGCCTGCTCTGTCCCAGGGATCTAGAGGAGCTCAGTCCATGGAGGATTCTCATATTGCTCCTTAAAGCTGACAGAATGAAAAAGAGGAAGAAACTGGAGGACAGGTCCTTTTCCAGCACCAAGTTCAATCAGCATCAGCCTCCTATTTAAGTTGAGAGGTGTAACAGGAACTGACAGCTGTTAAAGTGAGGAGGACAACAGAAGAGACCAACCAAGCAGCTCTGTAGACTGCATTCATGAAAAACATTGGCAAAGCATTTAACAACTTAACCGGGGGGGGCAAGAGGTGCAGAGAAAAACTGAGTGTTCCTCTCCACCAACACCACCAGCCCCAGGAGACACCCTGGCCAGTTGTATGTTCATATTTGATATGTGACAAAATACCAGGAATGTAAAAGTAGCTTAAAAACTTTAAAAGCCAGATCCTGAAGCAACTCAGTGCTTCTGGGAGAGTAGATTAGACAGTCCCACTGCTTTTTATCCAGATTTTTCTCCCACTTGCACTATAACCATCCATTTCAGAACAGGCTAAAGCTCTGGAATTATGTCAGTTAGTGCTTCCAGCACAAGTGACTTGAAACTATTAAAATAGTGCAACCTTAAAGGAGCAGATATAGTTTGGGGAAGGTTTGTTCCTTCTCTGGGGCAGAAGAGAAGGTACCGAGTGCAAAGGGGAAAGACATTTGGTTAAAAAAAAAAAAAATCCTGCATTCAAGCTGATGTCTGAGATAAATTTATCCCCCAAATCTTAATGCCAGCATGTAGATAAAATTAGCTGTCTGTATCCTATCCCACCCCACTATGGGGCCTCACTGACTGAGTCTGAGTTAGAGGGGACAGTACCAGGTGTCACACACAGAGATGGAAGTTCAAGAGGTTTCCTAGTCTCTTGATCTTTGCTTGCAGGACACTGGACACACTCGGTCGCTGACATGTATAAGCCCCATTTGGAGCAATGCAACAATCCCTACATTTCGTTTTCTCCTCCATTCAAAGGTCATTTCTTCTCACCAGCACCATCCACCTCACTTTCTGTCCAGAACAGCAACACCTTTTACTCCCACTGCCCCTTTCTCAGAGGCCGACTAATCGGTCTTGATCCTCATCCTGATCCCAAGCTTCCCTCAGCCTGCATCTAAGGCAAGCAGCCGCCTCATTCAGAGTCGTGTTTGTTCAGGGACTCCTTGGCTAGTCTGGTAGTGATCGGAAGGGAGAAAGGGGAGGATCTGAGGAAAGGGGGACTGGAATGGCCTTTTGTTTCCTTCTAGTTGGTCAGACGCTTTTCCCTTTTTTCCAGGGGCTCAGGCTTGCTCTTTGTCTGCCCTCCACAGCCGCTCTTTGACTTCCAAGGGCAGCGTGTTGAACAGGTCCTCCTCTACCACAAGCCCACTGCGTTTCAGCAGAGGACACTCTCCCAGCTCTACCGGCAGGCACTCCAAGCGGTTCCCTCGTAGCTCTATCTGCGACAGATTTGTCAGCTCTCCGACCCGGGATGGGAGCGACTGCAGCACATTGTTTCCCAGGTGCAAGGTTCTCAGTTTCCTGCACTGGAACAGCTCTGGTGGGAGACTCTCAATCTGAAAAACAAAAAAAGAAATCAGTCATAGGCAGAGTCACCAGCAAACATGGACAAATGCTCATAAGAGACCAACAAGCCCACACAATGCTTCAGGGTTTACAGAGCACTTCTTTTGGATCATCCACTTCTCCCCTGCTTTCCACCATAAGGACTGTACCCAAAGTCACTACACCACAGTTGTACAGACTCCTCTTTCAGACACTCTGCTGCATGAGTTAGAAGAAATCACCAATGATGGCGGCTAAAGCTGAAGACATCACCAAGGACAGGATCAGAGGACCAGAAATCAGCTCACAGCTGGCCTGTACTGTCACACACTCCTATCAGTATCAGCTGCTTTCCACCCCAAACCATTTCTACAGTCATCGATCACAGCCCCTTTGCACAACTGGTGTCATGCTGAACACCAGAAAGACTGGATTTAGTCAGCACTCCTAGTTTGGCTGTAGTAAGAGAAGAGGCTACAACAAGTATGACCTCCAGACCCTGAGAACTGGGACTGTTCTTCCATCATTTCTGTCAGGCTTTAAAACATTGCAAAGACTTTCTAGGCTCCAAAGCACAAGTTTTTTTGACAGAGCAAAAACGCAACCAAAAAAAACCAAAGCCACCAGCTGTTAGCTTTCCAACCACCACCTTCATGTATCCATGAGTCACTAATTTAGTAAGGCTTACTTCTATTAAAGCCTTTTAATCGTCCAGTCCTCCCAATGAATTTCTAGGAAAACAATATGGCTAAGGTTTAACGAACTGAACTAGCTAGGAACTGAACATAGCAATTCAGTATTCTCCCCATAATTGAAAGTCTCATCCTGGAAGCTACAATTTGCCTTTAAATACAACCATGTCCTTTTTTAAAACTTAAATTATGCATGATATCATTCACAGCTAAATTAGACTGTAATCAGTTCTGAATGAGATGAAGTCCAAGAAAAAGCCAAGTTGAGACCAGACCAATAAAAGTCAGTTTGATTCAGTCACTGTTACTGGTATTGTCAATTGTTTTGCAAACAGCAACATGCAATTAAATGATCACAGACTCTTGAAAATAATAGTGTCATTTAAGGGACAAGTATTGGTTTAGGAAGGAAGCAGTGTGCTGTAATGCAGTCTGCTTCCCAGAATGGTGCGCTGATACCAGCCAGCTCCTGAAGTCTCTATTTGCTGAGACTGCTGAGCTAGGAGAGGACATTTGAGATAATTCCTGGCTTTGGGAAATGCCAGCCTACCAGTCCTCCTGCTTCCTGCAGTCACCCTTTACTCTAAGTAACTGGGTCATCAGAGCCCCACAGCAACTGTGGCCTTGCCCAGGCACCAGCAGAGGATACAAATGGCTCAGCTGTTCCACTCAACACCTTTTGCTTCAGAACATGCTGGAGCTAAGGCTGGTCCAGCCTTCCTCTTGCATTGTTGTTTTTGGGTTTGTTGGGTTTTTTTTCCAGAGATAAATGGGTGGTGTCGCACTGTGCTGCAGAACATGGAGCTCCCTCTAGCTCCTTTTCATCCAGGAGAGGCTCCACCTCAAGACTGCAGAGGATACAGTGCAGATTAACCCTCGGAAGCTGTGCCAGGAAGGTTGCCAGAAGACAAAGGTACAAAATTATTTGAATTCTGAACAGTAGCTTAAAAAAACAAACACACGCTCCCTCATCTCTGCTTAATGCCATCCTCAGAAACCACCAATATCAGCCCCACTTGCACCAAGAAAATATTTTGGGTTTTAATGTAGTAGGAAATGTGTGCATAACATGAAGTTTACCAGAGCTGAAGCCTCCCATACAAACAGACGCACAGCCACCCAGTCTGTTAGTGCTGGGCAAACTGGGTGAGCAGCTGTTAAACTGGGATCGCTGAACGGCTGCTGCTTGTCTGCCGTCACTCTTCAGTGGCACAATGCAGGCTTGAACTTTTCCAACAGCCACTTCAAACTGCTGACTGGAGTTTTATGAACCCTGTGTAATACTGAACTGCATTAGCAATTAAATACTTGATTTGAGAGCGTTTCCCCTGTGAAAAGCCAAACCACAGCAGAGCTGCACTGCCCGACTCTCACAGGCAATTTGACAGTGTTCAATTATGAATACATCTTGCCAATAGCAGCGAGGATCTTGATATATGACAGTGAAAACTAGGACCGCTCTGGGACAATTCTATTGCGTATTCCCCAAAGAACCCAGAAGCTACTAATTAGATCTGTCAGCAATTTGTAGTTATGTTAGAGCCTTTTGCAACTTCAGGTGGTAATAAACTCCAGGAGAAAAAGAGCCTCCCAGGAATTTGCAGACAGAATGAATGAAAGCTTCAATGAGACATTCAGCTCAGCACCCCAGTCTGTGCAGTCACAGACTGATCTCTGTGACACATGGTAAATGGAGTCTCTTAATCACAAACACAAGCACAAAGATTCAGGAAAAAAAAAAAACAAAAAACAAAGCACACAACACGCGTACAGTTTGCTGTAAGCAAATAAACACCCTCCACCAGAAGGCAAGAAACAACGTGTGGCAGCCAGGCAGCCTGGCACACTTGACCGTCCCCTCTAACCTGCCCTGTGCTTAGACAGACACAGACATTCAATGCTTAGACTTGGCCTATGTGGGATTACACAAGAAAACCCACAGCCATCATATTTCCTACCCTCTGAAAGTCAAGGAATTGCCATAGTTCACATTTTCACAACCAACTGCCAGTTGATAAACCTGGTTTAGTTCACTCTGCCCTAAGGACACTGCAGGAGACTGCTCTGCTCTCTCCAAAGTCTCCTTTGGGAAACAAGACAATGACTTTTAAGAGTGAGAGCTTAAGAACCATTCTTCTTAAGTCTTTCCATATCCTGCTTCTCACAAGAAGTACATGCTTACAAGACTAAACTCCCCACAAACACAAAGTACCACAAGCAAAGCTGTAAGCTGCACACACATGTGCCCCAAGGTGGCCGCTGCCACGGTGTATGTACATGGCTGAAGCACATAGGCTTAAGTGTGTAGTTCTAGATTAAGACTACCGTTTCTCAGATCTCCATTTTAAGCCCCAAACTGATGTAAATCTGGAGACTACAAGCTTCCAGCTGCAGAGAAACAACCAACAGGCAGGATTTCTAAAGCACCTCCAATTGCCACTTAGAAGCAGTTTCACTGTTAAGAGAAGAAATGCTACAGAACAAGGACTGTTCTAATAAAAACTTGCCCCTGGAGTTATTTGCGATGTTTTGCTTTTGATAAATGCCTCTGAGAGAAACAAAAGCTCGAGAATTTAAATAGAATGGCAGTGCCAGGCGTATTTCACACACCATTGTAGCATGTTTAAGCACATAGATAACAGAAGTGTCAGAGTAACTTTTATTCATGCAGGAACACTCAGCTCTGTGCTCACTTACCCTGTTGGCCGTCACAGCCAGATTCTGCAGGTTTTGAAGAAGTCCAACATCTGGGGGTATGGAAGTCAGATTGTTGTGGCTGAGATCCAAGTATCGAAGTTTTCGGCAATAGAAGAGTTGGGTAGGGATCTTGTCTATCTTGTTACGATTCAGGTAAAGGCGCTCTAAATTAGTTAAATTGCCTATTTGCATGGGGATGTAGGCAATGTGGTTGTACCACAATTTAAGGCAAGTGAGACGATGTAAGTGCTGGAAGCTGATGATTTCTTCAATGGTCTTTAGGTTATTGTCCTTCAGGTCTATCTCCTGCAGATTGTGGAGGCTAAAGATGGAGTGAGGAATGCGTTCCAAGTCACAACGGATCAGCTCAAGCTCCGTCAAGTTAACCATTTTCTTAAGGCTGTTGAGAACAATGAGCTTGGTGCCCTCATTGTTGATGGAAAGCTTCTGAAGATGCACACCAACATCTGTCACCACCTGTGGCAGCTTGGTGAGGTTACTCTTCAACCTTAACACCTTCAGCCTCTTCAGCTCCCTCAGTCCATCTATCACAATGTACCGATTGTTTTCGGCACTCAAATTCCCAGTCAGATGAAGCTCCTCTAGAGTCTTCAGGCTATAAATCCAAAGAGGAATCTCCTTGATGTCTGTGAACTTGATGTGGAGAGATTTCAAGTTCTCCCTCAAGAAGGCAAGGGCTGGAGCCTCAATTTTGGCAGCTGTGTGGTAGAGCCACAGTTCCTTAAGGCTGGTGAGCTGAGCAATGCTTGGGGGAATAGTGACATCAGGGATAAGCTCCAGCTTCAAGACCTCCAGCTCAATGAGGTCAAAGACCGTGTCAGGAATGCCACTCAACATGAAAAGATGCAGTTCCAGCTTATCCTGGGAGTTCTTGGTGATCCTCTGGCGCAGCTTCTCCAAAGTCCACTCGTTGTTGAGGTTCAGCTGCCGCAGTTTGTTCTCACTCACCTCCGACAGAAACACAGCAAAGCGCTTGGAATACAGGGGGTCATACTGATCGATTAGATGGAGCATAAAAGCAAAGTCATTTTTCACATCAGGAATGTCACTGTAACTGCTCTCCTCCCGGATGGACTCAAAGGAGTATTTCTTGAGCGATCGCCTCAGCATCCACCAGAGCGTGTACATGCAGATCAAGCCATAGAATATCACCAAACTGATGTAGAAAGAAGCCAAGATTTTGAAGAGAGTGGCCAAAGGATGAGCACAGCGGTACATCCTGTAGCCAGTCAAGCTCTCGATGTCCACTTTACAGTCAACATCAAACGTTATGTTGTTGACATAGTAAACAGTATAGCAGATGATCAGAATGAACTTGATCACTTTGATGATGGTCTGTCTCATGTAGAGGCGATAAACTATATCTCCCTCTTCCACATGTGTGCGGAACTTTTTGACTTTTTCAAAGAGTGCTTTGGCCTGCTCACCTTCCTTTTTGTCCAAGACACCAGTCTCAGACCGGTCCACAATCCCTTGCTCAATTCGAGACTTTGTTCTCTGCAGCATGGGAACAGTGGCTTCCACATCCTCGCTGACTGTGGAGGATTTCTTGTCCATGGAGCCATTCATCTTCCCAAATGCTGGCTTGGTATCACTCTCCTCCACCACTGTCTCAGATAATGCCCTCGTGGTCCATGGAGAGTCAAAACACTTAAGCAAAATAGACACAAAATGCTCCAGCTTGGAGCTGGTCCTTGGGAATTTGAACCAGAAGTTACTACAAGCCAGGAAGATGAGAGTATGTAGCAGCACCAGATAAGGAAAATACTTGGCAAACCAGTGAAGACGGTTCTCATAACACACCGCATCCACATAGTTATACTGGTGCCGGTCCAAATCATACCGGATCCCCATCGGCCCTGCATCAGTAGAGGGAACAAGACTAGAGTTATAGTAGGTACGCTCCGAGGTTGCAGCTGTCCAACCTCTGACAGAGTCATTGCAAGAGTCTTTGGTAACCCATTTACAGGGCAAACAAATCATTTTGTCCTGGGTGACCTGAAGTGTCCCTCCAAACACTGCAATCATCAGCATCACTATGGAAATGTAGTCTGTGAAGACGTCCCACCATGGCTTCAGGATGCGATACGCTGGCTGAGTGTCCGCAAAGTAGCGCAGTTCAGTGACTGGAATCATGATTCACCTGAAAGGAAACCAGAAACAGGCACTACTAGCTTAAAGTGTTTCATTCTGCTTTTCAAGAGGGCATCAGGAACCTCATTTTAAGTGCTGGCCCAGCAAGACTGGAATTAGCAGAGACCAAATTTCAAGTCACTTGAGGATAAATGAATGAGACTTCCTCCAAGCAATTTGCTACAGCTGAGGCTGTGAAATTAGTTTGTTGTTGTCTTCCCTGGCAAATGAATTGTTGCAAATATCAGAACAGGTGCTCATCATTAGCAGTCTGTGGGGCAAGACATCCATACTTAAAGAAAGCTCACAGGACAGACAAACTACCCCAGCCAGGCCAGTATTTGGAAGTTTACTGTTTTATCTGTGAATTTTATTTCAGTGATGAAGGAGTTTGCCAGAACTACAAGAAGCGATAACATCTACACACAGAGCATAGTTGCCCGAGTTTTTTACTGTTTTTACAGAGCTAGTAAATAATAATTCTGCATTTGTGTTGTTCTCAAACTGCAGGGGCAAGGAAGAAGATTTACATACAATAGTTATATTTCCTAGAACCACTTACTTCACTGACGCAACTCAACATCACATTGATGAAGCAAGCTGGAAAAGAGAACAAAGTTGCTTGATATCATGACTCTTCTTTCCATGTAAGTAGCTTTGGCTTCCCGCCTTTTTGCATTAATTCTCCAAGGAAAGATTAGTCACTCGCCCTCTGATAAACTCAGTACTGAAATCCTGTAACAGCTGTTCTTTGCCTTATTTACTTCAGAAGCAGAGGAAAGGGGAGACAAAAGAAGAATTCACTTCCCTGACCAACCACTCCCACCTAGAGTTCATCTCAGCTGGGATTTCAGTGTCACAAAGGAAATCCAAAGGTTCTGGGAAGCAGAGGCTTTATGGCAGTGTTTGTCCTGTCCTTCAGACTTCCAGACGAAAACTTTGAAAACATTCTTCAACAAGCCATAGAAAGTGTGAAAGCCTGACTGATCCACGGGTAACTGTGAACTCACAAAATTCCCCTGACAGGCAACACAAGCAAAGAATATGAAGTCCTTGTAGCTTGTCCTAATGACAGTGAGAAAGCAGTAATATCACATCACACTTGCTAGCGAAGTCCAGGAATAGGACAAACACTAATCTTTCAGTAGTTTTGAAATTCACATGAATTAAATTGTGAAGCAGGAAAAGCAAAAATTCAATTGTGTTTCCCCAACCCATGAGATATCATTTGTACAGACAGTCCCGATAAGTCCTGGGGGGCTGCAGGTTCTATAAACCCATGGCCAGGACAAAGCTTTTTTGACAAGTGGGTGCCCATAGCGCCTGCTTGGGTAGAATTCAAGTTTGTACTTAAAATGAACTTCCAGCACAGAACCGCACAGGAAACCCTTCCTAATATGAACTCAAAAAGCACCACATTCCCTAGAGACACTAAATACAGAACTCTGTTCCCTGGTATGCTGCTTACAACAATAAATGGTAACATGCCAGCTCTGGCTTAGTGCTACTTGGAAAGGCTGCAAGCAACTAGAAGTGGTAGATTGAAAGACAAAGCATTTGCCCTTCTGTACGTCCAGTTCCAATACTACATTAGTCCATCACAAAAGACAGACTGGGGTCACTCTAACGCAAATTTTTGTGCGTGTGGAGTTTTGAGACAAAAATAACAATACCGGTTCAAGAAGTTCAGTAAGACAGGGCAGAACAGCAAATGTATTAATCTATCAGCCAGTTAACTCATGCAATCCCGGCACAAGTTGCAGAAGCAAAGGATGAAAATGGCCTCATACAGCACTGCCAGAAGAAACCCCTGTCCTGCCAGGCTGCAGAGCACTAGTCGCTGGCATGCCGCCGCAGAAGGGGCTGCACTGAGCAGATTTGGGCCAGAGGATTACACGTTCACAGAGTGAGAGAAGAACAGGCAAAACTGAACATCTGAACAGCACTTGGGCAGCAAGAACAAGAGTGACATGGTGTTGAGAGCCCAGCTCCTGGCCTGCTCACTCGCTTGCTGCAAGGCCCTAGGCAAGGTATTTCAGCTTCCTTCTCTGAATACATCCACCTCAAGGAGAGAAAGTCCATTGGTAAGACGCATTTGAGAAGAGTTGTCTGTGTATACTACAGAATTAGTTCCAGGATAAATTCCAGGATAAAAATTCCAGGATAAAAAAAGGGTACAGTTTTCTTCACACCCCCAGCACTCCAGAACAACTCAAACAAAACTGGTAGCTAAACAGCTCCCTGAATCACAGTTCCTGGTGATGTACGTCCCTTCAGCTTGTCTACACAGACAAGAAAATTCAGAGTCAAAATCCATTTTATAATCTTTATTTTCTGCAGAAGAATCTATGCTCTGACAGAGGCCCTTAATCACTACTGACAGTAGCCTTACACCATCTCAGGCTCCTTACCCATTCATTCCCTCCATCTTCAGAAGCACCAAAACCGGACATATACCTGATTTATTTTATTTTTGCCCCTTTTTTTTTGTTAGGATCCCTACTACACCAGGCCAGGAAAGCAAGACAACTCCTAGGAAATTCAGCTACCGAAAGGTTTGAGAGCCAGGGCAGAACTGCTGACATGCTGCTGGACCACACGGAAAAACAAACACGACAAGAACACACATGCTCTCCCTGTCACCCTCCGCAATCAGGCTGATTACACCCAGGAGGTAACACAAATTCCACCATACCATTCCCTGCTCTCCATAAATGCCAGGTAAGATCCTATTCCTCTTCATTTCAGGAACATGCAGCGAAAACACCGATATTGTTCATAGAAGAACAGTGTCCCATGATAGTCCGTTATGGTTTGGTGTCAGCATTTAAACCCTGGTAGGGTGGAACAGGAAATCTCCTGCCTTCCAGTAACAATGACAGGGTCACTAGAAGATGAAAAGGACATTCATAGCGGTCCCCACTCCTCCGGGAGACCCTGTTCAAGTCCCAGGCAAACAATAAAACTAGGAGCCATCTTTACAGAAGCTGGAATTTGCCATGTCTTATCTAATCTTACTCCCAGCATCTGCAGTAAAAGGGAAAATTGCCCACCAAGCACTTGAGAAAGTAGGTGGGAAACTTGCATCCCTCCTCACCCGGATTTCCCACGCATGCAATCCATTTCTAGTTCTGAAACAGCAGCTTTTATCAAGATACAAATATCTTTATTTTGTGAACTACATTTTGTAATCATTTTAGAATGTGATTCTTGTTGCAACACTCACCCTTCTGGATTAGAGCAAGCAGTTTTGCTGCTGGAGTTGATGACAACAGCAGACTAACTCCAAGAAGTCAGATTCTCAGGGGCCATCTCTGTCACTTGATGCTCTCCTGTGCAGCAGGATTCTTCCCATAGAAACTGTGATTCCAACCACTATATAGAAACCAACCAGGTAGCTGCAACACAGACTCCCTCAACAAGTACATGGGCAGAACAGAATGATTTAGACAGAGGATATTATTCTGGCGTAAGACGAGGAACAATCCTTGCACGAAGACATGGCCAAAAATAAAGTTACCTCCCTTGTGACCAAGACCAGAGCAAGCTCCACAGGGCCAGCAGGCAGACTGCAGAGATTTCAAGCTTCTGCTCTTTTCAGGAGTTGAACTCCAGCAAGCTTTGTCAGCAGGAAAGAGTTTATTGTGAAGAAGCTTCATGTGCTAAGTCACTTCTATCACATAGCCTTGCTAAAGGCTGAGCAGAGAACACATGACCTGAGCAAAGGAGCTTACTGACAGGAGCAGTCATAACTGGAAAGGAAGCACCATGCCAGAGCAGCCTTGGTGCAGAAGGATCTGAGCTCCTTCGTATTTACCTCAAGTTGCAGAACTTGCCAGTTGGACTCAAACAGGTGACTTGTTCACAATGTAGTTAACTCTCCACATGGAAGGCATTGATACTGAGATTTTGAAAGAGTGTGTTATTCAAGTTCAAAGGCAAGTTGATTTCACTAGACTTGCATAAGCTGATACGTAGGAATACCTCTGCCTAAACTCCTGTCAACTTATCAGAAGCATAAGGAAATCTATTTTCCAAGGGTATAATTAAATAGGCAGGCTTTAGGTATTGCACACCGAGGGGAGGGGGGGGAAATCTTACAAGCGTCTGTGCAGAGGTGTTTCAAGTCTTGCATTCCACAGTGCTTCCCCAGCTACCACACAGTCCCCTCGCCCCCTGCCCCCCAAGAAACAACTTTACCTTTGAGGGTTTCAGCTACACCAAAGCAGCACTTCTTTGAGCACTACAATTCATATCTAATATAGAACAACCCCAGGACAGTTTATAGCAGCAACCTCGGAGATCGTACCAGGAAAGATCTGCATGCTAAAGCCTCATTACCATACAGCAGAATCAATCCAGCATAAATAAATACACTCCTGAAGCCTTTGCACATTCCATGTTTAGATACTACGCACCTTCAGCGCCTGCAGATTCCCCTGGCTCCACACTTGCATCCCGCAGCGGGATCCTTTTGCCAGATGCTCATCCCTGTCTCAGCCTGCTGGGCACCCACCTACTATGTGCGGCATGGCCTCACCATTAATGCTGAACAGGCTGATTCAACAGAAGAAATAGCAGTTTCAGACTTACATAACCAGCCTGCCAAACCTACCCAGGCTTCAGCCAACCATAAGCATCACCAAGTACTAATCCTATGTTTTACTAGACACACCTGGAGGAGAAAGATAATCGCTCGTGTTAGGAGAATAGGGACATTCTGAGCACACCACACCTAAATAGTAAAATCAGTCAGAAACAAGATTAAACGTATCTGGCTGACAGAGACATCACAAAGCAGCACGTACCTTACTAGATAAAGGCTGATGGAGATGAGAGCATGAATGCTTTCCACAGACCCCAGGATCCCTGTGATATTCAACAGGTTCAAAGCATTAACAAAGCAACTGCTGTAGGAGCAAACATCCTCAGATTTGGACAATTCCTCCTTCCAAAACCACCCAAGCTAAACAAGTGAAGATTGACTTACTGTTGACAGACACCTGGCTGAGCAGTGCTTGAAATTTCTCCCTGCAACTGCTGGCCGGCATATCCGGCTAGGGACAAAGTGAACAGAAACAACATCGCTGTTCTGTTTCACTGGGTAGTTTGTCAGCTTGTCTGAATATTTGATCAAGCCTCCTCTTTCCTCCTCCTTTCTGTTGGCCATTCTGTTACTAATGGAGCTACTGGCAAAACAGGACTACACACAAGATCTCATGACACGCAGAAGAAATTAAGTTTCCACCCCTTACTTGAAGGAGCTTCCTCAAATCAGGGAAGTCCTCCTGACCTTCAGTGGCACGCAGCTTCCAAGTGAGGTGGACTCATAATAAAGGTTTAGATAAATAGACATGGATACATCGTACGTTGGATCTTGCAATTCTTTAGTTTCCACTACAGGTATTTTTAATTCTCAGTGGACTTCCTTGGAAGACTGTGGACATGCAAAGCAGAAGTCAAGCACTGCTGACAGAATTTCTCAACTCACAGAAGCGCAGAGAAACAGGGAGGTAGATAAGGGAAAGAAAAAACTTGATGCTGTTAAGTCTATAGCCCCGAGTATTGACAAGCTACAACATGTTAGAATAAGGTTTCAACAAAGCAGAGCTTCCCTCCCCAGCATGCTGCCACCTGAAATTCTGAAGAAGGGCATGACACAGAGCTCTTTGTTCAAAAGCTGGGAAATGCAAGAGTTTTGCAGGTCAGAAATGGGACTGGGAATTTACGTGTCTCCTCCCTCATGTTTATTAGGCCCAGAATTAAAAGAAAAAAAGGAGACTGAAACAGAGCTGCTTTCAAGCACCCCTCAGAAAACTGTCTGAGCATAAGGACAGCCACACAAGTAACTGGAAAAGTCCAAAACATGCAGTGGAACAGCTCGTGTGCTTTTGTCCTTTACTGTTTAGAAATAAACCAGCAATGAAGCCAGATTCCAAAGCCCTGAACAACAAAGTTTTCCCTACCTCAGGCCCTTTCTGCATTAAAAAATAAATCCCTCCAGAGGGACAAAATGTCTTCTAAAATAGAGAAGTGAACATGTGAAGTTTAAAGGGTCATTTAGCATTTAGACTAGCAGAGAGAGTAGTGGAAAGAGCAGCTGCCAGAACTTACCCTCTTCGCTTAGTGGAACAGCCAGTAAACTCAACACAGAGAGCAACGTCAGTAGGTTTTCACACAACCATCCAGCAGCTGCATGCAACGTTCAGCCGCACCCGAGCCACAAGATACAGCAGGACAAAGCGAACCGATTGGGTCACAACATCTTTACTGAAGTTCATGAAAAAGAATAATACACCTACGCTGTGGATAGCACTTCATCATCGTTACAGCTACTCCTTTGTTGACTCTTCCCGTCAGATGCAAGACTGACATGCTTTTCTTAATAGTCCAGTGCAACAGCCCCTGTTTGCCGTCGCACAAGCAAGCCTGTCCTAACAAGTACAGGGAAGAACTTCTGCACCACCAGGACAATCCATGCTGGAGACCTGGCTTGGCCTGCCACATTTTCTGCCTTCTAACAGCATTTTGCCCCAGCTGCACAGAACTGAACATAGTCTAAAGTTATCAGCTTCACTGGCACTTGGAGCAGGGACTGTATGTTGGTGTCATTCAACTTAAGTACATTTAAGTGCTTTCGTGTGACTTACAACAGTGATGCAGACCAGAGAAAAATGTCTGTGTCAGCTTATAAATTATGAATGCACATGGTCACAGGCTTCCTATCCAAAATTAATTTTCTCTTTGCCATAAAAAAGATGCTTCAAGGACAGGGCACTGGAGCTCGTCTTGGAAAAGTACAAAACACTCCCCTGTACTGACTAATGCAAGTGATTGCATTAGCTCTGTTAGTAACTAAAGATAAACAGACAGCAACAGCATTGACTTGTAACAACCAGAACAGCTTCAAGCACCCCACCAGCTGCAGGAAAAGACTCTTCTCAATGCTGGAATTAAATGCTGAAGAGCCATACAGGAAAACATAACCAACTGTTTTCAGCTGAAGACAGAAATGGTGGACAGGATAGAGCTTTAACATACCTAATGAGAGATGGAGAAATCAAAACACTAGATTCGAAGTGAGTAAAAACTTTCAAGGATAATCTTAATTGATTGTTGACAGACTGTCACAATATGCACAAATCCATGCGTATTGCCACAGCTGTTTTCAAGCTCAGAGGGATGAGCCCTTTAAGATGAAAGACGATGCAGATGAAAGCCAAGCAAGATAAACAAGACACCAGCTATCAGCACAATAATGTTTAGCCTCACTTTGAGGAAAGAAGAGGAATAAGAACATATTCACTATCAGCCTTGCCTTTGGGAGCATGTGCTCCAAAACAGTGACTATGACTTCCAGCTCAGAACATTTTCTGAGTGCATTAGTCAACTAATAAGGGACATACCATTAACCTTTGATCATCGAGATCTGATAAAGCCAAGACTCTAAAGGAGACCCTGTTAACTAGTCCAGTACACAGCTCTGCTGTGCACAAAGGTAGGCTGGAGCTAGAGAAGCAGCTTGAGAACGTGTCACAAAAGAGGAGCTTTGAGAATTGCCAAGGTAATTTTATAGCAAATGTTAACAATGCTTAGTACACAAGGAGAAGTAAGCACTATTATTTCAGCAGGGAGGTCACGACTGAATAGCTTTTAGTTTCAAATGCAGTTTCACAGCAGTAAGAGGGCAGTGTATAATCCAGCTATACAAACTGGATTTCAAGTTGCAATACAAAATCCCTGCACCACATCAACAGTTTAAGGAAAAAGCTGCTTGGAAGCATTCAAGATACACTCTTCAAAGCATGTAGACTGTTAAACATCTGCTCAGTATTAGTGTGTGTATCCTAAACTGAGACTATTTTTGTAAACAATTGAAAAAATGCACAAAGGAGGCTCACCACTCTGCAGCTGAATACATTAACTTTTAATAATTACCAAAACAATAGCTATGCATCCCATCCCCTCATATTAAGGAGCCCCACAAAAAACTCCTAAACCTTTCTCCTCTGTGCTCCCCCACCACTCATCCGACATTGCACCTCCCTTTTCCTAGACACCAGGTAAGCTCAATCTAACACCAGAAGCGAGTTGCCACTTCCTTTTTAAGCACTCTGCTGAATAAAATCCTTTAGAATGTGGAGGAATTACATGAAGGCCTCTAAATAAACCTCCTCCAATCACACAGCAATAACACAAGTTATACATTTGACCGCCACTGCTTGTTTAAAAAAAAAAAAAATATAGTATCAGAGAGCCCTAAACCACAGACCATCTTTCTGAACACCTGCAGCATTTATTAGAATATAAACAACTCAGTAAGTCATCACTGGAAGGCTTCAGGCACTCCACATTTCAAACATGGAAACATTAGCTTTTAACACATGGCTTCTGGCATACTTTAAGGAAATATTTATGCATGTTGGCTTTGACCTACAGGAATAAAGTCAGGGTTTCTGAAGACTACGAGAGGATCAGTACAAAACACAGATCAGTGAACTGCCAGAACACTAACCAGAACATCAGACAGGTCTTAGGGATACGCGTATTCCAGAAGGAACATGCTGCACGTTTCACTGCTCAGAACACAGCCAATCTGGACAGCATTTTTCATCTTGAAGATAAGCACAGAATTCTGCAATACCTTTCATCACTACTAGTGAAGAATCGAGGAAGGAGGGAGTTTCTTGCAAGTAGTTTCTGTCATTGCCTAATTGACACCCGCATGGGTGATGAGCCAGTGCACTCCTGAGTTCACTGTGAAAAACCACCCCGGAGATGTCTGCACAGCAATGCAAACGTCACCCTGCGGGGCACGCAGGAGCACCCGCCACACTCACCAAAACATTTACTAAACAGTCTTCAAGTAGCCAGGAGTTAGATGTATGGGTAAATAAATATAACAGTTATATTTTACTTTGGACAACACTCAGTTCCTTTACTCTTTTTTTCATCTTCAAGCTGACTAAGGGCTCACAAAATTTAATTAGCATACCACCACTCTCCCCATATCACCCCCTGATCAACCCCCTTCCTTCCTTGCTCCTTATCAGTCATCTCATCACTGCCCTGTGCTTTGCAACTATGTTTAAGTAGCATCCCGGTCATTTTTTTGGCTTTATTTTACCACTCTAGCACTGGCCTGCAGCCCTTACCCTGCAGCTGGGTTCTGCTATCTGCACTTCAGTTCTCTGTGCTGGAAATAGATGATATTCTTGTGTGCTGGATCCTGAGTAGGTGCTGAAGCGTTGCATTCCCCACACGCCATGGGAACAGCTTCCCTGAAAGGAAACAGAGATTATCAGCAAAGATGGGATTCACTTCACAGAGGGACCATGTTATGTAAAAACTTGGTAAAGGATTACTAAGAAGCAAAGAACAACTCGGAGGGTCGCTGGGAACCAGAAAGAGACACCCTGATAGTTAGAAAGGTGGTAAGAGCTCCAAGAGCTACGTGAAACTCTTAGGAAGAAGACATCTGCCACATCTGTTATTCAAACGGAAGTCACCAAAAAGCAGATGTTGCAGACCCAGCCAAAGGAGATGCTGAATATTAATATTAAAACTAAATCTCAGCTCATAGAGGCAGATTAACCTCCTGGAAAAGCAATATATATATATTTTTAGATGGAAAAAAAGGATTAATGACTTTACTACCTACTTTCTAGTCTGAAAAGTCTGATTTTTTTTTAAATGTCACCATCAGGAGTATCTGAAAATACAGATCATGTTCCTGAACAGTCCCGACTGAACCAACTCTCCCGTCTCCGCTCAACCCATATCTACCAAAACAAATCTTTCCAAAGTGGCAGCAGTCTAGCACCATCAACAAGAATTTCAACAGCTTTGTTTCTTCCTTCCTGCATGTCAGCGTGGGGCATGGGAAAGCAGAGCAGGGAGCAGAGCAGGGCTTCGGGAGATCTCTCAAGCATCCAGCATCCCGGCCACGTAGGGGAGGACTGCAGAACTTCAGAAAGCATTTTGTCAACAACAGGGCGAAAAGGAAAGGAAGAGACATCACGGGCAGGGGGGGGAATAAATAAAATAAAAAACCCAACATAGCGGTGAAGATGTTCGCAAATACATTCCTCCTGATCCCAAAGTCACCGTTGGGGCTGACGGGTTTTGAAGCTATCCTGTTGTAGCTGTGCCAGACTGCTGCAAAGGAAGCGCTGAAGGGAGAGGACTCTCTGACCTTCTCCCCCCGCGGCCTCAGCACCGGCCCGAAGCCACAACGCCCGGTCCCGGCTCCCGAACACACCGGCCGCGCATCAGCCCCGTCTGCCCACAGGCCTGACACACCGCCCCAGGCTTCCAGAAACAGAAAACACATCCTCTATGAGATATAAATTAAAAAAACCCCAACCAACCAACCAACCAACCAGCTTCCGTCCCCAGCACCACAGGTAACAAACACGGGACTCACCCCCCGGCCGGAGAAGGCCCCCGGAGGGGACACCCAGCACACACGGGACCCACCTGTCCCCAGTCCCGGGCTGCCCCGCCGTATGACAGGGCAGGGGCGGCGGGGACACGGAGGAAACGAAATTACTGCCCAATTAGTCAGCAAACCCTCCCCGCCCGGCGCGCAGGCCCCGCCCGGCCGCCGCGCCCCCCTCAGCGCTGCGCGCCCTCAGGCGCCCCCCGCCCAGCCCGCCCTGCCGCGGGGTCCCGGCCCCCTCACAGCCGCCCCGCCCGGGGGACGCGCCCCCACAGCCCCACACACCCGCGCCGCTGAGGGGAGGGCAACGCCAGCCGGCCCGCGGCACCCCGACACGCACCTGGCCGCCCGGCCCCCGCCCTCCCTCACGCCGGCTCCGGCTCCTTTTGTTCGCCCCGAGCCGCACCGCGGCGGCCCCACCCCGGAACTGACCTCACCCGCCCGGCATGGCGGCCATCGGCCCGTCCCGCCGCTGCGGACTGGCGGAGGAGGGTGCCGCCATCTTGAGAGCGGGCATGACGAGCGGGCGCGCCGCCATCTTTGTGCAGGGCAAGGGTGGGCGGGCGGGCGGCATTTATATTGGCGGGGTAACGAGGAGAGGGAGAGGCGCGGAGGGGAAAGTGAGGGCGAGGGCGCCATCTTGGTGCAGGGCAGCGCGCAAAATGGTGAGCGCCTTAAAGGGGCCGCCACAATTCCAGCCTCAGCGCTGGGCAGGCGAAGGGAAAGGTGGGGGAGCCGAGTGCCTTCATCTGCTGTGGTGGGACGGCAGGACTTTGGAGTCCAGAATTATTATTTCTGAAAAAAAAAATTAAAAAAATCTCTTTATGACAGTTTATGACCCAATCATCATCAAGCCTTCTATGATTATTTCATTTAACGTAATTCTACACACAGCAACTCAGTCTTGCAGCCTCTGTCCCTCAGCAAGAACAGAGAGGAAAGCCAGGCCCAAGGAGGATAATTCCAGGCCCTGATTCAGGCTGGTATCACTGCTGTGGAAACACAGAAGGGTTAAAAATGCCCCAAAATCACCTTGTGTCAGTTTTTAACCAGTGACATCAACTCCACTTAGGGACCAGGGGCACCTGGTCCAGGTCAGTGGAGAAAGTCTGGTGAACATCTCGCTGGATGCCTCAGATAAAAAATAGTGGGTTCAACTAATCTCGACATTAAGACTAGTTAACAATAAGAGACTTAAATTGCAGCTTTTACCACTTGTTCCTTAAGAACCAACCTAGGTGACATTTCCAGAGTGGAATATTTTGAAAACCCTGCTCCATTTCTCTAACAACAGTTCACCAAACCAAGGCCACTGAAAAATACAGTGTTTGTTTCCTTGCAGCAGGAATAGTAACACCGATGTGCTATGAGGATATATCCAACAGTAATTTTGTGGTACCTGAAAAAAAGAGGCTGATTCACTATATGGTTATTTTCATTTGGCTGACTCATTGGAGGACACTTGGCAGTATCATTTTTTTAAAAACTTCATAAAGGAGGGTTCAAAGGCATTCATTATAATTTCATTAGTGTACAAGAGGCAGTTCTGAGTGGTTAAGTGCAGCCAATTTTAACTTGTATACACCAGTGATCACTGCTGTAGTAAAATAAGAATATGTATGGCTTTCTAGGAACATTGTAGTTTTAGCATCCTCCTGTAGCCGTAGGCACAGGACATGTACCGGAGCAGCTGTGGTCCCTTCTGCCAGGGGACAGTGATGTAGACACTCACCAGCTCAGTGAAGTAGCTAGATTTTTTTGGAAAAAAAAACATTATTACAAAGAATTGTTCGTGTCTAGATGCACTTGTTATATTAAAATGACCTGAAGAAAGAGAGGGTCCTAATTTTCCTTGAGTTTTACAGCACAAGCTCCCAGAAGGCCAGGCAGTGTCCTCTTCCTCGCTGGCCACATGCATATTATCCACCAATTTCTGCTGAATTTCGAGAAGACATTAAGGCAAAGTTACATGTTACTCTTGAACCAATACAAAGGGCAAATCCTGCCAAAGAAGGTGGGGGCTCGTGCTCTTGTCCATCCCTTTTTCTCCCCACTCTTCTCTGCTCTGGTCCTACCCAGTTCTCTATTTCCTTGCAGCACCTTTAGCACTCACACCCACCTGCCCTGAGCCAGTTCAACCCATGGACCTGACAGAAAACTCTGCCTTTCTGCAAGGCTGGCAGAGGAGAGGGCGAAGAAAGCAGGGGGGAGAGGAAAAAATGGCATTGAGCCATTGGCTGGCTCAGGACATGCCCTGTACATTCATACAGAAGCAAACACAAGTTTTCCTCCCGTCTGTTTGTTTCACTGTTTAACAGAAGCTTAGAAAACAAAGACTTTGCATCTGCCTGCACTGACATTCCCTGCTGTTTAGTCACACAGGGACGCTGTGAGCCCCGCAGCCAGACGTCAGAATTCGGGAACCTCTGGCACGGAAGACGTCAGCCGCTCCCCTTCCCAGTGGCTCACTTTTTCCTGCTGTGAAAGGGAGACATAATTACACGACCTGATTCATCGGTGCACATAAAGCCTTGTCTCAAAAGGAAGAGGGAAGCTGGGAGAGGATAATTTGCTCTCTACATCTCACTGCAGCAATTGTCACCTCCCAAATGGCCGACGGAGAGTTCAGCTCCTGCATCCGTGCACTGAATTTCCCCTTGGAGGCTGCTGGGTGTCCCCCTGCCCATCCACAGCCCAGGGCTTGGATGATGCTGCAGGATCCTGCTTTAGGTTGTATCGTGGACATTTGGGCATTATCCTCTGATGAACCTAATGCTGATGCCTTCACCCTCCGTACTGTGATCCATTATTTTCTCTAATAATATTAAGCCTACAGGGTGAAATATTTGAGAGTATCTGACTTAAAAGTTCATTTTTCAAAAGACTGAAGGCTCCACTCAAAAGGAAATTCCCCATCATTGCCATGCCAAAGTAGTTATAGCCATACCACAAAAATTATCCCGCTATAACTACGCCGGTATGAGCCTCCATCTGAAAAAATATGCTGAGATATTTTCCCAGGCAGCCAAAATCCTCTGGCAGCTCTGGCCCCAAGCCTCTGGGAAGAAGGGACCTGCTCCCAAAAGCCCTCACCTCCCTCACCCCGGTGATTTAGAGAGCCACCCGCCATCTCCTTCTCCCCGGTACGATTTTCCCCATCCGAGTGTTGTAGCTCGACTCCTGCCTCCCTGCAGCCTCTGCGGCTCCTCCCAGGAAGTCCCAGCTGCAGATGAAGCATTTCGGAGCCGGGGAGAGGGCGGCATGTGTGCAAATGCAGCCTGGGCGGTTGTGCTGGACGTTCGCAGTGTAAGGCAGCCCGGCCAAGCTTGATGTAAGTCGGTTTTTACCCCAAACCATCCCTTCTTGGAACGGCCTTGCACCTACGTGTGTGCGCTTGCTGGCTGCTGCATTCGTGCATTTTGGCGTCTCCCCCACGGTGTGATGGGGTCAGGGGGACCCTTGTCCTCAAAGCCTTTTGGCTGCACAGCACTGTGGAGGTGCTTGGGGAGCACCGGCACGGAGGAGACGGCCGGTGCCCGCTGGCTGGAGGGCAGGAGGTGGCGAGCGACGGGTCCCCGCGGTGACCTTTCCGCTGTCACCTCCGAAATCCTCAGCACGCTCCGTCCTGTGCACCCCGCCACGGCGAGAGGTGCCCCGGCTGCCCGGCTGGGAGCGTTTGTACAACATGGCCTGAAGTGCCCGGCCAGGTGAGAGGCTCCCTGAGCCCTTCCCAGCGTTTTTGACTCTCTGGTGTCTGACCCCGCTCCAAAATACTGCCCAGGGCTGGGGGGGTGAGGCAAGAGCCCTCTGCCCTAGCCTGGGTCAGCTGCTCCCAACCCAGCTCTTTGCAAGAACCGTGTGTACAGTTGCACCAGCTCTGTAGTTTTCTGTAATCCAGTGAAGCCTTTTTTACTGCCGCACTTTCCTTTTGTCACCTGGAGGGTTAACCCCCTCATTCCAGCGCTCATTTGCTTTGCATCCCAAAGCAGCATCCCCCCACATCTCAGCACCCGTCCCCACATCTCAGCACCCGTCCCCAACACGCAGCTGTCCCGCCACAGGGACAAGGTGGCTATTTTGCAGCCCCCAGCAATATTCTGCTGTGGCTTCCCACTTTTCCATAAATTGTGCTGGTTTTTTTCCCACCTGGCCAAAGAGATATAACACCCCACTGGTCTCAGCTGGCAGCCGCTTTGCCCTTGTGTTAGAAATAACACAAACTGCAAGCAATAGGGACACACATTCTTCACATAAGGTCAGAAAGTGCACCCAGCAGTATGGAGAACTTACCTGTGGGCTGGCCAGCTTCAAACACGGTTTGATTGATTTTTTGTCAGCTGGGTAAATTAATCTATGGCTGGTAAAAATGAAGGTGCATGCATCCTCTAAACTCACTGCTTTTGTCTCAAGTACCTAACAAAAAGTTTACTTATTTTAGCTTAACTACTGCATGTTTAGGCAATGCTGTAGCACAGTTGAGGGGACCTGTGGTGAAGGAATAAGCTGCGTCTGGCAAAGAAATTAGTTTGGGGCCTCAAAGAAAAATTAAACACCAAATTCACTTTGGAGATGGAAGCTGGCATCTTGTTAATCTGAATAAAACCTCTGACTAAGCAGCCTGGAGCTGCAACAGCTGAGAGGTCGGAGATTCTCAAAAATAGCAGCACTCTTGCTTTGATTTTTTTTTTTTTTTTTTTTGGTAACCTTAAGAACATGTAGGAAGAGGAAGGGATGGGTTTGTGCAGAGTAGGTTTGCCCAGCGTACATCCTCAGGCCCCTTGTTTCTCTTGCCAGTCGCAAGGGTCGGGGTGCCCTGGCAGCCCTGCCCAGGCACAGCCCCATCGGTGGGGACGGTGAAGGTGCTGCACGGGAGGAAGGGCAGAGGCAAGAGACACCTGGATCAATGAAACCGGACAAAAAGCGGAGGTTGAATACCGAATTCCCAGAGAACACCCTCGCACTGGTGTCTGTACTGCTCTCCCAGTGCGGAGGAAAGTGGAGGTAACCTGGAACGGGGGGGAAAGGAGGCAGAGGCCGTGGCTGCCCTTATGATCCTGACTTTGTGTGTGTCATGGGCACAAAGTACAGTCCTGGCATTGTTTGACATAGCGGTGACAACACACAGAGCAGCTCGCTCACCCCCTTTTCCTTGCTGCGGCAGAATAAACACAGATTTGGGTCTGGGGCTGCCTCATCCCTGGGTACACGGAGCGTTTGCCTTGCCCCTGCAGCCGTGGAGCGGTTATCTCACCCCTCCGCTTTGTGTCTGGGGGAAATGCAGGTCCGTGCCCGCAGCAGCGAGACAGCAGGAGCCGTGGCATGCTCAGGAGAGCGGGACCGTCTCTGCGTCACTTCTTGCTGGAGAGGAAGAGCAGCACTGGATATAGATCGTACTCCGGTGAGGTATTGAATGCCCAGCATGACTGTCCCTGGCCGGCAGCCTGGTCCCCGGGGGAGCTCACAGCCCAGGAGCTGGACTGGGCAGCGGTGGCAGACAGGACACGTCAGGAAAAGCCACACTAGTGCCATCTCCTCTGTACGCCCTTATTTCCACGTGGCCTGTTTAAAGGGAACATCTCATAAGCATCCTTTATACAGAAGAAAGATCATTGTGGGGTTGCCTCATCTCGTGGTCTTGTCTGCTAAAGCCTCTTGGGTTGCAAAGTACTTGGGAAATATCAGCATCCCTCTTGGAGATGCAAAAATGCAGAGCAAGGAAATAATGTGCAGCAGGGACTCAGATTGCAGCTGGAGAAACACATAGTTTGGTTTGGGGAGCAGAACGGGCTCAAACAGATTTGGAGGCTGCGTGGCCCCGAGCCCATGTTGCTCTCCAGCCTGATGTGCAGCTGCCCAGGGCAGCATCATTCAGGCTGGGGATAGGATGGAGGGGACATCAAAGGAAGAAAATATTTGTCATTTCCGTTCCTGAAAGGCCTTTCCTCACAGCTGGGAATTTCCAGGCTTAAAGCACTGTCTTCCAACTGACCCCCATCACACTTGCCAAGACCATTAAATTCTCTGAACTGGGGCCAGGAGCTGTTAAATGTTTCACCTCCAGCTAACTTTTATTTCCCGAGCCACAAATCCTTCTACTCCCACCAAAAGCAGCTCAGGCACCAGGTCTTGCTGACCGTAATATCCATGAGCTTGTGCAGAAAGAGCAAAGCAGGGGGCTTGAGGAGAGGAGTGGGGCTCCCCCAGACCTGGGGAGGCAGCGACTTCTGCTCGCCCTTGGCCAGCTGCCGGCACCACGGGGAGCACAGAGTCCACCCGCTGCCCTCTGAAACACAGATACCTCTGCCATGCATTTGCAAAGATCCCTGGTGAGGGTCGAAGCTGCATAAAAAAAATCCAAAGACCTCAACGCAAAATATCTTTGGGGCACTTTTCACATTGTGGTGCAGCCCTCTGGGAACGGCAGAGCTGAGCAGGTGAGTGGGGGGCTACGCTGCAGCTGGGCCGGGAGAGGGGGGCTGACCTGGAATCCCCCCAACAATCCTGGCAGAGCACAGACCCTGTCCCTTCACATCCCAGCTCTGCACCTCACCTCTCAGCTGCTTTCACGTGCCCTCCTCGTGCCTGTTCAAACGTATTTTATCTGCTGTGGTGACAAATGTTTTCTCGGCTCGTTGCTTCAGAGACACCCTCCTCATGATCCCACGCTGGCTTTTCTTGGTGCATTGAGCATCGTTTCTCTCTAGTTTCCAGTCCCTTCACTGTCTGGTTACCTTTTTCCTGTGCTGTTGAGTCATATAATTCTGCCTCTGCTGCTTTTCGTCATCCTCGTGATAAATGCCCCATCAAGCACATCCGACTTTCTCCCACTGTGCTTATCCGACTGAAAGGAGGATTTTGCTCTCAATGTTTCCTACTGTCCTTCTTCCCACTCCCACTAGCCGGGTTGCACACGGAAATTAGATTTGTCAGGCAAACGGCGCCTCGGTACCTCCGTACATCCGACTGACCCGTGTGCTGTGCTCCCTTCTTGCCTGGCCCCAGCTGCTGTCTGGTTTTGCCATGAACTTTAGGTGCAGAAACCAGGGGTTTGTTTGGGTTCTAGAGCAAATCCTTTTGCCAAGGGCTCCAGTAGGATCAAATACTACTCCTGCTACCCCTATTGAGTAGTGTGGAATAAAAAGTTTTTCTTCTAGGAAAAGGGGATTTTGTGGTCTGTAGGAGGGTTCTCCCGATGGAGGACAAGGGAGGCGATGGAAGGCAGAAGCCTGAGAGCTGGGGTCATTGGCCTGGCTGTTACAGTTTGGCTGAGCTCATTTGACCCCACGATTTATTCCAACTGAAAATGAGGTTTCAGGCTTTGCCAGCTCCCCAGTGAGTGTACTCAAACTTCTTTCGTCCATTTGTTTTCTCAATTCTTGTCGAACCTGGTAAATGAAACATCCTCCTCTGCCGGCTCTTGTCTGTTTGGTCTTTCATAAAAAGTGTGTGAAGCTTCTTCCAGAAGCCACCGCATCAGTGTTACTGCTCTGAGCTCAGTCAGCAACCGCCCCTGAAGCAATACTGAAGGTCACACCTTCTATTGGGAAAAATATACCTGGGGAGGCCACGTCCCCTTTGCATGTGACCCCATTGCCATTAGTAAAACCATCAAAATAACTTTCTTTCTCTCTCTTTGCAGGCAAAAATGTCAAGGCCAGTGCAAGCTCAGAGGCTGGAGGGAATAGATAAGAATATCTGGTGAGTTAAGAGAATACCTGGTTTACCCTGGTGATAAATGTGTTTTAAGGCAGCCTGACACCAGACAGAATCTGCCGCAGCCACACAGCACAGAGCAGCACAGTTTCCCTCAGCTACTTCGCATTTGTTTAGGAAACACATCAGGGCAGGTTTGTCCTGGGAGGCTTTACCCTGGCTCAGCTCTGTACCTGCTGCTCACACGTGGTGCTGTCTCAGGTGTCCCGCACCACCCTGTGGGAACGCACCTTGGAGCACATTGTGCTCCATCTGTCCTGTCCACCCGAATGACCCCAGCAGCACCCAAATCCCAGTTTGGCTTCAGCCTGGCATCTGCTTCAAGCCCAGCCTAAGGGGACTGCAGAGAGGCAGGCGATGGGATGCTGCAAATGCCGTTCCCAACCCGCAAGGTACAGGCGTTGGGAAAACTGCGTGCTTGAAGAGGAGATTTAAATGGGCTTTCCCCAAAGCCCTGCTGTGCATGGTTTCAAGCTACAAACTGCCTTTGAGAAAGCTCTTGTTTGAGCCAAACACTGAGTCCAGCCTGCCTTTCCCTCTTACGCCTTCACAGGGTCTAGATGCTAAATTTTACAGAACTGACATGAGCTTGAAAACCTCCGAGACCTCTCCTGCCCAGTCTGTTCTGCTCAGCAGCGCCTTCAGTTGCAACCATGCACCCAGACACCACAGCGGCTGTTTCCTTCCAGTACAAATTACAACCACCCCCAGCGCAATCATGCCTCATGCTTGTTTTAATTGAAGCAGGTCTGAAATGACCTGTGCTTGGTCCCATCCAGCTGTGAGCAGCGGGATGGCTCCGCGGGAGGGACACCAACCTCGCTCACTTCCGAAGGGATGCTGGCAAGCAGGGTCTGCTACTCAGACCTGATGTAAATGCTTTTCTTTCTTTCCCTTTCTTTCCTCCAGGGTGGAGTTTGTCAAATTGGCTGCCACCTACTCCACGGTGAACCTGGGCCAGGGTTTTCCTGACTTTCCCCCCCCGGACTTTCTGACGGAGGCAGCAGCGAGAGCCCTTGGTGGGGAGAACCACATGCTGCACCAGTACACCCGTGCCTTCGTGCGTGGACAGACCCCCCTCCTCGGCAATCCCCCCTCACTCCCCGTTAGCTTTGGCCACTTCAGGGCTCACCAGGCACCAATAAATGAGGCAAACCACATGAGGCAAAACACGCACCCAGCCTCAGCCCATGCCCCCCGCACCCAGGGCTGTAACACCCTGATTTACCGGGGCGTTTGAAGCAGCGGGGTTGGAAGATGCCCTGCATGCTCAGTCACCCTTCCAAGGGCTCGTCCATGATTTAGGAGGCTTCTGCAACCCAATTCCCACCCCTCCTCTCACCCCACAGGGCCACCCACCTCTGGTGAAGGTCCTCGCTCAGTTTTTCAGTAAGCTGCTTGGACGAGACCTGGATCCTATGACCAACGTGATGGTGACTGTGGGGGCATACCAGGCACTTTTCTGCTGCTTCCAGGCTTTCGTTGATGAAGGCGATGAGGTAACCCAAGATTTGGGCTTATTGCACAGGCAGACTTCCCCCAGGAGAGTCCTTCTTGGCTGTGGGTCTGCCAGCAGCTGCAGGCTGGCTTTTATTGTCCTTTTCCAAAGCAGAAATGGTTTGATCCCCATCCTCCAATATCTGAGCATCCAAAGGAAAAAATATCTGCTGCGGGGCACTGTCTCTTTTCTGTATGAGGCAAAATAACCCTTCTGTGCTGAGCGGTGGTGTTCTTCCCTGTCACTGGCCACAGGCCATGCAGATTCTTCATTACAGTAATTCAAGGATTAAAATTACCTGTCCCTCCCATTGCTCTCTGCATCCCTCAGGGAAGGTCTGAGCAGGGCCAGGAGAGCGCTGACATGTCCCTTTCTTCCAGGTGATAATCATTGAGCCCTTCTTCGACTGCTATGAGCCGATGGTGAAAATGGCTGGTGGTCTGCCCGTGTTTGTCCCACTGAGACCGGTGAGTGGGTCGGAGCAAAGCAGTCAAGGAGGGAAGAGATGAATGGTAAGCAACGTGCAGAGGTAGCAAAGCAAGCCAAGATTCTCCTCTTCTCTCTAGCAAGCTCCAAAAGATGGAAAATTGATGTCTAGTGCAGACTGGCAGCTGGACCCAGCTGAACTGGCTTCCAAATTCAGTGAACAGACAAAAGCCATCGTCCTGAACTCACCCAACAACCCCCTGGGCAAGGTAACACCTCTGGCCTTGCTGTGGCTGGCTCTGAAAGCAGCTGGGGTGCTCAGCTCACACACACCGCACCCATGCTTCTGGTGGTTTTAAGCTTGTGCCGGCAGTGGCTTTGCCCCATTAGACCATTGCAGCCAGTTCCTGCCTGCCCCGATTTGGGAGGCGGTGCAGGCGGGGCTGCAGCCTTTGCAGAGAGGCAGGGACACCTCTGCTCCGCTCCCTGCCCACTGCAGGTGTTCAGCCGAGGGGAGCTGCAGCTCATCGCAGACCTGTGTGTGAAGCACGACGTCCTGTGCATCAGCGATGAGGTGTACGAGTGGCTGGTGTACGACGGGAAGGAGCACATCCGCATCGGTACGGAGGACGGCTCGGCTGAGCTCGGGTGGCTGCTCCGGGTACAGCATCTTCAGGGAAGGAACTGGTGGTGTAACTGGGGTCCCCTGGAGATTACACTGGCTGCTTGCACGCACAGCTCTACTGGGCATGTATCCCCATCGGAGCCTCCAAACCATGTTTTAAACAGGAGCCCAGACTTCCAGAGCCAGTCAGAGGAAACTGAGTTTGCTTCACAGTGTGAGATCCAGAGCAAAGAGCCCTTTGGCTCCAGAGAAACTGTACGTTTCTTCCCCACACTTTGTAAACCCACAGTTTTCTGGTGTCTCTAGTTTTGGGACATCCATTTTGACACGATTTCAGAGGCCTGTTCTTCCTGTTGCAGTAACATGCGATCACCTTGTTGCAGGGTGATGGTGCTTGGCACCTCTGGGAACCACTGGGGTTGGGTACACACGTATGAAAACACTTAATTACAGAGAGATGCTCTTGAGAAACCTGGCTGCCTGCTTGGGATGTGTTTTGAGGCTCATCAGGGTGAAAGATGTGCTGTGAACACCGGTGTTCACCATGGGTTATGGTGGGCAAAGAGCTCCCACCATGTTATTAATATAGACCAGAAGTGAGCACGCTGAGCTCTGCCTTCGGCGTTTCTCTCTTGTCTCATTGCCAGCCAGCTTGCGAGGGATGTGGGACCGCACGGTGATCATTGGGAGTGCTGGGAAAACCTTCAGTGTCACTGGATGGAAGGTGAATTCCCCTGTGTGGCGTCTTGTGTTGTCCCCGTCCCTTCGCTTCAGGGGCACTGGGGACAGTCCTGCTGCACACTCGGCTTTGAACCTCAGGGTCTGAAAGTACCAAAGCTGCTTTACAATAGCTCTGTTTGGAAAATACAGTGAAGCCAGCAGAGGAAAATAAAGGGGAGCCCAAGCAGGTACCCAGAAACTTCTCACCTTCCTCCTCCTCTCCTGACCACAGGTGGGCTGGACGGTGGGACCCAACCGGCTGCTGCAGCACCTCCGTACCGTGCACCAAAACTCCGTGTACCACTGTGCCACGGTTGCCCAGGTAAGGCTGCAACTGGCTCTGCAACCCCCAAAGCCCCAAAGCAGGGGTGAGAGAGGGTCGTCCTGCCCACGGCTGACCTGAAAGGCGCAGACGGGGATGTGCAGTGCCCTGGAGAGGCTCCTTCCCCTCTCCCTGCAGTCACCCCATGACTGGGAGGAACGGGAGGGTCCAACCTGCCTGCGGTATGTTCTTTATTTTGCATTGACATATCCAAGGGGGCATGTGGGGGGGCTGGAGGCAGAGAGCTTGGCTTGGTGCCATGAGAAATCACCCCCTGCTCCCTAATCACCTGTGAATTGCATCAGAGCGAAGTCTCCAGTTCTCGAGCAAGCCTTGACCATCTTACCACTGCGTTCCTCTCTCCTCGCAGGATGCCGTGGCTCAGGGTTTCCAGAGGGAGCTCGAGCTCTATGGGAAACCAGAAAGCTACTTCATCCAGTTTCCCAAGGAGCTGCAGCAGAAGAGAGACTGGCTGGTGCAGAGCCTGGATGCTGTGGGGATGAAACCCATCGTCCCCGAGGGCACATACTTCTTGGTGGCAGACATCTCCGAGTTCAGTGAGTTTGTGCGGCTGCAGTTTTGCTCAGGCAGGGCTGAGGTTGGGGGGGCCAGATCGGAGTGGTACCATCAACAGGGACAGAAACCTGCATAAACCACCACCAAAGCAGGATGGACAACAAACAGCGTGTTTCCCCTCCAAGCTCGCAGAGGCCGTGGGTTTGGGGCTTGGCTGAGGCACACGGCAGCAGCCCCCACCTCTACACCGCTGTGCTTCTCCTGCAGAATCCGACGTCCCCGATGTCCCCGACTCCGATGAGCCCTACGACTCCAGATTTGCAAAGTGGATGGTCAAGAACAAGGTAAATGTATCTGCCTCTCTCTGCTGCGTTTGCCCCAGGTGTGCTTGTGCCCTCGTAGGATCCAGCAGCACAATCCCACTGCCGGGTCCGGCAGCTCACCCGGGGGTGCCCGGGGTGTCCGTCAGCAGCTGAGCTCAGCTCTGGCAGGCTGAGCTCAGGCAGACCGAGCAGACAGGGCACCAAGGGCATCTACGAGCCCATCCCTGAGACTTCCCAGCAGTAAGTGGAAGCTCCACGCATTTCCCCTTCCCAGGGACTCGCCACCATCCCGCTCTCCAGTTTCTTCTGTGGGGCACACAAGAACAACTACAGCCATTTCATCCGGTTCTGCTTCGCAAAGGTGAGATATGTAGCAATGTGAAGGGGTGGGAGTAATAATCAGGGCTGGTTTAATGAGATAAATGCAAGAAGATATGCATTAGAGCCTGAGCGGTGGCATCGTAGATGGTTCAACCCCCCCGCCCCGGCAGACACACGAGCTGAGTGGGGCAGGAGGTGGCCGGTGCCATCCTCAGCTTTGCTCCATCAGCATCCCACGTTTCTTGGTGAAGGCAGGGAATCCTCTGGACACATGTCTAGCTGCCCAGGTGCTCGCCTGCCCCTGAGATGCCATATCTGTCTCATACGGAACATGGGGTATTTGTGATGTTCCAGAACGAGAAAGGGATTTTTCTATAAATGATGACTGCAGTGAAGGGAAAGGGGATTTGGCTGGAAGCTGCTGACCAAACCTGTGGTATTTGTTTAGGAGGAAGCTACACTGAAGGCAGCAAGTGACATATTGCAAAAATGGAAACAGGAGAAAACCGGTCCCTGAGCACACCAGAGAGAAAGCCAGGCTCTCTGGGTCCTAACCTGCCATGACTGCTCTTCCTCCTCTTCCTTTGCTTGGCTACAAACTTTGATACATCCTTATTTTTGTGCTTTCAACTACCTTTTCTGTCAGATGAATGGTTAAGAGGTCTACCAGGCCCAGGGTCTGGGGGACACTTTTTGTCTCTGTGAAACAACTGCATGGTTCCTTGCAAAACATGAGTCTTTGCATGCACTGCCAGTACTCAATGTTTCTTCTTACTATGTTTAAAGACTTTGCTAATCAGTTCTGGGATACATCCAGCAAGACGCAAGGTAAGGTTCACTCCTGGGGTCTTTTCCACCACCAAATTCTAAAAAGGCGTTTCAGGACTTACCTTTAAGGCCGTTTGGGGGGTTACTAGCTTGTCTTGCTCCGCATACCCACTCATGTACCGCAGGACACAGGCCAGCATTCCCACCAGCACCCACGTTCCCCATGGGAACGTGCAGTATCACCACTCGTCAATAAGCTGATTCTGATGATCCTTAAAATTATAAATCCAGTGAAATGCTGTTTCCCATAATTAACAGTTTTCCTTTTTCTTTTTTTCTGTACATCTCTGGGGAAAGCGAGTGCAGAATTGGTAACTGCCTCCCCCAAGAAAATAGGCTTTCGTGTATCACCCAGTTATTGCAAAACCTTCCCAGTGCGCCCCCAAACCATCCCTGGCACTTTGTCAGGGTTCAGCAGCACTGCACAGGCTGCAAAGCAAAACCTTCAGGCCTTTGACAAATGTAAGCCGTGGCTGGGGAGGACAGACACGGTGGCGCAGGGCTGCTCCTGGCCCCGCAGCCTCCGCCCGCCGGGCTGCTGGGTGGTAGGGCAACGTCAGCAGCGTTTTGAAAGTTAATTCTTGCATCATTCTCAATTTTAACTTGGGTAGGAATATAAACCTGCATCATCAATCACGCAGGAGTTATGTGCAATGGACAGTGCGATAAGTATTTATGGCAGTTAAATTATTAAAGATTAATTATTGCAATTATTAAAGAGTAAACGTCTCTGTAATGATTATAAGGCTAACGCAGCCACCTGTGCAACACCTGCATTGCATCCCTCTGTGGTGGCTGCTCGTCCCACCCAGGCCAGCAGGCAGCAGCTCTGCAGGTTTTGTGTGTCAGGCTGCAGCTGGTGGGACCGATCCCCCTGGAGCGAGAGCTGCACCGACCCGCGGGGGCGAGGGAGGGGGGCAAACACCCATCTGCTGCCTTCGCCCATGGGAGACACATCTGCTCGCACCTGCCTGCACAGCCTGGGTGGGCGAGGGTGCTGCTGAAGGCTCTTTTGCACCCACACACATGCCAAATGCTGGGAAAGCTGCAACGACCGGAACAGATAAACAACCATGAGATTAAATATTTAGCATAAAGATCACTTGCAACATCCCCGTGTGCGTGGGCTCTTGCTCTAGGCCTTGACACACCCCGCAAGGGGCAGGGCGCATCTCCCTATCCTTCACCACGCACACAGCGTTTGTGCAAATACACCCAGGCGTCCGGGTTTTACCCACGGCCTCAGTGCCTTTTAGGTCACCCATTCCCCCGCAGACCAAGACGGCCCCTGCTTAGCTTCGCATCCCGCGCAGGTGATTTAAACCCTGGCCCCGCCTCCTGCCTGGCCATTGGCTCACGTGACGCCGCCTTCCGCCCCCCATTGTGGGCGGGCACCTGCGCTCTCCAGCCAATCACCGCCCGGCGAGGGGCGTGGCCGCGGCACGTGGGCGGAAGATGGCGGACGGCGGCGCGGCCAAGCGGCCCAAGGGGCTGCAGGTGGGGCTGGCGCGGCGGCCGCCCGGTTACCGGGGCGGCCCTCGGGGGACCCGCCGGTCACGGCCGTAACGATCGCTCTCTCCCGCAGGCTCCGGACAGGAAGGTGGACTGGCGGCGCTGGAAGCAGGAGAGTAAGGCCAGGCCGCCGCGGGGGCGGGCAGGCAGAGCGGGGTGCAGCCCTACCCCGTGTCCCCCCAGCTCTGAGCGGTCAGGGCTCGCTGCTCCAAGCTCGTTGTTCTCCGTTCCAGGGAAAGCCGAGAAGAAGAAATGGAAGGAGATGAAGCTCCTGAAGAAACTGGAGAAGCAGCGGATGCAGGAGCTGGAGGAACAACAGGCAGAGAAGCAGGAGGAGCAGCAGGAGGATAAAGGTGACGCTGCTGTGGGGCTGGGCTGAAAGAGCCGAGAGAACTCGGTCGTTAAAAGCCTGTCAGTTTTACATATCGCTGGGAAAGGCGACACGCAGCTCCATAGATCCGATATAGATCGATCCACGTGCGTAAACAGGCGTGAACATGCTGCCGCGAGCGCTCATGAGGCCTTTCTTAAGAGAAAACCTGTGGTTAAAAAAATCTAAGAAACAAAGTTTGCTGATTTCTCCCACCACATCTACAGCTGAAACGGTGAATAAAACGCCGCGCGTGCTGCTGTCGCGCTGCGGCTCGGCTGACCGCGCTCTGCTCCCCAGGGCGGCACCACACGCTGAGCGTGGCCCTGCCGGGCTCCATCCTCAACAACGCCCAGTCGCTGGAGCTGCGCACGTACCTCGCCGGACAGATCGCTCGGGCCTGTGCCATCTTCTGCGTGGATGAGATCGTAGTGTTTGACGAGCACGGAGAAGACGTAAAGTAAGGAGGAGCCACCTTCTTCTGCAGAAAGCGTTTCCTCTCTGCTTTCTGCTTCTTCAGTCTTTTATTAAGCCGAGACCAGAAAAGAACCGTGTGTTCTCAAGCGAATGCTTCAACCTGTCTCAGCTGCCAGGATTACTAGGACTTCTATGCCACTGGGCAAAGATGTTGACTTAACTGCCCTGGCAATTAAGACCATTTGTCCCAGTATGCAGACAACAAAAACAGTAGGAGGTCAAGTCCTTCTGTACTCTTAACTCTTGCTGTGGAGGGACAGGGTGTGCCTATATCCTTATGGAAGATGAATTCCTGTTCCTTCAGCTTTTCACCTGGCCCTGCATCTGATTTCACTGGCCAAGCCGTGCAATCCTGTAGCATCTCGCCCAGTGCATCCAACTGCCAGGTTGTGTCAACACATAGAGATAAAAAAAAAAAAAAGAAAAGCAAACCCGAAAAAGGCATTTGGCTTACAGAGAGTTCCAAATACGACTTGTTAAGTCTCTACCTCTGGAGTAGCCTTTTTACAAGGTGGCCCATGTATTTTCTGGGGTGGAGGGAGGGCATGCTGCTATTTTCAGATTAAGTAGCAAGGCTTGGTCTCCTGTAGACTTGACCATCTGGGGCTGTACACTCTCGTGCCGAGTTCACAAGCTGCTTTCTTTCTCTTTCAGGACTGTGGAGGGGGACTTTGAAGGAATCAGGAGGAGAGGCAAGGCTTGCGTGCAGCTGGCTCGGATCCTGCAGTACTTGGAGTGCCCTCAGTAAGTCCACCATGGTCAGACTGTGCATCAGAACTGACTGCCATGGGTATCGCATGCCAGAGGCGATGGGAGCAAGAGCCAAACCGTCTGTGTTGCACAATTATGCAGGATCTGATTGTTTAAGTGAAATAACAGCACTGAATGCCGGGTGCAAACTGCATGCTACCTTAAAGGTAGATCGGGAATTGGAGGTGCCTTTGAGTTCATGCAGGGCTAGAATGGAGGGTTGGATTCCACAAAAACAACTGTTTTCACGTTTCAACCTTCTCTGGTAACAGGTACTTGAGGAAATCCTTTTTCCCAAAACACGAGGATCTGCAGTTTGCAGGTAATGATGCGGCTGTCTCTGTCCCGAGCTGTTGGCTCCCCCTTCCTGAGCTCTGGCTCGTTTTCCACGGGATGCCCAGAACTGAATAACTTTTCCCCACTTCAGAGCAGAGGCGAGGTGCTGTGCTCTGGTATACTGGACCAGAGAGGGAGGGGGCAGCAGAGCAGTTGTACTTACACCCATTCTCCCACAGTTTGTATCTTCTCCTTAGCAATTGCTTTTATCTGTGCTGTTCCAGGGCTGCTCAACCCCCTGGACAGCCCTCACCACATGCGGGTGGACGAGGATTCAGAGTACCGAGAAGGCGTAGTGTTGGACCGGCCGACTAAGCCAGGCAGAGGCTCTTTTGTTAACTGTGGGATGAGGAAGGTATGTCTATCACCCACAGATCCAAAACTCATTTCCCCCGTGTCTCTGGTGGATTTGAAGCAGGCAGGGTGGGTATTGCTGGGTTTCTAAAGGCCATAGCAAGCTGGCGTGGGGTTTAATGCTGTTGCTCTCTTGTCCCTTCTGGCTCATTAATGGTTGTAGCTTCCAAGTTCTGCAGGGCTGCCCATTCCAGCACGTCATTGCCTCACTGCTGGAGTTGAACCTTTGAGCAGCAAAATAAGTCTCAGACTGCGACCCAAGCCACCCTGAGCCTGCTCTGCACCGCATGCACCACACGGGCTCTGATCATAGAGTTGTTTTGGTTGGAAAAGACTTTTAAGATCATCACGTCCAACCATTAACCCAACACTGCCAAGTCCACCTCTAAACTGTGTCCCTGAGAACCTCATCTATGTGTCTTTTAACCCCCCCCAGGGATGGTGACTCCACCACTGCCCTGGCAGCCTGTTGCAATGCCTGATAGTAACAATGATCGTAGAGCTCCTCATGGCAGCTCCAGGCCAGAACAGACCCCACTTCCCCAGAGGGTTCCCTTCCTTCCCCACCTTCCTCAGTACTTCCAGAATGTCTGATGGTGACTGTCACTGCAGGAGGTGCAGATCAACAGGCAGCTGAACCCAGGTCTGCGAGTCACGGTGCGCCTGGAAGAACCCCAGAAGCCAGGTAATCCACTGCTCCATGAGCATCCCTGAACCTCAGTCCCACAGGAGCTGGTCCTTCTATGTGCCACCCTTCAGATTATGAATGTTTGAAGGTACCCAACAGCTCTGCACGTTCCCTTCACACACAGTTTTAGTAACACCCTTACCATACCTCCCTAGTTAACTGGAAAGAACCGGCAGCTCTTTGACCAACAATAAACAGCCCAAACATAATTGCATGCTTTCCAGAACGTGCTCCAAAGGGCGGTTCTTCGTTGTACACCAACTTGGTGCCCTATCCTGGGAGAAGCTGCCTTGTATAGCTGGTCAAACCCAGCTCACACTAGCAGATCACGGGGGCTGTTTATCTCTTTGCATCCCTTTCAGAAGCTAAAGTGCGGAAAGGCACCGTGGTGTCCTCACACCACCCTCGGACGGTGTCAGGCTTGTACTGGGGTTACAGCGTCCGCCTCGCCTCCTGCTTGAGTAAGTATTTGCAGCGTTCTCCGCTCTCTCTGGGTTTCCACACTAATTTCAGGCCTACTGGCTGCACATCTGAGCACACATTAACATCTTTTGAAATCTCTTTTGCCTCAAAGGCAGCTTACACATGCAGCTAGCAGCCATGTGGCAATCAAATGTAAGGGCTAAAGCTAGAGGTGTAAATCACCCCAGTCACCCACCAGTACTGTGCCCTGGACTTCCACTCACCATTGTGCCAAATGTCCATGTTGTAGAAGGAGATGAGAGTTGGTGCTCTCCATCTCCAGCAAGTACATCGCCATTTCCATGATAAGGACCTCCCGCTCATTCGCATCAAAGCCAGCAGTGACATTTGAGCTCAGGAGCCCTACAAAATCCTTTTCCTGTCTTCTGATTGATTTGACCTCCTAGGAAAATCCATTAGTCAAGGAATAGCTCCTAGCACCTGTTTAAGCTTTGAGGAAAAGCTGCTGCAGTTGAGAAGGGTGCCAGAGATTCCTGCAGCAAGGGAATTCTGTAGGAATCATTCTCTGTCTCCTGATGCACTAGTGGCCCTGAAGAGCAATTGCTGCTGCTCACCTGGGGAGTGTTCCAGGCTGTCCAGAAGGCACACACAGCGTGGGTGAGGGCACCACATGAATAATTCCATATTGCGTTTGTTTCCCAGGCGCTGTCTTTTCAGAGTGCCCGTTCAAGGAAGGCTACGATCTCTCTATTGGGACCTCAGAGAGAGGCAGCTCTGTGGACCAGGCCACTCTCCCTTCCTTCAGGTTCGTGTCCTGGCCCCACTCCGAGCCCCCAGAGCGGCCTGATGCAGGCAGCAGAGCTGCACCGTGCCCTTGGTGTTCTCCCAGGCGAGAACACTCCTATATTAAAGTGCGAGACTCACCTGCAGGCTCCCTCCTGTGCTCTGCTGCTCCCTTTTACACCAAGACACATTTCTCTGCATCCCAGAAGCTGGGGGAATACCCCAGGACAGGGCCAAATTCCTTACCTGTTTCTCTGGAATTGGTAGCAGGGGCTGTTGCATTGGCCAAGCGCTGTGGGGCTTTGTTAGGGTGGGGGCTGCAATAGGCATTGTCAGCAAGGGACACAGAGGAGATTGAACACGTACCTGGATACCTGAACAAAAGAAATGAGTCTGCTTCTTGCAGATAAAGAGGACTGTTTATGTGAAGCCAATTCTTAATCCCCTTGAAGGCTCAAGGCATGTGAACAGCTCTCCTGTGTAAACCTTGTAGCATCTGCCTCGGTACGGGGGTAGGAGCCAGTCTCACCCTGTCCCTCTGCTCTCCCCAGGCATGCCCTTGTCGTGTTTGGAGGTCTTGAGGGCTTGGAAGCTGGGGTTGATGTGGACCCAAACCTGGAGGTCACTGACCCAAGCGTCTTGTTTGACTTCTACCTGAACACTTGTCCTGGCCAAGGCAGCAGAACCATCCGGACTGAGGTAGGACTGATAATGTGGTGGGGCACGATGCCTGTGTGCACAGGGCAGTGCTGCGTTTCTGCCTCTGGCGGTGACACAGATGGCCCACGTGTTGTTCCCCACGGTGACACCTCAGCAGAGAGCGGTGGCTTGCCCGGTGCTCCTCAGAGAGCTGCAGTTCTGACTGCCGCCTGCTCTGTTCCAGGAAGCGCTGCTGATCTCTCTGTCTGCGCTGAGACCCCACATCGATGAGGCTGTGAAGACACCCTGCGACAGCTGAGGGAAGGGAAACCACTGACCTTGCCGTCAGCTGAGGACTGTTTCAAGGAAGCGGCTCTTCAAACGTGGGGCCAAGACACAGTGGGATTAAAGCTGGCAGTGCCGCTTGACCAAGTGTCTGGCTGCTGTTGGGAGCCGCAAGGCTGCGCGCTTCTGCCTGCACGGTCCAGCCAAGGCCTCTGCAGCTGCAATAAGCCTGGCAGCAGACAGGTTCTTGGCAATTCAGATGTCTGGGATGGGGAATAAAGCAGTGTGGAAGCTCAGCTGCCCTGAAATCTGTGTGTGAGTGTCTTGGTGCAGGGGATAGGCACTTTCCTCTGCGGCCATGGGGCTTTCAGACTTAAAGGAATCAAAACTTAATCCTTATGCCAAGAAGCTGTTCCTGTCTCAGTGATCCTGACTCCCTCACTCCACCTTTCACCTCAAAGGCTTCATCCTTCCCAACAGCAGGAAGGGCCAGAGCTTCAGTTGGGCCTCAGCACTAAAGTGCATCAGCACAGCTCGGGACAGTTTGGCTCCATCTGTGATGCCTTAAGCTCTGCTCAAACAGGAAAACAGCTGGAAAAGTTGGCTCTGTCCTGCCCCCTCCTTCTGTGATATTCAGGGCTTTGGGAAGAACGGATAAGAAACAACCAATACTTTGGGGTTTCAAAACTTTACTGTTAAAACCGTCTTCTGAAAGAAAACTATCATACAATCCTTTGGCCACAGAAAGGCAGGAAGCTCTCCTTTCCTCTCCCTTGCCTGTCTTGCTCCCATCCTTCCCTGCTAAATATGAGAAATTAAGTAACTTCCCTTTGTGTCTTAATAAGCACCACACAACTCAAATAGAGCAATTACAGGGGTACGCTCAGTACTGCAGATTAGGGGAAAATTCTAAAGACCTACGATGGTGCCAGGTGCCCGGGAGCCTTTTGCAGGACCTGCCCTTGAGACCTGCTCTGTGTGTGTGTTTCACTGTCACACAGAAGGAGGGGAAGGGTAAAAGGAAGCATTGGCTTGATTATTTCCCACATTTAAAACTGCACAAGAAAACTATTATTCTCTGGATGACTGCTGTGAGTCCCTTCCCAGGGGATACCTGGATTTGTTTAGTCATGGTTCAACGCTTGTTTCCAGCTGTGATGGCTTTCAAATTACTTGTTCTCTTCAAGATGTTTGGGACAAAGAGGAGCCCCGAGGCACGCTCAATACTCTCGATGGGAACCAGGAACCGTTCTAGGGGGATGTTCTCATCCACAGGGCTGTTGGGCATCACATACGAGCGCAACTCAATCTCCCCGCTCTCCTTTTCCAGGATGAGCACCTTGAAGAAATGGGTGGGGACGGCCACGTTGTTCTTCCCAATCACCTGATACTTGACATACATCTTCCCATCGGGCTCCATCCTGCACCAACAGCAACGTTGACAGGGTGAGGCTGAGCTGTGTACTAGGTCTGCTCCCCCAAATCCCTTCCCTGCTGTCTCTCTAACAGCCTTTCCAAGCTATTTCCTGCTGCTGAAGAGATCTCAACTCGTGACAGCTGCTTCTTAGTGCTACAGGAAGATCTTTGCAAATAGGGGCATACTCTTAAGTGGAAAAATAGTCCATGAAATAAAACCTAGCAGCTTTATTCTGCAGTGAATGCGTCTGCAGTCTAATCTGTAAATCTAATCATCTAGTTATCTACTACTACAAGAATACTAAGGACTGCAAACAAAAGTGGCTTGGTTATGTTGTAGCTCAAGAAACCCATCCTTACTCACAAAACCATCAACTGAACAGGAAATACTCAAAATAATCCCAATCCTAAGTACCTTTCCACAGAACCCCTGTGCACAGCGGCTCTCAGCAGATCACTCCTGGCTGGGAGGCTGCACCCCGAGCCTGCTCCCCTTTCCCAGCACGACGCACTGTCTGAGCACAGCCCCGGCTTGGCCCTCATGTTTACCTGGGCAGGAAAAGGGGTCCTGTGCACACATAGACGTTCTTGTTGTTCCTCGCCAAGCTTCTGCTGTACTTCTCAAGGTTGTTCCAGGCATTCTGGTTTAAATGAGGGTTCTAGAAACACAACACAGGCAACAGTGAGCTGCTGGGGAATTTCCTCACTGTTCTGAGTAATAACACCTGTCTTTCCAGCAACATGCCTTGCAGCACCCCAAGCGCTTTCCAGAAGAGATCAACGCTATCACTTTCACTTCGCAAGCTGCGTGCGGCAAGGTCCGGGTGTGCACACCCAGGAACAGAATCCATTCGCCTCGGGCCATGATTTTTGCAAGTTTCTGTCCCCCTGTTTAACTTTGCTCCTGCAAGGAGCTGCACTGAACCACGTCTCTCCAGCTTGAGAGAACCACCCAGGCAGGTGTGTTTGCGGGATCGCTGCTGTTGAGTTTAGCAGGAAATCCGGCACCCCCGAATGACCTTGGCCACTTTGGACTCTCTTTGGTGAACCACACTAAGGACAAACACACGGCAGACGCTCGGAGGTGGTTTCCAGCAGGGAGCAGCGTCTGCCCTCGAACACGGGCAGCTCCGGGCTTCCCCCCTCCACCCACCCCGGGCCGGGCGAGTCTCCCTGCGGGTCCCCAGGGCCGGAGGAGCCGGTGCCCTCGGCGGGTCTTACCTGCGGGGCGATGTTGCTGAGGTAGAACGTGTCCCGCATGGCCGCCTGGCTCCACCTGTGGTTGGCGGCAGCGGCCAAGTGCCCCCGGTCGAAGCCGCTGCCGCGGTAATCGGCGTTGGTAGCGCGGTGATACTCGTGCACCGAGTCGTCCTCCTGGAAGTCGCAGGCGGCGCGGTCGGAGGTTCCGCTCAGCGTCTCCCGGTTGAGCTGTTCGATCACCCAGAGCGCGCTGCGGCTCCGCGGGTCGTAACACAGCACGTAGGACTCGCGGCTCCGCAGCTGCGCCAGCCCGGGCAGCCCGTACTTGGTCAGCTCCGTCCGCCCCGAGCCCGGCAGCGCCGGCGGACCGGCCGCCGCCACGGCGGGCACCACGGGCAGGCGGCCAAGCAGCCCCTCGGCCGCCGCATCGCCCCGGGCCCGGCGGCGGGAGGTCAGCGCCGCCCCCAGCCCCGCGCCCAGGGCCAGCCAGGCGCCGGGCAGCAGCCAGCGGGCCCGCAGCATGGCCGTGCGCTGCGCCGCGGGAGCGGCCGCCGCTTAAACGGGCCGCGGTTTAACCAAGGGAGCGATGCGCTACTAAGGGAGCATCGCCGCTTTAAGGGCGAGAGGGCGCCGCGGCTCCGAGCGCGCCCCGGGCAGGCGGAGGGAGAAGCGGCTGCGGCCCCGGTGTGCAAAGAACCCAGTTTATTGGGAGAAATTAGAGAACAGCGTGAAACGAGTCCCGGAGAAAGTACAAAAATAACGAGCAGTCAGCGAGGCGAAAAGGGGGCCCGCGGCTCCCCCCGGCAGGACACGACGGCGACATCCCGGCCCGGTCCCTCCCGGCCCGGTCCCAGCCCCGCCCGTGCCGCTGTCCCACCCCGAGAGCAGCCGCGGTGTCACCCTGCAGTGTCACCCTCTGGAAGAGCCACCGCTCCCCGGGCTGGCACCGCTCCGAGGTGGGAAAGCAAAGCAGTGGCTTGGCGGAGGCAAAGCAAACCCAACATGCCGGAAAGATGCTGATGGAGGGAGCTCTGATGATTTGATCTACAGGCCAGATGATCTAATATACACAAACGCCCGGCTCGCTGCTGGTGCTGGGCTCCCCCCAGCCGCTGTCCCAGAGGGCATTTGGAAGTCCTGTAGTCATCACCTGTAGCGGCGACAACTCCAAGCTCAACGCACTGAGTCACAGCAACAGATGTTTGCACAAAGCCACCCATTTAGTTAAAGGAAGCATTATAAAAATAGTGTTTAAAAAGAGGCATAAAAGGAGTTTTAGAGTGATGAAGTGTTCTCTATACCCTGTTCTGGCAATTCTTTCCAGTCAAGGTAAAAAAAAAAAAAAAAAAAAAAAAAGTGTGTTATTTGTTCCTCTCTGTCGGGCAAAGGGCATTTTAGAAGAGTGCTCCAAATGGCTAAGACGAAGTCACCGACACTCACCGAGGGAAAACAGCCTCTGCTTTCCCAAACATCCCAGACTCCTCCAAAGCAACTTCTGGCCTTCACTCACTGCCAAAGCATAAATAACTCTAGGTTAGGTCACAAAATTCAAACTCAGTGTTTTGAGTGACCACCAGCAACAACTTGATCTCTAGGATCCTGTTGCTTCTATCTCACTGGCAAAGCCACGAAGTTTCCCAAAGCCTGAATTACAGCGAGAGGCAGGTAGAACAGACCTCTTCCCTCCAGGGAAGGCTCATCTCTCCCCACACGCAGCACAGTGTCCTGGTTTTCCTCCCAGTTGACCACAGGTCTCCCTTCCCCTGCCTGGCAGTAGTCCTGTCTGTGAGGAATGTGTTGTAAGGGCTATTTAACCATCCCCTGTTCAGGCCCCTATGAACCAAGGGGTCCCCAAGGCACTCCAGACTAACACCCCCCAACTCAAAGAAGTGCCGCTCCAGCCAACCTCGCTGCTCCTGCAGCACATCAGGATTGAAGAAATCAGAGGTGGAAACATCAAGGAGTTGTTCCTTGGTCACACACGCAAGGAACTACTAGTTAAATACTCTCTGACCTAAACAACAACAACAAAAAAAATATCACCAAAAGCCTTTGAGGAATGAAGCCAAGGAAACCCAAGAGGAGATTCAAAAGCTGGTTAAAGTTAAGACTTTCTTTTCTCCTCTCATAAAATGTGGGTTTGCTCTTAAAGAAAGTAATGGAATAAAGAAGTGGATGTCCCAACTCATTGAAAAGTACAACTTTCAACAACCCTTTTCAACAGCAGGACAGAAGTCCTACCACACGGGAGGGGAGAAGGAGGGACATAAAACAGCTTTTCATGTAGGAACCAGCCTGTATGGGTGTACCCAACTTGCTACAAGTTCTCCCCAAAGAACTCAATCAATTTAGCAGCTGTAGTCTGGACAAGGCTACAGAATTTGCCACGGAGAACCTTCCATCAGCCAAAGCTCTCATCGCATCCCATTAACCACTGCAAACCCTTTTAAAAAGCATTTACCTCACTCTCTAAAAAGAAGTAAGATAGCATAATGTAAACCCTTCGGCATCTCGAAAGGGAGAAGACAGCGTGACACCCACACACCCACCTGCGCTGCCAGAGCAGCCACATGCCCTGTCTCTTCCTCCAAAGCTTGACCCCGAGCTGGGCGATGTCAATGCAGATGGTCGGTTTCAGGGCCCAAACGCTGCTCTGAAAACAAGCAGATCAATCACAGGCAACGCTCCAACCCCGATTTGCCTGCTGCCTTCTCAGGTTATTTTAGGGAGACTTCTGGCTATTTGGACCAGGAACTCTCATGGATGCTCCTGTTACCAGTGAGCAAATACAGCATAAGGGAACCCTGCACTTGTGAGGGGGACTCGAAATGGACAGCCCAGGTATTCAGGGTGGGAAGAGCAAGCAGAGCTTGTCCATGGAATGTGAGAGAGCTACAGCAGTATTTAGAGCAGTTCTGAGGCAGAAGTGTTTGGAGGAGATCCAATTGTGCCTAAGAGTCTGACCCACCCATTCTACACTTGTGCCTACCAGGCAGCCCTTTGGCCATACAAGGTTCGACTGGCCTCGCTATTCCAGGGTACCCAAGAGCTGAGACCATAAGACCACCTGGAATAGCTCAGCACCAGAAGGCAGGAAGAACATCCATCCACAGGATGCTTCCTCACACAGCTGCCTCGGTCTACCAGTTCCATATTTCTTGAAGGAAACTTCTACCCTCTAGAAAGGATTGCAGTGGAGAGGGACACTGTTAGCCACGGGTATTAATCATAGATTGGTTTAAGTCTCCAGTTGCTCTCGCTCCACCACAGCAGCAACACCTGGCTGCACTAGTGTCACTTGAGCATCTTCTGAAGAGGCAGAGGTTGCTTGGGATTGCCAATAAGAACAGAGGTTCTTGCATCAACCCATCCTCCCATCTCCCTACTCACCTCTGTGAGAATTACAGTAGCCTGTGAAAAACCGGCCTTCAGCAAAGGAAATAACACTAGTAAAAAAGCTGAATGCCAACAACATCCCCCCTGCTAGGGCAATTCTAGGCCATCAGCAGCTTAAGCAGATCTTGCAAAGACGACTGACCTTTAACAAATCAATACCCATAAATACCAAAAACTGTAGTGTCCAACAGCTACGCAGAGGTGAGCCAGCACAGCATGAAAGGGAAAAGCACGCTGGATTAGTGTTCGCTCAAGAGCTTCCGCACCAACCAAGCACCCAGGTGTCGGCAGTTTCTCCCTTCAAGGATTACTCGGAGTTTCTGCTCAGCTTGAGGCTGCCATCAGGTGAGCAGTTCTCTCCATAGTGTATCTTGGTCAATGTTCACCTGAGCCCCCTCCACTGTATTTGAAATGCAGCAGTTTCCCCTTTCAGAGGGAAAAGTGTCCAACGCATGACGATGACTTCAACAAGACCAGTGGCTAGAGAAGTGGATCAGCCCTGGCAGTCAGCTAGTGACAGAAATGCTTGCGTGACCACTGGATTGCACCAGAAAAGGTCTCTGGTAGGTCAGACCCGTACCATGTCTCTTCCTGGCAAGAAGTACCATGAGACAATATCAGGGTTACTGTGACCAGAGTTTGCGCAGGGCAGTATTATGCAAGCCACTGAGGCATAAAACCCCAGTGCCGTGCCTGTATAAGCCCCTAAATACAGCTGTCTTCATTGCATGCAGCTAGATGCCCGTTTCTTTGTATTTCAGAATCCTGATTGTAGCTGGATATGCTCCGGTTCAGAGCCAGGAAAGCAGCTTGAGGCTTCTGTGCAGCAACAAGCTCCTGCTCTAAGGCTGTGCGTAATAAGGCTTGACTTCAAACTACACTTCACCCATTGATTAAAACCACCAGAGTCTTGCTTTCAAGAAGACCTTGTTGATAAGGCGATTCTGGATTCAGGCAGCTTCAATGCACAAAGCCACCAACTGTCATCGTGTCTTCCCATCTCAGCTTCTCCAGGTCTCTTTCTGAGGCAAACGGATCCAAACCGCAGCTGTCAGATGACAATCACCAGAAGCCGATGCAATCTTCTTTTTTGCACATCCCAGGGATGGCCAAGTGGGGACACGAGGGAGAAGAATCCAGAAGCTACTTGAATGGCAGGATGTGTGACTTCATTGGAATACATTCTGTTCGCAGGAGGAAGATCCTTCTATACTCACCCACTAAAATCCACTGGACTCGGCCTGTCCCTTACCCATCAGAAGCTACTCCATGTGTTACTTCCATGATACAAGAGTCCATCTCTTGGGGGAAATGCAGACAGATGGTTTCTTTCTCCCCAGTTTTGAAGTCATTATAAGTAAGATACAAAGAACTGCTTTTGGCAGCACAGAGGCATTTGAGATTTGAAAAAACCTGGAGTGCAGGACCCAAGTAGATGGGGAAGTAATCAGTCCTTGACCTAATAAATAGAGTAGAAGGAAGTCTTCAAGGTGGCCAGTAGCCCAAACACAAAACCTGAAGTCCTGCAGAGACCATGAGGAGCTTCAATGCACCACACTGTACAGGGGCATCTCCTGGGATCTGCTGCCACACAGTTTCTCTGACACCTTTTGTTGGGCTCGTGGACTATTTCGAATCTTGAAGTTCCTTTGCCTTCTTCAAAATCAGGTGAACATCAGAGATAGGATAATCCTGTGTCAAAGAAACAAAATCATGTAATTGACTATGCAGCGTTTCTTGCACACATTGTTCAACCTAAGCAGGGCAAACTTTGATAACAGCATTTGTAGCTTATCATAACACACTCCCATGTTCAGTTACTCCCTTAACAGCTAAAAGTTTCCTGTTTTGTAACTGAATGAGCCTCAACACCCTTCAGGAAGGTTGGTTTGTTGTTTGTGGGGTTTTTTTGTTTGTTTTGTTTGGTTTTTTAATTTGTCCTCCAAGTTACAGTAAGCTGGCCTGCTCCAAGCTATCTTCCTGCCAGAAAGCCTCATCAAAGCCAGGATCTTGCACAGCCCAAAGCAGGAGCTGGCAGAATCGGAGATATCCTACTGTTCAGTGCAGGTGTTTTCAACCTTGGGCTCTGACAGATCTCAGAACTAAACAAAAGCCTCTGGCCAATAAATTTTAACACTGTTACACAGGGTTTCACATCTTTGCCGGAAAAGATTTTTTGCAAACCAAAAGACATTAAAAATCTCTAGTCTATGACAATTTCTTGGTCAGCTAGAACGGGTGCACAAGCAAAAGGCTTTATTTTAATGGCAACGCTGGGTTCCAGACAGCAGCACTGTGCCCCACCAGCAGAAGACCACAGAAGGAAAATTACTCTCTGAAATAAGGCCCATTGCTACGGTAGCACTAAAAAGGGGGAAGAAGGACAAGAGATCCTTCCAGAGCTAGGACAACAAACCAGAGTACAGCCACCATCTGTGTGTGGAAGTGAAAACTCAGCAGCACAGGGAGCAGAGACACCACCACCAAGGAAGATAAAGTAGCCATTTGTCCAGAGTTCAGTGTCCCAGTGGGTGGTGGCGACCAGAGCACGCTGCAAGATCAACCTTAAGATTTTTCTGCATGTGACCATCAGAAATCTGGTACTTCTCTTCAGCCAGGCATACCCGACCATCATCCTGCCTCCCAGCACTATTTTCAGACTCTCCAGGTTGCTCCCTGTGCCAACTATGTTTAATCCTTACCTGTAGCAGCCTCATGTTCAGAGTGAAGTCTCCTTCCAGCAACTGATCCCGGATTAGTCTGAAAGATGGAAATTATTTCAGCTACTTTTGACTCTTTACAGAAGAACTTCAAAAACGGCCTACATTGTTCTCTTATAGAAGCTTTTAAAAACAATTTTGCTACCACTGTGAGCAGTGACTACAACCTAGTCACCAGATGCCTTAGCACAAGTCTATAAAAGGCTCCTGGATCCACGGATTTAGGTAAAGGAGGGAAAGAGAAGAACGGGAAGGCTACCTATGTACTTACGTCAACATGGCACAACACACGAGCAGAAGAAAATCAAAGCGCTTATCATCAGCGAAGAGGGAGTCCCAGATCCGGATGACGTCTGGCAGCAGGAACTCTTGGGACAAGAGCAGTGTCAGCCAGCGGAAGGCAAAGAACTGGGGCTTGATGTTCTGTTCTTGCTGTCAGACATGCACCAGGCAAAGAATGAGTATGATGATGAGCTCTCAGACAATTCCCTACAAGTAAGAGACGCACCCCATGTTTCCATCCCCATCTCCACCCTGATACAGCTCCAAGCTGCAAACTCGTTCTGCAACATTAGCAAACCCACCACCTCTTTTGAAGACTCTCACATTCAAGCCAGACTGAGAGATTTTAAATGCAGCCATGCCTGCAGACAAGCCAGAAAATGCTCCTCTGTCCACAACATGGAAGCTTTTCTTCCTAAAGGCACTATTTGTGTTAGTTCCGTTAAACTTGCCAAGTAATTTTAATGTTCCCAGTTGAACAGCATTTTATCTGCTAAGCCGCAGCCTTCCCCCTCTAGCAGAGGCACCGTGTTGTCAGGATTTCCTCTCCCTTCCAGAAGCCCTGTATTTATCAGAAAGTTTACTCTTCACAAAACGAAACAAAGATGGAACAGAGTTCACATTGACGGCCAGTAAAACACACTGTAAGCACTTCTAGCCTGAAACTTTCTTGTTTTCTGGTGTCAAATCCAAGAGACAGTATGTTTAAACAAGGTTAAACGAGTTCAGGATCCTGATGATAATTCTTAAGGACCTGTTGGTGCACAGCCAAAACCGTTTCTTGCTGGTCAAACAGTAAGCCATTTATTTTCTCTCCATGGATTCCGCCACCAGCCAACATTGTGGGTTGTGTCGCTGTGCTGACAGACCATCTTTTGGATTATAAGATAAATACATCCAGACTTATCTGAATGCAAAAAAAAAAAAAATCTCAGTGTGACTTGGTGAAGGTTGGAGTAACAGGAATAGCTTTGCCTTCTAAACTCTCCTTGGACTTTCACACACAGTGACCTATAAGACCTAAAGATGTTTTCAACAAAAGCTGCTTCTAGATGTTCCACAAACCCCACACCAAGCCGAGGCACTCCAAGACCCTTGCAGGAAGGAGAATGATAGATTTAGTTGAGTGGGATGGAGCAGTTTCCTTGATTTAAGTTTACTTCTGGAGTGATCTCCATGCAGTTTAAGTTAGTGCTGTCAGGGCATCCAGTGACAACAGAAGTGTTGAGGAGTGGGTTGTTTTTTTGGTTTGTTTTTAAAGACAGAGACAACTCCTGTAACCTCAAATTCCAAGGAACTCTAGAGCAAAACTCCTGTTTTTCCTGATGACCAGAAGAGAGTAAAGACTCCAGCTCCTACTAGATCTCAACCCAGGTAACCAGGGATCGTGGCCAAGTCCCTCCGGACTCACAGCTGGCGGCTTTGCAACAACTATTGTTTGTTTTCGGTCAGGCAGGGGAGGAAAGCCTGGCTGAGTCAGCTCGCTCTGGGCTCACTCCAAGGAGAGGTTGTTTCAGCTCACCAATAAGAGTCTCTGTGCCCTATAGGCAAAGCCCTTTGTGCACCCTCTCAACCTTCCTATTCAAGCACAGTAACAGTTTAACAAGATTGGCTGACATTTAAACGCACTATTAAGCTCCACTCCCTCCATTCCCACCGGACTCATGAAACACATAGCTCCTCACCAGTTTCAAATACAGCTCCACATCTTTCTCCTTCAGGGTGGAATAGACCTTCTCCATTTTGTAGGTAATACCACACTGAGAATCATCCAGGCTCTTAATGAAGTTGTCCCGAATTTCAGCCATCAGATTGGTAAAGCAGAAAAACGTGTCAGCTTCAGCATGTTCTGGGAGACAAAAAAAAAAAAAAAAAAAAAAAAAAAAAAAAAAGAGAGAGAATTAAAACCAAAATTATGGAGGAATAGAGAAAGCATCACTGACAGAGGCACAGAGACTTAGAACTGTTCTTATTCCATAATCTGGTTGCTGTACTGGATTCAAATAGCACAGCCCACAAGATTTGGGCTTGCTTGGTCTGGGACAAGATGAGACACCTTTTTTTTAACTAGAAATGTCTACAGAGCCACTGCAGATACAGACCCTGTGTGCAACACAAGGTCTTCATGACATGGGGTCACAAACCAGTTATCTATGCCCAAGAACACCATCTGCTCTCCCTGCCATCAGCACACATCCTCGGAGCTCCCATGAAGTAGAAGCAACAGCCAAAGTACTCCCATTCCATTCTTTTTTTTAATCAGGTAAATATAGTACAAGCAAACAAGAGCTTCTAAAGACATATTAAGTTTCAGGAAGTGCAACTCAGATCCATACAAAATAAAGAAAAACCCCTCAAAAATCCTCACTTCCTATGTCCTCACCGCTCACAAGCGCATTCAGTTTCTATCAATTTGCTGCGGTCCCCAGAACTCCTCATCTCTTGCTGTATTTGCTTTTTGGCTCTAATCAGTCAAGACAGAGTCATTTAAAGAGAGTCTTATTCCCAAACCAGTTCTTTATGCAGAGAGCATGTAGTACAACAGCCATTACTGAGCAGCCAAGAGTCTCTCACCTTTCCACTCACTGTTAGGATCTGTAGCAAAGGTGTAGTAAAGAGGCCCCACGATTTCATTCATGCCCTGAACGTATGCTATCCCAGGGTTCAGCTTGGCATAGATGAACAGGATTCGCTCCACCACTTCCCAGTGAGCTTCACAGCCGTTGGGCAGAACTTCATACTCACTCAGAGAATTAGGTGTGCTTTTAAGAGGAGAGCTCACCTGAAGAGCAAGGCAAGAGTAACGCTGATTCAGGGTAACCAACTGGCACGGATAGTTTTGTACATGTGACAAATTTAATTTTTAAGACACAAAGCCCCCCAGAATATTTGGGCAGCTTATACCAAGCACATAGGTGTTCACACAAACCAAGAAAAATAACTTGGGAAGCCCAAAGGCGCTGATGTCCTCGTGCTGGCTACCCCGATGAACAAAGCAGCCTGTCGTGCCAGACAGTTCCCCTGAATCACTGCACCACCTGAGCCCACGCAGTACAGAACCACAGCAGTTTCACTTCTTTGTTAGTAGCGTAAAGAACATGGAGATTTGCTGTGGTAGCAAAGCCACCTTCCCCAAAAGCGTGTGACGCTTGAACCGCAATACTCATGAAAGAGCTAACACAGATTTCAGCAGGTACCCAGCTCTTTTCCTAACTGCAGGTTTATGAGATCAGTTCTGGAAGATTATGTAAATTCACCTTCAATAAATTAACCCCTCAGTGTTTTGTTCCCATACAGAAAGGCACATGTCAAACATAAAATACTCACATCTTCCTGCAACTCCAACTTCCACCAAAAGTTCGGAAAAAATAACCCTTATTATAAATACACCTGTAATTCCCTATCAACCATCAGGCACATCATCTGGTTCCACAAAACTGTTTAGTCACCAAAACACACAGTATGGGCTGAGGTGTTTGCCCAATTCCACCACACAAGCACAGAGAAACAGAAAAAAGCCCGAGAAACACCCTTCCCCTTATCAGCTGAGACGCCTTGCCCCACGGACAGCCCACACCTAGATCTCACATTTGTAACCCCGCTGCGGTTTCGCGCCACTGTCTGTGACTTGAGCGTGGTTTGTTCCACCCGCTTGCGCAGCGTCTCAAACTCATTTTGGGGGTCCAGGATTAAAAGGCAAGGGTAGTCCGTTGGGCGCTGGAAGAATGCCATGTCGGGGTACAGCCTCCTAGGATGGATGCAGAGGGAAATCAGGCATAAGAAGAGGGAAGTACATGCCTCATGTTGAATGGGAGGCTCGGTTTAATATTAAACTTTGTTTTCAAAGTACAAAGTGTTAAACAAGCCACTTGGGTTCAGAAACCTGAGTCATTGTGCCTCACGTACCTGACATCTTTGTCTATCTGGAGAAGCACTTCATTATCCTTGAAGTAAGTGTTCCATCGACTGTCTGGGTTTGGATTGAGAGGCTAAAGAAATAAAAAACAGAACCAGAACCAGCATGTTTCACATGTATCAAAATCCTCAGTAAAATTTAAATCACATTTCTGCTGTCCCTCTGTCATCTACTACCAGCACACTGCTAACACATCAGGTTTATGTTCTTATCTCACTAGCTACGTTTAGTGTTTTCTAGGAAGTGGATCAGAACTTGTGAAACAAGTGAGCACCCAGGTTCACTTAAGAGAGGCAGAAACCAACATTTCCAAACCCTTGTCACCTGCTTCTTAATGATTTTGTTCCCAAATCAGGTATCCAGTCCTGGATCAACAAGATTCCTGATTGCTGCTCCAACCCGTACAACCAAGATGGTCTTTGTACTTTAGTAAGAGTACTTGTGGTTATTAGTTACAAGTATCTTCCTCCACCTCAGCTCTGAGGCTGATTAAGTACGGCCATCGTGCCCAGGAAGAAGGAAATACATGTTACTATGAACAAACTATCCTGTATCTGACCAGTTTTCCAATAAGACAAACTTAACTCCCCTTCCACACACAGACACACTTTCCTCTCTCCACATCAAGACTCATGCAAAGTTAACAACTGACCGAGAGAAGGGAGAAAAATAAAACACAACGCAATGTTCCAAGACATTCAAAGACCACTGTAACATCTCCCAATGTGTGGAGTGCTACAAACACGCTGGTTTTACAGCACCAAGGCCTCCAGAGATCACAGCGACACAGATGAGCCTACACTAGCAGAGAAGTTAATGTTCAGCACAAGTCATGGAGGCAGTTGTATCATTTTACAGCCTCTTCTGATCAGTTACTTCATTCCCTCCCCCAACACATACACTCTTAACAGCGCTTTCAGAGAAGGAAAAAGCCAAGGGAGGCAGAAAATAGCCAATTAAAGGCCAGCAGCAGAACCAGAAATAAGTGAGTCTCCTGCCATCGGTGCCATAGTCCAACTTGACCCGTTGTTCCGAGCAGCCTGCTCTGAGTCCCCCCATGGACCCAACATCCCAGGAGAACATCTCTGCGCTACAGGCCCCTCCTGTCAGCCTTTCCCTTTCCCCAGGAGAGCCGTAGCTTGGGCAGCTTGCCCCAGCGGAGCAGAGAAGCCATTTGCATCGCTGAAAACACTTCAGAACTATTGGTGCTCTGCCAATAATTCACACTGAAGGCTACTCTGACACGAGCACTGTGCTGGTACCTAGGAACCGTCCCTTCTGCTGACAGAGCAAAGTTTTCACAATCCAAGAACAGAGCCAAGAGCAGCCCAGGGGTCTGGAATCCAGTACAACAGTTTATAGCTTTGTGGGATTTTCTGCAACACAAAGGCTTAACAGCACTTACGTGATCTTCTAATGTCACATCTTCCCTTGAAACACCCAGGTTGGCTTTGGCGATCCCAGGCTGGATAATCATTTCCTTTAGGAACTGGGAATACAGATCCCTTAAGGAAGAAAAGAGGAATTTGCAATGAAGCAGAAGATTAAGTCAACATAAGCACCCCAACTGAGTTCAAATATATCTCTCTGGACCACCCTGCTCAGCCAGAAAGCATCTGATTTTCCTTAAGTTCAGGTGAAGAGGTCAATCCACCAAACCCAGGACACAGCCTACAGAACAATGCACTCCACAGGACGACAATTCATTTTGTGAAAGTACTTAGTTATTTAAGGAACTATTCTCCTTCTCTGCTGTTATAATTAGAAATAACAGAGCAAGTACCTATGTCCTCACCTCTGTTTCTTCAGCAAAGAGCTCCATAAGGCCTTCTCTAAAGGGAGGTAGTTCAGAAGTATCTGTACAGAAGACAGATGCACACAAATCACTATTTGGAGAATCAGCTATTATACCTGTAAGATGAGCAAACAAAATGCAGCAGCTGGAACTGGCCCTCTGAAAATACCAGGAGCTTCCTCCAGAAAGCCTAGTACTTCGCCAAGGGACAGTCAGGGATATTTTGGGGTCTGGTTTTCGACACAGACCTATTTGTAGGACTGATCAATAGCAAACCCGACTGAAATGCACTCCTAGCTTAATACTGAGGGCTGCTCTCATTCAAGAGCAGATGGCCACTTTCTATCATCCAAGGTGATGGCTGTCCTGTGTCAGTAAATGCTATTGTGATCGTGCCAATGCTGATCTGCACAAAGTACTGTCAACTTTGAGTGGCTTTTAAGCTCTGGGTTGTTTGTTTACAGTTTTAAGTGCCCCCCAAATAAAACACACTTAAGCAACCCAAAGCACCCCTCGCAAGAAACAAAAGAACCCTGTGCAAAACCCACCTTCCAGCACAGGCAGCGCAAACCTCCGTCGAAGGGGATTCCTATGGAACAGCAGGCAGAGAGGAAACCACGTTAGTTATCGCCCGCATCGCAGCGCCAGCCCCCGCTTTGCCCACATCACCCCACAGACAAGGCAGCGCTTTTCCTCCCCGGGGGGCAAGAAGTTTTCACAGGCACGCTACGGGGGTTACAGACGGTGCCAAACTTGCCGGGGGAAGGAGCAGAAGCAGAAAGCCGGTGACCGCGCAGGTGACAGCCAGGCCGCAGGAGCAATGAAACGCACGGGCGCCTCAGGGAGGGAGGGAAGGGTTCGCCTGCAAGTTTGCGGCTGTGCCCAAAGGCCAGGTGCGGCCTGACGGAGCTTGGGCTTGAACACACACCCGCCAGCCCCGGGTTTCCAGCACCCGCCGCTTCCCAGCAGCTTTTGGAGGGGGTTGCTGAGGGGCTCCCGCCGGACAGCCCGGGGCTCCACACCTCCCCCCGGCCCCCGGCCGCCCCCGCCACCCGGGGCCGTGCCCAGCGCGCTCCCCCCGGCCGGGCCGCCCCCGCGCCGCTCACCGCTGAAGCAGAGCTCACGGAGCTTGGCCAGAGCCACCGTGGGTTCGCCGAGCACCTCCTGGAAGTCCGCGATCCTGACGGGAAGCGGAGCCGCGGCCGTTAGAGCGTTCGCTACCGGCACCCCCCTCCGCCCCGACCCCCCCCCGAGCCCTCCCCGGTCCCAGCGGGGGAGCAGCCCCGGCGCCCACCGGCTCTGGTGCAGTCGCGACATGGCGGCCCCCGCGCGCCGAGTAAACGCTCCGGCTGGAAACCCTGCCCGGGGGTGGGCGGGGCCGGGGAGACCACGCCCCTCACGGCCACACCCACTCAGCGGCGGTGGCTCCGCCCCCGCGGCCGCCTCAGCGATCGTGCCCGTCGGGCTTCGCGCCCCGCGGCGGGGACCGGGCGGGGTTCGGGCCGGGCGGCCCTGTCACGGCACCGCACTCCCACCTGGTCGGCCAGGGCTGGGGCACCGCACCGGGGACTCAGGGTGAGGCGGCACCTCGAATCCTGGGGGCAGTTTTGGGCCGCTCAGGACAAGCAAGTTGAGAGAAGGGAACGGAGCTGGGGAAGGGGCTGGAGCACGAGTGTGATGGGAGCGGCTGAGGGAGCTGGGGGTTCAGCTGGAGAACAGGAGCTGAGGGGAGACCTTCTGATCTCTGACCTGCCTGAAAGGAGCTTGGAGCCAGGGGGGGTCGGGCTCTGCTCCCCAGGAACAAGCGCCAGGACCAGAGGAAACGGCCTCAAGTTGCGCCAGGGGAGGTTGAGGTTGGATCTGGGGAACAATTTCTTCCCCAAAGGGCTGTGGGGCATTGGAACAGGCTGCCCAGGGCAGTGCTGGAGTCACCATCCCTGGAGGGGTTGGACAGACACGGAGATGAGGTTCTCGGGGACATGGGGCAGTGCCAGGGGTGGGGTGGCAGTTGGACTCGATGATCTTGAGGGTCTCTTCTGACCAAAATGTTTCTCTGATTCCTGTCTCTGTGCTTACAGCTCCCAATGGTGCCTGCCTCCGAAAAGACCCCCCAGGCAGGAGCCAGCCCCCCACTGGGGCTCCTCAGACCACCCAGCACTAGCGCAGCACCGAGGGGACCCTGTGGAGCCGTCACCGTCTCCCAGGCAAGCTCTGGTGCCAACCACCTGTACAAATGGCAGCCGTGAGCGAGGCCGGCGACGATGGCATCCACCAGCGAGGTGTGTGGCAGCAGCCGTGAGTGAGGTGTGTGGAGACACGGGGCCGGGGGTTTGTTCTGGTGGAACCCCCAGGCGGCGGCCACAGGGCTGTGTGGACAGGGGACGGCCAGGCAGCGTGAGGAGCCCCAGGGAGGAGCTGGCAGGATGCCATCGCCAAACAAGCACTTGCGTGATGGCAGCTTCTTGCTCTGCCCCGCGCCGTGACATCACGCAGCAGCACAGCCATGTTATCAGTGTAAGAAACGATCGTCTTGCCAATATAATAGGCCCAGGCAGGATCTCTCAGCAAAGCAGGTTTTATTAACGATTTGGCAAGACTGGGTGTTCTGCCTAAGGGTAGGCACATGGAATAGGGCAAAAAGCCCCGGCTTATATCCCCAAAAAATCCTGGCCGCAAATTCCCTCCCTTGTTTCCCACTGGTTGGTACTGCAGGGTGTACAGACTACCCGCCACCTGCCTCAATTTACATATTTCATTCATCTAATTCTAACAATCCCATTCCCCTTATCAATCTATTTAAAATATGGGTTCCTGGCTCTTTGGCCACCCTTCCCCCTAGATTAACTTTTGTAAATACAGGTATCAGTTTGCATTCCAGGATTAGTTCGAAGAGACCTTGTTTTACATTAAGGGTTTACAGTCTGATGTCTCTCAGCCCTTCTCCCCAGCTGGGGTGGGGGGTCAGATGCCAGATCCGTTGTAAAAACAACATTCCTCCTTCAAAGGCTCCTTACATCGGTGACTGCCACTGCCGTGACGTCACCGCCGCACCTCGTGACGTCACGGTGTGTGCGGAGGCGCTGGGTCCCCGCAGCCCCCGCTGCCTTCCGGCTCCGGGGGGTGCCCGGGAGCGCCGGGTGCGGCCCGAGCGTTCCGGGCTGGCCGGTGTTCCCGGGGAGGGGGGGGAAAGCGGCGGCGCTTCCGGCGCGGGCGGCCCGGCTGGCGGAAGTGACGGCGGGTTTGTTGACAGCGGAGGCCGCGGCGGGGGGAGCGGGCCCGAGCAGGACGGGAGCCCCCTGCCCGCCCCGGGGAGCGGCGCCGGGACCAGCCGGGACTCCCGCCGCCCCGCATCGGCCGCGCCGGGCCGGGGCCTGGCGCCAGGTGAGTGCCGGCGGCCCCCTCCTCCACCCGACCCTCGGGGCTCGCCCTCCCCGGGGGCACCGGGCCTGCCCGCCGAGGGCTGCGGGGGCAGCGCCGCCCCCGCGGAACCGCAGGCCCCGGCAGCGCCGCACAGTGTCCCCCCCGGCCGAGCCCACATCCCCTCCCCGGGAGCACCGAGCCCCGGCGGGCAGGGCCCAGGCCCGCGGCAGCCCGGCCGGGAGGAGCCCCAGCGAGGTGACCTCTGTGCCTCAGGAGCGGAAAGTGGCCTCGAGGAGCGGGGCTGGAGCCCCGTGTGGGTTTCGGGGTTGTGACCAGACCTGCCTGCAGGCTGCTGAAGGGGCTGCTAGGGCTGTCAGAGCCCAGCGCAGTCCAGCGGTGCCCAGGAAACTGTCACCCAGGGGCTCCCAGAGTGTCCTCTGGAGCAGGTGACCTTTTGGAAAGAAAATCCATGATATAGTTTAGTCAGCCGAAGGAGCACCTTTACAGCATACAGGTACAAAGATCAACATGTTTCGCAGCCAGCACGAGTCGTCTCGTTTACGATGTTGGTCTCGGCAGGCTGATGAGTTTGGAAATGGCAGGTTTTGCTGGGCCACAGAATAGTTCAACATGCTCCTACTTCAGTTTGCCTGCTCTAAGGCAGGGATGGTATTTCCCCACACAAGCTGCAATGACCAGTCAATTAATAAAAACACAGGGATTTACGGCTGTAAGATGCCAGCTAAAATGACAGTGCAGTTTTCCTTAAAAACATAACCTGTGCCAAACCCCGCATTTACATTAAATTTGTTATTCTGAAGTCGTTGCAATCAGTTCATGTCAGCACGTATTGTTTGCCCTCTTCTTGGACAAGTCCCTGATGCTGGAAAAGTCAGCTTTGCCAATCATTTTTGTAGCAACAGCATAAACGTTATGTCGCTGGCGTGGAGCCACAGTGAGTCAGGCTTGGCTTTGGGCAGCCACCTGGAGAGAGAGGCTGGGAGAGAAGATCGGTGTGAAGTCCAAGGTAGCGAATATTGGCACAGGCAGCCCTAGGAGTGCCAAGTCTTGCGTGGGGGTGCAGCCTAAAATGCCGTAACAATACAGATGTAGCCCAAAAATAAACAATGTTTGGCAAAGAGGCTGGCCGGACCTGGAAGGCTGGTGATGGGGGAGAGCAAAGCTGCATATTCTGCAGCTTCCTTTGGGTCCATGGGTGGCGGGAGGGTGTTGTTACTCCACGGGGAGGGCTGCTTCGGGGTGTAGCTGAGTGTACAGGCTTTTATATGCCTCCTCCTGTGTCTCTGAGGGACTCGATTCCTTTGTGCATTAAGATAGAAGCAAATCCGTTAGAAAAATAAATTGGAAAAACTATTGGCAGCTGTTGTTCTAGTCACTTTTCGATTCCTGCACTTGAATTTTCAGCGTGTTTCACGTATCTGTCTTTGAGCCTTCAAAAACACCCGTGCACTGGACAGCTCATTGCGTGTCGCTGGAAAGTACTGGTGCCAGTCTGCCAAGCGGGCAACTTGCTGAGGATAACTATTAGGCAAATGTTAATGGTTTGTCAGCATCTCTAGTTCATTTATTTTTAATCAACACACTGAGCTTATAACTAGAGACAATCACAGAATGTCCCAAGTTGGAAGGGACCCACAAGGATCATCGAGTCCAACTCCTGACAGTATTGCTCAGTGCAGCTCAACCCTCTGCTTCCATCTCCCCCCACCCACACGTCATGTCGTGAGTCTAACTGAGGAGGGAGAGACCAGCTTGTGTTGTGTCATGTACAAAAGGTCACAGCAGCAGCTCTTGGTGCTACTCACATATCCCTAATAAATCATGAGGATGAATGCCTTGGTGTTGTTTTACTGAGATGGTTTAACCACTTTCTATTAACCTCCAGTCTGGGATTTTGGTGGTGGATCACAGAGAGCTCAGAAGTTAAAGCGCAGCTGATTTCTCCAGGGCTAGGATCACCCAGCTCCGTTGTGCTGGTCTCGGCAGGGAGGGACAAGCGAGTTGTCAGAGCCACAGGACAGCAGTTCTCGCCTTTTAGTGCTCGGAGCTGCTTGGACAAGTCCCAAGCACTGGCCGTTTCCAGCTGCACGTGATAACAGATTGTCAATGGGAGTTTGTTTTCAAGTTCTCCGACCATCGGTAGTAAACAGTGGAAGACACTGGCTGCAAGGACCTCCCGTCTGGTGGCACAGGGGAACTGGTAGGGACAGCAGAACGTGTTTCCCAACAGGTTCCAATCTTCCTGTTGATCTTGCCTTTCTGGAAAGATTCTCTCAAGGAAGCTTCAGGCAAAATTTGCAAGAGGGACTCGTTCCGGAGGTGAAGGAGATTAGTCTCCAAAGCAGACACAGTGCAGGACAGCATCCTTCCACCTGTGTTCCTTGATCCGGGACCTCCTGGCCAGCGAGATGATCCTGTGCGCTCAGTGGCCTGTTTGTCCATTTACACCGGAACGGGGTTTGACCCAGGAATATGAGGCTGGGGGTGCACGTGCTGCAGGAGGGGTCCAGCACAGCTGCTCCTCCATGGCTGAACGAGGAGCGGTTCTGCCCATCTCCGCTTTCTTTTTGAGAGGCTCCTCTGAGTCTCAGCTTAATTCCTTGGCCAGCTCTTTGTCCCTGGCACTGAAGTGCACCCTTGGGAAAAAAAAAAAAAAAAAAAAAAAAAAAAAAAAGTGTTAACGAAACACAGAAGCAAGGAAGAAAGGAGCTTTGATTTCGAACCTGTGCCGCCTTCAGTTTTGCATGGAAATCCACTCTGCAGCACAGGGAGGGATCAGAAGGCTGGAAGCCCAGGCTGCCAGGCAGGCTCAGTCACTGCTGCGCTGTCACCCATAGAGACCATTTGGTGCCCAAATTTGAAAGGTCACCTTGTCCACAGCCTTAACTGGTTCTTCGTACGGGTGTCATCACCCAGGCAGCAGCTGAACAGATCATCTGAAGGGGAGGAGGGAATGTGTCCATGGAAATAGATTGAAGGGTTCACATTAGGGTGGCTTCTAATGTGATTTGACCCTTTGAAAGTGAAATGGTGGTGTTGTTCTTCAGTCACTTCTGCTAAACACCTCCAAGGCTGCAGCAAGCTTTCCTTCACTGCCAGCAAGAGTGTTAACACTAGAGCCACAAGATTTTTTTAAAATAAAAAAATAGACAGGAATAGCTTCCCCTCATTGTCTCCCTCACTCATCCTTCTTTATCCTGTACTTAACATAAAGAAGGGCTGAAGTGTTTTGCCTTTTCCCACTCACACCTTTTTGTGGGAGATTTGGAATGGTTTGGGAGAGCAAGTCCCAGGGAGCTGGACGTAGAGATGCCCACCACGTGCCTAAGCCTCGCTTTAGACTGTGCTCAAAGGGAAGCCAGACTAGTCTGTGTGTTTTCCTCTGGCTTCTGATCCACTTCACGGTCTAGTTCATGGACTTACATGAAGCTTCTGGCTTGGCACTACAGAGAAACATTGAGCTCGAACATGACGTTTCACTTGGAATGACAACAAACAGAATTGCAGGCACGAGATGTGGGGCCAGCAGATCCCAGTGGGGCTATGCAAGAGATTATCCTGACAGTAAATTTTCTGGTGGTTTATCCAGCCCACCCCAAAGGAAACCAAGCGATGCGGTTTCTGCTGCTTCCCTTTCCAAGGGCCTTTGTCAGCCAGATAACCCCTGCGATGAGGAAACATTTTCTTGCTGTGTAGCCTCGTTTCCAAACATGTTTCATGTTAACTCATTCCCGCAGTGTCCCCTGGGGGTGGGGACACCAAGGAATTAAGGGCATACTGCCAGAGAGGCCAGAATGCTGCAGGTTCTTTTGAGGTCAGCAAATGATGGGCTGGAAATACAACTATCAACATCCTGCTGGTGCAAGAGCTTTGCAGGACACTTGCCAATGTGCCTTTCTCAATGCTGCCTTTTTTTTTTTTCCCTCCTGGTTATAGCTGTCCTGATGTCCCTGTAAATTCATCCTGGAACTTAATTTGAGGATCTACTGAATCCAAAGCTTTCTTCTGCTCTTCCCCTTCCCATAACTTCCCTCAAGATGGCATCCGATAGCCCCGAGTCGCTAATGGCCTTGTGCACCGATTACTGCCTTCGCAACTTGGAGGGGACTCTCTGCTACCTGCTGGACAATGAAACTCTCCGACTCCATCCCGACATCTTCTTGCCAAGCGAGATTTGTGACAAACTTGTCAATGAGTATGTTTCAGGGCTGTGGAGAAGCTGTTTGGTTTGGGAAGGAGCTGGGGGCTCAGGGAAGGGGGAGCGTAGTTCTCTAAAAAGAGTGATGGGAAAGGGGAAAAAATGTGGAAGAATTCATAGGGTATTTTTTTTCCCCCCTCATATTGGAAATAAGGATTTGCATTAACTTCAGAAGGAAGTGTCTCCGGGGTTATTGTATTCTAGTTTCTGTGGAAATCACCATTTCCACATAGGTAAACCCAGAGCGAAACAGTCACTGCTTCTTCCAAGAACATCAGTAAGTAAAGGAGCCTTCCCATTTCCTACCACTGAATCATTACATTTCTCTATCAAGCCAGAAAAATAAGAGCGCAAAGTGCTAACAGATATTAAATTTTAAGGCTGCTTCTCCCATAGCTTTACAAAACAACCTGTTTCCAGGGATTTATATAATTTGGCTATCACATTCTCTCTTGGCTGAACTCCTGCCCACAAAGTCTGGCAGAGAACTTTGGCTAGCTAATTTTCTGGGGGAAAAAAAAAAAAAAAAATTACTATCTTTAAACAGCTAGGGGAAAAAAATCCTGGCATCTGTGCTTGCCAGAATCCAGTTTGCTCACATACACAGGTGACCTTGTACAAATCTTTGCCTGAGATTTTCCTGAGGATCGTTATTTCTGTGCAAGAAGAGGTAACAGGCCTGCTGCCGTTACCCCAAAGGCTATTCTGGATGATCAGCAGGGAGCCCGAGTGTGCTCACGCGCTTGGTGACATTTTCTTGTAGCCAGTGAATCTGCTAGAGCTGTAGCTGAGCCTTTGTGTCATGCTGTGCTAACACTGTTGCTCCAACACAGGTACGTGGAGCTGGTGAAGACAGACAGCATCTTTGAACCCCATGAAAGCTTCTTCACCCTGTTCTCAGATCCCCGGAGCACCAGGCTGGCTCGGATCCACTTGCGGGAGCAGATTGTGCAGGACCAGGACCTGGAAGCCATCAGGAAGCAGGTGGTATCGCACCAACAGCTCCCACCGCCACCTCACACAGCAGCACTGCTGCACGGGCACCGGCTAGAGCTCCACACACCCCGAGATTCCCCAGACTCTGTCCTTCACTGGCCAAATTTTCTCTGGGGCAAAGCTCAGCTTTTCCCTTCTCTGCTCCTAGAGCTACTGTAGGGATCAGGATGGGGACACTGGTCTAGTTCAGTGACACGTAGTCTCAGTCTCTCCCAGCGGAGGGAGGGTTTAGCAAACAAGGTGGGCACTCTGCTTGTGAAGTCTTTCTAACTTTGATTTCCCATCTTCCAGGATCTTGTTGAGCTCTACTTGACTAACTGTGAGAAGCTGACAGCCAAGAGTCTGCAAACCTTGGTGAGCTTCAGCCACACGCTTATCTCCCTGAGCCTCTTTGGCTGCTGCAATATCTTCTACGAGGAGGAGAACCCTGGAGGCTGTGAAGACGACTGTTTGGTGAACCCCACGCGCCAAGTCTTGGTCAAGGACTTTACTTTTGAAGGCTTCAGCCGCTTGCGCTTCCTGAACCTGGGCCGCTTGATCGAAGGGGTAAATGTGGAGACATTGCTTCGGCCTTTGGCCTCCCTTGCAGCTCTTGATCTTTCTGGGATCCAGCTGAACGATGTGGGATTTCTGACCCAGTGGAAGGACAGTCTAGTTTCCTTAGTGCTTTACAACATGGACCTTTCAGAGGAGCACATCCAAGTGATCGCACAGCTTCGCAAGCTCAGGTCAGCAGATCTGTTCTTCCTTGTTTATCCTTATCCTGCTGATAGGGAAAGTTCTTTCAGGAATAGTCTGTGTGCCTGCTAATGGAAAGCCACCCACTGCTGGTGTCAAGTTAGAAACCTTCCCATGAACAGGCTCACTCGTTGACTCGCTATACGTGTCTGACATGTCTAAAGCCAGCCTGCATTTTGCTTGCAAAAGGACACCACTTAGCAGAAACTCCCTCTTGGAAAAACAAAAACCACCACACCCTACCCCTGCCCCCCCCCAAAAAAACCAACTCCACAACACAACCGCACACAAACAAACAAAAAAACCCCGGCATAACAACAAAACCTCACAAACAAACAACCACAAAATCCCAAACAAACCCAACCACGCTTCTCTAGCCAAACAAAAAAATAGCAGGATACTTGAGAGATGGCAAAAAAATTACTACAGATGTGTACATGTACTAACGTAACAATAATCACACTGTGAAACTCAATCCTCCAGACCACTTTTGAAACAGGAATGTCCAAAGTTTAAGCCTGGCTCTGAGATAACACTAAGAAAAACTCTTGAGCTCGGCCTGCTCATGTGCTCAGTGGCAGCGCACTGTGCACAGACCGTGCAGCCAAGGAAACGAGTGGTGTAAATAAACAGGCACTCCTGACCCAACAGTGTTGACAGTGAAAATACTTCCTGAAGCAGAGCTGAGACGATTGCTATTCGGACTTCACAGTGGTATCAGGAAACGGATCCAGGACTTTCCAAGCCGGAGAAGGGCCGCACTAGTCACACAAAGGATACCCAGCAGTGGTTAAGATAGTATGGGCTGTGCTGCCTGCAGACACTAGAGGGGACCACGTTAACATATGACTTCGGAGTCTCAGGGAACATCCTGGGTAATATTTGCTAAATCCAAGTAGTTTAACTCCCGGTGACTTGCAATGAGACTTGGTCTACAACAGGTAGAAGACACTTGTGAGTGGGATGTTGGCCCCTGTCTCAGGCAGCTTAGAAAAGTTTCTCCCAGGGGTCTCAGTTACTGCTCAGTGGGCAAGAGCAGCTCCTGTCCTGTATGGGACCCAACCTGCACATGATGGCTGCTCAGTTTCTCCCACCACTCCCTTAGCATCAGCTTTTCCCCAAAGCTTAAGCATTTAAATACCTAAGATAAGTGAAATCAGGGCAGAGTAATAGCCTGGAGTGGAAAAAATAAAAGATTGGGGAAGCAGACAAAAACCTGGAGTAACTTAATTTGTGGGATGGGACAATGTACATTTCTGGGGATGCAAAGATCCTCTAGCGCATCTGAACCGCCAAGCAGAAATACGCAGGTGGCTGCGGTGATAGAGCTCGGGAAAGGCAGTTCCTGAGCCTGGAGCGATTTCCTTTGTGCTGTGTGGCCAAATGATTAATTGTGCTCCATTCTAAGTAGACCTCTACCAGGTATCTGTGTGCTTCGGTTAGACACAGGGCCAGATCCTACGGAACCACATTCCTGTATCTTGTGAAGGAAATAATAATCATAATAAATAAATTAAAAAATAATCATCACACTTGCCTTGTCATCTTGCTCTGCTAGAGAGGCAGAAACACCAGCTAATGCTTTCCAGTCTCTGAGCTGCTCTCTGTTGTTCGCAGGCACTTGGATATCTCCCGAGACCATCTGTCCAGTTATTACAAATTCAAGCTGACCCGGCGGGTTCTAAACCTGTTTGTGGAAAACTTGGTAAACCTCACATCGCTCGATATCTCAGGGCACACCATGCTGGAGAACTGCACTATCCCAAGCATGGAGGAGAAGATGGGCCAGACGAGGTAAGGAAGCAGCAATTTCTGAGGACTGCTTGGGTGGATAGATTGATCAAAGAGGAATAAAGAACAGTTCCCTCTTCTAAGCTTCCAAATTCTGTAGGTCTAATTAATACTAAAAAGCAGGATACAGCTGTTGCTGGTTTCTCCTGATGCTAAAGACTGGTATGGGAATCAGCTGTGGTTCTTTTATGTGACACATGTAAGGACTTCTAAGAGTAATAAAAATTCATCCTACCTGCTTCCCATACATACCTGAAGTATTTCAGTTCTTTTCCGCACATGTTTTTCCAGGTGTCTCTTGCAGTGATTTATATTTCTTCTGAAAGGACTGCAGAGCCCTTTACACATTTTCTACATGAAACATTCTTACCCTCATTGAAATCCAGGCACTTCCAAAACAGAACATTTCTACGCATCAGTTTTCATAGGAGGGCTGAGTGTTTTAGGAACCTAGAATCTAAAGGCATATTTTCAGATTTGACCTGGGTGCTGGGCAGATCAGCCTTTGAAAATCCTGGTGCCCCTCAGTAGGGGCACACCCAGAGGTCTGGGTGTTCAGACCAGAACTCTGCCCTCCTGTTCCCCAAACACTGAAGAAAAGCAAATGAGTGGGACAGTATTGGCTCCTTTCCACTGCACTGATGAAAAAGAAAGACAGCACCAACATGAGCGATCTCTTTGGTTTTTGGTTTTTTGTTTCTTTGTTTGTTTTCCCCTCAGCATTGAGCCAGCAAAGAGCAGCATCGCTCCGTTCCGGGGTCTGAAACGACCGCTCCAGTTCTTGGGCCTTTTTGAAACATCTCTCTGCCGTCTGACACATATTCCAGCCTACAAGGTAATGAGGCCACAAGAATATTGGCAATAGGTACTTGGTAAAAGTTGTGAGAACATAAAAATTACTGCCTGCTGGTAGAGTCTTCTTAGGGTCTTGGGTGTGACAACTGAGCTCTGACCTTTCGACAACTACTTGCCAATGCAGGAAAACTGCCAGAAAACAAGACCTGGTCCCCACGTGGTTTTTACAAGGTTTAAAAAAACACGCCTCTTGGAGATGGGCATGGAAGAATCATCCGGCCTGAGGGACCAGGATGTCTGTGACTACAAGAAAAGGATTTAAGACAATAGGAGTCTTGCTTGTGGCCCAAAGCTGCCATTTCTTGTCCCTCTGGGCTAAGAAGTGACTCAGTCTCTTTGCTCTCATCCTGGGCCTAATTCTGGTAGCAGAGTGGAGGGAAGTTGTACCCTTTGACCTTCCAGATCTACCTTCAGAGTTCCCTTCTCACATTGGTTTTCCTCTTTCATCATTTCTTCCCTGACTCTTTTTGTTCCTCCATGCCAGGTGAGTGGAGACAAGAACGAAGAGCAAGTCCTGAATGCTATTGAGGCTTACACCGAACACCGGCCAGAAATCACTTCCCGGGCCATCAACCTCCTTTTCGACATCGCCCGTATCGAACGCTGCAGCCAGCTGCTGCGAGCCCTTCAGGTAAGCCCCATGCGAGCATTTACCTCACCCTGACGAGGGAAATTTCGCTGTCCCAGTCTTTTCTTCACCCTGGGACACCATATCAGGCCATTCTGGAGAAAGTTCCGGTGGTGCAGTGGAACTGGGCACCTTCATGCCATAAACATGTTTCTGCAATGCCTGGGCCACGCGTTCCTTGCAGGCGTAACAGTCTTGGCCCCACACAGCTGTAATGGTCACATCGAGACTCAACAGCAAGTCAGTGGCACTGAAGCTTCATGTTGCTTCTCTGCAGCTGGTGATCACAGCCCTCAAGTGCCACAAGGATGACAAAAACATCCAGGTGACGGGCAGTGCAGCCCTGTTCTACTTGACCAACTCCGAATACCGCATGGAGCAGAGCGTGAAGCTGCGGCGCCAGGTCATCCAGGTGGTGCTGAACGGCATGGAGTCCTACCAGGAAGTCACGGTAAGAGTGGCTCAGCCTCCTTCAGCTCCCGCGTCCTCCCTCCCTGTATTAAGTCTTCAGCCCCGTGTTAGAATCGGGTCTTTAAACCTCCAGGACATGAGCCAAGGCAGACACCAGAGGAGGTGTTGCCCAGATCTTCTCCTTGCCTTTACTCAGCGATGAGATTACATGCAGGGTTCTCCTTGTCCATGCAGTGTTCTCCAGAACAAAGAGAAGAAAATGATGATAGCAAGGCTCCTTTTTATCTGATGGTAGTGGTCAAAGGGCATATACGACACACAGCATAGACGTCCAGTACTGACTGTGGGGTGAAAAGGGTGCAGGCGTTGAGTCAACAGAAAGAAACACCACCCCAGCACGTGGTACTGGAAGCAAGCTGACGTTATACACTGTGGTACACTCCCAGCATGGCAGCTGCTGCGTGGAGAGCTTAGAGGCAGTGAGGAACTGGCTTGGGAAGTGATGAGTGTTGGGTGACCATTTGGCCATATGAGACCAGAGTGGCAGTGAGAAGACGGTACCAACTGAGCACAACTAAAGCACAGTGCTAAATAGGAGGGTAACAGAAATGTTAGTGGTCATAGTCAAACAAGAAGATGGTTTCAGTACCAAGCAGCAAGGAAACATGAGATGATGGGCTCCATGTTTTTGTAGCCATTTGCTGCAGTGTTTGCTTCCTTTTCACCCAGGTACAGCGAAACTGCTGCCTGACACTGTGTAACTTCAGCATTCCTGAGGAGCTGGAGTTCCAGTACCGCCGAGTCAACGAGCTGCTGCTGAACATCCTCAACCAGAGCCGGCAGGATGAGTCTATCCAGCGCATCGCTGTGCACCTCTGTAACGCTCTGGTCTGCCAGGTGGACAACGATCATAAAGAAGCTGTGGGCAAGATGGGGTTTGTCATGGTTGGTATGGTCCCAAGGTGTCTACTTATCCTTAATCCAGGCCAGCACAATTCCCTTGCAGGAGTCCACCAAATTCATCCAGCTGGTGACCCAACCGTACGGTGTCACAGGAGGGAGCTGGTGTCCCAGCACTGCCAGCCTCTCCTGGAACCTTTCCCTCCACATGGCATCTTTTACTGGCTGACCAGCACTGGAAGTCCTGATCTCAGAGACAGACTGTCCGTGAGAGCAGGGAAGCCGTGTAACCTTATACCTTATCTCTTCACTGCATCATATTATTTCCAGAGCTGGTACCACCTCATGACCAGCTCCTTCTGCATCTCCCCAAGTTTGCAGCAGCTTCCAAACTCATGTGAACCCATGTCCCTCACCTTTTCAAAGAACTGCAGAGGCCGCTGCTTTGGTGCAGTTATGCCGCGTTCTAGACTTAGTCATGCAGGTCAAAACCAACTTGACTGCAGACTTGACAGCTCAGCACCATGGTTCAGTTCAGTGAATATTGCAACACTGAACATAACCTGGTCCCACAGGGTCAGAGAAAGAGATACCAAGTAGGTTCTCTACAAAGGATCAGAACTGCATATACCTGCAAACCAGCTGCAGTACAGCAGTTAGTTTTAGTTCTGTGATTCTTGGACTGTTTCTCACTCTTCCCCTTCCTCTGCCCACAGACAATGCTGAAGTTGATTCAGAAGAAGTTGGCTGATAAAACGGTGAGTGTTTCCCCCCAAAAATGTATGCACAGGGTATTTTCTCCTCAGTCTGACTTAGGCACAGAGGTCAGTCTGGAGTGCCAGCTCAGCTTCTGTAACAAACACAAGACATCTCAGCTGATGCTGCAGGATTTCCTGTCCTAGGGTGGGGGTGAGGGGAATGTGACGGGGAGGCAAAAATATTAAACAAAAACCCACTTGTTGACAAGTTGAAAGTGAATAACAAGGTTTTCTTACCTCTGGAGCCATCTAGGGTGATGGCAGAGAGGAAACACAAGGGGTTGGTTTGCACTGGGCTCCCACATGAGTGAAGCTCTGCCTCTGTCCCTTTCTCTTTGGCTCTGTAGTGTGATCAGGTGATGGAGTTCTCCTGGAGCGCACTCTGGAACATCACTGATGAGACCCCTGATAACTGTGAGATGTTCCTTAACTACAGCGGCATGAAACTGTTCTTGGAGTGCTTGAAAGTAAGTATGTCTAGTTTCCTCCAGAGGAATGCTGACATCAGCAGTGGAAATGCAGGTGCCTGGCCGGGATCCCTGGCTGTGCTGATCTATAAGCAGTACTTCCTATGTTGCGCAAACAGAAAAGAAAAAACTTGCACGTTTTCTTCTTTCTCGCATCCATCCACTCAACCAGTAGTAGAACAGAGAAACAAACTTACACTCAATAAATCTTCCTCTCTGCCTTTCTTGTACGAAGTCTCCCTGAAGTAAAGCGGCAGTGAGTAGTGGACCCTGTCCTTGACTCCTTTCACATGTATCACGAACACCTGAGATCCCATGTAGCATCTACTAAAGAACCATTACTGACTACCTGAAAATACTCGGCCTTTCTAGACACGCTGTACAATCTTTCTCCAGGGCTGCTTGCTCTCAGTGTCACGACGGCCCTACTTTTGTATAATCCTGTTCTTTGCTTGCTTGCTTAGGAGTTCCCAGAGAAACAGGAGCTGCATCGCAACATGCTGGGCCTCCTGGGCAATGTAGCAGAGGTGAAGGAGCTCCGCCCGCAGCTCATGACCTCCCAGTTCATCAGTGTGTTCAGGTGAGCACCTGGCTAATGAACAGCAGGGCTGTACCAGGGTGAATGCTCTGGAGCTCTGCTCCTCAGTCACCTGAAGACTTTTAAACCTTTGGTGCATCAGCACCTCTAAATGATCTCTTCTCTCTTGGCAGCAACCTGCTGGAGAGCAAAGCAGATGGGATTGAGGTGTCCTATAATGCCTGTGGTGTGCTCTCCCATATCATGTTTGATGGTCCAGAGGCTTGGGGTATATGTGAGCCCCACCGAGAGGAAGTTGTGAAGAGGATGTGGGCAGCCATCCAGAGCTGGGATATCAACTCCAGGAGAAATATTAACTACAGGTGAGGAACGGAAAAGTTTGGCCCACTCACCTAGGAGCCAGGGTTGTCACGGGAAGCAAGCACCAGCGGAGAGGGGGGAAGAGGAAGAGCCCAGCATGGAGGCTGCTTAGAGCGAAGGAGAAACATCCTCAGGAACATATTTAGTGAGGGTTTTACATCTTCCTTTGAAACGTGTTACACAGGCTGCTGGAATTAGACACCTTGCCTGGCAGTTCCTATGGGAAAAGTGTGGGAGCCCAACAGAATTTCTCCTGCGTGTTTCTGATGAAATTGAGTAGTTCAGGAAAGTCATGATATGACAATCTGGGACAGCCTACGTGTTGTCCCCTGAGACTGCCGTCCTTTGCACCTCCTTAAGTCTGTTTGCTTCTGACGGTCATGTGGATTGCTGTAGCTTTCAGTCTCCTCTGGGGATTATTTAGACGCAGTTCCCAGAAATCCCTTCAAGGGTTAATGCAACTGGTGGAATCCTCCAAAGCCCTTCCTGTAAGAGGCTGTCAGGTACTCTGTATTCCCATAGTGCCTGGCAGGGATCCAGAACGAATGGCATTCCAATGTGTGAGCCACAGCGTAGACACATTATTGTTGTCAGAAGAAACACAGCAACCATTGCAGATGAGCAGCCAGCTTTGGCTGCCTGTAATTTTCTTTGGCCCCTCTACAGAAAGATCCACGCTGCTGGGTTTCAGCTGTCACGAGGAAACGACTGACAGAGGATGGAAATCAGATCTTGGACTCGGTTGCATTCGTTGCAGCTATTTAGCTGGGCAGGACATTTGTGCTGAAGGGGTAGGGCCTGTCAGGCTGCCAGGATCGCCGTGTGACGCAGATGTAGTCTGTGATGCAGGAATCTTTGCCATGCCCATGCATTTAGTGCCATGGTATCTATGAGCACAGGGTTTGTATTGCTCTGAGTGGCAAAGGTGCTGAAAGAAGCAGCTCTGGGATTTTTAACAATTTCTCCATATTTCTGTGCAGGTCATTTGAACCAATCCTTCGACTTCTTCCACAAGGGATCTCTCCAGTCAGCCAGCACTGGGCTACCTGGGCCCTGTATAACCTGGTCTCTGTCTACCGTAAGTTCCCATTTTGAAATCATGTCCACCGTGCTGTAAAAGTTGCGGGTGTGGATTTGAGCTTTTTAGCAGAAGTCTTCCCAGTTTAGCTATGTAGGTAGAGAAAAGTTTCTTTGAACGATGCAAGAATGCGCAGGCAGCACAGCCAAACCAAAAAAAAAAAGAGACTTAGTGTGTAGGAAATTCTTTCAATGTTTTGATCCTTCTGGCCATGCTCTTATGTTCTCAGCCATTTTTTGTCTGTTGTTTTCACAGCCAGGGCACCCTGAGCAGGCTGGCTCCTTAAAACAGAAAAGTTTTGTGGCTTCTCAGGCCACAGGCTTCTCCTTCCCCTCCTGCTGCCCTTTATAGCACTCCTGTGAAGGTTCACAAGGACTTGTTGTATTCTTTTCTCTGCAGCTGACAAGTACTGCCCACTGCTGATCAAAGAAGGTGGGATTCCTCTTCTGAAGGACATGATTAAAATGGCCTCAGCACGGCAAGAGACCAAGGAAATGGCCCGGTAGGAAACCAATGCACTATCATCAAATATTCAATTTAGCTTTAGTTTAGTTTTTATTCCTTTACATCAAATAAGGCTACCAAAGAAAGGCCTGTACTGATGTGTGTGAAGGGTGAGAAGTGAACACAGGAGAAGAACAGGAAAAAGAGGATGAAAACAGAAGACTGAAGAGGTGTCCGTTGCCAGTACACACAGATCATTCCGGGTTGACGGATGCCGGGGAAATTAGTTATAGAAGTGGCTTGTTGGACAGGGAGCCACATTGCTAATGACATCTTACAGCGAGAGTCTCCAGTCATCACTGCTCTCCATACTCGTGTGCGCTTCCTGTCCAGAATTGTTCTGGCCTGTCACTAAAGTTGCTGACTGCACTGTTAAAATGAGAGGCTTTTTCAGAAGGTGGAAAGAGTCCATCACCTTTGTGAGCTTCCCCAACTCACTTCGTTACATGACCTTCCTTTGGAGTCATTCTGTTGGGGTTTTAAATGCCAGCTGCACTTTCTAATCCCTGGCAAACTGAGACCTGTAATTTTGTACGTGTAGGATGAATATCAAGGAGGTGGATGTGGGCTGGGAATATGTGCCCTGTGGTGGGGCCAGTGGGTATTCCCCGGAGCTGAAGCGTTTTACTGTCCCACAACGGTCGTGGAAAAAGCTTTAAACTAACCCATCTCTCCTTGTCCTTGTTTTATCTGTAGGAAAGTTATAGAGCACTGCAGTAACTTTAAGGAGGAGAACATGGACACTTCCAGATAGAGGCACCCAGCTCGTGCCTCGAGCCAGCACTGCATCCAGCTTCTCTGATTCACTGTATATAGCAAGGACTCTTTCTTACCAGCTCGCCTGTTGGAAGGAAACTTCATGTGTGTGTGTGAGACCCTCAGTAGATGAAGGTGAACAGGGGAGGGGGGAGGGACCTTTTGCACAACAAAATGCTTTCCTTAAATTAGTGGACTTTTTTTGTTATGAAGTTTCAGGTTGAAGTTCTGTGTGTATGATTTCTGTATAAAAAGAAAACAACGAAGACAACTACATTATGTATCTTTTAACCTTTTTATTTTAGACCACACAGAGAGCCTCAAATGATCATGAGCTTGAAGACCTAGTTGTGTGATCGCTAGTGTGACATTTTTATTTCCCACTTTTTAGAAAATACCCTTTCGCTGTATTGCATGAGGTCCTGTAATGTCTGCAAGAACACCAATCCTGAATCGGTATTGGCTGCTCAGTGGGGTTTTAGGCAGCAATGAGTTATTTATTTGGTTAGAGAGGTTGGGGGACACAATACCAGGGAGTTAGACCAAAAGAACTGACCTTTTTAGTGATATTTGTAAATGGAGAAAATGGGGAAGAAAGATCTTTCCAGTCAATTCACTCCCTTAAGGTTTTTTTTTGTAGAAGACTCACATTAATGGAACCATTGCTAACTGTGTATGGGTCATTTGGAAGAAAAACATTCCCATTAAAAACCAAGAGGTCTGTTTTGTCCGCCTTCTGCCAGCCCACCCAGCCTCATAAGGTCAGGGATGACCAGTAAAACCAGTTACGCGTCCTTGGCAACACAGGGCTTTTCTCTCTAAGGGAGCCTGTGCAACAAGGAACAGGGTTTGTTCACAAAGGGCTACACATCTTCATTCCAGTCCTTCACCACCTTTTTAGTTGTGTTCTGCTTTATGGGGAAGGGCTACAAATGCCAGAGAGCGTCTTTCCCCTCTGCATAATAAGCTCTACCAGGCCCCAGCCCAGAGTGGCTTGTACTGCTCGTGCAGGTCCCAGTAACGGACTGGAGCTGTTCTGCTCTCTTTCAGTCTGCATCAGTGCAAGCCACGCTCGGTGGCAAACTAATCTCCCTGCGTAGGAAGCCCGCTGCGGCACAAATGCTGTAATTGGAGGTACTAAAGTCCTCTCCTGAGACTCGGGGGTCTCCAGGCACTTTTTGGAGGGTGATCCCATGAATTAGCACCTCTTGTTCTACCCCAGCATCTTCCCCCTGTTCTGGGAAGCAGAAGGCCCTGTTCTTATCTGACTGCCATAAGCACTTACCCGAGCAGTCCCGCTGGCGTCAGCAGCGTAACTCCGATGTATACGATGTCGGTGAGAGGAGAGTCCCGCTAAGGTGCTCTTCACTTCTAAGACTCTTCACCTGTAAAGACTCAAGAAGCCAAAGGCCAAGGTTTGCCCCACAGCAGCGTGCCGTCCATGCTTGGAGCCCTCATGGTTCTTTCAAATTCGCAAATCATCCCATAGAAGGGATTTAAAAAATGTTTTATGTCTGGTAGCAGTAATAGGAGACACTGGCCATGTGAGTTGGGACATTTCAGGCCTCTGAGCACAGCCTCGCTGCTCTTCCCTTGTACGTGTTGCTCTCGGATTTGACTCGCTGCTATGGTTCTTCTGGGTTCTTCTGATGCTCAGAGTTAATGTTGTCACTGCTGAGCACATTATAGACAGATCCTGGATACACAAACTGACACTTTAAATGACAGAACACAGCTGCCCTGGAGAGGTTTACCTTTTCTGCCAATATGGTGTTATTCAATGTCTTTTTTTTTTTCTTTTTAACCATACGTCATTTGTTTTGATATTGTGAGATCTGTACTTTTTTCTTTAAGTATTTTTCAAACTTATATATATTTTTGTGTCACTTTTGAATTGTTTTCATATGGTTTGCAAAACTTGACAAATTATACTTTTTTGCAGTCGTTTGATTGAAATGTATTTTTCTCTCTCTCTTATTCCTGTTCCCCAAGAATTTGTGTCCCTATAAGCTTTGAGACAGGAAAGCTTATTTCAAGATCTGTTTTCTTTATAACAAATGCTAATCTTCCTTCTAGATGCAAAACTAAGAGAGGCTGCAGATCCTGCCAACCAGCCTCGGAGCATTAGGGGAGTCAGGCTTTGCTCATTTAACTCTCCATTTAGTGCCACTGTCCTTTTGAAGTTGTTTCCCGTGGCAGTGCCACCCACTTTCTTCCTTTCTAATGCCCATGTAGTGAAAGCTCCTACAGCTAAAATCTTGAATCACGTGGCAAAGAGCACCCCAGATTCTGACTCCTTTGGCAAGGTGGGAGTGGAGCAGAAGGGGACACATCACAGATGCGAGAGGTGTCAGAAACCCGTGTCCCCAGAACGCAGCTGCCACACTGGGGAGACGGCTGGAGCTCAAGAACTCCTGTCTCAGCCTTGCGCTGGAATCAGAGCCAAACGATCAGGCTTTACACTGAGATTTTGGCACAGCTACAGCCAGGTTAATGAACAGCCAATGGTTTGTTTTGGTTCCAGCCGCCTCAAGACCCCAAAGGTTTGGGTTTTTCAAACCAATGCCCCTGTGAGTTCAGCTGTTACTGGGGTGTCACCTGCTACAAGGTGGACCGTGGTATTGCAAATTAACAAGATCCAAGGTGCAGCAAACGTTCCACACTGTAAAGATAACTGTCCTCACTGCTCACACATCCTCATCAAGCTGTACCTGAGCCTGAACTGGGAAAAAAAGTTTTCTAATTCCCAGCAACGTGAAGATTAACAGAGTCAGGCCAGCCCGCTGGGAAAGCTTGGCTTTCTGAAACCTGCCACTGACCCCGGGAGAAGGGGGAGCTGTCTGTTACACCCAGCTGCATAGCAGATTTTGAGTCAGGCCACCAGCAAAGTCGATTCCTGAGACAGGATGTTAAAGGAAATAGCATCCCTGTTAGAGTAATGAGCTTTGGCTACAAGCTTCAATGCCTTCAAGCCAAAAACCTTGTGAGTTGAAAAATAATGTTTTCCTTCAGTGAGAAGCAAACCAGAGAAATGTATCCTCTGCACATCTGAGTATAATCCAGGAATTCCAGTAATCAGGAGCTCAAAACTAGGTTGTACCTCAGTTTCCTAAGTGAAACAAGAGAAGCTGTTGCACTCATGACCTGAAAGCACTTTTTGGAGGCAAAGAGGAGTTAATGAACTGCTGATGTAGACGTAACGCTCAGGACAGAACAGGATAGTTGTCTGCAGACTTCGCATCAATATTCTGCAAAGGAGGGGAGGGCAAAGTGGCTGATTTTTTATGAAGGTTTAATGTAAAAGGGGAAGATGGATACCCTGAAATGCTTGACTCTGGGTTACAGAGAAGCTTCTCAGGACTTCCAGCTTTGCCGGAGCGAAGGAGTGAACCACAAGACTTAAACTCCACACAGAATTATAGGGTCAGTGACCAACCCTGCCTAGAAAACTAGAACAGGGTTCTATCTCTTAAATGAGCATCCAACTGGACAGAAGTTCGTAGTGTGTAAAGATACAGCAGAGGGGTTCCTTGTTCTCCATACTTGTCCCATTCATACTCTCATTCAAGTTTTCACTACTACATTTGCTTTAATATTCAAAAGCTTGGCAAGCAGAGCACCAACACAACTCAGTAGTTCTCTCAGAGACTGTGCCGACAAAGGGACCCTCTGCCTTGGCTGGATGTGGTTCCCTACCTGGCTGGAGGATTCCTCGTTGTGCTGCGGCCCCAGCCAGTGATTCCGCAGCCCTCGGCTCGCAGGGTGCCCGGTGTCTGCCATTCGCTCTGGAGTAGGTCAGAAAGCAAATTGGTGGGTGACTTTCCACAAGCGCTTCCATTTTACGAGATCTGTGGAAAGAATTGATGTACGCACCTACTTGTATGATGCTCGACGCCCAGCAGCACTAGACTTTCTCATCTAGACCAAGCCCAGAGGTTTAGTACTAGTATTTGTGGCAATTAGTAACGTTGCAGATAATCCATCTGCGTCATGGCTGCGATTACCCTGCGCTCTGCTACTGGCTGAAATCATTCAGCACTGAATCCTACCCAGCTTGTCACCTTGTCGGGCTCCTGCTGCGCTCGCTCTGGTCTCTGCAAAAGATGAGTGGGAAGAAAAGTCTTGGAGCTGTGAGCTTATTCCCTTCTCATCGCTTGAAGGCGGCAATTAATTAGCAGTGGGGCAAGAGCTGTGGGGACACCACACTCAGGCGCTGCTCCACGGAAAAGGTGTTTTCTTGAGACTGTTGAGGGAGGAGCTTTCCACAGCTCGGGTGTTAGAGGGCAGCTTGTGCTGGAAAAAAAAATGGAAAGTAAGGAAACAGCTGGTGTCCACAACAACCGTGTGTGTGAAGCACAGAGGGGAACGGTCGTCAGGAATGGATCAAAACCAACCCGGGGGCTGGATGAGAAGACAGTACTTAAAAAATGGAATGAGGGAGATTTCCTGCTGAACTGAAACACTTCTGCTTCAGCAGACTATATTTTGATTTCGTATAGTTGTCACTGATTCTCTCTGTAATTCTTTTCTTGTTTAAAAAGTTTTTAAGCTAATCAAATATGTATTTCCTTGTTTTGCTTAACAAAAATAACCTCAGTTATTATGAGTGAGTGTTTGCTTTTACTCTGTCCATTGACCTGCCTAATGTGGAAGGGCCTGGTTCGAGTGTTTGTTCGTGGTGAAACCAAGAAAAAAAAAATAATGCACAACTGTTGCTTCCTTACAATTCTGAATGAATTAATTTTTCTGTTGTATCCATTGGATACCTACTGTGTATTAAGTCTAGTGCTTAACAATGTCTTCTTCCTTTGGTCTATGGATGTGGTTTATTTAGGTACATTACTGGTCCATTTGCTGTCACATATTTCATTAAAAATGAAAGGAACTGCCTTGTGTTGACGAGGCAGTTCAGTGGCTTTTCATTTAATCGCTCCAAGGGATACAATACTGTTTGTCAATAGAAAAGAGGTGTGGAGGAAGAGCGTATTGTTATGAAATTATGTGAGGGGAAAAAAAAAAAAATCAGAACAATATTTGACTGCACAGATTGCCTCTGAGCTCTGTAACGGATCTGTGCCTTGCATTCCACTGCCAGCAGCTGGGTACTTAAAAAGACTCCAGCTTAAAACAGTCGATCTGCTTTCAGTCCAGTGTGACTTTCTTCTTAAGACCCTGGTCCTGCAAGGGTTCAACTGGCAGTTAATTCAATGGTCATTGTGAACTCTGAAGGGTCAGACTCCAGGCGGCTGAAGGAGGAACCATGTGAAACTGAACTGCCTCTCGGAAGCTGAAAATGCACCAAGTTGTACAAGTACAGAGAGATACCTTGGGCTTCCAGCAGCATGAAATTCCCAGCTGGAATGGCATCAGGATCTAGATTCGTCACTCAGAACCTTGTTAGTAGAGGCTTTCTGGAACTAAGCCTAATTTCAACCTGTTATTTAGGTTGAAAGCCCTGAGACGGAGATAAGCTCTGATCTCCGTGAGACAGGTTTCAAAGCTGTGAGAAAAGATTAAAAGCGTAACATGCACCGAATTATTCTAATCACAAAGAGAGTGAGAATGCATTCCTTAGGACAGATCATTGCAGAAGATCAAAATATCTCTATGTTCAAGTGGGTAACATTGTTACTACTCAGTTGCCTTCATTAAGCTTTAATATTTACACCTCTGTGCAAGGAACAGAAGGACACTACCCACCTTTTCTTTCTGTTTGCAGACAGAGCCTGATGCTGCTGTTCCAGGCTTCCTTTGCCACTCAAGGGGCAGAAAGATTTTTAGGATATTTAAAGCAGGCAGAGAGTAGCAGGGCCATCTCACATACAAACTCCCTGTGTGAGGTTTGACAAGCACTGATAGAATCTACGAGGTGTCTGAGGGAGGATTTCTGTAGGTCTTGCATTTATCTAGAATAAAAAGAAATAAAGGAGTTGAATAATTGCTGGAAATCTAGACTACGGTTTTTGTTAACATTTCAACACAGCTGTCTCAGGTAAACCATTTAAGTGACTGGTGCAGCCAGGTGCTTTCCTGGAATCAGCAGGTGCCACTGACTCACTTAGAAGAGACTAAAATAATCAGGAACACCCCATTTGTGGTCAGACAATAGCAAGGAATCAGCTGCTTTTCAGGTGCTGGAGGACAAACTTGCAAAGAATGTGATTTTTCTTTCCAAATTTTTACTGGGAAAGAAGGTAACAAAAGCAGCAAGATAAGTCTATGTTAAAACCGAACAGAGTAAACCCACCGATTTCGGAATGTTGACAGGCCTGTGGTGAGATTCATCTCCCCTAAATAGGCAGACACTCAAGGTGTAAATGTGTACATAGAAAGTAGTATTCTTGGCGCTTTTTTAATTGTTAACGAGAGATAAAAACACGTCTAGGGTGCAATTCAACTACTTTTAGCTGTCTGCTTTCGGATGAGGACCAGACGTGCCCGTTTCCCCCTGCGCCTGCCAGGGTTGTCCCACGACCTCGCTCAGGTACCAACACCTTCACCGCAGCCGCCGAAGTCGGATCAAATCCCACGCCGGCGGCCTCCTACCAGAGCTGTGTCAGCTGTTTTACAAGCTCCGTTTGCACTAATAGGGCTGTTTAAATGCGTTCGGCCAGGCACAAGCTTTGCATTTCTCCCCAGGGGACAGAAATCAGCAGGTGAAATGATCAAATTGGGCGAAACCAGAGTTAACAGGCAGCATCTCACCCAGGCAGCGCTTGGAGCTGCACGAACCTGCGAGACCCCTTCTGTGGCTCCCACGGACGTTCAGCAGCGTCTGCCTCACGTGTAACTGCGACACGAAGGGATTTACCCGAGATGTTGCTCTCCAGGGCCCCAGCCCTGCGCTCCCCGCAATGCCGACGTGAAGCCGGCTGCTGCCGAGGGGCCGTGGTGGGAGAAGCGGGGGCTGAAGGAAAGCACCTTCCTCCTGGGAAATACCCTGAGGTGAAGGGCCAACATGAGGACAGAACACGGGCAGGGGTGCGAGGGCCGAGGGGAGGCCCGTGGGTGCAGCCGGGCTCCCCGCTGCAAGTGTGATGGGAGCGGCTGAGGGAGCTGGGGGTTCAGCTGGAGAACAGGAGCTGAGGGGAGACCTTCTGATCTCTGAACTGCCTGAAAGGAGCTTGGAGCCAGGGGGGGTCGGGCTCTGCTCCCCAGGAACAAGCGCCAGGAGCAGAGGAAACGGCCTCAAGTTGCGCCAGGGGAGGTCGAGGTTGGATGTGGGGAACAATGTCTTCCCCAAAGGGCTGTGGGGCATTGGAACAGGCTGCCCAGGGCAGTGCTGGAGCCACCATCCCCAGAGGGGTTTAAAAGGCGTTTAGACGAGGTTCGTAGAGACATGGTTCCGTGCTGGAGTTGGGTTATGGTTACGGTTGGACTCAAGGATAAGACAAGGGGTAATGGGTGCAAACTGGAACACAGGAGGTTCCATTTAAATTTGAGAAGAAACTTCTTCCTGGTGAGGGTGGCAGAGCCTGGCCCAGGCTGCCCAGGGGGGTTGTGGAGTCTCCTTCTCTGCAGACATTCCAACCCGCCTGGACACCTTCCTGTGTAACCTCACCTGGGTGTTCCTGCTCCGGCGGGGGGGTTGCACTGGATGAGCTTCTGAGGTCCCTTCCAATCCCTGACATTCTGTGACTCTATGAAATGCAGGGACGGGAGGAAAGAGGCCCCTGTTCCCAGCCGGGGCAGCCGCCCCTGAGCCGCCGGCCCCGCCCGGTGGCCCCGCCCGGTGGCCCCGCCCGGTGGCCCCGCCCGCGCTTCCGCGCCGCGGCCGCCATGGGCCCGGCCGGCCGGGGCGTGCGGGCGGCGCACTCGGCGCTGAGCGGGGCGCTGGCGCTGGCGCTGTTCCTGCACCGCACGGGTGAGCCGGGGCCGCCGCGACACCCCCCGGGCCCGGCCCCGGGACACGCGGCAGCGGCTGGGGCTGCGCCGGGCCCTGCGGGGAATCACGGGCGTTCTCCGGCCCGCGGGGCTGTCCCGGGGCTGTGGGGCGCTCGGGACCCCCTTCTGCTGCCTCCTCCTCCCCTGCTCACCTCACACCCTCTCTGTCCTCCTCATTTCTCCCCGTTCTGTAGGTGCTGGACCCCCTCGTTAAGGCCAGAGAGAAAAACGCCAACCCCTCCACAAGGAACTACCGCTCTCTCTGTTTTTGGGGTACCTTTCAGATCTGCAAAAGCAGGAGGAGCGCGGGGAGCTGCTGCAGCCACTGCTCTTCATCTCGCTGGTGTTGTGTTCCGTCCTGCTCTACTTCAGGGTGTCTCTCATGGACCCGGGTTTTGTCAAGGCCGAAGAAGAAGAGCAGGTACATTTACGAACAGAAGAAAGTAGTTTGGCTATAAAATCTATAGGATTTTTTTCTTTTTCCTTACTATGCTAGATAAGAACAATGTAACATGGTTTCCGTTGCACTTGGCATAAAGGAGACACACACAGACCATTGGGAATTGGGCCGGACAGTCTCTGATTCACATTCTGTAACAGCAGGAGGGTTCATAGACTTAAGTGTGTCTTTTACACCATTAGAAATAAGTCTTCTCTTGCATCAGAGGCTGCAGTGCCCTATGGAATGTATACATGGCCTGTGTTACATTAACCACTGCTACGTGGTACAAGTGCAAAAAACCTGAATTGAATAGCAAGCTTGGAAGAAAGTGCTCCCTGCAGCTCTATTTATCGAACTGTTTATAGGTTTGTTGTCCTCTCAGAGGACGTGTACACAAACAAGTTACAGCGAGGTAAATGGAGATGCAAAGTTTCATTAACTGAGGGATATTCTACTCCAGGTTTGCTGCTGTATACATTATGTAGGACAAAAGTGTTATCAGTTTTATCCATCATTAATGCAAATGTTGGCTGTGTTATGAATCACTGCTTATACTGAAAAAACATAATTAGACATGAAGTCTAAGCTCATTTATTTTTGTCCCAAAGCATAGTGTTGGGATTGGTGCGGTATCTTATCCACAATTATTTGTGCCTCTGCGCAAACGTTCTTTGGATGGTTACAGCAGCCTGTTCTCTCTCGCTGTACCATCTGCAGCTTCTGTAGGAATTCTAAGGAATTATTTTGTTTAATGTTCCTAATGATAGAGATAACCAGCACTGTCTATTAAGTAAAAGGATCCAGACAGCTCAGTCATGCCAAGACAACAGCACATAAAACCCCCTTAGTCACTCCCTTTTTTTTTTTTTTTTTTTGTAGGGAGGCAAGAGTGAAGAACAAAGCATGATGATACCCCAAGTTCCAAGCAACATTAAGATGCGGCTCTGTGGTTACTGCATGGTGAGGGTAGGCATTCACAACGTGCTAGAAAAGAACAGGCTGAGAGATTTGCAAGCTTATGTTTTTTGGCGACCTCTTTGTTCAGCTGCTGTTGCTGTTGTTTTTCTGCTCTGTCGTTGCTGCTCGCTGCTCGGGAAGCACGGCAGATCTGCCGAATTCTGTCATAGGGTCACCTTCCTGCTGAAAAACTCACAGAAAAAAGTAAATACAACCAGCAAATTGAATTCAGATACAGCCCTGAACTGAAAAGTGATCCAAACAAATTGCGTAGCTAAAGGTGGAGTAGTGATGGTCACTGGCACGTATGCTGGTTCTCCAAGGCTGAAACAAGTCTCCGCTGGCTCATGGAAACAAGGATCTTCCTTTGCCATGGGAAATCTGTATTGTGCATTCTTACTGCCACGTCAGTCAGACCTCACAGTATTGCCAAACAGGTTATTTTGAAGATATCGCGATAGAGTCAGAAAAACAGTTGAACATGACATCTAAGAACTGCTGGTAGCTGTGAGCTTGTTAGGAGGCCTAAAACCAACAAAACATTAGCCTGAGTTGTAAAAGATAGCATGGAGGAAAAATTAGAGCAATCACATTAGCTCTTAAAAGAGTTTGCCTAAAGCCTTGAAGTGTCTGTTTTCAGAGCGATCCTTATCAGTTTAATAAAATCAAACATTATCCCAGCTTCCTTAAATTCCTGAAGAATATCTACCAGGAGAAGCCAGCTTATTTCAGGACACTTATTGCAAGAGGAAAAGCTGGCAAAACATGTATATGCTTCAGGGAACAAATCCTAGGAGGCACATTCATGCTGCTTTCCTCAGCCAGATCTTTCATCTTCTCTATTCCTGGTACTTGAGCCGCTTTCCTGTGCAAGTGTCTTGTATTCACAGAGGAGAGACACTTCCCTTCTCTCTGCAGTCCCGTAGAGACATCCCATCCCCGCACACCTTCTTCAATAGCTGTGGTCCTAGTTTTTCACCTCGACACTCTGCTCACGCTTTCCTCAATAGAACATCCTGGCTCTATCTCCCTCCTTTGCACACTGGACTTCCTATAAATAGGTAGATAATAAAGAAAATGTATAGGTAAAGGAGTGTGGGAGAGTCATTTAACCTGAATCTCACTCATTTGGATCTGTGCAAAAGGGAATCGCGATCCCCTTTGTCTTCGCAATGTTCGTGTTGTGCTGTTTTCTCAAAATTGAGCGCTTTTGGGACGGCGCTGCTGTGGAGGGAGACGATATTGCGCGACGTTCTCTTCTACCAAACAGGGAGCCGAACCAGCGCACTGTTGTGAGTGTGCGTTTGGTTTGGGTTTTGTTTTGCAGCAGCCCATGCGAGCCAAGCACTGCCAGCTGTGCCAGCACTGCGTGCGGCGTTACGACCATCACTGTCCCTGGATCGAGAACTGCGTAGGAGAGAAGAACCACCGGCTTTTCATGCTGTACCTGAGCGTGCAGCTTGTGGTGCTGCTGTGGGGAGTTCACATCGCTTGGTAAGGCCTGGAGTCAGCGCTTTCACCTCCGGGATCGCTCCTGGAACCCCACTGAAGGGTTTGTGTCGAACACGGCAGTGCCTGGATTGGCTTTATATTATTTTTTCACCCTCTTCTGCATCCTGGAGCTCAGCTCTTCTGAGGGACAACGTAGCTGATCGATAGTTGAGGAGAATCTGATAATTTGAGGTTCATTGTTCATCTTTGTTTTAAGATTAAATTAACAACAGTACAAAAGCTAACTGATTTTGCTTTAGTTCCTGTAATAGGAGTTTTGTTTACGAATTAAAGTACTGGAAACTCCAGCAGGGTTTCATCCTGCTCAGGAGAGGAGCTCACTGGAGATGACTGTCTGTCTTCACTGTCAGGGGAACCAGCATCTTTTAAACTTCTTAGAATCTAAGTCACTACTGGTGCAATCTCTGAAGAGTTTATAGTACGTTAACTCTCTGTAGTACAGGATTATCAGAAGCTTACTAGTTATGAATCACACTTAAATGTGCCACCAGGTTTGCTTGGTTTATGTAACTAGTTCTACATCTTTAACCGCGAATTTATGTCTCTTTGAATTGAAAGGTCAGGCCTCTATTTTGAACAGTCCTGGCACTGGCTGCGGCGCAACATTCTTCTCCTTGTGTCCTTCTTCCTGATCGTTGTATTCGCCATCGTTGTCCTGCTGCTGCTTGTGTCCCACCTCTACCTGATCTCATGCAACACCACCACCTGGGAATTCATGTCACACCATCGCATCTCCTACCTGCGACACTCCGAGCTGGAGAATCCCTTTGACCAAGGGATAATCCTCAATCTCTGGAGATTCTTCTGTTCATGCCACCTCACTGCATGGGAGAAAATCTATTTCCACAGGAACAATGAGCCTGTCTAGTCACAGTAGTACCTACCTGGTAGAGTCCCAACACGGCTGCAGGTTGCTGGGGAAAGCTTTGCTAATGCAATTGCTGCCGTCTCCTTGCACCCAACTTCAGTACATCATAAACTATGCAACCTGCTCCGCAACCTGTTCATCCTGTAAATTACATTTCAAGGATAGTCAGGGTTATTTTTTTGTATATGAATGACACTGTTAAAGATGACACACAGGTTCTGGGAAGGCCAGCAGGGCTGATTTCTGGACTGAGCAGAGGTATCTCTCTGAATTTACTTCCTTCTGTTAACTGCATCCACATCTCTCCAGAAGAGATGCAAGAGTCGTGTGAGCATCCCTGTTCACTTCCCCAAAGTTTCCCTCCCCTTCTGCTGCTAGGGAACAGCAGCTGTCACAGACAAAACCAGCCCAAATCAAGATAATTCCCGTGGCCTTTCCTCAGCGTAGTTCTCACTGTGAGAACGGCAGCAGCTTTTGTCAGTAGCGTTGGGCACGTAATAGAAATAGTTGAGAAGATATTTGGACAGTCAAAAGCAGGTTGCCTCAGCTTAATGCTTTTCACAAAGATTTGAGCTTAATAGTGCTAATGTGCCTGAGAAATAACTGTAAGGCACCAAATTCAGTTTATGAGATAATTAGCTGGTACTTTGTGATGCTCTGACCAGCTTCCTAACAGTTTTTTCTTTAAGTTGATGGTGCTGTTAACAATCCACAGACTATTTTGAGTCTTTGGACAGAGAAGTAATACTTGCCTGCTTAATTATTTCTGCAGATAAATTCATGCTCAGGGCTTTACTTGTCAGGACAGAACCAGCAGCAAAGGTGGTTACTACTTGCCCAGCTCAAGTAACGCTGTTGTAATACTACTACCTCAACATACTAGTAAAATTTTAATAAAATAATACAAAGTTTCAGTGCAAGAGGAAAAATTCTAGGCCCTATTTGTTTCAGTGATATGAGAGGGTGCTGACGGATTTCTAGGACAGCAGCGAGCTTGCTTATTTTCCCTTGTAATAAAAGTTCATACTTCGAGTTTCCATGAGAAACTAAAAGGAAGTTTGGGATGACCCATTTTAGCTTTAAAAACAGGCAGGCCGTGGTGTGAACTTTAGTTCTGACCCTTTTCTATTTAAAAACAAAGAAAGAAACCGAGCCCCACAACAAAAACCTTTGTTAAAATTATTTTGTGCCTTAATTGCTTTGGCTCAGGAACTAACACCAGCTCAAGAGCACGTCTGGCAAGCTGGTAGGATGCACTCAGGGTTTAAAGTTGAAAAGCACTCCTGAAAGGACAGTGTAGTCATTAACACAGCATGATAGTCCAAAACCAGTTGAAAACCAGCAAAAGGATCCCTTTTTTGACGAACTTCAGAGTTTGTAATCTGCATCCAGTCTGGTTTGTTCAGGGTAGAAACTCCTGACAGAGGGACATCAGAACACTAAAAATTGTGTTTATAACAAGGACCTACCGTCCAGAAAGGATTCTGCAGTTTGTTTGTGTCCCTGTGGCGCCTGCTCAGTACAGCTCATCTGCCACATGGTAATTTCTGGTTCTTCAGGTATCAGTCAAATAGAATTTGTCAGCAGGTACTACAGCTCAAAACATGCAGTTTTGCTCTGTTTGGTAATTCTTTTTTAAATGCACCAGGAGGGTAATTTACAGTCTCTTCACTTTACTGTAAACTATGAATTAAAATATTAAATATGCCTTTTTTGGTTCTTAATGCCTCTCTCTTTGAACTCAAGTTCCAGGTTTCGCATGTGCTAACAATCCGCTGCGCTACTTACCACTTTACAGAGGCCTGGACCTTAAGAGAAGTCACAGAACACACTGCAGGGGCCAACAGCAAGCACAGCATTACCGCACAAACAAGGGTGAGGAAAACATCTGTCCTGCTTTAAATGGGCCGTTACACTGCAAGGCAGAGCAGGACATTGAAAGGACATTTGCACGTGGGGAGTTTTCAGAAGCAGTTACACTTAGCTCTGAAAATAGGAAATTGAGGTTCGGCGTGAATTATTTGTTCTGCACAAATGTTATGTTCTTACCTCTGAATTCTGAAGCAATTAGACCAGCCTTGATTTAATAATGACGACTCACTAGTGCACCCAAACCTTACCTGCAGATATAGCACAATTGTGTTACTTCAACTTCTGTCCACCTCTGGTGAAGACAAACTGAAAGATTAATAGCTGTGCATCCTAATTTGTCATTGGTGTGATGCTTCATTTCTAGATACCCTTCCTTTTTTGCCCAGCAAGCTAACATTACGAATTTAAGAGAAGAAAATTTTTCTTATCAAGTATAATTAAAAGATGCGTTACCAGGCAAATGAAATAACCTTTAACTTAACTGATTTTCCACTATTAACACTGTTGTTATTTAGCTATCCCCAAAAAGACACAGCATATACACATTGATAAAATCTGTGGAGAGACAACTTGACTGCAATTGTCTGTATGTGACAGCTGATGACACCATGTAATATGTGCACAGACAAGTGAGAAGGGAGGGAAGGAAATATTACTGTTGACATTTACAGACAAAAATAAAATCCTGTCTGTTGAGCAGAATATGAGTAGCCCTGATCTGAAACATTCAGCTAACACAAGGAGATGAAAAGCTGAAATTTCATTATAAGAAAAGGTATCTTTATTTTTAAAAACCAATAGCATGTGCAAAGCTGTGGCTTTTTCATATAATTGAAAACAATAGTTAAGATTTAGCATCCTCCAAGAAATCAAAAGACACTCCTTTTCCTTAAGATATATCACTTGGATCATTATCAAACCCAAACATCATTATCTTGGTTGTGTTAAAATCCATTCCTTCTCTGGCATACATGATTATGACTGAGAATGGGCATAAAATCGTTACAAAGAGGGAACGCTGCATATATTTTATAGAAAATACGTAAGAAGTGGCCATTCCCTCTGTTACTCCGCAACTTTAAAAAGCTATTTACTTAGGCTTTTTGCAAAGAGTAACCTGGGTTGCAGCAATGGTTTGATTTCATTAAATTAAATCCAGCTTAAATTCCAAATTTCCATCTGTATTAAATGGCAGAAGATACATCCAGTTAAACATTAATTACTCCTTTAAGATAATTGACATCCAGTATCCCTCCAACAAAAGAGGTTGAAAAAAGCCCACAGTAGGTTAACTCAGCATGCAGGGAACTCCCTTCCCGGGGTCATCGGCACCACCAGTTCTACAAATTCTGTTGACTTTTCCGTCACCCGTGCCAAGTCCTCTCTGCGCTCTCTCAAGGTGGTAACAATCTGTTCACGTTTCTTATAGCAGGGGAATCAAACATCTAAAAGGTGTCTGGAGACAAAGTCAAAGTCCTTGAATATGGTCTGCTCCTTACGGGTTAAGAAAGCAACCTCCTCTGGAGGAGTAAGGATGGGCTTTTGCGAAGTAAACTCTTCATCAAAGTTGCTAATGTCGGTGGGGTCTCTTAAGGTGGGCACAAAAGGGGGCTTCAGAGCCCTGGCAAACAAGGCATCCCAATTGATCTCCTGGAAGAGAAGGAAGCGAACAGGTCAGTTTGACATTCAGGTTATTTATGAAACGTGAAAGTAAGAGGGTGGATTGCAGCACATCACTTGCAACATGTCTTATTTCTACCAATTAAAAAAAAAAGTAAGAGAGAGAGAGAAAATTGAAAAAAGGCCCAAAGTACAGAGATTCTATATGGCCTAAGAACCTTCTTCAGAACACCAAGAAACACAGTTACAGCTCAAACTGTATTTAGGAGGGACAAAACCAAAGTGCAGCTGTGGCCAGGTGGATCTGTGAACTTCCCAGCAATTTCTGCTGACATCCAGGTTCTTTTCTTACTCCAGACAGGGGTTATAAGGCAAAGAACCTCTGGGAGATGGGCAGTGACAAGGAGGGCTGGTAACACCTTCGCCTGGAACAGACGTTTACCCTTCCCCAAAGCAAATGTGTCTTTAACCTCAATTTCTCTTACGATTCATGTGTATCCTGCAAATGCAGGTGCCACCAAATAGACCGACTGGAAATCACTGTCACCACCAGACAGTGTCTTTGACTGCTGCAGTTTGATTTAAAAGGGGTATATGTCGATGGCTCGAAAGGGAGGTATATTTGTACACAGAGGAATAACAAACCGGCTCTGGAAGCTTATAGATCCCAGAAAACACACCTGGGAGATGTGATTTCAAACATGAACCAAATCACATATTCCTGAATATAGGAATGAGGTACAACAGAAGCTACCACTGAGATCTCACTGATAACTAACGGAAATGTGCCTTGATACTAACAGAAAGCAAATCACTCTCTGCAAAAGCATGAGAGATGAGGGGGAGGGATACTGTGAGTTCTTACCTTAAAAAAGGCCTGGATTTTAATCTCTTCTGCATCTTTTTCCCCTGCTCCCAGTCTACGCTCTGGACATTTCCGAAGAAGCTGCAGGAAATATCAGTTCAAAATTTTTTTTAAATGGAGCACGGATAGAGAGAAATAATGTTCCAGAGAGAAAAACAAAAGGAAGGGGATGGACCGACTCAGTGTGTTCTCATTCTCACTTTGCAGCAAGTTCATAATCTGCTAGTAATAACTCAGACCTAGTTCCTTGTAAACAGCTTCCCAACACCAGTAAGACATCTGCTATAAACTGCACGAAGAGTCTTATCTTAATTGCGCAACAGTGACTACCAGGTCACATCCAAAAACTGAAACAAGCCACCTCCACTGAATGACTTTGACATTCCTGCCCTTGAATCAACACCTCTCCGTTTCAGACTTAGCAGCAACAGATCTCAGTAAGAAGCGGCTTAGTCATCCTCAGACAGAAGAACAGCATTTATGTAAAGAGACGGAAAGGAAAAAATATGCGTAAATTTTAATTGTTTCCTTCATCTGTGTAGGCAGCTCCAGATCCCATCCTACTAGAGTCCCTCTGGATCCACTTACACAACAAAAGGAAATTCCTCAGGCTCTCAAAGACCTGTCCAGCCCATTACCTTACAGATTATAGAAAGTGCCTCAGATGAAAGGAATCGTGGATACCGGACTTCATCGTTGACAATACTGTCGAAGACTTCTTCCTCGTCATCTCCAGGGAATGGTGACTGCAATCGTGACATTGTATTATTTAATCCACACAGCACCCATTCCTCGCTATTAAATAGGGATGAGAACAGCAGGGAGTTGTATGGATTAATTAGTGTTTGGCATGCACTATAAATGAGAAAAATGTAATTTAAGTACTAATACGTAGTTGGCTACATTCAGCAAAATTTTATCTCAGGTGGCTGGGTACCACTCTCCCCAAGACTGTTCAGTGAGATCCTCTTAGAGAAAGGTGGTCTCACCTCACCAATGAGCATCTCATAAATGAGCACACCCAGTCCCCACCAGTCCACTGCCCGCGTGTACGAGACGTCCGTCAGGACTTCTGGAGCCAGAAATTCAGGGGTGCCACAGAAGGTGTTTGTGCGGTCTCCAAAACCTATTCCTGTAGGAAAAGAGCACTTTTGTAAAATGCAGCACACATTAGTAAATGGATCACATGCAGCCTCACCTTCTGAAAGCCGTCGTTTATCGCTTGATAATCTAATGTTGTTCATTGGGCTAGAGTTCTCATCAATGCTTGTAAATGCTAACAAGGAAGTATGAAACCTGAAGCCCCTAACAGCTCCAAATAAGAAACATATAGACAATGCTTAACCAGGAAAACCAAGGAAACTTCCTGCAGATTCCATTGCTCATTTACTCAAGCATGCATTTTGTGGTACCCTATATTCTGGCTCCTTTGAACGAACAAGCAGATTGTAAACTGCTTCATATGTTTCCTGAAGATCAAGGGACAAAGTCCTCTTTCCAAGTTCATCATGGCCAGACAGGTGAGGTTTTTTGTTGTTTGTTCGTTAGGTTTTGGGTTGTTTTGGTTTTGGTGGGTTTCACTTTATTTCTAAGCTGGGGATGAATACAAGTTACACACAACCACCTTAGTACCTGTTTTGTGAACACATTACCAAAGCCCAGATCCTAAACTGGTTCTGGTGGTTCAATTTCAGCTTCAACAAAGTCACTCACCTTCCTTACACAATCCAAAATCTGCGATCTTCACAAATCCTTCAGCATCTAAAAGTAGATTATCCAATTTCAGGTCCCTGTGGGCAAAGGAGAGGAAAGAAAATGGTTGATGAAGTCTGAGGATTGCCATCCAACATCTCTTTTTTTTTGTTTTTGCAAGAGGCAGAAGCCAGATATTAATAAAGAGAATAAAAATCTAAATTCAGTAAAGTCTACGTTTTGTTTAAATAATGTATTAGTTGGAAGATTCCCCTTAATTTATTGATATTTTCCCCTTAATGAAAGGCTCACAAAGCAGCTTGGAGCTGGATGGGGCTTATTCATCTGGAAAAGAGCATCCCACAACAGCATGACAAATTACTTGACTATCACAGTAAAAAAGAAAGCAGTGACTTACAGGTGCCCCCCAGAATGTATTGACATGTCACAGAGGATGAATCACCTGCAACATGTCAGATGAATAGCTTCTAGATGACTTTCTCTACTGTAAGCACGATGAACATGCTGATAGCAAAAGGCAACGGGGGAAAATAAAGACAGAAAGAAAGATTAGAAATCCCGGCAAGATAGTGAGCTCCAGACACATAGCTACAGGAAAAATAAACTTTCAAGTTGCTGAACTGTCTTATACTTGATTCTTTGCTGCATTACCTATAAACAATTTTCTTCTCATGCAAGAACTGGAGCCCCAAGACTACGCAGGCTGTATAAAACCTAAAAGGAAGAAACAGTTATCAGGAAATACATATGAGAATCAAGTCCAAAAAATTATAGTGCCTGGAAACTAGACTAATTCTAACTCACCGTGCCACATGCTCCGGAAAGACATCTTCATGGATGCGCATCATAAGATCACCACCTGGAGTGTATTCCATCACAAAACAAGCATGATGAGGTGTCTGGAAACACGCAAACATGTTCACAAGGAATGGGTGATCAGAAGAATTGACCACTTCGAATATTCGCTTCTCACAGTTCAAGCTGCCAGGATTCAAAGAATGAAAACGTCAGTGTTAAAACTTGGCAGAAAAACCTATTTGAGAAAGAGAGAATGAAAAAAGAAATCTTTACGTCTTCAGTTAGAGAAATAAAAAGTGCGGGCTAATGTAATATTTATCTTGCATACTTCCAAACCTTGAGGTTTAGAGTGTTCTTCAGGTGTTATTCCAGCAGAAGCTAGAAAGCAGCGCTGTTATAAGTTTCCTTCTTCCTGGTTTTAGTTAGCCAAGCCTTAAGGTCACATTTAACCTTAATAATACCATGACCAGTACACACCATACCTGCTAATGTTTGATTACAGGTGTGTTAATGTAGACTCTGGCAATAGCACCATCTTGAAACAAAGCTCACCTATCAAGTTCATCTCTACTAATAATATCTTTTTTCTTCAAGGCTTTGATAGCATACAGCTTCCCAGTTGGCTTGTATTGGGCCAGCAGCACCTGAAAGAAAACAGAAGAGCTGTACTTGCAAGAAATCTGTTATTTCCTTATTGGATTGTCTCCCATTGACACACATTATTTCCATCCACTCCAGACAGTCATTCTCAAAACCAAGCTCAAGTAACTCTAGAAATGAAGCACTTTTTTCTGCTCCTTGTGCTGCAGCAGTCCAGAAGGTTGTCAGTGTAAGTTATATTTTCACAAAGAGCAGTATCACAGCTTTATGAGCACTTCAGAGCTCCCACAGCAAGAAACCACACACACAGTTTTTGGGAATGGAGCTATTCCACTAGTGCTCATAATCACACAGGAATGGCAATGGTGTGCTTTATGAAATAACTTAGCACTCCCTGGACGGTTTTCTCCAGGCTTCGAAGCCACAAATCTCCAGGAGTTTTGACTGTTAACAACAGTTACCACCCACTTGTGTGGTTGGGCTGGGTTTGTTTTGTATATCTGCATTGCAACAAATCTCTTCTGTACTGCAACGTTCCTATTCAGACTTTGAGGCCCATCTTCACAACCACAGTCCCATCACCCTCCTTCAAAGTGTACACTTCCACACTACCTTCCCAAAGTGGCCACGTCCCAACATAGCGATGCAGTGAAAATCCTCAAGCTGAACTGTCCTTTTCCTGCAGACAAAAAAAGAAAAATTGCTGAGATAACACCCAAAAGATGCATGAATGGATAGCAAAGGAGTGTGTATTTGTGTTAGGGGAAGAAGCTCTATATAGCAAAAGGAAAGCAAACAGCTGTGTCAACCGCTCCTCGCCTAAGCTGAAATCTTGAAAACTTGGGCTTGCTGCTGCTGTTCTGTCACCAAAGGAACAGGAAACCATAACGTAAGGAAACTGGTCCCAGTGGCAGCACTCTGCCATCTGTACTGGTAACGGGAGCAACAATTCTGACTCTCCAAGGCTTGCTTTCTCCATTACGATAACAGGATTAGTTTCCCCTGCGTCCCCATCCTTGGGGTAGTAAAATTGAATTTTGCCTACACTCCTTTTAGCAGGCTCAACAGCAATTGTGTTAATCAGACATGAACATGTACATGAAGTGCTAGTAGGATAAGGGCATAAGCAGAAGTTCTCAAATGTGAATTGGAAATGAACACGGTGAGACAACAGACATAAGATGTTGCTAGAAAAAAGGTAGCTGAATGAACAGATGCTATAAAATGTTATGGCAGCCACAAGGTGTTACCAAGGAAACTCAGGCTCCAGAATTGCTTGGAAAGAATTAAAAAAACCCAGACAAACAAAAAACCAAACCCACAGCCTAAATGCTTGAGTCCAGGATCATCTTTAAAAAGCACTAGACACTCCATACTCCTCCAGTAAGTGAAATGAAGGACTAAGTATCTAGTCGTGAAGGACTCAGCTCCTTCTTCAGCCTTCTCAGAGAGAAGGGAGGTGGGTACCAGACTGTAACCTGACTACATAGTTTTGAAGATGGGACCCCTCAAAAATGAAGATGAAATTATGAACATAATTCTGTGATCTGAACTGCAAGATCAGCTTAGAAAAATTTTGCTGTTTGTGCTTTTTCGGTCAGTATTTGTTCAACAACAGTAATTTTTTTACTTGCCCTTTTTTGGTATTTTTACTGCTGTGCATTCTTGTTACATACAAATTGTGACTTTATCTTCTACTAAAGTAATCTATTACATTGTAGTGCACAATCTATCACTACACCACGTATTGGGGTTAATAAACAGATAATGCACAGCAGACGTTTGGACAAGTAAAGTTCAGAGCAGACTTCTCACCTACACTCAGCACTAAGACGCTGCTGCTGAGAAACCAAAACAGACCTTGAGCAGAATTTTAGAGTGTTTGCTCAAAAATTTCAGCCCAGTGCCTCTTTAATCTGTGACCCAAGACAGCCCATGCTGCCCACAGTTACCTTGGAGATGCCGGGACTGGAAATTCTGTTAGAGCAGAGCCGCAAGACTTCTCAACATGCAGCCTCTTCAGACACTACGAACAGAAAGAAAATTACAGTGCGTCAACCTCTGGATCACCAAGTCAGACCCGAACACCCACATCCAAATTTTCTCCTCTGTCACGACCCAGCATAACCGCAGACAAGTTCTTGCAGTTGGTCATTGCCTCTGCTTGGAGGGAAGCAGCATAAAAACTGATTGTCCTTGGTCACACAAAACTATTCCCATGTATAATATTTTTTGATAGGGTCAATCCCTTTAAAACCAATGCTTTTAAAAGTCTAGGATAAAACATTTCCTTTTAATAAAAAGGCACCTCATGTCCCAAAGAGTCACAATTATCAGAGAATACAGTTTCCTGTCACCAAAGCCAAATGAGAAAGGGTAAGATGTGGCAACTATTACACTACTCAAAACAATTTTCCTGCTTGCTCCTGTCAAAAGTGTAGAGCTCTTCTTGGTTTTGCCCAGTTTATTTAATGACACAGAACTTCATTTGCTCCTAAAAGCCTGCTGACCCTCCTTCTCTGCTTTGTCTATGCAGTCATCTGCTCTGTACTCTTGCTCTGAACTCCCAATGTTGACCTACCTCACATTTTGCTCCTCCAAGAAAAGCAACTTATAATAAAAAAAGAAGAAAAAAAAAGAGGTGCAACACTTTTGTGAAGACTCCATGTCAAAACAGCTCACTGGGTTCTGAATCCCTGGAGATGAGCAGCAAATGAGGTGCCGCCTGCCGAAAGTACAGTTAATTCCTTCAGTAATAAACAATTAAGAAGAACCAGGCCCTGAAAGAACACCAACCACCAAAGAAAAGTCTCCCTATTAGCCCAAATGATTACCGGAGAATCTGCAGGAGATGGTGTTGATTCTTTGGAGCTGGCCATCAGAAAAAGACGTGGAGGCTTGGGTGGTGCTTCGTCAGCAGAGGTAACCTTAGCCCCAGGAAAGCCACTGCATTTGTAAGACAAATTGAAGGAGATCACCTTAGGGCAGAACACTGTACACAGACACCTCTGCAGCGCCTTTGCTCTATGAGCAAAGTTTAGGTCAGTCCAATACACTGGACAACAGGACTCTCTGATTCACACAAGTCAGTGAAGTATCATCAAGATGCGCTTTTCTAAATGAATGAGAAGAATATAAGCTATGAAGTTGGTGATAGACTCGCATTCCAACAAGAGCTCTCTGATGCTATAAAATTTATAAAACATAGGTGTGTAGAAATAAGCCATTATGATCAAGAACTTTAAGGAAGTTTTAATTTTAATAGCAACACAGAAGTTGATTTATTTTTCTTTTTTAGGTCTTGAGAATCAGTGGGAATAGTCTCTTTTAGAAAATGACTAATTCTCTAAAAACTAATTCCAACAACTAAAAAAAAAATCTGGGGGGAATTTTCTTTTACAGCATATTTAAAAGCTTAGCTATGTGCCTTCTGAGTGCTACATGAAAGCAGAGTGTACTCTGACCACAACAATCACATTGTGACCTTGCATAGAGTTCAGTTACTGTACTGGTGAAGACATTTAATGAGTGGATTTTTTTTTTCTTTACAGCACAGAAACAGTACATCTTTTTGTCTGTATAAGATAACTTTTCAAAATCTGCTTTTGTGTTTTGGTTTGGGTTTTATTTTGTATCACGGTGTTTACTTATCACCACTTTTATGCCCACAGATCTCACTACAGAGGAAAAAAAAGCTGCTGAAGTTCCCCTCGCTCTGGAACACACTGCTTGTTAGAAAAGCAATTCTGGAAATTGGTCTAACTGCTAACGATAAATCAGAGCTATTGAACAACCCACTAAACCCACATCATTTCAGGCAGCATTGGCTTTTCTTAAAATACTGTATTAAGTTCCACAGATACATTTTTCTCTTCAGTATCTTCCTCTGCCTTAATAAGGTGCAAGAGAGCTTTAAGATTTACCCTACACCCTCTCCAGAGTGTCCCCCAGCAACACCCAGAACATGACCTACCTGCTCAGTTTGGACACTGAATCAACGCGACTTTGCGGGGAGTCTGGAGAGAAGTCTGTGTGAATGGGATCGTGGAGCGGGGGACTCAGAGGGTTCATGGAGCTACAGGGAGGGAGGAAACTCATCATCAGGCGACCCCAGGCAGCAACATTTATGTTCATTTGAGGAGCTCGGAGAAATTCCTTCCCTGGAGGAGCCAGAGTCAAAACACCAGTGAGATTACAAGGCACAAATTACAATCTCACGTACTGTTACTGTCACGTATTGCTTTCACCTAAACATGCGTGAGTTACTGAAAAAGGCAGCCCATCCTAGGGAGAATGGGCTTTTTTTTTTTCAGGGAAGAAAGTTTAATAATGATGATGAAACAAATCTATTATTTCACCTAAGTTCAGCTCTATATAATATCATAACAATCCTCAAGTAGAAATTGCACAAAACATTAGAAATTTATTTTAAGTCAAGTTTTCTCCTATTTCAACACTGCATTTTAATCATGCAGCCTGTTAACAGAAAGTTTCTGAAAATGTCTTAAAAAGAGTAAAGCATTTGGGATGTTTTAATAATTTTTACTACTTCCTGAAGAATATAAATATAAAATCTCATTTATCCCCACTGCCAGGAGTTCTCAGTATGTAAAGTCTTACCTTATTCAGCTTCACAAGAAAGAATTCACAGAGAAAAAAGAAAGTATGCAAGTTATTCCAGTTCCTAATCTATTAATCTGAGATACCAGCTCTAAAGACCTGACAGACAATCAGAAGCCTGTTTGTACTACAGTCTTCTATAACGAGTTTTCCAGAAAACCTTTCAATATCTGTTCAGCAGTAACAGCATTGCTGGTTAAATTTGTGCAGCTCGCATCCTGGATCTTGCTAAGAAATCTGTTGAATAACTAGCAATTACATCCTCCTAACAATGTTAATTGTGAATAGAAACACGGCAACAATATCACATTACACACCACTCTGCCTGCTCTTTTTGTGACTGAAGAAACTTTCACATTCTAATAAAGTCCACCTACTTACACGCAGTAATTAGCAAGCATTTTAATGTCTCGCCAATTTAAAGGAATTGTGCAAAACCCTGCCCTCCACACCCTGGACAGTAAGCAGCCAGCTCTCTAGCAGCTTACCTTTCTGTTTGGGGAAAATGCGTTTCTGTCGCTGCAGTTTTGGCTTTCTTTCAATGACAGGATTACAGAACATCACCTGTCAGAGAAGCAAAGGGGATTTGTCAGGATTTTTCATTTACACTGTGAACACAAATTTTCACACATGCCTGCTCTCTCATCAAATTCTCCATTCATATCTGTTTGGTAAATAAGGAGTCACCCCCGTAGACTTCAGACTGCGTTATTCTAGCTTTACCCTCTAAACATCTGTTACTTCAACTGTGGTTTTAGACACTTTCTGCTACCTGAAATGCAGAAAACCCCCAGAATTAAGACCAATTCATATCCCAAAAGAAATTAATCTAATTTGTAAAGCCATGCACAAAGAACACAGCCATTTGTAGGGTAAAAAACCCTAGTAGTCTATGGCACAGAAGTAAAAACAAACCAAAACCAACCCCCAAAAAACAAAACCGGAACAAACAAGAAGGCAGGGAGAGGAGGCAAATTTTAGTACATGAGGTCAAAATCCCACTTTTGGAAATCACAACACAAAGCAGAAAGTATTGTGGCTTGTAAGGGATTATCTGGATGATCTGTTCATTGATGGTACTTCAAACTGTTATTAGCCTCAGAAAGATGATAAAATAAGCATACCCAGAAGGAATTTTCATCTCTGATTCTACATCTCTGTGACTCAATTCTGACCATTAAGCCATGTGTTTAATTAAAGAGTCAATGACTCATAATGAAAGCAAATAAAAACCAATGGATTTCAAAGCACACACACAATTAATTACAGTGGAACAGCTAAAGAGTCACTCCGGGCTATGGCATGTGTACATCTGTTACATCATGTTCCTTGTTCTTATATACGATATTCATGCAAAATGGTTTCAGGTGTCATTCTACCCTTCTAGGTTATTGCTCCTTCCACTCCTTGTATCCTGGGTAGAATAACTGCTTTCAGGGCAGGCACCCTAAACAGAGAGAGTTCTCTGAAAAATACGCAAAGCTGACATGTGTACCTCTGCAAAAAGCAGTCCTTGGGGTTCAAGGGAGAGGCACATCCCATGACGTTCGTTATCAAGGAAATCATCCAAACGTAAAAACTTCACCGCACACAGTTCTCTCCAGTCCCTCCAATAAATTGCAATTTCCAGCTCACGAGACTGGTGGGATTGGCGAGTAGTGAGGGAGGAAAAAAAAAAAAAGCAGAAGAGTTACATACTACTCCATGGTCTGGAAATGGCACATGCATACACACACACTATTGTTAAAAAAAAAAAAAAAAAAAAAAAATCAGCAAACTAAACAGTATGCATAAGGAACTTCTTTAATCCTTCTGTTCCCTGCTTTCTCTGACGTTTTCAGATTCTCTTAGCTACAGACCCTCTTGGAGACGGCTGTCTTGGCTCCCCATTTCAGAAATCCCTGTGAAAGCCACTTTGCTGGTAAAATGAAATAAAACTGCTCAGATAAGGAAAGGACAACAGATGCTGTTTAGGCTGAATCTCTGCCAGAGATGCACTGCCTTCAGGGGAAGACTAAGATAAGTGGCACACGGGGACCGCAGCAATAGAGAGTTGAATGAAGCAGAATGGCAGCTAAACAAACAAATCAGGTAAGGTGAAATGGAAAAACAAACACAACACAGGGAACCTGGTGCAGACTTACCCGATCCAGCTCAATGACAAAGCTCTGGTCCCATGCCTGGTTATTAACTGGTCCCCAGTTTGTTTGGCCAACCACTTTATTGTCCACTTTGAGCACAGCAAGGACCTCATCTGCACGAAGGAGAAAACACAGATTATAATCTTTTACCAAAGAAAATCTCTCACACTGAAGGTGAATATCCCAATCAAATGTATTTTCCAGGAGAGTACTAGGAGGACCAGGTATAATGCAACTCGTTCTCTCTCTTAGTTTTGCAGAAACCAGGTTTCTTGTAATTACACTCATACCAGGCTAATGTAGTACTTGGATGAGAAGCCCCCACACTCCTGTATGACACTCGCAACACAACAAGGAACCCCATACTCACTACACGGCTCTTCGTTCCGCAGGTACTTTCCTGCAACACCACGGCCATGGATACCCAGGCCAACTCGCGTTCGGGAGAGAGACCTCAAATCGCTTGGGCTGCCAACAATGGGAGAAGAACTAGTCATTCGGGAACGGCCTGGAACGTTTTCCAGCAGATCCTGACACCCCATCAGTCTCACTTCCAGTGTTCCTGAGGAGAGGAAAGAATATTATTTTGTAAAAGAGGAAGTGATTCCAGTCAGCCTGTCCTCACTGAGGTCCAAGAATTTCTCAGATTCATTATTTCTTGGTTAACAGCTCGAAACTACTCCAGATTAATAGACTGCAAATCCATATGATCAGAAAGCTCTGGTGGGCCTAGAAGAAATAAGTCCTATTCCTAGAAAAATCAAACATCCATATAACAAGAAGCATTACAACAACGGGAAGAAATGGAACTCATTTTTCCCCTCTGTCCTTCTCACAACAACATGCCATGCAGCATTTATGTACCTGTGAGGGCTGTAGGTTTAACGACTGAAGTGGGTTGGACGTTGCCATGCTGAGCTCCCAGGGAGGAGGTATTTACTAGCTCCTGCTTGATAAGTGATCTTTTTGGGTGATCAGGAGAAAGCTCACTAAGCTGATGTTCCAAGGACAAGCGCAGCAGGTCAATCTTCTGAGAGGACTCTTGCAAACGACCCTGCGCCTAGCAATACAGAGTAGAACAGAAAGTAAGCAGAAATTTTCTATGTACAGCCCCAGTCCAGGTCCTATTAATCCTTTATGAACTACTAGAGTAAGCTTCAAAAAAGACTGGATAACATCTTTCCTAGAAAGGCACAAGATGAAATATTTTCGTATAGATCCTGACCAACCCACTGGTGTAATTTCTGATGTTACTGAGAAATTTCCCCAAAGCAAGGAATGTTATCCCTAGAAGGGAAAGGGATCCCAATCAGCGTGTCCTCACAGAGAGACAGGAACTTCCCAAATTAATAACTCTTGGTTAACTCAACTTATTAATGCTAAATGACTAATGCTGAGGCATGAAACCACCCTCTCAAGAAGGTCTGAGTAAGCACTTACCTCAGCCAAAAACTTGCGATCCTGTACCCGACTCCCTCCTAGGATCTTCAGCACATTTTTTGCCCCCTCAGCTACAGCAGCTTCGATGCGCAGGTGATGTCTCAGCTCCTCAATACGCAGCTCCAAAGCACTGATGGTGGTCCCCATCCTCACTAGTCATTTTGATGATAAAAATATGATGAGGATGAAAACTGACTGAAAGTTCTGGATCTTGGGGTTTTGGACACATCTGTTCTAAGCTGTATCAGTTACCTAAACCATCTTACCTGCTGGATCCACTGTATCTTCCATCCCTCCTGCTGACTGCGATACTTTCACAATGTGCATGCGGATTATTTCAATCTTTGTCTTGCTGTCCCGAAGCATCTGCTGAGCTGTAGCCAGCAGCTTCCGCTCCTGCCAAAAGGAAAGCATATGAGAGAGAGAACCATGCTTATTAAAAATGTATTATGATGATGTGTTCACATAAGAGGATGAAGTGGTACCTACAAGAAGGGTCATAAATGATCCTGAAATGGCATAAATAAGCAGTTATGTAAAGGAGACACCACTGAGGATCAAGAACTTTGAGACCACTATCTCCATTTGTAGAGTGAAAAGACGGGTCAAGGACATGGCCAGTTAATACCAACCATTTCGGTCACTGAGAGTTGTGGTTCACTGGTTAACTGTGCTCAACAGTTTTTTGTGACCAGAGGTTTTCAGCAAATCAAAATATCACAACCCCCCAGACTGCTGGTCTGACTGAATTAGGCTTCATAATAAGCTTGGATTTTTTTTTTAATTATCCTTTGACTTTTCAACGCAATTACGCCAAACTCAAAAAGTGGGATGAATATGAAACCAGTTCACCTTTGAAAATTTCTCTCACATAAAGAGATACCACATGCTGTAATGTAGAGTCTGTAGCTAGTAGGGAGAGGTAGGTCTCTCCAAAGGGCCATTCATCTGCTTGAGAATGATAACACAAGCTACTCTATAGGAACCTACCACTTTCCACTGGGACTACAGAAGGATTTACATGACTAAAACAAAACAACATGATTCCCAACTCTATCATTAATACCACTAAGCAACATTCAAGAGCACAATCAGCATTCGCCATGTAAGAGCTGCTAAAATGATCAAAACTGCCAGACTATGCCTGTCTGTCCAGTCTAATAACTCCCCTCGAACAGCAATCAACACCGGATGCTTCAGAAAAAGGCACAGGCAACCAAATCACAGGCCAACGTGGAATAAACTACACTTTCAGAAAAGCCTTTTCCTAACATCCAGTAATTACAGATAGCCTTCAGTTCTTGACAAATGAAATATGCACCATCCAATTCCTTGTTGATTCCTGCTAAACTCCTGAAATCTGCAACATGCAAGTCTAATGCATAACTGGAGTATTGGTTGTCCTGTGCGGTTTTGTGACATGCTGTCACTTTGCTGAGCACTGAAATGAATGCAGAGCTAGGATCCAGTCAAGCAAGCTTCACGAATTAATTTCTTTCACACACCAATTACCAGAAAGAGTTTGTGTATGGACTTCAAATAGAAATTTTGATCCGGGAATTCACATTCCCAAATGGTTATTTACTCCTGCTTACCTTGGATGTTGAATACATTTGGATCATGTTCTCAGCTCCTTGTTTCACTTTCATTTCAACATGCAGCTGCTTTTTCAGAGCTTCAACCTTCCGTGCCATGGGGTCCGGGTTTCTTTCCCAGAGACAAGGATCTGGAGATACAGATCCATCTGTAGAAACACCACAGTCGATACCATTAGTCATCTTTTCTTGTGTCATTTCACTGCGTTATGGATGGGTGACTGTATAAAAGAAGATTAGGCTAGAAAATAAGGTACAAAAAGGTCTCATCTACAAAAGTGACTGCAAAACACTGTTTCAAATGAAGCTCAAGCTCCTATCTGGAAATATTTCTAGGTTTATCAATGAACCTGTCCGAACATACCCTCTTCCAACTGTATACTTATTCATCCTACAAGATACTTGGATGTTTGACTGCTCAGAAACTCAATTCAGTGTCTTCAATTCCACCTACAGCCTGCTCCTGAATACTGTCCAAGCCCAGCACTCTCTAGCTGGTCTTCTCCCTACACTGATCTCTCATGTTGCCGCCTTTATTGCCCCATTCTCCACTTTTTACTGCACAGATCATTTCATCAGCTAAATACCAACAGAAGAAACTCTCATGACTTGTGAGCCCTCAATGGAAAAATATATCAATATCTATAAATATTGAAGCACTATACTAAATTTTCCTGTCAATCATGACCCAAGACCTACCTGTCTTCCTCTCCTCTTTGTCTGTTATTACAATCCTTGCATTAAGCTCCTGAAGTTCCCAATGCAGCTGTTCCAGTTTTCGGTTGGAAGATTTCAGCACATGCTCTATATGAACAAGATTCTTTCTGTCTGTTGTTGCTTTGCGCAAGTTTTCTGCTCCCTCTTTAATCTTCAGTTCTTTCTGTATAGCACGGCGCAGTAGTTCCTTCTCACCCTCCAGTTTTTGCTGGAAGCTTGGATCCATTAAGTTCACTCCATTGCCCAGCCGCAAGAGGCAGCTGCCCTGCAATCGAGCATCGTGGGGCAAGAGGATTTCAGAGATCACACAGTTCAACCATTTTTATGATAAAGCAATAGCCTCATAAGACCCCACTCCTTCATTTCATTTAGACATGTGTTCACATACATTCTGAAGCCAACCTTTTCACCAAATTTTCAAGCCCACCAGACCTACGGTGAAATTGCAGAGGACAGAACACAACTTTGATCTTAACATGCCTTAATTTGATTTTAAACCATAATGGAGAAAAACCTTCATCTTATTTCCTTGTTATTTAATGTCTACACCCACCTTTGTTCTCCAAGTATCAAAGCCCAGACAATATTTGACCTCGTTCTGACCAACATTAACTTTTACTAGTATGATATAGTAGATACAGATTTTTATCTGAATATGTCTTTATGCCAACTGTTCAAATACACATCTCAACTAACTTTTTGGAGATGTTTAGCAATATCACGAGCACATATTAACCCTCAGCTGTTATCCAAGAAGCAGAAAAATGTAAACCCTACAGCTGTTTCTACAAATAAGCACGCAAAAGAGTAAGCTTAACTTTCTGCTGTATCTGAAAAGGGAACCATACTGGTCCCAATCTGTATTCTGCTTGTGATTTACAGGCAGTAAGGCAGCTTTAAAACATTGATTACTTTGAGTTGCATTAGCAGCACTCAAGCTTGTTCTGGGCTTGTTTTACATCATTTTCAATACTACTTGCTCTCGTGATGCATATCTCATCAGCAGCTCTGGACAGAGATGCTGTGCTTACAGACTCAGGATATACACCTGACCAACCAAGGTCTGAACTCGGACAGGAGCTGTGAAACTTTTATCCACGAGGATGCGACCTAACGCCATAACAAACAGATCCAAGCAAGAGGCCATTGCTTTTCTCTTCAACAGGAAGAACAGCTTTAAGGCACTCAGAACAATTAATATATTAATGGCCTAACATTAACGACTCGCCATACTCCCTCCTTAAATGCAAAAGAAACAGTTGCACAGTCAAGCTCCACTACACTGACTTAATGTCACACAGCAGGTCAGTGACTAAAGACAGAACTTGGGAATCCCAACTTGCTTTCATAATCGGTTGACCACATTTCCAACAATAACCCACACTGGTTTTGTGTTACTCATTTACATTACTGCACTTCAAGAGTGTGCTGTGTGTCCAAAGCCAACGGCATTCACACAGAAACAATTATTTAATCATATTAGCATATTTTGTTATGCACCTCAAAGACCCAACCAAACATCCTCAATCAGTTTTTGCTACAATTTCAGTCTAATAGCAAAATCATTAAAGAAGAAGAAGGAAGGAAAAAAAAATCTGTTTTAAAGTTGGCCTTAAACCAAGCTGGGTCTGCAACAGATACACAATAGCCAAAATAGGAATTGTTCAGATTGGTAACAAAACAAAAAGGTTCAGATTAGCATCCTGATTCCAGGAAGTTCTCGCCCAACTAGGAAAGCCAGGAACTAAGCCAGAGCTTTGAAAAACATCCAAAGTTTTGGGAGGAAGAACTTGAATCATGGAGTTCCTGAGTCACAGGCAACCTTTAGCAGCCAGGAGCTGGAAAATCAGAAAGCTTGCTATCCAGTCTGTAGCAAGTGACTTAAAGGAGTTTGCTGGTTGTAATTCTCATTTAAATAATTAGAAAAAGTGTACACATTTCTTTTCTATCCGAACTATGCAAATGGGTGTAAGACCCTCTGGATCTGATCAGAGCAACGGAATGAGTAGTGGTGCAACAGTGATGGCGACACAGGGTCTGACTGCAGAGAACAGGTACAGTCTGGGCAGCTCTCTGGTCAGTTTTCCTCCACATCACTCTCTGCCAAAAGCTAGTCTGAATACCAGTTAACGCACCGTGCTAATTTTCTAAAAATATTTAGAACGTAAGCATGGTATGTTTTAACTGGATCCTTCTTCCCCTCTGTGGATCAGAGAGTCCCATAACATTGCCATTGCTTGCACCCAGAAGATAAAATGCCCTATATTGAGAATGGAAAAGCTGAATTTGAATTTGGATTGATCCATTTTGTATTCCAACTCAGGAATTTCAGCGGGGTGTCAGGACACTGCCACAGCCTGTGCTGTAGCCGGTCTTGGTTCCCTGGGAAGGTCAGTCCTTCAGGATATGTCTCCAATGCAATCTCAAAACACATTTACATCCTGCAGAGAAATACCCAAACTGGCTTAAATTCGCTTGCTTTTGGTACCTGTAGTGGAACTGCCAGAACTGACCCAGGGCTTCCGCAAGACTCATGTCGTACCGAATTGTCTAGACTGCTTCCTAACCAGCAAAAATTCCAGCACTATCAAAGTTGCACAGAGTCCTTTGGGCTGCAGCCCAGGGAGATCCCAGGCCTCCGTTATGCCCAGCCTGGCAACAAGCTTCACCTGCACAAATCCCAGAGCAGACCTGGCCCTCAGAGCTTCACCACTGACACAGAAATTGATTTGCGATCTGATTTAATGAGCCAGCGATGAGGCAGACCATATGTGTTCACCAGGACATTTTAAATTGCATGTTTCACAGCAACTTGGGAATGAGGCCTGTGTGGGACGGACTCACAGTAGCCACATTCCCTTCTTTAAGAGGGAAAAAAACCCCCACAACACTGCAAGGTTTTGGAAAAGGGCAATTGCAGCCCCGTCAGGAGCCGGTGCCCTCTCCAGGAAGGGCTGGGAAGGGTGGACCCCAGCCAGGAGGCACCGCTGTGGGGAGAGAGAGCCCTGAGCTCCTTGTGCCGCTCTCTCCATCCCTTCTTGCCCAGATTAGGCTCGAACCGCCTCAAGGGAAATTGCAAACTGGCTGAAGGAGAGAAGCCAGAGAGTTGTGATCAATGGGGCGGAGTCTGGTTGGAGGCCTGTATCTAGTGGAGTGCCTCAAGGGTCAGTTCTGGGACCAATACTGTTCAATATATTCATCAATGACTTGGATGAGGGAATTGAGTGTACTATCAGCAAGTTTGCTGATGACACCAAGCTGGGAGGAGTGGCTGACACGCCAGAGGGCTGTGCTGCCATCCAGCGAGACCTGGACAGGCTAGAGAGTTGGGCGGGGAAAAATTTAATGAAATATAACAAGGGGAAATGTAGAGTCTTGCATCTGGGCAGGAACAACCCCAGGTTCCAGTACAGGTTGGGGAATGACCTATTAGAGAGCAGTGTAGGGGAAAGGGACCTGGGGGTCCTGGTGGACAGCAGGATGACCATGAGCCAGCACTGTGCCCTTGTGGCCAAGAAGGCCAATGGCATCCTGGGGTGTATTAGAAGGGGGGTGGTTAGTAGGTCCAGAGAGGTTCTCCTTCCCCTCTACTCTGCCCTGGTGAGACCTCATCTGGAATATTGTGTCCAGTTCTGGGCCCCTCAGTTCAAGAAGGACAGGGAACTGCTGGAGAGAGTCCAGCGCAGGGCCACAAAGATGATTAAGGGAGTGGAGCATCTCCCTTATGAGGAAAGGCTGAGGGAGCTGGGTCTCTTTAGCTTGGAGAAGAGGAGACTGAGGGGTGACCTCATTAATGTTTATAAATATATAAAGGGTGGGTGTCACGAGGATGGAGCTAGGCTCTTCTCGGTGACAACCAACAGTAAGACAAGGGGTAATGGGTCCAAGCTGGAACACAAGAGGTTCCACTTAAATGTGAGAAGAAACTTCTTCTCAGTGAGGGTGACGGAACACTGGAACAGGCTGCCCAGGGGGGTTGTGGATTCTCCTTCTCTGGAGACATTCAAAACCCGCCTGGACGCCTTCCTGTGTAACCTCACCTAAGTTTTCCTGCTCTGGCAGGGGGATTGGACTAGATGATCTTTTGAGGTCCCTTCCAATCCCTAACATTCTGTGATTCTGTGATTCAAGGGAAGCGGGCAGGGCATCCCTCCCGCTCCAGGGAGTTTATTCCAGGAATGCTTGTTTTCCCCAGCACAGGCTGCCCGCCCTCCCCCGGATCCCGTGTGCCAGCCCCAGCCGCCGCCTGGCCTCCCACCCCTCCTCCGTACCCAGAGGGGATTTCCTCAGCGGGCACAAACTTGGCCCGAACCCCATTTCCCTGAAGCGAGGAAGGGACATTTTTTAGGGGATCCCGCCCGCTTCGCGCAGCCGCTCCCACCCGCCCGGGGCGCGGCCACCACGACAGGCGGAGGAGGCAGCGGGAGCCCCGCTCCCCACACGGCCGCCCCTTCCCCGGGGGCTTCCAGCAGAGCCAGCAGCGGGGCTTTCCCGGCGGGAGGATGGCGAGGGTCTCCTCCACCCCCGGGGAGCCCCCTCACCTCAGGCGATGCTCGCCCCGCCCGCCATGCCGCCACCGCCCCCCGAGCCCTCAGCGCGGCGCTCACCTGCGGGGTCCCCGCCGCCATTGCTCCGTACGGCACCGCCAGCAACCGGCACTTTTTTCAAACTTCAGCCTTCCCGGGAAGCGCCGTGACCGCCGCCAGCGCCCTCTCGCGGGGTGCGGGCCCGGGACTGCTGCCCTGAGGGAGCGGGGAGCCGCCTCTTCCCCCTTCCCCACACGCCGGCCCTGCCCCCGGGGGGCTCCGCCAGGCGCGGCTCCCGCCCTTGTCAGGACGTCGTCCCGCTGCCTTCGCCCGCCCTGAGGGGAAACGCGAACCCGAGGCTCGGCAGGGAGGTCCCGGGATGGCGGCGGGAAGGAGAGAGGCGCGACAGGCCGGACGCTGAGGAGACTGAGGTACCTCCCGCTTCCCAGCGCGGACATCGCCCCGGGCTGCTGGGGAAGGAGAGGCTTTAGGGCGTCAGTGGCCTTTGTGGGTACAAAAGTTGTGGTTTCATGCCAAAGGGACGGTACGGGGACGTACACGGTGACAGATCTTAACTGAGGAGCTGCTCGGTTCCTGACACCTCCTCTGGAAACGGGCGCTGTGAGGAAAAATCCCTGCGGCTGGGCCCAGTTCGCTGTGCTGAGTCGATCAGGTGGTTTCCAATTTTAGTTCTCCCGATTGATTTTGTAACTGGCATTTATTTGTAGGGGAACGAGCAAATTGCAACCCTCCTTTCGATAGGATGCTTGCCTGTCCCCAGTGCTGGTTTTTGACTTTCTCTCTCCAGAACTGCGCCTCTACGTATGTGATCTGGGGTTTCAGCTGAATATTTGAGTGAAAAAAATAACCCAAATGCATTGGCAAGGCTGGCAGTAATCCCCCAGCTATTATGAGTGAGAAACCACCATGCTGCTGTATTGCCAGTGTCATAGGCCCAGTGTTTAAAACAACTGGAAAAGGTACTTATTGCTTTTAGGTGTTAAAGCCTCCCAATTGTAAGATCCCTCCTCAGCAGTGTTGCATAATATTATTATTGCAATACACAACTTTGAGTCAGAAGGCATCCAGAGGTAATAGTATTCCCATGTACAAATTTAGAGATACACTAATAAACAGAAATGTTTCCTTTTATTTAATTAGAACAGGTTTTTTTCTAGCATAAGCATTTTGTAAATGATCTGCAACTGAAAAATTAGTAAAAGGAAATCACCAGAAAATGTAAAACTTAAATCTAGCTTAACTGAGTTGAATTAATAAAGCTTTAGCTTCTATAAAGCTTTGAACACACTCCTGTTGTTAATAAAGTGCATTATATTAATATAAACCCTTCTGAAACCTGTAGCATGGTCCAGGGGCTGTTTAGTATTTAAGAAATGATTTTAATTGGACTGTTCATTCAGTGGAAATACTGGAAAGGGGAAAGTCAAACTCAGAGGTGTAGATTGAGCTCCAGAGGAGCAGGGACACTGCCGTGACTTCTGCAAAGCCCGTCTCAGCACACAGGCATCAGGGCTGGGTTTGGTTTGCATGTTGGAGAGAGGTTTGGTGGAAGCACAAAGGAGCCAAGGCTACCGAGCAGGCACCCGGAGTTACATCTTGCAGGACTCCCTCCTCCCAGAGAAGGTGATGAGCGAGAGAAAAGTCGTAGAAGTTTGCATTTTTAATCCAGGAGAGAGAGAGGACAAGAGATTAAGCATAAATCTGTTCCCCGGAGGACGTAAGCATCTTGGTTCCAGAGTCACTTGTGACCTCCTGTCACTCTTTGTCACCGGATATACATAAAAGAATCTCACCCGTGAAAGACAATGCCAAAGTTTAGGACTAATAACTGGTTCTTTTGAAAAAGACTCTTAGAAATGGTAACATCAAACAACAGTTGAATGTACTTTAATTCCTTCAAACAGAAGGATATCTTGAGGGTACATTGCAGAAATTATTTCATTGATTTCAGTCTTAAAAACCAAAAAACACAAAAAACCAGCATGGCTTCAAAATTCAGGAACAGTATCCAATGAACAGTACTATCATTATGCACCTGTTTTAGAGTGTGGTACAAAGAGAGGCTTACAGATTCAAATGAATAGCATAAATAACTGAGAAATCAGTTCAGATAATGCTTGTTTACAGGGACAAAACCTACGTTGACAACTATGAATAAGTACAAAGATAATCTGTTTTTAAAAACCCCAACCTTTCTAACTGTTTTTACACACACATGGATGTATCTGCTTTCCTTTGGCCCTGGAAATTACAGACAAGATTCCATTTTATAGCAATTAAACTTCAAACTTAAATAACCTTTGAGTCATTTAAGTCATACAGCCCCAGCGCAGTAGCTTCACCTTGATTTAATTGCCACCATGTCTATGTTCTAACCTTGGTGGAAATTCAGTCCCCAAAGCCTGAATTCAGCTTCCACCTGTGATAAATTTCACACAGCAGGATTAACTGGATGTAAGGGGCTCAAGCAGCCATGGGGAATTGAGAGATACAGACATGTTTAATAAGAATCTCCCATTCTTATCCAAGGTGGATGTGTACCTTTAAATGTTTTTATATGCATATACAAATCAAGTCAAGTAAAAATGGACACCCATTACATATACTCAGCCAAACCAGACATTAAGTGAACAGTGAGAGCACATGATTGCCATCTGTAGTATTTCTTCATTGTTGCAGAGAGATGTTAATCCCTACTCATTTCCATTACTAGAATAAATAAGATTACATTTAACAAATATGGTTTGTTCTTTTAGCACAGTACTTTAGCCATTGCCAGGAGCAAACCCTTCAGTTTCACAGGAAATTCAGTATTATCAGTACAGTAGCAAGTGTGTTTTGACACCCTGTAAAATCCTAAAGAATGTGCAAGAAAAAAAAAAAATCTCAGAAGTAGCATTATCCAACTTCTCATTTCTTGTTCATGGTATTTGACTTTACAGAACCTGAAGCTTTGATTACTTTCAAAAGTTTTTATAGGTTTTCTGCCAGTAACCAACAGGGGTGTAACAATCATCGCACAATATTTTTCGTAAAGCATGAAAGACTAGGATTCTTTTCTTTGAAGAACTACAATCAATTAGGACTACATAAAAATTAAATAACAAGGCATCAGGGCAAGTAATAGCACATCAACCCTCTACCACAACAGGAAGCGGTTTTCCATCTTGCAACAAAGGAATCAAATGGAGGAGAATCTAAAATTTATAGACTTCATAGGTTTTGTTCCTTCTCTCTCTAGATGGTAAGAAGCCAATTAACATTTTACTTTGCTCTGCAAGCAGGATCAGGGCAGATGGTTTTGCTGAGATGGAATAAAATAAATGGTTGTCTCATTTTTGCATTGATCCCCTGCAGACTGGACGTTGTTATTGTCTCTGACAACTGGATTGAATCCAAGCTGGACCGGACACTTACAAAATGTTTCCCCCACACACATTATTTGGGCATGTCTCAAACAGAGATTAATTTTGTTCTGCTAAGTGTATTCTTAAGCATAATAATAAAAAAAAGAGACGAATTTGACTACAGCAAATTTTGTGATGAAAAGGAATCAAAGTATATAACAGCAAGTCTTCCCAGAAGACAGTCTTTTCTACACATCCAAAAAGAACTAGCTGTTTGAATTTTAGATTAGCTGATACAACATTTAAAAAAATATTTCAAAAGCACAGCATGTTAAAACAACTTCCATTACATTTTGTGGAATACCAGTACCAACAACCTCTATGTGAAATTGTTACAAGCTACTCAAATGCAGTTGCTCAAAATGAAAATACAGTATATCTAAAGCATATATACATGCTGCTACCAAGGAAAGAAAGCAGTGAAGTAGCAACTTTTTATACACAAGCTTCGCTAAGAATCTTCCTCTTTGAAGTAGCCCAAAAATTAACTTGCACTTAAGATTTATTTTCAAGTGAAAAGACTTACAAAAACACTCATATCTTATTATAAGACCTCTTGGTCTTTTTATTCTGAGCTTGCATATTTTCATGCAAACTGATTTCCTGGAGATACAGTACTGCAAGTTACTACTTAAGAGTGATTTTTCTTTTTGCAAAACATGAATATAAACCCCTGTCTTCACACAAGGCATATGCACCTACAGCCCTGTCTTACAGAGTTATGTAATTCTGTGTGCAGTAAGAACTACCAAATGAAACATTTTACAAGTACTGAAATAGTGGAAACAGAATGAAATCATTATCAGTCCATACAACCGCAAGGTTGCATTGTACTACATACTGACCAAATGCCCCCAAAATGCGAAGAAACTACAAGCAAGTTCAAAATAGGATATTAAAACTGTTTGTTTCAGTGAAGACCAACCAGTCCCTTTGTGTACACATTTAGTTTTATTGTAACAAAGCAACTTGTACACTTTAACGTTTAAAACTGAGCATCTTTCTTTCCTTTCCAGTGAAACAAAAAAAAAAAAAAAAGAATTTAAAAATAAACAAGAACAAAATTACAATAGAGAATGTCAATTCCAAATAAGATCCTACAGGTTCTGCTGATTCTCCATCAAGTGGCAGGGCTCAAAGTCATCATTAGGAGAAGATTTTATTTTAAAAGTGTCATCTTAAACTGCGAGGATGTTTGTTAAACATCACAATTAAACATGCCAAGGAGAAGAAGCCATGTTGTCAAAATGCCCACTTAACCCACCCAAACATCTGAAACCCACCCCCGCTGACCTTCTATAACCCCATTTTTATTTTTTTATTTATTTTTTTTTTTTTAGTTTTTTCCTTTTTTTTAAACAAGAGAAAGTAGACAGATACATGTTGGTAAATGCTAACTGTCCATATTCACATAGAGACACAGTGTAATCTCTGAGCCCAATATACAGAGAAAGAAGGAAAAAAGCTAGATTCTATGCACTACTACACAGGGGCCTAGCACTCTTCAGCTTCCAGCAGAGTGAAGGGAGCAGAAGGTTTTCTTTTTTCCCACAGAACATGGTGTGTTGATTCCATAAACAGTTTTTGTTTTGAGACAGAAAGGGATAAAAATGAACCTGAAACAGAAACCGGTAGATTCTTTTCCACTGTATTCTGCTCAAGGTATTTCCCCCAAAATAAATTGTGAACCATGGTGCAGAGGAGAGAAAAAGAGACCTCAAGAGAACAAGGCGACTGAGCACAAGAAAAAAAAGACAGCAACTTGCTCCCAGGGACTGGAGAAAAATTAAAAAGGTAAAAAGGGGGTTTGGAATCCATCAGTGTTCAATTAGTCATCTTCTCCTTCATCCTCCTGTTGAAAGATAAGCAACAGTTAAAAAAAAAAAATCCAATCACTAAACTTCAGATAGCACAAACTTTCAAATTGCAATAACCTCAATTGTTTTACTACCCTACGGACTACAGCTCTACACTGTCACTCAGAGCATGCTGTACGACCATTGCTCTTTCCCTCTTCACTAAGGAGTAGTAACACTTGCTGCAAGTACCTATCTATCCAGAACTCAGTTATTAACTGATATCCCAATGAAAGAAGTTCAGGTTTGATAAACTACTCTGACTTAGAATCACTACATTGACATAATTTGATCATTTAGCAATTGAAGGGGTCATCTTTTTTTCCTCCCCTTGCTTAAACTCTGACGAGCAAAATGCTTCAACTTTCAGATGCTAAATTCTAGGTTACACATTAGAGCTCGGTACTCTGTGCCCACAACTGCCCTAACTCAGTACAAGTACATTTTTGCTGCTGAAATCCAGACGCACCACGCGCAATTACCAGAAACAAAGACATTCTGAACTTTAAGTTACTGACAGCCTGAACACTGTCCCTGGAACCCCTCGCTACTAAAGAAAATTTATAATTCCTGAACCCAGAGTCTTAGCTAAGCTGGCAATACACAGAAATAAACTAACAGGTGGGAGGATGACAGAACCAAGTGCATCAACAAAAGCTATTTACAAGTAAAGTCTTGCTAGAATGCTAATTAAATAAGAATTTTGTTACGATAATATCCTAGTTCTTCTAGAGCACCTCCCTTACAAACTTACTGAAACTACTTATTTGCACTGTCTCTCTTATACACAAACATACTTTACTACACTGAGACCACTCTACAAAGTTAAGCTAGTAAGAGTTCTGCTTCACCCCTCCAAACTCCCTGTCAGTGACTGTACAGAAAATAACTATTTTACCTTTGTAACAATGGCTCAGTGTTCTTACAAGCTCCCTCTTACACATTTCTTTTGATTTCATACACCAGAGATGGAAGAGGTAAGATGACTCACCTCTCCTTCCTCTCCCTCATCATCATCTTCATCTTCCTCCCCCTCATCTTCATCTCCTTCTTCATCAATATCCTCCAATCCTTCTTCCTCTTCATCATCATCATCATCCTCCTCTCCCTCCCCTTCTTCATCATCCATATCAGGAACCTTGAAGACACACACGCAACATTAACTACAGTGATCGAATTCACTTTCACTTGCGCAGCGCTATCATGGTACAGATCAACACCTCGGGGCTGTACTTACCAAGTAGTACTGTAGCGGATTTGGCCAGATGTCATCCTTGATGACTTCTCCTAGTTCATCAGCCCCTGCATCAGAGTGGTCAGTGAACCAGGTAAAGAAACTTTCTGGCTCTTCATGCTGCCTCTTCCTACTGGCTTTGTTCTGTGTCTGGCTTGAACGTTTTGTCAGGTCCTGAAAAAAAAAAAGAAGTTCCCTGAAGAAGTGATCTTTACGTGGCTTGTTTTGTTTTGGTTTTTTTAATAAGCACCGTTTAGAAATTTACTTGTCTGAACAACCACAAGAAGTCACCTATTACTCCCTCTTTCAAGGACAAGTCTTTAAGAAACATTTGGAACCCGAACAACTCACAGGAAAAGATACCACACAGCCACTTGCATTTCTCCTGAACATGAGGAAACAATAAAACCACCTGTTTCTTTTAATAACCTCCACTGAAATTTCATTTGATCTTGCATTATGCTTGCCTATCACAGGGAGGCTTAAGTATGACAAGCGTTGAATGATATACTGAAAAGATCTCACAACACCTAAATGCTACTCAGAGTAGCTGTAATTGTACCTGAATGCTACAACTGCTGCATACACACAATTTAAGAAGCACTCAGTCTCCACACCTCTAAGCTCTGTCTTTAACTTTAGATAATGAACTGCCTAGACTTCTTATCCTAAGATTTCCCACTTTCAAGTCTTCAGGCCATTCTTTGTCACAAGTAGTAAAAAAACTACACAAACTGCTAAAACATACAGTCACAAGAACATACGTGAGTCCTGTATCTACCACCTTACCCCAGAAGTTTACCAAGTTTGCAACAATCTGTTTGCTCAGTCTGAAAATTACTATCCGCTATTTAAATCCATTCTTTCTTTGATCATAGGGTAATTCCAAACTTTTAGCATTTGCTTTCTTGATAGAATCACAACATTTATAGGTTTAGGCTGTTTAATGAAAAACAATACCAGAATTTGCATTGGTTTTGTGGTATGTTGTAAAGATCATTTGGCTAGTTTGTACTGGACTGTAACTTCTAGTAAAAGAGGAAAAGTTGTAGTTCTAAATGAAAAAAGATAAAGTTTTCTTCTTGGTCTGACAGTGACAAAACAAGCAGCAATGTAACTGCAACCTCAGTCCTACTTCTAAATACTCGTTTCAAAATGTTCAGGATAACATGAAAGCGCTCCCAACTTTTACAGAAGGTAACTACAGCAAATTAATTATGTTTGAATACTGTCTGGATGAAAAATGCGCCCACGTTATTGCGTGGCTGCAACTTCTCCAAAGATGTGCTGTCTGGAAATGAAGTTGAGGAAAAGAAAGAAAGAAAAGAAACCAACCAACCAACCAAAATCAGACACCCCTAATAAGAACCACCCCCAACCCCGCTGTCCTCGGAATTCCTAATTTAACAGCTATTTTAAGAAAACAACAGAACACAGACTCTAGATCCACTACAAAGAGAGAGGAGCTAATGCACTTGTTAATCCTTCCATCTGGTCTACTTGTACTTTCACTGTGTTACTGGTAATGCTCAGCCAAGCAAGAGAATTGACGACAGATCTCCATGTAAACAGGGTATTCCAAATCCTGCAAGATGGGCATGAGCTATGGATCTCGAAAAATGGAAAGGGGATTGAGAGGAGAAGACAAAACTGCTTCAATATTTTTTTTTTAAAAAGGCAAAAATAACGTTATTAAAATGATGGTATCACACAGAGGAGCAATCATCTCTCCCAGATGCACAGACACATACCTTCCCAGATTTCCATTTGATCTCAGTTGACTTTGAAGATGGGTCTCCACTTTCATTGAGGTGAAACTCTTTGGAGAGAACTTTATTTTCAAAGTATGGATTCTCATCAAAATACTGCAGAGTTGAAAGCAAAGAGTTAGAACCCACATAATGTACAGACATGTGCCAAGTAAAACCTGGTACTAAATGGAAAACCGAAGAAATTAAGTTACAAACAACAACCCAATATGCAATTAGATTCAAAAAAACTAAGAAAAACCACAAGTGAAGGAATTAGTTAAAGTACTTACAAAATCTATTCTGTAACCTGATTTGATGTCTTCAAATTCTGTCACTTCAACTCTGGTCAAATAATGCAGTGCTTCCTCATCTTCTTCTCCCAGCAGTGCAGATACTAAGACAGAATTAGGAATCCCACATCAAAGCTATGAAATGTCTCATGCAGATGAAATACAGGTAGTTGATAGCAAGTAAGATTTGAGAAGCAACATATCTGTCCAAGCCAACTTCTCACAGACCATTTTTGTCGAGTTACCAGCCAGACTATTAGCATTTGTGTGATCTGCATTCACTGAAGTGAAAACATTACATTTGCTTCTTGTAGTTCAACATTAGAAAGCAGCAAAAGCTACCTGTGTACAACTACCCTTCTCTCTGATACACATTTTCACACATGCGTTTTGCCCAATCTAAGCAGTCTACAAACTCGTTTTGTCCTCTCAGAAAGTCTGTTGTCAAGAATCCTAAGGAGCTCACCTCCAAGTAACAGAAAACCCCAAACAAACTAGAATACTTTTTCTTTAAAGGGCTAAGAAAACTAAGAAAAGTGGGAAACATGTTATTTAAAATGCAGAAAGAAAATCAACATGGGATTTTAGTGAACAAGATGTTCCTTTGGTCAACAAATACAAGAAATAAAAAGCTTATAAAATGGACTTGAGGACATATATGCATATGAAGCAAGCTTCTGTTCAAACATACACCCAGCAACAATTCCAGAAAACCCTCAGAGCTGCAAGACACTCACATAATGAGCAAGCAAACACTGAAATTACAGGAAAAAAAAAAAAAAAAAAAGGGCTATTACGAACATACCTTGTGGGTGGTTGACAAATGTTGTTACCCAGAAATTCGGGATTTTGGCGATCAATTCTGACCTCTTCTGGAAGAATGGTTGGCGGAGTTTGTTGTATTTCTGTTCTACTTTCAAAATTTCCTCACTGGCTTGTTCATTCAGTCTGTAATAGAAAGTGCCACATTAACCACTGGAGAGAGAACTGAAATTGCAAGACGCATCATCAGTAGTTAGCTAAAAACTGGCTTCTGATTAGGCTAGTCTGCCATATTCAACAATTGAGGTATCTCAAAGAAAAAACTAAGGCCCAAACCTGTGACAACTACTAAGAAACACACTACCAGAAGCAATCTCGCTGCTCTTAACAAAACGTTCTTAACACATTGTATGTTTTGCAGCATTACACGAGGGACAGACCCTTATTTATGCAAAGCAAAGTACTATTTTACCTCTTAAACATTTTGTCTGCAAAACCCCTGAAGATGCATAATACATAACACTGTCACTTGTTCTTTGTAACTTTTGGACAGGCAAGCAAGCTACAGCAGGGCAATCTTGTACCCCACACAACTAAAATCTTAAGACGTAACATTTAATTGGTTTTGTAAAAAGGCAGAGCCCTGATACTGCAACACGTGGCTAGAGCCTCAACAGCCACCTGCAGACTTCGTAGGACAGTGGGCATGGAGATAAGATCCAGGCAAATACTGACCCAGAGCCCACAGAGAGGTTTTGGATAAGAAACTAATGTTTTCAGTGACACTTCCTACATATTATTCTACAAGCACGTTAATATATAATTTAAAAAATTATTACAAAAGCTGACTTGTCGACCAAGTTTTTTCTTCTGCTCACATACAGGAAAATCCTTTTGCAGAACAGCATACACGTTAACTTGAAAAAACAATAAGAAGTCAACTTCTCTTATCAAAACTATCACAATTAATTTAAAATTTTAAACTCGAGTTCTACCTTTTTAATTATACACAATTAAATAAGAAACCAGGATACTACTTCAATTTCTTTTATCATACACTAATAAGTCAGAACACAAGTGGATCTTGGTGGAGTTTAAGGAGAGTGAGAACTGCTACTAGTGCGTACTTTGCTAAATATTTTTATTTTTGAAAGTTACATTTTCACTTCTGCCCAAACATTTTAAAAGTTTGTTCATGTTTACCTGTCTATTTCATTCTGTACTTCATCAATGTGTTCAATTGCTTCCTGTTGCTCTTTTTCTGAAAAACAAACAAAAAGGCATCAATATCCCTTCATTCTCAAGTCTGACAAATCTCCTGGGGTTTTCCCTGAAGATCTTTTCTAGTCATCTACTTTAGAAGTACACAGATATTTCTATTAAATATTGTGTCACTAGGCCTTAAAGCTTCAGCTGATTCACGGGTGTACTATGGCTGAAGTGCAGAAAAGTTTGACAAAGCGGCACTCAAAGTGAGTTTACCTTTAGAAATCACAGCTTGCATTCCCCTACACAGTTTAATGAGTCGATTTAAATGCTAAGTCAATCATGACAGGAGGATACTAACAATTTAATGAAAGAGTTGTAAGCCACATCCGCTAAGACCAACACATTGGAAGGAACGTCAAATAATTTAGAGGGGACAGAAACACCGATACAAGCAACGTAACTGGGAACGCACCACCTTCTAAAAACCAAAAAGAACGTTTGAAAGGGCGGTTACGAGCACGAAAAACTTCCAAGTCGCCGTTTGGCAGATAATTTCTAATCGGAACTTTCCCTCGCCCAAGTCTGAGCACGGTCTCGGTTCCAGCGGGCTGTTTACCTATCGCGCCGGGAGATGAATGAACGGCCGCGGGAAGCGGCTGGGCAGTGCCGCACGCTCACCGCTCCCCCGCCGAGCTTCCCGCACGGCTCAGCCCGCGTTCGGGGGCAGCTTTCCCCGCGGCTGGACGCGCTGTCCCCCTCCCACAGCGGAGAGGCGACCGGGTACGGAAAGCACGTGTGCGAGCGGAGCTGGCAGCGGGCGCAGCACCGCGGGGCGCGACGGGGGGAAGGAGGGACGGGAGCGCTGCGCCCTTCCCGCGGCGGCGGCCGGGAGGAAACCCACGGCGCGGCGACCTTTAAAAATCCCGGGGCTGCCGCGATCGCACGTGGGGCCGGCGCGGGCGGCTCCATCGCCGCCCCAGCACCGCGTGGCTTCCCCGGGCGGGCGGGCCCCGCTCCATCCCCGCGCGGCGGGGCAGCACCACGCGGCCGCGGCGGCGCCGAGAGCAGGAGGCGGCGAAGCATCATGGCGGCGGCGGAGCACAATGAGGCTCCGCGGATGCTGCTCCGGGAGGGGGGGCGGGGGGGGTCCCGCTGCTCCGCCAAGGCCGCAGCGCCCCCCGCCCGGCCCCGCCTGCGCCCGTGGGGAAGGAGGCCGGGCCGGGGAGCGGAGACAAAAGGGCGCTAACATGGCCTCCTCCTGCTGCCGCTGGGGCCTGCACATCCGCCCGGCCGACCCCGCGCTCTTCCCGCCTCCGGCCCGGCCGCGGCCCGTGTGGCTGGGGAAAATGGCGGTCGGTGCGGCGCGGTGCGAGGCGGAGGCCGCGGCGGCTGCCGCCATTCCCTTCCCGCCCCCGGCGCGGCCTCACCTGAGGTCTCGTCGGCCCCATCGTGGTTGGAGTTCAGCTCCTTCTTACTGACTTTGGCCGCCGGCGCCGACATGTTGGTGGCTGCGGAGCGGAGCGCGGAGGGAGGGGGGCTGTAACGGGACTGAGCGGAGGGGGGGGGGGGGGCGGGCACAGACTCCTCCTGCTGCTGCTGCCACCGCCGCTGTGGCTCCCTCCGCCGTCGGGGCGCTCCCGCCTCCTCCGCCCGGACCTGCGGCTGCCGGATAACAGGGGGCGGCAGCGGCGCTCGCACTGCCTCACGCTCCCCACAGCCAGAATCACCACCACCGCCGCCGCCTCCTCCTGCTGCTGCTGCTGGCGAGGGGCGGGCAGCGCGGCGCGCATGCGCAGCACCCCCCCCCCGGGGCACAGGGGGGACGGCGGCCGCAGCGCGCAGGCGCACTAAGCCCCCCCCCCGGCGCTGGGCAGCGAGCGGCAGAACGCGCAGGCGCGCCTTGCTCCCCTCCTTGAGAGCGGGTGAGCGCGCCGCTCTGCGCAGGCGCCGGCACCGCCTCCTCGCCGCGGGCGGCCCGTGCGCAGCCGCAGAGAGGCCCCTCGCCAGCCCCGCCCCCGCCGACCACCCCACGCTGGTCGCCCATTGGCCGCGCCTTGCGCCCTCGCAGGGAGCGGGGGGCGGCCCTCGGCGCGAGAGGCGGGAGAAGGGCGGGGGGGGGGGGGGAGCAGGGCGGCGGCGCGCGCAGGTGTGCCTGTGGGGCGGGGGGGGGGGGGGGCGCGCATGCGTCCGCGCGCAGCGGTCGTTGCCTGGCGCACGTGGCCGCGCGCGCTCGCGGCGGGTGCCGCGCTCGAGGCTCGCGCGTGCCCTCGCGGCCGCCCCCGCCCTGTGTGGAGAGCCCGTCAGGGACGGGCCCGATCCCGCTGCCCGCCCGGGGAAACGGGGTGGAGGTATTTGGGACCAGCGACACCCAGATGATCCCAAAACGGCAGCCGTGCTGGACAGTCACTGCCTGAGGTTGGCCCCGCTGGGGTAGCCCCGGCACTGCCTGTGTGGAGGTGAGGTTGTGTTTCCACCCTGCCTTGCTCTGGGGACATGGCGGCCCCATCGCGCTGCACGGCCTGCCTTAGCTGGAACATGACCCAGTGCAATAACTTCAGATGTTAAATTCTAATGGCACAGAGGCCCTGTCAGTCAGATCCAGCCCACTCGGTAAATGTGGGAACTCGACTCCAGAAGGTCATGGAACCCTGGCGGCTGCCAGCACACCTGCCACTGCACCCAGAGCAAGCAGACTTTAAATAACCCTTTTTGTCCCTTTCCTGTCCACCTGTCATGGAAGAGCTCATTGCAGCTTCACAGCTACAGCTAGTACTGTTTAGCCCTTAAAGGAACAGCCAAACGATTCTTTTCTATCAAAATACACAATATAACATTCACAGATTAATATTACAATACAGGTCAGGCTAAGAAACAAGCACAGCTTTGATGAAGTAGGAACTTGCCTTTTGTGTTTGCTTTCCAGTTACACGATATTATTTTCTCCCTGCTTGTTTCTTTTTTGTCTCCTCTTCAAGTTGCCCTTCCAATGGATTTACTCAACAAGGCCTGGATTAGTTCCTGCCTCCTCAGAGATCTTACTATAGTTTTCTGATTCCTGCTCCCACCTGTTGGTTCCCAATCCCAATTGCTTTTTTCTTTTGTATTCCCAGCTGTCACTTCCTACCCGCTACGTCCTTGCTTCCATTGCCACCCACAACTGCGGCGGCGTGTCCACAATTTGTATTGTGCTTCCCTGTGCAAACAGGAGAGAGGAGCTGCCGTCTGTTAGTCCTCTGCTTTCACTTACATCAATCAGCTCTCTTAACTGCTGGGCACAAAAGGTAAGCAAAACACTGAAACTTTATAAAGGCAAGATTATCAAATCCTTCCCAAGAGGGATAGCTCAAGGCCTTCCTGAAGCCCATCACAGTGAGATAACCTCTCTCATATGCCATATGCATCTCCCAAGATCAATTAATCTGGACACCTTAACATTCAGACAAGGTAAGCTCATGTGCGTGGGATGGTTTTCTTCCTTCTGTTTCCCTTGTCTCTTTCCTATGCAGTTGTATCTGCTTGGTGTTTTTCCTCTTTCTCAGCTCTATAATAGAACAGTAACATTTTTTCCTGAACTATACTGTCCAAGTAGCTGTGCTGCCTATATCACAAATACCTATTTTCCCTCTGCATTACAGAGTTAGAATTTGTGCTTTGGTTTGAACTTCAGGTTGCATGGTTCAGGTTTCAAAACTATACCGTATGTGGCATCTTTCAAACTCAGCACGAGTACTCTGGTTTTGACAAATAAGGGAGCTGGATCTTTGTAGCCTTCTGGATGGCAATGAATTTTGTCAAACGAATGAAGAAAATTTGTGTTAGCTTTCCTTTATGTGTATTTGGATATATAGGGGGTTTGGCAGCAACTGATAATGATTAATGACCATACAATTTACGTAGAGTGTAGCAGTAACTGAATGTTTTTCTTAAGAACTGAATAAACAGAGCTTCTTTGTAAAGATAATCTCATATTTGCTCCTTGATGTAAAAGTTAAGATCTTCCAATATTTCTTTCCCTAGTTAGGTATGTTACAGAAACATAATAGGTCATCACACATAGTTTCTGGAATGTCCAGTTAGCTGTAAAATTTAAGCACAAACCCCAAATTTGGCAAGTGAAATCAGAAAATGTGCTAAATCCTCTCAAATACAATGTAATGATGTGTGAAAAAGAAAGAAGAGTACATTTCCTGCTAAGTATTTCTGCAAGACAAAATGGGCATACATAAAATCATGCAAGTCAAGATAATTAATAGCAACTTATGTTTTTATAGCCTTCCATCCCAAAAAATCTCACAGCCTTTACAGAAATTATTGTAGAGAACTATAAAACAAGGATCATTTTACTGCTACTGAAACGCAACGAGCTGCTTAACAATTGTACATCTATGCTGAGAGCCTGGTCTTCCACGGGGAACTTGCAGACTTGGGCTGTGTATTAGAAGCAAAGATCCCCCTTGGAGTGCAAGACAAAATTTTTTAGAGTATATGAAAGCTTTTAAGATTACTGAGTACACCAGGGAGTTGAAGGCTGCACAACATCTCAAGCACACATAAGCTTGTACGTGATGGTAAAGTCTGACTGGCGTATCAGTGCTTACTCTGAGCAGCCGGCAGAGACACACCGGCTGGTTTGCTGCGTGTAATCAGTTTGACAGCCCCCAGGAACTGCCGAGTCCCCATGACCCTAGAAAGAGAGTTTGGCACGTATATTAAACAGTCAAATACCTCCCCCTTCAACTGTTTGTCCATCTCCACAAGTCACAGACCTTCCCAGTCAAGCACTCACATTAGAACTGAATGGTTAGATAATGACGGAAGAATCTTCCACGTGTCCTTGCAGTTGTTGCAGTTGAAACCCTCGGATGAAAATATTTCTGGGCTGATAACTGCCTTTGAAGCAGGGTGGTGGTTCAGTAACACAGATGACAGGGAGTGACTAATAGTATGTAGTTGAATAAATCCAGTGATGCTATTTGGATTTCTGGGGTGTAAAGTTTCCATTACACAGTTGCTAAGCCTGATTTTTATTTTTTCCTATATTGACCTTTCTTAACTTACCAGAGCGTTTGCTTGTAATATATGAAGAGCTGGATGGTCCTGTAACACTTGTCCTTGTTCCCAGATACTAGAGACAAAGAGGCAGTCAAAATATTCTTAGAAATCTTAAATGAAATTCCAAGTCAATAAAACCTAAGGTACTCCTGAATGTGAGACATAAGCTTTTCAGATATGTGGGTGCTTAAGAATGTTTTGCTCATATTCTTCACATAAGGTGTGCAGTTGTGAATTTTGTAGGGAACTGAGCGGATCTGTGCCTTCCAGAATAATAGTGGAGGTTGTTTATTGGAAAATTCTCTTGAAGTTACATTCTGCATTGTGAAATTAAGAGTCCCTGCCCGAAGAGACATTGGACTGGAGGAGTTTCCTGCCCTTCTTGACTTTCATTCAGGTTTTATATCTCAGACATTTATGTTGTCCTGTTCCCTGGCTTAGATGGAGCCCTGTGGCTGTTAAATACTGATCAACTGTGCCAACAGACATATATATAGATGCTGTTATAAATCCAGCACTACTGAATTGCTGTTTCTAAAAGCAAAAATGTTTAAATATTAACTTGTCCAGATGTGCTACTACCACTTCCAGATGTGAATATCCATCTCCTCTTGCCTGAGGAGTTCACAGTCCAAGATGGAATCTGAAATGAACAAAAATTTTGTTTGCAAACACGTACTGGCACATGCAGAGGTGTCTCTTCACTATCTCCAACACCTGCAGGGTGTCACAAGGGGAGATACTTAGATTTCATCAGTGCATTCACACCAGTGGGTGTTCAAAAGCTCTCTGTAGGGATACAAAATTATTAGTTTTGAAGGACAGTATTAGAGCCAATCCATCCTGCACTGAGGCAGTGGAAGTCTTCAGCCAAACTTTTACAGAAAATGTCTGAAAACCACGATGTTTATTTGAAATCATCTAGTGATTAAGCGATATATGTTGTACTTGGCTTAGTATTTACTTTTGAGGCTTTATTTTACTACGTATACTCCTGTGTAATGAAAGCTCTAAACAGAAGTTGGAAAAACTGACCACTTACAAGAACTATTCCTAGGTATAATGATCAATCACAAGTAAAGACACTTTCAAACTGGAACACTGCAGTATTTATACTGGGAGTTATTCTGCACTACCTGTGCCAACCAAATTTTTATGGAGAAGGTCCTGAAATAATTCACAGAGGAAGTAGCTACTTGTCTTCGCTTTCCTTCAGTGGTGCTCTGTCTGAAGAAAGGCTGTAATTTCCCCATGGGAGGGCAGAAGCTCTAGTGCTAGATAGTGTCTGTCTAATGAGACACAATAGATATGGATAAAAATTCATGGAAGTTACAGTATTATAAATTTAAATGAATGCTGAATTGAAGTTTTAGGGTAACTAAGCAGTAGGGGTAGAACACTGTTGAGGACTATGAAAAACTAGACTTCGTACTTCTGTGGGTTCTCCTGCAAGGAGACTTTCAGATGATCCTCTCCCTCTGCTCCCCTCATGGGAAAATTAAAAGGGACAAACTTTTCTACAACGAGAATTTATAAACTTCTGCTTTCCAGGATTTTAACTCTGGCCAATTCCTGAGACCCGTAATTATCATCTCCTCAGTCCTACAGCGGGAAAACTCATTGCTGAATCCTAAACAAAGTTGAGTAACACTTCAAGATTTGGTCCCTCAGGAATAATAGTAGACACTAAAATTTTACACTGTCTATATTCCATCTTGTTACCAAGTGGCAGCTGGTTTTGTGGGAATCATTAAAAACTTCCCTTGTTATCTAGAGCACTATCGATACTTGAACTCTCAGGGTGAGTAACCTCTGTTTCTATCCAGAAAATACCAGATTAAAATAAACATACGTGACATTGCTCAGTGAAAAGCGAGTACGGTATTTACAATTCTGTAGTTTCAAGTTGGCATTATTCAAACATTTGCAGTCTTGTGTAGGAGTATAATGACAGAAAAGGTGAAACAAAAAAGGAGAAAATACGTAGGGATCTGTCATATACGGGTTTTGCTACAATAACACATCGTACACATTATTCTTTTTCATCTGAGAATGCCAAAGCTCATTCAAAAATCAAGTTATATATAAAAAGCTCTGTGAGGAAAGTAAGTCTTTTAATGGTAGGTTAACAGAATGCCAGAGTTATTCAGAGTTATTCCCCATTAGAGCCAGAACTCAGGAATAGAACTAGTCTCCAGCTTTCGCTACATAAAATCCTGCATGAGTTGCCAACAATGAAGATCTGTGAGTGGAATTTGGTTAATTGTGTCAGTCTGTAGGAACGCTTATTGTTTTTTGGTATTACAATAGCTCTAAGAGTCCTGAGCATTCTGCGACAAGGTGCTATCTGAACACAAAGCAAAGAGGTGGTTCTGACTTGGAAGAATGTAAAGTCTTTCAGGACATAGTTTGACAAACTATTTTTTTGGTAGAAGTTCCTACTTATGCATTCCCCACCACACATTCCTCCCCTCTTCCCCTTCCCACTGTCCCTGAATTATGCCAGTGTAGTATTTTTTTGTGTATTTTTTTGTGTTAAATTGAATCGGGAAACTGCTTTCAATTAGAATTAGTCCCCATAAAAACCATTTATTTTTAACTTGGACTAGTACCCTGATCTGGTTCCCTGGTGCATGAACAATGTTACAAGAAAGAGGGTCCCTTGAAGGCAGGAATGGACAAGGAAAGGGTAAGGACAGGTTGCATAAGTCTTGCTTACTTAGAAAGGTGTCTGTCAAACTGTGACCTTAACTCAGCCTAACCAGGACAAGGTTGCGATTGTAACCGGTGTGAAAAACCAGAAATATTTCTTTCATGAGTTTTATTTAAATTAACACAAGCAAGTGGTATATATCAATAAACAAAATAGCAACTCTGCCACCTCAGGTGATACTGTAAAAGTTTTCAGAGTAGAATTTGAGATCATTGACAAAGAGTCATCCTTCCCCTTTCGGATTCAAAAATAGCATCTCTCAGAAACACACAAAGGAAATAACCTTTAAACTCCGTGTTTGTTTTGCAGTGGCATGACTAGAAAATAATTTCATCTGCTTTTACAAAAGGGGGGAATGTAAAACAAAGTAGAAACCATTTCCCTCCCACCACAGTCGTACATCTATTATCTGACTCACCACTTCTGGGACTCCTTCTGGCAGCACTGGTTTTATTGCACTGAAAATTCAAGCATGTGAAAATGTTCTCTATTTTCAGGTTACTTTGTTCACTGTTTCGTTCAGGTCAGTATTCCTTCCTTTAGAGGTTTGGAACTCAGTAAGTGCTGGATATTGCTGTTCTTAAGCCTTGTGAGGACCAGCACAGTGGAAAAGAAGGGGGTAGGGAAGGGAGAAACTAAAGGGGAGGAGAGTCCCTATCTGAAGGGAGACTCCAGAGTAGGAAAATTTTCCTGACATCCATTCAGTCTCCAGCAGGGTCTCCTTCAAGGGCTTTTACTGAGATCCAAAGGGCCTTGCAATTCACAGAGGCATTTACATGCAGCGTGTCCCTCTGGGAGCTGAGGTATAACTGTACTCCTGGATAATAATAACAAAGAATACTACCAGACTCCCATTGAAATGTCAACCAGGCACTACTGTTGTAGAGAGTAACAAAGAGATGCTAATATAATTAATTATGAAGCCTCAGTACCCTCATTAACACATCTTTAGTGCCTCAATCTTTGAAAATCAGCTGTATAAAGTGACTGTCAGAGTTAATTCCTTATAAATTGCCTCCTGTCACATCCCAGCACTGCAGCAAGTTCTCTCAGGCCTTGTTGATGCTAAGAAATCTGGCTGATTTTTTTTTTTTAGTACTGATGCAGTTATACCGGTGTTATTAAAGGTATCCTCTGTTGCATAAGCAGGAGTTTGTCAGGCTAGAATAGAACAAAATAAAAATGCCTTTAGTCAACCCAGCTTCTACACCTGGTACCATAAATAGGAAAAGATTCAATGAATTAAATGGAAAACTAAGGACAAAAGAAAAACAGGAATTAAAGGTGTCACATAATTTGGCATTCAAAGGCTTCCGGACCTTTTTCTAAATTTGAGGATCGAAGCCAGTTTATAGCTCTCCCTCCCTCCTCCTCCTGCCTTTATGACAGCATTTCAGCTCCAGGCCTCATTCCAGTGCCTCCTCCCTCCCCACCACTCCCGCTTACAAATATATATTTCAATAGACTTAGGCTACATGGAGTTCCAAAACCAGCATGTAATTGGTGCCATTGTCTTTTACCCCTCTCCACAGAGAGCCACAGTAATGCCTTCTTAAGCCCTGTTTTGTCATGTTCTCACTCGTTCTTTTATTTTAAGTTAGACTTGTGTTGGAAACCCTACATACACACTAAAGAAAAAAGTTATACAGACTGGCTATATCAGTGGTTCATTCTGCTATTTCTGACTACCAGACTACTATCCTGTCATTCTCCTAAAAGTTATAAAAGTGCCACCTTGTAGAGGCGATAAAAAGTGATCATTACAAATCACTTGGCATTTTCTGCAGCAGTAGAAACACACTGACAGATCCAATTTATCTATACAAGATATTCCACTTCCCTTAATCTTCCATGTGTTTTTGAGAAGGTGATAATCTTTCTGTGGTGCATAATTTTGTAAAGTTATCTGTGTGTGTGTTTGCATAATATGCTCCAGGATCCTTTGGGATCCTTGTTATACTTGGGATAACAGACCAATCAAAATGGGATATTTTTTTTTATTTATTATTATTATTATTATTATTATTATTATTATTATTATTAATAATTTTTATTTATTTTATTTATTTTATTTATATTCAGAAGTGACTTTCACACTAAGTGTAAGATGTTTGCTGGTTTAGCTAAACTGACAATACACAAACCCTCTCAATGGAGGTGAAGTTTATATCAAGAAAAGGAGCCCTTGCAAATCTGTTTTTCCTACTGTATTAGCTAACGTCATGGTAGGAGCAGTATTTTAGTCTCTTAAATTACACATCCATACCCCAGTAAAACTATGATTGTTCAGTGTTCATAGAAATAATGTATTCTTATACATGTAAATAAAAGTAGCATGCTTAAAATTAAATAAATATATAGATTTCTGGAGAGTGATCGAGAGCTATCATGCAAATTCTGCTTGCTTTACATAGGTATAAATCTGATGGTACTGAGTGGAATGTAACTACTGATTTCTGAATGTCCTTTTTTGAAACAACACTTCTGCAAAGGATGGCCAGTTCTATTCAGATGACTAATACCTGTCTGCAATGCTTTTTGAGGTAGCCAGCTGCTTCATACCTATCAATTAAAATTCCAACGACTGTTTTGAAATACTGTAGATGTAGCATGAGTTGATGAAGTGATGCACAGAACAGAAATAATTTTTAGCCATGCGTGGTTACTGACTATGGGATTCATTTAAGGGATCTCAGCATTTTCTTCCGTGTT